>NC_141686.1:142092498-143520667 GCF_964263255.1 Lissotriton vulgaris | reverse complement strand
ACCTCAGTTACCAACTGTGTCTTTTATGTATGATGTCAACTTTAAAATCGATTCAAATAGAAAATGATCTAGAAATCTTGACAAGAGCTGCTTTCCACCTAAACCTGAGAACTACTCAGAGTTCACTGCTTCTTTTTGCATAATGCATGCATCACTCTATGCCTGAAAGGGTATTGTTTTGATATTATATATATATATATATATATATATATATATATATATATATATATATATATATATATATTCACAAAAAATAACAAAGGTTACAGAGACGTTATAGTTAGGAATTAGCATTTAAAAAACCTTAGAAATTCACTGAAAAAAACAAAGGTTACAAGGATGTTATAATTAGTCAAATAAATTAAAAAAAACATTAAAAAATTCATTTAAACCAAAGGTTACAGGGACGTTAAAGTTAGGGTCAGGTTTCACTCATACAAAACCAGAGAAATTCAGCTGATATAGTTACCTGAATTACCTATAACTCGCGCCTGCGCAATGCACTGCTTCTGACCTCACATATTACATCACTCATGACATCGTAAGTGACATCATTCATGACATCACTGATGACATCTCAAATGACATCACTGATGAAATCATCCAGTGAATGTGAGTGTTTTCAAAAAGTTTGAGTGTTAAATATAAATACCTAGGTGTACTGGTGAATTAGTGGGTGTATGAGTGACTGTATGAATGACTGAGTGGGTGTGTGACTGATTGTATAAGTGAGTGAATATGTGTCTCAATGAATGTATGAGTGAGTGACTGCTTGTGTAAATGTGTGTATCTGTCTGTCAGTTGATGTCCGAGTGGGTGTATGAGTATGTTAGTGGGTACATGAATGGCTACATGGGTGATTGGTTGGTTGTCGGAATATCTCTATGATTGTCTGGGTGTCTGTGTGTGTGGGTGAGAAGGGGTGTGGCAGCCTGTATGGATAAGTGAGTGGGTGAGTCAGTGGCTGCATGGGGTAGTGAGTGCATGTGAAAGAAGCTGTATGGGCGAGTGAGTGTCTGTTTAGCTGTGTCGCTGATTGAGTGCTTGTGTCAGTATGGGTGAGTAACTGGGTATGTGAAAGGCAGTATAGGTGTGTTACTGGGTATATGAGTGACTGTTTCTGGGAGTGAGTGAATGTGAGGGTGGCTATATGAATGAGTGCATGCTTCTGTCAGTGACTGTATAAGTGAGTGACTACGTATTACTATTTGCATGAGTAAGTAAGAGGCTGTGTGTGTGTAACTGTTCAGGGCAGTAAGTGGCTGTGTGATTGACTATATGGGTGAGTGTCTAGGTGCAGTGGCGGTTTTACCATGAGGGCGTTTGGGCGCCGCCCCCCCTGTTTTCTCGCCGTGCGAGAAGAAGGCAGAAACAAATGGTAGTTATTTATTTATAACTACCATTTGTTTCTGCCTGCCCTTCTCGCACGGCGAGAACGCAGTCAGCAAACTTACTTCCTGTTTACGAGTCGAGCCTCAGGGCCGGGGGGAGTGGCTTGGGGAAGTGGCTTGCCCACTGTTGTGAATATGGACTGTTTGGACAGCCTGAGAGGCTGTCCAAACAGACAGTATTAGCAACAGTGGGCAAGCCGCTCCCCCAAGCCTCCTCCCACTCTCCGTTCTGCAGCATGCAGACCAGGAGACATGACGTATTTAGGGCAGCCGGCCGAACCAATCAGCGCCGGCTGCCATGGAGGGGAGGGAGGCTGCCTGCAGCCTTCAGTGATGACACTGGTGACGAGGGATTCAAAAAAATCCAGGATGGCGCGGGAGTCTGCAGTCTCGGCCCTCGGGACAGGACTCGACTCGAGAGCCAGAGCGGGAAGCCAAGCCAAGCCAAGGTAAGTTTTTTTTACATGTATTTTTATTATTATGAGGCAGTCAGTCTTTATATTTCAATTGTGCGTTTTATAATACTCGAAGCACTAGGTCTGAATGACGGGTGATTTCCATGGGGCGGATATCGGTGCTTAGTGTCCGAGACTGCTGATGTTCAAACCGGGGTTTGACTGTTCTATGTGGGGCCAAGCAAAGAGCCTGGCTGCCGGAGACAGATAAAGTTCTCGGCTCGGGCTATCAATGTGGACACCCTGACTGTTGTAACACAAGGAATCCAATTATTTGTGAATGGAAACATACTTCATGGTGGTCGTTAAATAATAATGGTGTCAAAAGCCACGGGTTGAAAGAAAATGGACCAGCTGCCCTTTTTCCCCAACGAAGCGGGAATGTTTTGGAGCGGACAATAGCATATCTCTCAATTGCAGTACAGGAGAGAGAGAGATGGAGGCACACGCGCTCACACCATGTTGTTGGATTAATAGAGCCCCGTTATGTCTTCATATAAACCCCTTATACTTCTATTTTGTTGTCTCTATACAACAAAGCCAGCACACACTGCCAGTTTCGCTGTCCACCATTTAGCCTCGCCAGCCATCACAGTACGCACGTTCACACAATCGCCCCACCACTTTCAAATGTCACCAGCCGCGACTGTCTAGGTGTGTGAGTAGTTCTGTAGGTGACTCACTCAATGTATGAGTATTTGTATGGATATATGAGTGGATATGTCAATGGCTATATTAGTGAGTGGGTGTATAAGTGGATGTATGGGTGAGCGAGTGGATGTGTGTGTAGATCTATGAATCAGTGAATGGGTGTGTAACTACTGGTATGGCTCTGTGACTGTTTTTGTGAATGCTTGTGTGGGAGTGGCAGTGGCTGTATAAAACATTCTTTAGGGGTGTGAGTGGGTGAATCAGAGATGATGTGGATGATGCCATTAGTGATGTCCTTTGATATGTCATCAGTGATGTCTTTGACCATGTCATAAGTGATGTAATATGTGAGGCCATAAGCAGTGCATTGCGGGGCACGAGTTATAGTTAACTCAGGTAACTAAATGGCTGAATTTCTCCAGTTTAGTAGAAGTCAAATCAGACCCTAACTATAATGTCCTTGTAACCCTTGTTTTTTAAATAAACGTCTTCAGTTTGTTTAACTAGCAGTCGAGTTTGTATAGTGGTGGAGAAAGGGGACTGGGCCTCTGACCAGAAATTCCACTGCGTATGACTAACAGGAGGTACCAGGAGGGCTTCTTGGCCAGCAAGGTCCCTCTTGAACCAAGGGGACTTTATCCCCCAACTAGTAGTGTGCCAGGAGGCACGTTTGCAGAGTGGTGGAGAAAGGGGTCTTGGCCTCTGACAACTTCTCAGCAATCCTGCTGTGTGGGACTTACTGAAGGTAACAGGAGGGGTAGTTGGCCCCCAAGGGCGTGCTTGGGGTCAACTACCCCTCCTATTAACCTCCAGTAAGTCCCATACAGCAGGATTGCTGAGTTCAGATAGCAGGCCACGCCCCTTTCTCCACCACTCTGCAAATGCGCCTCCTGGCGCACTCTTGGTTCGGGGACAGGTTCGGGATCTTTGCTGCTAAGGGTCCTTAGGGGCCATGTTGCCCACCTGTTACCTCCAGTACACCCCACACTGTGGGATTGCAGAGAGGTGGTCGGAGCCCATGCCCCCTTTCTCCACCACTCTGCAAAAACAACTCCTGGCACACTGCTGCTTGGGGGATAAAGTCCATTTTAGTCCTGAGGTCCTCAGGAGGCAAGGGGACCTCATCACCCCACCAGCAGTGCAGCGAGATGCACGTGTGCAGAGTGGTGGAAAAGGGTTGTGGCCTCCCCCAACCCCTCCCACTGGGAGGTGGGGGTGCTGTGCATGGAAGTGCACGACATGCCCACCGCAATGTCAGGAATGAAGGACGCATCCTAATGTCAGCATGGGGTCCCCCGCACCTATGGTGGGCGGTCCCATTCCACAGGAGGATGTGACCCCCCAAGAGTTTTATTAAATTTAATTTCCATTATTAACATAAATAATATTTAAATTAAAATATTATTATTAAAAAAGATAATAAACATTAATTAATTACACATTGTTTAACACTATAATTTTCACAACACACACCTAAAATTAATTACACAATTACAATTAATAATTACTACAAATAATTAAGAATTCATCAATGAAAAAAATAACTTCCCACCCTTCCCACCATGTACACCTATAAACACCACAACACACACCTAAAATTAATTAAACAATTACCATAATGAATTAATAATTAATTATTTTAAATTAATTAACAACGAATATAAAACAATAATTAATACATTCATGTACACATTGAACTCAATAACATCACAACTATACAATTCTGAATTATTATAAATTACTAAATACATTTCATATAAATAAATTACTTTCCACCCAATTCCCCTATAAACCCACATCCCACTACAGAACTAAAAACGCAAAATTAATTTATTTTATTTTTTATTAACTTCTATAAGTAATAGATAAAATCTATAAAATGTAATTTCTTCCCACCCTATTCCCCTATATACCCAAAACCTGCTACGAACTAAAAATGCAAAATTGTATTTAAAAAAAAAATATATTAACTACTAAAATTTTAACATATATATTAAAATGGCCAACAATTCTCATACAAAATACTAATATACATAACATTAATAATAATTCGATATTTTTAGCAACTATATTTTTGTAAACGATATATAACACTTCGATATTTTTGCAATTGATATTACTTACCTAACAATCAATATTCCTGACCACGATATTTTTTCATCAATATTTCTATCCTACAATATTTCTACCTCGATATTTCTGTATATGTATATTTATACATCGATATTCTAACTCTGTACCCTTGGGAGGGCACAAATTATAATTTTAGTTATAACTAGAAATGTTGAATTTCTACGGTTTGTGTAGTAGTTTATGTTGGTTTGGTATACAAATAATAACTTAAGTTTTCCTATTTATAATTTATCCTCAACCTTTGTTTATTTTATTCAGTGTTTATGTTTTTTTTAAAAGTTGGTGTGTAATCACATAATGCTCTTTATTTTGGTATTAATTGATTTATAGATTTACATTTCATTAGTACCACAGTTCTTTACTGATAATTTCTTGTGGAGTGGCGTAGACTGGAGTGGCATGACCTACAGTGGTGCGGAGTGGCGTGGAGTTGCGTAGAATGCAGTGAGAAAGAGTACAGTGGTGCAGAGTAGAGTGGCTTAGAGTGGAGTGGTGCGGAGTAGAGTGGAGTGACACAGAATGCAATGGTGTAGATTATAGTGGTGCAGAGTAGAGCAGAGTGGCAAAGAGTGCAGTGGAATAGTGTAGAGTGCTGCAGAGTATAGTGGCATAGAGTGCTGTGGCATACAGTGCAGCGGCGCAGAATAGAGTGGCATTGCCAGGAGCTAGTGGTGTACAGAGCACGAGACCAGAGTAGTGACTTTGTTCTAAGTTTCACTTTTAATATGAAGCCCAATTGTTTTTAGCACCACAATACAGGTCAGGATTGTTCCGGTCTTCATTTTTTTCTACTTTGGGGTTTTCTCGGTTCTTGGAGCCTCAGGGGTTTTGTCTGAATGTATATCCCGGTTCTTGGAGCCTCAGGGAAAAGAAAACAACCGGGGATTATTGTTCTGCTTAGCTTTAAGTGGTCGTGCTACCGTTACCAAGGGGGGGTTTTCTATGCAAGGCTCATCTCCGGACGTGCCCTACCTCCCGCCACCCCAAACGTACTATCTCCCTTCTCCCCACACACCCCACCAGAATGCCCCTTTCAACAACACTTGCCTTGGGCTCCGGCCCGTCTCTCGGACCACAGCAGCAGGACCCGTGGCTTCTTCTCCCTTCAGCCCGCCGGGTTTGGAAACAGTGTCTGGATCGTTGGTCTCTGCTGCTCCCAACACGCTCTCCTCTCTTCGGTCCTCCGCTGCTCTTAGCACGCTCTCCTCTCTTCAGTCCTCGGCTGCTCTTAGCACTCTCTCCTCTCTTCGGTCCTCTGCTACTCTCACGTTCTCCTCTCTTCAGTCCTCTGCTACCAGGTGCTCCGCTAACTCCTCTCCGTCCTTGCACACCGTCCGTTCTAATCCCGCGCCTCTTATTCTTCCTGCTTCCGCTCGATGACGCGACACCTCCCCTTTTCGCCGCTCAACCTCTAGAGCGCTGCTGCAGTCTTCCTGGTTCAGGATTTTTGGCAACCAGGAAGTGGGGTGCTGTTCCTCCTCCTCGTCGGTGAAAGGCTGCCCCTGCCGCTCCTCCTCGTCGGCGAAAGGGTGCCCCTGCCGCTCCTCCTCCTCGTCGGCAGAAGGGTGCTGCTGCCGCTCCTCCTCCCCACAGGCATACATTGAAGTGATGCATAGTGTAGTGGCATAGAGTGCAGTGGTGTAGATTAGAGTGGTGCATAGTTCAGTGGTGTGGAATAGGGTGCAGTGGTGTAGAGTAAAGTGCAGTGGCACAGAGTGTGTGTTGCAGAGCAGAAAGCAGTGGCATGGAGTACAGTGACGTAGACTGCAGTGGCATAGAGTGGAGTAGATTAGAGTGGCCTATGGAGCAGTGCTGCAGAGTAGTGTAGAGAAGAGCAGAGTGGTGTAGAGTGATGCAGAGTAGATTAGAGTGGGATAAAGTGTAGTAGCATAGAGTACAGTGCCGCAAAGTACAGTCGCGTAAAGTGGTGCAGTGTAGATTAGAGTGGAATATACTGCAGTGGCATAGAGTGCAGTGGTTTAGAGGGGCGTAGAGTGCAGAGGTGCAGAGTGGAGTGCAGTTGCATAGAGAAGAGTACAGTGGCATAGAGTGCAGTGTCGTAGAGTAAAGTGACGTAGAGTAGAGTGGTGTAGAATGCAGTGGTGTAGATTGTTATGGCATAGACTGCAGTGGCTTAGAGTGCAGTGGTGCAGAGTAGAGTGACATAGCATGCAGTGGTGCAGAGTAGAGAGCAGTGGCTTAGAGTTCAGTGGCAGCGAGTAGAGTAGTGCAGAGTAGAGTACAGTGGTATAGAGTAGAGTGGTGCAGAGTAGAATGCTGTGGTACAAAATACAGTGGTGCAGAGTAGAGTTCAGAGGCTTAGAGTGCACTGGCATGGAGTGCAGTGGCACAGAGTGCAGTGGTGCAGAGTAGATTAGCGTGGCAAACGCTGCAGTAGCACAGAGCAGAGTGGTGTACAGAGTAGTGTCATAGTGTACATTAGTGCAAAGTACAAAAAGGTGGCATAGCGTGCAGTGGCTTAGAGTGTTGCAGAGTGAAGTGCAGTGGTACAGAGTGGTGTAGAGAAGAGTGGTGTAAAGTGCAGTTGTTCAGAGTAGAGTGGCATACAGTGGACTGGTGCAGAGAGGAGTAGAGTGGTGTAGAGTGCAGTGGCATTGCATAGAGTGGTGCAACAATGTACATGGCAGTGGCACAGAGTACAGTGGTGCAGAGTAGATTGGCATAGAGTGCAGTGGTATAGATGCAGTTGTACAGAGTAGAGTGCAGTGGTGAAAAGTGGAATGCATTGGCATAGAGTAGAGTGGTGCAAAGTAGAGTGTAGTGTCAGAGAGTGCAGTGGCCTAGAGGACAGTGGTGCAGGGTACAGTGGAGTGGTGTAGAGTGTTACGTAGTAGATTGCTGTGGTGTAGAGTGCAGTAGCACAGAGGAGAGTGGCTTAGAGGGTAATGGCACACAGTAGAGTGGCGTAGAGTTCAGTTGTGTAGGGTAGAGTGCAGTGGCATAGATCGATGTATAGTAGAGTGCAGTGATGTAATGTGCAGTGACGTAGAGTAAAGTGGGGCAGAGTGAAGTGGGGTAGAGCAGTGTGGGGCAGAGTAGAGTGGTAGATAGTAGAGTGGCATAGACTTGAATGGCATAGAAAGGCATGTAGTTGAATGGAGTGGGGTAGAGTGGTGTGGAGTGGCACTAAATGGAGTGTGGTGGCACACAGTAGAGTAGCGTAGAGTAGAGTGCCATAGAGTGGAGTGGCATAGTGTACCGTGGAATGGCGGTGAGTAGAGGGTACATGTGAAGACTTCAGTAGTGTAGATTAGAGTGGTGCAGAGTAGAGTGCAGTGGCATTGAGTGCAGTGGCTTAAAGTACAGTGGTGTAGAGTACAGTGGTACAGAGAACAATGGAGTGGCTCAGATTGTTGCGGAGAAGATTGCAGTGGTGTAGAGTGCAGTCTCTTAGAGTAATGTAGAGTGCTGTGGCACAGAGTGGCGTAGAGTGCAGTGGTGTAGGGTAGAGTGCAGTGGGGTAGAGTGCAGTGGGGTAGAGTGCAGTGCCATAGAGTGGTGGATAGTAGAGTGCAGTGATGTAATGTGCAGTGTGTAGGCAGGATATTGCCTTAATGACTCCCGCCAATATGGCCATGTAATAACAGGTCCTGTGCGGCGGAGGCTCTACGGATCCCGTTCTCCAGTGCCTACGGATGGCCGCTGTGACAGCGCTGTGTAACAAGAAATGTCCCTGAGGTAGATCAAACTCTGTTCTGAACTCTTCGAACGACAGTAACTCGTTTGTCCCTGTACAGGTCCCCCATTTTATATTTATGGGTTACAGCCTTATTCTATCAATCCTGACTCTCATCCTGTGTTGATGCGCCATTTGAGGTCATTTGTTGGTGGCCTGGTTACCATACTCATGCTGCATGGTTTGTTATAGCAGACCATGGTTCTGGCATAGCATTATATAGAGACCTAGCAGTGCTGCATCCATGGTGCTGAGCTGCAGAATGGAAGAGTGAGCTACGGCAATCTACCTGTGAGGGGTTCACCTGTCTGTTGCTGCTTATGGGTTCACTGGTAGAATATCGATGTAACAAACATTGATGTTCTAAATAGTGACTGCAAAAATGTTGACTGCAAAAATATCAACTTCAATACCTTAAAAGGAAAGTACAAAAATATTGAATTAAAATATTGAGGTAAAAATCTAGATGTAAAAAATATTGATAAAAAAATATATAAAATAAAATAATATATAGTAAATATATTAAATATTAATATATTGTAAACAAAATAAATTACATTTAATATACATTGTAACTAAATATAACAGATAAAGATAATAAAAAATATAAACACACAAACATAATAGTTTATACATATACATATATTTACTTAAAAATAATTTACCTATTATCTTTATTTATTTTTTAAACTTGAAAATTATAATAGATATATATATATATATATCAATAATTTAAAATAAAAACAATTGTTCTATAATAAAATAAAACATTAAACAATTCAGATGAATTAAACCTTCATTTCCCAATACAAAAAGTACAACAGTAGGGAAAGTGTTGGATAGCGGAATAATTAAATTTACTATTCCAACTCCAGTGAGTGCAACAGTAGGGAAAGTGTTGGATAGAGGAGGGGTAAAAATTACTATTCCCACTGTAGTGAGTGCAACAGAAGGGTAAGTGTTGGATAGCGGAGAGGCAAAAATTACTATTCCCACTCCAGTGAGTGCAACAATAGGAACAGTGTTGTTTAGCGGAGGGGTAAAAATTACTAATCCCTCTGTAGTGAGTGCAAAACTAGGGTAAGTGTTGGATAGCGGAGTAATTACATTTATTATTCCAACTCCAGTGAATGCAACAGTAGAGAAAATGTTGGATAGTGGAGGGATAAAAATTACTATACCTACTCCAGTGAGTGCAACAGTAGGGAAAGTGTTGAATATTGGACGGGCAAATATTACTCTTCCCACTCCAGTGAGTGCAACAATAGGGAAAGTGTTCGATAGCGGAGGTGTAAAAATTACTATTCCCATTCGAGTGAGTGCAACAGTAGGGAAAGTGCTTGATAGCAGAGGGGCACTAATTATTATTCCCACTCCAAAGAGTGCAACAGTAGGGAAAGTGTGGGATAGCACAAGGGTAAGAATTACTATTCCCCAAGCAGTGACTGCAAAAGTAGGGTAAGTGTTGGATAATGGACGAATTAAATCTACTATTCCAACTACAGTGAGAGCAACAGTAGGGAAAATGTTGGATAGTGGAGGGGTAAAAATTACTTTTCCCGCTCCAGTAAGTGCAACAGTAGGAATAGTGTTGGATAGCAGAGGGGTAAAAAATACTATACCCACTCCAGTGAGTGCAACAGTAGGGAAAGTGCTGGATAGCAGAGAAACAAAAATTACTAAGAACACAAAAACTTGAAAAAAAACAAAAAATATTCCACAAATTTTAAAATCATAGAAATAAAGAAAGAATATTGTAAAAATAAATTAAATATATTAAGCATATAAAAAGGACACATAGGGGCCGATTCCGATTCGGTGAAATGCCCTCTGAATAGCCATACAGATAATTTTTTTCCATCCGAATTGTATGCAGAACCGTACCCATACGTACGATGTAGTACGATGTGTACCCAAAACAGTTGTCCGTATGATTCGTACCGAAGACCGTACAACTCATCCATACGAATCGCATTCAGAACACGCAGTACGCGATGTCCGTATGGATCGAAGCTGCATTTTGCGACCCAGCAAGTACGAATCATATTGACAACACTCCGTACAACTCTTTTTCTACGGGAGCTTAAAACGTCTGTAAAAGCAGATTTCACCTAGAAATGCGTACGAAACGGACCCCCCCGGGTACGGTGCGTACACCCCATGACTGCAGGGATACAGTGCATCGGGGTAAGGTGCGTTCACCCCTGGATTTCAGGGGTACGGTGCGTATATCCCCATGCGTACACCCCATGATCGTAGGTGTACAGACCGTAGGGGTATGGTTCGTACACCCCAAGTTCATAGGTGTACGGTACGTACACCCCATGTGTACACCCCTAAATTTTAGGGGTATGGTGCGTATGTGATAGTGTTGCCCTCCATACGAATTGTTCATGACGTTTACCGTACGAATCGCGTACTGATTCCCCGGTCTAGATCATACTTGGCATTTTTACGAATCGTACTGTTCACTGTGCTGGTCGATGTCGTACGGACTTACCCTTCATTTTCGTACGGTTCGCAATGATTCAGACGTATTTTCTTGCAACGAATTGTACTATGCGATTCCGACGGATTCATACGATTCGTACGGAAAGGGCTACGAATACGAATCATTGTATGGATTCGTTTCCCGAATCGAAATCGACCCCATAATATATTGTTAATTGCATGTAACAAAAACCTACAAATAATGTATCAAATGAATGAATAAATACATTTATAAACAATAATTATTTAAAAGTAGCAAATATTAACAAACAAAAGAAATATTTAAACATAAATATATTCATTTTAGTTCCTACCCTATAACACCACACCAATAACAAAACACTTCGACGTTTTTATAATTGTATTTCCTTAATTAATAATCAATTTAAAAAATCTTATTAATAAAGACAATTAATAAATATTCACTGAGTACACATGCTTTAACACTATAATATCCACAACACACATCTAAATAAAACTATACAATAATAAAACACAAATAAATATAATTTTAAAAGAAAAACTATTACTATTAGCAACTAATAAATAATTAAATCATTAAAATTAATTTAATACTCACCCTTTACCCCTTTACAACTAAATATAACACACAGAAAATAATTACTCAAAATAAATATCAAATAATTAACATTAATGAACAACTAAATATAATTCATTAAACACAAATTACTTCCCACCCTTCACTCCTATAAAAACCACAACACACACCTAAAATTAATTACACAATTACCATAATGAATTACCAATTAATTTATTAAAATCAATTAACAACAAATTGTTAATTCATCAATTAAAAATAAATTACTTCCCACCCTTTACACCTATAAACACAACATACATCTAACATTAATTACAATTTTACTTAAAAATGTATAACCAATGAATTAATTAAAATGAATTAAAAACCAATTATTAATTCATAAGTTAAAAATAAATTACTTCCCAAACCTATAAACACCATAACACACACCTAAAATAATTACACAATTGCCATTATAATTTACCAATGAATTAATTAAAAATAATAAATAAATAAATATTAATTAATTAATAATAAATTACATTACACATTTAATACTATAACATATCAATTAAACAAATAGTAATACATAAAAATAAATCAATAAATTTAATATAATTAAATTACTTCCCACCCTCTTCCCCTATAAAGCCACAACCCGCTACAGAACTAAAAACGCAAGTTTTAAATAAAAAAATATTTAATATAATTTAATTACATCCCACCCTATTCCCCTATAAACCCACAACCGGCAATGGAACTAAAAGTGCAATATTCAAATAAAAAAAAATACAAAAAATTTAACAGACTAATTAAAAATACAAACAATTCTTATACATGAAAACAAACATCACATACATTTAAAATATATACTCACGTACATAATAAAAAAATGACATTCTTAACAACTATATTTTTGCAAACGATATTAAACATTTTGATATTTTTAAAATCAATATTACTTACCTTAAATCGATATTCTTGACCACAATGTTCTTGCTGTCGATATTTCGAACCCACAATATTAATGACTCAATATTTGTGCAACTTGATATTTTGTACTTTCATTCTGTCTCTGCACCCTGCTTATGAAGGCCTGGTCCTGTGTGTAGGACTGTGTGAGATTTTATTGTTTTTAGCTCAATCTGTGCACTAAATTTAGTTTTTTGCGTATTGTGCTGATCGTAATTTGTTTGTATGTAGGTATTTTAAAGTGCTATTTTCCACCAGTTTTTAATGAGCTCTCATACTTTGATTGGGTGTTATTTATGTAGGAAATATCACATGTCCTAAATATCACATGCAGTTTTTAACTTGTGATCAGGTGATTTGTTAAAGTATCGTGCTATTTTACCATGGCTGCAAAAATTACCACTATGCCTAACTCATAATCAGGGCCTCCGTTGTTTAAAAGCAGAAAGTCATTTCTGTTACCAGCAGCTACGATGAATTAAGAATGAAAGAAATAGCATGGGTGACATGATATAGCTAAATAAAGTTAAATGGGACAAATGTCCTTGGTACCTTGCAGCTTTCTTACTGTGGTCAGCTGTGAACATCTCTTAGCAAGTGGCAAAACTCATCCTAGATTTGATTGGCATTAATCTGTTCCTGCTTCTTTGCTCTTCTCCAGGTACACAGAAGGAGCGAGGGATTGTGGCATGGAAAGAGGAGCTCGGGGGCAATTCTGATGATGTCCAGGATCCTACAGAAGTCTACAACTTGCCTTTTGGAATTGGCACCATGTGCTGCGCATGGTCTTGGACTCGGTACCTCCCTTTTTGGCCCAAACCCAAGAGGCAAGACCCCAGCAGCAGAATCCCACAAGATGTCTGCAGCGCCAATGCTACAAATAGAGAAATGGAGACCACTCAGTGACCATTTTGAATTCACAAAAAATATCATTATGGCACCATGGCTGTACAAGGAAAAAAAAGGTGTTATGTTAACAATGCGAAAATGGAAATACACTCATTACTCCACGAGCGCCCACTTTTGTCCCTGTTGGAAGGAATCTCTGACCCACTTAAGCTGTTGTGACTTTTTTTAACTGAGCAGTTTAGATTTTTAATTCTATATTTCAGAAGTTAAACTTGCTCACTTTTACTAAAGGAGTGTTTTAACTCGACAGACATCTAATTGACCATTGTTTTTGTTTTTGTTAATGGAGTTCTAGCCATGTTAGCAAAAGTGGCCTCTATAAACTAAGCCTTGCACACGACTATCTTAACAGAGTCACGAACTAACATCTATTTATATGGTAAATTGGTAAATTAATATATTTGCACATTTTAATCTTTTTAAACTTATCATTGTTTTGCACATTGTAGTGCATATGAACTATCACATTCACCTTTTGCACCAGTTTTAATTAACCATGCAATAAATATTCATTTACAGTTTCATTTCTTGTCAGATTGGTTGATGATAGGTACTGATGGGTTACTTGTCATTTGTGCTCATTTGAAGCATTGAGTAAACATCACTTTTAGGAATGTCCGTCTTTTTTTCAAAGCAGGATTGTTTTGATAGAAGGTCTCTGCGTGCCAATGTCTTGGCCAGCAGGCAGTCTGGCGACAGAAATCTGTTCGGTGACAGTATTGTAGAACTGCTGAAGCCCACTGTGGAGGAGGACCAAGAAACACCTGGTGCCGATGCCTCGAGGCTGACTGCAAGTTGTTAGGTAACACCTAGGGGTCCATTAGAATGGTGGGCGGTGGCACCACCACGGTGCTGGCGGGGCGGAAAAATGCCTTTTTCCACCCGCGAGCAGTGGGAAACACATCCGCCATTTTAGTATAGCAAAACATAGGTCAAATCCTGTCCGCCGCGGAGCGACGGGCACCGCCATCAAAGTGCACCCCCTACCGCGGCGGTGGGAGCCAATGGAGACTCTCCGCCGTGCGGAATGACGACCACCCTGCTCCACAAATTAGGATGGCCCAAACAGGCAGACGCACTGCAGCGGAGACACCGCCCAACCAGAGACTGCGGAAACTCGACAGCCGAGCTTGACAGCAGAGACCCGGTCCACACCACCCGGTCACGACCACCATGGACTCAGTTCTATATGTGTATCCGGTGCTGTACCTGCTACAGCACTATCATCTAATGGGCCGCCTCGGACGACGCCGCAGGTACGCAACTACACAAATACAACACACGGGCTGACACAGGGTCCAAATCCACAACAGACACCCTGCCGGGGGCAACAACACCTCCACAAGGGCACCCACACATGACCCACCTGCCACCAATTCACCCCACTGCATGCTGGACACACATCAACCGCGAACTTGCAGCAACGTCCCAGTCACGTCACCCCAGCCGTCAACACATGCGCACAATGCAGAAGGCTGGGCCAATCCAAGGCATGGGCAGGGCACAGAGACCACAAGGACACACCCCCTCCAACCACACATCAACACACCCCATCAAGTCACAGGCCAGGTGCCCATCCTGTGCACCCCCATGCACACCAACAAGCAACAAGCACAGCAACAAGCAAGCACAATCCACACCCTGCACCACACAATAAACAACCAGGGAGACAGTCACTTCAGGAGTGGCTGACAAGGAACACACAACACCAGTGCCACACATACTGAAGGCTGCCAATACTTGCCAGTACATACACACACAAACAAACACACACCCTGGGTGTAGCCACAAACATAAAACACACACACACACACACAGGGATGCCTGAACAGATGACTGCCCAAAAGAAACACACGCACACTACATAAACACACACAGAACCCCATCAGGAACAGACATACCCTGTCAGCCAAACTGTGGAAAGGCAATGGGAGCATAGACACAACAGAAGTGCACAACCCCATCACTCAGGAACAAAACACAAACAACATACCACAAATCACACATGAAGTGCACCATCACAGAACAACACTGCCACATGAAACCAACCACAGATGCACATGAAAACAAAACTGAACAAACACTGAAGGACATCAGGAGGTGCACATCAGGCAATGCCAAGGCCACATACACACAGCACTGTATGCACAACAAGCAGTGTGTGCACACCAAGCAGAACAGTCACACACAGACATGACTAACACAACATCAACACACACAACACAAATCAGCACAGCACACACACAACAGCACACCCAGGAAGTGAAGCAATACCACAGCCAACACAAATACATCCAACACAATAACAAAAGATGCACCACTTTGGGATACAAGAGCAGAACCGTCTTGACCAGAGCACTGGGCAGCACACACAGCTGAAGTGCACATGAGCAATCCTCACTGGTTGATAGCACAAGAACACCACACATAAACCATTGGGGTAATGTCCAGAGTGGAACATCACTGTTGGCCCAAGAACTGCACCACAAAGCACAGTGTCACAAATGAAGTGATGGGGAGGCATGCACACATGTAAACCAAAGGGACAGCTGACATCAAAATGAACTGACTTGCATGTCAGTAGTAGACATGTAAGGGGTGTACCATACACAAATAGAGGGAGTGCAGACCCACAATGGGTAGGCATAAGTGGCACAGATAGGGGATGGCATAACACCACACACACCATGCCATAAAGGAGGATAAAAGGCACCATGTACCTGCAATGCATGAGAAACACAACCACAATGGCAGTGTGGAGCAGCAGGGCTACACAGTCTACACAAACATACTCAAGACACATGGATGATCAAACAAACACAACAGTGATGTGCAAGTCACACACATAAGTGACTAAAACAACAAGGAGGAGTCAGACAGAACACTAGGGACACACCAACACGCTGCACAGTGCACAACAGACAACTCACACATGTGCATACAACCATATCCCCAGGGCAGAACAATCCAAACAACAGGCACACAACTCCTGGGTGACACATGTGTGTGTTTGACAATCCAGGGGCACACACACATCCACACCCCCTACAAAGTCACACCCTTCACACTGCACAACTCTTGACTACCCAAGAGCACACATCGCCTGAAGGCCATGGGACCAGGACTAAGGGCCAACACAAGATGACCATACACATACATAGCTGGGCACACATAAAGGATGACACCCATATATCATGACATTGCCCAGTCTGCATGCAAACCTGTGCAGAGCATCGCACCCTCTGCTGGCAGGGTCCCTCAACCTGACATGAGAACAATGTATCCAACAATAGCAAACCACTAAAAAGAGAACTGCATGACAGGTAAAATAGCCATCACAGATAACACCATTATCAGTGTCTGAATGGACTGAAGACCCTGTCACCCTTGTTTAAAAATGTGATGCGGCCAAAGAGCTTGGCAATGTTTAAGTGACACATAGAGCATGAGGCACAGGCAACCAAATGCACACACCAAAAGAACTTTAATCAGCAAGGACACTGACAAAAAAGACAACAGGAGTAACTGTCTTTATTCACATATTGCATGGATGTGATACTAGAATAACAGTAGACAAGAGCAAGGCACAAAATGCTGTTCATCTGCAAGATAATCTGCACAGGCAAACTCCAAACAGGAAGGCCAGTATCCATGGCAGGTGGCACAGCAAGTACATGAGAGGCAGCACAGGGGAGACTCCAACACAGCAGAGCAACAGTGCCAGTGTCCATGGCACAGGTGAGAGTACAACACAGCAGAGCAACAGGGCCAGTGTCCATGGCACAGGTGAGAGTACAACACAGCGGAGCAACAGGGCCAGTGTCCATTGCAGAGGAGGGACTCCGACACAGCAGAGCAACCGGGCCAGTGTCCATGGCAGGTGGCACAGCAAGTACGTGAGAGGCTGCACAGGGGAGACTCCAACACAGCAGAGCAACAGGGCCAGTGGCCATGGTACAGGTGAGAGTACCGAAAATTAGGGGGTGTGGGGAGCACTCCAATACTTAACATGCTCAAATAGTTCCATCCATTTTACTTAATTTCTCATTTGCGTGCTGGTAGGATTAGTGCCAAAACCCTATGGCACCTGTGAATAAGTCCGTGAAGGGGGCAGTATGTTGCCCCAACCGACCGCACTATTGCATGGCCCCTGTCTGGCAAACTTTTTCTTCGTTTTAAGTGTTTCAATCCAATATTTTTCTTCTTTAACCATTTTTAGTCTGTTTATCTAAAGTTTTCATCCTATGTATTCATCCACGAACGGGATATTCATGCCATTTTTCAAGTTTCTAGTGAGAATGCTATGCCCATCCGGGCCTTTTGCATAAACATGACAGTGATATGAATCTGGCTGACTAAGAACGACTGAAACGCCTAGAACAGCGTACCCTGACGAAGAGCACTAGATGCTCGAAATGCATTGGTTTTAAATAAACGCTGTTTTGGAAGAACCCTCGCATCTGTCATGTTTATGCAAAAGGCCCGGATGGGCATAGCATTCTCACTAGAAACTTGAAAAATGGCATGAATATCCCGTTCGTGGATGAATACATAGGATGAAAACTTTAGATAAACAGACTAAAAATGGTTAAAGAAGAAAAATATTGGATTGAAACACTTAAAACGAAGAAAAAGTTTGCCAGACAGGGGCCATGCAATAGTGCGGTCGGTTGGGGCAACATACTGCCCCCTTCACAGGTGAGAGTACAACACAGCAGAGCAAAAGGGCCAGTGTCCATGGCAGGTGGCACAGCAAGTACGTGAGAGGCTGCACAGGCTAGAGTCCAACACAGCAGAGCAACAGGGCCAGTGTCCATGGCAGGTGGCACAGCAAGTTCATGAGAGGCTGCACAGGGGAGACTCTAACACAGCAGAGCAACAGGGCCAGTGTCCATTGCACGGGTGAGAGTATGTTTTAAGGAAACAAAGGTCCAAAGCACATTCAGAAATATAAGTAAATGACATATAGGCCACAATAGGCTGCTATATAATTTTCCATGTCCACTCGGACAAAGAATTTATTTTTAAATGGAATCAAAAATTATTAAGACTGAATACAAAAGCAACAATTCTCAAAGTAGGGCACAGTCCTGTACCATACTAGTGAAGGAAACACAGTGGGAGGAAAGAGATAGTACAGTAAGAGAAAGGAATTTTTACAGGCAAAGAAAGTGAGCAGTCTGGACACTTTTTAAATCAGTGTTGGAAGTGTTCGCCAGAGTAGTACATACAAAATAATACACAATGGTTGAATGTATGTCTACTTAAAAGAGTCGACGTTTCGATCCCGTGCTCAAATTACAAAGGGATCATCATCAGGACTACACAGCGTTATTTTGCCTGGTATAAATAATAATACGCCTCGGCTCGGAGGGTTCCCTGTGAGGAGTAGGATAAGCAACGCTTGTGGGAGCGTGCAATGCTAGCCTCGATTAGGGGGACTCAATGTTAGGAGTCACAGTGCGCTTTATGGAGAATTGCGCATGGCGATAGGCGATTAACAGCGTTTCCTTGGTGAGGCATTTGGCAACCCGGTATGGTAATACTCAGTGCTGCGGGCGGTCTTTAAAATGGAGGATCCGCGAGGCTAATCTTGCAGCAAGAGAACAGCAGCGAATCCACGCTCCTTCCAGCCTGCAATCTCTGACATCGTTCATAGCCTTGCGGATCCTCCATTTTAAAGACCGCCCGCAGCACTGAGTATTACCATACCGGGTTGCCAAACGCCTCACCAAGGAAACGCTGTTAATCGCCTATCGCCAGGCAAAATAACGCTGTTTAGTCCTGATAATGATCCCTTTGTAATTAGAGCACGTGATCGAAACGTCGACTCTTTTAAGTAGACATACATTCAACCATTGTGTATTATTTTGTATGTACTACTCTGGCGAACACTTCCAACACTGATTTAAAAAGTGTCCAGACTGCTCACTTTCTTTGCCTGTAAAAATTCCTTTCTCTTACTGTACTATCTCTTTCCTCCCACTGTGTTTCCTTCACTAGTACGGTATAGGACTGTGCCCTACTTTAAGAATTGTTGCTTTTGTATTCAGTCTTAATAATTTTTTAATCCATTTAAAAATAAATTCCTTGTCCGGCTGGACATGGAATAATATATAGCAGCCTATTGTGGTCTATATGTCTTTTGCTTATATTTCTGAATGTGCTTAGGACCTTTGTTTCCTTAAAACTGACTTATGCCCTTGGTCCTTAGCTACCTTTTGGGTCCCCCTTGTCTCCCTAAAAAACAGGTGAGAGTACAACACAGCAGAGCAACAGGGCCAGTGGGTATGGCAAGTGCAGAGTCAGGACATGAAAAGCTGCACAGGCAAGGGCAGAAAAGCAGTAAATGATAAGGCCAGTGGGCATGGCAAAGTGCAGAGTCAGGACATGAGAAGCGGCACAGGCAAGGGCAGAACAGCAGTGAATGACAAGGCCAGTGGGCATAGCAAAGTGCAGAGTCAGGACATGAGAATCTGCACAGGCAAGGGCAGAACAGCAGGGAATGACAAGGCCAGTGGGTATGGCAAAGTGCAGAGTGAGTACATGAGAAGCTGCACAGGCAAGGGCAGAGCAGCAGTGAATGACAAGGCCAGTGGGCATGGCAAAGTGCAGAGTCAGAACATGAGAAGCTGCACAGACAAGGGCAGAGCAGCAGTGAATGGCAAGGCCTGTGGGCATAGCAAAGTGCAGAGTCAGTATATGAGAAGCTGCACAGGCAAGGGCAGAGCAGCAGTGAATGACAAGGCCAGTGGGCATGGCAAAGTGCAGAGTCAGGACACGAGACACTGCACAGGCAAGGGCAGAGCAGCAGTGAATGGCAAGGCCTGTGGGCATGGCAAAGTGCAGAGTCAATACATGAGAAGCTGCACAGGCAAGGGCAGAACAGCGTGGAATGACAAGGCCAGTGGGCATGGCAAAGTGAAGAGTGAATACATGAGAAGCTGCACAGGCAAGGGCAGAACAGCAGGGAATGACAAGGTCAGTGGGCATGGCAAAGTGCAGAGTCAGGACATGAGAAGCTGCACAGGCAAGGGCAGAACAGCAGGGAATGACAAGGCCAGTGGACATGGCAAAGTGCAGAGTGAGTACATGAGAAGCTGCACAGTGAGTGTGTTTGACTGTACCCTTTCATGGCCAGCAACACACCCAGGTGGTAAACAATGGGCAGGACTAGCACACCTGTATGAGAGACAGGTGTATGAGGGGGACTACCACTCACTCTTGGCTGGCAGGCTGACTTAGAGCTATCTGTGTGTCGGGGACAGCTGGACCACTTGACTGGGGAGAGATAGGCCCAGGTGATGTAGGGCTATCAGTGGCTTGGCAAGAGGGAGGGCTGTTTGGACCAGGTGGTCTAGTGGCACGTGGAGGTGGAGTCATGCAGACTTGTGACACAGTGTGGGTGGGAGAGGTTTGAGGGATGCCTTTCCACTTCTTGGGAATTCAAAATGTCTTCCCTGTACTGTGGTCAATGGGAACTGGTGATGACACAACAGGCACACACACCAACAGACCTGCATCAGGTGAAGACACTGGCACTCCCTCTGGTGATGTGCTGGATGCTGCGGAACGCTTTGTCTGGCTACGCCTCTGGACCACCTTCCCCTGTTTGCCAGGTGTCCGCCCTACAGTGCCTTCCTTTGCCTGTTTGTCAGGTGTCCCCCCTACAGTGCCCTCCTTTGCCTGTTTGCCAGGTGTCCCCCCTACAGTGCCCTCCATTGCCTGTTTGCCAGGGGTAGTCCCTACAGTGCCCTACTTCACCTGCTTCACTGGGCTTGGAATTGGAGTTGATGTGGTGGGGGAATGTGGCCCTGAGCCCTTCCTTGCCATACAACACCTCCTCAGTGGGCATAGACACTGCACGCCTAGCTCTGCATTAAGTTTTAGGGACAGGAGAGTCCTTCGCTGGTGATGCCTCTGAGGCATCTGAGCTTGATGTCTGCTTCATTGCTTTTTTCGGCCTTGCTCTTCCCTGACGGGCTCTTGTCTTTGCATTCTGGGATGGCTCTACTCTTCTGTGGGGATGGTGTCTGTGGGTGGGCCCGCTTGGGTTGTTTCTGCTGGGCGCTTCTTGTGCTGTATCGTGACTATGACGCATGGGAACCATGGTTACTATCATCCGATGTGGCAACTGACTGGGGGGTGGACAAAGGCACTGGAGCAGTAATGGTAGTATGTGCATGTTGAAGGGCAGACGTCACTGTGGCGACAAAGCCTGGACTGTACGGTGTAGCCCACCCATGTCAGAGTGTATGCACTCCATGTAGGCAACCACTTGGCCTAATTTTTTGTCATGGTCACTGTAGGCATTGAGCAGGGCTGTCTGGCCCACGCAAAGCTGGTGCAGGAGCTCTACAGACTCATCACTGAGGGCAGCAGGGGGGACAGGTGCAGGCTCAGCGGTGCCAGGTGTGAATCTAACTCGTCCCCTCTTACTGACACGGACAGGAAGCAGCACCAGAGGAAGTGGATGGGAGGCTGGCCACTGGCCGCTGTGTGGTAGAAGATGATGCAGAGTCCCCATTCCCTGTGCCTGCCAACATGGATGCATCACTACTGGCATCAGATGATGTAGTACTTTGTGTCTCAGGTGGGGATTCCTCCTGCATACTACGGTCTCCCTCAGATGCGCTGGTGAGCTGTGTCACTGGGCTCCGGTGCAGCTGTAGTGCTACTCTCGCTACCACTGGTTTCAGGCTCCTGTTCCTCCTTGTCCACTGGTGATTCTGCATGAGAGAGAGATGCAGAGTTGTGTTAGTGTCATCAGCAGGACAAAGCAATTCAATCAATGCAGTGCAGGAGATGCCCAAATCAACATGGTGAGCACCACACCCTGCAATCACATTGCTGCAACGCACTACATAAACCTCAACAGTGCCTGTAACCCTGAATATTTACCATGACTGAGCCATGTTAAGGCCACACAGTACAACACCCTGCCCGTGGATGAAGTGTAGCAGACACACAACTTGCTCTACCCACACCTAGGGTCATGATGTGGGGACACCACTTATTACCACTGACAGACCTTGAGGGAACAGGAGGGGACAACACACACACCTATTAGGACATGACAGTCCACAATGGCAAGTAGCCCATACCAAACACCATGTGGTACTCTGGGGCACATTGTTGTCAGATGTGTGGGCCTCGACGAACAAGGTGCATGGAAAGTAGGCATACATGAAGTCACACTCAGATTGTGGACACTGCTGTTCCCCCCCGAATAGATTCCCCACACTATCCCAATGCTGAATGACCATGTAGATACTAACACATCTGGCTATGGGAAACCACAGCATGGTGGATCAATTTTGTAATGCCAGTTTGGGCCAATGCATGACTTGGGCACCCATCCCAGCAGCCACTCACATTTACAGCACAGGACCACCTCACGAACATCACATGGGCCACCACTGCCACAAGTCCTGTATACATGCATCCGCTCCCAGCCAAAGTCACCCTCCCCAAATACTCACCCCTGCATTGCTGCTGATGCTCCTTCAGATATGCATCCAGCTCAGGATGAGTCACTGCCAATATGCGGCCCATCAGTGGTGTCATGCTGCGCCGTGCCAAACGCCCAGTGCATGGTAGCAGCCCCAAGGTCATCTATGCCACGTTCTTTGCCAGCCGGCTGATGTCGTCCCACCTCTTGTGGCAGTGGGTGCGTCGTCGGTTAGATACCCCCAGGGCTCGCACCTTTGCTGCAATGGCCCTCCACATGCCTTACACTGGTGTACCTTGAGCTGCAGGCATGGGAGAAAAGAAGGGGAAATGATCAGTGACACAGTGTCATGTACCAACATCTATCTGTACAGTAGCAAGACACAGATCATTACCAAATGTAAACTCCCTCCATCCCAAACTGGGGTACACCTCACAAGAGGGCACTCTGCATGGGCCAAGCAGATGTGATTGCATGCATTTATGAGGGCGTACAAGGTACCTGATAATCTCACACACATGCAGGATGACTGTACTGAACCCCATCTGTGGCTTGCACACATCTCCAGTCCTATGCATGTCTGGCCACTACATACATCACATGTCGACCTGTGTCTGTGCGTAGAATCACTGTGTGCATGACTGGGCAGCATTCAATGAGCATGTCCTGTGAACATATCTGTATGTAATGTGTGTGGTATCAGGGTACATGGACTCACCAACAAAATATCCATCTACACAAGTGGTCGTGTGCAAATATACAGGGCTGAGATGGTGCATATTTTTATATCAGTGTGAATGAACAAGAGTAAGGGCACAGTAAGTGCAGTGATGTGATCTCGTTTTGGTGTGCGGGCACTGGGCATAGCCTCTGTGTTCACACTGAGTCGGACAACAGGGGCACACTGAGACAATCAGCCGAGCAATTACTGTCCTGGCACCTTCATGTCCAACATCCTGTGGCTCTGTATGGCTGACAATGTAACACACTCCACTCAGACATACAACTGCAGGCAGGGAAAACCGTGACATTGGGACACACACACACTCCTTCCCCCTGGAGACAGCATGTTTGTCAGTGTATGACACAACCCCACACCCTCGGGCATATACTGCAGCATTACAACTACATGTCTAACCCCCTGCCCTACACCTCCCTTTAAGATGACTTACCACAACATTGGAGGCACCATACAGCCTTGGGTACTGTGCAAGCATCTCGTCCACCAGGACCTCCAGCTCCTCGCTTGTGAATGGACTGGCACGGATCTTCTCTGTCCTTGCCATCCCTGTGCACATGGAACACCTGTGGTGGAAGTGGGTGGTGAGGGGTCCCAGGCAGCAGGCTCTGGAGGAAGCAGCATATGAGGGTCCCAGGCAGCAGGCTCTAGAGGCAGCAGCAGGCTCTTTAGGCAAGGCTCTTTAGGCAGCAGCAGATAAGGCTCTTTAGGCAGCAGCAGATGAGGGTCTCTGGCAGCAGGCTCTGGAGGCAGCAGCAGATGAGGATCTCTGACAGCAGGCTCTGGAGGCAGCAGCAGATGAGGGTACCAGGCAGCAGGCTCTGTGAGCAGTGTAAATGTGAGGCTCACTCCCACAGATTTATAGCCCCCTGGGGTCGTTTCTTAGGTGCTAAGCTGCAACAATTGGTTGTCCAGGTCTGCCTCTTTCAAAAGCATCCAATGACCGCCTCCGCGGAGCACGCCTTCTGCGATTTTCAAAACTGCATCATGCCACTGCAATCATCGCTCCCATTGGCTGCAGGCAATGCTCCATGGCAGTGATGCACCGCAGGGGCCCGGGTGCGCTACCGCAATGGTGCATCTTTCAAAAGCATCCAATGACCGCCTCCACGGTGGTGGAGCATGCCTTCCGCGATTTTCAAAACTGCATCATGCCACCGCAATCGTCGCTCCCATTGGCTGTAGGCAATGCTCCTTGGCGGTAATGCACCGTGGGGGCCCGGAGTGCGCTACAGTGAGTAGGGTGGTGGAGCATGCCCACCGCCATCTTCCCATGTCTCCATGCCAATGACTACCGCACTTGTGTAAGGGGTGGTGCTGGTGACACCCGGGGCCAGGCGGTAGATACCGCGAGTAGGGTGGCAGAGCATGCCCACCGCCATTTGGGCATGTCTCCATGCCAATGACTGCCACACTTGTGTAAAGAGTGGTGCTGGTGACACACCGCCGGGGCCAGGCGGTAGCTACCACGAGTAGGGTGGCAGAGTATGCCCACCGCCATTTGGCCCATGTCTCCATGCCAATGACTACCGCACTTGTGTAAGGGGTGGTGCTGGTGACACACCTCTGGGGGCAGGCGGTAGCTACTGCGAGTAGGGTGGCAGAGCATGCCCACCTCCATCTTCCCATGTCTCCATGCCAATGACTACCGCACTTGTGTAAGGGGTGGTGCTGGTGACAAACCGCCGGGGCCAGGCGGTAGCTTCCGTTTTGTCAGTGTTGAGCTTCAGGCAGTTGTCCTTTATCCAGGTTGAGACGTTCTTCATGCAGTTGTGGAAGTTGGACTTCGTGGTGGTGGCATCAGCTGAGAGACGAGAGGACGAGCTGGGTGTTATCACACAGATGATTTGATGTTGTGGGTTCTGACGATATCTACTAATGGTGTCATGTAGATGTGGAAGAGGATTGAACTGAGAGGCGACCCTTGTGGCCCATTGGTTCTCTGCTATATTGATATATTGGTGGCGTGGTGGTGGTGGTCCAGCCACCGCTGACCCTGCGGTCCACCCGCTCTATTAGGACATGGGTGGTCGACCCATAATTGGATCCCCGGCTCTACCAGGGAACTGCTGGGGAGGGCCCCCTATGCTCCCTCATCCTGGGTATGCATGCAAGATTACTTGTAATTAGGCCCTCAGTGTAGAATACTCCACAAACAGCCAATTAGCCTTTGAAATTAAATAAATGATAGCACTAGCCTTTGCCCTTTTCACAGAGGCAACCAATCACTACAATTAACTAATTGCAACCCCTTTCTACCAACAAAATGAAGACAAATGTAGTCCCCTATTGGACTATCTCATAGACACTTGGGTTGGCAGACTGCATCGCTCCGCTCACAGACTTCAAACCAAATTCCAAATACCATGGTGGAATGTCTATAACAGCACCTTGGCACAGGAAGCCAAAACAAACAGCGCTGTGGGGCGATGGCACAACGGCTTCCAATCCACACTAGGCAGAAAACCTACACTATACAAATTTATAGAAGCATTAAAAAAGAGCAAAGCTACCAACAACTACGAATGGAGCAATCTGATGGCAAATTGGCCCTAAGCTTAGCAAACAAGCTAAAACTCTTCATAAATTATAAAGGAGTAGATTACTCAGAAATTAAATCTCCAATATGGCTCCAGAAAAGGAAGGAGCACACTAGACCAGTGTTTAAATCTGCACTTATTAGCAAAGAAATATACAGTGGCTAAGGCTGGGACATTACAGTTGGCCTTTATGGATCTATCCTCAGCATTCGATCTGGTAAATAGATCGAAGCTATGGTCCATATTGATTGATATGAGAGTGGATCACTGTTTAGTTCATTTCCTGGCCAACCGACATAGGGATTTTTTTGCGAAGGTGAGAGTTTGCCAAGATGGCAAATGCACAAAGCACTTTAGCAACAGTAGTGGAGTCCATCAGGGCTGCATTTTACCTCCCCTGCTTTTTACCTTATATATTAATAACTTAGGCAACTCTCTATGCTCTGCTAGTCTAGATATTCCACATGTAGGGGATAGAGCAATCCCAGCCGTCCGATACGCAGATGACACGGTATTGTTGGTTCGTACAGCTGTAGGGCTCCAGAACTTCTGGATTCATTTGGGGCCTTTATGCAATCACTGAATGTAATTGTTAATATAGCTAAATCACACATGATGACCACTGGACAGAGACCAAAAAATTTCAAAACTCACTTGGGGGTATTGTTCGATGAGAGGGGTTTGTGGGTCCCCCAACTGAAAGCAAAAACATATGCCATCAAAAGATCTACAGCCCCTGTCCACAGTTTTTCTCAGCGACTTGGGGCCAAGCAAATCGCAGCATGCTTAATATTTATAGGTCCAAAAGCATAGCCAATGTGAGGTATGGGTCTGCAATCTGGGGATACAAACCGGTGGAGGGGTTTCAGATAGCTGAAAACATGTTTTAAGGTTCCTCTTGTCGGTCCCTCAATCTATCCCCCACCTATGTCATACACCAAGTATTAGGCATTGGCTATGTTTCTGATTTGATAAGGCTGGCCCCGGGGGTATGTTGGCAAACGACCCGGACTAACCCAGAATTAGCGCTGTACCAAGAGATTGCCATGGATTGCATCTCAATGAAGAGAGCAAGTAGTATTCCATGGCTACAATATGATAAGTCAGTTTTAAACGAACCAGGGCACCCAGAACTCTTTGACTCCCCAGAAAAAATAAGAAAAGAGGACCTGGCGTGGGTTAAAACTAATTTTTTTAACTGTTTTTAGAGAGAGATGAGACTGAGATAATGAAACCTACAGTAAAAGCATACCTTCTGCCAAAAACCTCAGCACAGATAGAACCCTATTTGACAATTGTTACTAATCCTTTCCCTCGCCTTCTTTTAACTAGATTTTGTTTAAATCTTATTCACTGTTTACTAGCCGGTTCACAAGGTTGGAGCAGGGTGAGCGATTTAGGCCCATGCACATGCGACAATTTTTCAACCCAGGATATCTTGCACTTTATAATGTTTTGTGATCATTATAGCGGCATTCGTAGCAGGTTTTTAATCCCTATTTTAAGGGGATAAGGCTTTATACAGGTTAGACCGGCTTTACTATACTTACAAATGCTGAATGATACCTGAGAGATCTTTAATATTGCGAGCTATTTAGTCGCTGCTGTGAGGCATAGGAGAAAACTGTATTCTTTGACATGTAATTTGACTGTTCTTGAATGATCAAATGAATATTGCCCTAATGTCTGTCCTCTTATCTGAGTTTCTGTCAAATAAGCTATATTTTGGCTGCATGTTGCTCTATATAAATTGTTGATAACTTGTCTTATTTGTATATCTATGAAATTTGGTCTCGAAAGGTTTTATACCGCCCAAGTTTGTTGATGAAATCTATTTTAAAATGAATTATTATTGCTGTGTTATATGTTGTATGTAATGTACTTTTGTGGTTTTTATTAACCAAATAAAGTGGTTTTGACTGCCTGTTTGACCGATACCCAAAGGCAGATTATAAAATAAATGTTAACCTACCAAAGTCCTCAGAAAAAAAGACAAACAAAAAAAAACATAAGACAACTCAAAACCAACACCTCAAGTCTACTTTTGTTTCAAGAATAACTAGACTATTTTATGAGGTCAGTCAAACAATTATTTAAGATCACAATGTTAATAAAGACAGATATAATAAAAAATATATAGATAATACTAAAAAATATATACTTACAACAACCAAAATAGATAAATTAAAACTCAATCATTATTTTAAACACATAATCCAAATAATTCCACATAACTTCACATATATCTGATATAAACCATATAATATCACATTTTTCAGCAAAAATAAATAAAAAAATATAAAATTACTGTTACTGTTTCATTAAATAAATAAAACATAGTGTTTATTAGCTGCAGATTTTTCTCTGTCTCCACATAATAAAAATTAGTAATCCACCAACACGAAGATAAATGAATCCCGGAAAAAAGAAGGAAATCATAATAAAAACCATTGGTTTATCATAAACCAAAACTGATTTCCATTAAAGAAAAAAAATGTAAACTCCAAATACCCATAGAACATATTCATAGACAAAAATCTGTAAAGAAAACTTTAAAAACCCACCTGCAAAACACATGGTATTCCCAAGAATGCATATACATAACAGTTTATCATCATAATATAACTAACATCACACAACTTAACATAGCATAATAATACATTATGAAATCAGTGTAGAAAAATGCAAAATTACAAACTAGTGTAAAACACTAACAGCAATAGATCTAAATATATCAAACACCCACAAACACTATAACTAACTTTTAAACCTCCCTCATAAATCCTTCTACCCTCAAAATCCTTAAAACTCTTTAAAAAACGGACTGACCTGTTCCGACGAACAGCAGCACCTTACCACGGTCAGGTTCTGGAAAATAGACAAAAAATAACACAAAAAGATTAAAAAATAGAAGGCAGTCTCACCTTACCGCAACTTGGTTCTAGGAAAATAGACTAAAAATAATACAAATAGATTACAAAATAGAAGGTAACAGTAAAACACAATGGCTGCTAAATTAAACTAAAAATACTATCTCCCCATAGAAATGAATAGGAAATATTGTAAATATTGTAAAAGTGTTGAATAAATGTCTTTTTTTTAAAAAAAAAACTAATCACTCTTTCAATCCAGGACAGACGCATCCAAAGATGAGGGCAGAGAGTCTCTTAAAGACATTTCTCTCCCTTTGATTGCTGCAGAAGATAGGGCGTCAATCTCTGTTGACCCTAAAAAGGAGGAGGTGGAATGGGCCATAAAAGATATACAATCCAGAAAGGGGGCTGGACCAAACAGAATACCCGCAGAATTCTTTAAATGCATAGCCACAAAGGTGGCAAAGCCGATGCTTGACATGTTCCAGACGGAGAGGCAGGAGGGATGTCTGCCTGAAGACTTGCATCTGGCTACAATCGTAGTCATCCCTAAAAAAGGCAAACCTGCGGATGCATGCGGCTCGCATCGACCCATATCCCTTCTTAATTATGGAACCAAGGTACTCGTAAAAGTACTGGCCAGCCGACTCCTACCTATATTTTCCACGTTAATACACCTGGATCAGTCTGGAATCATGCCCTATAGAAGTACCTGACTCAATCTTAGGCGATTATAGGGGGTTATCTACGCCACGATGGCACGCTCGGATATACCAGCCGCTCTTATGTCATTGGATGCACACACAGCGTTCGATAGTATCGAATGGACGTACCTGAACGCAGTGCTCCTTAAACTGGGCCGTGGACCACGCTTCTGTGCCTGGGTTCGATTGATATACCAGTTCCTAAAAGCTCAGGTATGCATTAATGGCTCGGTATCGTGAATATTTGCACTCCACCGGGACATGCATCAAGGCTGTCCGCTCTCTCCAACGCTTTTTGCCCTGGCGCTGGGCCACTGGCAGCATGATTCCGGCAAGACCCCGTGATCAGGGGCATAGATGTTGGAGGGGGATGGGAAGAGAGCATATCACTGTATGCTGACGATGTACTGCTCTATGCACATGATCTCAGACAAACGTTCCACAGAATAATAAATATACTCCGCACCTTTGGTACCTACTCGGGGTATCGGATAAATTGGGATAAGTCCCTCATCTTCGGGCTTGCGGGTGCTCTCCCACCACTCATGACAGAGTGTGGAGCTCTAACGATTCAAGACCAATTTAAATACCTGGGTATGTGGATCACAAAAATGGCTGAAGACTTCCTAAACTTAAACCTGTATCCACAGCTAACAAAGCTGCGCTGTGACATAAAACACTGGCGTAACTTACCGATTTCCCTAATGAGAAGAGCAACATTATTCAAGATGATGGCTCTATGTTCTACAAAACACCCCGTACAAAGTTCCACATTCCTTTTAGGGAACAGCGCACTCTCCTAAAGGAGGGTGGCAGACCCCAAATAGCACTGCGCAAATTACAGCACAGAGTATACAACAGTAGCTTAGCGGTCCAGGACATTCAGAGCTATTACCTAGCTTCTCAATTGATAAACATTAATGGGTGGGTCTTTGAGCCACAGACAGAGCCTGCATACAGGATTGACAGATATATGATGGGAAGCGTTGGACACTAAGTGGCCCTCTATCGGAAACAGCGAGGGAATCAATTGCCACCACACACATACAAGGTTGTTAGAGCATGGCTGACCACGAACAGGCTACTGGGGTGGAACTCAAGGCTAACCCAGCAGACACAACTTTGGAGCAGCAATGGGTTGGAAGATGTGGGTCACCTGCAGGGATTCTGTAAATGGAGCATGATAGGTCTGGACACTCTTTGGGATGTGTGGCAGGGTGGGAAAATGCTGAACTTCACAGAACTTAAACACAACTATCAACTGTCCGACACAGAACACTTCCACTAAATACAGCTGCGACACGCCATACGTCATCACATAGCGGAAGGAGAATCTGTACCGGAATACTCCCCCCCTTGAGGACCGACTTCTACTTTATCCTATGGTAGACAAGGTAACATCTCTAGCGTATAAGAAAATTATGAATAACCCGTCCAGACCCTTTCGCCTCCCTGAGGGCAGATTGGGAGACTGACCTGAGCTTGATAGAGGACAAAGATTGGCAGGAAGCAATCTAGAATCTCAAGGAAATTGCAATTAATTTATAAATTAGAAATTGCAAATAAATAAAAATAGAAAAATGTGTGGCATGTCTTTATTATATAAAATGTGATGATTTTAGACACTAAAGGGGTGACATTTACTATTCCCACTCTAATCTAAACCGATCTGATGAAAGTGTTGGATACTAAAGAGTTATCATTTACTATTCCCTCTCCAATCTAATCATAGGGGGTGAAGGTGTTGGACACTAAAGGGGCGACCTTTACTATTCCCACTCCAATCTAAACCAATTCGAGGAAGCCGTTGAACAGAAAAAGGGTGAAATTTACTATTACCACTCCAATCTAAGCCAATTCAGAGAAGGTGTTGGACAATAAAGGGTTGACATTTACTTTTCCCAATCCCAGCTACCCCAATTAGAGGAAGGTGTTGAGCCCTAGAGCCATGACATTTACTATTCCTACTCTAATCCAACCATAGTAGAGGGAAGGTGGCACTAAAATGGGACATTTACTATTTCCAATCCAATCTATAACAATTTGGGGAAGGTATTGGATACTAAAGGGGTGACATTTGCTTTTCCCACTCCAATCTACCATTCTGGGGAATGTGTTGGACACTAAAGAGTTGAAATGTACACTATCCACTTCAAAATAAAACATTTTACATAACTTATTGCAAAATAAAAATATTACAAACACAATCAATGCTCCATATTCTTACATCATTTTTGTAATATAACATTTACTAAAATGTTCTTTAAAAACACTCTTATCTAAACTACAAGGGAAACATCACTTACAATGCATTTATAACAACGCACTACCATTACAACGCAACCATTACAACGCAAACCATTACAACGCATTGCGCTGGGGGGCGCTCTAGGATAGGTAATATATTTAATTTACTATCCAACACCTTCCCTACTATCCACGGGGACTGGAGTTGGAATAGTAAATTAAATAATTCACTATCCAGCGCTTAAAAGCACTATGCGTTGTAATGGTATGCGATGTAAAAACCGCGTTGTAACAGCAGGCGTTGTAATAGCCTGCGTTGTAACGACACCAATCCAAACTACAAACCTGTATATACATATTTAAAATAACATTGCTATTTTAATTACTATTAAAAAGTAATATATATTTCAAGATATTTACTACCATTTTTAAACAATAAAAAAAATCATACACAAAATCAACAATCATGAATTTAAATTTTTTTTAGAAATGTTATATTTAAAAAGAAATAAAAACATTTAACTTAAAAATAAAATTCAAGCTAGTAGTGCCCTTGTGACCTGATCACCCTGTTTTACAAATGTAACATAGGTGGGCTCCCCTGCAGGCAATTTCCACAAAGCTGCGATTTTATTATTAAGTGTGAAAAGCAGACACACTAATGACCCCTGCTTTGTAATGTGATGCTGCCAGAGGCTCAATGCCCACTGGGCTGAAAAATATTTAGTCCACCTCTCCTCAAGTGCCTTAGCCCTTTCTGTGCAGCTTAAGCTTTAAGGAAGACAAGCAGTTCATGAGCTGTCATGGGCTGGGGCCAGGCAGGGGTTGATGCCTCAGACTCAGCCTCATTCGAAACATATTGCAGGTCTTCAAAAACCCATTTATCATTTAGGAAGACTTCGTGTGTTTCTGTGGCCCCTGTCACCCCCACTCTTGTAAACAACTGTTGTTGCCACAGTGAAAGAATGGATTTTAGGAAAAATACTGAAGTATTATTGATGATATTAAACATTAGCCGTCGATCCCCGTGCTAACTTGACATTGTTGGAGTGCAGCCAAACTCCGTGCCGCAAGACACCTCTGTTGCCGGCAGAAAAACAATGAACAGATTATGGCATAGCCAGCCTTTGCCGACTTACTGGGACCCTGGTAATCAATCAAGCATTAGGCTTCAGGCCGCTCTCTATGTCCCAAATGGGAAGAGGCCAGAGTTTGTGCCAGGATGTGAGAGAAACATAAAGAGATAATAGATGGAGTACTGAAACTTTTCAGACACTCACCCCCAATCACAGATCTGGGTTGTGTCCAACATCGTTCTTTAGCTCACTTCTCCACCTCAGGTCAGACCCAGCTATATGACCCTGTGCCTAATGGGAACAGTCCAGCCCGAACTGCCAAGCCAGGTCTTCCCTGAACCGGAGACAAGCATCTTCGGACCGGTTTTCGAGTAACACCCCTCATCAGCCAGGCTAGCTTGAATCCAGTGGCAAAGTGAGCACGGGACACACGTATTGGCATGCCCTGCCAATTAAGGGCAAACAATGCAAATACAAAGAGATGATGGACGGAGCACTAAAACGTTTCCGACACTCACCCGAGTCACAGATCTGGGTGGAATCCATCATCGTTCTTTAGTTCACTTTGCCACCTCAGTTCAGACCCAGCTATATGCAAAGCAGTCTTGATCCTGTGCCTCAGTTGTGAGGCCCCAATGTTATTTTTCATAGGGTACACCAATTTAGACCCGAGCATTCTTCTAACCTCTCACCTACATTTGCCGTACCATTACACTACATAACAGGTTTTTGGCATTGACCTTTTACCTAGTTAATCGCTGCATAAAATGTTGTGTCGTTTTTCCTGAAAACTAGCCTCATTAATTATGTATGAAGATTCTCAGAATCACAGCAGGATTACCATCTTCTGCATCGGTGCTGAGATACCTACAGGTTACCATGCGCTCTAGAAATGCTTCCCTTCCGTCAACCTCAGCCGACATGACACAGCAAGGTAGAAGCCCCAGAGGGTACCTTTTGGGTATATATACACCACATCTTTGCCCGGGCAGGGAGAGAAGAAAGACACACTGATGCAAGACGCCGAGGTTCCTGCAAACAGAGACTGCAGCTCCCAGTGATCTGACATCCCTCACGGGGTGTCCATCTTGAGACCAAGACGGGGTCCCACAGTCTCTTACTTAAGGTAATGGGGTTGGCTTCAGCCTAGGGGGATTCTTGGCTCTACACCTACATACATGCTAGGTACACATAAGTACATCTAGTTAGGGTTGCATTGTAGGAGTACGCATTTATTACTGTCATGTGGTTCTATACTTGCCTGTATTCTATGTTTTGGCACTATGTTAGGAATCTACCATCCTTTTATTCTATTGGTGATTATAATCATTTATATCTGTTTCTGTCTCATGGTTGTTTCAGCACACCTATTTTACACTAGAATGACGGTGGTTCAATAAATACTTATTGAATACGTTCCCACCCTTTATTCTGTGTATCTCTCCGAGTCAAAGTTAGCACGAGTAACTGAACAAAAAGTATTGTACTGTTTCCATGATCACTGATGGAACAGGGTTGTCATGTTCGATAGTTGCCAAGAACAATTCTCTTCTTGGTAAGAGGAGTTTACAGTGGCACTGTGAGGTAGCAGATATGCAGGCAAACATATCCGGTGGGGGTATCTGGAATCAGTCTGGACACCAATCCCACAGTCTATGTTGTCTGAACGTGCAGATCCTATATAGGTTTTATAGGAACTACATGACACCAACAACACAGATCTTCTCTGCTGCCTAACTATAATTTAGTAGAGCAGTCAGCTGACTCGTGAGCCGCAGACAGCAGTGAGCGTAGGTATTGGCAAGCCTCAAGAGAAGAAGTTGCACACATACAGTCAGCTAGGACAATGTATTTGTTTCAAAGATTTGGAACTACTTGTAACTGCTCCAAACTCTAATAAAGATTATTTACCGAGCAGCTCAGATAAGCGGTGTCTGCCCATTCAGTGCGGGGCTATGCCACTACCCCTGCCAAGATCTGCAGACAGTAGCACTAGATCACAGCAGCAGGCTGTCACAGAACTACTGCACCAGGCTCTGCTGTTAAGTGATGCCGCTGTACGGGCTGAAAGTAATTTGTTGGACCAGCTCCACCAGTCCACTCAGGTGTGACCACGCGCTGCAGCTGGTGCAAATAATTTAAGCAAATATTTGAAGGTCAACAAGTAAAGTGAGAGTTCACTCTAGGAACTCACCTACTTTGCTGGAGGCAAGCAGCAATTTGTAGGGGCAGCCTCGTCCTCATGGCCGCAACGACACCCACAGCAAACAGTGGCACTCATGAATCTGAGGCTCAGCAGGCTACACAGTGCTGACTGGTGTGCAGCCCTGGGCTGCTGAACCAATCTAGTGGTGCCACTGCACCGTGGGGTGCACTCAGGCACCGGTGGTGGTGTGGGATGGCTCCGGTTGCGGATGGATCAATAATTTTTAGATAATTTTTTACCGCAGCACAACGTAGTGCGAGCAGTGCTGCCATTCGCACTGCAGCCTGCCAAAACTTCATCAATCAATCAGGGTTTGATTAAGAGCAACTACTCACCCGAATGGGTCTCAAAGCGCTGGGGGGGGGGGTCCAGATCCTGGTTATTTACGGTGATTTGTCTTGAGATCCTTAAAGAAGGTGTCTGCCGGAGATGGAGAGGGAGGGTGTTCCATGCCTTGGCCGAGAGGAAGGAGAAGTAGCGACCTCATGTTTTTGCCTTCTTGATGCACAGCACCGTCACAAAGGAGAGCTGGGCTGAGCGGAGGGATCATTGGGGTGCGTGGAGCAAGAGGCGGTGGTTCATGTAGGCGGGTCCGGTGTTGTGGACGGCTTGTGGGCGTGGGTGAGAAGCTTGAAGGTGATTCTCTTTTCGACAGGGAGCCAGTGTAGTGTCCGTACGTGTTGGCTGATGTGGCAGTGGCGCAGTCGGTTGAGTACTAGTACTAGTCTGGCAGTTCTGGAGTTTGCGGGTAAGGTTCTTGTTGATCCCGGTGTAGTTTGCATTGCCGTAGTCTAGTCTGCTGCTGTTGAGGGCGTGGGTGACGGTTTTCCTGTATTCAAGGGGAATACGGTTGAAGGTCTGTCATAGGAGACGGAGTGTGTAATAGCAGGAGGAGGTGACATTGTTGATTTGGCAGTCCATTTTGAGTTCAGAGTCCAGGATGATTCCGAGGTTGTGTGCGTGGTCCGTGAGGTGGCAGCAGGACATCCCACCTAGTGTGTGTCATAAAACTCATCCTGACCTGACCCTAGGTCTCTCATTAGATACTGACTTTCACGTCAGTCATGAATGTATCAAACAAGCCGCGTGGCCGGTGGTGTTGGGTGAATCCCGGAAATCTGTTATTCAGCGCCAAGATACCCGTAGTGGTGAACGTGCGCTTTACAAATACAAGTTATGTTATGTTAATCCAAATTGTTACATTGTTAATTGTTAATGTATACCAGTAGCTACTAGAGCTGCATATTCTGAGCCAGGCCCCCCACTGGGGGCAGTGCACACAGGGTGCTGCCATTTGAACTCTCTAGTTTTAGTGCTTATGGTGCATGATTACTAGTGCTACTGCTTGATAGCTAAGGTGGCGCTATTATGCATGAATTGTCATTTCAGTGCCATGAAGCGGGACACCACACTAAAATGTGTTAGTCTCAAGCTGATGCGTAGTACTTGGCAGGGCTGTATATGGCAATAAACAACAATTAAGGGCACGAGCCCACACTCAAAAGATAGTAAAATAAACAGAGGAAGTAAGGTCATATAGCAAGTATCTGGAAACAAGAGTGTCAAGACGAATAACCCACACTATGAAGTGAGACCGACATCACAGTGTGCACCAAGAAGCAGGATCATAGTGAGTTAGCTGGCGCATAGTCCAGAGGGCACAAATTGTAGGTCTTAATTCACCCTCCTCAAAACTTGAAGAATTTACGAGGGCAACCCCTACTTTGTATAGGATTTTTTCAGCAGCCATATAGAGATCCATCCTTGATTTCCAGTTGGTCATGTTAGGGGCCTCTCGTGTACCCCAGCGGCACGTTTCACCTCGTTTAGCCACCACCAGCTCCAGGTTGCAGAAAAGAAGCTGCATTTGAGGAACATCCAAATCTCTCGGAAACCCCAGCAAGGTGTATTTAGGGTCAAGTGGGATGGCTGTGCCCAACACCTGACTAAGCTCCTGCACCACCCGTGAAAATAGACCTGAATCACTGAGCAATCTCAAATCATCTGTATAAAGGTACCTGTAGCATATCCACAGCGGAAGCAGTCCAGAGATGCCACCCCCCCCCCCATGCGATATAGGCGATCCCAGTCATAATAAACCCAATGCAATAACTTAAGCTGGATCAGGCTCGACTGTGACTTTATAGCCACTTCTCTTGAGTGCATCAGGGCCGCCTCACAGTTCACAACTTCTAATTTGCCCATGTCCACCTCCCATCTGGCCCTCAACTTAGTCAGTGTGTCTGGCATACTGTTGTTTAGCGTCTTATAGGTGAGAGAGATGGGCATCTGCACCAGCTCATCAAGTAGCAACCTTCCCTCCAAAGGGTCACGTTTGGGCAGGTCCAGGCCCCCCAACCTGCCTGCTTTGCAGGCATGCCAGTATTGTGCATACTTGAGAAATTATTGATATGTTTCTCTAAGATTTTAGCCAGCATGCAGAGGAGGGAAATAGGTCTGTAACTAGCATGAATCTGGGGATCCGCTGGATATTTCTCTAGTAAGAGAAGAACATCTGCACGTTTCCGACAGTCCTGGCCCCTGTCTGACATTATAGAAGGGCTGCAAGATGAGGCATGAATAGGACATGAATAGGATTGTGGAGAAGTGTGGCTCACTGGTTAGAAGCGGCAGACCCTGAAGCAGAGGTCGGCCCGGGACCAGGGTTCAATTCCCAACGTGGCAGGGTCTTGGGTCAATGTCCGCGGACTCGATAATTCTCGCCTAGGTGCCTACGCTAACCATGGGTCCCACTCTGCAACTCTGGGCAATAGCTTGCTTAATCTCCACAACGGCCCTAGCAGCGCCAGGAATGCCTGGCTTCACCTTTGGGGTGCCCTCTCACAGGGAAAGCCAGGACAGGTTCCCCAGCGGTATACAGCGCCAGGATGCCACGAGTGATGAGGTAACAGTGCGCTTTACAAGTAAACATACATTTACATGGCTGTGTGTGGATACTGGGATAACAGGGATCTTCTAGCAATCCAGATTTGATAGGCAGAAAAAGTCTCAGATTCTGTTGGGTAATGAAATCAGTGAAGCCACATTATCAGTACTTAAAGTCTTGCTGTCGAACTTAATAAAGATGATCAGAAAGTGATCCTCGTAATGACTATACATATTGTTAATTTGTTCAGCAAAGAAGGAAGATACGTTGCCACAGTATTTTTGTGTATCCATGGAGTGGATGGGGTACTTCCTGAATCCATGCAATTTATCCACAGAGTTGATGTGATTATGGCTGTCCTTTATCCAGTTCTTAAAATTGTATTCAGAGATGGAGATGTCTTCAGAAGTAGCAGAGGCTGTAGTGATAAGCTATGTTTTCATCACTTCTGTTGTGAGTTTAAACCAGTTACAGGCTACACCTGAGTCAAAATGACAGAGCAAGAGTTGTAGAGAATGAGTTTGAAAGGTACCACATAATGGTCTGTCCAAGTCAGTGGGATAGGTGTTGCAAAGGATGTGAGGGTTGGGGAAGATAAGGTCTCATAGGAGGGTTGCATTATGTTTTGGCTGAGTTTTACAGGGGACCGACCTAAAAGAGTCAACTCTTTAAAAAGAGAGGACCTCCTGAATTATCAAGATAGTGACTGAGGTCACCCAGCAGGATAAAGTAGGAAGCTTCCAAAATGTAGGGAGCAGTAATATCAGCTAAGCTGGAATAGAAAGCAATACAAAACCCTTTGGTACACACTTTGTACAGATAATATGTTGAAGTTTCCAGCATTTTATGTTAGTCAAAAATGCACTGTTGAGTAATTCCACCTTCACACAAAGGTTTGATGTTCCAAATTTTGGACTCCAGAGATCATTTATTGTAGATCATTTTCAATGTTCAAAACATCAAATTCTTCCCAGTAGCCAACACGTGTTTCGTTGACTGTATCGACTTCATCAGGGCTACACTGATTAATAAGAAATAAATGGGTTGACATTCCCAACGTAACGTTATGCCATACTTTAGGCTATGCCCCACCAGCAGTCGTTAGCTTGCATGTTTTACATGCGTCCTCCATACATAATAGGAGACATGCAATGGTATAAATGAGCATGCATGCAAACAAAATTTTAAACTAGAACATCACTCTTTTTTGTCTAAGTAAATAATAATATGTATCCAGTAAGTTGCATCAATACGGACAGGAACAGAGGGAAAATTGCCTTATGCTGTTTACCGCAACATGTAGCCAGCGATTAGATACAATACGTATAGTCAATATAGCATATGCATAGAGTTAAGTAAAAGTAAAGTGCAAGTCGCGAGGTCACAGTAATTAAAGGTAACATCCTAATTGCGGGATACAGAGTAATAACTTACAACCACATGCAGGAGTAGGCTAATGTGTGGCATATTGCCCCATTACCTTTAGAAAGTATCTACAGAAACACTGGCACTTATTAACTACTGACCAGCTTCGTAGAAGCCACATCTCAGAGAGACCAGACATTACTTTTCATAAGGGGCGGAAACTTAGGAATCTTCTTAGTCCTTGTTACCCCAAGAACAAATAGAAAGAGAATTGTCTGATAAGACATATGCCAGGTTCCTACAAATGTGGGCACTGTGGAATGTGCAGATAGACAATGAATGATACCAAGCAATTTGATGTCAAAGATGTGGGGACCTTTGATATATTACAGAACATAACGTGTAATACCAAATATGTTGTGTACATAATTTTTTGAAAGTGTGACCAGACATATGTCGGTAGCACTATCAGGTGCCTCAAAGATAGGGTGAGTGAGCACATGAGAGCTGTTAAATCTAATGATGCAAAATACGCCATTGCAACCCACGCCATGGAATGCCCAGCACAGAAGGAACATAAGAGTTTTAGACTCTGTGGCATAGAACATGTGATTAGAGATCCCCGATGGGGAAATAGAGAACTTCACCTGAGACGTAGAGAGGCTATGTGGATATTACAATTATGGTCCGTGGAAAATGGGCTTAGTATCGATCATGAACTACATTATTTTTTGGGCGAGTGATGTGTAACTTTACCTCCTGTTACTTGGCATTTCGAGCTGGACTGTTCCCATGAGGCACAGGGTCAAAACTGATTTGCATACAGCTGGGTCTGAACTGAGATGGCAAAGTGAGCTAAAGAATGATGATGGATTCAACCCAGATCTATGAGTGTCTGAAAAGTTCAGCACTCCGTCCATCATCTCCTTTAGTTTGCTTTGTTCGCCCTAAAATGGCAGGGTATGCCCAGATGTAGGTCCCTTGCTCATTCTGCCACTGGATTCAAGCTATCCTGACTGATGAAGGATGTTACCCAGAAAGCAGTCCCGGGATGCTTGTTTCTGGTTGAGGGAAGATCTGGCTTGGCAGTTTAGGCTGGACTGTTCCCATGAGGCACAGGGTCAAGACTGAATTGCATATAGCTGAGTCTGAATTGAGGTGGCAAAGTGAGGTAAAGAATGATTATGGATTCAACTCCGATCTTTGACTGGGGATGAGTCTCTGAAAAGTTCAGCGCTCCGTCCATCATCTGCTTTTGTTTGCTTTCTTCGCCCTAAGTTGGCAGGGTATGCCCAGACGTGGGTTCCCTGCTCACTTTGCCACTGGATTCAAACTAGCCTGGCTGATGAAGGGTGTTACCTAGAAACCGGTCTCAGGACACCTTTTTCTGGTACAGGAAAGGCCTTGCTTAGCAGTTCGGGCTGGACTGTTCCCATGAGAGACAGGGTCAAGACTGATTTGCATATAGCTGGGTCTGAACTGAGGTGGCAAAGTGAGCCAAAGAATGATGATGGATTCACAACCCAGATCTGTGACTGGGGGTGAGTGTCTGAAAAGTTCAGCGCTCCGTCCATCATCTCCTTTTGTTTACTTTACCTGTGTTAGCTGGAGGATAAGTGTACATATGGTAATCACCATTACTCATGTAATTTCAAATTACTTAATTTCTTTTCTGTAAACAGATTTTTATTGATTTTTCAACGTGACATCATGGGAAGAAACAGCCCGGAGGGCACAACAAATGATCAAGCAATTCAATTAAAGTCCAGTACAGGTGTCCCCTCGCCACTCTTTTGGTAAGGTCCTCCTTCCTTTCTCAGCGTCAAACCTCCCATTGGCTAGGTCGGTTTTATTATATTATAAAGCCATGCATTTGCGGGTTTAAGACATTATTTCTCTTTGGTTATTGTTATATGGCATAGCGTCTCAACATTGCATGCTTTGAGGGGATTGTGAGAAGAATTCTTAGTGGGTATCTCTATACGTACATTGAGTACACATACCTCTGTAGCGTTTGCTTCATGCTTCAACGTGTGCCAGGGGGTCAGGGAGCCTACTGTGGAAAATAACGATATGTAAAACATGGTAAAAGGATTTATACTTTACGGTTTTGTTGTGCTCTGTAATCGCGTCCATGCTACCTGCGGCGTATTTCTCCGGCACTACTTGTGCTGACACTGCCTCCTTAGGACCCGGATGTGGAAACTCTTTCCGGGTCGCGTTCTTATGGCAATTTTTTTAGGTTTTGCCTGGCGAAAGCTGCGCTCTGCGCAGCTTTTTCGCGCAGGCGAAAACCTGATGAGAACTGTAGTGTGCTTTGGGTCGGCCCTCGTCATTCATTGGCTGGCTCCGTAAATGGAGCCTTGCCATTGGACGAGGGGCCTGTCCGTCAATGCCGGACCAGACACGGGGGCGTTCCCGACATTCTTTGGCTTTTGCCGACGTCACGCGACGCCGGGAACGCCCCCGAGTCTGGTCCGGCATTGCCGGCACTGTAGGGAACGGGACGGACATGGAGCTCTCGGCTGTTGGGGAGCGAGTGTTTGCAGCGGAGGCACTGCTCAAGCGTCGGGTGCGGAAGGTGAGCGAAATGTTTGCCGGTTCCCACCCCCTCTCCCGCTCTCCGTGTCTCCCCGGCCCTGTTCCCGCCCCCTACCGCTGCCTCGGCTCCCGTTCCCGCCCCCCTACCGCTGCCTGGGCCGCCCTGTTCCCGCAGTGCCGTTTCTCCTGTGCAGGTCACGTAGCAACACTCTGGGACAGGGGAGGGGCGGTACTGGCGTTGCAGCCAATGGAGGTGCAGCGGAATATTCCACGGAGCTCAGTCCTTAGCAACGGCGCTGGCAACGACAGTTACGTCACGAGAGTATTATGGGCTGCCTGGGCCACTGACGGGTGTAGGGAACGGGACGGACATGGAGCTCTCGGCTGTTGGGGAGCGAGTGTTTGCAGCGGAGGCACTGCTCAAGCGTCGGATGCGGAAGGTGAGCGAAAGGTATATGGGTAATAGGAGAGGACCAGTAAGGTAGGGCCAGTGTATACTAAAGGTCTGTCAGTACAAGGTAGTCTTAATATCGAAGTTGTCAGTAAGAGGTGGTTCTGGGGGAGGGACATGCTGCAGAACTGTCAGACGCGTGTGCATTTATGAGCGATGGTGGTTGCACACACATGCGATGTATTGAGATATTGGGGTGCCTGTGCGTGTACGGAGGGTATGGGCTTCACGGTCTTCAGACGGAACTTATTGGATGCATGCGCTGAAGGTACGGACGACGTAGGGGCGGTGGTACGAGGTATTTGGTACACGCAAAGAATGCTGTTCGCATGAAGTTCTTGAGGTTCACGATCTTTAAGTGTCGTGAGGATTATGGACCAAAGGTGTCGCTGAGATGAATGGAATGGACTTGTGCATGCACAGGAACTGGCCTTTAATCCCACGGAGCATTTCGCCGGTGGACAGAGGCGCTGGTTGTGCCACTGCCACTTTCCCCAAATCCCCGATATAATTCTCAAGAGCCACATAGAGTTCAAGGGAGAGAGAATAAGAGACCAGAGAAAGAAGATGGTTGGGCGAAATCGATAGCTTGAGGAGAAGAATGGAGTGGTGATAGTTTGAGCATTTTTGTCAGGTTTATTTCTGGTTCCTTCGCATGCACTGGCGGTGTCATGGTGATGCATTCAGAAGGGGTCTCTGAGATGAGGCTTTTAGGGTTAGTGTATTGAGTCGAACATGCATGCAGTGGTAAGGGCTGGTCCGGTCAAACCACAGGACTGCGAATTGGGACTGTTTGGGTCATGTGCCTATTGAAGAAGGTTCTAGTATGCAGGTTGAAGGATGGGTAGCAATGAACTGGGAAAGTTAAGATCAGTGAACTTGGATTAGCAAGAAGCGTAATGAAGAGGCGAAAATGGTTCTATTTACCGAGGGGCCAACGTTGGGAGGTGAGAACAAGGCAGAGAGCAAACAGCAAGGTGACAGGGTTGGCACACGCAAACGGAGCGCGAGACTGCGTGCATTTACTGAATTTCTCTATAAGAGCGAAATTGATTTCGTGCACTGGTAATTGTGCAGTGGTCTGGAGGTGTTATGGTGAACATTGATATTATATACAGCTATACTGTGTGGGAAAAGATTGATCCAGCCCTTGGATGTGTCGAGAGGATGCATTTACTGAAGAGGAGATATTGGCGGTATGGCCTGGAAAACTTAAATAGGAGGCTATACTGTATACATTGTTACGTCGTATATACAAACACCAGAGAACCGAACTTTAATGCATGCCTTGAGGTTGGTTGTGTGTGCTGGGGTTTTCTGGGTGGGTCATTGCATTAAGGAACCAGCTTGCGTGGATGCTCTGAGGGATTATGTGTTGCACGTTATGCATCCTGTACATTTGTTATCCTTTTCTAGGGGCGGATGGAGTACCTGGTGAAGTGGAAGGGCTGGTCTCAGAAGTAAGTAACCAATATGACTCGTTTAACGCCACTTATTCACTCGCCACTCTGTGAAGGAAATCTCAGACCCATTTGAAAAGTTAGTGCCCTCGACCAAATATTAACATCCCCCCGCCCCCCCACACACACACACAAATCGTCCTTTCTTCCGACAGTGTGTGGGCCCGGTGGGTTAATCATGTCTTCTCACGTTCCAGCTGAGAATGCCCCATTTGCTGGGCCTGGTTGATGAGAGGCACACTGATAACGTATTGTACCTTCCACCACCCAGACCTTTAAGCCAACAAAATATGAAGTAATTTGAAGTGGGTATTGACAACTGGGGAAAGACAACTACATGATTGTTTGATAGACTGCAAAGGCACAGTGGGGATGCTGTGTAGGCTTTTTTTTACTGAACACTCCCATAATATCCAGGAAAACTGCACTGCCGGCCTGAAACACACCCATCGCTGGGGAAAATAACTTTGCCGTATGATTTAAATATGTTTCTCACAGAGTGTTGATGAATCCGTTTTGTACAATAACCTTTGCATTTTAAGAATTTTATGCCAGCTAGCCTGTGAGCCTTATTTTTCTCTTGTGTGGTGTAACTCTGTAAACCAACAGCAAGAACTGTTGGTTTGTTTCCAGGTTTCATGCATGTCACAGGGTAACTTGAAAGCTCTGGCTGCAAACTGCCTTACATTTGAGTCCATGTGTTCCCCGCACACCATGTAGGAGCTCTGCCTTTGGCCCCCCTCACTCAACCCCCTACCCCAAGCTCCCTTCCAGGCTTGTTTATTTCCCATCTTGGAGTCTTCACAAGGGGGTTCTTACTCCCTTTTTAGGTTTTGCCTCGCGAAAAAGAAAAAAAATTCAGCACCAAGGACAGAGCAGGCAGCGTCCTAGTGCAGACCATACTGGACAACACGGTACTACAGAGTAAAGCTGTCTCCTTGTTTTAAAGGTTTAGAAAGCTTTAACAGTGAACACGGCGATTTCCCATCGTGGGGTAATGTAGGTATATTTAGACACAACAGGGGCGGATGTACTAGCTCCCTGCGCCACACGTACATCACTTTTTGTGACGTGCTGGTGGCGTATTTTACTGCTCTGCGTCTCTCCTCCCCCTTTCCCGCCCCCTCCCGCCCCCTCCCGCCCCCTCCCGCTTGTTTCCTGATGCTGGCCTGGCGTTATAAGAGAGGGGGGCGTTATAAGAGAGGGGGCCCTCCCTGGATCCTCGGGGCGTGCCAGGGTACACCTGCAACCAGCACATGCCCAATCAGGTAGTACCTGACCAGCCTCACCTGGGCAACTCTGCATAGGCCACGCCCCTAGAGGGGTGTATGAAAAAGTCATCTTGTGGCACTGCCCCCTTCCCCCTTCCCTCAGTGAGTCAGTCCGGCCGTGCTCACCACCTCTAAAGGGGTCCTCACCTCACGCATAAACAAGAACTGGGGGGATTTGTGAGGGGCAGAAGACAGGAACGAGGGGCGGCGGGAAGGGATGGCGGAAGAGGGAATGAGGGAGGAAAGAGGGACTGGAGGTGGGGGAGGAAGAATGAGAAGCGGGCAGAAGATGAAACATGAGTGGAATGAAGCAAGGAGGTAGCTAGCCTAAGGAGAGATTGAGGAAAACGAAAAGTGGGGGCAGAGAGAAGGACTGCTGGGCAGAGAAGAGAGCAGTATTAGCGAAAGCGAGTCAAGACGCCAGAGAGATAGAGACACAATAAAGAAAGTGAAAAGCGATCGATAAAAAAATCAGAAAGGAGGCGAGGATGAGGGTCAGCCCCTCCCTGGGTGACATGACAGTGGTTACCGTTGCCTCAGACCCCCTCCAACGACCCCCCTACCCCACACCAACAAACACACCCCCCTCAGCTCCAGTGCATAGAAAGAACCCGCCCTACAGGAGGTTCCCTCTCCAGGAAAACAAAGGTATTGTGTTCCACGGACAATACCTGGCTGTCCCCTCCTGGAAACCAGAGTCCCGGAAGGTGCCTCTTACTAGGCTAGCGCCCCCGGCTAGGGCCAACACCTCACACTTAGCCGCTTCCCCAACAAGAGGCTCTTTGTAGGTGAACATGCTGCTGGCTAATGCACCTGCTGCGGTGATCTGTGTGGGCGGATGGATGAGTAGGTGGAAGGATGAGCGGATGGATGAGTGGGTGGATGGATGGATGAGTAGGTGGAAGGATGAGTGGATGGATGAGTAGGTGGGAGGATGAGCGGGCGGATGGGTGGGTGGAAGGATGAGTGGATGGATGAGTAGGTGATGAGTGGGCGGATGGATGTGTGAGCGGATGAATGAATAGGTGGAAGGATGAGTGGATGGATGAGTAGGTGGGCAGCTGGAGGGAGGGACGAGGGAGCGGATGTATGATGAGGTCGGCGGGCGCCTGCTTTGATAGATGAGTGGGTACCGGAATGGACAAGTGGGCAGCTGGGTGGGTGAATGAAGAGATTGGCAAGCGCATGCGTAGATAGATGAGCGGGTGGATCAGTGTCTGGGTGTTCAGATGGGTTAGATGAGTGGTTGAATTTGCTATTGTAAATGACAATGCCATTTATGTTAAAAAAAACATAAATAAAAATAATGTCAAGAGCAATGCCAATAGCTCTAACTTTAACAAAGGCAAAACCATTGCATTGTAAATGCTTGTTCTTTTTCGTGCCGTGAAACATAAAGAAAGACTACTATATGAGTTTTCTTTCTGTGAAGGCAGATTTCCCCAATTAATCCGAAAGTTCAAAAAATTACAGTGTATTCATCAATACTCGATCTTCTGTCATTTTTAAATTAAGGTGAAATTAAGTGGATACTCATTGTCTCGTCAATTAATTTTAGATTGATGACGATATTTCACTGCAAATAGTGGATAAAATGATGGATGAGGAATGAAAAAAGAGGAATGAAAAAAGAGAGGTTGTGGGGTGAATCCAAGAATGGTGATCTATCACATAAGGATTAGTTCTGGTTTTAAGTTTTCACAATTGTGCCGGATTCATATACCTGGAAAAACAAAAGGAGTTAGGTCCTTGGCGGGACTGAGGGAGGGGCTGGACCGTAGTACTATTCAGACAAAGAAGGAGTGCCCGAACCCTCAATTCTTGAAATGGCAATTATTTGAAAAAGACCAAGTGCAAATTAATGAAACCTGGTGAGGTACTTTTATTTATACCCATCACTCATATTTTATACTTTTTGTTAGGATTACTTTTTAAGACAGAAATAGATATACTTTTATACTATCACAATAACTGAACAATAATGACTGCAAATTAATCAAAAAAGAAACATCGGATCAACACAGAACATTACACATTAAAATATTCATTTTATCAATGTTAACAAATCAATTACGGTTTTAAGACAACCAAAGCAACGTGAAAGACAAGAGCACAAACTGTGTATTCTTTTTGACAAAGTCACTTAATGATATGATTGGCTCTTGTAGATATGCCGACGCGTTTCAGGTTCGAGTAACGAGTTTTCGAACCCTCATCAGGGCTTTGTTAGTTGTCTGTATGTATCAGGCTCGCTAATTCCAATGGTGGACCTGGGGGACGACGCTTGAGGTTTTACTTCTCTATGTGCACCGTCCGGCACCTCTTAGAGGGAGAAGGTTGTGGTCACTATTCTAAGAATCCTTGCGTCTTCGTCCTGAATTGACGAAGACGCGAGGAAGCTGTTGAAGGATAGTAAGCTGTTTTTAGCAGTAGGTTTAAAGAATGTCCTGGTGTGTAAGGTATTATCCTCCACATAGATGGTTATATCTAAAAATCAAGGCTTTGTTTTCTGGAGGTATATGTAAACTTGAGCCAGTCGTCCCTGGTATTGATCCATTTGTGGAAATCCATCAGACTTTCCAAATCTCCTTCCCATATGAGGAGAATGTAGTCTATGTAGCGTTTCCATAAGTATATTTGATATTGGAAAGAGTTGCTTACGTTGTTAATATGGGTCTCTTCAAAGCTACTGACAGTAAAGACCTGCCACGCTCTGGGAAAATGTACTACCCATAGATGTTCTGTGGCACTGTTATATAGGGTATCATTGTACTGAAAAAAAAATTCAGTGAGGGCAAGTCTGCAGCATTCTATAACAAAATGTCTTGGGGTTTTATGTTTCCAATTTATACTAAAGATCAGTGTCTCTAGAGTGTCCAAAGTTTTTTGTTGTGGCAAGCTGGTGTAGAGGCTCATATTTTGTTCTGAGTAGACCACTTTTTGTAGATGGTTAAGGAGATCTCTTGTGTCTTTTAGGTAGGTAGGAGTTTGCTGTGTCAGTGGTTTCCGATATTGGTCAGTAAATTGTGAGAGGGGTTCCAGGACTGGCCCAATGCCTGAGACAATTGGTCTTCCTGGTGGTGGAGTTTGTGCTTTATGAGTCTTAGGCAAAGAGTAAAAATATGGTATCCTTGGTGTTTTAGTCTCTAAAAATTCAGCCTCTTTTTTGGAAATCCAATTATTGGTTTCCGTTTCTTCTAAAATGAGAGCAATTGTTCTTTGAAATCTAGTTGTGGGATCCGTTGTTATAATTTTGTAGAATTTCTGTTCTGACAAGAGTTCCATACATTGGTTATGATATCCTTCTTTGCTCAGAAGGACTATCCCCCCACCTTTGTCAGCCGGTTTGATGACAATTTGCCCATCTTTTTTCAGTTCGTTCAATGCTTGTTGTTCAGCTTTTGTTACATTGTGAAAAGGTTTAATGGTCCTTTCATTTAGATCATCCAGCTCTTTCATAATGGCTTGTTCGAAGGTTAGTATTTCTACTGGTACCTGTGAATTCATAGTGCAAAATTTAGATTTGTTCCGTAGACAAGTTTCAATAACTTTTATTCGATTGCCACTTATGTAATCATAAAAAGTACATAGAAAAACAAATCAGTTCATCATTAACATATTAAAAAATTAATTAAAAAATAAGAAAAAGAAAAATTAAAAAGATACATAGGAAAAGTCATACTTTGAAGAAAACTCTGATTTAAAAGGTTCTATTCAGTTTGTAAATTTTGACGTATTTTGATGATGGCTTTTAGAAAAGTCGCTATAGATTTCGCTACATGTGGCGAATCCAGACATTGCAGAAAGGAAAATGCAGAGTAACATTGTCTATGACCATTTGATCGAAGAAGTGGGAGAATCCATGATTTACGAGGAGTTATGTAATATTTACAAAAAAAGATAATGTGAATCGTTGATTGTAAGGATGTTCCATCGCACGGACAGTTCATGAGCATGCGGGACCAATTGTGAGTTTCAGGAAATGAGACTAAACGAAAAAAGGTACTAAAGGGAAATCTTGTTAGTAGGTATTTCTCCTGGTTTGATAAAAAGTAGGACAGGTACAGTTGGATACCTTTGACAGGTTGTATTGCACAAATTTGACTATTCAATGGTTTTGTAATCTCTGTCTGGTTTCGCAGCTCTCTCAGATGAGCCAAGCACATCATCTTTAGCTGTTTTCTAGATATATATTCAATACTGGGTGGATCATCAAAATAGGATTTATGTCCAAGGTCATTAAAAAAGTTCCGTATGTAGACCAACCATGGGATCTTATGCCAATTAGTTAAGGTTAGACAGTCCGTAATCAAAGATCGTGTTAAGTGACACTCAGGTTTGGACCATACACGTTGCCACAGTAAGATTGGTTGTGAGCGAATGGTGTCTGTGATATATTCCATGCCAAGCTCACTGTGGGAAGCGAAGATTGGGGCGCTCTGTGGGAGGGCTAGCACATATTTGATGAAGGTGTTCTCTGTTACCTGTAGGTAATCTATATGGCCATGCCCCCAAACGCCTGCTCCATAGGTGGCCACACTGTGGCATTTGGCATAGTAGACTTTCAGGAGTTCAGATGCCGCAGGTTTTCCCAATTTTCTCGAAAAAGAGGTCAAGGCCGATGTTGCACGTCGGAAAAGGAGGTTTCTGGTGGCCGTGGCTTGACGCCAGTTCAGCGCGTCATCCACGAGGATTCCCAGATATGGATAGACAGAGGTTTTTTCCAGCTTTGTATTATCCACGAGTATTGGTTTAGGGTTTTTGACCCTAGGGCCGATGTGCATAGTAAAAGTCTTTTTTATGTTAATTTTCAGGCCAAGTGAGTCCATAAAGTTGCTATATTTATTGATTTGTTTTTGAAGTTGGTTTAGTGTGAGGGCCAAGATGACTGAGTCATCTGCGTAAAGCAGTGTCGGTATTGAGCGATGGTTTATCTGAGGTAGATCCTGGCTCCCTTCCAGCATTGCCTGCTCTAAGCCGTTGGTGTAGAGATTAAACAGGAAGGGAGCCAGTACGCAGCCCTGTCTTACTCCTTTTGTTATTGGGAAGGAGCGAGACAGCTCACCATTTATGCCGAATCTGACTCGCCCTGAAGCATTGGAATATAGTTCACGGAGGAAAACTATTAAAGGGGGGTCCACTCCGAGGTCACTAAGTATTTTCCAGAGTTTTTCATGCTGGACGCAGTCAAATGCCGCACTGAGGTCGACGTAGACGAGGAAGATGTTACCTCCTTTGGCGCCAACATATTTCCCAGTCAAGAGGGCAAGGTTCAGGGCCTGCTCCACGGTCCCAAGCCCCTTCTGGAAACCGTATTGCAGGTCGGTCATGATGTTATTTTCCTGGGCACAAGATTGTAAACGGTCCAGGAGCACTCGGCCTGCAATTTTACCCATGGAGTCCAGAAGGGAAATTGGCCTGTAGCAGGCTGGGTCATTACGGTCGCCTTTTTTAAAAATGGGAAGTAAGATTGACGTTGACCAAGATTGAAAAAGCCCAGCCGATGTTACTGCTGCCAGGACCTGGGTGATTATCGGTGACCATAACTCAACATTGTGGAGGAAGATGTCCATTGGCACTCCGTCAGGACCCAGAGCCTTGCCTGATTTCGATGTCTTGATTGCTTTAATAATTTCACTATGATGAAAATGGATATTTATTGGACAGATGTTGTTGTTTGTAGCATAGACCTCACTTTGTTCTATTCCTGTAGCTGCAGCAGTGTTTGGGGAGCAAGTGTCTCCTTCTTCCATTGGAGTTTCCTGATTTTTGAAGAAAGCTTTGAGTTTTAGCTTCCGCTCCTTTTGGACAATGACCTCACTCAAACTCTGCCTAACACCAATGAATGGGACGAATTAACTGAAATAAAAAAAGAACAAGTAAGAACAACAGTCCGAACTGAAAAATGATGAACAAATTGTCATCAAACCGGCTGACAAAGGTGGGAGGATAGTCCTTCTGAGCAAAGAAGGAGATCATAACCAATGTATGGACCTCTTGTCAGATCAGAAATTCTACAAAATTATAACAACGGATCCCACACCTAGATTACAAAGAACAATTGCTTTCATGGTATAAGAAGCGGAAACCAATAATTGGATGTCCAAAAAAGAGGCAGAATTTTTAGAGACTAAAACACCAAGGATACCATATTTTTACTCTTTGCCTAATACTCATAAAGCACGAACTCCACCACCAGGAAGACCAATTGTCTCTGGCATTGGGTCAGTCCTGGAACCCCTCTTACAATTCGCTGACCAATATCTGAAACCACTGACAATGCAAACTCCTACCTACCTAAAAGACACGAGAGATCTCCTTAACCATCTACAAAAAGTGGTCTACTTAGAACAAAATATGATTCTGGTGGGATTAGATGTAGAGAGCCTCTACACCAGTTTGCCACAACAAAAAACTTTGGACACTCTAGAGACCCTGATCTTTAGTATAAATTGGAACCATAAAACCCTAAGACATTTTGTTCTTGAATGCTGCAGACTTGCCCTCACTGAAATTTTTTTTCTGTACAATGATACTCTATATAAACAATGCCACGGAACATCTATGGGTAGTACATTTGCCCCGAGCGTGGCAGGTCTTTACGTCAGTAGCTTTGAAGAGACCCATATTAACAACATAAGCAACCCTTTCCAACATCAAATATACTTTTGGAAACGCTACATAGATGACATTCTCCTCGTACGGGAAGGAGATTTGGAAAATCTGATGGATTTCCACAAATGGATCAATACCAGGGACGACTGGCTCAAGTTTACATATACAGCCAGCAAACAAAGTCTTGATATTTTAGATATAACCATCTATGTGGAGGATAATACCTTACACACCAGGACATTCTTTAAACCTACTGCTAAAACAGCTTACTATCCTTCAACAGCTTCCATTCTCGCCCACTTCGGGAAAATCTTCCATACAGCCAGTTTTTAAGACTGCGAAGAAATTGCAGTAAAACAGCTGAATATAAGACCCAGGCCGATGAACTGTGCAAAAAACGGAAAGATCGCGATTACCAAAAGAAAGTGATTAGTAAATGCAAAAAAAGAGCCAGGAATCAGAATCAAGAAAGCCTTCTAGAGGCAACGATAAGAGCACCTGAGGAAGACCTGGTAACTTGTGTGACTACCTACAACGCTGCATCAAACAACATAAAGAAAATTGTGAATAAAAACTGGTGGATCCTAACGTCTGCTTCAATCACCTGGCCTAAACCCAGATTTGCGAATAAGAGAAGTCGCAACCTGAAAGACTTACTTGTTCACACCAGACCTCCACCAGCAAAGCAAAAACAAAATGTTGGATTATGGCATCACCCACCAGTGACAGGACACTTCCCTTGCGGCACATGATCAGTTTGCAAACTAACAAAGACAACAAAAGAGATACAACTCTTACCAAACCTAAAATGGTCAATCAAAAGCCACACTAACTGCAATACCAGCCATGTAATTTACATGATAACCTGCCCATGTAACATGCATTACATAGGCATGACTTGCAGAAAGGTAAAACAGAGAATCTGCGAGCATTGAATCAATGTTAAATGTAAAAAAATCACTACAAAAATGTCCAATCACTACTTGGAGGCAGGCCACACAGTAGACAACCTCAAATGGATTGTCCTGGAAACACTGCTTCACAAAGATCACAATGCAGAACGCACCTTGTTCGAAAAAGAACAAAGATGGGTACACAGACTAAAGACAGACCAAACAGGATTGAACGATAACATTCCGTGGGTAAGCCTGAATAGATAATCTGGACCTATCATTATGAACAGTGTAAGAGGGTTACCAGGTATATGAATCCAGCATAATCGTGAATTGCGTAAGAGGGTTGCCAGGTATATGAATCCGGCACAATTGTGAAAACTTAAAACCAGAACTAATCTTTATGTGATAGATCACCATTCTTGGATTCACCCCGCAACCTCTCTTTTTTCATTCCTCATCCATCATTTTATCCACTATTTGCAGTGAAATATCGTCATCAATCTAAAATTAATTGATGAGACAATGAGTATCCAATTAATTTCACCTTAATTTAAAAATGACAGAAGATCGAGTATTGATGAATACACTGTAATTTATTGAACTTTCGGATTAATTGGGGAAATCTGCCTTCACAGAAAGAATACTCATATAGTAGTCTTTCTTTATGTTTCACGGCACAAAAAAGAAAAAAATTGCCATAAGAACGCGACCCGGAAAGAGTTTCCACATCCAGGTCCTAAGGTGGCAGTGTCAGCACAAGTAGTGCCGGAGAAATACGCCGCAGGTAGCATGGACGCGATTACAGAGCACAACAAAACCGTAACGTATAAATCCTTTTACAATGCTTTACATATTGTTATTTTCCACAGTAGGCTCCCTGACCCCCTGGCACCCGTTGAAGCGTGAAGCAAACGCTACAGAGGTATGTGTACTCAAGGTACGTATAGAGATACCCACTAAGAATTCTTCTCACAATCCCCTCAAAGCATGCAACGTCGAGACGCTATGCCAGATAACAATAACCAGAGAGAAATAATGTCTTAAACCCGCAAATGCATGGCTTTATAATATAAAAAAACAGACCCGAATTTTGACAAGTGTGAATGAGGCTTCATGCATTTAATCAAATATGCTGTGAACAATGCTATCTTAAGAAATGATTACCTAATTAGTCGAATGTTGCAAGTTATACCACGAGGCACTAACATTCAGCGGTATGCTACAACTAGTCAGGAGTTTCGAATTAATATCTGACAAGATCCTAATGCAATAGCGCAATATAATTTGGCGTTTAGACACCTCATGAATCAAAAGAGCATTTTACAATTTTAACGAACAAAATATTATGTAACCTACATATTGCTCTCCTATAAATACAAATGAGCAGGGAAAACTTGCCAACTATAGGTACCATCAATCAGTCACCATAAGGTTGAGGCCAGAAATGAGTGGGTGACGTTTACCGATTAAGTGTGTGTTCGATAAAGTATTGCCATTTTCCAGTTGTGATATTAAAATTGTGGTAACCATAGTGTTATCACTGTCCCATATTCCACAACCCCCTCCCCTTAGTTAATTGTGATATGTTACTTTACAGGTACTACAAGACCTCTCTGAAGTAGAGGGCTAATACGTCACTTTACAACACCCCTTTACCATAATAAGCAAATCTTGTTGATGGTATTTTAATACACGTCACCCGGTCCTGAAGAAAGCCCACCTGATCGAATTGACAACCAAGGGCTGAAACATTTTGATCTTCTTTTTCACGAAAATCGAGTGCATATGAATCCTTGAAATTCAACTTATGCACTGCTTAACAATTTTAGATAACTTGCTCAAATCTGGAAAAATAAAATAGAAATCTGGCTGTCCAAGCTTTTTAGACACTTTTCACTTATCACTGCTCACTACTGCTTTTAACCAAGGGTATATACCTCCAGGTGGAGGTTGCATAACAACTAACCCTATGATTATGCAGTAACGTGTATGAACAGCGGAGAACCAATATATACCACTACTCCGATCCACTTCACACGTGCATGAGGGTTTTTTATTGGGACTGACATAAACGTCTCCTGTATACCCCGGTTATGCAGGACAAGTGATCCTACCTCCAATGATTTATGATATTATTACACCACCCACCGCCCGCTTTCCCTCCCCTCCCCTCTTCCCAAACTCCAAAGAAAATGTTCAACTTACTTGATGTTAACATCTGCTACAGATGCAAAATACCTAACAGATGACTGTATATAATGTATCTGAGAGTATAAGGATTCAGCAATTTATTGCGAGGTCACTGGTCCTTTGAAGGTTAGATAACGGTGGAGGGGGGGCGTGGCTGACCCGAGCAGCAAGATGGCCGCCTGCTAGGGAGGCTCTGCCAGCCGGGCCCATTATCCTGCAATATCCTGCCTAATACAGGGTGATTGTGCCTCCAATTAATGCATTCTGCGTTGGCTACAACTCGAGCGGAACCTTCTTTGAGGCGCGACACTAGCTGTGAGGACTGCAGCGGCCGCTGGACCCCCTGAGGCAGCATGCAGCGGGGTCTGTTTGAGACTGCAACATCCGTAGTGTGCGCGAGGAGGAGCCCGAGCCCGCCGCCTGTCGTGCTGCCGGCCACAGACATATCTGCCCCGTTGGGCGGTGGGTGTCGTGAGGACACTTGTTGATCCAGAAAGAACTGCGGTGGTGAGGTGGGAAGCCGCTCAGGCCGAGAGGTGACGGGCTTGCACCTGCCCACGGCGGACCCTCCTGCTCATAGGTGACGGGAGGCCCGGTTGTGGTCGCCTAGAGGTCCCCAAGGCAAGTAGCAATAAAAACCTGTGGCAGCGGGGCCCGAAGACGAGGCTTAGAATGTGTATATGCCAGTATATGAGTACTGAAGTGCCTGACAGCGTGGAGAGAGGCCTGGCTGGCTGCGCCTGCACAGCTCGGCTGACCGTAAAAGGGGGAGCCTAGGATGGTCTGCCATCAACCACGTGAGTAGACCTTGGGCCCTGGGGTGCAGCTGATCTGCGCGAGGGCAGGGGGGCTGCCACTTTCTCTAGGCCTAGGCTATTTGGCCTTTCCCTGCCTGCTAAGTGCAGGGTTGGTTGTCCTGTGGGCTGCAGGTTGCTACGTGGGGGCAGGCACGGACTCTGGGTGGGGTTGGCGTGGGGCTCACAGCTCCCAGTAAACCTGCATTGCTGCGGGTGCTGGGGCTGTAGCGCGGCTGAGCTTCCCTCTTGTTTGGCATCTGGTGTCAGTCCCTGCCCCCCCCCGAGCAGCCCTGTGTGCTCCTGTGGGCTGGTGCACAGTCACTCCCGCTTCTATCAGCAATTAACGGACGCCAAGCACTGCATGACACCCGCAGTCCTCGAACACGAGCATACCCTTTCACTGGCACCATGGGGAAGAACGATCCTAAGCAAACTAAGGTTCCTTTTGAAAACAAGCGGCACACTCGTAATAGGGATCCCGGCTCGGAACATGCAACAGAGCCTAATCCCTATGGAGACAAGCAGGAAGAAGATCTGTGTACAATCATGTTGGAGGTCCGCTCAAATCTTAAATCCATGGATACCAAATTAGATGCACTAACTACCTAATTGGGTTCAGTGAAACGTCAGGTTGGTACCCATGAAACCAGGCTCAACGCTTTAGAAAACCGTGCTTCAGAAGCGCATGAATACCAAGTGGAATCCAAAGCGCACCTCCTAAACATGGAAAGAGACTAAAGGGTCATCAAGGCAAAGAATGAAAATATGGAGGCGAGCTCCCAGTGCAACAACCTATCCATCGCCAGAATACTGGAAACCACTGCTTTTTCCAAGATGGAACCGTATGTCGAATATCTGCAACGTGAACTGTTCCCAATAGCTCTCTCTGCGGTGTGTATGGTGGGGCATGACCACAGATCCCTGGGACCGAAACCGCCCGTTGGCGGCACTCCTCGACTCATTATTGCACGTCTCCTAAACTACTGTGACAGGTACTCCATATTAAAAGCAGCTAGAGAACACAGTCCATTTAATCATCAGGGTAATACCATTTCCATATTTCCGGACTTTACCCCCCCTGGTCCAAGCTGCAAGGAAAGAATTTCTCCCCACTAAACACCTCCTTCAGCGAACCAAAATTCAATATGCAATGCTTTACCCGGTGAAACTGAAAATTCCACAGGAGGGCCAGACACACTTCTTCACCAACACCAAATCAGCTCTCAAGTTTGCCAAGCACATCTGTCCCAAAAAACATCTGTCCCGCTCTTCCGAGCAGGCCAAATCAGAACAAGGACTCAGTGACAATGATTAGCAAAACCGGAGGCGTGCTGCTGCTGCTCGTTGAGATGCCCTGCCGGCACAACCGTAGTTTGACCTTGGCTGTCTACCGGCTGCAGATCCGCTCATGCTATCTTTGTCAAATGGTGCTTGCACTTTTACTGGTTTAAACACCCCGTTACACTTAACAACCCGGCCATCTTGCTACCTGAGCAGGACAGTTCGCCGGCTACTCATGGACTAAAGGGAGCTCTCCCTTGGGCTCAAATCTTGTTTTTCTCATTGGTTTCTTTGGGGGAGGGTGGGTAGGGCTAACACAACCTAATTGGGGGATTGGTTGGGTGGCGGGAAGGGTAGGGTGACTACAGAGTTAGAAAAGGGGTGGGGGCTATTGTTCAGAAGTTTAAACTAACTATCCTAGTATGCACGCAGAATGTTAGGGCACATAGGTTGACAGGTCATTGCTGCCGCTGTTGCGACATTCCCTTGCTGAAGATTGACACACAGCAGCAGCGCTGTATTGGCTTACACATGATGACTCTGACCACTGCAAATGATGTCAGTTAAATTCTTAACGTGGAATATATATATGTGGTATAAACGATCATAGGAAGGCGAAACTGGTTCTCGCCTACCTAATCAGGCACAAGATTAGGTAAGTATGGGTAAGTATTTAATTAAATTTTAACCCTTATACCATCCAACACTTTCTCTACTGTTACGCCCCCCTGGAGTTAGAATAGTAATTTTAACCCCTACACTATCCAATACTTACACTAAAAAATACTTACCCATACTTACGTTGTAATGGCATGCGTTGTAATGGCATGCGTTGTAATGGATTCTGCGTTGTAAAACTTTCGTTGTAATGGTATGCTTTATGAATGTATGCGATGTAACGTCATATATCCGCTAGGCTTTGGGTTAATGAGCTGATATCGGAATGTTTCACATATTGCGTGGCACCAGACAGGGTTGCCCCCTCTCGCCCTTGTTATTTGCAATAGCGATGGAACCACTGGCAGCTAGATTGAGGCAGCATCATACGGCCTGAGGGCTTGGCCTATCGGATAGAGGGCTGATAATATCCATGTATGCTGACGATATCACTTTGTACATACGCGAACCCGAGACAAACCTAACCCTGTGTTACGGGAGGTCCTCCTGTTTGGAGGCATATCTGGCATACAGGTACTGGACTAAATCGATGCTTCTAGCCATGACACCGGCCCCAATAGCGTTAGACTAGGACTTCCCACTGACCTGGGCCCATGGTGCGGTTAAATACCTGGAGATATGGCTCAGCAGAGAAACACAGGAGATTTGGCGTATGAACTAAGGCCGGCTAGTCACTTGGTAGGAGAGTAAAATAGCTATTGGGACCAAACTGCCATTATCTCTGGCTGGCAGAATAGCCGTTGTGAAAATGGAGATCCTGCCTAAGTTCCTGTACCTTTTTGTCAATATTCCCCACCCTCTCACGCAGGCATTCTTCGAGCAGCTACGCTTCATTTAATATTCCATGTCTGGGCGGGTAGACAGCCATGCATTGCTTGGGATGTGCTGACATTGCCACTTGCGCAAGGTGGACTTGGAGCACCAGACTTAGAGCTCTATGTGTTAAGTGCATAGGCCCAATATCTTTACTATTGGACCTATCCCATTCCCTTCCAACCCCATGTTGCGGTGGAAAAGGAGGTTTCCTTCCCCGCCCCACTACCGGCCACTATCTTTCACGCATATAAAAGAACAAATTAAGAAATAAATACTGTAGAGGCCCTGCGCTGGGCATGGGAGGGCCTCCAAAGGCACGCAAATGCTCCATTACTGTTTGCACCATCAATGCAAATTGCGTATCACCACAGATTCCCTTCTATGCATGATGCTGGCTCCATTCAATGTGCGAATCGGATGGGGCTAGTTACCTTTGTTGACCTCTACCCAGGAAATGTGTTCCTTGCCAGTCCACTAAGCTCTGACAACGACCAGACACCTATTCTTGAACTGTTTCTCTACTACCAGCTAAAGGCGGGCTGCAAAAAGATCCTCACATACTTTCCCACTGCACCGCCGTAGCTGGCTGTATTGGAGAATATATTGGCAAACCCGTCGCACAGGAGCCTAATCACAGGCATATATAACTCCATGCAGCTTACCGCGCCAGTTACAACACCCAAAGCACTTGAGCAGTGGTGCAATGACCTTGACCCTCCCCACTGCAAAACAATGGGCTTTCTGCTGAGCACAGCTTCTGCACCTCTCCCCCAACTACAAGCTGAGGCTTATTAATTTTAAGTGCATTCACAAGTTATATTGTATGCCAATACAACTCCACAAAATGGGGCTGCGACCTGACACCAAATGCTGGAAATGCGCGGACACACAGTCCTCCTTTCTTCACCTAGCGTGGACCTTCCCAATCAGATCACAATTCCGGGACAAGGTATTTGATATTATTGATGAAGTGATGGGATTTCGCTTGGATCGCAATTCCTTAATGGCCTCTTTGGGCATGTAGCCGAAGCACCTCTGGAAGTGAGACGACTATCGGCCATGATGTTACTCCTCGCCAAACGTCGCATTGCGATACTTTGGAGATCATCCAGGGCACCCAAAGCCGACACCTGGGTACATAATATCACATATTGTCAGGAGATGCTGACAGCAAATTGGGACCTAATGCCCATGGCGTCACGACTCAAGTACATATGCGCCCCGTTTGTGATATGGGCTGGGACCCGCACAGCGACAACAGCAACCTCACAGTCTTTGTCGCCTCTCTCCAGACCTTGACTGTACCTCTGAGCCCATGGAGAGCAGGGTAACACATCTAAAGAACTTTACCACACCCAGACACTGGGATTGAGCCCCGTAGGTGACCCGACATATGGAAATGCACACGCTCCCTTGGGTAAATTCATTACATGTATGCTAGGATTAAGAATTTGGATCAGGATTATACTGCCTACAATTTTACAATGTGTTTTATTGTCATGCATAAATGCCTGCTGCTGAAAAGTGAATGTACCAGCCTGTTCACATGCTCCTGTTTCACTGCAATTATGTGATGCCCTGTACATGTTCATGTTACTGTATGATGCAAATCTATAAATAAAAAATGTAAATACAAAAAAAAGTTAGATAAGGGTGTATATTTACACACATTTGTAAATTTGTTAAACACTCATTGATTTGGATTTAAATTTGATTTAGATAGCCACGGGACATTACGAAGCTATAGAGGACCTTTTCACTTTGGCAACCTCTAACATATAGACTCCCTCGTTTTTACCATTAGTGAACGGTAGTCGACTCAATGCTGATACTATGACACTTTAATAAAGGGTGTGGACACGTTACGTAACATTGACAGAGTATACTGAGCGGGCCTCGTATCTGTTCTATTATTATCAGGACAACATAATTTGTCGTAATTTAATACTATTCTTAGCAATTGCTCTTTGGGGTGTGTATTCAGACACTGTATTTTCTATAAGAGTTAAACCTCAAATATGATGTTTTGAATGTTCTGCTTAGACGATACATCACCACAGCAGTCCCCAACTAACATTAGGATTACACTTTGAGTTACAATTGAACATTAGTTATAGTAATTTACGTTACAGGTGTGATTTCAGAAACTGCCATATCCTCCCATATGGCGCTTTCAATTACATAGCTTAGATGAGATGCGCTCACTACTGGAGTCTGTAGTCCCTCTCGCTGGCCTATAAGGCCGACAAACAACATGGCGCCCATGTAGAGCGCCGACACAGAGCACCAATTCTATTACAGGACCGGAGGCTTCAGATTATGCTTCTCAATCTTTACGGCAAAAACACAGCAGCCAATGAAAATGCATATTTTCATAATAACAGTATAACAAAACTACATTTCCCATGGTGCACATATGTATAGGCACGCCCCCACAGTCCATAAGAACCCTTAGCGTGCTGCCATCTTCCTCTTTCTTTTCTGCTCACAGCGAGATAAGTGCACTTTGTTCCCTCCATCTGCTGTTTTGCATGTTGTGTATATATTGCGAAATTTCTGTTTAAAATGATGATTACAATTATTTGATAATGTCAGGTTAATCCGATATATGCCTGGTGTGTTTTTGAATACATTTGAGGGAATTTGTGCCTTAGTGGGCGAGCGCGTTATTGCTAGCGCGTCGCTTTCACCCGCTGTCAATCGCATTCCTTGTGGCTAGATTCACGCCGGTTTCGGGCATGTAGATGTGACGGTCGTTGACCGGAGCAGACCGATACCGCTTCTTTCGTTTAATGAGCCTGGTTCCCGGTTGTATACATTCCCCGTTACGAGCGCGCTCCTCGCGCATGCGCAAGGACTACCCTTATTGCCCTATGATGCTGTAGGCACCGGGTGGCTCTCGGCGGCAACGCGCTCCTCAACGCGCTGAATTGGGCTTGTTTTGGGCTATTTTTGATCGCGTTTGGGTGGCGCGCTAGCAGCGCGAAAATCCCCAGAATTTAAACGTGTTTTCAGAACGATCATCGCTCTGCCTTAGTTATCGCCTGTTGCAGGTAGTAAAATCCTGGCCAAGAGAGTGAGCACACGCTCTGTTGATTGTAATATTGGCCTGGGTCTCTGACCCTTCTGACTACAGCTTTGCTGAGGGGGTCGTGAAGTGTGATATTTTGTGTGCTGGTGGGCTGACCCCCCCCCCATTACCCTCCTTGTGGCTGTGAAGGACTCATAGACTTTCAATTGCATTGTAGGGATATATCAATTGTTAGCTTCACGCCACCCTACAAATGGCTGAGTGGGAGCAATATCCTGAAGAATATGCTGAGGAGGAGACTTATGACCAAAAGCAGGAAGCTGTTTTGGAGGACAACCTAGTGAATGCATTGGGCGCCTCGGTCCAGTCCTCTGTGAACAGGGCTATGGAGATGACGGTCCCCCAGACTGTTCAACAGGCTGCGCCCTATCAGGAAACAGCTTGAGGGCTTCGCCAAGAGGCACGGCTACGACAAAAAGCCGCAGAAGAATAAGTCAGATGCTTCCACATCCGACCAGGGCTCTTCTAACGCAATCGCCTGAAATCTGAATGTCCGCGCCCCGAGCTGCCGGACAAGGTGGCGGAGACGCACGAAATCGACGCAAGCCTGTTAACATTCCTGCGGAAGTTCTCGAAGGACCCCAAACGCAGCATCGACCGCGCCTGACGGGGATGCCAGGATAAAATGCTGGATGCTGTGGGTCCGTTGGCCAAAATCCTGGAAATGGCCTTGGAGGCCTAGGAGTCCTCCATCCCGGTTGACCCTGATATTTTGGCAGGTTGGACCCAACGGGCCATATGCCTCATTGGCAACACGAATTGCGCTATTTCTTCAGAAAAGCGGAAGTCACTCCTGATAAGGATGGACAGCAATGTTACGGAGCTGGCAGATGCAGAACCCGGTCCCCTTGCGGCGGGGCAGCTCTTTGGGGAGCGCTTCGTTAAGGACGTGGCAAAGTATGTTGGTACGTTTACTACACTGGACAAAGCGCAGTTGGGGATAAAAAGAGTGTTCAACCAGGGTGTTTTTAATCGGGCCAGACTAGGCGGGGGCCGCTCGTCAGGCCGTGGAGGATATCAAGGTTCCCAGAGAGGCGACTTTGGTAGCGGAAGAAACGACTATGATTCCACTCGCGGTACCTTTTACCCATCCCACAGGAGGTTCAACCGAGGGCGTTTCCAGTCCGGCAACAACAGGGCGAACTTCAAGGCCCAGCAGCCCACAGGTGAGCGTTGTAGACCTTTCCTTTCTTCCTTTGAGGGGTCGCACTCAACACTGTCTTCGTCAGAGGCAAGAGCTAACTCCAGACTCCTAGGGTGTTGCAAACCGTGCAGGGTTTTCAGTTAGAGTTTTACTCTCGCCTTTACAGTCAGGTCCTCCAGCAAATCTCCATTTTTCCTGACAAGATCACAATGTTATAGACGAGGAGATTGCAGAGTTGCTACAGAAGCACGTGATAGCACCTTCCAGGGGGCCTCACGGCTTCTGCAGCAAAATCTTTATTGTACAGAAGAAAGGAGGTGGGAACAGGCTAGTTCTGAATCTCAAAGATTTCAATCAGTTCCTAACGTACAACCATTTCAAGATGGAGGGTATCCATCTTCTAGCGGATTTGCTGCAGGAAGGAGATTGGATGGTCAGGTTAGACCTCAAAGACGCATACCTATCCATTCCAATCTTCCCGCCGCATCGCAGGTTCCTCCAGTTCAGCTGGAACGGCCGATACTACGAATATTTGGCTCTTCCTTTCGGTCTCTCCTCAGCTCCTTGGTGCTTCACCAAGGTGATGAAACCAGTGGTGGCCCACCTCAGAGAAAGGGGTATAAGGCTCATAATATACCTCGGCGACATCTTGATCATGGCGCAAACTCAGGAACAACTCAGGCAGCACCTCGTCCTTACGACAATGCTGCTTCAGAACCTAGGTTTTGTTATCAATCCGAAGAAATCAGTGATTATTCCGACTCAAGTGATAGACTTCCTCGGATTCACGATAGACTCACAGTCGGCCCAACTATGCCTTCCAAAGACGAAATTAAAGGACCTCAAGAGGGAGATCCTAAAGTTATTGAGCAGTCAAACAGTCACACACAGGGCGATTGCAAGAGTAGTGGGGATATGCTCATCCATACAAGCGATATTCCCGGGCCCTCTTCATTACAGGGCCCTTCAACGCCTAAAGATAGGACACCTTCAGAAGGGACATCATTCCACTGTCTCAGGAAGTCAGGTCAGAGCTACAGTGGTGGCTAGGCCATGTGGATGCCTGGAACGGCAGAGCAATTTTCGGATATCAGCCAGAGGTGATAATAGAGTCAGACGCCAGCCGATGGGGCTGGGGCGCACGCTGCGGGGACATCTCCACGGGCGGCAGGTGGTCTCCGCAAGAACTTTCATTGCACATAAATTGCTTAGAACTGCTCGCAGGGTCGTTCGCAATTCGGACACTATCCCCGAAGGAGACCTCATGTTGCATCCTCCTCCGCATGGACAATGTGTCAGCGGTGAGGTACATCAACAAGTTTGGCGGCAGATAGCCACAGATTTTTGGCATTATTGTCTCACGAATCAGATCTCGGTGATGGCAGAATACATCCTGGGCCGATCCAATCAGGTGGCGGATTGGAATTCCAGACACCTCAGGGATACCAGCAACTGGAAGGTGCATCCCGAAGTCTTTCAATGGCTTCAGAAGATTTGGGGTGCATTCCAGACGGTTCTCTTTGCCTCCAGACTCGCTTATCAAATTCCCCAGTTCTTCAGCCGGAGGCCGGATCCATTGGCGAAGGCGACAGATGCCTTTCTGCAGGACTGGTCGAATGCGACACAGTATGCGTTTCCCCCGTTCTTGCTGATTCCCAGGGTGATGACACAGGTCATCAGGCAACGGGCGGAGATAGTCATGGTGACGCCGTGGTGGACATCCCAGTCGTGGTTCCCCAAATTATTACAATGGAGTTGCAATCTCCCCAGGTTACTACCGGAGTCGCAATCGCTGTTGCTGGGTCCTCTTCAGGAGCAGCACCCATTGATTCTAGAGGACAGGCTCACGCTGATGGCATGGAGGCTTTCAGGGAGCGATGGCAAATGCTAGGAGTTTCGGACAGGACTTCGGACTTCATCAGACAGGCCTGGGCACCTTCTACCAGGAAACAATATTCCTCAGCCTGGAAGAACTGGGTGGATTGGTGCATGGAACGGAGTTTGGATCCCGTGAGGGCGGAATTACCCCACGTGTTGAATTTCTTGTCGGATAAAGCGGCGGAAGGTCTGGCTTATCGTTCGTTAACAACTTCCGCTCGGCCATTTCTGCGGGGCATACCCAGATAGACGGGAAACCGGTAGGTATTCACCCGGTAGTGTGTAAATTACTTAAAGGTATCAGGGTTGCCAACCCTCCCCAGCCCAAATATAGGGGTCTGTGGGACGTCTCCCTAGTGATCTCTTTATTCAACATATGGCCTGTTAATGCACTACTCTCTAGGAAACAGCCGTCTTCCAAACTGGCCATGCTGCTTTGCCTGTCGTCGTGCAGACGTTCCTCGGATGTGAGAGCACTCGACGTTACAGGTAGAGTATTTACCCCTGAGGGGGTTTCATTTCATATTACAGGTCGAACTAAAACATTGTCAAGGCATATTAATTATAATGCTTTTCCGGAAAATGAAAAATTATGTGTGGTACAATGTTTAAAGACGTATGAGGAATGCATGAGAGCCTTAAGGCCTCAAGGTTGTTGTCAATTGTTGATTGCACTGCAGAAACCTTTTAAACCTGTGGCGGCCGCCACCATTGCCAGGTGGCTTCGCTTTATAACGCAAGAAGCTGGTATTGACACGCACATTTTTGGAGCTCATTCTGTGAGAGGCGCAATGGCATCAAAAACGTTCATGTTGGGTTCTACCATTCAGGACATTATGCGTTGTGCAGATTGGTCCTCTGAATCAACATTTAAGACCTTTTATTATAAGCCGGTGGGAGATATTACTTCTGTGGTTTTTAAAGAGCGTTAAACTAGCATAATCTGAAGCCTCCAGTCCTGTAATAGAATCAAAAATTTGCTAGCATTCGCGACAAGAATTTTCAATTCTATTAAGGACACGGAGGCGAGGATTATCCCACCCGGCTTGGTTAAGTTTAACAAGCTTGCACACCCATATATTCAGTGGTTACGGTTGTTTCATTTCCTTTGTTTCAGGATCAGACAAGAAGTCTGACTAGACGAAGACGGCTGACAAGATCTTATGCTTGAAGACCAGTTTTCTTCCACGTTAGAGGAGTTATGCAATTAGCCAAGTTCACGTTGGGACTTATGTTCGCTTCAAAGAAAGAGGACGATGGCAGCACGCGAAGGGTTCTTATGGACTTTGGGGGCATGCCTATACATATGTGCACCATGGGAAATGTAGTTTTGTTATACTGTTATTATGAATATATGCATTTTCATTGGCTGCTGTGTTTTTGCAGTAAAGATTGAGAAGCATAATCCTCGCCTACGTGCCCTTAATAGAATTGAAAATTCTTGTTGCGAATGCTAGCAAATTTTTGACTGTGCTACATCGAACGTCGAAGAGGAGAGTCCCGCACACACTGCAATACTTTCTCTTCTAAACACACTAGAAATATGATAAGACTATTTCTAATGTTGCATTTATTTATTAAACACTTTACAGGTGACACACACCTGACTGGTATGATTAAACATAGAACTGAGCACACTACTTATTTTTGGCAGACAACAGACCAGCCTACTTTTGGTGAGTCGACTTAACTCTTTCAGACCTGGCATGTGGAGGTAATAGATGTTTAATATACTATTAAAGCCCTTACTGATTACTCGTATCTGGACTTAAAACAGGTCCCGTATTTGGACCATTGTGATTTGGATTTACTGCCCTGGAATATTGACATACGGCTCTGAGGAAGACATCAGGGTGAGTGACTATACTGTTTTGCGGGATATAATGTGAGATCTCATTGCAATATATTGACATGGCTCTTTTCTGAATATTTAGGTGGTTTATAGACCTCCCCTAATTAGCACGGCTGTGCTTTATATCGATTACAGAGAGACACAAAGGTAATAGGGCAATATGCCACACATACACCTACTCCTGCATTTGGCATCGTATCTAATCACTGGCTGCATGTTGCAGTAAACTGGTATAGGCAATTTTCCCTCTGTTCCTGTCCGTATTGATACAACTTACCGATAAAATATTATTTACATAGACAAAAGGAGTGATGTTCTAATTTAAAATGTTGTTTGCACGCATGCTCACTTATTCCATCGCATTTCTCCTATTATGTATTTAGGATGCATTTAACACGAGCAAGCTCACGACTGTTGGTGGTGGCAATGAAGTTGCCGAACATGTATGGCATAACATTACGTTGGGAATGTTAACCCAATCATTCCTTATTAATGATTGTAGCCCTGATGAAGCCTATACATTCAACGAAACACGTGTTGGCTACTAGGAAGAATTTGATATTTTGAACATTGAAAATGATCTACAACAAATGATCTCTGGAGTCCAAGATTTGGAACATCAAACTTTCGTGTGGAGTTGGACTTACTTAAGAGTGCATTTTTGACGAACATAAAATTGTGAAAACTTTAACATATAATCTGTGTGCCAAAGGGTTTTGTATGACTTTGTTCAGGACCCCTGGCTTAGGGTGTCTGATTGTGAATGTAGGGTAAACATTCCTCTCTTGTAGGCACCTCTCTCTAATGAGTGATTTAAAATAGTGTTAACTGCCAGTTGAGCGTCATTGTCAGATCCCCCTTATTGTTGGAACTGAAAGCTGCCTTCATAGTAGGGGGTTTGAAAATTAGTAGACCCTGTACTGATGTTGAAGATTTACTGTATGATTTAGATCTTGGTGCGACTCCCATCATCCCTCCATAGTGGAGTTTACAAGTACTCAGTTGAGCTGACAAATTCCCAACCACCATATTTAGATGTGGGCTGGCTGATTTGCCGTCAGCGCTAACAGATGGTTTTCAATCGAGTAAGCAGTTCACCTCCTTCTACAAGGTGGACTCCTCTTCTGGCTAACGGTACTCCATCGTCATCAGGGCGGCCGATTTGCACCGAGCCTATACAGATTTCACTGTTGTGCTTGCGTTGTCCTAGCAGCACATTCATGACGGACTGAGTCCGTCGCAGGATACTTTCAACATTGTATTATTCCTGCTGCTTTTGGATGGATGCTAGCATCACACAACTGTTTTTGCTAATTGTGGTCACCTGCATACCTCCAAGCATCACCTGGAGGCCCAGAGGACTGGTGGTGGTTCTCGCAGTCCCCCCTTGTGAGAAGTTGGCCCGATATGCAGCGTTCGCTATTCTAGCGACCACTATGCATCGGTCCAAACGACCCTTATGGTGATTGGTTGTAAGTCAACCTTAGACCAGCTATCCTAGTAGCGTGGATACGAGCAGTCTTCGGGCTAAACTCTAGAGGGCGTGTTAAGCCAGCTGTTATACCATCACATACCCCTTGAACACCAAGTGAAAGGACACCACACAAGTGTTATGAAAATAAACAGTATATTTATTAGAATCACAACAGCCCTGTACTCTTTATGAGGACAGGGTACTAAGCACAGAACAAAACTCTTAGGAAAATACTTCAAGTGCACAATTAAAACAAATGCCCGAGGGCACGGAAAGTTCTAGTGGTCTCGGGCGGACCCGATAAGGCAAGTCGGAAGCGAGGGACTCAGGACCCTTAAGTAAGGAGGCTATGCAGGCACTGAAATGCCGAAGTTACCTAGCCACGAGGGCTGCGGCTGCACAAGTCTTACAGGCGTCGGGGGTCTTCGCTGACGAGCCAGGAGCCGGAAGAAAAGGAGTTGCTGGCCGGCGACCAGTGATGAATAGTTCGTAGTGATCCAAGCCTGGATCAGTGATCGATGATACCTGAAAGCAGAGGGGACCAAGTTCGTACTACTAGCCAGTAGTCAGAGGGTACCAGGAAGGCACCGGATGGCCGTCACCTCGACCAGGTGAGTGGGCGACGCTAGGCTCTGCAGTCTCACGGACCAGGAGGCGTTGTCGGCGACCAGGATGGAGGTGCGAGCTGTCCCACGAAGGTTGATGCTGTCGGCGTCGCTGGGCCCAGGATTGGGGCAACAAGCCTTGGCAGATTTCAGGGCCACGTGGTGTGCCTAAAATGGCGTCTTGAGTGGACCAGGAGGGTCCGGGGTGCTCCTCTCGCAGAAGGGAGCAAGGGCCAGTCTGGAGCAACCAGACCAGCAGCGGTGATTGTCGGATGTCGTCAAAGAAGGGCACAAGCCAGTGGCTAGTGACCAGACAACGTGCTGAGCAGCGAGCAGAAGGGCCCCACGCAGATCGTGGAGATGCTGGGAGACTGCACTTTGATGCTGGAGCTGCTCAGGGTTAGGACTTCTCGGACCCCAGAGCACTCACCAGAGGATTCCTTCGGTGATCGTGCTGGTTTAAGAAAGCGTGCAGGTTTTGATGATGGCTGGTCCCTCGAGGTCTCGTCGCACCCACAGATCTCAGCTGAGCTGACGATGTGGGTAGAGGTCAGAGGTGCCAGGGAAGCCGGTTCTCGTCGAGCTGGGTCGTCGGATTCCTGAGGAAGGACTTGCAGCAAACCGCAGAGTTCTTAGATGGTGCCTGCGGATGCAGGGTGACTACTCCTTAGCCACAAGGGAGAAATCTTGAGAAGAGTCTTGAATGTCCTTTCGTAGAAAGTAGTTCTTGATTCAAAGATGATCTAATTTGGAAGGGTCCCCGCTCCGGCCTTTATCCTAAAGAAAGGGGTGGGTACATGACTAGGTCCTGCCCTAGGGGTGGGACCAGGAAGGGGGGTAGTTACACCCCTCTCCCCTGCCGGACTTTCCCCAGGTCAGGGGCTGCGCGCCCCTGGAACTGGTTCTAACCGGCAGATGCGTAGTGAGCACCGGTGTGCCACTCCGCAGTCACCTTCTCGCAAAGCCCTACCTACCCAGAATACACAAAACCCTGTCTGGGATGGTGCGAACACCGCCCCTGACAGGAAACCCTTTGTCCAAGCTCTCCTCGCTGGAAGGACTCCCAGCAGCAGGAGGTCAGACTTGTGTCTGTGGTGGCAGCGTCCATTTTGTGGAGCTGAGGCTTCAGTTAACTTTAACCGGGGTTCACAGTTACATACATGTTGTGTCCCTCTAGAAGGGCGGAATGCTAACCTCGTCGCCAGGATTGGTGAGGGGGCAGCATCCCGATTCGTATGACACCTTACTCGACATGTCTTGATAACGCTATACCGAAGTTACCGATATGATACGCGTTATCATGGAACAGGCATTGGGTGTTGGTTCCGCAAGCTGCAACCGGGCTCGGCTCGTGCCAGAGCCCAATTCACACGGTTCCACGCACTCTGCCTTCAGGATTGTTAAGGCCTGCCATAGGAGTGACTGATAGGAACCCGGGTGTCCATTGTGAGGTTAGATATAGGGATACTATATCTAAAGCAACGAGCGAGTACGCTACGTTGCCCCAGCTGTCGTGCAGCCAGTTGTGTCAGATTTAGCTGGCCATCCAGGGGTGGCATAATACATGCTTCAGCCCCTGGTAGGCCCTGGGTACACCGATGCCCTGAGTTACAGGGTCTGACAAGGTGGCCCAGTTCCAATTGGGTAATGCACCTAAGGTACACGCATCAATTTAGTGAGAGAACAGCTAGGCTGTGGGTCTGATTAGCAGGCCCACAGCCCGAGAAAGTCGTAAACCAGTGAAACAAAAGCAAAAAGTCCGGGTGATCATAGGATTGCAGACCCTACTCTCCTACACCCCTTACCACTATAACCCTGGGAGGAAAAGATCTTGCAGATCCTACATCCTGAAGGCCTGACAGGAATTCCTGGTGGAGTGGAGACTGGTAAGTAATACTTTTTAATATGTCACTAATCATACATTTAGTGTTTGCTGTTACATTAGCTGTTGCAAGTGCGTTGCCCTTATTTCAACATATGGCCTCCTCACTCTCCCCAGCCTGCCAACTACCCCAATTTTCTTGCCCAATTGAGGTTCCTTCCTCAACCCAATTCCAGAATCCCACCCCGATCCCAAGCAAACTCACTTCCTTGCAGGTACACACTCCAACAGACACAAGCAGCACAATCGCACCCATATAAATACAAACACACAAAGAAACACACACAACATACACACACTATTAAAACTGCACCACAAGCACAACACCCACAACCACCACCACATTCGTCAAAAACTACACGCTTACACAAAAGTACATCTACACACAAAACACCAACCAAAAGCAAACACACGCACTCACCAGATTATCAAACACCAGCCAAAAACGCACATCCAAACTTACCCAACAAACACCAGACCCAAGTGCAACTGTCAGTTACAAGCACATCACCCACTCCAGCTCCCTTTACCTCCAAAAGCCACTCCTCTTCCACCCTTATTCCTTTTTTCTGACATTTTATTTTTTGTAATTGTGAAAAAAGTACATGAGAGAATAGTCTCTATTTTTACCTAATTTTACAATTGAAATTTGTTTTTATGTGTTAATACTGGTGTGTTTATTTTAAATTAGTAAGTGAAAAAATAAACAAATAAGAAAAATGTTGCATGCAAGAGCAATTTAAATATGCATGCACCCAGAGAAAATGTAACCAATCAATTCATAAGAAAACAAGTAAAAAATTAGCTTACCTTCGATTCTGGTGAAGACAGGCCGATTTGCTTCATGGTCAAGTAGAAGCAGCAAAGGAAGGACTTGGGCAATTGGGTTAATGGCAGAAACAGAAGCGCAAAACAAAAAAAAGGTATGTTTCTACCTCATATGCCCTTGATTCCACAACCTCAAGTTTGGAGGTTTACACACCTCAGTTTCCCCGATGGAAAGGCACATCATGATTGCCCCAGAGGAAATACTGGTTGGCCTCCCCGATGATTTTGCCTATGAGGCCGTCGAGGCGGGAGGAAAATTGTGGCAGTGACGTCGGCACTGGGAAGGACTATAGTCTATAGACCCATCAGAATCTAAATTGAGCGGGTGGACCGCCTCGTAGGCAGCGGAGAGACTCCCGAAAAATTGACAGCGGAACCAGATTGGCCAAGATCTAAATCAGCCCCTAAAGTCTGTCACTTAACCGCATCCGCGCTAGTTGAATTCTCCTCCTGTGCTCAGATTTTCAAAATCCCATGCTTCATGACGAGCTGGGCTCGGCATCAGCGTGCGAGGAGGCTACGCCATGACGAGCCCAGCTCGTCATGAGCGTGGAAGGGGTTAAGAGCTTATAGTTTAAGTTGTTAATGGTTGTCGAAGAGAAGACTGTGCATATGAAGCATGACAGCCCTGTCCCCACCTCATTACGAAGGGCATTCTTGGGAGATCATGGAGAACTAGTCAGAAATCACTAAGGTGAGATCAGGATAAGAACCTGGTTGGAGCAATGCCTGAGAAAGCGCCAAATGTTCAAATGATGCTTGGGGAAGGTCTCCCGTTCATAGCGCGCCTCAAGTAATTTAGGCAACAAGACAATGTTATGTTATGTTCTGTAGTACTCACTTTAGAGAGGACAGAAATACCAAAGCGTAGATGTACCCTTGATTTATTCGAAGAAAATAAGTAGAAATACATTGAGCCCACAACACAACATCCTACCCCACTGCCTCCAGTCTCCAACTGCTGCCTTACCCCAAACTCTAGAACCCGAACACCAGACAGCTTGCGTATAGCTCTGTACATCCCCACTCCAGTATGCACAAGACAAAACAGTATACATATAACAGCAAACAGAATACAACAGACACGAGTGAGAAGTGAGGCAAGTGTACTTGCTAGCCTGGTATTAAAAGATATTCTGGAAAACTTCAGTGACTGAGATGGCTAGCCTTACCAGTATGGTTGATAGCTCATAAGGCCGCTGCCAAGTAGAGGAGGCAGCATTCAGGGTTACTGCCCAGATAACAGAATTTGTGAAGCAGTGCAGAGTACAACACTGACATGCTTGGTTTTAGTGTTCACCCACTGCACAGATGCACAGTAACACTTATTAAATATGGTGCCCCTAAAAGAGGGGCAGTGTCCCCAGATAACAACTAGACAGATGTATGGAGCAGAGTAGGCAGAACGACAGAACCTGGAGCCTAGCCGCTCCTCACGTACAACGCAGTCTCCACTGCCAGTGCTAGTACTAGGAAGAAAAATATAATCAAAACAATCATGATAAAGTATTAATACAAAATCAGTATAATTACAGGGAACTCTAAGAAGAGTAGCCTCGCACTGCCATCGCAAATCTGAGATGACATTCTATGCTATGAGCCTCTTCCTGTTATTTTCTGTTCCAATGTGGTTGCCAGTAACATTCAGTATCTATTATGATGTCAAATAACAGGAGTGTATTCTTTTGTCCATCTTTCAATTCAGAACTTTTGATCCAGTAACGAACTTGTGTTAGATATAATTTTTTTACATTTGAAAAACTTGGAGAAATGTAGGGTCTTCCTAAAATAGTTCTACAACTGCCAGTGACATCTGATTAGAAAAGCCAGTAAAGGTACACATGGATTTGTCTAAATAATAATCATTGTAATTGTACACTTATGCTGATAATGCCTGCACATTATTTTTAAAGAAAGAGACTGCTGCTGTTTCCCTTCCTCTGCCTCACATGCTCGGTGAGTTCAGGGGTACCATATGTGAGGATAAGTGTGCATGTGTTCTGTTCTTTTCCTGATACTATGCACCACTTGGCTGCCCCCAAAGACTGTACCCAAAATATAGTTTTTTTTTAATGAGGGTTCCTCGCTGAGATCAAAATCAAAATATATTTATGAGAATTGCAATTCGATATTCATCATAGAATGTCAAAGCCGAAAGACCTCACTAGTTTGACCCAGACAGCAAGTATCAGTTAAATAGTGCAGGGTTAAAAGATGAGCCCTGAAGTACAGGGGAACTATGACAGATTGTACAAAAAAAACGGTGTTGGATCTGCTAGAAAACAGGTAACCCATTTCAGACTGTTTTGACAGATACCGATTTAAAGTGTCTATCCACAACAATGCAGGAAATACGAAATATAATGCTGCCAAGAGGTTTACAATGACTGGGGATGCAGAGTTGCCCTGGTCCGTGGCCATTTTGAGACTGTCCCTGGCGGCCATGAGTGCAGTTTCATGCTGATTGGCACAGAAACCACATTGGGAGGCATCGAGAAGGACTGTGATTCTATGTCATTGGTAAGTTGTTTATTGCTATTTCTTCAAGAACTTAGCCACCAGGAGGGAAACTGGCTACAAATTAGCCCAGATCAGTTGGTGATATCTTCAGTAAGGGAACAATAAGGGCTTGTTTATGGGCAGTCTGGGACCTGGGCTGACTGAGGCACCAATAGGTCCTGTGGTAGTGTGAGGATACTGGGAGGACGAGGATCTGCTGGCGAAACAGATTTGATGGACAGAAAGGTATAGTTTCCAGAATTACAGGTAAGAAACTATACCTTCTCTCGTAGGGGATTTCCATGTATAGCCATAAGCGATGAATAGAATAGCAAGCTCATCCCCCTCAGGCGGTGGAGTAGCCAGAAAAATACCAGAAATGAACCCCGTTAAGAAAACAGATTTCCTCAAACTTAAAAAAAGAAAACAGATTTCCGAGGGATGCCTGTCCTACTTGCGCATCTTCTCTACCATCTTTGTCCAGGCAGTAGTGCCTAGTGAATGTATGGACTGACCACCATGTAGCCGCTAAAGAAATATTCCTCAATAGAGCAGCAGTAGCTGCCTAGCCCCTGGTAGAGTGAGCTTTGGGCCTATCAGAAAGAGATTTGTTGGCTGGTTGTTAGCAGCAGAGAATGCAAGAGACAATCCACCTTGAGATTGACTGTTTAGAAGTAGGTAAACCGGTACGGACTGGACTGTAATTGATAAATAACTGTTGTGAATTACAAATGGCCTTGGTCTAGTCCAAAAAAGATTTGAACACCCTTTTATCATCAAGCGAATGGAGAGCCCTCTCTACTGTAGATGAAGGGTTTGGAAAGAATGCAAGTAAAGTGATAGTTTGGTTTACGCCGAAATCTGAGACCACTTTAGGGAGAAACTTAGGATGTGTGCGCAACACTACTTTAGAGGAATGAAATACTGTGTAAGGTTCATGTGTGCAAAGGGCCTGAATCTCACTAACTCTCCTTGCTGACGTAATAGCCACCAGGAAAGCAGTTTTCCATGTGAGATGCTGTAATGAAGCTTTGTGAATGGTTTCAAAGGGAGGAAGCATAAGCCGAGACAGTACTACATTCAGCTCCCATGGAGGAGAAGGGCGTCTAATGGGAGGAAAGATCTTTAATAACTGGAATCCTAAGGAAAGAGATTTGTGAAGGACTTTTACTGTATGCCGTTAGAGCAGACAGTTGGACTTTGATTGAAGAGTATTGAAGGCCAGACTTGGCAAGGTGTAATAAATAAGGGAGAATGACGTCTTCCTGGCAAGATGTGGGATCAAATTGGTTGGAAGAGCACCACATAACTACATCGCTTACGAGCCATGTTGCCAAACTATAAGATGAAAGGCTGGGGTGTATAAGTTGACCTATGAACTTTGTAAAAAGGTACGGTCTGCAAGGCAGTCTGAGATGTGGATGGATAGACCAGGGGAGGAGGTCTGGAAACCACAGCTGTCTCTGCCATTCTGGGGCGATGAGTATCATTTGACCTGTTGTGGATGCCAGTTTCTGTAGGACTGTTTGTATAAATGGTATTGAGGGAAAAGAGTAAAGAAATGTGTTTGACCAGTCAATCCATGAGGCTTTCCCTAGAGACTTTGGATGGTAAAATCTGGAGACGAAGTCATAGCATTTTTAGGTTTCCTCTGTGGCGAACAGATCTATAGAAGGTGTGCCCCGCAAACAGAAAATACTTTGCACCACTTCTTCGTTCAGTAGTCACTCGTGGTTTTCGTCATAAATCCTGCAGAGTGTGGCTGCATGGATATTCTGTTCCACTGGAAGATGCGCAGCTGCCAGCGTTAGATTCCTGGTGATGAGCCAGTGCCAAATCGATTGGGGTTCTTGCGACAAAGCTCTGGACCTCGTTCCCCACTGCTTGTCCAGGTAGTACATGGTGGTTGTATAGTCTGTTTCAACAAGCAGGTTGTTGGTCGTGAATGAAGGGCGAAACGCCTTGAGTACTGCATGGAGTTCCAGAAGGTTGATATGATACACCTGTTCTCCCGAGGAGCATAGCCCCTGTATCTGTAAGTGATCCATGTGGGCTCCACAACCGAGTAGTGAAGCGTCTGTGATCAAAGTCTGTGTTGGTGGAAAGGCATTTCGCTCAGGAGATTCTTCTGGAAACACCACTTCACAGCATGAATTGACAGGGTGAAAGGCGACAACGGGCCTCATGTCAGGCACGAGGACGACATATCAGTCCCACCACCAGGATCCGTAGCTAACACTGCGCTGACAAGCAAAACCGCGACACCAGGGTTAGGTCACACACCGTAGGATGGGTCCCCCCAGTGGCTGCTAGATGGAGGTAGCCATTGGGAGTAGAGACCGAGATACCTAACACACCGCAGGACCACCATGACCAACCACATACCAGCACACCCCGCTTTCATAAGGTATGACGCTAATGACATCCTGATTATAATGTTGCAATGTACTTAATGAATAGACTCGTGGAGATACCACGCACTGTTATGGCTTGAGTCAATGAAAGAAGTTATGTTCATGTTTTCGTGAAAACAATAAAACATATTCAAACAAAAAAAAAAGAAAAAAAAAGAATTGACAGGGTGATCTTGTCCTCCCAGTTCCCTGAGAACTGGTTCCACTGGTGCTCCCAGCACTCCTGGAGAGGACGCATGTGGAGGCGAGCACTGGGAGTCAGGAATATGCAGGAGGCCATCGAGCCGAGAAGGGAGGAGACTATGCGTACTGACGGCTAGGTTACCCGCTGAAGATTGAGACATTTTTGGAGAATGGATAACCTTCATTCCTCTGAAGAAAACATATTTTCCTACAACGAATCGATGGTAGCTCCTAAGAAATGTAGAGTCTGAACTGGAGAGGATGTGGGTTTTGGTCACTGACGTGTAGATCCAAGGGATAAAGCAGATTGCACAGCCGTAGGAAATGCTCTTGGGCTTCTGTGAATGCAGATGCTTTGATCAGCCAATCGTCCAGATAAGGATATACACATTTTTTTTGTTTCCGAAGGTGCGCTGCCACCACTGCCATGCATTTGGAAAATGTCCTGAGCGCTGACTTGAGGGCGAATGGGGGAACCGCATAGTGGTAGTGGTTCTGTCCCATGGCGAACCTGAGGTACTTCCGATGGGACTTTGTGATCGGGATATGAAAATAGGCGTAGTGTAGATCTATTGAACAGAGCCAGTCTCCCCTTTGAAGCTGAGGGTAAATTTGGTGTATAGCCAGCATCCTGAATTTTTTTCCCTCCGGATCCACTGGTTTGCAATGCAAAGATCGAGATTCAGCCTGAACTTGTGTCTGCCTTTCTTTTGGACTAGGAAGAGTCTGGAGTAGATACCTTGATCTTGTTTTCGAGGGACTGGTTCCATCGTTTTCTTGAGGCACGGAGTCTTGATTTCTTTCTGTAAAAGTTGAGGCAAGTTGTGGATGCCTTCGAAGGAATGGATGGTGGTGGGGCAGTCAATCGGAGAGGATAGCCATGTTTGACAATATTCAAGACCCAGGCGTCTGTTGTAATGTTTTGCCACTCTGCCAGATAATGTACAATGCTTCCCCCTACCGGAGTGGGTAACAGAAGAGGAGGAATAGAGGATTCAGGGTTTTGCTGCAGCGGATTGAAGTCCTCCCTGGCTAGTTTGTTGGGAGTATCAACCTCTCTGTGGTTTGCGCTGCGACTGGTAAGGCAGCTGACACTGTTGTGACCTGCCGGTCTGCCATTGAGGGTTTGAACCCACTGTGTGGAGAAACGTTGGTGGTAAGGTCGGAATGAATGTCAGTGTTCTTTAGATTTCTCTAGCCCTACCGCTTTTAAGGTAGCTATTTCTGGTTTTATTTGCGCCACTTCGTCGTTGGTGTGTGAGCTGAAGAGGGTGGAGCCGGAAAAGGGAACGTTTTGCAGCCATAACTGAGCGTCTAGCTTCAGAGACGTTAAATGGAGCCATGCGTGCCAAAGTAGCGCGATTCTGTGGCAGTAGCCGTGAGCAGCTAGAAGTGAAGAGTCTGCTGCCGCGCTAATGACATGGGGCGAGAACATAGCCCCCTCCTGGACAATTTCTAGAAAGTCTTGCCGGTGATCCTTGGGGAGGTGGACCACAAAGTGGAGGATGGAATCCCACAAGGCACGGTCGTACCGTCCTAAGAGGGCTGTGGCACTGACCGCTTTCATGGCGTAGCAGCTGTGCTGCAGATCTTGCGCCCTGACGAATCCATGTTTCTGCTCTCTTTATCAGGGGGAGAAGAAGCAGATGGAGAGGTGGTGTGAGATTTTCGTACCGCTACAATCACCACTGAATCAGGATGGGGGCAGCCCGTAAGAACAGCGGATCCTTCTCCGGTGGTCTGTTTTTCTTTTGAAGCCTTGATGGTGCAGGCATAAGGAATAATTTCATGGCTCCGTCCAGCATGCCTGGCACTAGCGGAAGCAATGGTCTAGAGGACGTGCGTTGGTTGAGCGTCTCAAAAATGACAGACGTTGATGGCGTAGGTGTTTCCATAGGAATGTTCAGTTTTATTGCACTGTGAACCAAAACCTCCTGAAATGTACTGATGTCATCAATTGGGGACAACCGACGTTGAGGCAAATCAGAGAATGGAGGAAAATAGTATCTTGTAGACAAAGACGTATCGCTATGGTGCTGACGGCGTGAGCATGATCTACACCTGCGGCAGGAGTGGCGACATATCATGATCTCCTGGAGGAGCATGAGCATCCATGTTGAGATCGATGGGGTGTCCTGGAACATCATCTCCTATGAGCCGGTGTAATCTGAGGCATCCCAGGAGCAGGCAGAACCTGTGCTGGTAATATTGGAAGTACCGGAAGCTGATGTATTGGAGCAGGAGGAACAGGTAGCGCCAGAGGAAGTGGCGCTGTTGGGGCAGCAGGGTCTGGTGCTGGAGAAGCCGGGGTGGGAGAAGTCAATACCTTAACCAATGACGGAGCTCTGGAATGAGAGTCAGCTGCAGAGTAGATTCTTTTCTTCTCCTCAACTATAAAGAATTCTTCAACGTCGATCTCCATCGTCGACTGGCCTTCGACGACGACCTGCTTCGTGACCCCCATCGACACAGCCCACTTGACGAGGACCAGCTTCTTGATGTCGACCAATCCAGTTGTTGACATTTTGCTGTTGAAGTTGATCTTCTACCTCTCGGCGATGGTGAGTCGGTATCCCTCGATGGTGACACCTGTCTCGGCGTCCGTCGCCGTGCAAAGTGGCTCTCGAAGTCGCTCCAGTGGTTCTCGACTTCGAGCATCGACGTTACCCTGACGTCAAGCCAGTCAATGACAGTGAGCTTGTCAGCACCCTACCTCCTCTCGAGGTCAAATGCCTCAACGTCGACCGGGACCGAAAGCGTTTTCTGGGTGAAGAACACCTCTCAGACCTCCCTCATCTACTGGAGGTTGAGGGAAGAGCTCTGGTGGAAGATTTACATCCCCTTCACTCAGAGGTCCCACTGGCTACTTGGTGTTTTCTCCTCTCTTTTCTTCCCTGCAGGTAAATCTTCTCCCTGTCACATCTGGAGAAGGTTTGACCGAAGTCACAGGAGGCAGGAAGATGAGAGGAAGGTAAACAAAGAATGCAGACCTCATGTGGGTCTGTTTTAGCTTTTTTTCTGCCACATCTAGGACATTTGTCGAACAGAAGTAACATTTTAAATAAGAAAAAAGCCTCTTTCCTATGAGAAAAATACTTTGCTCCTGCCTCTGGCTGAGCATGATGGGATATTGATGGTCTCTTTACTCTTGAAGGCACAGCTTTCTTTTTCTTCACCTATAATGGCAGCCTATGGGCCACATGGTCCTGCACTTCTTCATATCTGTCTTTTCATAGCAAAAGGGTTTGTGAAGGTTCTTTCTCTGTGCCATTACTAAACAAAAAAGAGATATTCTGAGAGCATATGTAATTATGGTCTCTTCTTCTTTTGCCATTCCATGATGAAGAACTCTGACCACTGTAGCCTACCCCTAGGCTGCATTATGAAGTTCTTAAGTGACTTTTCAAGGCCATACTGAAGAAAATCAAACTTCACCACTTAAGAACATATATTGGATAAAGTGCTCCTGGGTCCCCGCAGAAGGGTGGGACTATTCATCGCTTATAGCTATACATGGAAATCCCCTACAAGATGCTTACGGTGATAATACAATTTGTTTCTTTCGTGAACCTCAACTAACCTATTCTATTCCTGCCCAGGTGACCAACTTTCCACAATCGGCTCCCCCAACCACCCTGGGTTGAACTTTGCTCTGGGATTTCTCCCCTCCTCAAAACAAAAGGTGAAAATCCATTGACATCATTGGATGTTACACAGTAAGCCCATACAGCTTTCATTACTTGTACTTCCCTGTAAAAGTTGCATATCTTGGCTGATTGAATGATACCTTAATCACTCGGTTGAACCACTCAACTGTGCTGTTCCTGCTAGGATTCTATAGCGATGTGGTCTATGTCCGACTTCAACTGCTTCAAAATATTCCTAAGCTGTTTTGGATAGGAATTGTACCCCATTGTCACTGATCACCTATCACCTCATCGCCAATTTGTCATGTTAGAAAGAGCACTCCACTCCTGTGTCTTTTTTCTTTATTCAAGATAATGTCTACAAGTAACAAAAGGAGGGTCCGGCACAGCTGATGCTGTTAGTCTTCTCACACTTGGAACACTCCACGCATCAGCAGAGCCCACATTCCACAAAATAATGAAATACAAACCATAACAGCCGTTCTGGGGACATGAAGTCTGGCCTTCGTACTACATGAAGGTGATCCTTCATACCTCATGAAGGTGATCAGAGATTGACTATATATATTTTTTCAGTAAAGAAGGATGATACATTGCCACGGTTTTCATATACATCTGAGATCAACTGTGCGCAGGCTGAAAAGTACGATATTAAAAAGTTCTCTGGCAAAGTTGCCTGATGAGGCAATATAGTTGTGTCAAAAAGATGGCGGGTAGTGGCAAGACTGTAATGAGTCATGTTTTCAGGTTGGTAGTGAGCCTGCCATTTTCATTTCAGCTGTTGGTATTTGGGTGATTTATCAGCCTGTAACTCCTCAGTAAATCATGGGGTTTTGGGTACTGTCCAGGATCCAGGAAAACTGCAGTTTTTGAAATGGGAAGCCTTACCAACTTAGCGGAGAGCTCATAAGGCCTCTGCCAAGTACATGAATGAGACAGTATTCAAGATTGATGGGCGGGTACCAGAATTTCTGGAGCATGCGCAGTCTGACACGGACACACTTGCCTTCAGTGCATGTCCGCTACACAGACGGAAGATCCTTCACCTAGCTGGCGGCCAGGACTTGGATCACCCTCCCCACCCACCTACGACTCAACAGGACCATCTCTCATACAGGAAGCAACTCAAGACCTGGCTTTTCGAGCAGTAGCAGCCACCCACCCCTCCTCCCCCCACCCCAGCGCCTTGAGACCCTAGCGTGTGAGTAGCGTGCTTTACAAATGTTATTGATTGATTGATTGATTGATTGAGAACTTGTTGAACAAGGCATCCTTGAAAGAGGTGGAGTATCCGCAGGTAGCAACTAGACCCCTTCGTAGAGATTCTGTTAGCATGTGATCACCCACAGTCTGCTCTAGCTGCATGGAGACCTCCGTTCCTATAACTCTCCATTACTGAGAAACATAAAAAATATTGTACTCCTTCTACAACTTGTTACCAAGCTTACTTCCTAACACAACTCTCTTCTCCATTTAACACCCATTTGCTTCCAGCCTCCAAGGTTATGAAAACGCCAATCACTTCATCGAAATGTAACTGATAATATAACATGAGGTGGTTTTCTGTTGCTCGATGGTCAAGGACCTAGAAACTTGAAGATGTAATCACATTAAGTGAAAGCTAGAAAGAGGAAATCAAGTCGGAAGAAAATTACCTCTTCTTGCAGACAGACGATTGTGTAATAACTTAGGCTAATATCAAGGAAACATTAAACTGATTCTTTAATTTCATAATGCATACGTTATACATACATTTTTAAAACATCATAAATATCAGGGAATAAAAACTTCTGTACAAATAGGTTTAATTTACACAGACTTGTCGTGTTAGAATTCATATATCAAGGGGGGCAAAGTTAATGTCTTTTCTCTACAGAAACGGTTTGGAATATTGCAAAAAGCACTATTCATATCGCTGACCAGGCAATTCTGCCAATAATTAGGGATAATTGTCTTTTCTTCTATAAAAGTATGAAATGAAGGATTTGTTTTGTAAATGTCCTAATTTGGTTAGTGGTCACTGATTATTTTCTTGAGCACTGACACATAGTTTTAGGAAGTTTGGTTAGCTCTAACGTCATAACACACTTGTTTTGACCTTTGTTTTCATTGAGGGTGCACAGATTTTTGACACGACAAAGGTAGTGATAAGTACTGTTAGGCCTGTTATAGTATTCATCATTCGGTGTACCATGAACCAATACATACCTAGAAGGACAAAGAGGATCCAAACTGAAGATTTGTTTTCATATTAGAGATAACAGAGTATTGCTTAAGTCAGAAGAGTAAGCCTGCACTCAACTTTCCTGGGAAGAACATTTCATAATCTGACAACCGAGAATAGTTGTATAGTAAGATGTGTTTAGGGTGTATTACTAGATCAGAGTGAATTTGAAACAGCAACAGACTGTTTTGAGCACTGTGAATATTGCCTCACAAAGCTGGTATCCAGCCTGGTATGCAAGGGGCGCTACAAAAATCTGAGGTAACTGCTTTTAGCAGCACCTGAAAATCTTACTGAGTGATCCTTTATTAATGTCAAAAATGTAAATTCTGTGCCTCAGAAGAGTGCAAAGCTCTTTAGGGGGTTGGTCCGTCAGGCCGTTATTGATATTTTCAGAAGAGTTAAAACAGACTTGTCTAAATCAGAAAACGTTTTAAGAAGAATTTCATAACCTTTATGAATCACTATATTAAGAAGTGTGCCTGGAAGTTTGAAAAGGCACTGTGAATATCAAGGGTTCGAGTGTCTTCACAAGTCTTCATCGTCAAAGGTTTCTGTGCATCTCAGCATCACAGTCTCATAGTCAATCTGCAGGCTGGTGTCCTGAATGAAAAAGAAACAGATTAGAACATTTAGAGGTATCTATTTTAATTCCCCTCAGTATTTTCAATACTATCAGGAGTAGCAATCTAATAATAAGTGGCAGGATGTTGTCCAAATTATAAATTACTTTCAATGTACTCACCTTGAAGGATAAAATCAGTTCATATGAAACTATATGTGGTAAATATCATGTGTAAGAAGGTTTGAGGGGCTTATTTCCATTGGTATGCGATTCATTCTATTAAAATAGCTGTTGGAATTTGTACCACAAGAATAAATGGTTAATGCACTGATAGTACTTTGGCTAGCAAAAGTACTCCTAAATGAGAATAGGGTTACAGAGGATTAGCACGTTTGTCTGTGATTAGGTCGTTGGGAAAGCCACTTATTTGGAATTTGCACACTATTTATTGTTCTGAATTGTGACTATGATTCACAGACATAAAATGAAATTAAACTTGTAATAAAACATTAAGGGTCTGATTACGACTTTGGTGGTGTGGCGACAGCTACGCCCGCCGCCGCACTGCCAAAGCCGTGGTCGGAACCCACCAAATTAGGAGTTTCCACTTGTCTGTTGTGTTTTTTTTGGGCGTTCCCACAGCGGGTAACGGAATGGGAGCGCTAATACCAGTTCCTGTACGGCATGGACTAAAAAGTCCATGCTGTGCAGGAACTTGTGTGCACACAGGGGGGGCACATGTTGTGTGCATCAACAGAGTACAGAGGCACCAAAGGGCCGGGGGCCCTGTGGGACCTCCTTTTTTTTCTCTTCACCAGGGTTTTTGTATAGGAGGAACTGCCAAGAATACCGCTGCAGAGAGGAAACTCCTGATATGATTGGCGGTACCGAGGCGGTCCCGCTGAGCATATTGAAGCCTCTACACCGCCAAAGCACCACCAGTACACAGCGGTTCCCTGGCGGCTCTGGTGGTTCAATCGCCTGACTCCTAATAGGGTGGTCAGGAAACCACCACACGAGTCTGGCAGCCCGTGGACTCGTAATCAGGGCCTTATAATATGGACACCACCATGCCCCACTCCAAATAGATTGCTTTCGCCACACATATCATATATCAACTCCTGTGGTGAGTGGCCTGGAAAATGGCTTGTGTTTTCCCCACCTTTCAAATTATTGATACCAGATTTTTCTATAAGGGTGGGTAAAATTTTGACTATTAGAAGTTGAACCCTGAGTATGCCACTAGAAATTAACAACTACTGGAGAATTACCGGGGTATCGTTAATTCCGGGGCGGACAGCCTGGGCAACTCCTCATTTTCCCCACATAATATCACATTTCAGCAGTCGAAATCTCTCTGTGAGAGTAAAAAGATATGTTGGAACACTGCAAACCTCATAATTCAAATGGGGGACATTGTAATTAATAGGTCATGGCTAATGGATGCAATTGCCTGTCCCTCAAAAAGTATTTATCAGTGTAAGTTCTAGCATTCCTTACATTACTGTAATCAAAATTACAATCATAATTTCACAGTTCATTCCCATAGATTATGTGTCCTTTCCCTATGCTAATCAAGAGAAACACCTACCATGCATCTTAGACTATGGAAGAGGTGCTGAACAACTGAGAAATTTGTGAAAATTGTGCAAAATTTTGTATTTTCCTCCAAGTACATGTCATCATCACTCCACTTGCTCCTACTTTCTTTGTCAGTCCACTAACTTTCCTTTGTTACTCTTCTGACCGTAGACCATGTTTTTCCATGAATATCTTTTACGGACACTCTTTTGATTGCTCAATACCTCTCTGCTAATTGTCACTCCTTTTTTCTTGAACTATAACCTAGGAGACCACAGTTCTCTCAATACTTCATGCTATCTTTTTGAGTATCCTCATCTGGTCTCTTTTACTTCCACTTCTCGACTCTTCTCTGCACCTGCCCCTCATTGTACTCTTTTTCATTTACATGTCTCTTTTCCTTCTCTCATTGTAACTATTTTATCTGATTCATTGTGAGGTCAAGCTTGTTCAGTCACAGGATAGTACACTCCAAATGGATTTTCAAAATAAGGAGAAACTCTTCACTAGAATTTTTTTTTTCTGATAACTGTTAGCCATTTGTCTTTTATTTTCAACCCTCTAATATGTCATGGTCTGCCTTATCTCTTTTAATTTACTTTTCTAATTTTTCTTTCTCTACGTACTCTCGTTCATTGCCATTACTCTAACCTGTCATATTTTTATATTTCAATGGCACTGAATAATTCTTTCAATGTCTCTCTGCTCTATTTCAGTCAATCCTCTGATCCCATTCATTGTAAATACTCTACTTTGATTGTCACTCCTTCGCTCTCTTTTATTGTGACCCATGTCCTCTGCTTCAAAACATCTCCTTTTTCACTGCTACGTCCCCACTTTCTATTCCACTGGCCTGTTCTTAATAGAGTCCAACTGAAGAAGAAAAAGACTGATTTGCATATGACTAGTCGCAGTCTTGAGTGGCACAGAAGGCACAGAAAAACCAAAATGAACTGAAAAGGGGCCAAGAGTAATTATTAGTGGCTGAGCTATGTTCAAACATTTCATCGTTTTTTGTTTTTCAAAACTCTTGTAATCTGTCACTGCTCTGCTGTCATTCATTGGCAAGCCTCCACTATAAATTACTGACACGAATCCGCCCTCATGGATTGTCACTCGTCAGCTGTTTCATGGCCAATTCTTTGCTCTCTTCAGCTTTCATTGCCATCCCTCTGCTCTCTTCCCCTCTCATACTGTGAATTATTATTCTCTCTTATTGACAATCTCTTGCCTTTCATTTTCAAACCTCTAATCTTGGTCACCTCTTTTATCTATGTGGCTAGCTGGCTTTTTTAACTGTCATAATATATTCTCTATTTCATGGTCTCTCATCTGCTATCTTTCAAAGGTGTTTCCCTTACCGCTATCCCACTAATCTCTAATATTCTGTCAGACCTAGCTGTTCTATCCACAACCCCTCTCCCCTATCCCCGACAGTCTTCAGAGATACTAATTCGGGTATGACACATGCTGACAGACAAAGCTGGGTACAGCAAGGAGGGTCACAACCTCAGGCACTACTTTCACTTTCATTGTGTAGTGCAAAGTGGTGCTAGGGACAGTACATCCAGTTCTAGCACAAGAAAAACATCTAACGTGCAGAGTCCGCCTGAAAAGCCAAAGATTGTATTCTCCTGACTAGGTATACTCAAACGGCTGCTACCCTTAAATAAGAAAGCACTTACACAATGGTCTGAATCCAGGGAATGGGACACAAAATAAAAGTGGCCCCATTAGTGAATTAAAAAGTGTTGGACCTGGCCCTTTTTGCAGAGGTATCTCCAAACGTTTTATCTTCTTCCACCTATTTTTTCTGACCAGTTTTTGTTGGTTTTAGGACTCTGGGCACTTTACCACTGCTAACCAGTGCTAAAGTACTTATGTTCATTCTCTAAATTGTATCGGTGATTAGTTTATCTATGACTGGCATATCTGATTTACTAGTAAGTGCATAGTAAAGTGCACCAGGTGTGCCCAGGGGCCTGTATATCAAATGCTACTAGTGGGCCTGCAGCACTGATTGTGCCACCCACAAACTACCACGCTGACCTGGAAAATGCATCCACTCGCCAGGCCCAAACCTTACCTATTACTACATGTAGGTCATCCCTAAGGTAGGCCCAAGGCAGTCCCATGGAGTGCATTTAAAAGGTAGGACATGTACTGGTGTGTTTAGCAATACTGCTAATTTTGTTTTTCACTATTGCAAGGCCTATCTCTCCCACAGGGTAACATGGGGATTGGCCAGAAATATCTTTTAAGTGTAATTTCCCATTGAGAGCAGGAAGAGATTTGGAGTCTCTGAATTCACAATTTAAAAAACATCTTTTGGTGAAGTTGGTTTTAAAATTGTGCAGACTGATTTATTCAGTACGCCATAGCACAGGGAATAATTACTGCACATGGTTTTTGGATGCCACCACTTTGACTGTGCGATGATGTGATTTTGGCACAAAGGAAGCACGTTTATGCCTCCATTGCTAGCTAAACATGGATAGAATAAGTTCATCCATTTATAAAGATATCCATAAATTTAAGATGAGAGTGTGCATGATCCCTGTTATTCGAATTCAGACAGAGAAAACTATCTATAACAGGCTGCTCATAATCGAATATATAGTAGTCCTGAGGAAGACCCCATGGTGATGTTACTCAACTACACTAATTTTTTTTTTTTGGGGGGGGGGGTCGAAAAGTTGACGTAATCTGAACAAATTATCTATGTTAGAATGCAAAACATATATCTGTCTAGGGAACAGCAGTGATTTGTGGATGCTCAAACTATCCGTGTTTTTATGTTATTCCTGTTAAGTTTTCCATTGTGTCTATTTTCATGTAATGTATTAGGCACATTTGTTTGTAACGTTTACGGTCAAGCATCAGTCTCGTCTTTCGAATATTGATATCTACGTCAACATATATGATATATGATTTTTTTTAAATATCGCTCACACTTTTGTAGTCCTGTCGTCATTTCGTTTCAATGTAACATTGATTGCTAGTCCTAAGTAACAGTGGACTTACCTAGAAAAGTATAAAAGTAATCGTATATTTAATAGCATAACCCCTGTCTATATACTATTAGAATTCCCCAGATTCTGCATGCTATTGGGATACCCCATTGATGTCAATGGCTTTTAGAAAGTGGGCACTCTGCCTGTATGTAGAATACATGTCTGGGTTAGGATGACAGTCACACAAAGGGAGCAGAGGTGTGCCTTGCACATCCGGACGGTCCATCACCAGGCTGATGGCCTTCCTGAGCTAGTGATGTGAGGAATTGTCACTGATACCTGAATAGGGTTGTGCCTGTCCTCACACAAAGCTGTCTCCACCCACCCGGTAGTGTGTCTAGAACCAGGTCAGGAAAAGGCGGGGTCTTGTACAATACAAAAGCTTTCTCTTGAAGTGTGCCTACTTCAAAGACAGAAAGGGGTAAGTATTGGACCTCTCACACCCCAACATCAGACCACTTCTGGACTGAGGACATTCTGCCAGGAAAAAGTGCTGGATGTTGTAGGAGGGACTGACACTCTGCCTGGTGCTTGCTTGCTTATGTCCTGGAAGAGAAAGGGCTGGACTTTGCTTTCTATATCCTGCTTCCAAGGTTCTCCAAGGGCTTGTGCACACGTGCCTCCTGTTAAGAACTCTCAGGGCCATCAAAGACTTTACCTGCCACTTCTGCTGAAGTCCTGACTTGCCAAGTTTTGCCAAATCCAGTTCTTGGGCCCTTTGAAGTAGAATCTGGTGATCTGAAGGGGAAAATCCACGCATCAACTCCCAGCATATGTTTTTTTAACGAACCGCTGCTCAAAATTGCTGCAGCGCCTGCTTTGTCGCTGTTGCATCGACGCATTGGGTCTTGATTTCCACCGCAATATCCCTGGGCGATGATTCTTCGTGGACCCGATAGCGCTGTACGGAACAGAGGCTGCGTGTCCAGAAACTGACGCATCACCTCTGCTGCCAATAAGGAACTGGTCCAGCACCTCCCCTGTGTAGTAAGGAACTGACGCAATGCTTTGCTTTTTTGGCACCTAATCTCCCCTGCACCTGCTTCGACTTTGATTTTTGATGCATCTAAGGTACTTTATGCTAATAGAAAAACAATCCATTGATGTCTATGGACTAAACTTACTTAACCTTTCAAAAGTAATATTTTGGCTTGTGTATGTTGGATTTTAGTCATTTTGGTCTTGTTTTATTCAGATAAATATTGGCTATTTTTCTAAACTGATGTGTACTCATTTTGTAGTGCTTTCACTGTATTACTATGTGTGTATGTACAAATGCTTTACACATTGCTTCTGCGATAAGCCTAACTGCTCGTGCCAAGCTACCAATGGGGTGACCTGGGGTTTTCTTAGCTGCATGACTCCATTCCCCTGATTAGTGTGAGGGTCCCTACTTGGACTGAGACCTCATTTCAAACAAAGAGCTTAAAGTTTTCTTTTTGTTTTTAAAGAGGCTCATGTTTACATATTTGTGCAGTGTTTAACTTGTAAAGACATGCCCTGTACTTGCTTTGCAAGGTATGGAAGGCTGCATGGATTTGAGCTTGCTGTAGGAAATGCTTGTTTTTGTATCAAGCAAATCAACAGTAAAAACCGGCCCAGCAGACCATTAAACAGACCCACAAACAGCCAAAAAACAGACCCAGACACTTACCCTTCAGACCGGCCCCTCGGTGCACTGACTGATTATCCTATAGGCCAGTCTGACTCAGTGTGTATCATATACAAAGCTCTCCACAGGAACAACCCCGTCTATCTGGTACAAAAGGTAAAAATCGACTTTGGAAGTAGGGCACCAGGATTCAAATCACTTGTAAGTGTTGTGATCCCTCACTTTGAAAAGAAAGTCCACGGAGCATGGCCAGGACAGGAATGGAGTGAGAGGTCTGGCGCCTTAGCTCTGAACTCCTGTGGCCTTTTCAGTCTGCCTAATCACCCAGGGGTGGGCCCTGAATTTGTCCCCTTACAGCAGCATGTGCTGGAGTCATCGGACGACGGCACGCCGGGGACACGCCCCGCTCCAGTGTGTCCAGCAGCTCCGTTGTGCTTTCTGGGCCCTATGCACTCTCCTCAATCTGCCATCTTGCGAGTCTGGCCCGGGAGCATGCATTACCCTGTATCAGGCCCTGATCCTGAGATCAGCATCAGCCACGTTGGAGTGGGGGCACAGGGAGATTAACCCCCATCTGCGATTGACTCCGGGGGCCCCTTGATGCCTGGTTAAGGGGCCCCCTGCCAGAGGTGACTGTGCTGGAGTGAGGCCACAACCCCAGAAGTGAATGAAGTGATTAATGCATGGAGGCATCAGCGCTCTGCTCCCCTTGGATGCTCCTCTTGACTAGTGGATGGAGGGGGTTGCCCGTCACGGCAGAGACTGTGATTGTATTGATGTGTTGCTGTCACTTGGAGCGCTCTGTCCTCAACCCCCCTTTTTCCAGAAGCCCCACGGGAGCAACCACTGTCCTGCATAAGGCCCCAGGACCACACCTAACTTTACTACCTTCGTGGCGACACAGGGCGGTGCTAGTTAAGGTGACCCCAGTTGAAGCTTGACCTGACGCCTTCATCAGAGGTGACCACGACGAGGCAATGCTTCCCCTCCCCGCAATGGATGAACTAATTGATGCGGGGGCCTAAATGCTCTGCTTCCCTCCTGCACCCGGCGCCAGCTAGCATGCTTAGAGTGTCACCCCTTAACTGTGGAAAGTGGCGGCAGTGACTGGTACTGAACCACCTAGCACTCAGGAGCCCCCATCAGTGCCAGGAAAAGGGGCTCCCCCTTGAGGCCTTACAAGGGGGCCACTCTTTGGAGGTTGTCTTTATAGGGGCGAGACCCCCATCCTGCGTTAAGTGATTTGAACAGTGCAGTGGGGGGGGGGGGGGGGGGGGGGGTGGACTGCCTTTTGAGGTGTGAGCTGCTGCTGCTGGGACGTGGTCTGGGCCCTAGCACCTAGTTGGACTCTCTCACTGCCTACACAATTGAAAGCACGGCCTAGGACCTTCACCATCACTGATGCTCTGAAACTCTGGACTCCGGAATAGAAATTCAGGCTTGCAGACCTGCAGTGCCGCCCCAGGTCAAGAGGAGACTGTATTTATGCTAGATGAGCCCCACTTTTACCCTTTCCACAAGGAGTGACAGAACTAGAACCACCTCTGCAGTGGGCACCCCCACAGTGCCGCTTGCCCGGATCTCGTTCGGACTGCCCTGGGTGGCCTGTGCATGGTGGGTGCCCTATTGGGCAACCTCGAACTTCATGGTGCACCTGGAGGCCTAACTTATGCCACACTGAATAGTGCATCGGTGACCCCTCCCTGCTGCCCTTGAGTGGCCATAGGTAAAGGAGTCCTCCACCGCCTCCTGCACCTGACAGCTTCTTTGCCCCGTGCCTCTTGACCTGCTGGGGTGGTGTGGTGGGGAGGGACTCCCCTTTGCCATATCTGTGTGCTGGCATAGTTACACCATGCCACGCACCAGGTCAGCCACGGAGACCTCTGCCACATCGCTTTGGCACAAGGCATCAACATCTGACATGGAACTGAAAGCAAGCCTCACAACTGCAGTGGCTGTGGGATCCTTGACAGTACCGATCACGCAGGACAATATAGACCAATCCCTGAAGGATATCCACTCCGGAATTAGCTCCCTCAAAACTGACTTCAAGTCTTGCATCCAGGAAATGCGGCAGGACATATTTGAAGTAGAAGACCATGTGGGTGACTTGGAACACGCAGCGGACACACGGGCAGAGGACCAAGAAATGCTCTGGTTTAGAGTGTCCACCCTCAAGAAGCAGCAGGTGGAACTACAGGCAAAGCAGGAAGACTTGGAAAATCAGAGCCGCTGGATCAATATTCGCACTTGGAGGGTCCCCAGGGGTACAAAAGAGGACATCATGACCTTCACAACTAAACTCCTGCAGACTCTCTGGTGGGACCTGGAGGCTCCTCCTTAAAAGGGGAACAGTGCTCCTTACGCTACTTGGCTAACGCTAAAAAGCTGCTGGACAACCCTCATACAGCAGAGGTGTGCAACCTGCATGTGCAGCTGCCGGAGAGGAATGGCGCCCAATCTGGTGGACAGCACGTGCTGGGCGTCATGACAAGCCTGCTAATGTACCTGTGCTCCAGGAGGCTAAATAAGACATCATTAACATATAGAATACCCCTCTGAGTGGATGACAGCGAAACCCTAGCCAGGCAAAACCTACCACTCCCATCAGGGGTGGGTGATTACTCTCACTGTACAACCTGCGCTCACTCTTGGGTTGTTTGGCACTGAGACAATGTGTAAAGCATTGGCACAGCACTCACTCACAATACATACACTGAGCGTCACAAAAGAGACTTCACATGTGATGTATCTATTTAATGTTAGTAATCAACACACACAATAATCAGCACAACATGAACATCATGTACTTCTGGAAATAAAACACACTTGGAAATATTACTAGCAGTACTAGTCCCAACCGTGTTCAAAGGACATCAGTAGTATGCAAAAATCCTACTCTACCCCCTCAGCACAATGAAGAGTTGCAAGCTTAGTACCTCCCTGGAAATGAGTTTCAACGTCCGGTGCGCATTGATACGGGTCGCACAAGACAATAAAGGTAACACACAATGAAGAGTTGCAAATTCCGTACCTCCCTGGAAATAAGGCACAACAGCTGGTGAGCCTTGATACTGGTCACTGGACTTCAACTTCCACCTGGAGAACAACAACGACTGCAACACCAGCACCCTGCTCGACAACCTCGCCAACCTTGGACTCAAGCAGCTGGTGTCCACTAAGCATGGGCGGAAAATCCGTTTCGCTCGCGGATTTTGCGGATTTTTGGTAAATTCGCAATCCGCGAGATTCGCGAATCTCCCGCAAAATCCGCAAATCCGCGAGCAGCGGATTTTGCTCGCACTGTTCGCGTGAGTTCGCGGCTTCCCAGTACAACTTCGCGCCCCGCGAATAAGTGCAAAATTGCAGAAATACGATCTTAGCAAAACTGAAACTACTTACCAGGTTCAAAAGTTCAGGCTCATCATTAGTAGCCATTTCCTGTAGTGCTTCCTGAGGGGCCCCTCCAGAGTTCAGTTGCCAGTTGCAACTATTATGTGACCCTGCTCTGAACCTCAGAATAGTTACACATATGCCACAAAGGTCCTGAATTACAGCTAAGGGAGACAAGCAGGAGCCAGGCTGGAAGTTCAAATCCATTAATCAGCCCCTAATTCATTATTGTCAGTTGGGGCAGGGCAGGTGTTGTAACTAATTTTGCAACAATGAAAGCACTTAGCAAGTGCAAAAGATCACTAATCAGGAAGCACTAAGGAAGCAGGTGCCAGCTAAAAAAATATTCTGTGACACATTAATCAGCCCCAAATTAATTCAGGTCACTTGAGGCAGGGAAGGTGTGCTTGCGTTGCCACAATAATGTACACTGACTGGAAAACCAGAGGGTGCTGTGATGAAACAGAGGGTGGCATGGGTGGGCCAGAGGGTGGCATGAGTAGTCAGAGAGTGGCAGTGGTGACAGAGAGTGGCAGTGATGAAGAAGAGTGTCCCAAACAGGCTGGACACGTAGAAACAACAAGTTCGCGAAACTTGCGACCCGACAGGTAAGTTCGCAATTTGCGACATTGTACAAAACCCTCGCGAACTGGCAGAAACCCGCGCAAACACAAAAAAAAATCCGCAAATTCGCGAGAATTCGCGGATTTTGCGGATTGCGAGTTCGCAAATCCGCAAAATTCGCGAACGCGAGATTCGCAAAATTCGCCCATGCTTAGTGTCCACCCCCACCCACCTCGCCGGACACACACTCGACGCCATCTTCTCATCCAGCAGAGACATCGCCTTCAGCCACGCCACAGAACTCCACTGGACAGATCACAGATGCATCCACTTCACCTTCAGAAGAACGACGAAGTTGGAACAAGATCACAGCCGACCAGCTCGTCGCCTCCCTGAGCCAGCTCCCTCCAGTCAGCTCAGCGAACCCCAGCCAGGCCGCCGACAACCTCACGAAGTGGATCAGCAACTGCGCAGACGAACTCGCCCCACTGAGGACCCCGCCCAGCAGACCCGGCAGTAAGAGAGCTCCATGGTTCACCGACGAACTCAAAAGCTCCAAGAAGAACTGCCGAGCCCTCGAGAAAGCCTGGAGAAGGGAACCCACGCCGGACAACAGGACCACCCTCAAGCTCGCCACCCGGAAACACCACCAACTGATCCGCATCGCCAAGAAAACGGCTTTCAAGAACCGACTGGACAACAACGCACACAACTGCAAGGAACTCTTCAACATCGTGAAAGAGCTCTCCAACCCCAACGCCGGAAACAACGACATCACCCCTTCGCAAGACCTCTGCAACTCCCTCGCCTCCTACTTCCACAACAAGATCGCGGACATACACGACAGCTTCAGCACTCAACTGACGCACGCCACGACCGCAGGACCTCCACCCACCACCACCCTCCGCGCCTGGACCCCGGTCAACACCGAAGACACCGTCCACACGATGAACTCCCTCCACTCCGGATCTCCAACCGACCCCTGCCCTCACCACGTCTTCAACAAAGCCGACGCTGTCATCGCAACCCACCTGCGGGACATCATCAACACCTCATTCGACACCGCCACCTTCCCCGAGAGCTGGAAGCACGCCGAACTCAGCGCTCTACTGAAGAAACCTACAGCAGACCCCACCGAACTCAAGAATTACCGCCCCATCTCGCTCCTCTCGTTTCCAGCCAAAGTCATCGAGAAGACCGTCAACAAACAGCTGGCCACCTTCCTCGAGACGAATGGATCCCTCGACCCATCGCAGTCCGGTTTGCGTGCCAACCACAGCACCGAGACCGCCCTCATCGCCGCCACCGACGACATCCGAGCCCTGATGGACAACGGGGAAACAGCGGCCCTCATCCTCCTAGACCTCTCCGCGGCTTTCGACACGGTCTGCCACCGCACCCTAGTGCAGCGCCTCAGCAACGTCGGAATCCAGAAGGCGCTGGAATGGATCGTCTCCTTTCTCGCCGGAAGAACACAAAGAGTCCGCCTACCACCGTACAAGTCGGAGGCCACCAAAGTCATCTGCGGCGTCCCTCAAGGATCCTCACTGAGCCCGACTCTCTTCAACGTCTACATGAGCCCCCTCGCGGCCATCGCACGCCAACACAACCTCAACATAATCTCCTACGCCGACGACACCCAGCTGATCCTCTCCCTGACCAACGACCCCGCCGCCGCCAGAGCCAACCTGCACGAAGGGATGAGAAAGGTAGCCGAGTGGATGACGACGAGCCGCCTGAAGCTGAACACAGATAAGATGGAGGTCCTCATCCTGAGCTCCTCGCCCTCCGCCTGGGACGACTCCTGGTGGCCCCCCGCCCTGGGCACCGCACCCAAACTGACGGACCACGCACGCAACCTGGGTTTCATCTTGGACTCCTCCCTCTCCATGACCAGGCAAGTCAACGCCGTCTCCTCGTCATGCTTCAACATCCTGCGCATGCTGCGGAAGATCTTCTGGTGGATCCCCACAGAGACCAGGAAGACCGTCACCCAGGCCCTCGTCACCAGCCGACTGGACTACGGCAACGCACTCTACGCCGGAACCACCGCCAAGATCCAGAAGAGGCTCCAGCGCATCCAGAACGCCTCAGCCAGACTCATCCTCGACATCCCACGACACAGCCACATCTCCGGACACCTAAGAGACCTGCACTGGCTCCCGGTCAACAAGAGAATCACCTTCCGCCTCCTTACCCACGCACACAAAGCTCTCCACGACCAAGGCCCGAGCTACCTCAACAACCGAATCAACTTCTACGCTCCCAAACGCCACCTCCGATCCGCCAGCCACGCCCTCGCCGCCGTCCCACGCATCCGCAGAGCCACTACAGGAGGAAGGTCCTTCTCCTACCTGGCCGCCAAGACCTGGAACTCCCTCCCGGCCGACCTGCGCCTGACCCAAGACCACCTCTCCTTCAGGAAGAAGCTCAAGACCTGGCTGTTCGAGCAGTAGCGGCACCCCCCCCCCCCCAAAGCGCCTCGAGACCCTACGGGTAGGTAGCGCGCTTTATAAATGTCTTTGATTGATTGATTGATTGGTCACACCAGGCAATTTCGGACACACAATTGGGCGCAAGGTCAGCAGTGCCATACTAGGTAGAAGGAGGCACCCATACGGGTCTGTCCTCACCTCCGAGTGTCCAACCCTGTGAATCAGACACCGCACGCAATGAGCATGAAGTGGGCATGTCGCACGAGAGAGAGGAGGCATGATCAACGAAGTGGGCCACGCAAGATCCCGCAACTGGTGAATCCGCTCACCACCAACAAGATACGTATGCGTGTTGAGGTCCCCATGATGCAAGGTTCCCACTCCTTAAATGCAGATAATGCTTTTGGCGCTCCGCACAAGGCTATCCGGTCTCCAGGCACAAGTCTTAGTTCTAATCTTACGCCATCAGTAGACAATGTGAGCAACGTTCTCCAAGTTCTCCAAGTGTCACAAGTAGATGGTGTGGGTCCCTCGCGGGAAGCCTTTGATTTCCCGGATTCCTCCACAAGAAATCAAGGGACATGCCAGCAAGTCCTTGGAGAACACACTTTAGGGTGCCACACAGCAGCAGGTAGTCAGCCCAGGCCAGCCACTAATCAGGAAGGGTGCATGGTCCCTTGCAATAGCAGTAATCCTCTTTGTGCGCAACAATTTGCTCTGGCAGTGTGCACCACGTAGTTCCAGGTTCTCCAGTCTATATCCCCACATGTATCTCTGCCCTACTGAAGTATGGCAACAGTGTGCCTTTGAAGTTGGGGGTGGTTTAGAGGGTTTCCCTTTGAACCACAGATGTCTCGCCTAAATTTCACTCCTGTCTGCCAAGAGGCCGTGGAATGCAGATCTTAATCTTTAGTGGGGCCATGATCTGGCTACCAGAGACCAAGTGTCAAAACATCTTCCTCCAATCTATCCAGCTAGGCCTCAAATGACAGAGGTCTGTCGTTCCAGCTGCATGCCAAATGCTTATAGCTGTCATTGGGGAATGCACAGATGTGCTACCCCACCATCAAGTGTGTTTAGAGCGCTTCTGTTCTGTATCTGACTTTAGCTGCCTTTGACATTAACACTCCATATAACGTATGACCTTATCTTACGTGGCAGCACGGTACCTTTATGTATGGCCTGACAAGTAGGTTTTCGGCCAAAGACGTGTAGATTCTCTGCAATGCTTTTATTGTCTTCACAGCACTCCCTATGTATTAACCGTCAATTCCGTACTTAGACAATGTCAAACGTGGCACACACAAGCGATTCGTTGACCCCGGCAAATTCTCAGGGAGAGCACGGTCGATCTTCAGGTTACTTATCCCCTATCTCATCTCCAACTGTAGTGTCTTTCCCAGCCTGGGTACCCGCCAATGACTACGCCACACATGGAGCTTAGTATTGCATGACTTTATTCTTCTGGGTGCAACTGCGAACTCAACATACTAAATCAGCCTTCATTGCATTCCTCTATAACACTTATGTCACAGCTCTACGGAGTCCATCAGGAGCCAAAAGGGTTCAGTCATTGCTAGCTCGCAAGACAGTACAGTCTGTGGAAAGAGCTTCTTATGGAGTTCCAACCTCGCCCCTAACTGCTAAAGCTAACTGGTCTCCTCCCTCTAAAACTTCTAAGGGTATCACCCTACTGTGATTGGCTCCAGAGATCTGTCTCTTTTCTTTTGTTTTTATGAAAAGTAATTAGTACATGCAGATTCCGTCCCCAAACTTTCCTTTCCCAGGAAAAAATCAAATGGTTCTTTTGAGCAAGGAGTCCTTTGATCCTCCAGCTGGCATATAAATAACCAGGGCCAGCAGGGGAAACAAAGATCCTGGAATCTCATTATGAGCTACGTCAGAGAAATAACTGAATGCCAGGATAAGTTCATAGATTACTAAAATGCAATCGATCTGCACATGGGGAATATAGTTTTATCCTAGGACTGGTACCTTACTGAATCTCGGGACCTCAGTAGGGTGAAACTGCATTTTGGCAAAAATTACGCCTATTTTCTATAATTCAGTAAAGCACCCAGTGTTTTGAGATAAGCATTGCATACCTACACTATGAATGCCCACTAACATTAAACGTTAAGTAGGCCTGGGAGAAAGGGAAATTACACTAGCGTAATTTGTGTAATTTTGGGAATTTTATGTTAAGCTTCCTGTGTGACATTCCCAAAAATATGCAATTATGCCACTTTGCTTTTAGCACGCAATTTGTGGTAAAGCTTTACCGCAAAACACTCCATTTGCTGTAAACATTTGTTTGCAGCCCAGCAATCATCTCTGTACGTTGATTGGAACCACCATCACAGTGGGTCCTTTCAACTTATTTGAAGTTTGTTGAACAGCGTCTGTCAGTTTTGACAGCCATTGACAAAACTTTTTAATAAACAAAAATTCAAAAACAAACTCCCAAAGCAGAAGTTTGTTGTTGACAAACAAAAAACGAATGTATCCTACACCTTTGTAGTCTCCCAGGGTTTGGGGGTCATTATAGTTTTGTTCCAGTCTGCCTGTCCTCGTAGTGAAGGACAGGAGAAAAAAACATTACATTATCCACGCTAGACAGGCCAGGTGGTGTAATTCCCTTCCCCCGATGGCACATACTCTGTCAGAAAAAGTATTCAGTCGACGGAGCTCAATGGGGCTCCATCGACAGACTACTTAAGCTTGGCCCGCCGTTAATGAGGCTGGCAGAACAAGGGGTTGCCAAGTAGGGTACTCTGTCAAGTTTGCATCCAAGTGGTCTACAACTAAAGAGTGGACAGCTGCTGCAGGGTCTTTTCTCACCACCTTCAGAGGAACCTTTGCTCAGAAGTGCTTGACTTACATACAGTATTGATTAAATTGAGTAATGTACAAGATGGAAAGTTTACACTAAGATGCACAGGCTTATTTTGTCCAACAACATTCCACGCTATGGATTTAGATATTGTGAGAAAGTGCCATCTTTCTTGCCTTGGTATGCCCCCACATTTTTTTCTGAACTGCTGATGTACTTTGACTGTGTGAGCCCTGGGTACCTGCCAACCAGGTACCAGGGCCTGTGTTCCTTCCCTACAAAGAAAAGCTATGCTGAAACAAAACACCCAATTGGCATCTCTGTCCACCTGGCAGCCCCTAGTAAATGGTACCCTGGGTACCCAGGGCATGGTGACCAGAGAAGACCTCGGAGGGCTGCAGCACTTATTGTGCCACCCTCGGGGGCCCTGTACCCTGGCACCCACACACTGCCTTTTCAGGCTGAGTGCCTAAGTACAGAACTAAAGCAAGAGTCGACATGGCACACATCCCTGTGTGCCATGCCCACAGAACCCACTACCCTGGCATAGTTCAGTCACCCCTCTAGCTGGGTGCCCTATGCCAGAGGTGAGGGCACCGGGGCATGAGCCCTGTGCCCCTACAGTACCCAGGGCCATTCCTGGGCACTGTAAGTGCAGTGATGCCATTTAGGAGTATATTTTGCTGGGAGGTCGTCATTACGAACTCCACAGCACCATAATGGCTACATTGAAGACTGACAAGTTTGGTACCAAACTTCTCAGCACATTAAACCCGCACTGATGCCAGTGTGGGATTTAATATAAAATGCACGAGAGGGCATCTTAGAGATGCCCTCCAAAACCCGAACCTACAATCCATGTCTGGGCTGAGTGGCTGCAGAGGCTGCCACACAACAGACATGTTGCTGGACCCCTGGGTGGAGATCCCCCCGCTCTCCTGGGCCTGCAACAATGCACATCCTGGGCGAGGTGATATGTCTCCTCCCCCAAGATGGACAGGGGGAAGCTTCAAAGGCATACCGCCTCTGAGAGCTTCTCCAGACCATTTGCTGTACCCAGCAACCAGCCCCCCACCAGGACTACCCCCACCCTGACGGGAAGACTAGCGGGAAAAACTACATCAGGAAGGGGGGGTGGGGGTGCCAACCTGTGCCAACTCCACCCCTCAGGTGGAGGAGGCGAGGTGAAGCACGACCTCGGACCCCGGCCATCTTGTAGATAGGGAGTCCTGCCCAATCCCAGCTAGGCTCCTTCCCCCCTCCCAAGGAAGAGGAGCAGGCTAGGGGGTGTACTCACCCCAGGACAGGGACCCATTGGTCCCTGCCCTTGCCCTACCTGTAACGCCCCTAAATTCAGTATTTAGGGGCTCCCTGAACCTTCCTTCCTTAGATCCCGATATCAGAAAGAAGATCAAGAAGAAGAAGACCCGCCGTGCAGCTGCTAACAACAGGACAACAACAACTGACTTGTCCCCAGCCCTACTGGCCTCTTGATCCTGGAACCTGCTCCTGCCTAAACCCGGCGACCTCGGCGGACAGCAACCTTGGGACACCCAGAGGACCTGCCTGTCTTGACCCTCTCGACGATTGGGACTCCCATCAGCAGAGGCTCTGCTGCAACAACCCACCTGGTGCCCACCAGGAAGCTCCGGACCAGCCAACTCTGCACCAGCCGAGCCCCGGCCGGGCCAACCCGAACCAAGACCACGAGGACGTCCCCCCGGCGACTGGGACCCGAAGTCCAGTGCCCAAAGACCCTCCTCGACGAACCAGCCGACGCCTGCAGACTCAGAACCAGGGGCCACCCCAACCGCGACCAGCTGAGGGTAAGCTTTTCCGACATCCAAAGACACCCCTGCACCCGGTGCCCTACAGCCCCCTGTGCCTCCCTTTGGGGTACCTACCTGTGCTCCAACATCCCAACTTACCTCTCGAAGTGCTGGTCGTCCCTGGAGAGTCACCGTCCCCGAGCCTGCAGCCTTTGTTCCTTTTTCACGATCGTCATTGGATAACATTGAGCGCCCGACGGCTCAAAAGCACCCTGCACCCAGCCTCCCGAGTGCTGCTGGCTGTGACCTCTTTGCCCTAACCTACTTCCCCCCTTGCCCAGAGCAAGTGACCAGGAGCCCAGCTCCCAGAGCCGCATGGCCTGCTAGCCAGCAGCCACCAACCGAAGGCCCCTTTCCCTCATTGGATAACATTGGGCCTACCTACCTCTGCACCCGGCCGCCCCTGCGCCGCTGGGATTGAACTAACTGTACTCACCTGACCCTGGGGGACCCCTGAGTCTATGCCCAGAACCCTAACTTCACCAACCAAGTACTCACCTGGAAACCGGTAATTAACTTACCTGCCATTGGATAACATTGACTCATTTTTGACTCGAAAATGTTCCAAGTGTGAAGTTTTGAAAACGGAAAATATTCCTATAAAATCAGCCAAAGTCCGAATTCGAAAATACTCACCTGTGATCAGGAGAGAAGCCAGTACTGTAACTTTCAGCCCAGTACTGAACCGCATAAGTAATCCCTAGCGGGGTTACTATTACCCTGTATTTTCTCCATAGGAACCCATTGTCTGCTTTTCTATGAAATTTCTTTTAAGTGTCTACTTTTGAAAACTGCAAATATTCTTTAAAGATCGTACGACATACTGAAACGCAATTACCTACCTGTTTTGAGTTAAGCCCCCAGTGCTGGCCCTAGGAGACTAGTGCTGGGTTACAAAAGTAACGCAATCGTAATTTACCTGTAACCTGAATTTTCTCCCATTGAATAACATTGTGAGTATCACCCCGAAAAGTTTCTAAGTGTGAACTTTTAAAACAGCTTTATATTCAGGAAAAATCATCACTGTAACTACAACGTTTTTGCTAATCTGTTTTCAGCTTCGACCCCAGGACTGAATCCAAGATCTAGTCCTGGAACTACCAAAGTAATCCATAAGGTAATCAACTGTACTTTCCTATGAAAACCCATTGAGCTCAATGCTACAGTGTGTTTCAGAACTGTATTGCTATTAGCTAACCTGTGAGTATTGTGTGTACAAACTTATTGCTCCTCTGCAAAGTATTTACAAGAGAGTACTCATATCTCGAAAAGTATATTTTTATAACTGTTGGTTCTGAAAATAAAACAACTGTATCTAAGGATATCATAACAATTGGGCTGGAGTTCAGTTCTTGAGTGTGTGAAACCTTTTGCTGACTGAGTGTGTACAACAAATGCTTTACACTGTCCTCTGGTACTGCCTTACTGCTCTACCAAGCTACCACTTTGGAGAGTAAGGTCAGTTCTGACTTTAACCTCTGTTAAACCTTTGGGGTTTGTGGACTCTATACACACGGTACTGCCTTATTGTCCAGTATATATTGAGCCAACTTCTCACAGATATGCCTAAACATATCTCATACAATTGCCTGACTATGTGAATAATTTGGGACTTTAAAGTGGTTAACACCTGCTTAATCTAGCCATTAACTTTCCTGATTTGCGACATTGACTCGTCCCTATTCTGGCCATTATTTTTCCAGATTTGCAAAACTGGCACATCACTGGTGGTGGTGTTGAGAGATTTTCATGAAATGCTAATGTTTAAGGGACAGGGGATAAGCTTGAGGTAAGAATCTCTTGGACTACACAGCTGAGGATTCACTATGTTAGGGAATGCTTTGGAAGAAGCAATATAATCTTCATCCCTAAGGAAACATCTAACTTGATGACTTTGAAGAATCTAGCCATTAACTTTCCTGATTTGCAACATTGACGCGTCACTATTCTGTCCATTATTTTTCCAGATTTTCAAAACTGACGCATCACTGGTGGTGGTGTTGAGTAAGGTATTTGGAAGGCAGGGAGCTCATGCATTGGAGGTGCTGATACAACCTGAAGAATTTCATGAAATGTTAATGTTTAAGGGACAGGGGATACGCCTGAGGTAAGACCGCCTGGACTACACAGCTGTGGATTCACTATGTTAGGGAATGCTTTGGAAGAAACAACATATTCTTCTTCACTAAGGAAACACCTAACTAGATGACCTTGCAGAAAGTTTGAGCACATTAAATTCTGCCAAGTACACTAGCTCTTGGTAAAGGCTCTGGAATGGACGGTTGTAATATTAACACCTAAATATACTGTAGTTTGTCAAACGTTACCCAAAACAAAATTATTGTAAGGTACGCAAAGTCCCCATGGAGGGTATATTAGCACTCAGAATGTGGACTGTCCGGAAACGGAGTAGTTGAGATGGGGTGCAGACTCCTCTAAAAAAGCACAATGAAGACTCTAGCAAAGTGGGTTCACCAAAATAGTGTTGTCTCTTTGAATTTGCAACTTGTAGAAGGCTTCTCTGTAATAGATCATGGAGAATGCTGAACAAGGAAGCATGTAGTAAAAAACCCTACTGATAACTACAGTTTTTAAACAAGACAATGTGTTTTACACTATACATACTAGTAGAAAAGAACATGCTAACAGACTCTTTTGGTGCTAAAGTACATGTATGAATGTCAGTATAATCAAAGGAAAATCGAATGTAAATTGGAAATCACCTCCTTTCATTGTGAAGTCAAAGAACACATGAGAGGCACACAGGTAAGTGAACATAGGTTGCAGAGGACCAATTATTAAATCTTTGTTATGATACACAAAAATGAGACCGATTTTGAGTTACGGGACCAGGGCAGCCCCAACAACAATTGAAGGGAAAAAAGAGAAGAGCAACATCATCTGCTCATGGCAGGTTCCAGATGCCATTATCTAAGGGGAAGAGGCTGTCTGAGCATTCTCCAGGCTGTAATATGACAGAGGGGACTTGGTAAGGGTAGGAAAGGGTACTTACTATAAATGTCTTGCAACACATCTGAAGCTCTGACGCGTGCAAATACAAGTATTATTTGAGCTGTTTATAAAGTAACAGCAATAAAGAATCAACTGTGTCTTATTTTTTAAGCCTGATAAATGAAGTTGCCAAATAATGATGCTTTCAGTTGTTGCTCAATCATTTATATCCTCACAAGTCATCCCCCCAAACAAATAAGATACATTATACTATTAAAAATCAACTGACACATAATATTTAATCATTTGCAAAGGCACAGCAATACATTCAACACTACCTGAGGAATAGCCTGGAGATGGCCTGTTAGAAAATTGACTATCTGTCTGTACAGGCAACCATTCTGCTCTGGATTCTCCAAGGTGCCACCATCATATACTGGACTACAGTAGAAGAGTAAGTGAGAGTAAACGTTTTAGAGCTGCCTTCATATGCTTTCCAACATATCATGTGCCAGGTTTTACATAGATTAGGGTTTCTCAAGCTTGTGGGCCAGAATTACCAAGGGATCAGCAATAGGGAACAGTTTGATTTCCAGGAGAAGGTGGGTGGGCAATGACTTAAGAAGAAACATTGAAGGTAGCAGGGTCACAACATTGATGAGCATGATCTACCAAAAGGAAGAGAAGTTAAGCCATGACATGTTTGAGAAACCCTTATTTAGACAATATGGGATCAGAGTGTAGAAATGGTACATAATAGTAAATATGGTACATGTTACCCTTTAGTACAAAATAAGGACTCACAGCATAAACATATTCTCTTTACCTTTATTTATTTTTTCTCTCTCTCTCTCTCTCTCTCTCTCTCTCTCTCTCTTTCTCTCTCTCGCTCTCTCTCTCTCTCTAGTAAAGACAATTGATTAGTAGCATTCCACTCTTCCAATAATCACATAGAGTAACTAAGGAGCCAGGGGAAATCGCTGCCTTTGAGAATTTTGAGAGAATCAAAGCCAGGCAGTAGTTTTCAGTAATAAAGGCTCAACCCCCTCCTGCCCAAAAGGCAGAATTCCCCTTGCGCAGGGTACCTGCATAAAACCTGGAACCAAACTTTGGATAAGCTGTAGAAATCCCCTTCCTAAACCACTTACTCAAATGAAGATTTACATCTGCTTTTTTTCTGCACTTAAACTGACAAACATGAAATCACTTTTCCTGAATTCTGTCCTTCTTTTGAAACAGATCTTTACTGCTCTATCTACATCCAATATGTCAAAAGAACATCATGTTTCAAAACTGGGGTAGAACACAAAACAGGGAGAACTATGTCCTGTTTCATGTGAAAAGCCAAATTTGTCTTTTGGATGAAATTTGGACCAGGAGGATTGCACGTCAATGAAGCCGACTCCTGTAAATACCCTGATTTACCATAGACTACTAGGAAAATCACATGCAAAGATCAAAACAAATCTCTGAAATCTCATTTAATCATCCAGAAGAAGGTTTTTGTAATTCTGCAATACTAACTGTAAATCTCAACATGGAAAAGTATTCTTAACTTGGGGTCGGAAAATATTTGAAAGCCATAGATGCGCAGCCCTCAATGGTTGTTAGAGGTCTTCATAGAAATCGGACGGTCTTAATGGTTGCCTCCCGTACTCTTAAAATGGCCACTGACCAACCTTTGCCGAAAGCATCCTGCAAAGATTGCAAAATATATTTTGGGTATCAATGAATAGGAGATAACAGCTTGTTTATTTACACCAGTTGGTTAAAGATGTTAGGCAGACAAAATGTACTGCTCTCGGTTTCATAGAAAATGGAGACGTGAACTATCTTTAAGAAAAATGTGAGTACATTAATATAGTAGGAAACAAAATATTAAGATTTAGGCAACCTAAAATGAGCATGCAAGCATTTATTTCAGGCACCTTAAAAACCTGGGAATGCAAAGTCATCGAACCCCATTAAAACAAGCATTTGTAATGCAATAGGTGCGTAAACACAAATTCTTTTCGAGAAGCAAGGTTGGCAGTAACTGTGTCTCTTTTACCGCCAACCTTGTTTATGGTAAGCATGGACTACAAGTACAAAGAGGCACAGTTACTGCCAGCCTTGCTTGTCGCAAGAAACGCCTATAGGTACAAAGTGCGTGTTGACACAACACTTGCAGGTTTTCAAAACACATAAATAAAAGGCATTGTCATTTACAATGCCAAAAGCTCAATCTCTCGCAAATGCGAGACCTATTGCATTGCAAATGCTTTTTTTAAATGAATGGGGGCCGGAAGCAGTCCTGCTGGGCCACAGGCAGTGGGTGTGTTTTTAAGAATGGAGGACAGCTGAATAAACTGCAGTGCGCATTGCCCCCCTTACCGTATGACCTGGGAAGGGGGGTGGGATCCAAGCTGCAATAAAGAGGGGGAGGGCTGGTGCTCGAGTAAGAGGGGGAGGAAATGTATCAGGGAGGAGGAAGAGCAAAAGCGGGGAGGGCAGAAGAAGAGGATGATGAGAGAAGAGGAGGGCAGGATTTAGAGGCAATTTGGGCACGAAGAAACAGGGCAAGGATGCGTGACACGGAGTATGCGATACCAGTGAAAGGAGCAAGCATGTGAGGAGAGAAGGGGGTGGGTTTGGGGGGAAGGTGGCAGTGGATTGGAGGTAAGAGGTTGTGCGGAATTAGAAGAGTTTATCGCTTTTGATGACTACAGGGGTATCATAGAGAGGGAGGGGCAAGCGGTTGGTTTAGAATGAGAAGTGCTGAGGTGGTTTACTTCTTTCCTGGAGGGCCGCCGCCAGACGGTCTGGGTCTCCCAGAGCTCCGCCGAGATGCCGCCATTGGGAGTTGGGGTTCCACAGGGTTCTGTGTTGAGCCCCACATTATTTAACATCTTTATGTCCCCTCTGGCGGACTTGGTGGAGGCGTATGGGGCTCAGATCGTCTCTTATGCCGACGACACGCAACTCCTCTTCACATGCGGGAAAGACCAAGAGTTTGTGGGAGAGAGAGTCCGGGACTGCCTTGCGCTGGTCTTCGACTGGTTCCAGCGGAACGGTCTGAGGGCCAACTCGGGAAAGTCTGAGATTCTTTTTTTTGGTTGCGTTGCCGATCCGGAATGGCAGCATTGGTGGCCGTCCGACATGAGTCCTCCTGTACAGTCCTCAGTGGTGGCCAAAAACTTGGGCGTCAAGCTCGACAATCAGCTGTCGCTCCGTACTCACATCCTTGGCCTGGCCGGCACCTGCTACGGACTATTGAAAATGCTCCGCAAATTTCTGCCTCTGTTATCTGAGGAGCATAGGAGGACTACAGTGCAGGCTCTAGTCGGGTCGAGGCTAGATTATGCCAATGCTCTGTTTCTTGGCCTTCCCGACTATCTGCTCCAGCGCCTTCAAGTGGTGCAGAACTCTGCTGCCCGGGCGATTTTTGGTCTAGGGAGACGAGCTCGAGCGTCTGGGTTGCTCCAGTCGCTCCATTGGCTCCCCATCAGGAAGAGGATCCAGTTCAAATCCCTGACCCTGATGCACAAGGCTCTGCATGGTTCAGGAGCGGGATACCTGCAGAGGAGACTGACTTTCTATCGTCCGGCGCGCTCTCTCCGTTCGGAAGCTCTGTGCAGAGCTGTGGTTCCACGGGTGAGGAAGGCTCGTGCGGGAGGGCGGTCTTTTGGCTGCAGAGCCCCCCAGCTTTGGAATCAGCTTCCATTCTCTCTGCGGAGTACTGTTAATTTACTCCAGTTTAGGAGGGGCCTGAAGACCTGGCTTTTTAACTCTTAGTGTGTTTTTTACTGCTCACTGTTGCTTTTGTTCCGTTTTTGTTGCCTGTTTTTAGCTGTGTTGTGTTATTTCATTATTAGTTGAGGGTGGAAAGCGTCGGGACACTCCCTGTGAGTAGCTGCACGCTATATAAAAGCTCCATAACATAACATAACAAGTGGACCAGGGGTTTGGGAGGGGGAGCGGTGATGTAGGGGAGTTCAGTCGGCGAGAGGAAATACAATGGCGAAGATGGGTCTGAGGGAAAGGTATGGGCAGGGGATTTACGATATAAGAGGTGAATGAAAGATGCGAATGAGGAGAAAAGAGTGAGGCGAAAGACGAGGAATGGAACTTCTGAACATGAGCTTCACAAGCACACCATATTTTGAGGGGAGTAGGTGTTCAAGGGCACCCTGGGCAGGGAATGCAATGAGTAGGGGTGTGCCAGTGGGAAGGAGAACTGTGTGTGAAAGAGGAAGTGCATACAGGGCCGAAACGGAGAGAAGGTTCTCAGCTCGCCATCCCGCCAAATACAGAGCACCTGAATTTTCTTTGATAAAAACAAAGGACTGTGATCATCTTAATGCATACGTGTTTCTGGACACATTAAGATATGACGGCCTGATGGGGGCTGAGTGGAGTGTTAGACGGATGAAGAAGAGGGCAGGGGGTATAATGGTAAGAAGAGGGCAGAGTGTGTGATGAGGCGGTGAGAGATGAGGCAATGAAGGTATAATAAGGCAGTAGTAAGCTGTCGCCTCTCAAGCATTGTCATGGCTTGAGACCATCCTGCAATTCATGCATACAGGAAGAGGGGTGCAGGGAAGGGTAATGAGAGAGAAGGCGACAGCCACTCCCCCCCCCCCCCCCCCAGCACGCGCAGTTCGCACCGTGAAACCTGCCATAAACACGCAAGGGGCAGCGGAAGGGAGGGGGAGGCACCCAGCAGAAGGCTGGTGTGGGAGGCAGCGAAGGCCGACTCTCCGCCGAGAGGATGTGAGGTAGATAGGCCACAGTGAGTGTGCAGCGCATGTGAGGTGACGGGTACATTCAGTCCTCTGGTGACACCTCAGAATCCACATTCAGATGAGGTCTATTTTTTATTGGCATTTTTATATAGTGCAAATTCGACCCAAAGGTATTAGAGCGCTTTACATGAGCACCAGCTGTGTTAGGTTTAAGTATTTTCTACCAAAAGGTATTAATCTTTTAATTCACACACGACGGCTTGCTGGTGGCAGGTTGTAGGGAGCTCTGGCTTTGGTTGGGCTGGCTGCTGGTGTGTAGAACCACCCTGCAGTGGGGGAGGGGCCCACTGGAAGGCTATTACAGGGTAAGGGTGTGGGGGATGCCAGGTGCTTTCCTGCAGATATTACTTTAGTTTTAAGAGGCCCCTGCATGCCAGCGCAGTTACCTGTTGTGCACAAAGTGCATGCCAGTGAGGAGGCAGCGCAGGCTCACACACTGCCCTCAGTGCATGTTTGTGAGGAGCCAGTGTGTGCCACATTGTGCCAACTGTGAAGAGACAGCGTAGATTCGTTGTCCAGCTGTCTATACGAGGAAACAAAATCTATTTCTTGACTTTTTTAACAATCGCGGCACCCGCGCTTTACCTTTAACAATGTTAAAGTAAAGCGCAGGTGCCGCGATCGTAGCAAAAGTAAACAAATAGAAGAAAATCTATTTCTTTACTTTTTCAATAATCGCGGAACCCGCACGTTAGCTTAACATGGCTTAAGATAAAGCGCGTGTACCGCCAAAGGGAAAACAAAGAAAATAAATACAAAAAAGTAAATAAAAAAGCAGTAGACAATGAAAAAAATCAAGCGTGGTGCTATAACGTGGCGCCCGTGCTTACTTAAGTAATGTACATGGCGCCCGTGAAGCGCAAGCACCATTGCGAAAGCAGAATGAACACAAGAGAGTGCTTACCCACTAATGAAGGAGACAGTGTAACGCCGCAAGTAAAAGATCCAGTCCGGATGGGCCATCCCAAAAGTAATAGGGTGGTAACAAGGAGGGACTAATAAGCCTTATTTCAATCGAAAGCCAGTGTTTAGCAGGGACACAAGCCAATGAAAACAATGGGCGGGGCTTCCACTCCACTTCTAAAACTTACACTACTACAATATGCCTCGCAGAGCGAGCCGCGCATGCGCTCTGTAACGCTAGGAGAGACCTAAAAAAGCACATATTTCAATGTACTCTGCCTCTGCATGCTGAAGACCCATACACAAAAGCTTAAAAAGCATTTCCTTGCAGCAATTGTCCTGTAACATACACTGCATACCTACGACAGTGCATTGTGTTTCTCCAAAGAGATTGCCCAATCACTGCAATCTTAATTCAACAGAGGCCCAAGTCTCGCGATTGCTTCCTGTAGGAAAGTGGGTTACTGCTCGAGGGGGGTGAAACCCTACTCCAGCAGCAACCACAATTCTTTTCAGGGTGAAACACAAGCAAACCCCAAATTAACATGTGCTCAACCCTCTGGTTGAATGGCACAAAAGCAGCCAGGCTTAACTTAGAGAAAATGTGTAAGGTATTTATGCAGCACTTCAAACAGTAATAAAGTGATGACACAACACAATAAAAATCATATACCAACTTAGAAAATTAGAGTACATTTTGAAAAACTATTTGACCCAAAATGAGAAAAAACAGTTATTAGAACTGGAGCTATACAGTTGTAAGGGATAAGGTAAAAGTAGTGCTAACAAGCCCAAAGCAGACACTGTGGTTATCGGGTTGTGCCGGACAGGCATAAACTCACTAGTTCAGGCCGATCACGATGGAGCAACAGCTGGCATGCTGGCTACAGGGACCACGTTAGAACCGCTAAACACATTACCTTAAATTCTGTTGGGTTGTTCTGCACAGCGTGGCAAATTTAAGAGTTTCTCGCTACCAGGACATGTAACACTTAAAAGTACATGTCCAACTTTTTAAATACATAGCACCCTGGCCTCTGGGCTGTTTAGGGCCTACCCTAAAAGTTACGTATATGTATTAAAAAGGAAGGGTTAGGCTAGCAAAAGGTTTATTTGTAAATCACAGGGTATGCAGTTCCTGGGGGTGGGGGAGGAAGGATGGGAGGATCTAGGTCAAGGAAGCTGAGATAACAGATCTGGGAATCTGATTGTTCAGAAGCAAGAACCCTCATACTCCTGTGCGAGTGTCAAGCTGCATCATCAGGCCACTCCTTGTCTGCAATGCCCCTCGAGGGGGCTCTTTGCCGGAGGTCTTTTGAGCAAGATACATCGATGTGAGGTGTAGGGTGGAAGTGCTCTAGGTGCAGATTGGTGTAAAGTGAAACAGATTTCGGGAAGTGGGTCATTCTCCTTTTCCACTCCATCATCTGTCACTAGGAGCATAGTAATGTACGAACTCTGAAAGTGGTGTTTGATGCGACTGACATGCAACACCGGTAAAGGGTTCCTGGGGTTCTTGAGGTCCACCAGGTAGGTGACATCCCCTTTGCACTCCTTCACCTCGTAGGTCCCAAACCATTGGTCTCATAGGTTCCTGGGCTCCACAGGCTACATCACCCACAATTTCTGGCTAGGCTGAAACTTAGCCAGAATGGCTTTCTGGTCATAGCAGAGCTTCATAAACTCCTGGCTGGCTTCTTGATTCTCTTTGACCTTTTTCCAGAAGCTGGATGCGAAGGGCCCAGCATGTAGCTGACCACATCCAGAGGTGCTGTCTTGGGAGCTTGCTCCCAACCCTACTTTACTAGGATGAGAGGTGCTTTGACAAGGTGACCATACGAATTTCAAAGAGGTTGAATCCAACACCTTCTGCAGTACCTCCCTGTAAGCAAACAACAGACATGACAAGAGGACACCACACTACCACATCAAGTGCTCTGATAGTCCCATGATCATGTCTTTCAACAATCCCATTGGTTTGGGGATGAGAGGGTGTGGAGAACATTTGCTACCCCACACTTGTACCACATGGACTTCAAGTATGCGGACATGAAGTTTGTACCCCGGTCAGATACTACCCCCTTGGGCAACTTCTATTTTTATCAGTGCACTGGCCAATGTGGGTGCAGTTTCTGTCCTCATCGCATTAGCCTCTGGGTTCCAGATGATATTGTCCATTAAGACCAGGATGAACCTGCTGCCTAGGGCTGTCTTGAGGTCCAGAGGCCGAACAAAGGGGGTGCCAATGACTGGAAGGGGAACAGGGTGAGCCTTGTGCTTCTCTCCTGACTTCCCACCTGCCTGGCAGGTAGTACATAATCTGTGGCATGCATCTGAGGTCACCTTCATCCGGGGCTAATAAAACTGGCTGATAAGCCTGTCAAAGTTATTGAACTGCCCTCAATGATCATCTGCCAGGGGAATATTGTGCTCCATCTCCAGTAGGCAGATCGAGCAGCACTGGGAACAACTAACACACTGGTTGCACCAGGCTCAGGAACCTAAGGCTCACCATACAGGAGAGCACTCTCCCAGTAAATCAGGTGGTTGCCAGAGATGTTGCTAGCTACATGGGCCTGGGCCTGTTGCCCTAGGTTATCTAGAGTAGGGCTTGGCTGGGGCAGCCACGCGCTATATAAGATACCATAACATTAACATTTCTTTTGAGTTCTGCAGAACATCTCTCTGGTGTGCCCTCCTTCCTTATGCCAATTGGTCCGTTCATGTTCCCATGGTGGCAATGTTCTCCCCTATAGGTTCTAGGGCTTCACCCTCAGGCTCAGCCACCTCCAAGACTGGGAGTTTCAGGAGTGAGTTTTCTGCTCTCCTTATCTTTCCCTTTTTGGCAGGTAACTGGGCCATTTGTCAAAGCACTAGGTCCTCATGAGTACCCTCTCGGGCGGCCATGGACCGTGTGGTCAGGCACACCGATTCAGGCAAACCTAACATCTCCATCTGGGACAGGAGCCCCCCCTCTTTCCAGATGGTGTGCTCCATGTCATTATTGAGCAGGCAATCCACAGGCATGCATAGACTCACAGCTACCCTCAATGAACCTGAGCCCACCCCCATTCAAGTGGAATCAGAGCCACTGGTAATGGACTCCCATGGTTGTCAGTTACTACAACCTGGTGGACTACATTAGAGATTACCTGCTCGGTGTACAGAAGACGACACCTGACGATAGTCTTACTGTCCCTCTCAGAGTCTCCACCAGTTGCCCATTGATGGTGACCCACTGCCTGTACTTTTTATTGTTGCTAGGCATGTGAGCCTTTGGCATCATCCTCCTCCATCACCCAGGGACACTATGGTAACCGCTGCAATTCACCCCATGCTAACTGGGGGAACCTCCATCCCAAGTGCTACGCTTGCAGGCCCTGATGTCTGCCCTCCTTTGGGGGACTGTGCCCTCTTGGGACACTTGACATCACCCTTTACGTCTCCAACCTTATGGCACGCATTGCACTCTGTGGTTAACATTCCTGAGCACTTATGATCAGGAAACCCATTCCTCTAATTCTTAGGTTGGAATTGGGAATCCAGCCCATAGAACTATTTTGAGGACCTTTAATCAATCAAACAATCAATCAGGGAATTGTAAGCACACTACTCCCCCGTGAGGGTCTCAAGGCGCTGAGGGTGGGGTCCGCAGATCCATTTAGTCGAAGAGCTAGGTCTTGCTGAAGGTGTTCAGGGAGGGGGCCCGTCTGATGGCTGCTGGTAGCTCGTTCCAGGTCTTGGCTGCAATGTGAGAGAAGAACTTCCGCCTGCTCTGGTTCTGAAGATGCGCGGTGTTTCGGCCAGTACGAGGTTGGAAGATCTGAGGTTTTTTTTGGGTACGTGGAAGTTCATTCTGTCATTGAGGTATTTGGGTCCGTTGTTGTGTAGGCACCTGTAGGTGTGAGTGAGGATTTTGAAAGTGACTATTTTCTCCATGGGGAGCCAGTGGAGACTTCGTAGGTGTTGACTGATGTGTTTGTGTCAGGGGATGCTGAGAACGACTCTGGCGGTGGTGCTCTGTATTGTCTGGAGTTTGCGGAGAAGGGAGTTGTTGATGCCGGCATAGAGTGCATTTCCATAGTCCAGTCTGCTGGTGAGGAGTGTGTGGTTGACGGTCTTTCTTGACTCAGGGGGGATCCACTTGAAAGTCTTGTGGAGGATGCGGAGGGTGTTGAAGCAGTTGGAGGTGACGGCGTTGACCTGTTGATTCATGGTGAGTGATGAGTCGAGGAAGGGTGGGAGTCTGATCCTTTGGCTTCTTCCGGTGAGGAATGATCGATCCAGTCCAGGGCTGTTCCTTGTATGCCTGCATCGTGTAGTCTGGCGACTAGTGTTCAGTGGGAAACGGTGTCGAAGGCCGTTGATAGGTCGAGTAGGATCAGGGCTGCGGAGTGGCCTTGGTCCAGGATGGTCCGGATGCCGTCTGTGGCGGCGAGTAGGGTGTTCTCTGTGCTCTGGTTGCTTCAGAATCCGGATTGGGAGGGGTCGAGGACGGCGTTCTCTTCAATGAATCGTGTCAGTTTCCTGTTGACTATTTTCTCTGCAACGTTGGCTGCGAAGGGAAGGAGCGAGATGGGCCGATAGTTCTTGAGGTTGGTGGGGTCAGCTGTGGGCTTCTTGGGCAGAGGTCTGACGTGCTTCCAGTCGTCTGGGAAGGTGCCTGTTTTGAAGGTGGTGTTGATGGTGCGTTGTAGTTTGTGTTCAATGGCGGCCACAGCTCTGTGGAAGATGTAAGGGGGGCAGGGGTCGGTGGGGGCCCCGAGTGGATTTTTCATGGTCGAGGCGGTGTCTTCGGCCGTGATCGGTGTCCAGTTGGAGATGGTGGGCTGGCTGGTTGTTTCTGGGGTGAGGAGAGCCATCTGTGGTGCCTGGTGGATGGTTGATGAAGTTGTCGTAGAGGTTTTTGATCTTGAGGTGGAAATAGGTTCTTGGGATGGGGTGATGTCTGTGGCTTCGCTGCGTGGGTTGGTGAATTCTTGAATAACACTGAAAAGTTGCTTGGAGTTGGTGGAGTTAGCCAAGATTTTGTTGTGGAAGAAGTTCCTCTTGGTGGCTCTGAACTGGTTGTGGTAGTCCGTCATGGCGTCCTTGTAGGTGGTATGGTTTTCGGTTGTCTTGGTGTTTCTCCAGTTCTTCTCCAGGCGTCTGCAGGTGTGTCTGGCTTCCTGGAGAGCGGTGGTGACCCAGGCGGCTTTCCTGGGGCGTCGTCTGTCAGGGTTGCATAGCGGGAGAGTCCGTCTGTGCAGTTGGAGTTCCAGGTGTGGAGTTCTCTGGCTGCGTCGTTTGCATCGGGTGCTCAGGTGTGGTTGTCTTGGGTGACGGTGGAGTTAAGTTGCTCGTTGGTAACCTTGCTCCAGTTCCTTCGTGGTGGGCGTGGGACTGGTGTGGCTGCCTTGGGTTTGTTGATGGCGTAGAGTACGCAGTAGTGGTGGTCAGTCCATGACGGCTGAGTTGTGTGGCTGAATTGGATGCTGTTTCCTGCCGCGAAGATGGGGTTGAGGGTGTGTCCTGCTCTATGGGTCGGTGTGTTGACGAGTCGTTTAAGTCCGATGCTGGCGAGGTTGTCACGACCTTTAGAGAACTCCCTGTTTTTATTTTTATCCCCCCCCCTCTTCTTTTGGTGGGGACCCTGTCCACCCTTTTGGAGATCCCCCCCTCCCTGCTACCTTCCTTCTTGGGACACTTTGGTGCTGACCCACTGGTCCGCCTCCTTAGCAAGCTCTCTGGGGTCAGTGAGCTTGCTGTCAACCAAGTGCTGACACAGTTCCAGAAAACAAAGAGTGAGCATGTGCTCTCTCAAAACAAGATTGTACTTCCCGGTAAAATCATTCACTTTGCTACCTCTCACCCAACCATTCAGTGCCTTACTAGAATAAACAAGGAAAGACTGGTTTGGCAGTTTCCGACTGTCCCTAAACGTTACGCTGTATTTTTTGGGGATGAGTCTAAACTTGTCAACAAGGATGGCTTTCATGCGGGCAGACTTCATCTGGTCTCCTATCGCTAGTGTGAGTTGGGTGTCCCTCCCCTCTGTAGACATATGGTTTCAGAGACTTGCCGCCCCACAACTCTACTATTCTGAGAACTGTGCATCCTTAAAGCTACCTTATAGGCTGAGAACTACTTGTTGATATTATCCCCAGCACATACCTAGGCACCAGATCTTTAGGAATGTGGACCCTTTTACCTCCATTGGACACAGCAGTAGCACTGCCACCCTTATTGCTAGATCCCACTTGTTTAACTATGATGTCCAGCTCTTTGAGACTTCGCTTATGAGCTGTTCTCCTTTCTTCTATGGCCAGTTTCTTCATTGCCAAGGCCCCCTCATCTGCTTTTGTTCTGCCACCATGGTCAGGTTCTTTTCAGCCAAAGCTCTCTCTGCCTCAGCTTTCTTTTCCTCCATCTTGAGTTGGCAAATCTACAGCCTAAACTCCCTGTCAACTTTCCTATCTGCCAGCTCCTCTGGAGACAGACCTTGGGAGGACACACTGCTTGTTGCTCTGGGAGGGATCTCCAATTTTGGAGGCAAGACTATGGGCTCAATTTTAAGACCTGTGTTCAGATCCTCTCCTTGCCTCCCCATATCATCCTCCTCCTCATCCTGGTCATCTGGTGCTGTCAGCAACTAGTGAGTCTCTGTCCAGGCCCTCAGAGTTTTCCGAAGCTCCAACTTTTTGGTGCCCTTTTTCAGTTGGAAGTCTCTTTTGCTTACTGAACTCCTTGAGCTGAGACACAGTGTAGCTCTCCAGGGGGATGAGCTTGAATTCAATTTCTGCAGGTATGGTCATAAAAAGTCAGGTAGAATGAGAGTGAATTTGGAAAAGCAAAAAGGGCCAATCAAAGAGAACTATTGGTTTCAAATGATTTATTCTGAATTTTTTACTGTATGACACAACACAAACACAAGTCCCCCATCTCATCATTGAACACTAATGTAGGAAATTGGGTTACTGGTTGAGGAGGGTAACCCCTCCTCAACCAGCAACCACAATTCTTGTCAGGGTGAAACAGAAGCAAACCTCAAATTAACCTGTGCCGAACCCTCTGGTAGCTTGGCACAATAGCAGTCAGGCTTAACTTTGAGGCAATGTGTAAGGTATTTATGCAGCACTACAAACATTAATAAAGTGAAAACACAAGACAATAAAAATCCCACACCAACTTGGTGACTAAGAGAGTAAATATTTGTAAATTATTTGAGATCAAAATAACAAAAATCCAATTAGTAGAACCGGAGGTATCCAATTCTAAAGGTTTAGGTAAAAGTAGAGCTAAAAAGCACAAAACGCCAACTGTGGTTATCTGGCCACGACGGACCGGGATAAAGTCACAAATTTAGGCCGACCCCGATGGAGCACAGGCCAGCTACAGGGACTAAGTTAGGCTCTGTGAACAAAGTACCTTAACGCCTGGTGTGCTGTCTGCGAGGCATGGCTTTGTATCGTCCAACATTGGTTCTGAGCGTTGTGAGGTCCACGATGGGAGGTCCTGCATTGTGTTGTGTCGTGCTGTGTCAATTCTAATAAAGCTGTGCAGAGAGGCTTCCCGAGGCTTCATGCAAGGCGTGTCAATTCCGATGAAGCTTGCAGCTGGGTGGCGAGGCTTTGCCAAGTTTGGTGTCGATTTCGTTGAGGCTCTCAGTTTGAATCACTGCAGTGATTTGCAGTGATTCAAGTCACTCATTTCCAATGAAGCTTGAAGCTGTACAGCAAGGCTTTACGGGGCTTGGTGTTGCTTTGAGATGGATTTGGTGAAGACCACAGCTGGGCTGGCAAAGTACCTCTATCCCCACTTCCAAGGGTCCAGTACTGGATGATCATCATTTGGAGGGTTAGGACTCACATCAGGCAGAATCCAGGTGCAGGGTTCAAGAGAGCTGGAGCCTTTTCTCTCCCTAATGCTCAGATGAGGAGTCCGGCCAACTAGCCCTTAAAGTCACTCTGGTAATCTTGGGTTCAAGATGCAGGTCCCTCCCTTCTCACTTAGGCAGCAGAGTAGCAATCCTTCTTGGGCACAACAGTTCAGCAGTCCTTCTACTGAGTCTTCCACAGGTACAGATGTGTACTCAAGAGTTGAGTCTGAGGGTCCAATATTTATACTTGGTGCCAGCTTGGAAGTAGGAGACGTTTCTAGAGGATTGCACCCCCAAACGTGCTTGAAATGTCCTGCCTGACTGCCCTGGCCCCTGCTTGAGTTGGGGCACAATAGACTAGTGTGAAGTACTTTGTGAGTGTGCTGAGGCAGTGTCTTTGTGATGTGCAAGCGTAGTAGGTGACAACTCCTCTCTATTATCAACTCAGAGATGGCCCATCCTGTCAACACATATTCAACCTTTGTGTCACTGTCTTGGGGCAATACACAAAGACAAACTGCCAGCTACAGCTAGTCATGTGACCCAGGATCCAGAATACATGCACCAAATGGTTAGGAGAGAAATGCCAACTTTTTAACAGCGAATACACAACACAATGAGTGCTGAGGCAATGATAATTATGTAATTGACATGTAAATAAGACATGAACATAAGAAATATTTTAACTACCAACTACGTTATTCAGGATGGTAATCAATGTGTATAATTGAATTTACAGGGATGCCTAATTAAAAAATGTCAGTTGGCGTCCAAGGAAATGATTCACAAACAGTGCTTGCGACAAAGTATGCAACCTAAAAAATAGAGGTATTTAAGATTGTTACTTTTCGAAAGTGGAGAGAAGAGATTGAGGTTTGCTAGTTTCAAGGTGAATAATACAATATTATAAATTACTGTTCACAGAATCGACCCACTCTTGGTCCTGAGGAGAACCCCATTAATGCCAATGGGGTATGAAACACGTTGGCCTAATGTCTGGGGGAGGAATATACACAAGAAATCAACTTTACAGTGGAAATATTGGCAGACAGCCTATTCCGCAGGTAGCGGGCCCCATAAGTTAATACTGGCAGGAGAGGACTGTTTCAATGTGCTATTTGTTATCTCTGCCGTATATTGCTATATTTGAAATGAAGGATTGGTCAAAGAATTGTTTATTTTTATTTCCGCTAAGGCACTGTTTAAATTTGTGAATCTAAAGCTTATGTTATTATCATTATTGTCAATGAAAATTGTTGAAAGGTTTGCCCTCCAGATGACTTGTCTGAAAAATAATACAAATAACTCAAGTAAATTATGACGAAGATGTGAATAAATCACAAGAGCTAATGAAAATTAAGTTATTGGTCCTCTTCTGTTGAGTCAGTACAAAAAACAGGGAACTAGATTTTTTGTTTATATTACAATATTAGGAGCCCTAATCTAGTTGCCATTAAGAGCCCATCCTCTTTCTTGCATAAAACTTTGTAAAAGTGGCATTTTCAGAATTGTGGCAAGCAAATGCACCATTTGAAATGCAGGCCAATTCACCTCATGTAATCGAGACGCAATCTACAATGTTAAGTAACGTCGATTTGTATAGCACCCTAATAACCAAAGAGGGGTTATCTGGAGGGAAATTGTTCCAGGTCACCCAGGCCCTCGTCAGCAGCAGGTTGGACTACAGAAACGCCCTCTACACAGGAACCTCGGCCAAACTCCTGAAACTACTACAATGCATTCCGAATGCCTCTGCACGCCTGATCCTCGACATCCCTCACCGCAGCCACATAACACCCCACCTGAGAGACCTGCACTGGCTCCCCGTCAACAAGAGGATCACCTTCAAGCTCCTCACCCACGCACACAAGGCACTCCACAACACCGGACCAGCATACCTCAACAGATGACTCACCTTCTACACCCCCAACCGCCAGCTCCGCTCCGTCGACCTCTCCCTCACCACTGTCCCCTGAATCCGAAGTGCGACATCAGGCGGCAGAGCATTCTCCCACCACGTCACCAAGACCTGGAACACTCTCCCTATCCTGCTTCGACAGACCCAGGACCTGCTAACCTTCAGAACACTACTCAAGACCTGGCTATTCGAGCAGCAGCAGCAGCATTTCCCCTCCCCCAGCGCCTTGAGACCCCCACGGGTGAGAAGTGCGCTTTACAAATGTTCTGACTGATTGATGAATTGATTGATTCCATATACTGGATGTGATGCAGGGGAATGAGAGACCTCCTGTTTTGCTTTTGCAGATGTAGGTAGTGTGTGAGAGTGAGGCAGAGCAGTGTGGCTCACTGGTTAGAGCAGGCAGACCCTGAAGCAGAGGCCAGACCCGGGACCAGGGTTCGATTCCCGACGCGGCAGGGTGTTGATCTCAAATGTCCACGGACTCGATAATTCTCGCTTCGGTGCCTGACCTAATCATGGGTTCACACTCTGCAACTCTGGGCATTAAGCTTGCTTAATCTCCACAACGCCCCCCCGTGGCGGGATGCCTGGCTTTCACCTTGGGGATGCCCTGTAGGGGCTATCTCACAGGGAAAAACCAGGACGGGTTCCCAAGGCAAGCGCGGAGATACCCCTTCGGGGGTCGATTCTGGCGCTATATAAGAAATGTAATAATAATAATAAAGGTGTCAGGTGGGTTGATGAAAGTGTATGTGGATGTTCAGGTATGCTGGTAATGTATTGTGTAGGGCTGTGTTTGTGTGTGTGTGAGAAGTTTGAAATGGCAGCGATGAATAACTAGAAGAAAAAAATCACACTATCTCAGACACTGAGGTCAGGAAAGAAAGGGCACACAAAAAGACACACAAAGAAAAACAGGATGTGCGAGTGACATCATTCCCTTTACATAGTAGAAAGGTTGGGTCATTTTAAGAAATAAAAGGAAGAAAGATACCTGTAAATGATGCTCAGAGTGAGGCAGATCCTTACAGCTTCATAGGGTAAGAAATGGGATAAGGAATTTGGATGAGGAGGCAATTTACTACTTAACTCTAGCCCAAGCATAGAGCTTGAAGCAAAAATAGTTCATTGCTTAGGGATTGAAATATTAACAAGGTGATATTCATGTATGCTAGATATTTAAGCAGGCAGGCGGTAAACCCTCAGGAGCTCACTGTGTCTACGTTGTGCAGAGGAGCCCCTTACGGAAAGGGGTATATTAGATCTTTCCAAGGGCCCATTCAGTATAGTTCTGCATTTTATGATTGTATTAGCATGTGTGAAAGTAGAACATACAATAACACTGCATGCTCTCACTGAAATCAGCAACAAAGAAATAAAAGGTAAACTGCAGAATTTAGATTATATCTGCAGTTGCCCATTTATGGACATGAAAGTGCAACTCTGTATTGACCTGTTGCAGCTCCTAATAAATATGCGCCAAGCACAGCTTTTGCATGGGCTGCTTACATCTCACTGTTGCATATCCTTCTACATACTATAATCAGATGTACTGCATAAAGTGAACTATCTCAGAGAGAGGCAAATATATGTGTCATAGTGTTTTATGTGGCTCTGGAGTTAGTATGAGCTGTTAGCCAAAAAGTAAAAGGTTGGCATTGGGTAGAACTTGGACAATATTGAAGTGTCAAAATTGGTCTATATCAGCAAAGATGTAATTAGGCTATCCTGTTTTAGGTTTAAACCTATAATAACTGATTCAAAGAAAGGAAAAGGAGAGTGAAGGAATCATTTTTTCTCCCTGAAGGGGCCAATACAATGTAACTTTGTTATACAAAGTAGCAGCAAGTAAGAATGGGCTAACATTATTCTGCTCAAGTTTGTTGTTTAGGGAGGTCACTAAAAATGTGTTTCTTCTTCCTTTTGCTTTTTTCAGTTTTGTGGTCTCTGGTTTAGAAGCATGTTTTAGATCTTGTTTAATTGTTTTATTAACTGTAGGGATCAGGAAATATCAAAATCATATGTGATATTTTGGCTGTGCTTGATTCTTTCACTGATATGTAAAATGGCTGGTTTCAAAAGAATATTTCCTAATATGTGCTATCATAGTTACTGAACACAAGGAGATGATGGACGGAGTGCTGAAACTTTTCAGGAACTCACCCCCAGTCACAGAACTGGGTTGAATCCATCATCATTATTTAGCTCACATTTTCACTCTAGTTCAGACCCAGTCATATGAAAATCAGTCTTGACCATGTGCCTCATGGGAACAGTCCAGCCCGAACTGCCAAGCCAGGTCTTCCCAGGACCAGAGGCAAGCATCCTCGGACAGGTTTCGGGGTAACACCCCTCATCAGCCATGCTAGCTTGAAAACAGTGGCAAAGTGAGCAAAGGACCCCTGTCTGGGCATACCCTTCCAACTTCGGGGGAACAAAGCAAACACAGGAGATGATGGATCGAGCCCTGAACCCTTTCAGACACTCATCCCTAGTCACAGATCTGGGTTGAATTCATCATCATTCTTTAGCTCACTTCACCACCCAGGTTCAGTTTCAGCCATATACAAATTAGTCTTGACCCTGTGCCTCATGGGAACAGTCCAGCCCGAACTGCCAACCCAGGTCTTCTCTGGACCGGAAACAAGCATCCTGGGACCGGTTTCAGGGTAACACCCCTCGTCAGCCCTCATGAGCCAGGCTAGCTTGAATCTAGTGGCAAAATGAGTAATAGACCCACGTCTGGCATACCCTGTCAACTTAGGGCAAACAAAGCAAACACAAAGAGAAGATGGACGGAGCGCTGAAATTTTTCAGACACTCAACCCCAGTCACAGAGAATAGGTAAAACCCCTTAACACGTTAGCACCTCTTTCTAGCGACTTATTATTGATAGTAAGTGAATTGCCAAACATACCAGGCTTTAAACATTCAATGCAAGGTGTAGTGACAGGTATATGTGAAAAAAGTGCTGGCACCAAGCATATGGGATAGTGGTGAAAACATGACACCAGACTTTTGGGAAAAATGGAAACCAGTGTCACTTGGAATGCTGGCAAAACATTCTTACCAAGTTCAACAAAGATTGGAGTGATTATATTTGTAGTGATTTAGCTATGAACATGAAAACGTGCGATTACCTGTCAAAATCGATGCCTGAGCAGAAGTGCTTTCCTGTAAGAGATCCTTTGCACTTACTAGATTGTATGCTGAAAGCATCTTTACAAGTTAATGAAGAATTCAATTGACTTTTTAGTCGATTCTGGTGTACTCTTTTGAAATGCGCAGGAACTAAAACGGAAATATTTCTCATTTTGTGCTTTGTGTGGGATCAAAGAAAGACTCATCCAAACTGTGTCAACGGTGGTTCTCAGTCCAAAAGGCAGTAAATGCTATATTATCCATGTGGAAAACGTTTACAGAATTTTTGCTGAGTGATGATGCCAAAGGCAAGAAATGTGAGGATATTCAGACGCATATTGATAGTGATGTGAAAAAAAGTACACTCTACAACATTCTGAGATTTTCACAGGAAAACATGACTGCTGTAGTGGACATAATAAAAAAACTGTCTGAAAACATCCTTGTCTACCAAGTGTTCAGCATAAGTGGTGTAGATGTGAAACATCTCCTTGAGAGTAGGCTCGGCAACACTTTGAATGACTTTGGCACTGCAACATGTTCCATGTTAGAGTGCTTGTCACTTGGTAAGCAAAGATATTTTGAGGAGCAATTCAGGAAGTTTTATTTTACAATGTATGAGAAATGGCTTGCACTGATTCATAGAAATGTCACTTTACCAACCATGGGGTTTGAAGTCAATGAAGCCTGACTGTTAAGGGGAATTTTCGATGGACTTTCAAAAGTGCTACTTAATGTTTGACCGCTTTAATAACTGAGGGCATATGCACCCTGGTCAACATATTTGTTGCAAAAACTGTCCCAGAGAATTGCAATCTTAAGGTATACCAGTATTGGCAAGGAAAACTATGTCAGTAGCTAGAGTTAGCAAATTGTGTGCTGGCTGTTTTGCCATTGACTGTCTCAAGTGCCAATGCTGAGAGGGCCTTTTCACAGATAAACGCTCCCATTGGAAGGAAAGAGCGAGCGTGCATGACCAAAATGACCAAAGACTCACTGAAGAAGTATTGCATGGTGTAATACAATAGGCTTGATTTGAAAAATTGTTTTTGGACCTCATATGCACTGTAAATACCTTGCACTATCAGTGCAGAAAGCATGTAAATGTAAATGTAAATGTAAATGTAAATGTAAATAAATGTAAATAAAAGCAAAACATTCCATAAACACCAGAAAAACACTGTCACTGTTGTTTTTAATGGTTGAAAAATGTGTAACGACTGATTTTTTTTTTTTGTGAATATATTTTATTGGTTTTCTGTCTATTTCGGCACATACAATCAGCACTTACAGGTACGTTAGGCAAATGGTCAAAAATAAGTATTTCGCATAGTCCACATTGTAATGCAGTAACAGTTTAAAGCAAGAACAGTTCAGCATGATACCACCAATGTGTCGCACTGTTCTTTCATGCAGGTTGGCAGCTCGGTGTGCATGGACATGTGAGTCGTGTTAAGCATAACGACGCCCAATACCAGTTGTGGTGCAGGTCAGGACCCAAGAATGCGTTGTGGCGCACAGCGGAATGTTCTCGTCAGGGCACATATGTCTCTGGCCTTCTCTGACGTCTGATGTGCGATGTATCGTGTTATATTTCCGTGTGTTAGGAGTGCTGAATGCCAGAGCAGTAGTAATAACCAACTCAATTCACGCAAACTTAAAACAGTCGTGCCAGCGGAGAAAATACCCTGGCTTCGTAGCGTAACTGTAACAGAAACGGAGGAGTGATACAAAACAGGGGAAGAGTGGGAGAAAGGTAGAGATAAGCCTTTGCAGTGCCACCTGTAGGCGGAAGGAATTGGGGTAGAGAATTAGGGTCACGAGGTAAGTGAGACGAGGGTGTGGTATCTATGAGGTCCGAGGGGTGTCAACACGCACTCGCGGGGGCAAGCGCCCCAAGTCGTGGCGAGGGAGTCGTTCAGTGGCTGTCATGTGTGGCGGGAGGGTGAGCCCTTTCCCAGAGGTGGGGGAGGTGACCTTGCTGTGTCTATCGTTTGTCTGAGCATTGGTAGTAGGGGCATGTGGGGTTTGTGGGAGTCAGTGCATCCTGCCCCTGCTGCATCGTCGCGTCATAGAGCCGAGTGTTGCATTCCGCATCCTATCATGGATGGGAGAGGGGGGTGGTGTGTGTGCGGGGTTGTCTATCCCATGTCATGCCTATAGCTGGCCTAGGGAGGGGCTCCAGTTCAAGTGATCCCCTGTTCCGTGCTTGCTTGATGGAAGGATGTCAGCCCTGCCGTCTCCGCCCGACGTAACGTCATGCTTTCCGCTCTCGCCCAATTGGTGAAAGAAGCATACCAATACTTAACATGTGGAGGTCCGCTCTTCTTCCAGCGCATGGTAAGTAGGCACTTGGCCGTGACAAGGCCCAGATCCCAGAACCTGGACGGCACTTTGTTTAGTTTAGTACTTTTATATAGCCCCAGAATGCAGGCTTCCCATGTGTGCGGTACCTCCTCTTCTGTACTGTGTGCCAGTAGGGTTGTGATTGTGGTCCAGTACGACCGAACGTCGGGGCATGCCCAGAGCATGTGCAGTAGGTCTGCTCCGATCAGGGAGCATCTCGGGCATCCGGCGGTGTTAATCGAGAAATATTTGTTAATCTTATCAGGTGACAGGTACGCACGTGTAAAATATAAAACTGTATTATCTTGAAACAGGAGCTGCGTGGAACATTGACAGGGCTAGCCAGCACCATCGCCCATTCCTTGTCCGTCCATTCCCTCCCTCTATCCGTTGCCCATTTGGTTCGTAATTGCAGGGTAGGGTGCTGCGTGTGTTCTAGGAGGGCCTGCGCCAGGCAATGTATCACGTGGGACCGATTACCCATGACATGTAGATATTGCATGAGGTGGTGCATTTGTGGCTCCTCAGACATGTCTCCCCAGGTGTCTGCTAGCGTACATATTAAAGACGCATGTAGAAGAAACTGCCCAGCTGGTAGGCCTGTGCTCTCAGCCAGCTCTTCAAAAGGGAGCAAGGTACCATCCGCGTAGAGATCTCCCAACGTCTCCACTCCAGCCCGTGTCCAGCTCTCCAGTGTGGCTGTTATTACCGCTCCGCCCACCCTGGGAGTGCCCAGCAAGGTGAGCACCGGGGCGTAGGGCTTCACCCCTCGGATTAGTTTCAGGCTGCGCAGGAAGCACTTGCGTGCCACCGCTAGATGTATCTGCATGGGGCAGGGGACTCTGGTCAGTGGATGAAACAGTGTGTGGATTTGTGCAGGGGTCCAGGTGGTGGTATCAGTGGCAGCATCTCCCAGATTTCTGCCACCCAGCCAACCCGACACCCATTGCAGTTGCGCTGCCAGGTAATATAATTCCAAGTTGGGGACCGCGAGGCCCCCGGTTTCAGCAGGCGCGTATAATTTGGTCAGCGCTACACGAGTACACGAGGCCTCCCCACATTCCATATGAGGGTTCGGAGCAGGGCTTCCAATTCACGAAACACTCGGTGGGAACATAGCTCGGAATGTTCGCGTAATAATACAGTAGACGCGGCAAGACTATCATTTTTGTCAGCGCGACTCGGCTAGGTACGTTCAGTGGTAGAGTTCTCCAGAAGGTTATTTGGGTGCGTAGTGAGAAGATCGCCCTCATCAGGTTCCCCTCCAGGATGTCTAGTGGGTTCCGGTATATATGTATTCCCAGGTACCTGAAGGTGGTAGGGTACCAGGTGAGTCTCTCGCCATCTATCCGGATATCGCATTCTGGCGTGTCCGGGCTGAAGGGGTATACTCCTGATTTGGCCCAATTAACTTTTAGGCCCGACATGGCTTCAAAGGCCCGAAATGTATCCGACAGAGACCTCGGGGCACTGGTCAGATCTCTTACATATAGAAGCAGATCATCCGTGTAAAGCGAAACCGTGTGCACTCCGTCCGCCATTGGGACACCCCATTCCTCCCCCTGCGCCTGGAAAATGTGTAACCACTGATAACCACTTTTTTAAGGTATTGAAATCACTTGAAAACACTGGGAAAAAAACACCAACATTTACCAAAAATAGAAATTGAAAACAGGAAAGCCTAGGTATAACCCAAGCATATTTAAACCATCAGGATTAGAAAGTTTTGATAAGCAGGGATTGGTAGTCTTGGTACGCAGCAGTACTACTGAATTTTGAGCCTTTTCCTTCAAAGGCTCATATGCAGTTTATTAATCACAACAGCCACAATAACCTAGGAACTGGGACAATATGTCTCAACACTATAGTGAACGATTCATATAGATGGGCGTTGGAGAGGATGAACTGTTCTCAGAAAATGTCTTGATCTTGCCTTCAAATATTTTTGCAACCCAACGTGTATGCCTTGAGCTGGAGTCTTATAGTAACCATATATGCTGGGCTTGCAATTGATTTCAAATATTCAAATAGTGCTCTGTTTTGTCATTTAGCCTTCCATATTACTATAAAAAAATGTTGTTCATGCATTGTAAATGCATTCTTAATACCTTCTGCTGAGCACTGTTTTCAATCCAGATAAGAGTTAGTCTCAAGAGCACAAGCTCACACTCTTGAGAATCCTTTGTTCCCTCAGGCACTACAAAAGCTACTCCTATCCCCCTTGAAACATCCCTCACATCACATCCTCTTAGGCCACCGAACACCGGCTACTACGGTAAACAATCTACTATTAGTCCACTCGCACGTCCAACATGATTCATTGCTGTTGCCATTTATGATTGGCACTGGCCTGCTTTTCTGACTAAGTCATTGCTTCAGATTTCCCAGACAAAATAAGGAGAGCAGAGCAGTGTTCTCTGTGCGGGTATCTACATTTTTTTATAGGCATCAACATGCCAGATCAGTAGTAGTAGAATTGCCAACCTGCCTAAATGTTCAGCAAATCTCAAAGGGCTTGGAAGTGACATGGGATGGAAATTTAACATCCCTCAAAATGCCCCTTCGTTCATGTACCTCTGCATGGCGCAAATCCGCAACATGCCCATTTGCCTACATTCAAAGATGTCACGACTGGAGCAGAATCGGTATGTACGATGTAAGACTCTCATGGCTTTGACGGCTGACATAGTTAGGGAGAAATCAATTGACTATACATGCAGACATTTTAGATTCCCTTCATTTTAAACACTGTCAAAATAGTGCTCATTCAACATTCATTGTTAACAACGATTAGCCAGAAAGACAGAGAACTACGGAAGAAGGAGAACCCACAAACACTTGTGATGATCACTTAATACGATTATGCAGAGCTTAAACCTGGGGTGGGTGGGCTGGTTGACACTGTAACAGCAACGTCAGAAGGGCTGCTGAGCAATGTATTTTCCCACAAGTGTGCGAGGGATTCTACTTCTTTGAGGAGAAAGAAAAGGCACTTACCTTGGACTAGACAGGCCTTGCACTTCACTGTGATCGAGAAACCCAGCAGCCAGATCAAAGGCGTCTTCAAAAAGGATCTAAAAAGAGAGACAAATGATGCCTGGGGATGTTCTTGGAGTCTCTTTCAGATTATACGATTGCATTAAATACTTGTCACCAATGAACCCTGCTTCTAGGGGATCTCAACTGTGCGTGCACTCATGCGCTACAATCCATGAATACAAAGCGAGGGCTCAAAAATAACAAGTGAAAGCCCCGCCACATAACAGAAAGATGGGGCTAACCATCAATATTTAAAGTTAGCAAAATTGTGTGTTCCATTAGGACCAGCCAACCTTTAGGGAAAGATATGGGGAAACACTTGTCCTTGCTATAAAACTTAATTTACGTTTTTGTAAAAAGGGGAGGGGCATAATACATCATGAACAACACCAGAATAAACTAGGAAGGCCTAGTGGTGATGCCCATGCAGATCCGATTATGCATTCAAATCAGACATTACTTCTTAGCCCCTTGCTTGCTTCCACTTCAACCCTGAAGTGAAACGGAGACTATCACTTCACTTTGGCGACAAGTGGAAGGAAGCAACAGTCCAGGTACGTAGAGTATTCAGTTCAATACTCTTTATTTCAGTAAAATACCATAAAAGAGACAATCACAATAAAATATAGAAACATTATACAGTACTCTTTACAAGAAAGAAAAGACTTTAAAATGAAAAATGAACCTTAAAATAAGATAAAACGATGAGCTATATAAAGACGGAATACACAATTTCCTTATAGGTAAACAAAGACATTTAAAATCAGTCATATCAAAAGATAATAGACCCAGCAGTAAATAAATTACTTCAAATTTCTTTCTAGCATACCACATAGTCATTAAAAACCTAAAAACAGCAAGCACCATGGGCTCTGTTAAATCCGTCTGCATAATTCAGCACGCCTCCACATGTCTAGTAACCGCTAGACATCTAGATACGGGAATTATCCACTGTGCCCTAGCCCTACTGTAGATTGGACAAAAAAAAACAACATACAGTTTCCCTTTCATGTCCCCAGGTTGGGCATCCCATTGCAGATAAGTCTGCAGACTTTGCCCATCTTGAGGTAAAAGTGCATAAAGGGAGAGTGCTGTATCAATAGAGGGCGAACCCGTTTGCGCATGGAAAAACAGCATGGGGAATGTACAAACCCTATTTTCCGAGTTGCAATTTTTTTCATCACACAAAATAGGGTTTTGCAACTCGCTATTTGGAATGGGTGTTCCCTTCCTAATAGTGAGTGCACCACCACGTAAAAATGCTTTGCGTCCGCAAATGCGGGCGCAAAACACTCGCAAATTACCACTCTCTTTAAAAGGATGGTAATGCACTCGCAAAAGGGGACCCCTTCCCCTTTGCAAATGCAGGGGAAATATTTTTTAAGGGCAGGCAGTGGTTCCAGGAACCATTGCCTGCCCTTAAAAAACTTAATCTAGTTAAGTTTCAATGGGGTGACCCAGTATCCCTGAGAACGTGGGCAATAAAGAAATATGATAAACAATTGGTTCTTTCGGGTGCAACAAATTTCTTCAATTATATCTCATTTAAACATAACCTATTCAATTTTTGTAAACTCGAGTTAATCAAATCCAAAATGGGAATCCAAACCATCTAAAGAGTTTGCAAGTTACTTTATAGATTGTATTAATTTATAAATACTATTATTTCAAGGCAAAGGTAAAAAGGCTGTCAATTTCATACATGAGTGCATTGGGTGATAATTTGTGACAATAGGTGTTCAGTGTGATTTAGTGCCATACAATATATACAGTATTGCTAGGACGGGATTGGGGAAAAAGGGGAATTGTGACCAATATACAATTTTTTCAGAACATTCTGTAAGCAGTATTAATCTGTTTTGAATACAGAGTCTTTGGTAAGTGTGGTCCACTGAGATGCAATGTCGACGTTTCAACCCTATGATAGCGCTCTTGAAGCGTCTGCCTGGGTCTTTATCAGGACTGGGGGGGTGGGATTGGTGGGGGGGGGGGGGCAGGAGAGAGTGCGTGTGGCAGCCTAGTGATTTAAAAAAGAGAAGGAGTTTTGGTCAGGTTTGGATTCATGGTACGAGTCAACTATGGTCAAAATAAAGTCTGTTCCACTCACCTCCAAGTAGACCCAGCCGGGCCAGCTTTGGAGTTTGCTGAGGACAAATTTCTTTGGATGGGACTGTTGGGATGTCGTAAATATTTAATTTACCATCTTAATTTCTATGCAGGTAAGTACTTAATCAAAAATAACTCAATCGGAAAGAAAGAAAACAGAGTCCGTGGTGTTAGAGTTCTTAGGGGTTTTATTCCTTAAAAAGGAATCGTTCCGGAATTGGATATCATGTTCCTGCAACCACACAGGGTTCAGGAAGGGATAGAGCAATGTTTTATTGACAATACATAGCTTATATACTTAATTTACATCATAGAAAGCAATATAGTAGGAATAACAGCTGAGAGTAGACAAGATAACAGCATCCACGTGTTACTAGTACGTAATCAGAAGGCGTGGACTAGGCGTAACTGGAGGTGTGCTCTAGAAACGTCACAGGTAGGTGTCATATGTGGGTGGCACTTAAACAGAAATGTTGCAATGTCAGCAGAAATCAGAGGCTTGGATGCGCGCGCAGCTGCATGACGTGTGATTGGCGTGAAACTGGAGGGTGCAGGGGGCTTGACATTTACACTGACGGAAAGAGACAGAAGTCTGGCATGTCAGATCAACTTGTGCTTCTATCATATCTGATATCTGATGTTTAGGAACTGCGCTATCTGGGCGGAAAGGTCTCTGGGGCAGAAGCTATTCTATACTGACTGTGAGTGCGTGTATAAGCGCCTGAGTGTCTGCATGAGAAGCGTGGGGGCATGGGCCTTCCATGGGAGCATGGTAACAGAGGCTATGAATTACTTGTACGGAGACAGGCCGGCCCTTTGGCTCTGCAGCTGGGGAATGTTTACTGAAACTAGAAGGCAGGAATGTATCTTCGAGGAGCGGAACAGATAACTCGAAGGTTGTAGTCAGTCTTGGCAGGCAGCAGGCTGAGCTAAGCGTGGTGGGCCGCGCTGGAAGTAAAGCAGAGTTCACAGGTACGGGGGCAGCCTGGGCAGCCTGGGCTGAGGCTTTCAGAGTCAGAAGGAAGAAAGAGGCTCGATGGCAGAAATTCAGGGCCTACTTTGCCAGAGCTGAAAAACATGTAAAGTACACTACAAAAAGACGTTGGCATAGCATACTTAGGAACAGACTATCCAACCCATTCAGGGTGGGTCTGAAAGAGGACATGTTAACGTTGGACGCAAATGTATTTGCGTCTTCATAGCTGGCACAGGAGGGAAGTTACATGCACTTTAACTCGTACATGGAGACGGTGGGGTACACGATAGGGAACATAACTTGACCAAAAATTTATATTTCCTCATTCCCTCCTTGTTCCCTACGGACCCTTCATGATATATCGATCATCATGAATTGATCAGTTTGTTCTTGTAACATAATTTGCTCGTCTCTCTTCCGTTGTCTGTTTGAGAGAAAACTGGAATGTTCAATGCACGATGTGGCACACAGTCCACATATCGCCGGCCCACACTGTAGGCACAGGCAGCAGCTGAATACTATGACAAGGCCAACGCCTAAGAAGGATAGGATCTTCCATCCCCAAGCGGACAACGTTGTCCAGAACCAACCGGACCAAGTCCAGGTGCCTGGATTCTGATGTATTAAACTTGCAATTTTGTGAAGACGTGTAATAGCTTTGTATACAGATGGCGCGTTTTCTGGAATGAAAACACAGCAACTTGACCCGATGACCTTACAGGCTCCACCTCTATCTGCCAAGATGACGTCAATAACAAGACGATTCTGAAGGACAACAACCCGCATGGCGGACTGTTCCTCAGTTAGGTTACCTAAGGCGGAGGCAGTTTCATGTACTACTGCTTCAAGGGTTCTAGTTAATCTACGTATTAATTTACTGTTTTGGACGGGGCCTAAAAAGAAAAAGAATCCTTTATTAAAATCGGTGTACTGTTCCCATGCCGTTTCTGTATAGTCGACAAGCGGGAGATCTCTTCGGAGTCTATTCTTTACTAGATTTGTGTTTCTGTGATAATCAGGAGGGGCTAGAAAAACAGGTGGCAGAAGGAATGCAATATAACAGGTACCATCCCAATCTGGAGGCAGACGTATGTATGCGGTATGACCACAAACAAAATAAGAATGACGGGTAGCTTTAAAGGACGATTTACCACGATCACTGAATTCGACCACAGTAGTACATTTACTATGACCTAAGTGTACTGAACCTTTCTTCCTGACACATAATTCACCAGTGACTGGTAATACTGACATAGCGGGCAGAACTGGTGCAGCTTCGGATTCAACAGTAAGAATCATAAGGTTAATTGTGTAATTACTTAATCCATATACTTCATTTTCTAGATCAGTTCCTATTCTAATGGGGAGTCCCTCCTTATCAGGGTAACAGACGTCGAGCAGGACTAAGTTCAGATTTCCCCAAACCCAGCTCCCGTCGAGAACAGCAATATCAGGATCTAAGGAATTAATTATTTTAAACCATGCACCACAGGAGCCGTTGTGAGTGAACGGGTACGGGAAGAGGGGCAGAGCTCCCTTGTAATTCTGGTAGGGAGGGAGTCGGCCACATATCCAGCAGTTTGTAGCGTTATTAGTCTGATGGGAGTGATGTAACATACTAATGAATGTGTTGTTGCGCAGCGCAAGTCTATAAGAAAGTTCATGTGGAGGTAACTCACTAAAAGAATGTTCAGCAGAAACATTGTAAGCAGATTGTTCACGCTTGAAAATAGGGCAATAGATTGGAAGAAGTATACTTGCAACAATAATCAGAATACTTAGAAAAAACATAATTAATAATGTCACTATACAGTGACTACGCAGTAATTTGCAGTATGTACGTTTCTTGAATTGTCTCTCTCTCTCTCTATCTCGATCTAGGGGATACATGTCAGAAACTATTTAACCGATTCACCTAGGGGAGGACTTAAACAATTAAACTGTCTGACTTGCTAGATCGAAGCTTTAGTCGGTACTCCTCTTGGGGAGTTTTCTCTCGTTCAGGTATTTTAAAGTCACTAGGTTTAATACAGTCTTTGGTGGGGGTGGGCGAGTCAAGGTCTGGTTTCAGTTCGTTGCATAGTTTAATATGACTCGTGTGGACCCACCCCTTTCTGCCCTCCAACTTCACTGCGGTCCTCGTAGTAAGAAGGACGGTCTTCGGCGCTTTCCAGCGGGGCTCCAGCGGGCTTTTCCTGTCAAAATTCCTCACTAGGACCATGTCGCCAGGACGGACATCATGCGGCTTTACATCAGTGTTGTCAGGAAATGCTGCGGCAACCTGTGAACGACATGATTGGAGTGCAGACATCAAGGAGGCAAGGTAATCTGTCAACATGTTACAATCAACATCGGTAATTTTCTTAGGAATGGGCGTCCCCCACATATTCGGTGGTCTGCCAAAGACCACTTCATACGGGGATAGTCCTGATCTCGAATGTGCAACCATTCTCATATAGAACAGTGCAACTGGCAGGGCGACTATCCAGTCGACCCCTTTCTCCTGGCATATTTTGGCAAGGCGGATCTTAAGTGTCTGGTTATGCCTCTCTACGAAGCCTGCGGCTTCGGGATGTCGGACACAGTGGAATTTCCACTGATATCCTAGCAAAAGGGAGACATGCTTCATGAGTTCGGATGAGAACGGCTGTCCGTTGTCTGAGTACACGACACGAGGCAGGCCGTATCGTGGGAAGAATTCTCGAACCAGCTGCTTGGCAGTGGTCGGGGCAGTGTAATCTGAGACTGGGTATGCTTCGGTCCAACGAGAGAGTGCACAAACAACTACGAGGACATATTTGAATCCTCGACAACGGTCCATCTGGATATAATCCATCTGGAGGACTTCAAAAGGGTGATCGGGAGGATGAAATCCACCTTGCTCTACAGGGACGCTTTTACCTGGATTGAACTGACAACAGATCATGCAAGTACGCACTTTCTGTTTTGCTGCCGCTCGCAAGTGTTTGTTGTACCAGAGATTCTGTAAACTGTCTAACATAGCTTTTTCTCCTAGATGTGCAGGAATATGTGCTGTATTTATCATGATTTGAACCATGGAGTCGGGGAGGAACCATGCAGGTTTTCCCTTTGTGACCCATCCTTGATCTGTCTGGATCCCTCCTAGTTCAGTCCATTTCTTTATTTCATCTGAAGTGGCATGTGTCTGAATATCGATTACGTCTAGGGTGGGATCCCTGACTGACATACACTGAATTGGTACTATTGTCTTTGTCTCATCAGTAGTCTGGGTGTGAGTCAATGCTGTATGTTTTGCTGTCTGGTCTGCCAGGTCGTTACCCTGGGAAACAGAATCTGTAACCTTAGTATGTGCTTTACACTTCATGACTGATATGCCCGAGGGCAAATGTATTGCCTCTAATAGTGCTTGAATGAGGGGACCGTGTTGGATCTTGGCACCATGAGAGGTCAAAAAACCTCTTTCTTGCCATAACATGCCGAAGTCGTGTACGACTCCGAACGCATAGCGGGAATCAGTGTATATGTTAACATTTCTGTTCTTGGCTAGAATACAAGCTCGGGTCAGAGCGATGAGCTCCGCTGCTTGAGCAGACAATGTGTCAATACGGTGTGTTTCTCTAACTTCAGTTTCAGTGGTCACTGCATACGCGGCCACTAATTCTCCTGTACTTGTTCTCATGCATGAACCGTCCACATAAAGTGTCAGGTCTGGATTTGTCAGTGGAACATCCGTTAGGTCTCGTCGAGGTTTTGTTACTGTATTAATGATCTCTATGCAATCATGCGGTGTTGGATCTGTCATAATTGCAGGTAACAATGTTGCGGGGTTCAGAATGCTACAGCGTCTGATTTCTATGTGTGGCTGGAATAGTGTCAACTCATAACCTGTCAGTCGTGCTATAGTCAAGTGTTGAGTCTGGGTTCTGTTTAAAAGAACCTCTACAGAATGTGGAACTTGAACTGTTAATGGATGTCCTAAAACAATTGAATCACTCTGTCTGATTGCTAATGCTGTTGCTGCTACTGACTTTAAGCACGCAGGGAGTGCCTGGGCTACTGAATCCAATGTGCTTGAAAAATAAGCGCAAGGCTTATATGAACCTGCTTGGTCTTGAGTGAGGACAGACAGTGCTGTACCCTCACGTTCTGTAACAAAAAGTGTAAAAGGTTTGCTGTAACATGGTGTCGCTAGAACTGGTGCTTGGCATAATGCTTTCTTTAATTCCTCAAAGGCTTGTGTATGTTCCTGAGTCCAGGGAAGGACAGTCGAAGTCGCTGCCTCCTGTGTTGTTAACTGAATGAGTGGTTTGGCTAGAAATGCATACTGAGGAATCCATTGTCTGCAGTACGAGGTGAGGCCTATGAAGGCCCGCACTTCCTTTTGTGTCTGGGGTTGTGGCATATTTACGATTAACTGAATGCGATCGGGAGTGAGCTGTCTCCCCACTTTGGACAGCAAGTGACCCAAGTACACAACTTGCTGAACACAGAATTGTAGCTTCGAAGGAGACACCTTGTGTCCCTTGTCGGCCAGAAAATGTAAAACTGTCAGTGATGCTTGTTCACATTCGGGCTTACTTCGTGCGGTGATCAGCAGATCATCGACGTATTGTAGTAAAGCGGTGTTAACTGGCATTGTGATACAATCAAGTTGTCTTTTCAGTGCTTGGCTATAGATGCTGGGGCTTTCTGTGAATCCTTGAGGTGCGCGTGAAAATTTGAAACTTCGTCCATTTAAACTGAATCCGAAGAGATATTGGCTCTCTGGATCAATAGGTACACTGAAGAAGGCGTTCTTGAGGTCAATTACAGTAAAGAACGTCGCTTCTGAATCAATAGCAGTCAATAAGGATGAGATGTCGGGAACCACAGGGTACTGTGGAATAATGCATTTATTCAGTTCTCTTAGATCAATCACCAGCCGATATACTGGCGGTGCATTGGGATCAGTACGTTTAAGAATCGGAATGATGGGTGAATTACAGATATTGGAGTCGGTCTCTACGACCACTCCCTGGGTAATGAGCTCTTCAATGATTTCCAGTAAAGCCACTACAGCATCGGGTGGTAACTTGTATTGTCTGATTCTGGGTAAAACTACACCTTGTTTGACTGTAACACGGTATGGGGTAATGTGCATACAACCTACATCAGTTGGGCCTTTTGCCCACAGGTGATCTGGTCCATTTTTCAATCTGACATCAAACTCACGTAACATATAATGACCCTTGAAATCCCGCAGAAAGAGTCTGACTCCCTCCGGGGAACAGCATATTATAGCTCCTAGAGCCTTCAATGTTTTTATTCCTAACAGATTTTCTGGACATGATTTCGTAAGTAACAAGTCTGTAACACGTGATAATGGACCCACAGCCAGGGGAACTGGTTCTGATACCTCATTTACAATGGGCTGTCCTGAAAAACCAAGGGAAACATTCTGTGAGCCTGAGAGGGGTGCCCCTGGAACTTCATCATGACTGATTGTGGTGCGACTTGCCCCTGTGTCAATTAAAAACTTTCTGTCTTTTCCCAATACTTGACTATGTACATAAGGACCCTCTTGATCTACAGGAATCTCAATAAGAGGCAAGCCACCCTCCCTCTCTAGGCTGTTTCATGTATATCGTGGATAGTCGGGGTAAGCGGACTGGGCATACTGGTACATCTGTTGTGAAACCTGCTGAGTTGCGGCAATGGGCTGTGGCTGTGATACCGCTACTGTCTGTGCTGTATGTGATGAAGCATGCGTAGGCTGTGCATTCTGCATGGGCTGTATATTCTGTGAAGACTGATGCTGGTTATGGTCTTGTCTAGGCGGATGCGGTCTTTCTTTAGTTTTACCTGTCGCTATGTTATGTTTCAGAACTTGGCATTCATGTACGTAGTGACCTGGCTGCTTGCAATAATTGCATGTCCCTTTAACGGGAGCTGCGGTGTGACCTGTCTGGGTCGTACCCTTTCTGTGGCCGTCGGTTGGGACCGATTGGGCTACTAGCATTTTCATTTTCGTGTCTTTCATACGTTTCTGTTCCTGATCCTGCTCTTCTCTAATTCTGTTCTGATGATATTGTAACATTTGTAACATCTGTGATGGCGTATTGGCTTGCCATGTACTCTCGACCTTGTATACACGGTTTTTAACTGCTAACAGGGAATTCTCCACTAACTTTGATACAAAAAGATGCGGGTACGACTCGCTACTTGGTTTAAGACCACTATTAATAATGAAACATTTCTCGAATCTTGAATAGAAGTCACTAGTATCTTCGTCGGGTTTCTGTTTACAGGCTGATATTGCATCCCAGTCTTCCTTTCTAGTTGTCAATAATCTTGGCAGAACCTGTACTATCAGACCTGGTAATGCTTTAGTTTTCTCCCCAAGGCCTACCCCTGGGACACGTTTGTTCTCTTCGTCTTCTATTTCTGCCCATACAATCTTTTTCTCTCCCACCTCCCATTCTTTTTCTTTTAGTTTCTCGTAGATGCCCGTGGGCAGCAGTACCTTTAACATTTTCGTGATATCTTCGTACGTATAATCCCCCATCAGTAACATGTCTTTAAGCTCTCTATGAAAACCTGCAGGGTCTTTATCATGGCACAGGACTAGTTTCTTCATTTCTAACAGTTCTAACTTAGTCAGAGGCGTGTGTACATACACTCGTTTCAAGTTATGATCGTCACCCATAACTGGGTGCACTTCTCGTAAGGGGTTCTGACTTTCAATGCCATGCCGACGTTCTATATGATACATTTTCCTTTCTGGGGGCGGGGCGGGGACATATTCGGAGCTTATGAAAGTGTCATATCTATGGCGTTGTTCTAGAATTATTTGAATTAATTTGGTACTTAAACCTCTCCATCTGTCCATGAGTAGTTCTTCTAATGTTTCGTGTAAGGGACCTGGATCAGAATGTTGATTTCTGTATTTCGTGAGGAGGTGCTGAATCATGTATACACCTGCTAATTTCTGCTCGTCTGGGGAAAGGTTCAGGAATGTCTGTGCTACAGTGTCATCATTGTATATATCCGGATTGTCAGTCCATAATATGGCTGACCGGGCTAGTTCTTGTTCATCCATAGAATTGAGTACATGGTACCCTACTCGATCTCGAAGCCTTTTATCAGTCTCCTGGAACTGATGTTCAGCAGAATTTGGGTTTGTTAAGGCAGAGAGAAAAACTCTCTTGCTTTCTGGACGGATGCCTTTCCTAAGGTAAGTTCCCTTACCTACATACGCTATAGTGTCTGTAGTCTTTTCTGGTTCTTCAGGTTCTTCTTCCCCCTCGGAGGAAGCCTTTTCTTTCTCTTCTTTGTGTACGTCTATCACTGCTTTTCTTATTTTCCTATACATACTGGCTATACAAGTCCCCTTGTCGTGTTTTCCTTCTGATATATTTTGACCCCACTTGCTGAGGGCATCTAATTCACCCTGATTTGTCTTGGGCCTGTCTCATTCTCTTATTAGGCAATTTATGAAAAAACGTAGTATCTGTCCTTGAACGTCAACTTTCTGATGCTCCATGGCATCCTTAATACTGTCGGGGTCTTTCCCAGTCTGAATAAACTGATATATTCTATCTAGGTACTCTTTCATTCCTGGAAACATCAGCAGGAAATCAGTAGCAGATCGTAACCGTAGTGATGTCATTATCATTCTATCGTCTTTGCCGGGTACTGGATCATATCTGCAAACTGTAAGCTGTCCTTTGAGTATGTCGAGACGGGGCGATTTGAACGTGAAGGGACTCTGCAAGTCCCCGAGCTGTAACCTGCGTGTTAATGGCGGGGTCTGGAGACCCCCCATCGCACCTCCTGAGGTGGAAGCTTGGACATTATCTCTCTGTGGAGTCTGTATCTGTACTTGAATTTGTCCTTTAGTAGGGTCAGGTAGACGTGGCTTCGGTAGATTAACTTTAGGTATGGGAAGTGGTGGAGGGGGTGGAACAGGGGGGATCTGTTGTGGTACTGGCGGAATATGATCTTGGGGCGGGTTACCACCCCCGTCCCTGTCGTTAGGCAGGGCACGGACAGGCAGATTGGTGTAAGCGGGTGCTACATCCTCTAGATAGGAATTCAGGAATATGTCTTTAGTAGTCCTGTGAGTTACTTTAGTTGGAACCAATGGTGACGGCAGATTTTTCGGTATTTCTGACATGGCCTCAGGCGAACCCTCGGCCGCGAGATACATACCGTTTACGAGGTTATTTCGTGCACGGTCTGTTTGCTCTGATTTTACTCGGATCCCCTCAGTAATTAATTCGTTTTCTTGGGCTTTCTCTGATTCTTTAAGTCTGTCCTCTCTACGTAGTTCCTTTTCAGTACGCTTATGTGATTCCTTACGCCACAGCTCTATGGCGTCTTTCTGAGATTGTCTGGCTTTCTTTTTCCATAATGCTTCTTCTACCTTCATGATGCACTCGGCATCCCATGTTCCAGTAACTGGCCATCTGTGTCTCTCGTCTAGATGCTTTTAGTATAATCGGCCCATAAATCTAGATACACTATGGCATCTATGCCATGCTTGTGGTACATAAAGTTTCCAGGAGTGTCCCTAGGGGGGATAGGAATTTCTTCCTCTAGTATCCCTTTCCTAGTTCCTATCTGCTTTAACTTGTTGAAAAACGGCATCTTGTTTACTCAGTAGTGAACGCTCAATCCTTGCTACTTAATACTAGATACAGCTAGTTATACAGGAACACAATAATGCACATTAAAACAGTCACACTCATACCACGACATTAATCACATAAAAAGACATTTGCGACATATATGACTACCCCCTATATCGGATGTACTGCTAAACAGCACAGATACACTGCTGAGAACAGTGCACGAACTTGAATCATCGGATGTACTGCTAAACAGTACAGATACACTGCCTAAAACAGTGCAGACCGGACTTGTGTACCCAAACCCGTCTAGATACGTCCCAGCAATGGTACTCACCGGGAAGCACGGAAACAGAAGGCCTCGGAAAACTCGACTGGACTGGACTGGACCGGACTCGACTCGACTCGACACGTGGATACTTCGGAAAACTGGTGGGCCTCTTGACACCTCGGACCTTGCTTCTTTCGGCTAGGCTCTGGTCGGGATCCTCCGCACTCTTCACCGCCTCGTCTGGGTACTGATCGCAATCTTCGTCACCTCCGTGGGCCAGAGGGAGATACAGGAAATCCTGCCGGTACGCGTAGTTTCCTTCTAACTGATGGCAGGGGACAGAGCTTGCAACGCACCAACCGGCGCGTGAGGTGGGGGAGGGGTCCCTATTCGGGCGCCAAAATGTCGTAAATATTTAATTTACCATCTTAATTTCTATGCAGGTAAGTACTTAATCAAAAATAACTCAATCGGAAAGAAAGAAAACAGAGTCCGTGGTGTTAGAGTTCTTAGGGGTTTTATTCCTTAAAAAGGAATCGTTCCGGAATTGGATATCATGTTCCTGCAACCACACAGGATTCAGGAAGGGATAGAGCAATGTTTTATTGACAATACATAGCTTATATACTTAATTTACATCATAGAAAGCAATATAGTAGGCGTAACAGCTGAGAGTAGACAAGATAACAGCATCCACGTGTTACTAGTACGTAATCAGAAGGCGTGGACTAGGCGTAACTGGAGGTGTGCTCTAGAAACGTCACAGGTAGGTGTCATATGTGGGTGGCACTTAAACAGAAATGTTGCAATGTCAGCAGAAATCAGAGGCTTGGATGCGCGCGCAGCTGCATGACGTGTGATTGGCGTGAAACTGGAGGGTGCAGGGGGCTTGACATTTACACTGACGGAAAGAGACAGAAGTCTGGCATGTCAGATCAACTTGTGCTTCTATCATATCTGATATCTGATGTTTAGGAACTGAGCTATCTGGGCGGAAAGGTCTCTGGGGCAGAAGCTATTCTATACTGACTGTGAGTGCGTGTATAAGCGCCTGAGTGTCTGCATGAGAAGCGTGGGGGCATGGGCCTTCCATGGGAGCATGGTAACAGAGGCTATGAATTACTTGTACGGAGACAGGCCGGCCCTTTGGCTCTGCAGCTGGGGAATGTTTACTGAAACTAGAAGGCAGGAATGTATCTTCGAGGAGCGGAACAGATAACTCGAAGGTTGTAGTCAGTCTTGGCAGGCAGCAGGCTGAGCTAAGCGTGGTGGGCCGCGCTGGAAGTAAGGCAGAGTTCACAGGTACGGGGGCAGCCTGGGCAGCCTGGGCTGAGGCTTTCAGAGTCAGAAGGAAGAAAGAGGCTCGATGGCAGAAATTCAGGGCCTACTTTGCCAGAGCTGAAAAACATGTAAAGTACACTACAAAAAGACGTTGGCATAGCATACTTAGGAACGGACTATCCAACCCATTCAGGGTGGGTCTGAAAGAGGACATGTTAACGTTGGACGCAAATGTATTTGCGTCTTCATAGCTGGCACAGGAGGGAAGTTACATGCACTTTAACTCGTACATGGAGACGGTGGGGTACACGATAGGGAACATAACTTGACCAAAAATTTATATTTCCTCAGGGAAATGCTGCTGTAGGAGAGTAGGGTCTGCTTTCCTATGGTCACCCCATTTTTTGCTTTTTGCTTCACTGGTTTTCGACTTAATGTGGCTGTGGGCCTGCTAATCAGACCCACAACCTGCTGTTCTCTCTCTAAATTCACAACCATGTACTTTAGGTACATTACCAATTGGGTATTGGTTCACCTTATCAGCCCCTGTACAGTGTACCATAGGTACCCAGGGCATAGGTGCATCCAAGGCCTACCAGGGGCTGCAGCATATCTTTTGCCACCCCTGGCTGGCTATCCAAAATGACACAACTGGCTGATCACTCAGCTGGGGCAAGGTGGTGTAATCACCCCTTGCTTAGATATAGTATACCTATGTCTAAACCTATATCTGGACACATATACACCTATAAGTCACTCCTATGGCAGGCCTTAACAATCCTGGAGGCAGAGTGCTTGGTTTTATGTGATATGGTGCTCTAGCATGAGCTTAGCCTGTCGGCAGCTTTCGGAACCATGTCCTTTAGCTGTTCTGAGATATTGCCATACCATATACTCTTAAGTGCATTATAATCCTTGCAGTTACTTGCTAACTTTGGTTTGGCTTTATCAAAACATGTTGTGTAAGGTGTCATACGCTTTGAAATACTACCCCCTCGCCAGTCCTGGCAACTGGGGTAGCATTCCACCCTACTAGAGGGAGAAGACATGTTACTTTCCTTAAACGCGGTTAAATCTAACCAGAGCCTCAGCATCACAAAATCGATGCTGCTGCCACAGACACGAGTCTGGCCTCCTGCTGCTGACCGAAACTCCGGCAGAGGAGGCTTGGACAAAAGGTTTCCTGTCACAGGGAGGTGTTACACCACCCCAGACAGGAGATAGTGGATTGGGGCAGGGAGGGCTGAATGAAACTAGACACTGCCTGGAGCACACAAGGTGTCCCATGCAAAGTCCAGTTCAAACCGGTGCTGGGGCACTCCATCCCCAGCTCTGGCGCGGAACTGGACAAAATGAAAGGGGTGTAACCACCCCCTTCCTGGGTCCCACCCATAGGAGGGACCTAGCAGGTGATCCAGCCCGTTGATTTAGAATAAAGGTAGGAGCTGTACCATGACACATCAGATCATCCTGACTGAAACTTTGAAACGAAACTCTGGACCCTTCGACATCCTACTCGACGTAGAAGACTGAAGAATCTCCCTTATGGTCAAGGAGTGGCCACCCTGTGCAAGCAGACACCATTAGCGCTCAAAGGTTTTCTTTGCCGTTGCTCCCGCCGGAGCACGAACGACAGAGACCGACAAGACCTGTACTCCCAGACTTCCAACAGCCCGATCCACAGTCCTAGCAAAGCTGAGACCCGTGGAGGCGACGTGAGACTAGGGCCGGCCATCTTGGAAAGCCAGCTAAGTGCTTCCTGTGCAGCTCCCGAGACACCCTCGAGGCTGTGCTTTGGGGATTGAGAAGCCCCAACCCCGAGCAGCCTGTGCACCGAAGTTCACCTCTCCACACTCACCGAGTGCTGCGTGGGGCCCTTTTGTACTTTTCCTGCTCGACGCATTGTCCGGTCACTTGCCCGTTGGCTAGTGGCCTCTGAGACGACGATCCTTCGACTTTGAACTGCTGGTCTGGTTGCTCCAGACTGGCCCTAGCTCCCCTGAAAAGGAGCCACCAATCTGGCCTTCCCGGTCCGATCCAGAAGCCATCTTCGAGTCCTGCGTGGGTTGCATTTGCCAAGGCTTGGTGACTCTGATTCGAGAACCGACACCGCCGACAGCAAGAGCCTTCGTGGGACAGCTCGTGTCCACCAGCTGGTCATCCTCGATCCTTCCTTGTCCACGTGGCGGCGGAGACAAACTACTCGACAGCACCTGATCGCAACCAGACATTCCCTGGTTCCATCCTGGTCACTGGCTAGTGACCTAGACTCTGTCCCCTCTGCTTTCAAGTACTCTACTTCTTCGATCCACCCTTGGATCCAACCGGACTCTTCTCTCCTGACCGCCTGCAGCATCTTTTCCTCCAGGCTCCATAGAACTCCACGAAGAAACCCGATGCACTTTGGCACCTATGCACCCGGTTCCTGTGGGTGAGGTAACAAGGGTACTCCGGTGCCCCTGTAGTGATTTACATCCCTAGTGTTCTAGTTTCAAGTGGCTAAGTTCTAGTCCAGTCGGAAGTCTCCTAAACCTATCACTTTCTGATTTTTACGCACCATTGACTTGTATGGTAAACGCGGTTGTCTATAGACACTGCACCCGCATCCTGTGGGCCTCCTATGTCCTAACCTTCGTTAGTCCAGTGTAGGCCCAGCGATTCCCAAGGCCCTAGGCCTTACCATTGTTCGTGACGTGGTACTTATAACAGTCAGTCAGTCAAAATATCTTTATTCGACTCAATTAAAAGTCATACAAAGAAATTAAAAACATTTCATACAAAGAGTTAGGAGTATTTCATACATGTTAAGATATGACAATAAAATCGTTTACATTAAAACAGATCTAGGCATACAAAGGTTAAAAAGGAATAACAATGGAACTAATGGGTATGTTTTTTCATCCTAGCTGCAACTACCAAGAAATTGGCTATACAAAAGGTAATACGTGTGTTGGTCAATGATTGTAAAAACCACTGGTTTCTCTCATTAAATCACATAACATGACCACAGTAAATTACGCAGACGACACCCAGCTTATTGTTTCCTGGGAGGGTGAAGACTCTATAACTTTAGAAGCATTCCACGACTGTCTGAGAGACACTGCCGGCTGGTTACACCACAACTCCCTCCAATTTAACTCCTCTAAGACCGAGGTTCTGTTCTGCCCAGCCAGCCGCATACCTCGCCCCCTGCCTGCGGATTTCTGGCTTCCGGAAAATTCGGACAACCCGTCACCTGTGGCCAGTGTGCGGAATTTGGGCGTCATGCTGAATAATAAGCTGAGCATGGAAACACAGGTCTCGAGAACAGTTGCCACCTGCTCTGCTCTTTTGAGATCATTGCGTAAAATTCTGCCACTACTTCCACTTTCCGCCAGAGCACAGATAGTCAGGTGCACCATCTTGAGTCGTATCGACTATTGCAATGCTCTCTTGCTGGACTCCCCCTTGGTACTGCTGGACCGTCTCCAACGGGTCCAATCAGCAGCAGCGAAACTGGCACTTGGATGGTCCAGGCGAGCTTCAACCACTGCTGCCCTAGCCGAGCTGCACTGGCTTCCCCTGAAGCAACGAATTGCCTTCAAGTCTCTGTGTCTGGTCTTTAAGGCACTACACGGGCTAGGACCTATCCTCTTACAACGGTTGTTCAGCTGGTACACCCCTACCAGAGCCCTTCGATCCGCTACCGCTCGACTTGTAATAGTGCCCAGATTCAAGAGAGCCAGGATTGGAGGAAGATCATTCCGAGTGGCGGCTGCAAAGCTCTGGAACAGTCTGCCTGCTGACATTCGCCACATTTCACAGCTCCTTCCGTTTCGAAAACTAATAAAAACTTGGCTTTTTCCCTAGTTTCCCCCCTCACCAGTTATCTTTCTCCCACTGTTTTTTATCTTAGGAGTAAGCTACTCTAGCGCCAGGATGCCTGCCAGGCGACAGTTGCGCTCTATAAATGTTTTAAATAAATAAATAAATAGCCGGTCTCACTTGTGTGAAGCCAGCCTCCTTCAAAACTGGTACCAGATATTTTTTCCTTGGCTCTAAATAAAACCCACAAAACATAACAAAATGCATAGTATCTTGGGGTGAGAAATGATCGCAGCTGCAGGGTGAAGCTAATTCCGGTTTTCCCCATGTTTTAAAAGTGCCTAAATAAAAATGTAACAAATTAAACCTAAACTTAGTTAAAAGAAACCTATGGAATGGGATTGTAACAAAACCAAGATAAGATGCTAAAGAAAATGAATTGACAAGTAAGTAATGACCCCTTACTGATGGTTTCCTTAATTCCCTTTCCTCACGGAATGCTCTTGCCCTCCCCATAAAGTGCTTTTCGACAAGATCAATGTCTTGGACCTTGATATCTTGGGGGGAAGTAAAGAGCTCTGGTCGTCCCAAATCTGAGAATGCCTTCAACAGATAGGCCAGCCAAGGGATCTTTTTAAAATGGTCTAGGGACAGGACGTCGGACTTGATCTTATGGTTCAGTGGAAGGTCTTCATTAAGCCACGTCTTTAACCAAAAGATCAGGGGAGCCATGTTCAACCCATCAGTGAGGAAATCTAAGCCCACCTCCATGTGTATAGAGTAAGTTGGTGTTGACTGCGGCACAGGAGTGTCCGTATGAATCTGTTCTCCGCACTCTGGATTGGTTCCATGTTTACGTAGCCCCAGAGTGGTGAGCCATATGACGCAAGAGCGACGGGTTTACTCTTATAAATTTTTAACAACGCTTCCATGGGCCTGGCATCTAACCTACCCGCAAAGCCCATGAGGGCAGACGATGATCTAGTAACCGTTAGCCTCTTCGCCCTCACTTGAGGACTCCAGGTTCCTCTCTGGTCAAAAAGGACCCCCAAGTAGGGAAAAGTGGAAACTCTAGAAACCATATCCCCTCTACACGTGAAGGTTTTTGTTCTTCTCTTGCTGCTTTCTCGGCCCACCTCCATGGTATGCGACTTGCTAGCATTTATTTTTAAATCAAGCTGTTCCATGAATGTGCCAAAGGCATTTAAGAGGCATTGAAGGCCGACACCCGTGCGCGCGATTAGCACGGCATCGTCCGCGTACAGGAGCGCTGGGATCTTAACTGCTCTTGCACGCGGTACGTCGACTTCCTTCTCCTCCAAATGTGCACCCAAACCGTTAATATAGATGGTAAAGAGCAGGGGGGCCAATATGCAGCCCTGCCTTACCCCCTTCAGGGATTTGAAAAGGGACGTGCACCTACCCTCATTTGTGACCCGTACGGCCGCAAAAAGCTCCTGATGTAGGGAAGCCATGAATCTTACCAATGCCTCGTCGATCCCCATCTTCAGCAAGGTCATCCATAACTTAGCCCTATTCACCAAATCGAAGGCCGAGGAGAGGTCCATGAATGCTAGAAACAGGGACCCCTCCTTGGCCACCGTGTACTTTGATATGAGCAGGTGTAGGTTGGAGCATTGTTCGATTGTGCCTTTCCTTTCTCTGAACCCATACTGGATCTCTGACAACCCTCCACAACTCTCAACATTATCCCTCAACCTGGAGAAAAGGACTCTGCCTAAGATCTTCACCGACGAGTCCAAGAGGGATATGGGTCTATAAAACCCGGGATCATCCCGCTGGCCCTTTTTAAAAATGGGGACGATGGTGGAAATGTCCCAGGAGGATGGTGTAGGGTTGCTATTAACGGCAGTAAAAACATTGGCCAATATCTCTGCCCACAGCTTTGGGGAATGTATGAAAAAATCGGATGGCACCCCATCGGGGCCTGGGGCCTTATGCTTGGTTGTGGCCAAAATAGCTTTCTCCACTTCTGTGCTATAAAAATGTATTGGAGTGGCGTCTAAAGTGGCCAGCGACACATCTTGGGTTGCCTGATCATTATCCACATATACATTTTTGAAATGAGTCAACCACTTGTCATCTGGGATGACACAGTCCATGGCCTCGTTATTTTGGTCGGAGAAGAATGGTTGTTTGATTATTTCCCAGAATTTCCGACTGTCCTTCAGGACAGCCACGGATATGAGATTTTCCCAAGCTTCCCGTTTGATACTTTCTTGTCTGGTTTTTATAGCTGACTTATAGGTTTTCCTCAATCTAACAATCTCGCCCCTTACCCTAGGTATTTTTTTCAAAGCTACCATCAGAGACCTGTGTGCATTTGAACATGCGGTGTCGAACCAGCGCTTCTTATTCGGTGCTCCTTTCTTTGGCTTAGCCAGGAGATCCTGCGACACCTGCCCACAGATCGGCTCAAAGGCCCCTATAGTTTCACAACCCGGAGCACAAGGGTTCTGGCACACCTCAACCTGTTCCTTCATTTTCGGGAAAACCTCCGCATAGACGTTTTCTGGGACCACCTTAGCCCACTTAACTCTCCTACCCTGATCAGAGGTAAGCAAAGTGTGGTCCGACCTCACTTTCCCCGGATTTGGCCCCATCTAATCTCCCCAAGCCACTTCAAGTAAGACAGGGTTGTGGTCACTGTGGTGAGATGGCATAGTGCAGTAGGAAATCACCCGATTTAGGATACCTTGTGTGGTGAAGATATAATCAATTATGGTTCCGGGATTGGTGCCAGTGAAGGTAGCTATTCTTGGGCCACCCTCTGGTTCGTACAAGTTGAAATTTGCCAGAAGATCTTCTAGCTCCTCTCCTTCTGTTGTATGTTCAAAGTGAGGTCCCTTGGGACCTTCACCCCATTCCTTGTTACTTAAACTGCATGCTAACATGCAGGGATGAATGTTAAAATCACCTAGTAAAATATACTCTGTATCAAGCTGAGTGTTCTGACTGCCTGACCTTAATATAGCGTCTAAAGTAGAGATATTGCTACCGCTATTGTCCCTGTTCCCTGAGTTGTAAAAATTAATGTATAAGGACCTCCTAGTGGGATTAATCTCTCTCTCTACGATGAGGATGTTGTGCGAGTCAGTGCTAATCTGTTTTAGGGAGCCCTTCAGTTCTAAGGAGAATAACATTAACAGACCTCCCTTAGCTCTGCCAATGCGGCCAGGAATAGCTGCTTTGGCGAAGCTGGTGAACCCATCCCACCAAAAGTTAGCAGTTGTATCCCAGGTTTCCTGGAGGGCAATAATATTATGTCTTACAACAAAGCTTGACCACTCATTATTGCGTTTGGAATTGAGTCCAGCTACATTCCAACTTAGTGTCTTGCAGGTTTCTATAGTTCTCTTCGCCACAAAATCGGTCAAGGGGACCCCATCTTCCGCTCGTAGATGGGGGCTTCCATTAGCCGATAAGTTACCCACTAACTCTGCTGCATTTAACTGATCATGAGAAATATCATTATCATTAACATTCTCATTAAGGGAGCCACCAACAATCTCAACCAAAATTTGGTCAGGAGCAATTTCCCTTTCTGGAGCAACTTGCGCTTTGCGGCCTTCCAAAGTGGTTGTCTCGTGCATATTTGTACCATTTATAAGTCCTCTGCCCCTATCTTTGGGGTTGCTTATTATACATGAGACCCTTGATCCATTTTTTGACGTATTTGGACCCCCCATACGTCAATTGCAATCATTTAAGTTTGCCAAAACCCCATACCTATTCACTGAACCAAACCCCCAATCATGGGGTGGGGCCCCCAATCCCCATCCATTTGTTGCTACATTCCACCTGGGTAGTGGGGTATTGGGACGCATCGGAAATCGCTCATCATCCAGCCAGGCTCCAAACCCATTTCCACAGCTCCCACGGTCATTTACCGGGACACCCATCCCCCACCTATTCGTTGAATTCCAGTTTGATCTAGGGGTCTTAGAAAATAACGCATTCTGATGATCACCTGGCCCTGTGCCAAATCTATTTTCTGGGGCAATACCATGGTCATAATGTATAGGTCTTAGACCCCCCGCCCCATCTGTTGCTTCTAGTAGTCCACCCTGATCTTGGGATATTTGGATGGATCGCGTTTTGCTGCTCACTATAGAAGAATTTTAGGGTAAGAGGGATTATGGTTCCACTTCTTCGTTGGGGGGGGAAGTATATTTGACAGGACATTTGGGAGCACGGCTGCGTTTGAAAAATTTAACACTACGCAGTCCCCCTTGAACTTTTTTTGCATGTTCCCTATCCATGTCCTCCTCGCCATTACAATTTCCCCTGCCAACTGCTCTTTCCCATAATGTGCCATCCGCATGTTGCTTGACAGCAAGTGTAACGCCTTGCTTGTCAGGGATGAAATAGATTCTGTCTGGCCAGGGGGTAAGATGGGTACATTAGCTAGTACCAGTACCAATGGTGAGGCTTCCACTATAAATTGTGAAGGGTCATCCCCTAGGGATGGCGGTGTTGGTGCAGTAGATGGGGGTATAGGGGCCTCTCTCGCTGCTTCCTGGCTAAGTACAGCTGGTGGTGCCTGACCAGGCGGGATGGTCTCTAATGAGACTTCATCTGCTACTATATCACCCCCATTATTTCCCTTCACAGTGTCTACTGGTTTAGTGACAATGGTTACTACATTCTCTATTTCTTCTACTAACTTACATTGCAGCCCTCCCATCCTTTTCACCTCTGCGGTAAGCGTATCAATTTTTCCAATCAGTGGCTTCATGATAGTCTTCATCTTTAAATCTATCATATCCGCTATCCTGTTGAATAGATCAACATCTATAATTTGTCTAAGGTTATCTTCCTCGTGCTCCAGTTTTTTTGCCTTAGACTTTGGTGGAGAAGCGGCCCTTTTCCTCCCTGTCCGTGACCCCCCGCGTTTGGGCTGAATTTTTCTGCAGGTTCTCACCGCCCTAGTCACAGGCACAGAGGGTGAGGATTCCTCTGCTATGAGTTCCACCTGAGACTCTGGGTCAGACTCTGCATTTGTCTCTGAGTCAACCAACAGTTCTGCGCTTTGATCAAGGCTTCCGATGTCAAGGAGGTTGGTATCAGGGATGTTCATGCTGGGGTCTTGCGATGGTGTATCAGTCATTTGCGCACTAGTGGAGGGGCTCACTAAGTGAAGGACAGGGGATTGACTCAAGCCTAACGATTGCCTTCTTTCACTGTTTATTTTATTTACCACCTGAACCAGATAGTTATCTATGGTATTAAGCGTATCTGAAGCTCCAGAGACGATTTTCTTAGGCATATTCTCAAATGGTAGTAAACACTGCTATACAACACAAACAAGTGAAAACAGGATAAGTGCGCACTAAATACGATCACAGGGAAACTGCTTTGATATAATAGGTGGTATAGTCTTACTTCAGCCAGCTAACTTTGATGGTTGCACGGACAGAGAGGCGGGCCCAGTCCAGTCCCGGCCAGTCTAGGACTGTCTAAGACTGTCCCGCCCTTGTCCCGGGCTTCTCCCCGCGCTTCTCCCCGCACGCGTCCCGCTACGCGGAGGGGGGGGTTGGAGTTTTGTGCGCCTCCGGGCGCCTGTTGCAGCGTCACTCGCCGCGCCCCCGCAAAGGCTCCTGGGGGTTGAAGTCCCCCCGCTCTGCGGCCGCTCTGATGGATGTAAGCGGCGGCGGGGGGGACTCGGCTCCTGGTGATGTGCTCGCTCCCTGGACCTCCGCAGCACCCACACGGACACAGGGTCAGGTCAGTTTGTGGTTTATTGCTCCCACAGCGCTCCGAGAGCGCAGCTGTTTTGAGCGCCTCTGGGCGCCTGTTGCAGCGTCACTCGCCGCGCCCCCGCAAAGGCTCCTGGGGGTTGAAGTCTCCCCGCTCTGCGGCCGCTCAGATGGATGTAAGCGGCGGCGGGGGGGACTCGGCTCCTGGTGATGTGCTCGCTCCCTGGACCTCCGCAGCACCCACACGGACACAGGATCAGGTCAGTTCGTGGTCTATTGCTCCCATAGCGCTCCGGGAGCGCAGCTGTTTTGAGCGCCTCCGGAAGCCTGTTGCAGCGTCACTCGCCGCGCCCCCGCAAAGGCTCCTGGGGGTTGAAGTCCCCCCGCTCTGCGGCCGCTCCGATGGATGTAAGCGGCGGCGGGGGGGGACTCGGCTCCTGGTGATGTGCTCGCTCCCTGGACCTCCGCAGCACCCACACGGACACAGGGTCAGGTCAGTTCGTGGTCTATTGCTCTATTGGTACTTATAACACTTTTTTAATATATGGTTTGAGTGGCCACCCGGCCTATCCTTAATTGTGCAGCTTATTGTATGTTATATTAAGTTCTTTGTTTAACGCTTGTGCTTCTGTGCTCATAAAGAGTATAGGGATTATTTTAGAAATAAATACATATATTTTGTAATATATAACTTGTGTAGTGTCCTTTCATTTGGTATTTAAAGGATTGCATATGGTAAAACAGCTGGCTTCACATGCCCTCTTATTTTAGCCTAAGACTGCTTTTGTCCATGCTACCCCTAGGATAGCTGGTCTATAAGGTTGAATTACAACCAATCATCATAAGGGTCGTTTGGACTGGTGCAGGTGCTCACTAGAATTAGTGATCATCATATACCAGGCCAACTTCTCACATTGGTGTGCAGCGGTTGGGATTTGAGCTTGCTGTTTGTTTTACCAATTTTAATCTTTGACAATATCATTTGAAAGATCACATCAAGTACCTTAGGTGCATATAAACAAAGCTTTACATACTTAAGTTCTACTGAACTTAGTGGTTGTAGACCAAAGGGCTTAGCACACCCTGACTACAACCTCTAGAGAGGTTCAAGTAGGTAAACACATAGTGTAGGTAGGTGCACCACCTTCACCTCACTAGTCATGGCTGAAGCAGCTGAACCATCCAGTTCTCTACCTGTGGGTGACTCTCCCAAGGCACCATCCAGCTATGAAAAAAAACTCAGCTTTTGAGAATTGAGTGCCTTGTGCACCTCAAGAGGGCTGAAAAGGGGTCATAACCCACCATCCCTATCCTAATAGCTATCCTAGAGAAAGCTGATCTTGAGAGGGATCCTGAGACAGGCCCCTTAGGTAAGGCAGGAGAGGGAGCCCCCACAGATGATGAGACCATTACCCCAGAAGTTGAGAATGAAGGGGTAGAGGAAGATGAGGACTCAGATAATCAGGGAGATGGCCAGGTTCAAGTCAGAAGACTTAGCAGGGCCAATGTAAGCCTACATGGGGATGGTGAGGTGTTAAACCTTCCCAGACCCAACAGTAGACTTTACCCTGGCAATAGAAGGGATAGATCTTCCAGGGAGTCTAACCAGTCTAATGCCTCAAGGGGGTCTCAAAGGGGAATGACTTCCCCCCAGAGAAGAGAACATGAGGCTAGGATGAGAGCTGTCCAACTTCAGATTGAGAAGGAAGAGGTAGCCCTGGCCCAAGCTAAACTTGCTTTAGCAAGGGAGCAAAGATTAGGTGGATTAGATTCCAGTGGTGGCAGCAGTATCCCTAAGGATAAAGACATGTCCTATGATAATAGAAACCTGAGTAAGATTGTGCCCCCCTACAGAGATGGGGATGACATCCACAAATGGATAACTGCTCTTGAGAGAGCCTGCATGGTACAGCAGGTTCCGCAAGATCAGTGGGCAGCAATCTTGTGGCTCTCCTTTTCAGAAAAAGGGAGAGATAAGCTCCTCACTGTTAGACCTGAGGATGCTAAAACTACACTGTCCTGAAGAGTGCTCTTATTGAGGGGTTTGGCCTAACCACTGAACAATACAGGTTGTTGTTCAGAGACACCCAAAAAGCTCAGACTCAGGACTGGACTGATTTTGTTGATTGTGCCACTAAGGCTCTGGAAGGTTGGTTGCTTGGTAGTAAAGTTAAGGACTATACAGGATTGTATAATTTGATCATGAGATAACAAATCCTTAATAACTGTCAGAACCAGTTGTTGCACCAACACCTGATTGACTCAGATTTGACCTCTACCCAAGAATTGGGGAAGAGGGCAGATAAGTGGGTCAGAACCAGGGTTAAGCAGAAACCCCAGAAACAAGGAGGTGATCAGAAAAAGGCAGACCAGAAGGGTGGACATCAGAAACAAAAAGACCAGAAGTCTTCTTCAGGCCCCCAAAATACTACTAATGAGGGGGGGTCCCAAACTGGAAAGAAAAAGAAGAAGAATGATGGCCCAAAGAAACCTTGGTGTAATTACTGTAAGTCAGTTTCTCACTGGTTTAGTGAGTGCACTAAGAACGGTGGAGCCCCTGCCACTGCAGCCCCTAAGGCAACTGCACCCCCTAGTACAGTCAGCAGTGGCAGCCCCCAAACTAAAGCTATAGTGGGGTTAACCATGGGTACTGAGATGGAGTCTGGCCTAGTCAGAGTTCCTACTCAGGCAGTCTTGATCTGTGATGGGGACATGGATATGTCCACTACTATGAGTCCCAGTACTCTGGGCAAGTACAGGCAGACACCTTTGATTAATGGTAAAGTGGCTCAGGCCTACAGGGACACATGTGCCAGTATCACTATGGTGACACCTAACATTGTGGACCTGGACAACTTTTACTGGGTGATAATTACCTGGTGACCAATGCTAGCAATGTCACTACTCCCCATAGTGTAGCAATTGTTAACTTCTCCTGGGGATGGGTAACTGGCCTAAAGATAGTTGTGGTAAGTGCAGACCTCCCAGTTGACTCTCTTTTGGGCAATGATCTAGAGGACTCCATGTGGTCAGAAGTGGAGTACAGGACTCGTGCATAGATGCTAGGTATTTCAGCACATGTCCTTGCTGTGACCAGGTCACAGGCCAAAAAGTGCTTACCTGAACCTGTGCTGGATCTTGGAACAATAGACCAGACCCAACCCAAGAGAAAGAGCAAGATGGTAAAGGTAGTGCCTTCCCACTTGCCCCAGGTTGAGGATCAGCCCTCACAGGAGTGTCCTGGAAGAGCTTGAACCTGATAAGGTTGAGTTTCTGGGGACAGGGGGACCATCAAGGGCAGATCTGGGGCAGGCTCAGTTAACTTGTCCTTCTCTTGAACCCCTCAGACAGCAGGCTGCTGCTGAGGCTGCTGGGAATGCTCAAGGTACCCATAAAGTATATTGGGATGATGGGCTCCTTTATACAGAGGCTAGAGACCCCAAGCCTGGTGCTTCCAGGAGGTTGGTCATACCTCTGCAATTTAGGGGCTTCCTTCTAACCTTGGCCCGTGATATTCCTCTAGCCGGACACTTAAGCCAGAACAAGAGTTGGGATAGGCTTGTCCCTCACTTTCACTGGCCTCACATGTCAGAAGATACTAAGGAGTTGTGTCCCTCCTGTGCTACTTGCCAAGCCAGTGGCAAATCAGGTGGCACCACAAAGGCCCCCCTCATACCACTACCTGTGGTGGGGGTACCCTTTGAGAGAGTGGGGATAGACATTGTTGGACCAATGGCCCCCCAAACAGCATCTGGGCACAGATTTATACTGGTGGTAGTGGATCATGCCACCAGGTATCCAGAGGCAATTCCCCTGAGGACCACAACAGCTCCTGTTGTGGCAAGGGCCCTACTTGGAGTTTTCTCCAGAGTGGGCTTTCCAAAGGAGGTACTTTCAGACAGAGGTACCAACTTCATGTCTGGATATCTAAAAGCAATGTGGAAAGAGTGTGGTGTTAACTATAAGTTCACTACACCCTACCATCCACAGTGCAATGGGCTTGTTGAAAGATTTAACAAGACCCTAAAAGGGATGATAAAAGGGTTACCTGAAAAGCTTAGGCGAAGATGGGACATCCTTTTACTCTGCCTTCTCTTTGCTTACAGAGAGGCCCCACAAAAGGGGGTTGGCTACAGCCCTTTTGAGCTTTTGTTTGGGCATCCTGTAAGGGGTCCCTTGTGTCTTGTGAAGGAAGGATGGGAGTTACCTCTCAAAAAGCCTAAACTTGACATAGTGGACAATGTACTTGGTCTCCGCTCCAGGATGGCTGAATACATGGAGAAAGCTTCCAAAAACCTTGAGGCCAGCCAAAAACTCCAAAAAGCTTGGCATGACCAAAAGGCTGTGCTGACTGAGTACCAGCCAGGGCAGAACGTGTGGGTGTTGGAGCCAGTGGCCCCAGCAGCTCTCCAAGACAAATGGTCTTGACCCCACACCATAATTGAGAAAAAGGAAGAGGTCACCTACTTGGTGGACCTTGGCACCCCTAGGAGCCCCCACAGGGTGCTCCATGTAAACAGACTGAAAGCATATGTGGACAGGGCAGACATGGGCTTGCTCATGCCTACAGATGGGGAGCAGGAGGAAGAGAGTGACCCTCTCCCAGACCTGTTATCCCATAACCCTGATGATGGCTCAGTTGATGGTGTGGCCTTAGCTGGCAGCCTCACTGACCAGCAGCAACAGGACTGCAGACAAGTTCTACAGTCTTTCAAACATATGTTTTCATTGACACCTAGTCAGACTAACTGGTGCACCCATGAGGTGGACACTGGTGACAGTTTGCCTGTGAAGAGTAAGATCTACAGGCAACCTGACCATGTCAGGGATTGTATAAAGACTGAGGTGCAGAAAATGCTTGAGCGTGAAGTAATTGAGCCATCAGAGAGCCCCTGGGCCAGCCCAGTAGTCCTTGTACCAAAACCTCACACCAAAGATGGTAAGAGAAATATGAGGTTCTGTGTGGACTATAGAGGTCTCAATGTTGTCACTAGAACAGATGCTCACCCCATTCCAAGAGCAGATGAGCTCATTGATAGATTGGCTTCTGCCACGTTTCTGAGCACATTTGATTTGACAGCTGGTTATTGGCAAATCAGGTTAGCTGAGGAGTCCAAGGCCAAAACAGCATTCTCAACCCCTGGAGGTCATGACCAACTTGTGGTGATGCCCTTTGAATTGAAGAATGCACCTGCCACTTTCCAAAGGTTGGTGAACCAAGTCCTTTCTGGATTGGATGACTTTTGAGCAGCTTATCTACATGACATTGCTGTCTTCAGCTCCACCTGGGAGGATCACCTGATCCACCTGAAGAAGGTTTTGGAGGCCCTGCAAAAGGCAGGCCTAACTATCAAGGCAACAAAGTGCCAGATAGGGCAGAGTAAGGTTGTGTACCTGGGCCACCTGGTAGGTGGGGGTCAGGTTCAACCACTGGGGAGTAAGATCCAGACCATACAGGACTGGGCTCCTCCAACCACCCAGACACAGGTCAGAGCTTTCTTGGGCCTGACTGGGTACTACAGAAAATTTGTAAAGTATTATGGGTCCATTGTGACACTATTAAATGATATGACATCCAAGAAGATGCCAAAAAAGATTCAGTGGACAGTTAGCTGTCAAAAGGCATTTGATGACCTGAAGAAGGCCATGTGCTCTGCACCTATCCTAAAGAGTCCTGACTACTCCAAAGAGTTCATTGTCCAAACAGATGCTTTTGAGTTGGGGGTGGGAGCTGTGCTTTCACAACTTAATGTAGATGGTCAAGACCAGCCCATTGTTTTTATTACCAAAAGGCTGACCCCTAGAGAGAAACGTTGGTCAGCCATTGAGAGGGAGGCCTTTGCTGTGGTTTGGGCCCTGAAGAAGTTGAGACCATACTTGTTTGGCACTCACTTCAGAATTCAGACAGACTATAAGCCCCTCTTGTGGCTAAATCAGATGAAGGGTGAAAATCCCAAACTGCTCAGGTGGTCCATTTCCCTACAGGAGATGGACTTTACAGTGGAGCACAGACCAGGGACTGACCATGGCAATGCAGATGGTCTCTCCAGGTATTTCCACTTAGAACATGAAGACTTATCTGGTCAAGGTTAAGTTTAATGTCCCTGCCTTTGGGGGGGGGGGGGTGCGGGGGGAGGGGGTGGTTATGTAGGAGAGTAGGGTCTGCTTTCCTATGGTCACCCCATTTTTTGCTTTTTGCTTCACTGATTTTCGACTTAATGTGGCTGTGGGCCTGCTAATTAGACCCACAGCCTGCTGTTCTCTCTCTCAATTCAAAACCATGTACTTTAGGTACATTACCAATTGGGTATTGGGTCACCTTATCAGCCCCTGTACAGTGTACCATAGGTACCCAGGGCATAGGTGCATCTAAGGCCTACCAGGGGCTGCAGCATATCTTTTGCCACCCCTGGCTGGCTATCCAAAATGACACAACTGGCTGATCACTCAGCTGGGGCAAGGTGGTGTAATCACCCCTTGCTTAGATATAGTATACCTATGTCTAAACCTATATCTGGACACATATACACCTATATGTCACTCCTATGGCAGGCCTTAATAATCCTGGAGGCAAAACTAGGTCAACTTTGAAGACTTAAAAACGGAATAAGAAATGTCTAACTCACAACAGTACCGATACATACACTGCACTGAGGTCCCACATCCCAGAAGGAGAACACAGAGTACATCCCACTAGAAGATAGGGTAATACTGTACCCCATGACTGACAAGGCCACTTCCGTACTATATAAGAAAATAATGAACAATACACCGGATTCCCTTGGGGCCGTCCGAGAGGCATGGAAGTCCGAGCTGTTTATGCTGAAGTATGATGATTGAGCAGAGGCGATACAGAGCCCTAGGGAGGTGGCAATAAGGGTGCGGTTTTCGCCTCATACAGTTACGTATTCACAGATCCTACAGCTCAAGGGCACTTTTATACCAAATGGCCCACTGCAACACAGACCTTTGTACCGGGGTTGTGGGGAGAAGGGTATTTGTTTCCACACACTATGGCCTGCCCCCGAATTCAGCAGTACTGGAAAGAGATAGTACCAGTAATGTCCGAGGTAGTGGACCCAGAGGTCACAAGCGAGGCCAGGTGGCACATATGTGTGACGGATGAAGACAGGGGCCCAAATACGCAATACTCTGGCTAAGGATGTGAGAAGTTGGCCTGGCATATGCTGTCCACTATTCTAGTGGGCACCTTGCGCCAGTCCAAACGACCCTTATTGATGGTAGGTTTAAAGACAACCTATATAGAAAGCTATCCTAGTGGTACCTGTGGAGAGCAGCCTTCAGGCTAAGTCTTGAAGGAATGTAAAGCAGCTTGTTTTACCAGTCTATAATCTCATGAATGACCAAATGAAAGGAGAACCACACCAGGTATATATATAAAATATATGTTATTTATTCTAAACATATCCCTCTAGTCTCTTTATGAGGCTAGAGGCAAAAATACATTCCGTAAACTTAATTAGCACACAGTAAATTAGCACAAAATATACGTTGAGCCCTAGAGGAGTACCAAACTATATATTAAGAAAGTGGTATAAGAACCACGACTGACATAGATACAAGGCCTAGAGCCTTTAGAACGGCTGGGGCCACGAGGAACCACCCAAGGTAGTGACACAGGGGACACACGGGGGACACGTGTAGTGTCTAAATACAGCTGTGAATCACCATTAACTTCTATGGGGAAAGTCGCGGTTGAAAATATAAAGATTAAGGACACTTAGAAGAGGACTTGGAGCAAACCCCTTTAGAACTAAGAGGTTCTAGAGTCAACACCCACAGGAGTACCGGAGTACTCGAGTTACCTCACCCAGGGAAGCTGGGTGCATAGGTGTCTTTCCGTGTCGGGTTTCGTCGTCGATTTCAATGGCGAGCTGCTGCAAGGTGCTGCTGGCGACCAAGTGGAAAGTGTCCGGGTGGATCCAAGGGTTGATCGAGATGTGAAGAACCTGAAAGAAGAGGGGACAGAGTCTGGGTAACTTGCCAGTGACCAGGAAGGCGATGAGCGGATGCCCACCGATGTCGGGAGATTTCAGGTGAAGAAGGTGAAGCATGACTCTTCAGCCACGAGGACCAGGAGGTGTTGAGGAAGACCAGGTGCTGGATTCGAGCTGTCCCACAAAGGATGTTGAATGCTGCGGTGTCGGTTTCCGGATTGGACCCAACAAGTCTTGGCAACATTCAATCCACGTAGAAAGCAGAGATTGGCTTTGGTGCAGACCAGCAATGTCTGAGGGACTCACCCTTTGGAGGGGAGTCAGGGCACATCTGGATCAACCAGGGAAGCACAAGGAAAAGAAGAGTTACCTTCGGGGGGGCCCACCAGTTGACGGACCAGGGATCACGAAGGAGCCTCGAGCAGAATGCTAGAAGCGGGCTCACGGAACACTCGTGGAGTGTAGGCCCACAATCTTCGGTGCAGATGGTGCTTGGGGCTTGGACTACAAGCACCCCAATGCACAACTTCAGGAAAGCTTGGGAAGTGGATGCACTAGCAAATGTGCACGGTGTCCAGTCACTCGTGAGGGCTGCGGATCTCAGCTTTGCTAGGATCTCGTGTCGGCGTCTGAGAAGTCTGGAAGTCCGTGTCCTGAGTCGCAAATACTTTGGGGTCCGGCGGGAGCCTTGGAAATGCAGACCGGCAAGATGCCTCTTTGGTGCCTGTTTGAACAGGGGAGTCACTCCTTGACCCCAAGGGAGATTCTTCCATATTCTAGTCATGTAGAATGTCGAAGTTCCAGGATATATGCTACAGAGTTTCATCCAGATGTAAACTGAAGTCCTAAGGACTGGGGTCCTATACTTATACTAAGTTAGGGGGTTGGACATACTCTGGGGACCCACCTCTGGGCGGATCTAGGGAGGGGGTGGCTACACCCCTTTCCCTTTGTCCAGTTTCGCGCCAGAGCAGGAGCTGAGTGCCCCTGCAACCGGCTTGAACTGGGGTATGCACAGGGACACCAAATGTGCCCCCAGCAATGTCTGAAAAGCATTCTCTGAATGCACCAACCCAGCCCCAATACATTAAAGCCTGTCTGGAAGGTGGTTACACCTCCCTGTGACAGGAAACCTATTGTCCAGGCCTCCCCTGCCCGATTCTCGTCCAGCAGCAGGAGGTCAGACTAGTGTCTGTGGCTGCAGCATTCATTTTGTGATGCTAGGGCTCTTTTAAACTATTCCCGGTTAGGTCAGTGTGTACATGTCTCTCCCTCTAGAAGGGTGGAATTCCAAAGTGTTTGACACCAAACACGACATGTTTCCATGCAGCCATTCCAAAGTTTGCATTTACAGCGAGGTTATAATGCACTTAAGAGTATATGGTCTGGCTGCATCACAGAACAGCTACAGAGAATAGATTCCGAAAGCTGAAGAGGGGTCCTGCTCATGCATGGGCACCCTCTCACACACAACCAAGCACTCTGCCTTCAGGATTGATAAGGCTTGCCATAGGAGTGACTTATAGGTTTATATGTGTCAGTGATTGAAGGTAGATATAGGTAACCTATCCTATATCTTATTAAGGGGTGCATGCCCCACCTTACCCAGGCTGTAGTAGCAGACCTGTGGTGCCATTTTGGAAGGCTTCCCAGGGGTGACATAATACATACTTCAGCCCCTGGTAGGCCTCTGGGGAACCTATGCCCCTAGTACTTAAGGTACTGTATACTAGGGACTCACAAGGGTAACCCAGTAACCAAGCTGGAGTGTACCTAATGCACATGCAATCATTTTAGAGAGGAAGCAGCTAGGCTGGGGTCCTGGTTAGCAGGGCCCCAGACTGAAGTCGAGAAACAGTGAAACATCAGCAAAATGTAGGGATAACCATAGTAAGCAGATCCTACTCTATTACACAACCCTCCCCCCAAACGCAGGGACATTAAACTAACCTTGACCAGTTGAGTCTTCCTGTTCGAAGTGGAAATACCTGTAGAGTCCATCTGCATTGGCATGGTTACTCCCAGGTCTGTGTTCCACTGTATAGTCCATCTCCTGTAGGGTAATTGGACCACCTCAAAAGTTTGGGGTTTTCACCCTTCATCTGTTTTAGCCATAAGAGGGGCTTATGGTCAGTCTCAACAGTGAAGTGAGTGCCAAACAAGTATGGCCTCATATTCTTCAGAGCCCAAACCACAGCAAAGGCCTCCCTCTCAATAGCTGACCAACATTTCTCTCTAGGGGTCAGCCTTCTGCTAATAAAAGCTACTGGCTGGTCCTGACCTTAATCATTCAATTGTGATTGCACAGCCCCTATCCCCAACTCAGATGCATCTGTTTGGATAATGAATTCTGTGGAGTAGTTAGGACTTTGCAGAATTGGTGCAGTGCACATGGCCTGCTTCAGGTAATCACATGCCTTTTGACAGCTAACTGTCCACTTTGGCATTCTTTTAGAATCTTAAGTCATTAAGGGGTGTCACAATGGAACCATACTCCTTGACAAATCTTCTGTAAAATCCAGGATGGCCCAAGAAAGCTCTGACCTGATTCTGGTTGGTTGGATTCTGGGTGGTCTGGATTTTGCTCTGTAATGGTTGAACCTGGCCTCCACCTACAAGGTGGCCCAGGTACACAACCGGACTCTGCCCTATCTGGCACTTAGTAGCCTCACTGCATGGCCTCCAAAACATTTCTTAGGTGGACCAGTTGATCCTCCCAGGTGGAGCTAAAGACAGCAATATCATCTAGATATGTTGCACAGTAGTCTTCCAGGCCTGTTAGGACTTTGTTCACCCAACTTTGAAAAGTGGCAGGTGCATTCTTCAGACCAAAGGGCATTACCACAAATTGATAGTGCCCACTAGGGGTTGAAAATGGTGTCTTTGGCTTTGCACCATCATCTAATCTGTTCTGCCAGTAGCCAGCTGTAAGATCAATGTGCTCAGAAACTTGGCTGAGGCCAAAGTATCTATGAGCTCATCTGCTCTTGGGATTGGATGGGCATCAGTCCTAGTGACTGCAGTGAGACCTCTGTAGTCAACACAAAACCGCATCTCTCTCTTACCACCCTGGGTGTGAGGCTTTGGTACTAAGACCACTGGACTAACCCAAGGGCTATCTGAGGGTTCAATAACTCCCAAATCCAACATTTTCTGGACTTCTGTCCTGATACAGTCCCTGACATGATCAGGTTGCCAGTAAATCTTATTTGTAACAGGCAGACTGTCCCTAGTGTCCACTTCATGAGTGCACCAGGTGGTCTGACTTGGAGTCAGAGGGCCCGATTCACAGAATGAACTTAAGACTAAATCCTAAACGTACTACTATTTGGTAGTCACAGAATGTTCTTACTACTTTCGGGATTCACAGAGTGAACTTACTACTTTTGGGATTCACAGAATGAACTTACTACTTTCGGTATTCACAGAATAGATTTAAGACTACTAACTTTACGTCCGCACTCGGGCCGGAAATTCTGGCCCGGAGGCGGAGCTTCCATCTTGGGGGCGAAGCTTGCGGCCCAGAGGCGGAGCTTGCAGCTTGGAGGTGGAGCTTCCGGCTCGGAGGTGGGGATTTACCCATGGCTGAAATCGCAACCTCTGGACCGCAAGCTCTGCCCCCAGCCAGGAAGCTCCACCTCTGGGCCACAAGCTCCGCCCCCAAGATGAAATCTCCACCTCTGGGTCGGAAACTCCGCCTCCGGGCCGGAATTTCCGGACCGAGTGCGGACGTAAAGTTAGTGATCTTAAATCTATTCTGTGAATACCGAAAGTAGTAAGTTCATTCTGTGAATCCCGAAAGTAGTAAATTCAGTCTGTCAATCCCGAAAGTAGTAAGTGCAATCTGTGAATACCAAATAGTAGTAAGTTTAGGATTTAGTCTTAAATTCATTCTGTGAATCGGGCCCAGAGAGAACATATGTCTGAACTGACTGAGCACTTGTCTGCAATTAGTTTGCTGCGGATCAGTGAGGATGCCTGCCAAGGTTACACCATCTACAGACCCATCATCAGGGTTCTGTCAGAGCAGGTCAGGGAGAGGGTCACTCTCCTCCTCCTGTCCCTCATCAGTAGCCATGAGCAAGCCCATATCTGCCCTGTCAACATAGGGTTTCAGTCTGTTGACATGAAGCACGCTATGGGGGCTCCTGGGAGTTCCTAGGTCCACCAAATAGGTAACCTCTCCCTTCTGTTCAACAATAGTGTGGGGTCCAATCCACTTGTCCTGGCTGGTAAAAAGTCAGTACAGCCTTTTGGTCATGGCTGGCTTTCTGTAATTCCTGGCTAACCTCAAGGTTTTTAGTTGCCTTTTTCATATACTCAGCCATCCTGGAGTGGAGACCAAGTACATAGTCCACTATGTCCTGTTTAGGGAGTTTGAGAGGTAACTCCCATCCCTCCTTCACCACTTACAGGATGCACAAACAGAAGTACAAAAGGGCTGTAGCCAACCCCCTTCTGAGGAACCTCCCTGTATGCAAATAAAAGGCAGGGTAGAAGGATGTCCCATCTCCGCCTTAGCTTTTCTGGGAGACCCTTGATCATACCCTTTAAGGTTTTGTTGAATTTTCAACTAAACCATTGCATTGTAGGTGATAGGTGTGGTGAATTTGTATTTCACTCCACACTCCTTCCACATTGCAGTCAAGTAGCTGGACATAAAGTTTGCACCTCTGTCAGATACTACCTCCTTAGGGAAACCCACTCTTGCGAACACTCCCAAGAGGGCTCTTGCCACAACAGGTGCTGGTTCTAAGGGCAATTGCCTCAGGGTACCTAGTGGCATGGTCCACCACCACTAGGATAACCCTGTGCACGGATGCTGTCTGGCGATCCATTGGGCTAACAATATCAATCCCCACTCTCTCAAAGGGAACCCCCACCACAGGTAGTGATATCAGGGGGGCCATTGAGGTGACACCTGCCTTACCACTGGCTTGACAGGTGACACAGGGGTGACAAAACTCCTTTGTGTCTTCAGACATGTGGGGCCAATAAAAGTGAGGGACAATTCTGTCCCAAGTCTTGTTTTGGCCTAGGTGTCCTGCTAAAGGAATATCATGGGCTAGTGTCAATAGGAAGCCCCTGAACTTCAAAGGTATCACCAGCCTCCTGGCTGCACCAGGCTTGGGGTCTCTACTCTCTGAATACAGGAGGCCATCATCCCATAAATCTTATGGGTGCCACTAGCTTATGTTCCATTTTTATTTGGGTGCTAATAAAAATGGAACATAAGATTTACGTAGAGGATGCTACGAACCACGTGCAAGGCGGACCATCTCATTTCATGTAGCATGTTTATTTTTTGAGGAAAGTCAGAGATTATCTGGAACTGTATCATTAAACAAGGAACTATGCCTTCGGCTTTGAACCATACAATGATGTACTAATAATGTTGTGCTTTTTTAAAAAAACAAGTATAATAAGATTTCAATTCAGGCGATGTTTGTCACACTTAGGATGTAATCTGGGAGCTGTAGTTTAACTGCATGCGCTAGCGGGTTTTCCCGCTGTGCGCTGAATTTTGAAAATCGCGGCTTTTGTGACAAAGCCAGCTCGTCATCCGTGTAGCGCAGGTAACGCCCATGACGAGCTGGCTTTGTCACCCGCGTCGAAGGGGTTAAAGGCAATCCGGAGTAATTGGAGCATGCCAGGTGCTCATTATGTCATGCAGATGGGAGGGTCAACTTAGGAGAAGGAGGGGCTGTTGGGTTTAAAGATCAGGCGTGTTGGAATGTCGAGGGAAACTCTTTTTGAGACAGAGAGAAGGGGTTGGATGTTTTGCAGCAGGTACGTGAGGGTTTCTAAGACGAACAACAGAAAGTATGTAATGAGAGTAGTGAGCCTCAGACGTGCGGTAAATTTTACCTTGACTGAGTGTAAGAGAGATGTGAAATGCTGTAACAGGCGGCTGTGAAGTCCAGAAGTGACTGAATAGTCATAAAGTATGTTTGGCGCAAGATTGGATAAGTTAAGAGCACTGGCCCGAAGCCTGTTTTTGGCTAATCGAGACGCATAGAGGCTTAAGGGATGAGAGGTTTAAGAAGAGAGATGTAGGGTAACAACGACCTGGGGCAGGGGTTTAATTTGAAAGTTGAGGATACTGGATCAGTAAATTGAAGAGTGGAGGGGTGACGTGGTGAACACATTAGAAAAACCAGATTAGTACTGAATTTTTATAAGTAATTTAACAACGAGGGGAATATTATAGTTTTCCTGTTATAGCATCGCATGTTTTTGAACTGTTTGGTTACCATTTTTTATGCGTAAATAATTGACAAAAGTGCAAATTTTGTATGAATAGTGGCATACTGTATTTTAATGTATGTTTAATTGATTTTCCAGTTACCCCTGACGAAGGGCCCATGGAGGCCCGAAATGCATTGGGTTGTTAATAAACTGCTTTGGATGAAAGGTGCTTCAGTGCGTATTCTTGACAGAAGAGGTTCGGATGGCCCATCATGAATACAAGAAATTTTGGAAATCTGCATTTCCTTGCATGCAGACTTAAAAATGGTTCATAAAAAGGATTGAAGATGTTTAAATATGGATTACATAGGATTTAATGGATAATGAATACTTTGATCTGCATATGCAGCAGCGATTGTGCCATGGTTTGGGGCACTATTTTGTGTCCCAGCGTTGCGACTTTTTCTTGGAAGGCACCTGGTCCATTATTCCAGAAACCATGGCCTGTTCAGTTTTAGACATTTTGGCCTGTGACCTAGTCACAGCAAACACATGTGCAGAGATTCCTAACATTTCTGTATAAGCCCTTAACTCCACTTTAGGCCAGGCTAAAGTCTCTAGATCATTACCAAGTAAGCATTATACAGGGAGGTCTGCACTTACCACAACTTTCTTAAGGCCAGTTACCCCTCCCCAGGAGAAATTAACAACTGCCAGGGCATGGTTGGTCCTGACATTGCTAGCATTGGTCACTTGGTATAGTTCACCAATTATGATCTGTCCAGGGTCCAAAAGGTCTTGTGTCACCATAGTGACACTTTCCCCTGTATCTCTGTAGGCCAAACCCTCTTTTCCATTGATCAAAGGTTGCTGGCTGTATTTGCCCAAGTTTCTGGGACTCACACAGGAAGACATTTCCATACCTCCATCACATATCAGAACAGCCTGAGTTGGTGCTCTGACTAGGCCAGAGTCCATCTCAGTACCCAGGGTTAACCCTACTACACCCTTCTGCTGAGTACCACCACTTGGAGTTGAACTAGGGGGAACAGTTGCCGCAGGGGCAATGGTGGCTGGAGTTGAGTTGAGTATTTCTAGTGCAATCACTAGTCCAATGGCTGTTCTGCTTTTACACCATGGTTTCATTTGGCCTTTCTTCTTGGATGATTGGGAATCCCCACCATTAGAAGCTTTTTGGGGGCCTTGTGAAGACTTCTGGTCTTTACCCTTCTCCCCGCCCTTATTAGGATCTTGCTTCTTTTGGCCACCACCTTGGTTCTGTAACTTCTGCTTTACCCTGGTTCTGACCCATTTGTCTGCCTTCTTTTACAATTCTTGGGGAGAGGTCAGATCAGAGTCCACAAGGTGCTGATGCAACAGCTGATTCTGACAGTTATTAAGGATCTGCTCCCTCATGATCAAGTTATACAATCCTGTATAAACACACACTTTACTGCGCAGTAACCAGCCCTCCAGAGCCTTAGAAGCACAATCTACAAAGTCAACCCAGTCCTGAGTCTGTCTTTCGGGTATCCCTGAACTGTATTCTATACCGCTCAGTGGTTAAGCCAAACCCATCTTTAAGAGCACTCTTCAGGCCTTTGTAATCATCAGCATCCTCTTCTCTTACAGTGAGGAGCTTGTCTCTACCCTTGTCTGCAAAGGAGAGCCACAAGATTGCTGCCCACTGCTCCAGGGGAACCTTCTGTACTTTGCAGGCCCTCTCCAGTGCAGTTATCCATTTGTGGATGTCATCCCCAATCTGGTAGGGAGGGACAATCTTGCTCAAGATTCTATGGTCATTAAACCTTTCCCTACCACTAGGGACATTGCTGCCACCATGTGACTCTAGTCTCATTTTTTTCTTGCCCTTTCAAGCTCTAGGGACTCCCTTTCTAAGGCTACTCTTTGTTTCCTTATTTCCAGTTGAGATTCTTCAAACCTCAGCTGGTTCTCTCTCTTGTCCTGGGAGGTGTCCCTCCTATGAAAAGAGACAGAGGTCCCTACAGATGTGTCAGAATGGTTAGATTCCACTGAAGGAGATCTTGGCCTTCTAGGCACACTCCCAACTCTTACTGGTGGGGACAAATACAGGGCCATTTTGGCCTTCTTCATCTCCAGTTGGAGCTGGTTGGTCCAGGTCTAGGTCCCTGTCACCTTCCTGGTCAACATCAGGGTCTGAGTCCTGGTGGTTTGTACCACTGGCCTCTTCTCCTTCTGTTGCTTCCACCCCATTGCCTACCCTTTCAGGCTCTGTAGCCTTGCTATGGTCATCCAGCAATAACACTTCTCTGAGGTGTTGGGTGCTGGCATTTTTGCCAGTCTTCCGTTTCCTCATAGTACACAGAGCCCTTAATTCTAAAAACGGGAATGTGTTGTACTTGGATGTCTGTAATATACTGACATCTGGCAGGGACCCACTGGTTCCTTGCCCTGAAGACATAACTAGTGAGGTGTGGTGTATGCACTACCTACTCTGGTTGTTTACCTACTAAACTCTCTTGAGTTGTAGAAAGGGTGTGCTTAAGCCCTTAACACACAACTCTAAGTTCAGTAGAAATTACTGTATTTAAAGCTTGTATTATATGTACCTCTGGTACCTTTAGTGGTTTTCAAATGATCACTCGAGATTATCTGGTAAAACAATGGCAAGCTGGAATCCCACCCGCTGCACACCAATGTGAGAAGTTGGCCTGGCATATGCTGTCCACTATTCTAGTGGGCCCCTTGCACCAGTCCAAACAACCCTTCTTGATGGTAGGTTTAAAGACACCTATATAGAAAGCTATCATAGTGGTACCTGTGGAGAGCAGCCTTCAGGCTAAGTTTTGAAGTAATGTAAAGCCGCTTGTTTTACCAGTCAATAATCTCAGGAATGACCAAATGAAAGGAGAACCATACCAGGTATATATATATCTAATACTAGCAGCTCGTCCCGACGTTGTCCGGGTATGAATTGCTGCCGGCCAGAAGTATATTGTTTTGTAGAATTTCATTTTGATAGCATTTCTTATCTGTGACAGGCCTGTGAAACGCTCCGATTCACAGTGCACTGCTGATGCACTCAAGAGTGCGCGTTCAGTAGTGTGTGAACTCGAGTTTCCCTACTTTATTTTTTCATGCAATATTATATAGCGCGAACTCGACAACATGTCCAGAGCACAATTTACATTACAGAAGAACACATTTGTGGTAGGCACGGGGAGACAAAGTGATTTGCCTGGAATCACAGGATGTTGAGCTGATGCCGAGATTCGAACATAGCTCCCCAGCTCTAAAGTTCGCAATTCTAGAATTTGTGGCGGGAGGTGTGTCTAAAAGTGTATGTCGGTGCTGGCCATCAATTAGAGAGACCTGTCCTTTTTTTAAATCGGTGTTGAAAAAATATGAGTATGTTGCTGGAGATGTGGGCCGCCGTGCCACCAATGTACTTATCGGGGGAGGGTAAACACCCATTATTTTGCAACTTTCTTTCCGCATTCCATCACTCCGCATACTTTCATTACGAAAGTACCATGACTCCGCAATGCCATTATAACGCATGGCATTACATTTTATATGCTTTTACCACGCATACATTTACAGCGAAATTCGTTGTAAATGCATGAATGGTAAAAGCATGTTGTTTTTTTAATGTTTGAATAAGGTAAGTATGGGTATAGGGGTATATGTTTTGGGGTACTGATGTATATGTTTTGGGGTGTTTGGGTATTTTAAGGGATAAGATATAGTTTTGGGTTATGGGGTGCAGGGGTAGTTTTAGGGTTTAGGATAGGTATGGGTTTTGGGGTACAGGGGTATTTTTAGGGTTCAGGGCTAGGTTTCGGTTTTAGGGTATAGGGGTATTTTTAGGGTTCAGGGGTAGGTTTGGGTTTTGCGGTACAGGGGTATTTTAAGGGTTCAGGCCTAGGTTTGGGTTTTGGGGTACAGGGGTATTTTTAGAGTTCAGGGCTAGGTTTGGGTTTTGGGGTACAAGGGTATTTTGGGGTTCAGGAGTAGGTTTGGGTTTTGGGGTACAGAGTTATTTTTATGGTTCAGGGCTAGGTTTGGGTTTTGGGGTACAGGGGTATTTTTAGGGTTCAGGGGTAGGTTTACGTTTTAGGGTACAGGGGCATTTTAAGGGTTCAAGGCTAGGTTTGGGTTTTGGGGTACAGGGGTATTTTTAGGGTTCATGGGTAGGTTTGGGTTTTAGGGTGCAGGTGTATTTTTAGGGTTCAGGGCTAGGTTTTGGGGTACAGGGTTATTTTTATGGTTCAGGGCTAGGTTTGGGTTTTGGGGTACAGGGTTATTTTTAGGGTTCAGGGGTAGGTTTAGGTTTTGGGGTACATGGGTATTTTAAGGGTTATGGGCTAGGTTTGGGTTTTGGGGTACAGGAGTATTTTAGGGTTCAGGGGTAGGTTTGGGTTTTGGGGTACCGGAGTATTTTAAAGGTTCAGGGCTAGGTTTTGGTTTTGGGGTACAGGGGTATTTTTAGGGTTCAGGGGTAGGTTTGAGTTTTGGGGTACAGGGGTATTTTTAGGGTGCAGGGCTAGGTTTGGGTTTTGGGGTACAGGGTATATTTATAGGGTTAAGATGGGTTAGTGTTTAAGGGTGTTGGGGTATTTTAAGGAGTAAGGGTGGGTTATGATTATGGAGTGCAGGGGTATTTAAAGGGAGCAGGGTGGACACCCAGATCTGGAATGTACAGAACCTGGGAAGAAAAAACAATGAAATATTGGGCACAACGCTCGCTTTTTTTTCCGTAATCCCGCACCCCGCACACGCCCACGCCCCCAGCACACCCCCACAGCACACAATATTAGACATGGCATGAAGGGCGGAACATACCACACGCCCCCAGCGTTTGTCAAGCCTCCAGCATACGCCCACAGCACAACGCAGACACGCCCACAAGGACTACTTTGCTGGCACGGTTCTTTTACCTTTTAAATGTATATGGTGGGCGTCTGCATAGCCTATGTCCTTCTGCTGCAACTGCCCTTTACAACGCTGTATTGGGTGTTGTGATTGGTGCTGTGGTTCCTGAGATTACCCGCCTCAAAGGTTTGGGCTCTGTCTTTATTATATTAGTATAAAAGATATGTATTTATTCTAAACACATCCCTCTAGTCTCTTTATGAGGCTAGAGGCAAAAGTACATTCAGTAAACTTAATTAGCACACAGTAAATTAGCACAATATATGTTGAGCCCTAGGAGCGTACCAAACCATATATTAAGAAAGTAGTAGAAGAACCACGACTGACATAGATACAAGGCCTAGAGCCTTTAGAACCGCTGGGGCCACCAGGAACCACCCAAGGCAGTAACTCAGGGGACCCACGCGGGACGTGTGCAGTGTCTAAACACAGCCGCGAATCACCATTAACTTCTATGGGGAAAATCGCTGTTGGGAATTTAAAGATTAAGGACAATTAGAAGAGGACTTGGAGCAAACCCCTTTAGAACTAGGAGGTTCTAGTGTCAACACCCACGGGAACACCGGAGTACTCGGTGTACCTCACCCTGGGAAGCCGGGTGCATAGGTGTCTTTTCGTGTCGGGTTTTGTCGTCGATTTCAATGGCGAGCTGCTGCAAGGTGCTGCTGGCGACCAAGTGGAAAGTGTCCGGGTGGAACCAAGGGTGGATCGAAGATGTGAAGAACCTGAAAGCAGAAGGGACAGAGTGTGGGTCACTTTCCAGTGACCAGGAAGGCGATGAGCAGATGCCCACAGATGTCGGGAGATTTCAGGTGAAGAAGGTGAAGCTTTACTCTTCAGCCACGAGGACCAGGAGGCATCGACGAAGACCAGGTGCTGGATTCGATCTGTCCCACGAAGGATGCCGAGTGCTGGGGTGTCGAATTCCGGATTGGCCCCAACAAGCCTTGGCAACAGCAACCCCCGCAGAAAGCAGAGATTGGCTTCGGTGCAGACCAGCAAGGTCTGAGGGCTCACTCTTTGGAGAGTAGTCAGGGCACGTCTGGAGCAACCAGGAAAGCCCAAGGAAACGAAGAGTTGCCTTTGTGGGGACCCACCAGTCGACGGACCAGGGATTGCGAAGGAGCCCCGAGCAGAAATGCTAGAAGCGGGCTCATAGAAGCCTGTCTGGGAGGTGGTTACACCTCCCTGTGACAGGAAACCCATTGCCCAGGCCTCCCCTGCCGGAGTTTCGTCCAGCAGCAGGAGGTCAGACTCGTGTCTGTGGCTGCAGCATCCATTTTGCGATGCTGGGGCTCTTTTAAATTATTACCGGTTAGGTCAGTGTGTACATGTCTCTCCCTCTAGAAGGACGGAATTCTACCCCCGCTGCCAGGACTGGCGGGGGGAGGGTAGGATTCCAAAGGGTTTGACATCAAACACAACATGTTTCCATGCAGCCATTAGTTAGCATTTACCGCGAGGTTATAATGCACTTAAGAGTATATGGTCTGGGTGCATCACTGAACAGCTACATAGAATAGATTCCCAAAGCTACAGAGGAGTCCTGCTCATACATGGGCACCCTCTCACACAAAACCATGCACTCTGCCTTCAGGATTGATAAGGCCTTCCATAGGAGTGACATAGGTTTATATGCGTCAGTGATTAACGGTAGATATAGGTAACCTATATCTTAGTAAGGGGTGCATGCACCACCTTACCCTGGCTGCAGTAGCAGACCTGTGGTGCCATTTTGGAAGGCTTCCCAGGGGTGGCATAATACATGCTTCAGTCCCTGGTAGGCCTCGGGGGTACCTATGCCCTTAGTCCCTAAGGTATCATTTACTAGGGACTCACAAGGGTAACCTGTAACCAATCTGGAGTGTACCTAGTGTACATACAATAATTTTAGAGAGGCAGCAGCTAGGCTGGGGTCCTGGTTCGCAGGGGCCCAGCCAGACTAAAGTCGAGAAACAGTGAAACACCAGCAAAAAGTGGGGGTAACCATAGTTAGCAGATCCTACTCTCCTACAAAGGATAGCAGATATAATGGAAAAAAAACATAGCAAGGGTGTGGGGAGAGAATCAACCACCAGTGTCCCTGAATGGGAGGAGGACCTAGATTGGTGTTGCGCAACCGAAAAAGTGGTGTTCCAAAGTAGGGGATGCATGAGGAAGTGGGAAAGGATCGGGGGCAGTTGGATGGCATATAGAGGTCCTTACAACCATAGAAGACTCAATGGTAGGGGCGGTCCTTCATGACTTAGAAACTGTACGGAACTGTGGCTAAAGTTGATTTTTTTTATTGTTACATTGTAATTAAGGCTCCTGGTTTTCAGTTTTTACTGATTTTTACAGATAATTACAGAAAGAAAACAAAGTGTTTCCTGTCTGTATTTATTTTTAAAGGCAGAAAAATACATAAAATTGTGCTTCGTGTGGATGACTCTCCATGCTATTTTTCATGATTTCTAGGACAACAGCTGAGCAGATAAGCAGCATGGGGAGTTAAAAATAGATTGCGATTTCCCTAAATGCAGGTGTATGGTTACATATATTTGTAAGATAATGTTCATATTAGTGTAGTGTTTTGCTATATTTGTCTGCATAATTTGCTAAATCGCGACAGGCAGCAAAGTATGAGTGCATGTTTATCTGTTAAATAAATGCGGAAATATACCATTTTGTGACTCCATATATTCTCAAAACACAAAATAAATATGGATAAATACTAATAAGATGGACAAAAAAAATAAATACAGACAGGAATGGTAAACAAATAAATACCATAAAACCGGGAGCCCTAATTGTAATGAAGCTGTTGCTATATGCGGACGGTCTCCCTGACACTCCCTTAGGGACTGTACACAAACGGTGTTTAAATAACTGTGTTGCTCATCTTTTGGTCAATGAAAAGAACTATAAAAAAGGTTTCAGTGCTATAAGTATCCTTCATCGTTAGAAAAGAACCAGTTAGATTAGCCAGTGTTGATGAGGTTAAAAGGTTCTTCATACTATATGACTTAAACCAAATTTTTAAGTCCTTGGCTGTGATGGCTACAGCACCATAGATCTTCCAACATATTGGGTGGACCCATTTCGATGAATGTATTTCTAATGTATTTTATCCACTGAAGGTTAACCCCAGCAGGGTATCTAAGCACTTCCTCAAAAACTTCCTCAAGGCCTTTTTGATAATGTATCAGTTCAGGTGTGGCCCATAAGCTCCTCAAAAATATGAGGGGTCTGACTTCTGCCTTTTCCGTAATCTGTCTAAGCATCCAGTCTTAAGGGAACTAAAGGGGGGCTGACTGGCACCTGCCTTAAAAACCCATTTTCCTCAGTTCTAGAGTATTGAGATGTTTATGTCCCCAAATCTCAGCCCAATGTAGGACCACTCCCAATGCCTGGCAGGAATAGAGCTGTGCAATAGGTGAGAATGGTTTAAACTGAAGACCCCGATATATCTTTAACAACTTTCATATCTGTTGTTCTAATGTAATCCTTTGTTTAGAGATGTGGGGTGCCCAGTCCATCATTCCATTTAATGTGATGCACAAACATTCAAACCGAGGAACTTTTTATATGGGTACTCCTTTGAGCGTTGGATTCACTCGAGTTGAGTAACATGGATTAAAAACCATGTACTTGGTCTTGGACACGATTATTTCCAGCCCCATTTCTAAACAAAACCTACTAAACTGGCCATGTAATTCCTGGATCCCCATTGGCGATTTAACCAAAAGAAGGGTGTAGCTAAACAGACCATTAAAAATAACATAAAGAGTGTCTGGCTCATCACACAACCCTGACGTACACCTTTGTTTACTGGGAAGGGATTAGTCACTTCACCAATTTTGCCACACCGAACATGGGCAGAGTTTGACTCAAGCAGTCTCTCTATGATTCCACACAAATATGCAGGGATGCCCAACTCTGCTAGGACTATCCAAAGAGTAGCCTTCAGAACCAGGTCGAAGGCAGCTCTAAGGTCCACAAATTCAGTATAGAGTCTTCTCTGACCGATTATGATGAATTTCCAGTATATTAACTGGAAACTGAGAATTTGACCCATGGTTGTTGTACAGAAGCGAAAACCCGCCTGAAAAGGGCATAGGACTTCATGCTCATCTAACCATTGCTGAAGCCGGAAGAGAATGACCCTGCTATAGATTTTCTGACTGGTGTCTATTAGGATAATTGGCCTGTAATTCGCACGGTCAAAAGGAGAACCCATTTTGTACACTGGAAAATGTTCTGCTCCAACCCAAGAGCATGGGAACTGCAGACCCTTGAGAATAGCATTAAAAATCATATAGGGCCCCATATTTTTATTTCTGACAAATACAGATCCGCCGGGATTTTGACTGAACCTGCGGCTTTAAGGGGTAACCATCTTGCTGATAGCACACTCAACTTCTTCACATGTGATTGGGGGATAGGTATCAGAACAATCAGATTAATTACATTAGTTTCTATAGGAACCTGAACCAAGGTAGTGGACCCTGATTCTATAGGAATCAGGGTCCACTACCTTGCGGGTTGAATACCCATCTGCAAACTGAGTGGTACAAACCTCTGCTCCTATGTTATTATCTATTCTGGCAAGTCCTTCTATATTGCCCTTGATAAAAGGTTATTTTTCTACCTATTTGCTATCAAAAGCAGTTCCCATTTAGCCTGGTCCCGCTCTTTTTTTGTAAGTTTTAGTATTTTGTTGTAACTAGCTCTATTTTGTTGTATCTCCCCTCTATCCTTGTTTTGTAGTGCAGTCTGCAACGCTTAATATACCACGTAGGTGCTACCCTCATTTTTCCCCAATTTCCATCTTCTGAGTAAAACACTTTAAGATTTTCAAAGAGATTGAAATTAATCTCCCCAATTGCTGTTAAAGAACGTACATGATTTAAGTGAAGATCAAGATTACAATAAGTTCCCAAGTCCCTTTTAACTAGTTTGTATATATGCCTCACGGTTTCCTCTGATCGATTCACGGTCTGCCATTGTATTCTATGCTTTTATGCTTTTTATTTGATAACTGGCATTTTTTATTAGGTATTGTGACCCCAGAGCTTCGCTCCTTACTAAGCTCAGTGAAAAGTCTAGTACATAGTGGTCGCTGTCTGATCTTGTAGTAAAAATCATGTCCGAAACACATGGCCATAATCTGACACCCACCAAGACATAATCAATTAAACTGGAGCTACATGCTCTGTTAACATTAGATTTCCTGACCCTGAGTATTCAAGTTACAGCCAACTGAGATCCATTGAGCAATCTGTTAGCAGAACACATACATGGTAGAAATATTCAGTTCTCTTTATTGCATCCACCAAGTAACAGCACAGCTCCTAACACCAGCTCTTCTCCATCAACTTTGACCAGCATTCCCCTCTGTGCATTCCATATGATCTACACAAGAATCCAATATCTACATCACAGTGCTTCTCTTCATCATCTTCTAACCCTCTAAGGCTTGCATTAGTTGTTAAAATGGAATTCTCAGTTACGTCAAAATGTTGTAGATTGGACAGACCCCCAATTATTTCTTTAACTTTCGAAAAAGCCTCTTCATACTAAGCAGACCATTAAAACTTGGCGCCCTTCTTTAGCATGGCTCTCAATGGCAACACAAAAGCGGCAAATGTTGAGTAATATTCGACCAGTCCCAGGAATGACAGAACACCATCTTTATCTACATGAGCAGGAGCTCTAGTGATGGACTCTGTTAAATAACACTTTGGGCATGATGCCTTTTGTTGAGATGGGGCTGATGGTCCACCCAAATACACTGATTAAGGTCTCTGAGGTCAACACACATTCTCAATTTGGACCCATTTTCCTTAGGCGCGAGAACCACAGTAACCAACCATTCAGATGATTCAATCTCTTCCACCACATCCAGTTTTTTCAATCTTTCTAACTCTTTTTTCAGAGGGCCCAACATAAGGTTAGGAATCTTCCAAACCTTACGTACCACAGGTTTAGCGCCAGTCTTGAGAATGATCTTGTGATCAAATCCCCACAGATAACCTAATCCTTCCCTGAACACTTCAGTAAAGTCTTCAACCACATCTTCATCCTCACTGACATTGGATATAAGCATTACTTGGTCTCTAGCACTAGGATTTAGCGTTATCCCTCAATAAATTTGGTGTTGCCACCCTAAAAGGCTGTCTCCACGTTTGGCCACATACCCTCACAACCCTTGAACTTTATCTTCATTATGGTCTAAACAATTAGATCAATTTTCACACCACCATAACGACCAGGAGAGATTTCTGGAGCACATAATTGTATATGATCATCAAAAATGCCAATGAGAGTGAAAGGGGAACCAGAGTCCGCTAGCACCGCGATCTCCTTGCCCTCCAAAAGTATCTGACACAGTGGCATAGCCACACGGCCAACATCCACTCCTTCCCTTATCGGATGTGCATCACTAGTTTGATCCTGTGAAACACAAAGTATAGCCTGCTGGTGTACCTGTGGCCGGTCATCAACGTGATGTACTTTAGTATTTTGAAACACTCTTGTCAGGTGTCATCTTTTGCCACAAGATACATTTCTGGCATGACAATTTAGGCTGTTGGCTAAGTGATTGAAATTACCACACCTAAGCATATCATTCTTTTCGACTCAATTGTTTTCACAACATCCTTTTTGTCTTTAATGGTGTTACCCTTGCTTTTGGCACCAAAATTATTACCCTCAACACTGGTAGTGCCCATTTTGTACACAATAGCATGATACTCATCATCTTCTTCAGTGCCCACGTGAGGTGGGCTACACGCTCACCAGACGTGGTAGGCCTATCCAGCATCTCCTTAACCCACCATGTTGTGTGTTCCATGCTTTCCACTTTATCCATTGCATCTCTCAAAGTGGGGGTTATCATGAGCAACTTCTCCTTTACCCTGGGGTTATTAGTACAGCGTACCAACTGATCTCTAGTCAACGATTCTGTTAAATCGCCAAACTCACAAGTATGTGCTAAACTCTTGAGTGAGGCTATATAATTGCCCACTTTCTCTGTCTTGTTCTGCATCCTCGCAAAAAATGTTTGTCTATCCATAACTAAGTTGATCTTAGGAACAAAGTATTTCTCCAACATCATCACAGAAATATCTCCCTTTTGCATTTCCTATGGTGATCTCATCCAGACACTCATAAACGTTACGGCCCTCAAAACCTACATTATGCATTAAAACTCCTTGTTTTCTTGCTGCTGAGAATGTTTCTCCTCCAATCGCAAATAAATAGGAGTCAAAAATATTTTTCCACTTCTTTACAGGTAGGATTAGATCACCTGCTTCTGAAAGAACTAGCGATGGCAAAGCTATACTTCCTGCTGCCATTGCTTGCATCAGAAAGTCAATTTAAATCCCCATCATAATTAATTAATACAACAATATAAAATACTAACTGAAATAATAAGTTACTACAATGAGTTAACAAAAAACTAAAATAACAACTGCAATTGGCTGTGCTCGGATACAGAGTGAAAAAATACCAGGCCCCCATATGCTGCTGTAGATAGGCAGAGAAGGAAGGGAAGAAACAATATAACAAAACAGTAAATCTTTACTGTTGTAGTGTTAGCCGTAAGTGTGCAGCTTACTGGAATCCTAACAAGGGTTCAAGTTAACAATACATACATCAAACATTAATCCAAACAATCAACGTCAGCAACATACTGATTGACAAAATAGAGTAAAAAGAGAAGAAAAAGAGGAAAAGGATGAAACCATGTACAAATCATGGAAAATGTATTAACAAAGTTCTTTAAATACTGAGACATATAAAACAATGGTGCTCACACAGTACACAAATACCCAAATAAGCAGTACAATATGTAACTAAACAAGTGGCTGAGTGAAGGAATTATACAAAAATAGGGAGTTCAGGATAAAACTGAAACAACATAAAGCATAACAATGCGTCCTTCTTCAGTTACGGCCACATATGTGTGTCAACGACGTTTCGACCATTGTAGAAATACACGGTCATCATCAAGGCAGAGCAATAATTATCTGAGCGTCCAAGATAACTTAATACAACATCTATTAATAAGTAGTCCAACCGAGAATTCCGTACTTGTGTTAAATCCAACAAGGAATAGGCTCAAGAATAAAATAATCCTGAAACAGAGTGCGTAATATATTGTTGTTTCCTTTAGATTATGGGTTCAATAAAACCACACAAAAAATTTAAAGATCCAACTTATGAATCGGTAGAGTGCAAAGAGCCAAATTAATTGGCAACAAATATGTGTCTAATTCCTACAACATGCGATCATGTACTCATGACTGTGCAACACATTTAATGTGTTAGGCACAGCCATGGAAATGTATATGGGCCGTTATCAAACAATCCATTCATGCCCACCGGGTTCTCAGTCTCCCGTTTGCATCACATGGATCAGGAAAGCTTATGAGTAATAAAATTTATTTTATATCCTCTCCGTTAGCAGAAAGAAAAAATAAGAAAAACCTGTGCCCATTGCACAAACTGTCCACCATAAATAACAACACAGGTTAGCACACCAGCGTTCTACAACCATTTACGTGCCAGTGAACTACTTCCTGGTCATGTACCTCTGCTGACCAATGAGCCAGCTTCTTTTCTGATGGTTCCAGGAAACTCGGGAGACACGCTGATACAAGCTTCATGCAGCTGCATCCGCCGAAGACATACAGCAGCTCAGCATCGAAGACAGCTTCTTGCAGCTGCTCGCACAGGGAGCACACGTCAGCCCCAGCACGCTCTGCACACATGCGGCTCCAACAATGCGTACATCATGGCCCGGCCCAGGTAAGCGTTCCTCAGGAACACTAGGGGGCCGTGCACAGTTGACTTTCAAATCCCCATTCTCCTTGTGACATCGGCTAATAGCGAATATTTCCAAATAAAAAAAATCTAACTTCTCAACGTGCAGCACAGCAATAGGAGCACAGTTGGCCTCCAAATATCCATAGTCACTATTCAAAAAGACTCTCAAAGCCAACTTACAGCTAGTATAATGGCTAAATGGCTTTTAAAATCCAAATAGATGCAGCCTCACACACTGGGTTCTTGGGTGGATGCCTCAACTCATCGCCAATGTTAAGAGAACACATGTGAAATAGAAATGTTCAGCTCTCTTTATTGCACCCACCATGTAACAGCACAGCTCCTAATGCCAGATCTTCTCCGTCAACTGTGACCAGTATTCCCCACTTTGCATTTCATATGATGTACCTAAGAATCCAATACCTTGATCACAGTGCAGGCCAGGAATAGGCTGTTAGATAACAGGCCACAGTAGAGTCCATTGGCATAAGCGGGATGTTCTACAAAAGCAAATTGTAAAAATGCCCCTTAAATAATGCTCTCCCACCTCCACATCTTGGAACAAGAGGGAGAACGGGTGCACGTGACTTATTGGCAAAAAGCAGGTAATGCCCACACAAATTAGATCACAACCATATTTACCAATAGATGTATTCCTGTTGTAGGTTTTTAAGCACATGCTTGCAAACCTCAAACAGGCTTGACACCTGCTCATCGTTTCACAAAGGGCAGCCACAATGAGCTGCACCTCAATTATTCTATCTATGGGAGGGTTAAGACTGCAGGTGACTGCAGGTAGTAGTATCCCATGTAATGGCACTGCTCCCTCAATGAAAACCTCTGGCTCCATTCAGGGTTTCTGATCTGCTCTCCTAGTGAAGATCAAATAGCTGTTGGAGGTGTGAATAAATTGGTCTCTGTGTCCGGATAATTCTTCACATTTAAAACTCTTACCAGCCTATTGGAAGGATCCAAGTTTGCAATAGTAGTCTCACTGTGATTCCCCACTAACAATCCTTTTGGGAAGGGCGCCCTAGGCAATCAGAGATTATCCCCTATGGAACTGTGCCTCTCCTGGTTTCAGGGACTATTGAGGGCCAAATTATGGCGAGAAATGAGGTCAACTTGCTTGCTGCTGCAACTAAGTGCTCAGGTGTATTCCTGGGAGGCTTTGTAATCACATAGTTGACCCTTGATGAGGGTAAAAAGAATACCAAGGAGATGCATTGCGATTGTGTTGCCTTTGCAGGTAGTGGTGCCTTGAAAAGAAGATACCTAATGTCCTCACCAGCAGATATCCCATTGAGGTCATGTCCTTAGCATTCAGAACATAGTGCTAAGGACATCAATGCAACACCATTAGAGTATCAGTGGAACATACTTTTCTCAATATTGAAACTGTTTACAATTAAAAATATGTTCTGTGATCCTGCACATGGACAGATCTTATAGACTACCATAATGGAGAATAGCCTATCCCTCTATGAAATGCTAACTCACAAATACACTGTGTCCAGTCGATTTATCCTCAACATAACCCATACAGATTCAATTTTCAAACAAGATGTTACCTCCTCTGGGGGTGAAGACAAGAGGGATCCACTTGCTTCTTGGCTATCAGCTTGACTACCCCTCACACTACTGTCTGTGCACGCTGGCTCTTGAGTGGACAAGTTTTGGGGCCAAGGGATTTTTTCCTGCCGGATGCAGTACTGTAAAATATTGGCTTTGCGGTCCTCTGGAAGATCCTGCCACAGGTGGGAAACTGCTTTAGAAACTACCGGAAGGGTTACCTCTCCAGCAGACACAATTTGGTTCTCCACCAGCAAATCCACTGTCTGCCTATAGAAGTACAAATACCTGAAAGAGAAAAACACGGAGTGATGAAGGAATAACGGCAGTGTGCGCAAAGCATGCTGTGATAGAACATATCACACCTTCCTTGGCTGTACTTAATTTAAAGGAATTTGTAAAAACACATATATGTGGTTGATTGATCCTCTTCATTGATGTAGTCATTGGTAATTTACAATATACTTATTCGATGAAAACAACTTTGCAAATTAATTTTATGACACTACTACCATAGCCTCAAAGGGCAATGCACTGGAGTAAATGAATGCACTGATGAGAATAACAAACATCATACCTGATGATCAAATAGAAGGTGCCTTGTTGGATTTTTATAATGCCGAGTGACTAAACTAGGATGAGTGGTGGAATATGGGCAGATGGGAGGAAGGTAACGGAATATTATTGGTGTGCTTGTCAGTGAACAACAGCAGGTGTGATTTGGAACCATTAAGTTTCACATAGTTGCTAGCTTCCCATGATGTAAAGAAGGCATGCACATTTCATGGCATGTTAATGTTTTAGGTCTGGTGGTAGCCAAGATCTTTTGATTTTACTAACATTATATGTATAACACACTTACAGGGGCTTTCGGACAGCTCCCTTAAACCATTGGTCTGTTGTATCATTCACATTTTTATTGTGTCTACGAGAGCACAAATCATGGGCAATGAGTCAGCCCACTTCAGCCACTTTCTCTCTTCAATGTGAGTGATGGCCTTCTGCTTGATCATAAAAGGGGCACGGGCGTGGTCAGGTGCTGCAAGATTGCAGACGCTGGGTAAAGAACTTGCTGATCAACCCCCACAAACCTTTTTGAAACCGGGCATACAGACACATTTTACCCTGTAACAGGTGATGGAGGATGCCCTAAGGCCTTGGCATTTGCGGCAGTACTTTTGGCGCTCCCCTTTCAGATCATCTGCAGATGATTCACAAGTTAGGCTGCCGCTGCATAGCAAGTGCGGTCTGCCACTGGATCTGCAATAGGAACCTATGGCATCCAGGCAGAGGTCACATAGCCTAATGCCAGCCCTACGACACTGACTGGATTGCTTCCAGTCTAGGAACATCAGCTGAGTAATGCAGAGTCCTTGCCTGCATCATCCACATTGTCAGAATACAACTTGTGCCACCTTGGGGTGCAGATGCCATCTATGATCTGCCAGGTACCACCACCTCAGTTCGTCCACCCTGGCGTTGAATTATCGTTCGAAGTAGTGAGCAATCAGGGAGATGTCCAGCAGTTTTAACCACCACCAAAGGTGCAAAACCTCTCGCCACCAGACTTCACTCAACCCATGTGTTGCAGTCAAACCCACCCTTGATGAATGGCAGAAGGTTGTTCAGGGCCAGAGGAATGGCTCACAGCTCCAACACAGTGATAAGGAGTCGGGCTTCCACCAGAGACCAGAGTCCTCTGATCTTCACCACTCCCAGATGACCTCCTCTAGTGGCACATCAGTCACCACCCACAGCTCTGGTTGGAAAAGAACAGGTGCACGGCAGTGGTTAGACTTTGGTTGAGCTGCCAACACTGTAGATCTTGTGCAGTTTAAGCTGAACACTGGATGAAATCTGACATGTTTCCTTGGTGCTAGGCCCTCTAAGACGTCAGATTCCACTGCAGAGCCGGCATATCCCATTGGAGCAGCTGACAAGCGGGTTAGCAGGCCAAGAAGCCTCAGGCTTTCTCTCACCAAAATGAGGCTCAGAGGTTGAAACATTGGGATCATAGCCCAAATGTCCCGGTCCCATTGCAGCAGAGGAAAGACCCTGAACTGCACTGTGTGCAAGACAGCTACAATACCAGCTGGCTTGTGATCTGAATCTTGTGGATTAGCTGGGTTTGAGGGAAGCCAGAGTGATGACGTAGGTGATGATCTAGTGGTTGAAGTTTGTGATGAAGTCTGGTAGGCTGCTGCTGTGTTCAGCCTGGTTTTCTGAGAGTATGGTTTTCCATTCTTCCTTTGAGATGTAGCCCCAGTTTTGTCAGGCTGGCCTGGTGCTAGTTGTTCTGTGTTGGTGTAGGATAGAAATGGTAATCTTGATGAGGGTGTGATTAGGTCACTTGTGTGGGCTTGTTGACCGAGATGTTCTCAAAGGTTGTAAAAATAGGGTCCAGGAGGTGTCCGGCAGCGTGTGTGGGTCCTTTTACATGTTGGGTGATGCTGAGGTTTCCTGGGTCTTCGATTAGTGAGGTCTAGTTCAGGTCGGTACAGTCTCCTAAGTGGAAGCTCATGTCCTCAAGGAGGATGAAAGTGCTCGAGTCGAGAATGAGGAGTATGACAAGTAAGCAATAGAGTTGGTGAAGTGGGTGCATGGTCCTGTGGCCTGTTTAGGAGGGTGCCATTCTCAGGGTAAAGTTGGCTGTGACGTGGAGTCTGAAAGATAGGTGTTTTAGGTAGCTGTGGGTTGTGTACGCAGCTGATGACGGCCTTGAAGACAATGGTGATTACGTCCCTGGGCTTGTGTTGTCTGTCCTGACTTGCGATCTTAAAGCTGGGATCGCCATACAACAAAGAAACTTTTTATGCATTTGTCTATTACAGCAGCCACTGAAAAGTCCTTCAATAAAATATATGATGATATGTACAAACAAATTAGATGCTTATTGAGACAGGTTTCAAACACTTGAACCCAGACTCAAGATCTTATATAAAGTTGAGTAGCAAGTGAAAAAACAAAAGGGCAAAGGACATGGTAAATCTTCACCAAATCCTCCACAAATAAGGCTATTTGTAGTTATTTTCCACCAATCCCACCACAAATTAGACACTTTGTATTGATTTTGTAAAACATTTACCAATAATTAGAAATCAGCTTAGGTTACTGGGCATGTGTATGCACAATCTATTAAAACAGAGTCTTACCATTTGCATTGGTCCAGTCTCTTGCAACAAGAGATTCCCTGGGCTAGCAATAACAGACACTATGTGTAATAAAATAGTGCATTCATGTAAAGACATGAAATGAATGGGCTGAGCCAATTACACCCATAGTACCTTTCAAATTCCATCAGATCTGGAGACGACGTGACTGATGACTGTGTGAGTTCATATTTGCTCTCTTCTTCCAACGACTTGTTTCCATTTTGCTTACTGAGGCATCTGCTCATGGACGGGTTTTCTCTGCTAGATTCAACAGAAGCATTGCTAGACAACCAACACAAGAAGACAAATGCTGTGCATGACTGCCAAAGAGTTGTTTTTAAAATGCGGAGTTCTGGGTTCAAGTATGTGGACGCTCAATGAACCTGATCAAATACTTGAGTCATTTAACATCTCTCTACTATCACATCATTAAAACCAACATAGCAAGCATGGCAGTGCAATCAACAGTTATCAAATTCCTACGAAATAATAAACAAGCATTTGCAATGCAATAGGTCTCGCATTCACACGAGTTTGAGCTATTGGCATTGTAAATGACAATGCCTTTTATTTATGGTTTTTGCAATCCAAATAGCTTAAACTCGCGTAAATGTGAGGACCAGTGCATATTCATTCAGCCACACCTGCCTAGATAAGTCAGTTTTCCCTGAAAGAAATTCGGCCTTTATTGGATTTAGGTACAACTACTTTTGAGACAGCCTGTCCGCATGATGTACAATGCTGAAGATGTTCCTTTCGATGTGAGAGCATCAAAAACAAGCAAAAACCTCAAGCAACCCAACCCATTACCAAAATTCAGCAGAGATTTGTAGTTTGTATACAAAAGACAGAAGGAGATTTAGTAATTTCCATAAAACTTGCCGAAAGCACCCAACCTCGACAACAGAGTGTCAAAGGAACAGAAGTTCCTAAGAGAAGCGAACACAAGGGAAAGTGTTTTGCTCCACACCATGCCACTATACTCCAATCTATCCTACGACACACTGCTCCACTCTACACAAAACCACTCCACTCAATGCCTCCCCACACTTACACTCTATGCTACTATACTCTGTGCTGTTTGACTGTACAACACTCTGCGCCATTCTATTCTCCTACACTACTCAACTCTATGCCACGCTACTCTACAACAACCTGCTTTACACATCGTAACTCTACAACACTCTACTCCTCCTTATGCTCTTCCACTCTGACACTCTACTCCCTCAAGGAGCACTCCATACCATTCCACGCCACTCAACTGTACTCGCACCACTCTACAATTTACTACGCCACTCTATAACACTCCACTCCACTCAATCTGCAGCTAGCTATTTATTTTTACAAGCATGGGGGGATTTAGTAATTTGTTATCTACAAACGAGTGCATCTGCATGCCAACTCCTCTCCAACCGGTGCTCTTCTCACATCGTCGCTTTCAAACACTCATCTGTCAAGAACAGGCACTAATCTAGAGCGCCTTAATACACTGCACCTCTCCTCTTCAAAAGAGAAGCAGGCGCTCTGATATATTTTGTTCACACTTGTCATCTTGTGGCCATGCTGCCGTGCTGGTATCCTACGAAAGATACAGGTTTGGTTTCTGTTGGCATCAGCTTGCTGAGTTCAATAAAAGCCAATAACAAAGTCGTAATTCGCCCATGCATATTGTGAATGTGGCTCCCAGTGGGAAGGGATGGGTCCGAGTGTTTGTGCAAGTGTAGGGCTGGACCTTCCATAGGAGGTGCTAAATTACAAGCAACGTGCCAAATAACAGCATTTTTTTTTTAAAAAGGGAGTGCTCCAGCGGGAAAAAAATGTCTCTGAAGCGCAGGAATTGCTTGCACTTTTCCCGTAAAACATAATCTGCAAAGGAGTTATAAACCTTTTCTGAATCCTCTAGCCACCTTTCTGTAGCACATATCGATTTCCTCCTGCCCTCTCCTGTTTCCTTAATCTATAGGTGTATTGCTTCAATATCCCACCTCCAGTCATGCAATATTTTACCAAAAACTTTTACAATGTCCTGTGGAAATAGATCATTCTTCTTCAAACATTTTTTACTGAGAATAGTGCCTTAAGGTTGAAGACACAGTGTCAAAATGGGAAGTGAAACAGGTCCGGGAAAAAACAAAAAAAAACCCTGACCCACATTTGCGAATTGTCACCTTTTGCTCACATCTAGCTATCAGTCAGTGTTTCCGATGCTCGGTCGAAGCTGACAAGAGAATGATTATGGAAAGGGGCGACCAATCGGTCCCCCCAAACGTATGGTGGAGTACCCCGATCCCCCCCGGGAAGCCATTTTGGGCGGGAGGCGCGTCTCGGCTGGTATGCCCGAAGCGGCGTAGCCGGGGCGCGCTTTTTCCCGCCCAAGAGTGGGTTGTCCTAGACACCGAAGCCGTCCGCCACGCCCCTGGAGGCGGGTTTACGCCCGCCCAGAGAAGAATAAAAGGAGCCACAAGCCAAGGAAGCATCCTCTTGTTCCTGTGCTCTGAAGCTGCACCTCCTCGCTGCACGTGAGCTCGAGACGGAACGAAGAGCCAATTTTGAATTTAGTAATTTCTCTCTTTTCTCTTTCAGCATTACAAATCGCGTCAGGACCTTTCACCTACGTGGGAAAAATGCCGGGCAAGAGAGTCGCAAAAAAGGTCAGCACCGACCAGATGCTCCGGATGTTGGTGAAAGACATGGCAGAGATGAAGAGAAAAATGGCGGCCAGGGACGGTGCGGGAAGGCCAAAAAGACCCAACCCGACGGAGGCCCCAGCCGGAAGAAGGAAGAGGGCCAGGAATGGGTCAAATGAGGACGAGGTCCCAGTTCCGGAGGCTCCCCCGGCGAGCCCTCCTAGACCAGCGGAGATTCCCGCGCCGGCTCCTGCCGAGGGCCAGCGGATCCCCGTTGTGGTTACCCCAGTGGACGAGGGGGACATGCCCCCGGAGTTGGCCGCCCAGTTGGCCGCATGGCTGGGTAATAGCAGCGGGCGTTCCGTGGCTCCGGGGGACACGGCCGAGGAGGCCAAGCAATTAATGAGGCAGTTGCGGCAGTCTCGAGAGGCCGCGAAACCTCCTTGTCCGTTTGTTTCCCCGGAGGCTCCAGTAGAGCAACCCGCAGCTGGCACGAGTTCGGCGGCAATGGCGGTTACAGCTTCTAGCTCAGGTAAGCAGCTAATGCCGATCGCGGGGAAGGGGTCTGTACCCTCGAGAAGGGAGAAATTGGCTCAGCATATCCCGATGGAAGTCAAAGAACGGATATGGGCTGAGAAATACGTAAACATGTTCTCCTTGCTAACTGATCATTATGAGATTGAGCATGTGAAAGTTCAGAAAGAACTTATGCATCCGAGTGTTTGGCGCGCAAAAATGGCCGCCTTTAGAGTCGATGAGACGATAGGTAACTGGGGTAGAGCATTTGGCATATTCACTTCGATTATGGGGGAACGGAGACCTGATTTGTTGACCGAGTTACCTGTGTACCAGTCACGTATTATGGAATATTCTCAGACATATGTTGGCAATGAGTGGTTTTGTTATGATAATATTTTTCGTAAGGCTAAAGAGTTCGATACGTGCCTGACGTGGGATTGTTACGACTCCATTTCTTGGCAAAAAATGGAAAACTCAGGCATGTTAAAGGTGCCATTGTTGGGGGGGGGGGGGCGGGGGTGAGCTTTCCCGCCAACCATCCGGGGCGCCCTTTCGGACAGGGGCAAGTAATGAGCATCACCCAAGGCCGAACGGCAATACAGGTAAAAAAGGGGTATGCTGGAACTTTAACAGGGGAAAGTGTACGAGGCCCCAGGGGTCATGCAAGTTTAGGCATGACTGTGGGGGGTGTGGACAGTCTTCGCATCCCGAGACCATGTGCAGAGCCAAAACGGGTGATAACGGAAGTAGGGCAAGCGCCAAACAGGTCTGACATAGTCCGAGGGGCGGCTTTACCTACACCGGTTGATACCATGGCAATGATTCCTTGGCTCAGCGAATACCCTGATCATGTCTCCGCTGGGGTGTTGCGAGACGGTTTTTCTTACGGTTTCCGCATCCCGGTGGGGAATTTTCAGGGTAAAGCACAGTGTAGGAACCAACTTTCGGTCCTGCATAATACGGCAGTGGTGCAAGCGAAGATTGGGAAAGAAGTAGCCCGGGGTCGGGTGGCGGGACCATTCAACATGCCACCAGTTCCTAATTTTGTTTGTTCGCCCTTGGGAGTGGTCCCCAAGAAGGACCCGGGTGAGTTTAGACTGATACATAATTTGTCAGCCCCGAGGGATTTGTCAGTTAATGATGCAATAGACCCAGAGCTTTGTTCGGTGCGGTACGCATCCTTCGATGATGCAGTCGCCATGTTGAATCGCCTGGGGCCCGGAGCGCTGATGGCCAAATCTGACATCGAGTCCGCATTCCGGTTGCTCCCGGTACACCCGGACGATCAGCGTCTCCTGGGCTTCATGTTTCAGGGGCGCTATTACATGGATAAATGTATGCCAATGGGCTGTTCCATATCGTGTGCTTATTTTGAAAAATTCAGTTGTTTCCTGCAATGGGCATTCACAAGGATGACGGGTTTTCAGCATGTCATGCATTATCTAGACGATTTTCTGTTTCTGGGGGCAGCCGGGGACACAGAATGTGCACAGGCTTTAAAAGAATTTTGTGATCTGATGAGACAGTTTGGTGTGCCATTGGCGCCAGGTAAGACTGTGGGGCCCTCAACTTCGCTCGAGTTTCTTGGAATAGAGCTCGATTCCGAAGAAGGTTGCTTCCGGTTGCCAGAAGAAAAAGTGCGGAAATTCAGGGCTTCGCTTGAAGCATGTATTAGAGAAACTAAGGTGAACTTGCATCAATTGCAGCAGACTGTGGGGCAGTTGAATTTTGCCCTTAGGATAATGCCAATGGCCCGCCCCTTTTCCCGCTCGATTGCACAAGCCATGGTCGGTCTTAAAGAGGGGCACCACCGCACGAGGCTCTCGGCTGAGATTCGCCAGGACATGCGCATTTGGTTGGCATTCCTGGCAGACTTCAATGGTCGGGTTGTCTGGACGAAGCCGGCGGTGTCCTCCGAAGAGTTGGGGCTGTGGACAGATTCGGCGGGGAGTATGGGCTTTGGCGCCATATTTGGCAATCATTGGTCGGCGCAAACATGGCCGTCATGGTGGCACGAGTGTGGACTTACAAGTAACATTGCTTTTCTTGAACTGTTCCCTATTCTGGTGGCTTTGAAAACATGGCCTGAGGGGTTTAGGGATCACTCTGTGGTGTTCTGGTCTGATAACATGACCGTGGTTGAGTGTATCAATAGTCAGGCAGCACGATGCAAGTGGATCCTGAGGTTGCTCAAGGAAATTGTTTTACTATGTATGCAATTGAACGTGCTCTTTAGAGCGAGGCATGTGCCAGGGGTACTGAATCAGGCTGCTGATGCGCTTTCTCGTTTAAGTATGCAGGCCTTCTGGGGTTTTCTGCCCACAGCGGACCCGGTGGCGGCACCATTTCCCGAAGCTCTCTGGTCTCTCGGTGCCCGAACTACAAAACCTCGTGGGAGAGAGTTTAGCACCCAGGACAAGGAAGGCATATGAAGGGGCGTTCCGTTCCAATTGGTCCTTTTTGGGTTCTGCTAGGAGGGAGTTTTGGGGCCAGGAGGAATTTGTCATAGAATTTTTACTGTCATTACGCAGGGCAGGCAAATCGGTGGCTACGGCCCAGAGGCATCGGGCCGCCATCTCCTTCATGGCGCGGGCCCATGGTATCCAGGATCCTACAGCGTCTTTCGTAGTACAGAAAGCGCTGCGGGGGTGGCAACGCCTTGAGGGTCGCAGAGTAGATGAAAGGCACCCGATAGGTCTGGATAGGTTGGCCCTGTTACTGTCCGTACTCCCTACAACATGTGCATCCCAGTCGGAAACAGTGTTATTCCGGGCCGCTTTTGCATTAGCATTCTATGGGGCTATGCGGGTAAGCGAACTGGTGGCAAGAAACAAGCAGGATACGGGGGGGGTTTGTGCCGAGAGCACATTCAAGTAAAAGGGGAGACGATGATTGTCTCGTTTGTCAGGTCCAAGACCGATCAGGGAGCGATCGGGGACAGTGTAGTAGTCCAGCGGATTCCCGGATCTCCCATGTGCCCGGTGGCATGCGTTGAGGAGTATTTGGCGCAGAGGGCGGCATCATGGGGGGGGACATTGCTGAGGCACGCAGATGCCACCCCACTGACAAGGTTTCAGTTCCAGCGGGTGTTTGATTTGATTGATTTGATTTGGACTTGTAGAGCGCATGGCTGCCCTAGAGCGTCCCAGCGCTAATCCTAATCTGAACCAGGTGAACTCAAGCGAAAGCGAGATTAGAGGGTGGTAGGGAACAAAAAGGTTTTAAGTGCTCTTCTGAATTTCAGATGATCCGGTTCCATTCAGAGTTCTCTAGGGAGAGCATTCCATTTGTTTGACACATTCAGTGAGAACCGTCGGCCTCCTGTTCTAGCTTTCCTCACTCGTGGGACAATGGCAAGATTTTCTCCATCCGAGCGAAGGGCCCTGGGCGACTTGTAAGGTCGGATCAATCCTCTCAAGGCTGGAGGGCCTTTGCCTTGCAGGGTCTTATGTGCAATACAGAGAGATTTGAAAGAGACCCGCTCTTGGATGGGGAGCCAGTGCAGGGCTTTCAGCAATGGTTTGGCTGAGGCCCTTCTCGGCGCCCCCATCAGCAGCCTGGCTGCGGCATTCTGAGCTCGCTGAAGAGTCTTGATGGTAGCAAGGGGGGCTGCGAGGAAAAGGGAGTTACCGTAATCCAGTTTGGACAAAATCAAACCCTGGATTAACAGCTTTCTAGATTGAAAGGGAAGGAGAGGAAGTACCTTCCGGGCTGCCCGAAGCAGGCCGAAGCAGCCTCCCACCACTTTCTGCGCTTGGGTCTTGAATGTAAGTTGGGGTTCGAACCAAATCCCTAGGCTTTTTATTTGCTGCTTAGGGGGTGGAAGATCTCCCATACAAGCAGGCCACATCTCAGGAGGCAGAGAGGTAAATTGATTGCCTAGGAGCATGATCTCCGTCTTAGATCCATTTAATTTAAGTTTTGAACTGGACATCCAGGAGGAAATGGCTGTAAGACAGTCTGGGAGATCAACCGGGCTGCCCTCATGTTGCGACAGCGAGACAACAAGCTGCGTGTCATCGGCATAACTTATAGCTTTAACCCCAAATGGGGCTATCACCTTCTCCAACGGGGCCATGTAGACATTAAACAGTGTGGGGCTGAGGGAGGAACCCTGCGGCACCCCACACTGAAGAGGGAAGGGCTCTGACATGGACCCATTTTCCCAAATCCTAAAGGATCTCTCCTCCAGGTAGGACTGCAACCATTTGTTTGCAATGGCAATTTCGGCCGCGGGCTTGAACCCGGGCGAGTTTGGGACTCATTCCTTCCGGATAGGGGCTGCTACAGAGGCTACAGCCAGGGGTCTGAGTGTGGAAAAAGTAAAACAGCTGGGGCGTTGGTCCTCGAATTGTTACAAAAGGTACGTGCGGTTGCACATGTTGTGAAGCTGATATCATGTACTCACGCTTCTTGTCTTTGTTTGGTTACAGTTTCGCAAACCTACGAGGCGGGGCGGACTGTGCAGTCGACCCGACACCTGGGAACCAGCGGTCAGAGATCACCGGCTGCGGAAAGAGTGGTGTGGGTCGTGGGCCACTCATACGTGAGGCGTGCCGCGGACGTATTCAAAGCAGGTGACATGATTCACACAGCTGGGGAATACGGGTACAGGGTGACCTTCTACGGAAGGGGCGGGCTCTGTATTGACCAGTTTCAACAGTTTCTCGAGGGTTTGTTAGGGCGGACAAGGTCACCGCCATCTATACTCATAGTACATCTGATACATAGTACAATGATTTGGTGACCACTGGTAGACGACTACTTCTCGAGGCGATACTATCCACAGTAAGTTGGTTGGCGAGAAGAGTTCCAGGGTGCACGATTGCATGGTCCCATATGATTCCACGAAAGGTATGGCGAGAGGCTAATTCAGTGTCTGCTATAAATCATTCTGTGAAAAAGGTGAATAACAAGTTGAGTAGACTGTTCCGTACCAGTACATTGCATTCGATTCCTCATGGTTGTATCAGGGGGGACAATATGTATCTAGAGGATGGGGTCCATTTGTCCCGGGTGGGGAATTGTTTACTCATAGGAGACTTCGTAGCCTGGTTAAGGAGTTTACAGCATGACCTTTAGGTAGGAGTTTTGTGGGGGGTCCGGATAGCCGGTCAACTATCCGGCCTGTGGCGGTAAGGTCATGATCGGTGAGCAGTCATTGGAAGATCCCATGGGGGGGGCGTCACCCATTACGGATGGGAGCGCCCGGGGGGAGGTGGCCATTGGCCCCTCAACGGGGAGGCGGTCCCTTCTAAAGGACGGGACGCCTAAAGGAAAGGGAAGGCGGTCAAGGCCCCTCCCTGGATAGGAGGGGCTACGGGCCCCTCCTGGGAATTTCCCGGGGCCAGGACATCTGCGACGGCAGATGTGGTAAGTTGTGTAGGGTGGGGAGGGGGGTCTACGCTACCTTCTAGACACCTCACACGAGTCCTCGGACGACCACGTACATGGCGTCGAGTTAACAGGGGCCCCCGTCAAGACAAGGGAAATTGGTATGGCACACGAGGTGCAGTCCTCTGTGCGGCCGCCCCTCACAAGTGAGGGGGGAGTTCTGGTTTAGGGATCTGACACCGGTTACGACCTTGCCGTTGGCCCTTAACGTTAGGATGTACAATTTCAATTTGAAATGCATTTTTGTAAGGATGTTAGTATCGGCTAGGAGAACCTTTGTATTAGATATGTGTTAAGGTTAGCCAAACATCGTAATGTGGATATGAAATTGTACATGATATGAAACTGTTATTTTAATGTTTTGATTTTGTTTCATATTTTAATAAATACGGCCGGGAGGGTAACTCCCTCCCGCCTTCCAAAAGTTCAAGAACTGTTTCCGGTTTCCCAATTCTTGGGGATTGTGTTGAGAGGGGGTGGCGGGTATCTCAGCCATATGGAAAGGGGCGACCAATCGGTCCCCCCGAACGTATGGTGGAGTACCCCGATCCCCCCGGGAAGCCATTTTGGGCGGGAGGCGCGTCTCGGCTGGTATGCCCGAAGCGTCGTAGCCGGGGCGCTCTTTTTCTCGCCCAAGAGTGGGTTGTCCTAGACACCGAAGCCGTCCGCCACGCCCCTGGAGGCGGGAGGAGGCGGGTTTACGCCCGCCCAGAGAAGAATAAAAGGAGCCACAAGCCAAGGAAGCATCCTCTTGTTCCTGTGCTCTGAAGCTGCACCTCCTCGCTGCACGTGAGCTCGAGACGGAACGAAGAGCCAATTTTGAACCCACCCACCATCCCCTGAAGACAGCAAGTTGTTGTAGTATAAAGTCCTTTTACGTAGTAGTTGTTTTCTTGCAGGTTGTTTCTGAATAAAGTTTGTGATTCGGTTGCAATAAAGTGGATAACTCTGTGCAGTATGCTTTATTAAAGACTTTCATCAGAGTGATTAGTAATGTTTTAGATGTTTTAGAGGGTTGAGACTTGATCTGTTTTAAGTAGGAATGTCTCTTTCTTTTAGTCATTAATCTTGTCGTATTTATTGTTTGGTCGGGCGGTAAGGTCATGATCGGTGAGCAGTCATTGGAAGATCCCTAGGGGGGGGCGTCACCCATTACGGATGGGAGCGCCCGGGGGGAGGTGGCCATTGGCCCCTCAACGGGGAGGCGGTCCCTTCTAAAGGACGGGACGCCTAAAGGAAAGGGAAGGCGGTCAAGGCCCCTCCCTGGATAGGAGGGGCTACGGGCCCCTCCTGGGAATTTCCCGGGGCCAGGACATCTGCGACGGCAGATGTGGTAAGTTGTGTAGGGTGGGGAGGGGGGTCTACGCTACCTTCTAGACACCTCACACGAGTCCTCGGACGACCACGTACATGGCGTCGAGTTAACAGGGGCCCCCGTCAAGACAAGGGAAATTGGTATGGCACACGAGGTGCAGTCCTCTGTGCGGCCACCCCTCACAAGTGAGGGGGGAGTTCTGGTTTAGGGATCTGACACCGGTTACGACCTTGCCATTGGCCCTTAACGTTAGGATGTACAATTTCAATTTGAAATGCATTTTTGTAAGGATGTTAGTATCGGCTAGGAGAACCTTTGTATTAGATATGTGTTAAGGTTAGCCAAACATCGTAATGTGGATATGAAATTGTACATGATATGAAACTGTTATTTTAATGTTTTGATTTTGTTTCATATTTTAATAAATACGGCTGGGAGGGTAACTCCCTCCCGCCTTCCAAAAGTTCAAGAACTGTTTCCGGTTTCCCAATTCTTGGGGATTGTGTTGAGAGGGGGTGGCGGGTATCTCAGCCATATGATTGTCAGTTACTGCCTTGTATCATCCACAGCCCTTGCCTGCCGCAGCTGGTTCTTTGATGGGGCACAGTATCATGTGACAGATGTTTGTTGGCATTGAATGTCTGGCAACAGAATTATGTACTTGTGACTGAGCCGCAGGACTGGACACGGCATGCACACTAGCACTTGTAGGCTTGCAGCTGCTCACACAGTTTGTTCCTCTTCCAAATGTTTTCGTTTGTCCTCTCTGTTTGTTCTCTCTGATATTAGCCATCTCTTTTTCTATCACTTTCTAAAATCTGCTCCTAGTTGAGGCACTGGCTCCGACACAAGAGCTTTTGGCTCCCACGGCAAAATGGTATTTTTACGTTTGGCCTCCCTTTCTATCAGCCTTTTGTTGCAATCCCGGAATAGTTGTGGCCACTTATCTTGTCGCCGCGATAACCTCTCCGTGCCTTGTGACAGCATGCTTTAGTGCGACTTACACCTTGCACCCTCCCTCCGTTGCTCATTATGGCCCTGCATATGGTCACTGTCTGCCCGCTCGTCCCCGTCATATGGAGGCCGCGCGGTGGTGAAGAGAGCGACCATTGACCCTGTCACCAGGTAGGTTGCTTCCCCACGCCACCACACAGCCCTCCTGTGTCCTGAGCCGCTGCTACCGCTCAAACTGGTTTGTGCCTGCGTGATTTAAATTGTTTTGTGCTCTCTGTACTTGTGCCCCTCTGTGCCTCACTTTGCCTTGTGTATCCCCTGCTCTGTGCCCCCACCTGCTAAGTTAGCATTGTTGTTATTGCTGTACTCTGTACTACACTTTTGCCTTCTGTATCCCGCTGTCTGCCCGCTCGTCCCCGTCCACGCTCTCTTCCCGGCGCTGCATTTCCTGCGGCCCGCCCCCAGTGCTCCCATTCGCCGCCCCGCTCCCGCCTCCCAGCTGCTCCTCCCTCCAACTCCCCCTCATAAGGAGGTCGCAAAGCGGCCGCGCGCCTGCCGCTGGCGTGCCAAAGGCAAGCCCGTCTGTGGCCCTCCACGCCTGGACCGCGTCCAGCGCCAGGACCCCTGGCCCTCTCACTCACCACGACGCACACCACCGCTACGACCCCAGCACCCTCCATGCACTCAACGCCGGACGGTCACACACCTGCTGCCTGGCCACCCCTAAGCGCACACAAGGACCCTTCTCCTGCCGGAGCTGCAGCTTCACCAGCATCCGGCCCGCCAACCCACCCACTGAAGAACCCAACTTCCTCAGCTGCATCCTGCTCAACACCTGATCCACCCGCAAACACGCCGTCGAACTCTGCGACCTACTCGACACCAACGCCCCAGACGTCGCCTTCCTGACGGAGACTTGGCTGACCCCCACCTCGGCGCCCGACATTGCCTTAGCCATCCCAGAAGATCACCCGCAAGACCGCATTAACATAGTAGGTGGAGGAATTGCCATTGTCCACAGAAACACCATCAAAATCTCGACAGACGCCGACGACACCCTCAGCACCGCCGAACACCTGCACTTCAAGATCCACACCGACCCCAACACCACCCTCAGAGGCACCCTCGTCTACAGATCCCCCGAACCTCAACCTCAGTTCAGCGATTCCTTCGCCGACTTCATCAGCACACACACCCTCGCCTCCACGGACTACATCCTCTTCAGGGACCTGAACTTCCACATTGAGAACAACAACGACTCCAACAACTTCACCCTGATCGACAACCTCGGACTCAGACAACTCGTCACAACACCCACTCACTCCGCTGGCCACACACTTGACCCCATCTTCTCAGCAAGCACCCACGTCTCTTTCAACCACACATCGAACTCCACTGGACCGACCACCACTGCATCCACTTCACCTTCCAGAAACCTACCACCCACCACCGCACCCAGCCGATGCACCTGGGGCAAGATCACCGAGGACCAGCTAACCAGCGCCCTCGCCCAGAGCATACCCGCAGACCCAACCGACCCAGACGCCGCAGCCCGCAACCTCAGACAATGGATCGACGACTGCACCAACACCATCGCCCCGCTCAAGAAACCCCCCAACACCCAGACCAGCAAGAGAGCCAGCTGGTTCACGAAGACCTCCAGGCCTCCAGGCCAACCTGCCGAAAACTGGGAAAAAACTGGACCCGTGAAAGAACACCGGAAAGCTACACAGCCCACAGGAACGCCACCCGCCGACACCACCAACTCATCAGATCCGCCAAAAGGACCACCTTCAGAGACCGCATAGACAACAATGCACACAACAGCAAAGAGCTCTTCAGCATCGTGAGGGAACTCTCCATCCCCAGCTCCAAAAAGACATCCCACCTTCACAAAACCTATGCGACTCACTGGCCACCTTCTTCTACCACAAGATCGCAGACATCCACAACATCTTCAACGCCGTCATCACCCCGGCAACCGCCGGCACCCCCTCCCCCACTGCCACCACCCTCACCAACCACCTGCTCGCCTGGACCAACATCAACGACGACGACACTATCAAGATCATGAACACCGTCCACTCCGGATCCCCAGAAGACCCCTGCCCACACCACATCTTCAACAAAGCCAGCAGCACCATCGCACCACATCTCCAGAAAACCATCAACATCTCCTTCGAGACAGCGACCTCCCGGAGAGCTGGAAACACGCAGAGATCAACGCCTTACTCAAGAAACCCAAGGCGGATCCCAAGGACCTAAAGAACTTCCGACCCATCTCCCTGCTCCAGTTACCGGCGAAGGTCATCGAAAAGACCGTCAACAAACAACTGACCAGCTTCCTCGAAGAGAACAACATCCTGTACCCATCCCAATCCGGATTCCGTAGCAACCACAGCACCGAAACTGCCCTCATCACCGCCACCGATGACATCAGGATCCTGCTCGACAACGGAGAAACTGCAGCCCTCATCCTCCTGGACCTGTCAGCCGCTTTCGACACAGTCTGCCACCACACACTAAAAGCACGCCTCCACAACGCCGGAATTCAAGGGAAGGCTCTGGACTGGACCACCGCCTTCCTCAGCGGGCAAACCCAGAGCTTCCGCCTCCCCCCCTTCCGCTCCAAAGCCACCGAGATCTGCGGCGTACCCCAAGGATCATCCCTCAGCCCAACGTTGTTCAACGTATACATGGCACCGCTCGCCCACGACACCCAGCTGATCCTCTCGTTCACCAAGGACCTCCACACAGCCAAAACCAAACTCCAGGGAGGAATGAAGGCCGTCGCAGACTGAATGAGGAACAGCTGTCTGAAGCTGAACTCGTACAAGACAGAGGTCCTCATCCTCGGTTCCACCCCCTCAGCCTGGGACGACTCCTGGTAGCCGACGCACTAGGAGCACCCCCTACACCCAGCAACCATTCGCGAAACCTGGGGGTCATCCTCGACTCCACACTCTCCATGACAAAGCAGGTCAACGCCGTCTCCTCCTCCATGTTCAACACCCTCTGCATGCTTCGCAGGATCTTCAAGTGGATATCCACAACTAGAAGGACGGTCACCCAGGCCCTCGTCAGCAGTAGACTGGAGTACGGCAACACACTCTAAGCAGGAGCCCCGGCCAAACTCCTGAAACGGCTTCAACGCATCCAGAATGCCTCCGCACGCCTTATCCTCGACATCCCGCGCCACAACCACATCACACCCCACCTGAGAGACCAGCCCTGGCTCCCCATCAACAAGAGGATAACCTTCAAGCTCCTCACCCACGCACACAAGGCACTCCACAACACCGGACCAGCGTACCTCAACAGCCTCTGCACCCCATCCCGCCAGCTTCGCTCTGCAGACCGCGCCCTCACCACTGTCCCCCGCATCCGAAGAGTGACCGCCGGCAGCAGATCATTCTCCCACCTCGCTGCCAAGACATGGAACTCCCTCCCCATCTGCCAACGGCAGACCGAAGACCTCCTAACCTTCAGGAGGGACTCATAATGAATCAGAAGCCAACCTTCACTAAGGGACTCATAATGAATCAGAAGCCAACATTTACAAAGGACAAACACACAAGCCAACGAAAAATAAGGACGGGGAGTGGGCAAAGTTTCTCTCCGAACTACCACAGCTTTTTACAGTGCCGCGCTTGCACGCTGGCTCACGCTCAACCTTAAAAAATGAAAAGCTTAATTTAGATTTGAGTGACAACAAAAAGGAATCGATACTGTAGTAGCTGTAAATCCGCCTAAGATTTTCTGTTATTACCCAACTCTAAATCTAGCCAGATGAGTATCAGATAAAATCTATTTAGACATAACATACAGAGGGGCTCAGATTCTTACTAATGTTGAACTATTAGAAGGCTGCACATTTCACCTCAATCACTTAGAAACGGCAGAAGTGCAGTCTGGTGCTATGCATAAAAAAAGTTATTATTACTGTGATCAACAATCAAACATCTAATATTGCATTGATAAGTGGTCAAGAAGCTGTAAAATTTCTTTATAAACTAAAGCATTAACTGTATTACAGAAATAGAGATTTAGAACTTGGAACCCTCAAACTCCTATATCAAATGTGTAACAACAAAATATGAATGAATAATGGTGAGTATGTACTGACAATTAGCAGCCCACTATCTTCTATGTTTTCCAAAGTATTACCTATTTAAGTAAGGAAAACTAGTCTTTGCTAAATCCCTTTGCTGCTGCCCAGCAGACGGCTCCTTTTTCCCAGACGGCGCAGACAAGTTCAAAACAATGGAAATGCAGGGTTCACTATGAAAACTAAAAGATTAATACACATTTTTGACCCGTTGGAAGATGCTTTCAAATGTTGGGCATATTTCTAGTAGCATGCTAAAGAGGGTGTAATGGTTTCCTACAAAATCCAACAATTATATACAGTCAAGTTATGAGTAAAGGTCATCAATTGCGATAATGTTCCATCATAAGCATAATCAACAACCACCTAACAAATGATGACTTAAACCCTGTATCGACATAGCAACAGAGAATTAAAAAAACCACAAAAGCATGACAGAGCAGGAGATGCTTGTACACACAAAGAAGTAAAAGCCACTGACATATAACTAACCAACTTTTTATCAAATTAGCAACATTATTACTCAAAGGAAGCCACTACATTTGTGGATTCAACAACCACTATAACCAAACAAATAGAAGGGGAGGAAGTAACATCACCCATGATAGTACTTGAGAACACCCATGGGCCGATCATTCACTATGAGCAATAGCCATGACAACACCTCCTCAAAGGAATTAGAAATGTGTTCCTTCACGTGTTAACTCCTGACTCCCTGTGATGAGTTACTTAAAATTGTAACTGAATTAAATGGTACTACAGCAACACATCATCTCATATTGTTACCCCTTAAATTATAAGTTTCTGGACAGTCTAGTAGGGAACTACATGGTACTTGTACATCAATTTATTCCACAAAACGCTGCCATTGTTTCACTCACTTGCCAAGCTTTACGAATGCTGTGTGGCTTCGTCTTTTCCAAAACCAGATTAGTGCCAACTTCTCCTCAGACGAGAGACCTGCCATGCAATGTGGTCACTTGCGCTTATGCGGAGTTAAACCTACTTAATTCTTCAAGACTGAGATAAATTACCTGATATTTTATAGAAAATTACCTGGCATTGCAGCAGTACACTCTGACATATTCCTCCTTCACCTCTTCCAGGCTGCATGGGTTTCCATCCTCCAAATGGAAAGACTCTAGTTACACAGAGAAGAAAAGTTACAAATTACGACTATCAAGACATTCGTCTCCAGTTCATCACAATGGATGGAGAAATTAGATACTCACCACCATATTAAATCTAGTATTCCCTACACTACAGTTCCTGAAACATTTTTATTTTCTCTGCACATTAAATCAATTGAACCCTATCTAGGAGAAAGAAATCAACAACTGTGGGTCCAGGAGCAATCGAACAAGCAATAAAAATCACCAGAACAACCAAGTTTTTAATGCTCTTCAAAAGAAGAGTAAGGCTTGGCTCTTCCAGAAGTGTAGGAGTAGTCTGATGCCAATGACAGAAAATCTCCTAACTTCCGCGTGAGCCCTGCCTTTCTCCAAAAGATTGCATTGATATACCCTTCTCCGACTGCCAGGCTGCGGATTAATACTGTGATCTCCCCTCAAATTGCTGTGGCTCGAGGTTCGAGACAGGGGTGTCTACTATCCTCCCTCCTCTTTGCCATAGCCATGGAGCCTCTGGCAGCCAGACTGCAGCAGCATCATGCCAGGGTGGGAGGGGGCTTGATGTCATGCCTAGGGTAATTATGGATCAATGTTCGCGGATGATATGACTCTTTACGTCAATCACCCGGAGACCAATGTTGACCCCCTTAAACGTGAAATCTCCAGATTCGGTGTACTTTCAGGTGTCAATGTCAATTGGGGGAAGTCTATAATTTTACCACTCACTGCCGCTACGGTCATATTCCAGTCCAAATTCCCTATTAAATGAACGGCCTCCCCAGTGGCGTACCTCGGCAACTGGATTAGTAGGGATCATGAGAAGCTGTGGAGATGCAATTAAGGCAAGCTCAAGGAGTGATTGGAGAGTAGATTACCCCGTTGGAGAGCACTCCCTCTCTCCCTGGCTGGTCGGATCGACATCGCCAAAATGGTGGTGCTAACAAAATTCCTCTATGTGTTTGTGAATAACCCAATCCCCCTCACCTCCAAATTCAAGAGGAGGCTACGTTCCAACCGGATATCCCTCGCATTGGCGGGCGGGCAACCTTGTGTAAACTGGGAGGCCCTTACCCCCCCGCTCGAGCAGGGGGGCTTGGGAGCGCGTGACATGAAATTGTACCACAGCTGGGCCAGGCCCAATTCAGGTTTCATTGGATTTACCAGACTCTTTTCATGGCACACACCGCCCCTGAAAGGGACTGAGTGGACCCAGTTCCGCTACACTTGGCACTGTTTCGCCCACAGCATTGACCGCAGCCTGGGATTGACACAGTAGGATGCACGGTCTGGGCATACCAGAAACTTTGCCACAGAACGAGTCTGGATACCATGTTCGCACCACGGTGCCGCTTACTAGACACAAAGCATTGCCTTTCACGACCAAGATGGGGTGTGCCAATGACCACGCAAGCGCCAGTTACATACACTGGGGCATGCTTTCAAGGAAGGCGTCTTCATTGATCTAGATATTGCGCTGGGAGAGGATCACACTGGCTTCCTTGACAGGATGACCTACTTCCAACTGCGAGCAGCGATTCAAGCTTAATATCCCTCGTCCTGACTGCGCCCCCAACTTTCCAAGTTCTGGAAGCAATTTCAACTAATCCCTAGCCCGCAAACTTTTTTCACGTATTTACTCTGGCATGCAGCGTGAATCTCCAGCCTGCGTACCCCCGCCCAGCGCGAATGGGAGGCAAGCTTGGGAACTTCGTTTGAGGAAGGGGTAAGGGCCAACTGCTGCACATAGTCAAGAGGTATGTCACCCAATTATAGATTGCGGCTAATCCATTTTAAATTCCTCCCCAGACTATATAGGACTCCTGTATGGCTGCATAAAGCGGGATTGAGTGCGGATGCAAGATGCGTACGCTGCGGAATGCCTGAGGTCTCCTTCATGCACCTGGCCTGGTAATGCTTGGATGCAGCTAAATATTGGACCTGCGTTTTTGAAGGGCTAGATGAAATGTTGGAATGCAGGCTGCAGCAATCCCACTCATCGCTTTGCTAGGATATGTCAGAGATCTCCCCGCAGACATTAGGAGACTGGCTGCCATGATGCACTATTGGCCAAGAAGCGGGTGGCTCTCTGCTGGGGCCGTAAGCGTAAAACGCGTAGGGATGACTGGCTTAGGGACACTGCTTTCTGCCATAACCAATTGCCAGAATTCTGGGACTCATTCCGACACAGGCACGCCCTCACACCATCTGACAACCCCTGCAAAGTTTTCTACAAACTCATTCTGTCGACCATGCAAATGTCCCGGTGCCTGCGGTGTAAACGGCGCTACTATCAGGGGACCGCACTACACGCCAGAGTGCCTCTCTCCCTAATTTAACCAGAGAGACATGCCAGGGTGGGAGGGGGCTTGATGTCCTGACTAGGGTAATTATGGATCAATGTTCGCGGATGATATGACTCTTTACGTCAATCACCCGGAGACCAATGTTGACCCCCTTAAACGTGAAATCTCCAGATTCGGTGTACTTTCAGGTGTCAATGTCAATTGGGGGAAGTCTATAATTTTACCACTCACTGCCGCTACGGTCATATTCCAGTCCAAATTCCCTATTAAATGAACGGCCTCCCCAGTGGCGTACCTCGGCAACTGGATTAGTAGGGATCATGAGAAGCTGTGGAGATGCAATTAAGGCAAGCTCAAGGAGTGATTGGAGAGTAGATTACCCCGTTGGAGAGCACTCCCTCTCTCCCTGGCTGGTCGGATCGACATCGCCAAAATGGTGGTGCTAACAAAATTCCTCTATGTGTTTGTGAATAACCCAATCCCCCTCACCTCCAAATTCAAGAGGAGGCTACGTTCCAACCGGATATCCCTCGCATTGGCGGGCGGGCAACCTTGTGTAAACTGGGAGGCCCTTACCCCCCCGTTCGAGCAGGGGGGCTTGGGAGCGCGTGACATGAAATTGTACCACAGCTGGGCCAGGCCCAATTCAGGTTTCATTGGATTTACCAGACTCTTTTCATGGCACACACCGCCCCTGAAAGGGACTGAGTGGACCCAGTTCCGCTACACTTGGCACTGTTTCGCCCACAGCATTGACCGCAGCCTGGGATTGACACAGTAGGATGCACGGTCTGGGCATACCAGAAACTTTGCCACAGAACGAGTCTGGATACCATATTCGCACCACGGTGCCGCTTACTAGACACAAAGCATTGCCTTTCACGACCAAGATGGGGTTTGCCAATGACCACGCAAGCGCCAGTTACATACACTGGGGCATGCTTTCAAGGAAGGCGTCTTCATTGATCTAGATATTGCGCTGGGAGAGGATCACACTGGCTTCCTTGACAGGATGACCTACTTCCAACTGCGAGCAGCGATTCAAGCTTAATATCCCTCGTCCTGACTGCGCCCCCAACTTTCCAAGTTCTGGAAGCAATTTCAACTAATCCCTAGCCCGCAAACTTTTTTCACGTATTTACTCTGGCATGCAGCGTGAATCTCCAGCCTGCGTACCCCCGCCCAGCGCGAATGGGAGGTAAGCTTGGGAACTTCGTTTGAGGAAGGGGTAAGGGCCAACTGCTGCACATAGTCAAGAGGTATGTCACCCAATTATAGATTGCCACTAATCCATTTTAAATTCCTCCACAAACTATATAGGACTCCTGTATGGCTGCATAAAGCGGGATTGAGTGCGGATGCAAGATGCGTACGCTGCGGAATGCCTGAGGTCTCCTTCATGCACCTGGCCTGGTAATGCTTGGATGCAGCTAAATATTGGACCTGCGTTTTTGAAGGGCTAGATGAAATGTTGGAATGCAGGCTGCAGCAATCCCACTCATCGCTTTGCTAGGATATGTCAGAGATCTCCCCGCAGACATTAGGAGACTGGCTGCCATGATGCACTATTGGCCAAGAAGCGGGTGGCTCTCTGCTGGGGCCGTAAGCGTAAAACGCGTAGGGATGACTGGCTTAGGGACACTGCTTTCTGCCATAACCAATTGCCAGAATTCTGGGACTCATTCCGACACAGGCACGCCCTCACACCATCTGGCAACCCCTGCAAAGTTTTCTACAAACTCATTCTGTCGACCATGCAAATGTCCCGGTGCCTGCGGTGTAAACGGCGCTACTATCAGGGGACCGCACTACACGCCAGAGTGCCTCTCTCCCTAATTTAACCAGAGAGACACCCTTTCCTGCCTTTTTTGCCCTTTCCCTCACCCCTCTCGGTCCCCCCATGCTGTTCTATACTTCTGATCCCTTTCTCCACTCCATCTTCTCTTTTTTCTCCATCTTTGCAATCCAGAATCCCCAGGAAAAAACCTCTTGCTGAAATTATGTTGAAGAAAAGACGTTCAATAGGACCACCTCTGCGACAGTAGTCCTCCTGGTAGATGGCAGAGAGTCGCCAATAGTAGAGACACTCCTGGCTCTACCATCAGAAAGATAGCAATTCCCCCACTTCTAAATGAGGCCAAGGAACAGAATGTTCGACAGAACTGTGATTTTTGGTGGATGTTCTATTCTAGCTAATACACTAAGGTAAAAAATAACTAAAAGAGATTATGCAGGTGTCAGTCCTGAGAGCCAGAATCTCTTTCAATGTACTTAGTAAAACTATGAAGTGACCTGCAAGTGGCAGTCCTACAAATGTCTGGGACGAAAACATTTCTCATTGGAATAGCTGTCACTGCAGCTGGTAGAATGAGCCGTAGATCTGCCAGGCAAATGTCGGGTTGCTTTCTGATACATGATGCACCCACTTAGCTACAATCTGTTTAGTTGAAGTCATATTGATGAAAGGTGCTCTATAGTTAACAACTGGTTGTTTGAACACAAAGCGTTTGTCTTATCTTCGGAATATGAATGAATGAATGAATGAAGGAGTACATACTTATATAGCGCACGGCTACCCGGAGGCATCCCAGCGCGTTAGACCAAGGACAGGCAATCACCACTCAACGAAACAGATAGGTCTTCAACCGTTTCCTGAAGGCAAGATGGTTGGGTTCAAGCGGAATGTTTTCTGGGAGTTGATTCCAGAGTTTAGCTGCATGAAATGGGAAGCATAGGCCACCCATATGTGTCTGCCTAACCTTGGGAACTGTCAACAGATTGCGATGGTTGGATCTGAGGACTCGAGGAATCTGATGGTAAATAAGCATAGGGCGTAGGATAGCCGGGCCGTTGTCAGTCAATGACTTGTGGACCATACACATGGCCTTGAACCAAACCCTTTCCTGCACCGGCAGCCAATGAAGAGTTCGCAGAGCAGCCTTTGCCGAACTGTGTCTTGTGACATCCGTAAGCAAAAGGGGCCGCACAGACTGTAGAATTTTAATAGTGCCAAGCGGTGCGCCCAGATAGACCGCATTAGCGTAATCCGGGCGGGATAAAATAAGTGACTGGACAAGGAGGCGTCTGGCCTCATACGGAAGAAGGGCCAGAACCTTCCTTAAAAGTCTGAGCAAACCATAACATGTCGCAGCCACTTTGCGCGCCTGCACTCGGAAGCCCAGGGTAGAATCGAGCCAGACACCCACTGTTTTCTTCTTAACAAATCGAGCCACCCACCACACTGTTTTCTTCTTAACAAATAAGGAATGAGGAAATGCTCTGCCGAGAAAGAATGTTCCAGGAGAATATTTTAAGAGAATTGTTAGATTTTGTTCGAAAACTTAGAATTCTTTGGCAAGAAAAGAAGGGTTAGTTTGTTATTATTAGTATTACAATGAAACACAATACTATGTTCTTAACCAGAAAACCCACTCATCACAATCAGGAAAGACGATGGTGCAGAAGCGCACATCCTGCAAGCAGCTTTGGCAGCATAGTGAACTTTAACAGGAGAAAATTAAGGCCAAATGTAAACAACTAAAACAGTACTATCTCTTCTTATCAGACAAGTTCTTGGGATGGTCCACATCCAAAGACAGAAGAAGCAGAATCTCTTCTGCGGTGAAGATATTGTGGAAGTATGTTTGGACTCATATACTGTAATCACGCAGTCATTAAAAAAAGTTTAGGTGATCATCTTACAAGGATTTAGAAGCCACAAGGTCAAGCTCAGTGATGACTGGCTGGGTGGAGAATTTTGTCTGACACCCTAGAGTGGCGGTCCGGTCTGCATAGAAGCCTGTGTGGATGGATATTTAGGTGGAGCAGGAACATACCACCAAAGGGCTGAACATCCCAGAGCCATAGCAGTTCTTCTCACCATTCGTTGGTCATTGCTCCTTGCGGCAGGTGGATCAGAGGAAATACATACATAAATGGTGCCGACTGATTCATCAAAAAGGCATTACCCATGGAGTGTATTGACAGAGATCTGGATGAGAAATGTTGGCATTTTGTGTCTGTTCTGATAGCAAACAAATCAATGTGTGGATGTCCCTAGACTTCAAAAAATTGGAAAAACGTGTGCCACTTTGCACCCATTTTCGTTTGTTCATTGAGATGTCTGGTCTGTAGACCTGCAACATGAATCTTGTTCAAGGGATTGTCTTTGCCTTGATCGAACTCTGGATTTAGTTTTGTCTGCTTGTTGAGCTAATAAATATTAGCAGGCTGGAGAAGGATGCCTTTGGGGAAGATCGATGGAAAGAAGGATTTCAGAGTGAAGTGGACTGTCCTCGCTTCCAATATATTGATGTGAAACTATAAAGGGGACCACTTCAGCAGAGAGTCCACACATGTAGGCTCACCATCCTTCCACCAATGCAGCTCCCATAATGACTTGTTTGTTGGATGATTTTCAAAAAGGGACACCTTGTAGCACATCCTTCCCTTTTCACTACCATAACAGAGAACAATGGCAGGTGTTCTGGTAAATTCCTTCTTCCCAATCTCCTGTTGTCAGTGAATCCAATTTACGACCTGTCAGTCGTCACTGTGAAAAAGCAGCAGAAGGAAGTGTACCCTAGGATAGGGGAGACTTGCTAACTATTGGAAAATAGATTATGCTTGTGGGTAAGGTCCCTGACAGGTAAGGTAGACAATGAAATGAACTGGAGAGAGCAGTGACCTTTCAGGCACTATAAAAGCCAGCTTTGCTGGATGGGATTAAACTGTTCCATTTTATCTTGTTGAAATTAATCTGAGAAAGGAAGAAAACTAATCTAACATAGAAGCTGACACTCTTGCTAAATCTGACACCCAAATAATAACTAAGCATTGTCCACACTTTTGAAAACCAACAAAAAGGCAAGCCACCTCCTACACAAGTATCTTTCTAACAAATTACCGGGCTCTGTGGGGTCAAGACTGAGTTTTACCAGCAAAGGTTAGACAATGAATACAGAAAGTAAACAATGTAGCTGTAATCAGTCTGCTAAATACAACACTGGTTGCTCACTGTATTGCAAGAAATATATCACATAGAGTTAATATTGCGACCATTATAGTGACTTACTTCTACACTGTAAAGTAAATATTAAATGACTGTTCTTAACTCCACTTATACTCACCTCCCATGATGAGCATTGGAGAGTTAAGAAGAGAAATACTATGCTCACCTTAAAATGAAGTGGTACCTCAATATAGTGATTGTGCTATTAATATAGATAGATATCGTCAACAGCGATTTAGTGACTTATAATAAATGCGTTTTTGGCTGTCAATTTGGATAACCAAACATCTTTTGCACTTAATGTCCTAGAAAGGGTCACTTGACCAACACTGTATTTTTCATTGTGCTCTTGGAAAGTCTACGAAGATAAGCATGGGCAAAGTTTAGAATAATAATTCTATGCTTACCTTTAAATAAAGTGGTAGGCCAACGTAGCGGATGCAATATTTTTATAGGACGATATCGAAGTTGATATAGTAACATACAACCTACACAAAGTTTTTGGGTGTCAACTTGAATAGTGCAACGCCTTCAGGCCTTAGTGACCTTGAAAAGGGCATTTGTTCAACACTGTAGCTTTTATAGTTTCACATAATGCTTTTGGTATTATAAATGCTAGGAGAGAGATGGTGGGGGCAGTATGGCTAGAGATATCAAAGAAAACTCTCAAAGACTACCTTATGGCAAACAAAGTGTTTTAATGTGCATATGGAATTCAGGATTTGATGGAATTAGACTGCACTTACATGTGCTGGGAGGCCTCATAAACATTGGCAGTGTAGGTGGCAATTACATGACCCCTGTACAGTTTGCAGTTCACTGAGCCACCTTAGCCCTTAAAAACAACCTTGTTCAGTTTGAGGATAAATAGTTTCTACAGGTCCAAGGTACTTTCATAGGGGGTACCTTAGCTCCTAGACTGGCTTGTTTACATGTGCACAACTTTGAGAAAAAAAATATATCTACTTGGATACCAACTATACTACCCATGGATTAAACTGTTGTGTAGATACATCGATAACATTCTCATCATTTGAAACATGGACGAGCACCAATCCAATAAGTATTTCTTTAAATTAATCAATACAAAAGATATATATTAAACATTTATCGATAATTACTCTAATAGGAAGATATTGTTCTTTAATTTAGAACTGGAGATTGTGAATAGTAAAATCAGAACTAAAACCTACCACAAGCCCACAGATTATAATACCCCCTATGGTCAATTTCTAAGTCTTCACTGGAGCTGCTGTCATACCAGTTTATATGACCAACAAGCCTCTAATCTATCACAAAATAGTGGAAAATTAATATCCTGAGAAGGTTGTAAAATTAGCCAGGAATCAAGCTAGGAATAATCAAGGGAATGCACTGCTGGAACCAAACATGAAATCACACAGAATACACATGTGTAACTACTTTCAATGCAAATATCCAATGATCTTAAAAAATAATAAATAAAAACTGGCACAGTCTCAACACAGGGAAGTTAAAATACAAGAAATCACTGTTTGGGGACAAAAGAACTGAGAATTATATTTAAGCCCATACAAGAACACGCCTGAGAAGGCAGACCAGATGAATCAAGCACCACAAGTTGGGCCTTCCTTCTATTACAGGGCATTTCAACAACGAAACTCATCGACTGTTATCGCAAGAAACGCTAAACCACAGATGAGACCAACTGGGTAAAATCAGAGGCACTCAATAATGGACCCAAAATAAAATCTAGGCTGTTCGAACAAGAACAATATTGGGTATTCAAGTTAAAAACACACAATAGTGGACTAAACAGTGCGATTCCAAGGCCATTACTTAGGAGGAAGAAATAGCTCCCTATAGGACCAATGTTGGTAGAATGCCTTTACACGTCAATTGTTTCTTTTTTATTTTTATAACACTGTCTTCAAGTGACCACGCACCTCCCCTCCCCTTTTTTAAAACAATGGTAGGATCTCTATGTCAGAACATGGTTGTTGTCTGCTGCAAATCATTTTAATACCTGCAATTGTTCACCCCTAATTCTGTTCTAATGCCTTACATGTACCCACTCAAAGATGGCGCATCTGCATTGATACTGAAGGTGGGATTATAATGTGATGTACAAATGCAAGTACATATGCGGTTTATCTAAGCAACAGTGGGACTTTAATAGATCCTGAGCATAACACTTTTTTTTTTTAAGTATTGATACTAAGAAGAACAAAAAAACAGTTTTTAACTGTAAAAAAAGGACTCATGCCATCAGAAAACCACTGGACCATCCAATACAAGACGACGCATCCATACCAGTGCACATACCCCAGCTTATGACAGTATCACGTAACCATGTATACACATCACATGCTGTCAAACACGTCCTCTACAGATTCGACTTTGCTAAGTTGATAACTGTGCAAAACCACTCTCGCTAAGATTCAAGGTGTTTTGGACTTGACTCTTGAGCTTCCAGACAGTGTACCACCTGTGGAAGCAGGTACTCTGTGACTATGCACAAATAAGGTGTCTACTGATAGGTAGCATGATGCTGATATCTCGCTCTACTATTTCCAGTAGTTTTCACTGTGGGCCATACTGGTCCCCACAAGTCATCGGGCCGACCCTCTATTGGGTCGTACAAGCCGCTATTTCATACACTGGGAGCAGGTCTATGTGAAGCATGTTGTTGTACAGCATGCATGGGCACTGAGCATGCAACAGGTTTGCTAGGCTCACTATCACGTTTCATGATGTACTTTTTTTTATTGTCTGTCATTTTAGGTCCAGTGAAACTATCAAGGAATAGGTAAGTTCCAATGCGGACTTTATTCACAGCCTTTTAGCGTGCGCACTGACGTGTGTTAGGGTCCTGTGCTTAAATTTACTGAACTACTCCAGACCCAGCATTGTTTAAATTAGGGCAAGTTCTTGGTCCTGATATATGTTGCAAACCCTACAAAGACAGTTTAAGCAAAAAACATGTCAAAAACGTCCCTGACACTCTTTGGATAATTATGTCCTACGAGTGTTTTTTTTTTTTTTTTATCCGGTTATGGATTCCACCACCAGCTAATAAATAATAAGAACATTGGTCATACATAGATATTTTCAGTTCACTTGGCCCAAACTTTTACAGCTCATTACCTTTGAAAAACGACTCTCTTCCAGAAGTACGTCCATTGAGTCGATCCGTGAACGCATGATAAAGAAATCCAAAAAGTGCTCTGCAAAGAGCCCGTTGGGTATTGCACCCACAGCTCTCAGCTGGAGGATGGAGCATGTCACCTTGGTGGGTGAGGATAAGTGCATCCTGAGAAAGGATCATCCTTGTAACTGAAAACAGCCTACTTTTTGCAGCTTCTGACAATTCAATTGATTTTGAACTTCATACCTTTTTGTAGGGCGATTAACCATGGCTTGTAATTGTGTGCTCAGCAAAAAAAGCCAAGTAGTTCAGTCTATTTAGTAGTTTGGACGAGCCAAAATGTATTATTTTAACACAAATCAGTTCAAGGGGCCCGATTCACAGAATGAACTTAAGACTCAATCCTAAACTTACTCCTATTTTGGTATTCACAGAATGCACTTACTACTTTTGGCATTCACAGAAGTTAGGATTTTGTCTTAAGTTTGTCTTTAGACAATCTTAAAACAGACTTTAGACAGACTTAAGACAAAATCCTAACTTCTGTGAATACCAAAAGTAGTAAGTGCATTCTGTGAATACCAAAATAGTAGTAAGTTTAGGATTGAGTCTTAAATTCATTCTGTGTGAATCGGGCCCATTGTTATTAGTTCAGAATGAGCATAATTTTTTGTAAGTAACGTGTACAACTGACCGATTACTTCTAGTGCTAGCAGAGTTTGTCAGATAAAAAATAAATATACAATTGGAATCAAAAGAATCCTTAGAAAATATTCACTCACCTTTCATCTTTAAAAGAGTGTCCAGGGTGTGCTCAAGCTCCTGAATATAATTCTTAGCTCTGCGCAGAACCTGCCCCTTCACAAAACAAGGCCATTAACATTCATAGTCAACCAAAGGAAAACATCACATTCCTGCTGTTAGCACAAAATGAGCTGGATATACAGAGGCTTCTCTACACCTCGCTTAGCTAGCCTGATTTACCTTCCTTCACAGCTGCTGTGTTATTTCCATGCGCCTCTCATCAGGAACAACTATCTAGCAATGCAGTGACTTTGTGAACTAGATTCAAAAACAGAAGACGGCCACTGGGAAAGAGAAGGAGTCTAAGAACTACATGCAAGGTCTGCAACTATAAAAGTGAAACAATATTACACATATTGTGTGCCTCTGCTGCCCTTGCTGAGGAATGTAAAAGACTTATTTACACCTAGCTGAACACTATGAATTTCAAGCCCTCGGTTGCTGCTCTAATAGATCTACTATACTAATAAATAGAAGATCCGTAAAGTTTATGGAATTTCCTGAAAAGATATTGGGAGCTGTGGAAAAATCAGATTAGCTTAGTAACAAGTGGCTAAAGCAATTTTAATTCTAGGTCCGGCCCGGAGGCGAGTATTAGGCGGCTCTCTCTTCACTTTTTATCAACCAGCTTCCATTAACACTATTATGAAGGCAGGAACAACAATAAACAAGCATTTGCAATGCAATAGGTCTCGCATTTCCACTGCCAATAGCTTAAACTCGTGTAAATGCTAGAGCTATAGCATTGCAAATGGTCAAATTCAAAACTGAGCACGGCGCCGCTTCAGGACACCACACCCAGTTTCTTTTTTTCTTTTTTTTTACTTTAACACTGAGCACGGTGTCCTTGAAGCGGGCGCCACGCTCCGTTTTAAAGTAAAAAATTAAAACAAAAAGCAAACGGAGCACGGTGTCCCTGAAGCGGGCACCGCACTCATTATGAAAGTTACACACAAAAAAAATGTAAACAGAGCGTGATGTCCCAGAGGTGGGCGCCGCGCTCAACATGATTGTTAAATATAAATAAATAAAGTGAGCCAGTGTCCCTAAAGCGGTCTCCGCGCTCATTAAAGGAAAAAGTATACAATTTAGAGCACACAGCGCTGCAGCCGCCATTGTTCCCATCAGTGTCCATTATCAAAATAGTGGTCACTCACCATGTAACAAACCAAGTACAAGGTCCAGTCCTCATGGTCATTAACAAATGGAGACATGGCGGTACCAAGACGGGCCTAACAAGCCTCATAATGAATCAAAAGCCAGCCCCGACGGGCCACAGGGCACAGTTATCCCGCGCCATGTCCTCTCCTTTATAGTGCTCCAGCAGAAACTCAGGCTGGATCAACTTACTCTAGAAGAGCGTACTCTCCGGCAATGCAGGCTACGTAGTCAGAAACTAGTGGGAACCCTCAGCCCGTACGCGCCGGAGATCCCTTTGGGCATGTGTACCGCCATCCCTCACGGTGGGGACTGGTCGGCACTAGCGGGCTGAGAAGAGTGTGGAGTCCACGTGATAGGAGACTTATATAGAGATGGTGCCTTGTTGTCATTCCCAGAGCTGCAGAGTGCCTTCGTTCAGGCATACTAAATTCGAATGTCTACCATGTTCTCTGAGTCAGTTAGGACAGGCTGGGTCAGTCCAATGGTGAATAGAGAGATCTGCACCTAGATGGGAGGGAGGCGTTGCACCTGGGACCTGAATAGGGCTGGGCCTTCCCTCTACAATGCTGGCCCTCACCTCCTGTGGTGTGTCTGATGTCTCTGCCCTACACTGTAAAAGGAGAGAAGGAATCCTGTCAACAAAGTGCTCCAGAGCTGTGCCTTCCCTCCTCTGTGCTGACTCCACCTTCTGTAGGGCGGCTGATGTCTCTGCCCTGCACTGTGAAAGGAAGGAAGGAGTCAGGAACTGGTTTGGACTAGGCAGAGGCCTCAGAGTAGAGAAGTGTGGCTCAATGGTTACAGCGGCAGACCCTGATGCAGTAGTCTGGCCGGGACCAGGGTTCAATTCCCGCCTCGGCGGGTCTCGGGCTCAATTTCCTCTGACCTGATAATTCTCGCCTCGGTGCCTATTCTAATCATGAGCCCCACTCTGCACCTCTGGGCAATAGCTTGCTTAATCTCTACAACGGCCCCAACAACGCTCAGGATGCCTGACTTCACCCTGGGGGTAACCCAGGAGTGGGCTCCTCACAGGGAAAGGCCAGGAAGGGTTCCTCGCGGTATTTGTACAAGCGCCGAGATGCCTCCGGGTAGTGGTGCTCTATATAAGTGCGTAATTATCCTAATTATCCTTATCCTTTGGAGAACAAAGGATTTTGGGATATAAATATTGGGACCCAGTCCCAAGAACTTTAGATCACTTCTGGAAACAAGGAACCTTTTGCCAAGGAGAAGACCCAAGGAAGCTGCAGGAGTTGGACTGCCCCTCTGCCAGTGAGCTGTTTGCTGGGTTGGCCTGCAGTGGTTTCTTTATTGCCAAGGGAAAGGAGAAGGAACTTTTTAAGGACTTTCATCATCTACAGAATATTCTCCAAAGGCTTGAACTTGTGCTTGCCTCCTGCTAAAGTCTCAGGGATAAAAGACTTCACTACCAGCTCCCCTTGCAAATTTCCTTGCTTGGAATTCTATATACAGACATTTGCGTGTCGCTGGGAGCTAGAAGCGCGACGCATCGAAAGGAAGCGTGTCGCCGGCGCAGCTGAGATCGTTGCATCGCTGGGGAAGCGTTCCTTTGCCACATCTCCCTGGGAGAGTGTCTTCGTCAAAGCTGCCTGCTGTCGCATCACCAGAGAAGGGTGACGCCATTGAGAGAGTCGCCATCGCATCACCAGAGAAGCGTGTCGCAGGGCCTGTCGCGGCTCCAAAGTACAGAGTTGTCGCAAGGCTGCCAGGGCGCCTACGCATCATCATCGCAGAGTCATCGCATCAAGGGCACCATCTTCACGCATCACACCAGGATCATCGCATTGCTTCGAGGCGCCATCTTGCGCATCGCAACCGGACCGCAAGCCGAGAATCTACGCACCAGTAAGGATCACGACGCACCCCCTACTCCGCGCAAGCATTGAGGAACGACGCATCATTTCCCCCGGATCACGGAACCGACGCATCTCCCCTTTTGCAAGCCTTTTGTTCACTTTGCGTTATGCATCCAGGTACTTTGTTGAGAACGGTTTCGCATTTATCATCAACTTGAACTAAGCAACTTTTATCATCTTTAAGTCAATCTTAAATACAGTATTGTGGATTTTAGTCGTTTGTGGTCTTGTGTTGAGTCTATATAAAGAATACTTATTTTTATTAAACCTGTGTTGTGTCCATCTGTAGTGTTTTCACTGTATTACTGTGTATTCACAAATGCTTAACACACTGGCTCGGAGATAAGCCTGTCTGCTTGTGCCAAGCTACCAAGGGGGTGAGTAGGGGTTATTTAGGAGTGTAATCCCCTTTTCCTGACTTAGAAGTAAGGGTCCCTATTTGGACAAAGGTGAATACCATTGCCAACTAGAGACCCCCAGATCTAACACTCTTCAAGGCCACCTGCAGCTTCCTCTGGGAGATCTGAGTTGTGCAGGTTCCACCTGGTCAGGGTTAGATTTAAGGTCAAAAGGGGTCCCCCTCTGGCCTATCCTCATGACCTCTCCCACCCACTCTATCCTGTTCATATGACCCTGAGGCTTTCCTGAGATCATCCAACCGTAACACCTCTAAGAAGCGTTGAGTAGTGGCTCCCTTCCCTTTCTTCACCTTTCTACATGCAGACAGTGCTTTCAGTTCTTGGAACAAAGGTTCACTGTATCTAGCAGTCAGAGATCCACTGGCATCTCCTTTGGGAGACATACTAAGTGTGGTGTGGTGTTGCAACTACCTATGTACAAAAAATGATTGTGGGTCTAATAAGAGCTAATGGGTGGTGCCTGACTAACAAAGAAGGACATGAAAGAAAGAATTCAATCATACAGCAAAGGATATCTCCACATTTGTAAAGATACCCACCAGTTTTCGATCGGTTCCGCATGGTTCATCATTTGGGACTCCTTACACCAAGGAGATTGTTCCTGCCACAACTAGATGTTCAAAGTAGTGGTAGCCCTAGTATGTAATAAGGTGTATGGCTGATAACCGTGAAAACTGACTTGAAAGCAGTAAAAAAAGATAATGTGATAATAATGAAGGGATATAAAATTGGAGAAAATAGGAGAGATAAAACTTTATTAGGTATCCCCTATGTTTCCAATGCTAAAAAAGTGCTAGAAAATAGTAGAGACACAAATATCTACTATTGTTAATGTAGTATGGTCGACATGTTTCTGCAGAATATGGACCCTCCCAGGTGCCCCACTGCATTCCTCAGGACCGAGTCTAGCTACTGCTTATGTACCCCAGTGTAAGAAGAAAATAAGGGGGTGTATCAAATTAATAGTTAAAAGAATGAAATAGTTTTACATTATGTTCCTGCAAGTGAACCAGGTGTCCCTTGACAGGTATGGATCCTCCTTGCTGAAATGCAAACGGAAAAACACATAACACACATAGACAGGCACAATCACCACATTAAATATCAATTATTAATGCTCAAACATATAATAATGTTTTAGAGCAAACACCGGGTATGTCAAGTACGTATCCCAGGTGGAGCGAGGTGGAGTGCTATTTTCTAGCACTTTTTTAGCATTGGAAATATAGGGGATACCTAATAAAGTTTTATCTCTCCTATTTTCTCCAATTTTATATCCCTTCACTATTATCACATTATCTTCTTGCACTGCTTTCAAGTCAGTTTTCACGGTTATCAGCCATACACCTTATTACATACTAGGGCTACCACTACTTTGGACATCTAGTTGTGGCAGGAACAATCTCCTTGGTGTAAGGAGTCCCAAATGATGAACAGGGCGGAACCGATCGAAAACTGATGGGTATCTTTACAAATGTGGAGATATCCTTTGCTGTATGATTGAATTATTTCTTTCATGTCCTTCTTTGTTAGTCAGGCACCACCCATTAGCTCTTATTAGACCCACAATCATTTTTGTACATTTACAGTTTGAATGGGGAGCATGATTGTAGGCGGTCTTTAAACTTTCCCTTGGACCCTCTTTTTGAAATGTTTGAGATATGTTGCAACTACCTAACCTAGTGGGCACTAAACACTCTTAGGTTGGAGAAAGGGTGTGCTAGACCCTTGACTAACCCAACCCCAAGTTCAGTAGAACTTAGTTATTCTAAGCTTATATTATATGTGCCTAGCAGTATTGATAAAGCGATACCAAAGGGGATGATGGCAGAGCGTTTGAGCAAATCAAACACTCACCCTCAGTCAACTGATCTGGGTTTAATCCATCATCATGAAAGCTCGATACCGGTCCTAGGATGCTTGTTTCTAGTCCAGGGGGGACCTGGCTTGGCAGTTTGTGCTGGAATGTTCCCATGGGGCGCAGGGTCAAGACTGATTTGCATATGGCTGGGTTCAAACTGGAATGGCATGATGAGCAAAAAAACGATGGATTTAGGCCCAAATCTCTGTACTGGGGTGAATGTATGACATTGTTCTGCATTCTTGTAGCAGTAGTGATAGTTTTTCAATTAATCAACACAAAGATGTATCTGGTGAATCGATACAAGATTGAATCCCAACTGCTGCACACCAATGTGAGAGGCTGGCATGGTATACGATGTACACTTATGTAAATGGACACCTTGCACTCGTCCAGACAACTCTTATGGTGATTTAAGAGGTCTTAGACAACCTTAGAAAGCTCTATAAGTGTAGCTATGGAGAGCAACCTTCAAGCTTAGTCCAGAAGGAGTGCAAATCAGCTTGTTTTACCAGAATGCAATCTTAATGTAGAGATTAAGTGAGAAAGAACCACACCAACTATTTATAAAAATATGTATTTATTATATAATACTCACTAGAATGTTCAAGTATCGCCAACACAGAGTTAAACACAATGAAATCAATACCTCTGTTAGAAATGCAGTAAATAGCTCATTGTATTTGATATTTGATATTTGTGGGTATTTGTAAAGCGCAAACTTTCGCTCCGGAAGGAGCATCTTGGCGCTGAGCATGCGTGTGGGAGATAGGTGGTGAAAGATCTAAATAGCTGCCAATACATAGGTATCTGATTGCTGATATGCCCATGTCTTCAGTTGTTTCCTGAAGAGACTCTCAGTCTCGATCAGTCTGAGATTTACGGGCAAGTTGTTCCAAGCCCTTGCTGCCAGGACTGTGAAGGTTTTTCCTCCCCTGGTTTTGTACTTGAACCTCGGGATCTTCGTGAGGTTGGCCCCTGAGGATCTCAGACATCGTACGGGGTTGTAATGAGTGAAGCGATTGACAAGGTAATGAGGACCTGTATTTTTCAGGGATTTGAACACTGTAAGTAAAAGTTTAAAAAGAATTCTGTTATGAAGTGGCAACCAGTGGAGGGAGTTCAATGCTGCTGAGGCCGAAGATTTTCTGGGGAGTTTCAACACTAATCTTGCAGCCGCGTGCTGTATACTTTGCAACTTCTTAAGGGTGGACTTTTTCACTCCTGACATTAATCCATTGCAGTAATCGAGTCGGGAGAGTATTAGTGCTACCACGACCGATTTCCTAGCGGTGATGGGGAGGAAGTCAAAGAATTTCTTTAGAGATTTAATTAGTCCAAAGCAGCAACCAGCCGTAATTCCGACGTGATCGTCAAAGGAAAGGGATGCATCAAATTGCACGCCCAGGTTGCGCGCAGAAGACACCGCACTAGGCGGGGCCTCTGAGTCTTTGAGCCACCAATCTTTCGGGCAGAAGGATAAATTTTTACCCAATGGTATGATTTCGGTTTACCCGCTGTTGCATCTCGAGTGGTTTTTATTCAGCCACTGGAATACCTCGGTGAGACAATTCCGAAATCGCAGCTCTGTATCCATGCAGTTTTTGTCAATGGAGACGACAAGTTGGGTATCGTCAGCATATGACGTGACAAGGATCCCATGGGACTCTATCACAGCGATTGTACACAGTGGACTCCAAAGGGGTAAAAACCCATACATTAAGATAGTGGTATAAGACCCACGACTCGAGTCAGGACGATGTCAAGAGGACATAGAATCGCTGGAGACCCACAGTAAGTAGATAGGGACCCCACGAAGAGCGCGTGCAGTGTGAGTAGACAACTGTGTGCTCCGTACAACTCTATGTGCAAGTCACGGTTCGATTTTTAAAGATTAGGTACCCTACCAATGGACCCTGAAGAAACCCCTTGGGAGTTAGACGGTTGGAGAGCCACCCCAGTCATGGCTATACTAGTGCCCACGTTACCTACATCAGGGATGCCGGGTGCATTGGGGTGAAGTGGTATCGGAAGCCGCAGTCGAACCCAATGGAGGACTTCAAGAAAGTGCCGCTGCTGGAAGAGGTGAAAGTGTCAGTGGGAATCCAAACCTGGATTCTTGAAGAGGAGTACCTGAAAGTAGAGGGGACAGAGTCTATGTCACTTGGGAGTGACCAGGAGCCCTGGACGACGAATTCCAACCGATGTCGGCTGCTTCAGGAAAGATGACGATGACGTTGACTCTGCAGCTGCAAGGACCAGGCGGCGCTGAGGATGACCGGGACCATATTCAACAAAGCCATGCGCCTGTGTGATTGTGGGCGCATGGCTTTGATGAATGTGTGACTACAAGCCACCACACCCCTCTGGGACCCATGGAGTGAGGTCATTATACGCTTCACAAATATATGATTTACAGAAATCCTGAAGACGTTACAAAATAATTTGCAATAACGTTGCAATAATTGTAAATATCAGTCACTCTTCAGTAAAGAGTGTCTGGATAAGCGACTGCTGGGTAATGCTGTAATTCCCCTCCCTAAATGTAACAGCATCCTCTGCAATGTAAGGTCACTGTCCAAACATCATACAGAGGTCTGGGACCTGATTAATTCCGCCAAACTAGACCTCTGTATTTGCACTGAGACATGGCTAAAACCGCATCTGGTCCCAGCTATTACGCTTGGGATACCATTGGGGTATAAAATAATCAGGCTAGATCGACCTCTGTAGACCGGTGGGGGGGTGGCCATTGTATATAAGGATACTTTTATGATTACCATCTTAGACCAAAGCTGTACCACCGATATTGAAATATTGGTTTTTAGAATAAGCAACTCTAGTGAGTCCAGTTGGAAAGGGGCTTTGGTCTACAGCCCTCCTGGCCCCTGTACAACCGCTTCCACGATCTTAATGGAGACCTTGGCACCGCATATTGGTGCTGGGACTAATTTTTTGCTTCTTGGAGATTTTAATATCCATAGTGAACTTATAGAAAATGTAGAGGCCCAAACCTTGCTAACAGATTTGGCCACTTTAGGTCTGAAGCAATGTTGGGTTATAAATATTTTATGAACATGATTTAGCATGTTTTCACATACCTTTGTCACCAGGCTATAAGGATCCATCTCAGGGTAGACAGTGTCACGCAGCTGCCCGATAAGGCCTGCAAGAGTTGCCCGTTGTCTTGCCTGAGACAAACGACGCCTTGTCACGCTGGGTTCCTGCATGTGTGGGTTGAAGTCTACATCCAACCTGGAGAAAGAGCTACTGCTGCCATTATCCCTGTATGCTGACATACCGCACTGAAAAAAATCAAAAAGGAGAAAGGAAAAGCATAAATAAACACAAATAAATCAAATCCATCTACCCTCCATCCATGCCACACAAAGCTTTTACATATTTCTTCTCTTCTTTCCTAGCCTTAGCCTCTGGATTAGTTTAGCTCCAAATAATAGACAGGGGCACTTCATTTACCTTTGTTATTTTTCCTTTGAGGAGATCTTTTTTTTAATTGAGCCTGAATATGGTGAGGTACCAACGTTATGCACAGAACTACAGAATATTCATGATATCCCCCTAAACACTTTCCATGTGACTTTAAATAAAGTAACACTGGACTCCATAGTCAAAAGTGTATTGATGCAAAGGGTCCCCTATGCAGTGGAACGGCTGAGGACATACTGAAAGACTGCGCTCAGTGCCTAGGTGAAGTGTTATTTTGCAACCCTCAGACCACTGAGTGAGCACAAATGTTATGCTTTTTTGGAGTTAGTGACAATCTGGTACCCAAGCTGCTGGTCAGTGTTTTCCTGCACATGGAGCCGTACTGAGCATTTTTATTTCAAATCAGCTATGCCAGTGGGGTAAAGGTTTTGGACCGCACCCTAGGGCTGAACTATATTTCTCCTCAAATCACTGATTGATTTTGTGTTGTCAGGGTACTGATGGTATTCATTTCCAAAATCATTTAAAAGTTCACTGCGGCTCTACATGAAAAGATTAAAACGCAGGAGGGGGGCAGATCCCTGTGAAACCAAGTGTCTCATGGCGAAGGAAGGAACACAGTGGTTGCCCATATGATGTTCCATTTGTTGGGTACAACAATAAGAGGAGAGCTGTTTCAGCACAGAGTCCTCTATCCTATGCAATTTTTGCAGAGTATCTAAGAGTATGCTGTATTCAATTATTTCTATTGCTGCGGAGTAGTGTAGAAGAATGAAGAGACAAGACTCACCTCTGTCCAAAATCATCGACTACCGAAGAGTAGTTTATGAACAGTGGCCTGACCTAAAACCATTAGGTCATTCTCCGAGATATGTTTTTTTCTCTTGTTCTGCCACACATCTCTCTAATATTTTGGCCAAGAACTTTAGGCTGATGACGCCCTGCAGTAATTAGTATCTGCTTGCCCACTCCCACGTTTTAATTAGATCATTACATTATTGTTTGTAGAGTCTAAATGTATGCTCTACTCAAGGGAAGCATTAATAACGTTGAGCCATAATTCACTGACCCTAGGGTTGGGATTTTTTGCAGGGACTCGGTCAGCTTACTAAAAATGAGGCTCTGTGCGTAGAGTTTGTTAATGGTTTAAGCACTGGCCACCTGGTACTTGAATTTCACGTGATTTTAAGAATCAGTGCCCTAACTTGTTTTGACTCAATGTTATGTCTGAGAACTTGTGTGAACAATTGTGGATTTTTTTATTTTGCAGCCAACAGTAAAACGAATGCTAGTGTGTCTGTCCCCTCCAACATGTAATATCTCCTATCAATGAGTCCTAATACATAGGGTTTCATGTGGTGCACCACTTTGGCCCAGGCATAATGGTTGCAATTCAAATGATGTACTGAATCTGATTGGACACTGGTAATTAAGCATCATGAATTGAAAAAAAAACTTCGAACCTTGACTATATTGACAAACTTCCACCAAACACCCCGGTTTCATCTGGAGAAAATGTGACTCACTTGCATAGCTCATCCACTGTGAAATAGTGAAATTAGTAGCACGTATTTATGCCCCACTATTTCACCAACTACCACTGTTAATGGTTGTCCTTTCTATCAACCTTCCATCTTCTCGTTTTGAAAATTCAGTTGCTATGACTGCCCAATGTCCTGAATTGGGGAACACTTCTCCACCAGTTTACGTATAAATGATAATCCAAACAGGAATATTAAGAAACATTCATAGAACATATTCTCACAAACATCCACGAGTCTACTAAACCTACTACCACACACAAAGCACTTGGAGCAATTAAACCTCACTTGGTAGACTTCACCAGCTGTCACTGTTCACTGCTGCCTTTTATGACATCTGTTTTGAAAGTTCAGTAGCTACAACTGACCAAGGTCCCCACTGAGAAGCAATTTGCTCCGGACACAAAACCCTGCCCTGTCATTGGTGGTGGCCATGGTTTTTAGAAGTGTGGCTAGTGCACAGGCGGTCCTTTGTATGGCCTTGAATATGCACGTGCTGTGACCTACTAGTGCACATAATGGCATCGATGGGATTCACTATGTGAACAGTAGAACCGGGGTGTCCAAATGTGAAAAGTTCTATACGAGTGGAAGATGTGATTGGGTGAGACATACAGATGAATAAAGTTAGGTTGCTTTGACTCGATGTAGCACAGAGATTTCTCTACATTTATAGCAGACGTGGACTAGTACACCTGGGGCCTTATTTATGAAGGCCTTGCGCCGCCGGTGCGTCACTTTTAACATGGGAAAAAGTGACGCACCGGCGGCGCAAGGCCTTCATAAATAAGGGCCCTGGGGCGTTAGGATTTGAAGTTACTGCATTGTGATTGGACGGTGCACATTGGGTCTCAGTGTTCTATCTGTGACTAGATACTACGTACCACAGTTCTGTGTGCAGGAGTGCTGTGAAGGAGTGAAGCACACGGTGGCTCATTCACAGGTACTATAACTGTATGTTACGCTTTAGGGCATTTTTAATGATGTAAATGGGTCATGAATGTGTGGGTCCTTCTATGCTCGGGACGGTGTGTCTAGATGGCAATGTAAGTGTGCTCAGAGGGGTTCTATTTGTAGGCATTAACTGGATGGTGCACAGAGTCGTTCTTTTGAGTGGATGCAGTAACATGGGCGTTTCAATGTGGGTGACTGCTGTCTGGGTGGCCTACATGGGAGTTTAATATCTAGGCTCTGGCACTGGGTGGTGCACAAGAGCAGTGGGTTTTGAAATTGATGATGCAAGTGGGTTAAAACTGTGGCCAAAATGGTTTCAATGTGGGTGCTCTGACTGGTGCACTGGGGTTGTATGTGTGTTTGATTAGACTGGGGTGAAACATGAGTATCCAAGTGACAATGCTGTGCCTGTGGGGGGGCACACTGCTTACTATTTCTGGCTTCTAAGCACCGTTGAAAATAATGGACCTTCACAGCACTTTGAGAAGAAAGAGGATGTTACATCTAGTAAAGTTTTGAGCAATCCTAAAGTGAAACTGATCTACAGCAGATCCCACGTGAAACTGAAATGTACTCCCTGGATGTTGACTGAAACATTAGAAGATCAATAAATTAAATATACTGGCAGTACATACCAATATGAAAGCCGTGGCATCTGACTGACGGACCATCCATGGTATCATGATATTTACCCGCAGGGGCATCGAGGCCATGAACACACCATTTACTTTCAGCAAGCTAAAATTCGTCTAATGTATGGCAGCCTGTATCTGACATTCCATTCAAAGGGGTCTGCTCTGTTGCAGTTTTCTGATTTGTTTTCTTGCCTTGTTTGCAATTTTATTTGACTGGATCTTTGTGCTGGCTCGATATTTTAGGGTCACCCACTACACTTGCTCACAATGTTTGGGAGTAATTTACTCAAGATTAGGTCACTTACAGTGTTTTTTGGCATGTGCGGTTTTCCCTATAAGTCTAAATGCTTCCATGATATAATGTCTCAAACAATACCTGTCAACCCAGCCGCATTTGGCTGGTGTCACCTGCTTCTGCTATTCATGCACCTGACAAAATGACTAGCTAAATTCAATGGAATTACCTGCTTTTGCAACCTACATCACCCTCCTAAAAAAGTGTTTATTCACTTTTGACCTTAATGGGATCGCTCTCTGAAGCACCTGAATTCTCGCCAACTGTCAGATGAGGCCGTGCAGCACGTTTTACCCCGCCTGGGTCTGTCTCCTGACTTTTAATTTAAACTGATCTGATGAGCGGGTTCACGTGCCCCATAGTCCTGTTAATTTAAGAGGGCATACATGTTATCATGTCGGAGGTAACAACTGGTTCGGCGCGGAGAGGGTGATGAAATCTACATGAACAATACCTTTCTTTTATTATCAAACCAAATGAGATTTGAAGTAATAGATTACCAATCCCGCTTTATATCATGCCTCGTCACAGTTTCCCCAGTGCAGTCAGTAAACCGAATTCTTAAAAGTCAAATGGAAGTTGCAGAACAGGACGAGAACCGTGTTAATACATTAATTAGACGACGCACCCGCGGGCGAATAGAGGATACCATGAATGGATGGTGCGATGGGGGGTTATCACCTGCAAGTACTGGGAGGTGCACTACTGCATTCATATTAGTATATTAATAAGGCCAACAGCAATGAATGCGGGGCTGGCATACAGTCTACTATTTGCTCAACCCGAGTGCGAGCTTGATAACATCGATGTTAAGAATGACCAATTTTGAGACTTTTTCTCTGCCTTTAGAGTGACGGCCGGACACAGCCATAGCAAGTGCGCAAGTTGTAGGTGGTTATGTCTGAAAGGTACTGACGTGGGCCTTGGAGGTGGGTTTGCGAAAGAGGTATGTTCAGGCCCATCAAAAGTCCTCGTGTAAAGATCCGTAAACAAAGCGCAGATTGGAACATTCCCTAGAGCTGCGGCACGCGCTTCCCGCCACGCGCAGGCGCCCCTGTTGTTTACCTATCAGCGGCTGGACGCGGACTCGACGTAATAGTAGTTTCCTCTGCTGAGCCGTTCGCACTGTAGAACAGCATGTCTTCCCGCTATCGGACCACCTTCACGGCCTAAGCGATACCTTGGCCAATCGCAGCGCTGTTCGAATTATCCGGTAAACAATTGGTGACCTCCGTTGTTGAAGAGTAAACGACCACCCAATGAGAGGAGGCCGATTGTACCTGACCGTTCTAGAAAGGGTTACAGCGTGGCGCGAGGAGTATGACATCGACCTGTAGAATGAGGGGCAGGGGTGACAAGGAGGTCAGAGGCGGGTGGAGGAGCGGGGAAGCGGTGTTTGGAGAAAGATAGCAGGAGAAGTTCAGATGGGAGTGTGACTGCCGTGCGCGACTTTCTTAGCGGACAAATGACTTCCAAATCGCCTTAAGTAGTAAAAAACGTAAAAGTACCAGGTCTATGATGCAGTCACAAAGAGCCGCTATTAAAACAATGTCCCCTGTATAACTAATGAATTGTGAGTTACCTGTCTGTCTTTCACCAAGTTGAGTCTCAGACACCTATTCTTGTCCCACAAGTGACTGTTCATATATTTTCCGCACTTCAGGAAATCGACCCTGAGACACTTATTTATTAGTTCCTTCCTTTATTTTTTATTCCTTTGGTGTCTCCTTAATTCTTTTCCGAATTGATTACTGTCGCTCCCCTTCCATTGAATCGTTACAATTCCTACTAGTCAAGCTAAGGAAATAGCGACACCTGTGGCTTTGCTTATATCGTCCGACTGCATCCTTATGCCAACAACTGGAAGAAACATATAAATATACTTAAGATCAAAGTCATAACTCCGTTCACAGGGCAATAAGAAATCACTGGGCCCAACCGTGGTGCTTGAGGTGTGTTTACTCCTGATGTCCCGTGGCTGGCCCAGTGGTAGTGCGAGACGAGTAGCTCAAGGATTCTCAGGGAGGACGTAGTTGTGAAGTGAGCTAAGACTCTCAACTCAAAATACATCCAGCAACCGATTGTCTAATCAAATACTTGCTTTTATGTAAGAAATCATTGGCAAAGCCAAAAGGTCTTGCCTGTGCAAGAGCTATTGGCTTTGCAAACTGGGGCGTTGTGAATCCCACGCTTTAGCAGCTACAGCAGGGGTGGACATCTTGATGGACCTCTTCTGTCTGCAGCTCAGCAGACAAAGGCTCCTAATCAATGTGACAGGGTGGGCGAGTGAGTGAAATAAAGGATGGATGTGTGAGTGACAGGGGAGATGAATGGGTGAATAGTTGGATGAGTGAAAGGGTGGATGGATGGGTGAGTGAAATGGTGGATGGATGAATGAATGAGTGAAAAGATGGTTGGAACGATGAATAAGTGAAAGAATGGGTGGGTGGTTGAGTGCAAGGAATGGTGGATAGCCGGATGGATGGATTAATAAGGGAAAGGGTGAATGGATGGATGAATGAAAGGATGGATGGATGAGTGAAAGAGTAAAAGGGTGGATGTATGGAAAGATGGATGAATGAGTGAAAGGATGGATGGCTGAATGTACAAGGGATGGATGGATGGATGGATGGAGTAAAAGGGTGGGTGGCTGGATGATCGAAATGATGAATGGATGGATGAGTGAAAGGGTGGATGGAGGGATGGGTAACTGAAAGGATGGCTGGAAGGATGGATGCCAGATAGACGGATGGATGGCGGAAAGGGTTGACAGCTGGATGGGAGGACGGATGGATGAACAGACAGAATGGTGAAAGATTGAATGATGGATGAAAGAATGTAAAGGTGAAATGGTGGATATCGGAGGGTGGATGAACGGATAGAGCTTGAATGGAAGAGACAAGAGAGCTCTTCTGAAGACGGTTGCAATGACTTGCTTCACTTTCTTGGTGCCATAAAAGCTTTGGTTCAAAGTGGGGGTATTTTTATTTTCTGGCTATTCTCTTGTTTGCCAATCTGTTTTAGCCACGTTGTACACCAGTGTGGCAGCTGTTCAGTGTGGCTAAAAGTTAGTACTGTAGAGGAGAGTGGAATGGCGTAGATTAGAGTTGCATGGAGTGTCAAGGAGTTGATTGATGTAGAGTGGTGTAGAGTGAAGAGTCATAGAATGGAGCAACATTTAGCAAAGTAGAGTGTCATGGTATAGAGTTTGCAGAGTAAAGTGACATGAACAGGTGTGCCGTTGAAGGTTGTAGAGTGAAGAGGCATAGAATGTCATAGGGTGAATTGGCATAGAGTAGAGTGGTGTATCGTAGCGTGGAGTTGCGCCGGATGGGCTGTTGTAGAGTAAACTGTCGTGTAGTGGAGGTGGGAGAGTGAAGGGTTGTATAGTGTCGTGAAGTGGAGTCTCGTAGAGTAAAGTGGAGGGTGTGGAGTGAAGGGCCGTAGGGAGAAGTGGAGCGGCATAGAGTGGAGTAGAGTGTCATTGAATGGAGTGAGGGAGAATAGAGTAGTGGTGTGGAGTGGCATAGAGTGGAGTTGTGTACTGTGCTTTCCTAATTCTGATATAGTCTGAAATATTTGCACAGCTCATGTACAGACATATAAATGTTGTTGTCTGCGAGAAAAAAATGACATTGTGTAGTCTTCCCCAAGCACAACCCCATTATCCAGCATGATTGTCACATAAATCCTCTCAATTTTAAGTCAGAGAAAAATAAATAAACACCAAGGCAGAACCAGACATTTGACCTCTGTCTTTAAATGCACAGCAAATGTGACAAGATAAGAAGAATATTTAAAGGCCTGTTTGTAGAAAGCGAGCACAGGACAGCCTAAACCAAATCATGCCAGCAAATAGAAGCAAGCAACTGTGAGTTACAAAACACAATGCCGTTGGTAAGCAATGGGTAGAATGCATTCTCAGGGAAGCTTTCCGCATGTCCCCAAGAAGTCTTTGCAAACCATACCTCTGTGCTGTCTGGTAGGTTTTGACCTGAAAATTAGTATTTGTCTACTAACACAAAGTACGGTACAACACACTGCAAACAATATAGACAGCCTTTTTTAGACAAACCCACTAGTATTACCAGGTTCATCTTTCCTGTCCCATTTCCCCATATATGGCTGAAGATTATTCCCCACTCACATGTGGCAACATCCAAGCTAGACCCCACTAAGGCGTTCATGTCTCAGAAGTTCTATGAGGGCTTTTTTGAAAGATCCCAGACTTCCCGTGCCGGAGGGAATTCATTCAGAGCAAGTTTCCCAGGGCACAGAAGCTCGTTTGGGAGTTTTACCCGCTGTTATAATATTTACTTAGGCAATGTGAGGCTAAGTGGATTTCTCATCTAAGGTCTGTTGAACTTGGATTGAATAAGCAACATGAATTCCATCACTTTCTGTGTTTTTTTTAAGTAACTTGCCTTGGTGGAATATTGAGCTCAATCAATCAATCAATCAGGATTTATGAAACGCAGCTAATCACCCACGAGGGTGTCCAAGCACTGAGGAACCCTGCTGAGGGCGGGTTTTGTTGAGCAGCCAGGTCTTGAGTCTTTTTTTAATTCCAGCAGTGAGGGTGAGGTCCAGAAGTTAAGGGGGAGGTCGTTCCAGGACTTCGCAGCAAGGTAGGAGAAGGAGCATCCTCCACTGTTTGTGCAGGGCCTTGTAGGCATGGATCAGCATCTTGAATTGGCATGTCTTCCGAATGGGGAGCCAGTGGAGCTTCTTGAAGTGAGGGGTCATGTGGGTCCACTTATGGATGTCAAGGAGGAGTCTGGCCTGAGAATTCTGTATGGCCAGTAGTCGCTTCAGGAGATGCAAGGTGATTCCTATGTAGAGTGTGTTGCTATTGTACAGCCGGCTTGTGACAAAGGCTTGAGTGAAGGTACGTCTGGGGTTGACTGGGATCCATTTGAAGATCTTGTGGGCATACAGAGAGTGAGGAAGCAGGCGGAGGAGAATGCATTGACCTGGTTTCATATGGTGAGATGATGGAAAAGTTGCGGGCATGCTCAGTTGGAGTGGGTGATGGTCCTAGTTCAGATGGCCACCAGGGGTCGTTCCAAGGAGAGGTGTTGATCCAGCAGATAAGTACTTCCATTTTGTCTGATTATACAAAAGTACTGTAGAAACTAGAGCACAGATTGTGTCCTTAGTATATATAAGAATATGTGAACGGACACCCTCCCCTGTATTCTGCTTATTGGGAAATAGGCACTCTTTGTTCCTTTGAGACAGATCAAGTGTACTGTAGTAGTCGCCATGTTTGAGTGCTTTGGGGCAGATGCATCATCATTGCGAGTCCTTAATAGCCATTTTTACCGAATTGCTATTAAGGACTCGCAAAATGCAATATATGTAGGTTTCGCAATAATAATTGCAATTCCTACATATTCCTTAATTGTGAATCACAAATTGCGATTTGCATTAAGAAATACCTTCCCATTCATTCCAATGGGCCTAGAGGCCCATAGAAATTAATGGGAAGACATTCGCAATTTGCGAGTACCCAATAGGTACTCTCAAATTGCGAATGCAATTGCAAGGGTGCCAAAAGGCCACCCTGTTGCACCCCTGAAATATGCATGATTGCACCTGTGGCCCACATACATGCCCTTAGTGCGCCACATACATGTGCCACATACATTCCCTTAGGGCATGTATGTGCGCCACATGGCACTTTGAAAAATGCAAAAAAGTGCATTTTTCTCGGAAATGGCAAAATACCACCTACTTGAAGTTGGTGGTAATTTGCGCTTTCTTAAGGCCTGATCGCTAATTTTGGGTGCTTGCAGAATTGCATTTAAGGAATTGCAATTTGCGATTCCTTAAATGCATTAGCAAAATAGGGAAATGCACATTTTGCGATTCCTTATTCTGCGATGGCCTTTTGGGATTATACATCCCAAAAGGCATTTTCCCGTTTGCGAAAGGGAAAACCCTTGATACATCTGGCCCTTCGTTACCGGGATGTGGATTACACTATATTGTCATTTATCCTTATGTCAGACATAATTGCAGAAATTACTGACATGTTAGAGCTAGGTGTGACTTAAAGGCCTGTGATAGTATCTTTCTGAGATGGAGTCTGTCTTTTCTAAAACATGTGGGTAAAAAGTACTGGATTTTGGTAACCGCCACTCCTGTTTAAAGAAAAGGAAACTACCGTAAGCTTATAAAATAAGCTTTACTAAGTATAAATATGACTGATATGACCTTCTTTTCTCTTTTGTAGTATTGACTGCCCTGGATAGTACAATCTCATTTCCCTTTTCAGAATGATTGCAAGTATATTGGAATTTGAACATTTGGTAGCACTGCATGCTCGACACTATAGTCAATTGAGAACGCTATATGAGTGTTTGCAAAACAAATTATTTTAGAATGTTATTGTTGCAAACTTTTTGAGTGGCAATATAACAATACGGAGTGTCAAGATTTGAACTCATGATAAAATAATATACTACACTTTTAAGGCCCCTACCTTACTGTGAGCTAGTCAATGTACCTAATCTGGTGATTGCATAACTTCTGGGTTATTGTCTATAAATTTGATAAGCACACAATATGGTTGCATTTAGACATGCAACTACAATCACATAACTTGCATTGAAAGGTAAGGTAAGGTGACTGGTTAGACAACTATGTACTTGAACAACTAGGGGGTCATTGTACAAAAAAATTGTTTCCAAGATGGAGTTATCTGTCCTGCAGCTCGAGTGAAACTTTCATTCATGTTAATCTTTAAATTTGTTGGTTTCTCTATCTGTCACAATTACTGTTTTGCCAAGTGTACTCATGCAGTAGTTGTTGGTACGTTTGTAGTGGTGGGTAATTGGCTTTAGCATCACACTATCAAGGACTTTTTGGTTTTCAATGGCTTCTAGTTTAAGTAGGTAATAAGTGTGCCCATATAAATACCAGTTTCATAAATATAGCGGCATTGAAATGACCATATCGCTGTGATAATGCGGATTCTTGAATTTATACACTTGGTTGCAAGATAAACATCTGGTTGTAATGCATGACATACGCTTGTCTGATGTAATATTTGTTGGCTCATTTGTTTGGTTTCTAAATTATTAGTTGAAATAGTAGTGTGGGGGTGATTCTGCCATTATGCATTTGAGAGCTATTGTGTTTTTGTCCTAGTTAGCCTGTTACATCCTTGTTCATTCACTACATGTCATATGACAACTTCTTATGGATATCTGTCACACAGGAGCTACCACCTACTATTTCCATTCACAGCAATTCTGTGAGACTAATTTAATTTAAAAACATTTTCTTTTTTTTACTGTGTCCTTTGTATAAAACCTTAGATTTTGATTATTTTCTTTCATGTGTTTTTTATCAGCCTTGAAGAAGTCCCAACGTCAAAGGGACAAAACGTGTTGGCTTTGTCTATATCCTATTCATGTTGTTCAAGATGAGAATAGATAATGCAATTTTTGACCATACATGAACACTTGCCTACTTGAAGATTTGACTAATAAGTCTGTTCCATTTCATATAAGAAATTTTGATATTGCTCTGAAAAGCATAAACTTTGTGCTAATGCCTTCTTGGTGCTTCTCCCACTGTGTTAGTAGGTTGTGGTTTCTGTTCCTGCTACCTTCAGTGCCCAAAAAGGATGGAGGACTCCATCCTATTCTAGAACTGCGCCTTCTCAACCTCTTCCTTGAGAAGGAGAAATTCAAGATTTTCATATGGGATCAGGTTCTGTCTGCCCTTTGCCCTGGAGACTGGATGGTAACAATGGACATGCAGGATGCCTACTTCCATAATCCCATTACTTGTGTTTCATGGTGAACTACAAGCATTATCATTTTGCTGTGCTCCTCTTTGGGCTTACCAGCACCCCTGAGTTGTTCACGAAGGTGATGGCAGTGGTTGTATCACACCTGCAAATATCAGGGGTTCCAGTCTTCCCCTACCTTCACAACTGGCTGTTGAAGGTGGGCTCTCCCCAGGCAGTTGTTTCCCACCTCTAAACTACAGGTGACCTCCTGCATTCGCTGGGGTTCACTATAAACGTACCGAAGTCACACCTGACTCCATATCAGATGCTCTCTTTCATCAGGGCTGTTCTGGATACAGTGGAGTTTCTGACTTACCCTCCAGAACGGCAAATCCAGGATATTGAGGCTATGATTCTGATGTTTCAACCTCTAGCAGTGAGACTTTGAGGCAGATGGGCCTCATGGCCTCCTGCATCCTGCTGCTGACACATGCCTGCTGGCATATCAAGAATGAATAGTCCGAAGTCATTCTTGTGGTGTCGGATTGGGCATGGTAAGTTTAGTATCCAGAACTCCTGAGTCTTCCATTCGGTCTTCCAATCATGCTGCCCTTTGAGAAAGATCTTCTGTTGCAGCACTGATTGTTGATCCATGAGATATCAAGTATCTTTTTAAGCTTATGCTCTATTGCTCTAAATTTGGAGGCTGCTGTTGCGTGTCCCTTTTTTTGTTTGGACCAGTATTGGCCACATATGAACCATTGTTTTCTTAACCAATATTCTACCCTACGTTCACTTCTCGGGGTACCCTTGTTTGTCTTACTACACAGGTGATTTAACAGAGCAACGGTGTTGGGCCTACAAGCTTTCTCTATCTCTGAAGCAATCTGGAGATCATAGGTATATTGCACAAGAACTGAACTCTGAGGCAGCTTTAAACTCTCAATGGTCTTCTTCAAGATCCGATTAAAGATGAATCTGCTCTCAGTATACCCTTTTGGAATACGGCACCACATTAACACACTGTTCTCCAGCTGGAAAACAATTAAAAATAGGCTTTACTCATTCGAGGGTATCGAAAAGATTGCTTGACACAAGTCTATGACAGTAAACCATTCTGCTTCACAAGAGATTTGAAATAGGATCACAGATGGATTTGGTACCACAGGACAACATGGAATCACAATCGCATTGATCTTTTGCAGGTCCTGCACAATCCTGTACTTTCCATTTGGCTTCTGCAATCCATTGATGGGTGAATTGCATGGACTTCTAATAATCTCCTTCAAAATGCCTTGCACGAACATGGACCCAATTCCAGGTGTTATTCCCACCACTGTTTCCAAGGTCAGGTTGTACTGTGGTGTTTTCAGAAATTCAGCATTTGGTTTAATCTGTATCTTGACTGGCTCAACCCCTTGAATTAGCCATATCTTCTCTCCTGTAAAGTCCCACACCCCAGGAGAGACAGCGTCTCACAAGTTGTATCGGATGCAATATCGTCATCATTAGTGTCTGTAATTCTATTCCCCTGGGCGTGGAATATATTGTACAATTCAACTTACACAAAAGATCACGTCCCAACAAACAGACTGGACTTGAATCGCACACCACAAACTGGTGTCCATCCTAGAAGTTTCCCATTTTTACCGGTAACTCATCTGTCAAAGTATTTATCATTCTCCTATTGAAAACTCCTACAACTTGGATCAATTGTCCAGAGATGGGTAGGTTTGGGACTACTGCAGATCTCACAGTAAAACAGGTAGCACCAGTATTAATCAAGAATGTAGTGAGATGACGGCTAACATTTGCCTCCACAAACGGTCCATTCTGGTCTACCTCTCAGACTGCTCCAAGTGCACAGTCTTCCTCCCCCTCCGGGCACCGTCTTTGTAACAGGTTTGCATCAAACTAGTCAAAAGTCTCAATTAAAGGTATTTGCAGGTACACTTGGTTACCCAGTGGAATTCCCTGAAGTTGGGGTACTTGCATCTGCTGACTCAAACCCTCCCATTAATAGATCTAGGTCTTTTCACAGTATTCATGACATCAGGCACTTGGACCTGATTTGCTCGGCACTCGCGCTTCCAATGCCCGCTTTTGTGACCATAATGTTATTCACAGGTCAAGCATATGTGGCACAATTAATTGTGACGGATTAAATCCAAAGGGGGAGAAAACCATGGAAACATTTTCATGTAAATGTAAAGTATATTTCAATTGACAAGCATGTTGGACATATTAATCTTCATATGTACAAGCACTTGGGTCAGTAGCACAGCGTTACATTGAATGACATGTAACCAACAACATATTGTGCACAATTAATGGTACATGAATACAAATTTCAGATGAGTAGGGTATCCAAGAATAGGGGCGCCAAGAGTTCCGCTGTGGAAGTCAAAGGCGTTTCGGCCTGCAGAAGTTTAAGGCCATCATCAGGACCAGGTTACGTTTTTATTTATTTGCAGTGCTGGGGATAGAAGGATATATATGTATACTGTGTATTACCTACTGGCGGTCGCCAGTAGGTATATATAGTTAGGATTTTTTTCCTATGGGATTTCTGAAAATTCTATGTCGAATAACTTTGGTGTTTGTGGACGGAATTGGCTGAAATGTTCAGGAAAATGGCACATTTCGTTTCTGAGCAGCCCATGAAAATTTGGGGGGGTTTCGTGAAGTGGGGGCCGAGAAAAAAGGGGGGTCCCAAAGCGTGTTTTTAACATTGAGTTTTCCATAGGGCGGTTCGACTCACTTTTAGCTCGAACGCTGAATGGATTTCTATGAAACTTGACAAAATTGTAGGGACTGGTAGCCCGATGTGCCTTTGCTAGGTCTCAAGATATGTGCTCCAGTGGATTTTGAGAAATGAACGTTCAAAAAAATATATATATCTGTGACAGCGTCCCGGTTAGCGCCCTATTCGCGTACCTGGCGCGTAACGGAACTTCGCGAGAAGAAGCGGATTGGCTCCCCGGTGACTGTGAACATTCTAAACAGTCCGGAGCGGCCGCCATCTTGTGTCTCGGTAGGATCGAGACACAAGAGGTGGCAAAAACAAAGGGGGAAATGAGCATAAGGGGGCAGAGTACATCCTCCCTGACCCCCTAGGTTTGATGAGGGGGCTTTAAAAGGGCCCCGCGGGGCAAAAAATAATAATTTTTATTATCGTTTTTTTTTGCGGGGGGAGCGCCCGGTACGCGCACCGGGAAGCGGTCCGGGGAGCGTAATATAGGGAAAAAAGAATGAAAGAATGTTCAAATATTGTATGTTTATTGATTGTTCTTTTTGTTGTATTTTATTTATTTATTTTTATTTAAGTACCAACATGTAGGTACCGATGCAGAGTCTAAAAATAAATATACACCAGCTCCTTTCTAGATATCTTGCATGTTGTTTCAGAAGTTATTGTGGTATATGAAATTCATAGCATAGTCTGTGAGGAAAGCAGAAAGAACATGGAGGCAGGAGATGATAAAGAGATGTTAAATACACATTGGAGATAATATAGTGGGAGAAAGGAAGTAACTATGAGCAAACTTACTATGTAACACAAAAAAGTTGCACAGTATATTTTAAGTCTCACTTTATATTTTATCTTTTTTGGGTACTATTTCATAATTTTCATATTAAAAAGAATAATGTCTCAAACAATTTTAACTTTTAAAATTTAAATTTATTGTTCTGATTTTTCAAAATCTAAGAGAATTTGTAACATTAAATCATCAGGTATGTCCTCCTTTTCATTCCAAGAATCACATTCTTCAGCACATTTTAATAATTCTTGGTCTACTGTTTCATCCATAAAGTCTAGTACTTCTTTTTCTTCGTTTGGATTGTTTTCAATCTTAATTTGAAATGAAATTGTATTTTCTTTTTGCTGTGCTTCCATTTTCTTGCTGTAAATTGCATAAAAAAATAAATATATCAGTGGAGATAGGGCACTGTTGGGTTTAAGTTCAGACAGGTACTTGTGAGTTTTTAACAGTGAAGTAATCTTTGGGCAGTGCATGGTTTCAGGCAGGAAGTAGAACTATTAAAAAGTGCCTGTGATGAAGCCTAAGTAAATTCATAATTATACCACAGAAGCCTAACTCAATCAATAATTTAAATAATTAAGTCTTTCTCAATGACTAACTCTTATAGAGGGACAGTATGTAACTATCTGAAAACGTTTTCCTAAATTATTTTAAAGTGCATAACATAGTTCTCCTTTAAAATTTTTTAAATTATATCTTACCTTTGAAAAAGAAGTTAAAGTTGACAGTGAAAATGCTCTTGAAATGTACTACAGGAAGTAGTAGTCAAAATGGCTGTGTTTCTCTCTCTTTCTTTATATATATTCAGGTACATAACCAATCAAATGTCTTGAAATAATAGTAGAAAATGAAAGTAACATTTTAATTGGTTGTCAATTCTAACACTTCATATGTGTTTTTGTCATGTAATTTACCTCAGGATATTTAGTCAGGCTTACAGCATAATTTTCTCAATGGAATTCCATCAAATTTGAGTAAATGGTAGGGACTGCTATGTAGTAGGGCCTATTCTATATTTGATGAAAGTGTCTCCAGTGGTTTTTCTGTAAATTACTTTCCCACCTTTTTTTAGCGAGCGCTCACCGGTGCGCGCCCCGGTACTCGTACCGGCAGCGTTACGGGAGTCCTCCATTTTGGGTATCGGTAGAATTGAGACACAAGATGGAGGGGAAACAATGTTCGGAATGGGTAGAAGGGGGCACGGTAGACACTTTCTGACCCTCTAGGTTTTCTGAAGGGGGCTTAGGACGCTCATATAGGCAAAAAAAAAATCGCGTGGGGAGCGCCCGGTACGCGCACCGGTAAGCGAACCGGGGAGCGTACTTTGGTGAAAAATAGTGTAAAAAATTAGAAAAAGATAAACGTTTTGAATGTTCAGAGGTAGGGTAGCTCTGAAAAGAGCTATTGGGTTCTGTGTCTAATTTAGGTACCTACAAGTAGGTTCCAATGCACAGTTTTAAATTCAGGAGGAATATTCTATTCCCCTCATCGGAGAAGTGTACACCATCTCCTCTGTAGATGTCTTGCATGTTGTAACGCAAGTTATTGTTGTATATTAAACCCATTCTAAAGTCTCTCATGTAAGCAGAAACAGATTTATTCACATGTTTCCGTGCTTTCTCAAATTGTGGAAAAAATTGGTTGGACCACTTCCATTTCTGTCTTTGGCATATATTGGAATATACCAAGGCAGTTTGGGGAAAAAGTGTCATCAATTGATAAAAGGTGTCCTTTAAAAGCATTTCCAGACCAACCCCAGTCATAGTCCCAAAATCATTTCCACCACAGTGCACTATTAAGAGGTCAGGGTTTGGCAGATGCATAAAAAAATTATATTAAAAACATATACAATTAATTTTTCCTTTAAAAGAATAATACATTTTACAGCTTTTGATATTTGCTATAAAAAAACATTGAAATTCACTGAAAAAACCATAGGTTATAGACCATATATAGTTAGTAATTTGCATTTACAAAACCTTGAAAATTCACTAAAAAAACCATAGGTTATAGACCATATATAGTTAGGGATTAGCATTTACAAAACCTTATTTTACTCACACAAATCCATTGAAATTCGCATATATAGCTAGTTGCACTAACTATATATCGCGCACCCGCAATCCACTGCTGATGATGTCACATATTACATCATTCATGACATGGTCAGTGACATCACTGATGACATCACTGATGACATCTCAAATGACATCACTGATGACATCACTGAAGACATCTCAAATGACATCACTGATGACATCACTGATGACATTTCATTTGACATTACTGATCACATCACTGATTATATCATTTATGTGATAATACAATGAACCTCTTCAGACTCTAATATAACCTTAGATACAATCAGTGTAAACAGACACTCACAGACTGTCACTCATCTATGGAGTTACTCACACACCTAGTAAGTCATGCAAAGAATCAATCACACCTCCATTTCCTTAACTATACATTTATACACACCTTACTTATTCAAGCATATACTAACACATATTTACTCTCTTATACAATCCCTGATACAAGTTCAAAATGATCCATACAGCCACTCACACATTCACTGGCTCTTATGCGCAGTTATTTATATATGTCAACTCATACATGTACTGTGTTTTACATATGTACTTACTTTGACATGTAGCACTTTGATATCCATTCACTCACCAATACACTCATGCACACAGTCAACCGCCCATACAGCTGTTTCCACATGCACTTTTGAACCCATACATCTAGTGAATCAACTGTTCACACATCTATGCACAGAGTCATACACCTCCCAGCCACCCACACACACAATCAGTCTCCCATACAAATACTTGGGCAACCAATCAATAACCCATATAGTTACTCATATAGCTACTGATCAACACATGCAGCAGTTTACAGAACAACAGACATAATGATGCACAAATTAAGACAGTTTAGTCAGTAACCCATGCACTCAGTGAGACACATTTAATCACTCACTCATACAGTCAGTCATGCACCTACTAAATCCTACATACAGACACTTATACATCCACTCATTCTTCAATATGTAAGACATATTTTAACTTTACAGAAACATACAGTCACTGGATGTTGTCATCAGTGATGTCATCAGTGATGTCATTTGAGATGTCATCAGTGATGTCATCAGTGATGTCACTTACCATGTCATGAATGATGTAATATGTGACATCATCAGCAGTGGATTGCGGGTGCGCGATATATAGTTAGTGCAACTAACTATATATGCAAATTTCAATGGTTTTGTGTGAGTAAAATAAGGTTTTGTAAATGCTAATCCCTAACTATATATGGTCTATAACCTATAGTTTTTTCAGTGAATATACATATATATATATATATATATATATATATATAGGGAGGAAATTGGAGCCGGAGTTGGGTCAAGGGGTGGGAGGAGAATGCTGCAGAAAAATACCGCATGACTAGGCAATGAAAGAGATTTCATCTGGATGGTGATTGACCAACCGTCCATACCCAGCAAAGGTGGTGATATCAGAGACTCCTGAACCAGTGTGAGTGTCGCTGGCTCTTCTTTTTCCATACACTGCGGTCGTCCCGATCACTTACCGGCAATTCACACTAGCCTCAGTCCCTCACCCGCCACTCCCACGCTTCCACAAGGTTCCTCCGAGTTGCAGCTGTTTTCTACGCCACTCGGCCTGGTTTACCCATTACCCTGACGCCCCCCTGTTTGGCGCCCCATGGCTCCGGGTTGCAGCTGTTTTCTACACCACCAGGCCTGGTTTAACCGTTACCCTGACGCCCCCTTTTTTGGCGCTCAATGGCTTGCCCAAACGGTAGACGCCTTTTCTATCTAATTTTGGTTTCTACAGTAGCGCTCCCTTTCCGCTCTCCCCGGACTTGCTGCATATCTAGCATGTGTAATTTCACCACGCACCTCTATGCGCTGATCCTCTTGCGCTTTTTCACTCACCCCACTTCCCAGCCCCGTCCTTGTCTCTCCCATCAGTTCCATGACTTAGTCCCTTGACCTCCAGACCTCCCTGTGTTGCGCCAAACTAGACATTTCACTAGCTCTATGCCTACCACTTGTATCGCCCTCACTGGTAAGCGCTTAGCATCCAGGCATCGCCCCGGCCCCTGCAAGAGGGTCACTATCTTTGAGTCCTTGTTCTTCAATTCAACAAAAAGATTCTACTACTACAGTATATCCTTCCTTGTTTGGAAAATTGTAATGATGGTGGTGGAAAAGGTGTTAAACCTCAACAGTTTGTCTTGGGGAACACTCTATGTTTCTAAAACACCCCTCCCACACTGCAAATTAATTTGGTGTCATGCTTCATCATAGGGGTCTTCCCGTACTCTACGGGGCGGGACGTGCTGCGATCAACGAAGACGCGGGAGCACTTTATTAAGTGTAAAAGCTATGTGTTGTGCAAAAGTGGAAGTGCTAGGGACGGGAAAGATAGTGGTGAACATTTTAAAAGTAACCTGGCTAGTGGAAATAATACATTGTATTGCCTTTCCTAGATGGAAACATTAACAAGCATTTGTAAGACCTTGTAACTTTAGCCAAGCAGCAGATTTCCCAGACTGTCTCATGTTCGCACAGCATAATTGTGCTTTTCTTAGACACACAACGGGTGAGATGTCTTTCCCTACACCACATTTGGCCTGTAACATTCTCTGCATCTGCAAAAATTACTGTGAACCTAAAAAATGTAAATGTTGCACAAAAAAAACAACCTCTCTAGGGAGACAAGTTTCTGGAAAGGCCCACTTTTAGGTCAATCAATCAATCAAAACACTTGTATAGCGCGCTACTCACCCGGAAGGGTCTCAAGGCGCTTGGGGGAAGGGGGCCGCTACTGCTCAAACAGCCAGGTCTTGAGTTGTCTCATGAAGGTGAGGAGGTCCTGGGTCAGCCGAAGGTGGATGGGGAGGGAGTTCCATGTCTTGGCCGCCAGGTAGGAGAAGGATCTGCCTCCGGCGGTGGCTCTTCGGATGTGTGGTACGGCGGCGAGGGCGAGGCTGGCGAACCGTAGCTGGCGGGTGGGCGTGTGGAAGGTCAGGCGGTCGTTGAGGTACTTGGGGCCTAGGTTGTGGAGAGACTTGTGTGCGTGGGTGAGGAGCCTGAAGGTGATCCTCTTGTTGACGGGGAGCCAGTGCAGGTTCCTCAGGTGGCTGGAGATGTGGCTGCGTCGAGGGATGTCCAGGATGAGTCGGGCTGAGGCGTTCTGGATGCGTTGTAGTCTTTTCTGTAGCTTGGCTGTGGTTCCGGCGTAGAGGGTGTTCCCGTAGTCCAGCCGGCTGATGACAAGGGCCTGGGTGACCGTCTTCCTGGTTTCGATCGGGATCCATCGGAAGATCTTGCGGAGCATGCGGAGGGTGTGAAGCAAGAAGAGGAGACGGCGTTGACTTGTCTGGTCATCGAGAGGGAGGAGTCCAGGATGAAGCCCAGGTTGCGTGCATGGTCTGTCGGCTTGGGGGCGGTGCCCAGGGCTGGGGGCCACCAGGAGTCGTCCCAGGCAGAGGGTGATAGTCCAAGGATGATGACTTCCGTCTTGTCTGAGTTCAGTTTCAAGCGGCTGTTCTTCATCCACTCGGCGATGTCTTTCATCCCTTCGTGGAGGCTGGTTCTGGCGGTGTCGGGGTCTCTGGTGAGGGAGAGGATCAGCTGGATGTCGTCGGTGTAGGAGATGATGTTGAGGTTGTGTTGGCGTGCGATGGCTGCGAGAGGTCTCATGTAGACGTTGAAGAGGGTGGGGCTGAGTGATGATCCTTGCGGGACGCCGCAGATGACTCGGTGGCCTCGGAACGAAACAGGGGGAGGCAGACTCTCTGTGTTCTTCCAGCGAGGAACGAGATGATCCACTTCAATGGCTTCTCTTGGATGCCTGTGTTGCTGAAGCGTTGGACTGGGGTGCGGTGGCAGACAGTGTCGAACGCGGCGGAGAGGTCCAGGAGGATGAGTGCCGCTGTTTCCCCGTTGTCGAGAAGGGCTCGGATGTCATCGGTGGCTGCGATGAGGGCGGTCTCGGTGCTGTGGTTGGCTCTGAAACCGGACTGCGAGGGGTCGAGGGATCCATTTGTCTCGAGGAAGGCGGCAAGCTGTCTGTTGGCGATCTTCTCGATGACTTTGGCAGGAAACGGGAGGAATGAGATGGGGTGGAAGTTTTTGAGGTCGGTGGGGTCCGCTGTTGGTTTCTTCAGTAGGGCACTGAGCTCGGCGTGCTTCCAGCTCTCCGGGAACGTGGCGGTGTCAAAGGAGGTGTTGATGACGTCTCGGAGTTGGGTTGCGATGGTGGAGTCGGCCTTGTTGAATCAGTGGTGGGGGCAGGGGTCAGTCGGAGATCCGGAGTGGATGGTGCTCATCGTGCGGGCTGTGTCTTCGGTGGTCAATGCGGTCCAGGTGCGGAGGGTTGTGGCGGGGTGCGTTGGTTCGATGGTAGGGTGCGAGGATGGTGTGCCGAAGCTGTTGTGGATGTCGGCAATCTTGCGGTGGAAGAACGAGGCGAGGGAGTCGCAGAGATCTTGTGAAGGGGTGATGTCGTTGTTGCCGGTGCTGGGGTTGGAGAACTCCTTGACAATGCTGAAGAGTTCCTTGCTGTCGTGGGCGTTGTTGTCCAGCCGATCCTTCAGTGATTTCTTCTTGGTGGTGCGGATGAGCTGGTGGTGCTTGTGGGTCGCGTGTTGAGGGCGGTCATGTTGTCAGTGGTCCGGTCGAGGAGCCAGGCTTTCTTGAGGGTGCTGCAGGTCTTCTTGGAGTCCTTGAGTTCGTCGGTGACCCAGGGGGCCTTCTTGCTTCTCAGTTTGCTGGGAGGGTTCTTCAGTGGTGCGAGGTCGCCAGCGCAGGCTGTCAGCCACTGCGTGAAGTTGCGGGCTGCTTCGTTGGGGTCCGGTGTGCAGTAGAGGTGGAACTTAAAATCGCCACTGCACTTTCCAAGTCTCTGCAGAGGAGGTGGAGATTAAACAGGCACCCAGGCATAGCATTATTTCCCCCACTCTCTCTTCCATATTATTTGAATTCTTTTGCTGTGAGAAGACCAATTAATTCTGGGTAGAAAGTGCTGGTGTGGTGAGACAGCCTGAATAGACAGCATTGTGAGGTTTTTGGCACGCCTCTCCGTTTTTGGGCTTGCATGGTTTCGATGCGGATCGTAATTACATATGTGAGTGTTAAACTACATTTTTATCTAGCCTTGACACATATAAGGTCTAAAGATTTGTAAATCATAATCAATGTGTCACCATTAATGTATTCTTACACTACAAGCCTTAACAATGCTGTTGCACAAGGAAGTAAATACTGTGGCAATTTATAAAGGGCCTTAATTCAGTGAGAGGTACAACGAAGGGGAAATGTTTTAATCAATGTTTATCTAATACAGTAAGTAAAAATCAGTCCAGTGTTCAGAACGACTAATACACATGGAAATAATGTGCATTGAAATTCACTGCATGCAAACTTCATTATGCATACACTCAAAACCTGACTGGACTCAGTGGCTCAAAAAGCTCGGCCGTATTTTCACCCGTTTCTTTTCTACACTTCAAACGCAGATTTGTTCGGTTTCGCCGGTTTGGTTGAATCAAATGCGGATTTAAACTGACACACAAACACAAAGACGTTTGTAAAATCAGAGATATTGATCACACGAGTGTTAGCCTTTAACAATATTACACAGCCAGAGGTAAAGTTGTGGAGGGTTGAAGGCAGAAAGACACAGATGTATGCAAATATTAAGCACGATGGGAAGAAAAAACTGTGTATTCTGCAGGGTAACTTGGGCAAACAATACACATATTTCCACGGATGTTCTAACTTTGCCTTTGTACCCATTTAAAAGGTAACCATCCAAAAGAAAAATACAATTTTACTGTTTTTTATTTATTTAAATAGACAGCAATCAGTTAGGTTTCTTACCTGCAAAACCCCTCACAAACAGACCCACCTCTGCCCCGCTATAAATGCACACATAGACACGAGCATGCTTGAAAGAGGCTTTATAACCTAATAACGGCGATGTGCAAATATTTCTTTATACACGCTGATTGTCTAATTGCTCAGTCTTTCTAAATGGCTCACACAAACTCTGATGAGTGTGTTGTTAGTGTTTCGCTTTTGTGATGTGGTCCCCTGGGGCCAGCTCTCCTTTTCACTATCAGGGTCTGAAAGAGGTGGTTGCAATAAATCAAATGATGTCACATTGATGGTTATACTAATGAAAGCAATAGGGTTAACATATGGCAATTCAATTTGTGAATGACAGCAGAAACGGCATTGCTCACCTCTCTCGAAATATGTCCCATTATAAAGTAGGCGGATCAGCTCTTAATAGTGAATTAGGCAAAAATAAAAAACACTTAAAGAGATAAAACACATTTTAATTGCTATCAAAACGTATACATTTGTAGGTGTGCATGTGTCTTTAGATTGCCAAGTGTGGAAACAATTTAAGTCACACCAGATTAAGACGTCGCGGCTGCATGAAATGTGCGCTTAACATCGCCCACATAATCGAGATCACACAAATTCTTCATAGCATAAAAGGCCACTTTATTCAAGACTTATGAATTCCCATCAGATACCGTTTATTATATAATACAATTTGGCAATTGAAACCGAAACCATTTGTCATTTTAACTTTTGAAATATATATATAAATCAGACCGAAACCATTAATGTACTTTTCTTGTGCTGAAATAAACTTCCCCAACATTTTTCTTTGCATTCTTCCCCTCAATTGTTCTCTATAAACTCCCCCTCCCCCCCATCCCCCCCTCTGCCCCCCCCACTAATGACTGGACAAGCCCGCTCTAGACTTTGCCTCCCCCGAATTTTTGCCTCCAAAAATATCTGCTAGGGAATATCATGTCCTGAGGTGGCGAATATCTAAAACAAACTCTTATAGCCTTTTTTTGTTTTGTTTTTATTTTAAGGGTGGATGGGTGGGATCTCGCTAAACCTGACCTACCTACGCCCTAACAATCTCTAACGTGCGCTACTCTGCCTGACGCTCCTTCCCCTGACTAGCGCGTGGACTGTTCCCTGTGCGCGAAATTCCCCAGGGGGAGACAGCTCGCGCCGCTCCCCCTGAGGGCCCATTGCCCACATATTTGAGACCACACAAATTCTTCATAGCATAAAAGGCCACTTTATTCAAGACTTATGAATTCCCATCAGATACCGTTTATTATATAATACAATTTGGCAATTGAAACCGAAACCATTTGTCATTTTAACTTTTGAAATATATATATAAATCAGGCCGAAACCATCAATGTACTTTTCTTGTGCTGAAATAAACTTCCCCAACATTTTTCTTTACATTCTCCCCCTATCCCCCCCCACTAATGACTGGACAAGCCTGCTCTAGACTTTTCCTCCCCCGAATTTTTGCCATCCAGGAAAACCAAAGAGTTTTCCTGCCCCCCCCCTCCTTAAAAGGAAGTAATTCATAATTTGGAATCACACCATAAATTAACTTGCAACTCATGAGTCAGCATATCCCTGATTTCCATTAAGTAATAGGCTACACCTAAATGTGACAGATGAACTCCGTCATCACGGAACAGGTGACTTCAGTGCTTGTTATATTATTATGTGCAATACATTGGATCTTCATCACTGAACAAAATACTCTCATTGCCTTCTTCAGATTCCTTCTTGCTTTCTCCACAGCAGCATGACACCTTGCTTTTCTCCAAGACTGTCTATAAACAAATTCAGTCCATATGAGGCGAGTGCTCGGCCAATTATTTCTCAAAACCGCTAAATCCAATTACATCTGTTTGATGAGTGTTAAACCAGATAAATCCGCAATTTTTTTTCGCCCAGATGGATGATGAGATAATCAGGGCAACCTCTTACATGAAACGTATTCGTGAGCATCGGGAACAAGTCCGCCCATTTCATACCTCCTTTGCCCTTCCATACCAATTCATGTCCGGCGCTGGGAACACCAAGCGATCTTCCATAAATCTGCTTCTCCGCGAAAAGAGACGCCCATTGAACAAAGGAATGACCTACCATCCACGTTTGTTTTTTAAACTTTGATGTAGCACCCCGAACAGTACCTAAGTAAGAAAGGCAGAAATCAACATAGGCCAACACTTAATGTATCAAAACATATTTATTGGCGTACATATCTTTTGTAACAACTAGATTTCCATCTGCCAATACGTTGCAAAACGTCCACTCCCAAGCCCAACCTTGATGCTTCCGTAGCTGCCCCGATTCTAAACGAATGCGTAGCAAAATTTTGTGGGTTCTGACCTATGAACATTAAAGCTTTTCGTAATACCGCCAGGAATTGTGCACTCGTTATTTTGTTCCCATCCTCGTGAATGAAAATGTGGCCTTGCTTAAATGTATTAGAAGAAGAAAAATGTACCCATTCTTGTACTGGGCAGCAATGTGCTATCCCGCTGCCATTCAGAAAAACCCATATACCCCTGCCCAACTGATCAGTTTTTGACTTTTTGACCCATATACCTAGTTTGTGCTCCAAAACTGAAATCTCCTTGCTGCATAAACCCATATCCCCCCCCAAATCCAAAACCTCTGACACCCTAAATGCACCAAAAAACATCCAAATCATTGCCAATCTAAAACAGTCCTTTTCCCAAACATTATAACAACACAACGAAAGCTGCTCTAACAACTGCTGTAACATCTCAAACGTAATCGGAGCCCGTAGGTGAGTGGACTTAACTTTCTCCCTATTGAGCCCTCTCAGCATTTTCCCAACTAAAATGTTATCGACTGGATCGAAACCCCACAACAATTGTCCATAAAATGACACACCTGATAACTTTCCTGCAATAGTCATGTGTGATAAACCTTTATCTATTAACATTAGAACAAACTCACAAATGCTCGCACCACCTGTGTCTGCGGATCCTGTCTCATGTACACCACTCTTTTAAAATGTAAAAATTCTTCCCATGCTTGTAGGTAACTCCGTCTAGTCGAAGGTGCTATGGAATGCACGACTAGTTGTACGATCCTCATTCCCCTAGGGCCCAAATATTGTGTGGTACCATCGTTTTGCTGACCTCCGCCCCTGGCGCCAATGCCCGGAACTTCTGCCAATGAGAACGAGAAAGGGTGTCAGCAATGGAATTGTTAACTACAGGGACATGCTTAGTTTTAAAAATCATATTAAACTGAAGACTCAGCAGCATGACCATTCTAAGCAACTGCAAAACCTTCATATCTTTAGCCTTTTGGTTATTCACTAAATTTACCACTGCTGCATATAAACATGGAACAAGACAGATCTGTTTCGGAATTCCTGTCCCCATACCAACAAGGATCAATGGAAACAGCTCCAAAAAGGCAATACTGAGGCCCTGTTTCTTCCAATGATCAGGCCAACTTTCGGCGCACCATCTCCCTTCCCAAAATACACCAAAACCACTCGATCCAGCAGCATCAGAATAAATCTGTATTTGCCAATCAAAATCCTCATCCACGAATTGCAATGGAACTCCACTGAAACTGTCCAGGAAACACAACCAAACTCTCAAATCTTCTCTCACTGCCTTACAAATCCGAACTCTATGGTTTGGAAGAGAAGCACCTGATAACACCATGCCCAAACGCCTACAAAATGTCCTGCCTGCCCTCACTACTCTACACGCTAAGTTTAAATAGCCTAACAAGCGCTGCACTTGCCTCAACTCAATCTTCCGTTTATCAAGAACCAACAATAAGAATGTTTTAATTTCCTGTATCTTAGTAGCTGGGAGGCGCGCTGTCATGTTTAGTGTATGGATCTCTATTCCTAGAAAAGTCATTACCGGGCCAGGCCCCTCTGTCTTGTCTGGAGCCAATGGGACCCCCGAAGACTCTGTCAGTTCTTGAAATTGAGTCAGTGCTTCCATGCAATGGCCCGACTGAGCCTTTCCCACAAACAGGAAATCGTCAAAATAATGACAGCTGACACCTTTGTCACACACTTGAGAAAATATCCACTGAATAAAGGTACTAAACATTTCAAACAGAGCACAGAAAACCGTACAGCCCATTGGTAAAACTCTGTCTACATAAAAGTGGCCTTGAAAGAACATACCCAGCAATTCAAAATCAGAAGGATGTATGGGTTGTAATCGAAACGCTGACTGGATGTCACATTTCGCCATCTCCGCCCCTTCTCCCAATGTAATCGTTTCATCTACTGTGGTGTATGACACTGAAGTATCCATTGCTGAGATGAAGTCGTTAACAGAGAAGCCTTCTGGCCAGACAGATGTTGTATCATCCTATACTCCCCTTGTTTCTTTTTTGGAATCACGCCTAGTGGGGACACCATTAGATTCGGTAAAGGACATTGCTGAAAAAGGCCCGCTATCCTGCCCTCCTTCATTTCTGCATCCAGCTTGCGCCTCACCACCTCCGGCAACTCGTTAGCAGAACGCAAATTGTCAGCCCACCTACGATGACGAGGGCCCTAATAACCCAGCTTGAATCCAGTACTGAATCCCCAGAATAATTTAGCCGCTGCCTCGGTGTACAACTCTAACCAAGGTGCCAGACTTGACAGCTTAACTGGTGTATGTGGCTTTTGGAAAAGCATGGAAAGGGGCGCCTCTTCCCCTATATGCCCCACTGTTCTGTTCATGAAATCTTTGCTGTTCACTGAACCTTTGGCCGCCAAAACCTCCCATTGTGGAACCACACTGTGTGAGTGGATGTCGCCCCCACCACTGCGAACATATGTGCTTGAAACAACATAATTGTCTACTACACATTCCTCTATGGAAGTTCCAGCAAGCCCCCGTCCCTGAGCTTTGCCCCCGTCCCCAGACACCCGCCCCTGTTTGAGCGGGACGCCACAGAAAGGGCCGGTAAGTAACTGGCAAACCACTTGCCGTGTGTGTTGTTGCCGGTGGGTGAGACGTGAACATCCATTGCAGCCAAAGTTCGGAGTCCACATCCCCCCACGGCTTCTCAGAGCATAAACTTATTCGCGCCCTAAATTCTTCGTCATAGTTCAACCATGAATATCCCCCAAAATGCATTTGTGCTTTTCTGACTATATCTATGTATTTATAGAGAGCGACTGACCTCTCGGGATATTTTTCGCAAGAAATACTTGCATATATTAGGAAAGCGGAAGTCCAATTTTTTATGGTACGAGGAACCCTGGGACGTCGCGCCAACTCCCATTCCTCTTCTTTTGACCCCTCCTTAGCTTGGACATCCCTATGCAGTAATTTGAATACATCCCCAAACTCATGATTCCATATCCTCTGTTTGGTTTTATCAGTTAAATGCGTTCTCAATGGCATTGCAAGACCCATATATGGAAGCCTCTTTTTAACATTAACGGACACCGCTTTATCAGACCCTTCTTCCTTTGACAGCCCTTCAACTAAACTAGATTGCCTATTCTGTGACCCTTCCAATCCCGCTACGCTAAATGGTGTCAAAACCCCTGATGATACAGATCTGTCTGACAACCCACCTTTCCCACCATCAATTTCCACAACAGTCTTTGTTACCGGTATCAGACTCCCATTTCCCCTGTTTTCTGGTACATCATCCAAAATTGCCTACCAATGAGGCTTACTGTAAGGTAAATGTTCCGCTCTTTGTTGAAACTCCGTTTGAGCCATCCGCTCTTGATAATCTCTCGGCGTTTGTTCCCAGGCTGGACTATGGGAATGCCTTATATTTGGGAGCCAATGTGAGGTGTCTCCAACGACTGCAGCACATTCAAAACGCTGCTGCACGCCTAGTATTGGCACTGCCGAAAAGATCCTCCTCCACGAAGGCCTTGAAGACGCTACATTGGCTGCCAATCAAGGAGCGTATCCAGTTCAAAGTCCTTTGCATTGGCCATCGTATCGCCCATGGGACTGGTCCCAGTTTCCTGCGGAACCTGCTTACACCGTATAAACCCACACGGCTTTTGCGGTCTGAGGGTACTGGATTAATGTGTATCCCGAAGACCACTAGGGCCAGGATGGGTGGCAGATCCTTCCGCCTTTTGGCGGCTCGGAGTTGGAATGCTCTTCCTCCTAGACTCCGGACGGAGCCTTCCGAAAAAGTTTTCTGCAGAGAACTTAAAACATGTCTGTTCCCAAAAGATTAACTGCATTCGTTTGTGAGCTGTATTGGGGGGGTTTCATAGGCCACTGAATAGCGCGGGGACACACTGGCTAGTGTAACCAGGCGCTGTATAAACTCAGTATAAATAAATAAATAAATATAAATGAGAGGAGTCCGCACTTGACCTCTGAAACGATAAAACAGACTTTTGGGTTGCCCCCCCTCTTTTACCCCCTTTCGCCTAATAGACTGTACCTGTTGCTATTTGTTTAGAAACCATATTACTATGACAATTATCCTTGCCCTTTACAGACATCCCATCTTGCACTCCTGTACTGTCAATAGGATTGTGCAGCGTCGCACTTGTGCTGGGACACGCTCCGTCCCCAAACCCACCATCAAAGGTTTTCCAATCAGAGACAGCCCTCCGCTCCAGAGGCCAGCTCTACCGCCCAAAATCCGCTCTAGACTCTCCAATATCAGTATAAGTAAGCTCCTCCATTGTCGCTTGAACAGTGGTGGGAACCGCTTTATCAGATGGTACATTAAGTACACCAACCACTTGGTCGTCATAAAGGTCGCAAGAACCTCGCATATAACTGGTAGTGTTGTGTTTTATCTAGGACCCTAATTAAATATTTCATATTTAAAGTAAAGGCTAATGCAAACCAAATGCGGCAAGGCTACTTCCTTAGACTCCTAGAAAGCACAACGAGTTCTTACAACATACCAAACCTCCAGCAACCTGGGAACTCCCCGTGCTTTTGTTTTGATTTGTCCTAGAACTCCTGCGAGCACTAAAAGAACGGCCCGTCCCTAGTGCCATCTTTTTATTGACGTCTTATGTCCAACCTTACGTCAAACACGGCACCTTCCAGGTATAAATATACCAACGTTTGCCTTAAGCAACACACGGTGGTGTGGAGCAGAGCGGCTATCTACTTATCCGAAGCTCAGCTGATGCGAGTGCCGAAGGAAGCCATCCCTCCCACTTGACGCATGGAGAAAGACGCTGTCTTTTTCTCCTGCCGAGAAAATCCAGCTCCGGTGTTCCCAGTCACCCCTGCGGGTTCCCGGGAGATCGAGCCCTGAGAGGGAGATACAAGACCTCCTCTATTCTAAAAACCAAGGTACGGAGCTGATTAGATCCCTAGAGAATTCTTGAATCAGAATCTTGGCAAAAACGAACTTAACTTAAACTGCAACTCATTTACTCCTTCCCACGTACTAGGCTTAGGTTAGGTACATCGGGGTAGGCTTATTTAGAAGCACCAGTTGAGTACGTTTAGTCAAACTATTATCATTGTATGTAACTGTATATATTTGATACCTTTTAAGTATCATATGGCTCAGAAACCATATCAATGCTTTTACAGTATTATTTCATAATACTCCTTTTACTGTACGCACTTTACTTTATAAAAAGTATTGCAATTGTGGCAATTAATTCCTCTTGCATGAGAAAGAAGACTGCTCAATAAAATTACACCTTTTATTGAAAACACCCGTCTCTCTATTTCTCTGCACTCTGGTGAAACTAAGTATTCACAATTGTCTGAGTGAAATCTATTGTTTTCACACAACTCTGGAGATATACTCCTTATTCTGGGGGAGCAAAGTTGTCATGTTTATGCGGTTGTCAGAAGCTGAATCCCTTCTTTTCTAAACAGGGAAGTTCACTCCTCCATATTCATTCGAGAAAGTTTCTAGTGACCTCTGAGCTAGCTGGCAAACCTAAATTAAGTCTAACATATTCAATAGAGACCTAGTCGACCTCAGTCCTACGTCTACACTATCGTTTATGTTATTCCAATGCGCAGAACCTATTGGGAAAATAGGAACTACACTACATGGCGCCCAACGTTTGGTAAGGCGATAATCTAACGCAAGATACTAGAGTAACTCAGTTGTGCTTTTTCACACAGACCCCTTTTCCCATAAAAACTCCAATAGACGTCTGGAGTGGGTGAAAGGTTAAATATCTACCGGAACTTAGTAGGATGAAAATCATATGTATTAGTTTACGGTATAGTCAACGTTGAAGGATACATTGTTCCAAAATATTGTGCACCTAATCTTTGTTTTCCTTGAAACTTGATCTGCAACAAAAAACTTTCAGTCAGTAAAAATGTCAGAAAGTGACGACGAAAGGGAGAGAGTTAGACTAGCAGCTCAACTCGCAGTGGACGACACAACTGTCCAAAATACCGACACGGATGCAATAATCATCCCGGTCAATATTTGAAAACTATAAAACTTATAGAAAATGGAGTAACATCAAGAGGTGGGTGCGTCATATTTGTGGTAGAGGCACATGAATTTAGGCAGACAGAGGTATTCTATACCTGGATAAATTTTCCAGCAGCACACGCTGTAACACATGAGTTCCACTACAATAAAATAGCAGAATCTCTAGAGGAATACTCTCCTTTCGAGGAAGTTGAAATTCCACTAACGTATCAAGAGCACCTGCTCTTGTTTAATGGCGCCCTAAAACAGCAAAATCACATTACCAGGCTCGGTCCACTAGGTAGACCAGGAGCCACATGGCCGGTCCTAGCCAGCTACACAGCAAATTCCGACATTGATAAAATGTCAAATGAAGAACTCTTAGTTAAAATAAAAGAATTAACAAGAGCACATAGGGATTTAGTTCAATTAACATTAGATGGTACAACATATCAAATAAAACCCCAACTAATTGAAAATCCTGAAAAAACTTTTATTAAAAATAATCTCAATTCTCAAAAGAAAAAGTAGGAGGGTAACAAACAAACCACTCCCAGAGAAAAACAATTTCAGTCCAGAGGAAGGTCGCCCCAACGGAGAAATAGATCTCCAGAAGAGGGGGAAGTCTCCCCAAAGGGAGCCCTCTGAGAAAAGATACAACCTTAGAAATAGGGACAATTTGAGGAAACCTGACAGATATCAAAACATTGATACACCCTCATCTCGATCTTTTCAGACTTCCTCAAAGAAATCGGAAAGAAGAGGACGGTCAGAACATAAAGAAGAGCACGTCAAGTCCAAAGACAAAGTACCTGCTCTTCAAAGTAAAAAACAACAATTTCCAAGGAAGAAGGTAGCGAGTATTAAAATAAAACATGCCGAGAATCCTGAGGACACAACTGAAAAACGGAGAGTGGGCCCAGACAATGCTAGACAGCGCACCAGAAGTGAGCATAGCTCGCAAGATCCTGATGAATCTTCTGGAGACAGTGGACACGAATGAATACATTCAAGTGAAAACTGCAGACACCCGAGTGAGCGTGCCCCATAAACTATATGAAATAACATTGCGAATAGAGGGAGATAAAACAAGGAAAATAAAAGGTCTCTTTTGGGAGAATCTATCTAAAGGCTATGATATCCTTCTACCAGAGAAAGACTGGCCACCAGAGTTTGTCAGTGAGTGCCCACATGGCGAAGAAATGATTATGCCTGCCTTCTCAAATCATATCCCAATACATAAAAAATACACGTTTGCTAGAAAATGGGCAGTGGCCCAAGCCCCTGCATTATATAAAAATCATGTAGGATGGGATGAGGATTCCCCTCATCATAAAATCCAGTTAAAAAATCAACCAACTGCACAGAGGCAGTATCCGGTTAAGCAAGAAGCTAAAAAACAAGTAAAATACATTTTAGATCAACTTGAATATCAGGGGGTGATTGAAACATGCACCTCACAAATGAACAATCCTTTGCTTCCTGTCTCCAAGCCAGATGATTCATATTGTCTAGTTTTGGACTACAGACATCTAAACTCCTGCTGTAAAACTTTTGCAGTCCAAAACTCACACAGTGCAGCACTAATGAATAACATCGAGCGCAAAAAATATAAAACGACATTAGATGTCTCTAATGGATTCTTCTGTCAAAACATTGCACCTGAAAGCAGGTATTTGACCGCTTTCTCAATAATGGGGTCGCAAAAACAATTTTGTCGTGTCCCACAGGGATTCAAGAACAGCCCAGGATTATTTTCAGCCAGGGTAAAAGAGTTACTACAAATATATGATGATGAGGCATTATCCTATGTCGATGACATCTATATTACAGATGATGACCTGGAGACTCACTTGAAAAGAGTGAACACCATAATACTTGGGTTCGCTTCTGAAGGGTACAAATTTAACTTTAAAAAATAAAGAATTGCCCATCTAACTGTCCTATTTTTAGGATATGAATTATCAAGTGAAGGCAAAAGTCTAGCAGACAACTTTTTAGAGAAATGTGCTGTACTCCAGGCTCCAAAAACACTGAAGAACTTACAATCTATACTGGGTTTCCTGAATTTCGGAAGAACATACATTCTAAATTATGCAGAGAGGGTTAAACCTCTTTACAAATTAATAAAACCTGAATTCAAACCAATTAATTGGACTCAAGAACACACAGAGATATTAAGATCATTTCAGACAGATATCTTAACTAAAACAAAATTGCAAACACGCGCAAATGAACGCAACCTTGTAATCCAAGTCATCCCAGGAAGATGCGGATTCACATACCTGACCTCTAATGAGGGCGAAACGGTACCAATATCTTACAAATCCCATTTGTACACACATGCTGAAATGAAATTCAGTTCGTCTGAAAAAATTCTGACAGCGGTTCAAACTTCTGTAGCAAAAAAAAGAGCCCTAGCGCAAGGCAAGAGGATATCTGTTTTAACAGCAGAATCAGCCATGGAAGCATTAACAAGCCCACACAATCTAAATGCTGTGGCATTAGATCCAGAATGGATACAATGGGAAAATTCTCTTACTGCAGAAGACGTGAAACACTATTTTGATCCGAAAATGAAACAACTAGAAAATCTAGAATACGAACATGAATATCCTCTACCGATTGTGAAATTCTGCCTCTAGAACAATACACCTGTGTTATCTACACGGACAGATTTGCACAACACTACGTTGTGGGAAAACAGATTTACAATGCAGCATTTTTTTTAAAGTAATTTTTATTGTAGACATACAGCGTTCAGACCAGGATGTACATAAGCATGGCATTTCTATGGTTCACAAGCATCAAACTTTTCCTGTATGATGTACACAGCCCATGAGCCCACAACCCAGAGGTCGGGCAGCGAGAAAACGAGTGTCCTGAATATCGTCTGGTTTCAACGTTGCAGATCAATTTTATTTGCATGAAGTTGTGCATGTCTACTTTTTCGCCCTAACTTAACTACCCCAGTTAACCCCCCCTTATCCCACCTCAAGTCACCCCCAACCCCCTTTCTCCCTCTTCCCCCCCCCTCCACCATCCGCTCATAGGGTCTCGTGGTAGCGTATACCATAGTGTGCTGCGTGGCTTGTCAGTGATTAAGTCTACGTTCCACCCGTTAGTGTTTGGGTGCTGTTCCCGTGTGTGCTAAGAGAGTCTTCCTCATCTGTGACCATAGTGTCCCTAAGGGCCTGTGCCAACACCTCCCACGCTGTTGCTAGTTCTAACGCTCTGGGGTCAGGGTTCCTGCGCGCTAGCTGGTATCTATGCGTGCTGTCGCATGCTGCCCACTTCAGGAATTCATTATACCATTTCCTGTACGTTGGACCCGTTTTCGCCTTCCACTGTCTGGTTATCTCCCTTTTGGCTATCATCAGTCCCATCTCTACAAATTTGCTGGAGTTTTTATTCTTAGGCGTGTGGGGAAACCAGTGCAAAAGGCAGGCCGCCGAGTCAAAATCGATGGTCCTCTCCGACACTTCATTCAGGGTCTCTCCAATGGCCCGCCAGTACTCCCGTAGGGCCTGGCAGGACCACAGCATATGTTCCAGTTCCGCCCCGTCCGTTGTGCAACGAGGGCACTCCGACACTGCCACCCCAAAGTATTTCTTGATCCTGCCTGGGGTCATATAGGCCCTGTGCAGCACATAGTAATGAATGAGTTGAAATCTTGCGTTCCTCGTGCTGTTACAGGCACGACGTACCAGCCGGGCCCAGGTCGTATCAGGTATATTTTTCCCCAAGTCAGTTTCCCATTTAGACTTTAGCGTCGTGAGGGGCAACAGGTTTTCACGGAGCATTCTTGAGTATAGGCAAGTCACCGCCTTAATCGTCCCCGCTGCCATCATGGCACTCTGGCATACCATAGATGTCTCGGGTTCCGCCAGACCCCCACCCCAGTGCGCCTGCATCGCCCTGATCATCGCTGAATGCAGGAGGAATCCTCCCCTTGGCAGGTCAAAGCGGTCCAGAAGATCTTGATATGAGAGGAGCGTTCCATTCTCGTAGAGATCCCCCACCACCTGTAGACCCGCCTCCTCCCATCGCTGCAGACTGGACCAATCACCCCCATGGGGTAACGCCGTCAGCATGCTCAAGGGAATTTCCGGGGCGTATGGGTGTTTTAGACCCGCCCGTCGTTGGGAGCGGTTCCAGGAAAGTTGGAATGTTCGCTGTTCCATCGTTAAGTCACGGGCGGCGATTTTTTGCTGCAGGGTTATATAAGCCAGGACATGTCTTGGCGTGCCTCTAGCCCCCTCGTGTTCTGGGACTCTGTACACTCTCGCTACCTCCTGTGTGAATATTTGAAGCCAAATAATACACTTAAAAATCTGGTACGGCCAGCCCCCCTCATCCTTGGGCCGGGTGAGCGTCGCCAGAGCCACTCTGCATCTGCCTGCCCCCCACAGGAACGAAGTCAACTGGGACTTAAGTTGACGGAAGAAGGAACTGGGGATCCAGACCGGGAGTGTCCGGAAGTAGTACAATAATCTTGGTAGAGCAACCATTTTCAACAGGGATATGCGGCCAGCTGCAGATAGCGGGAGCGTAGCCCAAAAGGCCATGCTGCCCCTCAGGGCTCGCATGCACCGCCCAACGTTACCTTCGAACAGGTCCTCGGTGGTATGGTATATGTACACTCCTAAGTATTTAAGGCAGGTCGGCTCCCAGTTCAAGGAAGGGCGGTGGTCAGGACGAGCGGTGTCCTTCTGTAATGGAAACACACTTGTCTTCGCCCAATTGACCTTCGGGCCAGAGACTACACCAAACCGCCCGAGCAACCCTTCTGCTCCCTCCAGCGCTGTCGAGTCGTTTTCCAAGAATAAGAGCAAATCTATACCCTCAAAATGTCTGCCCGTCCGAGCTTCAGCAGCCAGTGGTTCGATCGCCAGCGCAAACGATAAGGGGGATAAGGAGCAGCCCTGTCGAGTGCCTCTCTCCACCGGATACTGCTGCGAGACCAGAGGCCCTATCCGTACTCTTGCCACCGCCTCCGAGTATAGTACCTTCGTCCACTTAATATATCCTTCTCCGAGTCCGAAGCGGGCCATAACCTTGTATAGGTAGTCCCACTCTAGGCTGTCGAAGGCCTTTTCAATGTCCACTGATAGAACCAGGGGGGCCCTAGACATTGTCTGCGAGCTCTTTAGCAGTCGTACAAGCCGCCTAATATTAATTGTCGTCTTCCGAGTTGGGATGAAACCGTTTTGATCCGCATGTACTAATCCGGGCATATGCTGAAGAAGTCTAGCCACTAAGATGGAACTCAGTATTTTATAGTCTGCATTGAGCATGGACAGCGGCCTGTAAGACGAAGGATTTCCACTGTCTCTACCCGGCTTCAGGAGCGGTATCACCAGTGCCTCCCGCATCGATTGTGGAAGGCGGCCCACTACCATGGCCTCCTTGTATATTACCTGGAGTCTCGGCGCTAGGATGTCTATGTATTTGCTATAAAATTCAATGGGCAGGCCGTCTAATCCTGGCATTTTGTTGCGGGCCATTCGTTTGATCGCCCCCTAATCTCTCTCAGTGTGATGTCACCCCCCAGGTCTTTTGCCTGTTCCTCATCGAGCTGGGGCAACTGCAGGCCGGACAGGAAAGCCTCAATCGCGCTCTCGCGGTCCTCCTGCCCGCTCCTGTACAGGGCTGCATAGTATCGTTGAAAGCCTTCCAGTATCCCCTTTTGGGAGTAACAGGTGCGGCCCTCTCCGTCTTCCAGTGATAGAATAGGAGAGCATCGCTTAGTGGGGTCCGCCAACCACACTAAAAGTGTGCCAGCCTTGTCTCCCTCCACGTGGGCTCTGAGCATATATGCTCGGTGGTCGAAGGCACGAAGACGTTCAACTTCCACCGCCACTGCCTCCCTAGCCGTGCAAACCTCTTCCTGTAGATCGGGACGCCTCTTCTCTACGTCGCGTAAGTTAGTCTGCTTTAGCGATATCATCCAGCAACACCCTTCTTGCTCCCACATATTTAGTTATGCATTGGCCCGCACCACTACTTTAAATGCATCCCATTCCATCGCTCTGGTGGATGTTGTCCCCTCATTATCAGCGAAATATTGAGTTATACCATTCTCCAGTGCTGCGTGGAATGGCGGGTCCTCTAGTGTCTCCGGTCTTAGTTTCCAGGTCGGCACTATGGGTATCTCGGTCGTCCAGGCCAAATTAATCATTAGTGGATTATGGTCCGAGATTGTCCTCGAGAGGTACTCCGATCCAATCTTACTTGGGTCAGGCTTGTTCCACATTTTCACTGGCCCCACATGTCAGAAGACACCAAAGAGTTTTGCCACTCCTGTGTAACCTGCCAAGCCAGTGGCAAAGCAGGGAGCACTACAAAGCCCCCTTATACCACTACCTGTGGTTGGGGTTCCCTTTGAAAGAGTTGGGATAGACATTGTTGGACCAATGGATCCCCAAACAGCCTCTGGGCACAGGTTTATTCTGGTAGTAGTGGATCATGCCACCAGATACCCAGAAGCTATTCCACTTAGGACCACTACAGCACCTGTTGTTGCAAGAGCCCTTTTGGGAGTTTTCTCAAGAGTGGGTTTCCCTACAGAGGTTGTATCAGACAGAGGTGCAAACTTCATGTCTAGTTACCTAAGTGCAATGTGGAAGGAGTGTGGAGTGAACTATAAGTTCACCACACCCTATCACCCACAGTGCAATTGTCTAGTTAAAAAGTTCAACAAGACCTTAAAGGGTATGATTAAGGGTCTCTCAGAAAAGCTCAGGCGGAGATGGGATATCCTGCTACCCTGCCTTTTGTTTGCTTACAGAGAGGTCCCACAGATGGGGGTTGGCTACAGCCCTTTTGAACTTTTGTTTGGGCATCCTGTAAGAGGAACCCTGTGTCTGGTGAAGGAAGGATGGGAGTTACCTCTCAAACTTCCCAAGCAAGACATTGTGGACTATGTACTTGGTCTCTGCTCCCGGATGGCTGAGTATATGAAAAAGGCATCTAAAAACCTTGAGGCAAGTCAGGAATTGCAAAAGGCCTGGCATGACCAAAAGGCTGTACTGACTGTTTACCAGCCAGGACAGAAAGTGTGGGTGTTGGAGCCAGTGGCCCCAGCAGCTCTCCAAGACAAGTGGAGTGGACCCCACACTATTGTTGAACGGAAGAGAGAGGTAACCTATTTGGTTGATCTTGGAACACCTAGGAGCCCTCACAGGGTGCTTCATGTCAACAGACTTAAACCATATGTTGACAGGGCAGACATGGGCTTGCTCATGGCTACTGATGAAGGACAGGAGGAAGAGAGTGACCCTCTCCCAGACCTGCTCTCTCAGAACCCTGATGATGATTCAGTTGATGGTGTAGCCTTGGCAGGCAGCCTCACTGACCAGCAGCAGAGTGACTGCAGGCAAGTTCTACAGGCATACAGACATATGTTTTTCAAGGTTCAACTTCATTTCAAACCCATCGCAGTAACAATAACCGGAAAAGCCTGACACTACAAGTTCCGTCACTCGGCTCAAATGCCAGCTGAAACAGGGAAAAGAGCAGCTAAAACCCCGGGAACGCCGGAACAGATTTCAGAGGTGGCAACTGCCGCCCCCATGGGGGGCGATCCCCGTTGCAAAATGGATACCCCACCAACAAAACCCTCAGAAGCCGGAAGAATGGAAATAGTATCCTTCCACCACAACAACCAAAATCAGCGAGTGGAGCCAGATCTGAAACTGTCATTTGTACCCGAATATCCAACAAAAGGAAGACAGGATACCCTAAACAGAGGGAACCTGCTGAGGCTTTTCAACGAAATCCCAGAATTAAAAGGAATTCGCTCTCAAGATCTAATATCAGTAGAATTCAAAGAAACAACAAGGATGGGAATTGAAGAGATACTGACAACTTGGTCCTCCAAGGACATGGTGGAAAAAATATCTTCAACAAGCGCAAGGTTCGGAGCCTGGGGAATAGTGTTTAAGGCCCACAAACGCCCAGGGTACCCGTATTCCCTTCTTAAAAATCCAAAAGAGGTGGTTACCCCAGGGAATTGTCATATCACATGTGTACGCAGTGCACGTTCAAATTCGCTCGCAAGACCCTCCAACGAGAACAGGCACAACAGTAGAGGATGCCCCGTAAATCTGGAGTGCAGATCACTGGAAAACAGGGACTGGTCTTGGGTGCCTAAAACACTAAATAATAAGCATCCCTAATGAAGACGAGAATAGCATACCAGTAGCAAGGAGGACGGCCCCGATAATGGAAGACGCATGCCTAGCCAGCATCACGTTTTGCTCATGGAATGTCCTCGGATTTAAAGAGATGGGGCAAGAACATGAAACTATAATGTTCTTCACCCAACAAAACATAATCTTGCTCCAGGAGCCTGGTTGCTACTTCAATTCCAGGATTCATAGAACATCATTGCCTGGAAGAAAGACTCTCTAGTTTCGGGCACCCCAGAGGGGACCTATCACCATTCGTCACTCAAAAACGGGACTGGTTAACAGAAGAACTGGACACGGGGCTAATTGGATCCAAGCAACCAAACTAAGTGGTAAGCATGCGTCTGACAATCTAAGTGGCAACTTCTATTAATTAATGTCTACATTCATCCTGAAAGAAAAAAACAGCAAGGAAAATACACAATCTTAACAAAATTAATAAAATCAATGCAGAGAAGCCATGAGCACTGCCAAATAGTTATTTCAGGCGACTTCAACCGCAATCTCATTGTCAGCACTCTGCCTGGAAGCAAAAGGGAAGACCTTCAGGAAGTGAGAGTACTAGTAAACGAATTAGAATCACTCGATCTGATAATCCTGAATGGCAATACTCCGGGGGATACCCCAGCTGCTGCTACGTATCTAGGCGGAAAAATCTTTTCAACTATAGACTTTACAATCATCAGTAATAGCCTGTTCCCACAAATCGTCACGTTTGAAATCACTTCACGAGTCGAAAGCGATCACCTTCCTCTCATCTTAACAATAAACTTCGACGTAAACTCTGCACCCAAAACTAAGTGACTTATCTATCCCCCAGAAAAATACAACTTTCGAAAGCTAAAATGGCAGGGAGTGGCACCACAATCCATTCAGGAGATAGCCAGGGCCATTTTGGGTAATCAGGGCCCTCAAGCAGAAAACGATCGCGTCAAAACCTGGGAACAGCTGGCCCAGCTATTAGTCCAAAAATTCCTCGATACTCGGGGACGCTCTTCAAGAACAGTGACCAAAAGTGATCCCTGGTTCAACCAAGACCTAAGAAAACAAAAAAAAGAGATCACAAGAGAGGTGCGTCTTCAAACACAGGCAGCAACAAAAGGTCGCTGGTCCAAATGGACTTCCCAACGCCATCTTCAAGAACGACCCAGAGTTTTGGTCTTCACATCTCTCGCCCCTCTTCAATGAGATTTACACCCAGTCCAATATCCTGGCTTCTTGGAAAGGGAACATCATCCACCCCATATTTAAAAAAGGGAGACCATCGCAAGCCAGGAAACTACAGACTAATTTCATTAATCGACATAGAAGCCAAGCTCCACACTTCTTGCCTGCTAACCCAGCTGCAAGACTGGATAGAGGAGAAATACTTAATCCCCAAGTTCCAGATGGGTTTCAGGCAAGGGATGGGCACCACAACCAATCTCACTATTCTAGCACTCCTAATCGAAAAAGCACCAAAAAAGAAATCACGGCTATTTGCCTGTTTTGTAGACATCAAATCTGCCTTTGACAGAGTTAGCAGGAGTCATCTCTGGAAGAAACTTAAAGCATGGGGCTTGCCAAACTCAATGCTCAACGCCATAATTTCCCTGTGCACAGATACCTGGGCGAGAGTTAAGCTGTGCGACATGTTCAGTACAAGCCGAAGCATCCGCACTCATCGAGGCCTGAAACAAGGCTGCGTCCAAGCCCCCAGCCTATGTAACTTGTTCTTATCAGACATTGCACCACACATTGAAAAACCCGATTCCCACCCACCGAACCTGGCTAATGAGTCTGTCGCCATCCTACAATACGCAGATGATATTGTTTTGCTGAGTCAAACTCCTATTGGCTTACAGAGATCGATAAACAATCTTTCAACTTATTTGGACCGGGGACAACTGGAGCTAAACAAAGATAAAACCAACATCGTACGTTTAGTGGACCCCAAAACAACCAAGTTTAAATGGTCAGCTAATGGGGAAACTGTGGAGGAGCAGCGCTCATATAAATATCTGGGCATAGCAATCGGGTAGGGCGGATCTTATAAAGAACATAAATCAGCCCTAAAAGCAAAAGCTCAATCATTAATCTATGCATATAGATTACTACATAAAAAAGGGGACAGCACTAATTATACACACCTGTTAAAAGTAATGGCTGCCCAAATCCAGCCCAACCTGTCCTACCGTCTGGCTCCCTGGTGCGGCAAGGAGGCGCACTTTCTGAACGCGCTTCAGACAAAGATCTATAAGGCCGTTTTTGACCTGCCAAGGTCCGCCGCCCCTTCCCAGGTCAGATTGGAATTTGGGCTTCTCCACCAGAAATTCCGGGGAATGAGCGGTTTCATTAAACTCTGTTATAAATTCCGCTACTCAAAACCAGGTACCCTGAACAGATTATGCTGGGATGAAATCAAGCACCAGTTGAATCTCGAAACTCCAAACTCCTGGGGAAGCTTTCTGAGAACATCCTTGGCCGAGTTGGAACTAGAAACAATTTGGGAAAACAGGGAAGACAGAGCAAGCTTTGGCAAAGCAGCAAATATCGCAGCAAAAAAGAAATCCCTGCTATCTGAAAAAAATGCAATCACCAAGCGCCGGCACGGGTGGACAGTCATTAATTCCTACAGATCTTTAAAGCCACAAGCATACTTATCTGCCCACTTTAGCTTACAGCTAAAAAAGAGCTTTATAAACTTTCGATTAGGCGTGCACGACTCAAAGGACCTGTATCCATCTTGGAAAAAGACCTTTCAATCAGAGACCTGTCGATTATGTGGCTTTAAACAAGAATCTCTAACCCACATATTATGTGCCTGTCCAGCAGTTCTGGTTCAGAGGAGACAGCACTTAAAACACGTCTTCAAGGATCTGGATATCCGTTCAAGCAGGCAAGCGGTGATACGCTGGCTGGAGGGCACATTTATCATCCTGGCCTGCCTGGGGTTAAATTCTTGGCAAAGGTTAGAAGACTTTTACAGCAAGCTGATGGAGAACATGCACAAAAAGTGGACTCATGCAACCTTGTAAAAGCAGAAGCCTCTTGAGCGGCCATAGGCCTCAACAAAATGACAGCTCAGGAAACCACCGTTGAACAATGGGGTCTTATTAACATCATCGTTCGTACACTGTGAATCCTGACGTTCTGAGTTTAAACTTTAGCCCCTATTGGTGTTGTCTTAAGCTGCCTATTTTACTGCCCGTTTTTCTGTGCTTTAGCCAGGAGTCGAGGAGGGACTATATAGGAATAGAGTCATAGAGCAATAAAGGTTTTATGTCAGGAGAACGCTGTTAAAGTAGGAATCCTTATAAATGAATTTTATTGTTAATCATTTTTTATTGAAGTACCCGAACCACGGTATCGTGTTAAAACCAGGTGCATTTTAAAACGAGACTGTAATGATTTTTCTTAAGTACGTTTTAATCCACCCCAGGGGGGTATTGTAATGATTTTAACTAATCAAACAATAAAAAAGAATTTGAAAGAGACATGTGTTTTCACTGACTCCAAGTCCGACTATCTGGTGCACTCATGAAGTGAAACACTGGGGACAGTCTGCCTGTTAAAAATAAGATTTACAGGCAACCTGATCATGTCAGGGACAGTATCAGGACAGAAGTCCAGAAAATGTTGGAATTGGGAGTTATTGAACCTTCAGATAGCCCCTGGGCTAGTCCAGTAGTCCTGGTGCCAAAACCTCACACCCAGGGTGGTAAGAGAGAGATGAGGTTGTGGGTAGACTACAGAGGTCTCAATGCTGTCACTAAGGCAGATGCCCATCCAATACCTAGAGCAGATGAGCTCATAGATAAGTTGGCCTCTGCCAAATATCTGAGCACATTTGATCTGACAGCTGGCTACTGTCAAATTAGGTTAGCTGACGAGGCCAAGCCAAATACAGCATTTTCAACCCCTAGTGGGCATTATCAACTTGTGGTGATGCCCTTTGGTCTGAAAAATGCACCAGCCACATTTCAAAGCTTGGTGAACAAAGTCCACTCAGGCCTGGATGACTACTGTGCTGCTTATCTTGATGATATTGCTGTCTTTAGTCCCACCTTGGAAGATCACCTGATCCACCTGAAAAATGTTTTGGAGGCCCTGCAGAAAGCAGGCCTAACTATCAAGGCTACTAAGTGCCAGATAGGGCAGAGTCAGGTTGTGTACCTGGGCCACCTTGTAGGTAGAGGCCAGGTTCAACCATTGCAGAGCAAAATCCAGACCATAATGGACTGGGTTGCTCCAACCACCTAGACTCAGGTAAGAGCTTTCTTGGGCCTGACTGGGTACTATAGGAGATTTATCAAGGGGTATGGTTCCATTGTGACACCCCTGAATGACTTAACTTCTAAAAGAATGCCTAAGAAAGTTCAGTGGACAGTCAGCTGTCAATAGGCATTTGATGACCTGAAGCAGGCCATGTGCACTGCTCCCATTCTGCAAAGTCCAAACTACTCCAAATAATTCATTGTTTAAACAGATGCTTCTGGGTTGGGGGTAGTGCCTGTACTATCACAATTAAATGAAGAAGGTCAAGACCAGCCAGTAGCTTTTATTAGCAGAAGGCTGACCCCTAGAGAGAAACGTTGGTCAGCTATTGAGAGGGTGGATTTTGCTGTGGTTTGGGCCCTGAAGAAGCTGAGGCCATACTTGTTTGGTACTCACTTCACAGTTCAGACAGACCATAAGCCCCTCTTGTGGCTAAAACAGATGAAGGATGAAAATCCCAAACTGCTCAGGTGGTCCATTTCCCTACAGGGGATGGACTATAAAATGGAGCACAGACCTGTGAGTAACCATGCCAATGCAGATGGACTCTCCAGATATTTCCACTTAGAACATGAAGACTCACCTGGTCAAGGTTAGTTTAATGTCCCTGCGTTTGGGGGCAGGGGGGTGTTGTGTAGGAGAGTTGGGTTTGCTTCCTATGGTTACCCATACTTTTTGCTGTGATTCTCTGGTTTTTCGACTTTAGTGTGGCTGTGGACCTGCTAATCAGTTCCACAGCCCAGCTGTTCTCTCTCTAAATTGATACCATGTACTTTAGGTACATATCAGATTGGTTACTGGGTCACCCTTGTGAGCCCCTGTATAGTGTACCATAGGTACCCAGGGCATAGGTGCACCCTAGGCCTACCAGGGGCTGCACAATGTATTGTGCCACCCCTGGTTTGCCTTCCAAACAGACACCACTGGTCTGTTCATACAGCCTGGGTAAGGTGGTGTAATCACCCCTTACTTAGATATAGTATACCTCTATCTATATACATATGAAGACACATATACACCTATAAGCCACTCCTAAGGCAGACCTCGACAATCCTGGAGGTAGAGTGCTTGGTTTTATGTGAGAGGGTGCCCTAGCATGAGCTGAGCCCCTCTGCAGCTTTCGGAACCATTTCCTTATAGTTGTTCTATGATATAGCCATACCATATACTCTTAAGTGCATTATAATCCTCGCGGTTAATGCTAACTTTGCTTTTACTTTATCAAAACATGTTGTGTAAGGTGTCAAACACTTTGGAATACTACCTCCCCATACTACCCCCCGCCAGTCCTGGTGGCAGGGGTAGCATTCCACCCTTCGAGAGGGAGAAGACATGTAGTTACTGGTTTACCCGGTTAAAGTTAAACAGAGCCTCAGCATCACAAAATGGATGCTGCTGTCACAGACACGAGTCTGCCCTCCGGCTGCAGGACGAAACTCTGGCAGGGGAGGCCTGGACAATAGGTTTCCTGTCCAGGGAGGTGCTGGCACCTCCCCAGACAGGCTCTTAGTGTATTGGGGCAGGAAGGGCTGCATTCAGTGAATGCTTTCCAGACACTGCCTGGGGCACACAAGGTGCTCCGTGAATTTCCCAGTTCAAATCGGTTACTGGGGCACTCAGCCCCAGCTCTGGCGCGAAACTGGACGAAGGGGTGTAACCACCCCACCCCAGGTCCACCCATAGGAGGGGCCTTAGAGTTAGTCCAACCCCTAAACTTGCTATAAATATAGAACCCCAGTCCCTAGGACTTTAGATTACCCTGGACGAAACTCTGCAACATATATCCTGGACCTTCGACATTCCATATCGACTGGAAGATGGAAGAAATCTCCCTTGTGGTCAAGGAGTGACCCCCCTGTTCAAACAGCCACCAACAGCATCTTTGCCGGTCTGCATTTTCGAGACTCCCGCCGGATCCCGAAGAATCTGCAACACAGGACATAGACTTCCAGACATCTCTGACCCGACCTTCTCTCACAGCAATGCTGAGACCCGTGGCAGACACGAGAGACGTGGGACCGGAACTCCTGGACATCCTGAATTTTGCTACCTGCACCAACTTCCCGAGAAATCCCGAAGTTGTGCATTGGGGTGCTTGAAGCCCCAGCCCTGAGCACCTTTTGCACTGAAGCTCAGAGGCCCACACTGCACGAGTGTGCCATGGGCCCGCTTTGTGCATTTCAGCTTGACACATCTTTGCAGTTCCTAGTCTGTTGGCTAGTGAGCCCCCAAGAAGACCAACCTTTGTTTTAACTTGCTTTCTTGGTTGCTCCAGGCTTGCTCCAACTTCCCTGCAAAGGAGAAGTTCCACAGACCTTGCTGGTCTGCACCGAAGCCAATCTCGACATCCTGCGTGGGTTGCGTTTGCCAAGGCTTGTTCGGTCCAATCCGGATACCGACACTGCAGTCAACTAGATCCTTCATGGGACAGCTCGAATCCAGCTCCTGGTTGTCGCCGATGCCTCCTGGACCTTATGGCTGAAGAGACAAACTTCACCTTTTCACCTGAAATCACCCCACATCTGGTGGCATCTTTCTATAGCCGCCCTGGTCACTGGCTAGTGGCCCAGACTCTGTCTCCTCTTCTTTCAAGTTCTTCACATCTCCGATCCATCTTGGATCCACCTGAACACTTTTCCTCTGGTAGCCTGCAGCACTTCTTCGCAGCTCTCCATTGGAATCGATGACGAAACCCAACACGAAAAGACACCTATGCACCCAGCTTCCCTGGGTGAGATAACACGAGTACTCTGGTGCTCCCGTGGGTATTGACTCTCCAAGTGTCCTAGTCTAAAAGGGTTCCATCGCAGTTCACCTCCTTGTCCCCTTTTTCTTTAAAATTCTAACTTGTTGGTTCCCCACAGAAAGTCAATGGTAACCCGCATCTGTATTTAGACACTGCACGCGTCTCCCGTGGGCCTCCTACATCCTAACCTTTGCTTGTCCTGAGTAGCCCCAGTGATTCCACAGGCCCCGGGCCTGCTTTCTATTTCTCAAGTGGTTCTTATACCACTTACCTTTCTTTGCACAAGATCTTCAACGAATCACCGTCCTTGTGTGTAAGGAACTACCGCATCTTCCTCCCTGCAACACTTCCGTTGTAGAAGCGTTACGCATCTTAAGGTACATTCTATAATTACCTTTCCCTTGACTCTTTGCGTCATCAGTCTCTTGCACCGTTTTAGCTCATCGTTGCACAAAATGTTATGTTTGACCAGACCTATCTGCTTTATTGTATTATATAAATAACTGCATTGTTTTGTATGGATAACCTCTATGTTTGTAAAGCGCTCTGATACCCGCGAGGGTCTTGTTCACGCTCTATAAAACGTTCAAAATAAAAATAAATAAATAAATATACTGTGCAACGTATCGTATGCTAATTAAGTTCCTTGTATTGTACTTTTACCTCTGACCTCATAAAGAGTCCAGAGGGTTTCTGTTTAGAATAAATACATATATATTTGATATATACCTTGTGTGGTGTGCTTTTATTTGGTACTCAAGAGATTATAAATGGTAAATCAACTTGCTTAACTCGTCTCCAAGTCTTAGCCTGAAGGCTGCTCCCCACAGCTACCGCTAAGGATAGCTTTCTATAAGGTTGACTTTCTAACCTACCATCAATAAGGGTCGATTAGACTAGAACTAGTGGACATCGCATACCAGGTTAACTTCTCACAGCCTCCTGCTAAAGTCTCAGGAATAACAGACTTCACCCACCAGCTCCCCAAGAGTTCTTTTTGAAGTGCCTGCAGTTGTGCTGGACTTTTTGAGGACTTGCGTATCGCAAGGAGCTGGAAGCGCGACTCAAGAACAGGAAGCGCGTCCCCGAACTGCTGCTGCTGCTTCACAACACGAAGCGCCTTATATCACCGGAGAAGAGGATCGACGTCGCAGCAGATGCCGCCGCATCACCGGGAAGCGTGTTGCAGAAGAATCGTGAGTCATTGCATGGCCATCGAAGCGCTTCGCATCACTAGGGGAGAGGATCGACTTCATAGCAGATGCCGCCGCATCCCTGGGAAGTGTGTCGCAGGGCCTGTCGCGGCTCATCATCTGAGAAGAGGACCGACATCGCATCAGATGCCGCCGCATCTCTGGGAAGCGTGTCGCAGGGCCTGTCGCGGCTCATCGCCGGAGAAGAGGATCGACGTCGCAGCAGACAAAGCCGCATCACCGGGAAGAGTGTAGCAGGGCCTGATGCTGCTCATATTGTTGTGGAAGCATCTCGCATCTTCGGAGAAGAGGATCGACGTTGCAACAGACGCCGTTGCATCAAGAAGAAAAGCGCCATCTTTGTTTCTTTGCACAAGATCTTCAACGCATCACCGTCCTTGCAGGCAAGGGACTAAAGCATCTTCCTCCCTGCAACACTTCCGTTGTAGAAGCGTTACGCATCTTAAGGTACATTGACTCAAAGTGTTGCATTTTAAGATCTAAAGAGTACTAAGCCAATTCTATAGTACAGTATTGTGGATTTTTGTAGTTTGTGGTCTTGTGTTAAATCTATATAAAGAGTACTTATTTTTAATATACAACTGTGTGATGTCCTTCTGTAGTGTTGTCACTGGGTTACTGTATGTTTTCACACATGCTTCACACACTGCCTCTGAGATATGCCTGTCTGCTCGTGCCAAGCTACCAAAGGGGTGACCAGGGGTTATTTTAGGAGTGTACCCCATTACCCTGACCAGGCGCAAGGGTCCCTATTTGTCACAGGTACCTACCTATGCCAACTAGAGTCCCCCAAAGCTAACATTGGTGGTCAGCGGTGAGGATGCTGGACTTGCATTTGTGATTCATATACAGTGATTGGTGAACACTACTACTGAGTGCAGACCAAACACAAACACATACTGTTTTTCTGTTTTATGGTGTCCTACTTGAGGTCATTTTGATACTATGACTCTGGTTAATTGTTACGAAATGGAACTCTACTTCTTGCACATGTTTGTCTACACAATGGAGAAGTTACGTGTGTTTTGCCAGGAAAGGGGGCTGCCTTTGAAAAGAAGGTCCAGGGAGGATCTAGAGGCATCCCTATTTCAGTATGAGTTACCCAGCTGGAAGGAAACACTACCATTTGAGTCTGAGAAGGAGGAATTCCCTGAAAGTGAGGGAGAAACAGAAAAAGATAGCTGGCTTCTGGCTTATGAGCAGAGGCGGAGAGAGATTGATGAAGAGCTGAGAGAGGTTGATGAGGCATAGCCCAAGAAGAAGACATTTGGGCAGCTCTGGAAGTGAGTTTTGCTGAGTTGGAGGTGGAGTCCAGCTCAGATTGGGGCAGCAAAATTGAGTTATCCAGTGCTGAGGGAATAGTACACACACCCAGAGGTGTGGCGCCTGACTTGAAGGAGTGGATTAACATACACCAGGAGGTACAAGGACATGAAGTAGCTCCAGTGGTGTGCAGTGTCCCTGAGGAGAATGGGGAAACTGATGCAGGGGTTCATGGTCCTAGTGGTGGGAGGGACACTCTACTGACTCTAGATGAGAGGTGCAGGGAGAGGGGTTCCCCAAAGGTTGAAGTCCTGGTATGTGAGTGTGAATACCGCCTAGAAGCGTGTGGGTTGAATGACGGAGACAGTCAGATACTGTCTTGCCAGTCTCAGAAGAGTGGTGTGGAGTACCTGTGTGAAGCACTGGATGGTCAGGTGAAGGGTAGTTTCATTAACCCCTGTAGGGGGCTGTGTGATCCAATTGTGGGAGAGCATATTGTAAGTCCTGTTTTCCAGAGCTATTCCAACACCTGTTGGAGAGTGAGTTATCTGACCCCAGGGAGCTCACATTGGAGGCAGACCTTCTGGAGGGCATTGGAGTGTGACCCTGTGGGTAGTGGTTCAGGTATCTTCCAACCCGTAGTGGTGGAAGTGGTTCAGATTAGCCCAGGTAGGTCCTGTCAGGGCCGGACTGGGAACTGAAAGCAGCCCTGGCCAATTTTGCCAGAACAGCCCCCGTCCGGCGCGTAGGGAGCGAGCGCAGCGAGTGATACCGCTACTACCGGGGCTTGGAAAAAGACAGATCAAAATGGTGAATTTTGCAGCACAATTTTCATTACATATTCAATTGTATCAACTTTCAAAGCACAGTAAATAGTAGATGATGATCTTAAAGAACATCAGGTTACCCACCCAGTCATATGTACCCATAGACATTCTTTCAGAGAGCACCAAAAATAGACAAGTTGTGAATCAGAGAGAACAAAGTAAAAGTGAGACCAGCCCCCACATGGTGTGTAGCGAGCAAGCGCAGTGAGCAACCACTACTAGGGGGAGTTTGGGGGAGGGTTGTCCCCCAAGAAAAGTTTGGAGACAGAAAGACCAAAAAGAAACATTTTTCAACACATTTTCTCTCCTAAACCGCACTGATGACATCACCATGTCTGCAAGGAATGAGGCAATTCCAATATTTGATCACGTCATCCATGTACAACTGAGCCAGTTCATTGATATAATGGATCATTCCATCACAATGCCCTTGAGCCAGAGAATAACTAAAGACATCATCTTTGTGCCATGGTCTCTCCTGGGCCGGGTGCTTGTGGTGGCTGCTGGGGTGCAGTGCTGCCAGAAGACCACATGCCATGACAATAGGCCCTACTATTGTTTCCCAGACATTACCTTGCATTCTGGGACATGTAGTTTTGTTTTTCCAGTTATGGGCATGGGTCTAGATTTTCATGCAAAGTGCTGAGGCTAAAAGGTCACGATGGGGTGAAAGCATCACACGCTGGTCAGGAGTCATTTTACAGTCTGTTTTTCAAAGCGAATCACAATTTCATCAACTGGTGGTGAGAAAAATGAAGACAATAAATGTTTTGCCAAAGTGTTTTGGCCTCCTCATTAGCTGCCACTCACTACACCTAGTCTCTGTATGTGTGTCCACATACTTGGGTCTACAGGGTACTGCTGACATGATGCCAGTTACCTAGTGGCTTTTCTTGGTGCCACCAACTTTCTTTCCCATCCCCCTCCAGCAGCGGTGTGCCCCTGAACCAGCCGGCATCCCATGGTGGTACGCACATCAGACTGCCCTTGCATGTGTGAGCACCCCTTAACATGTGGGTACACCTCTCGCAGCACCCACTCCAAGCATCTTCGGTCACAAGGTTTGCTGCCCTGGCAGTGTGTGCACACACACCAAATGCCAACTTCTCTTCATTGTGAGGCATGCAGCATGCAGGGTGCCTAGTATGTTAAACCACTGAGACGTACATAACCCCCAGCAACTAATCTGCACATACTAGATACAAGTCAATCATGGCCAGCACCCTGTCCGTGCTAAACATACGAAGGAAAATAGCTTTCCACACACAGACGTGGGAGGACACAATAGAAGCGTCTCTGTGGTTTGAATTCTCATTATAAATGCTTCGCTTTAAAATACCATAACAGAACACCAATATAAGAATAAATACAGGACTGCAAGTACCAGAATGCACTCTGCCTTGCAGGAGTCCTATATACAACAATGTGCACTGTACATGCAGTTTTGATTTTCCTTTTATAAACGCAGGAATTCAAGTTCCATAAAGCAATATCCCATGAGAAGGTATGATATAAGACATTCATGTAATTTTGAGTTTCATTCTGGTTCTGTAAGTACCAGAGTGAAATCTATCAAGCACAGATATGCTACAAAAATACAAACTGTACATGTTGCTTTGATTTTCATTTTATAAATACAGGAGTACAAGTACCAGAATGCAATATTCCCCCTACGTGTATTATATAGTACACACTGAGTACATGTTCTACTGTTTTTTGTTTTACAAATGAAGGACTACAAGTATCAACATGCATCTTAGGTCAATTATAGAATAAAACACACTGTACATGTTATTTTCATTTTACAAATGCAGGACTCCAAGTACCAGAATGCAATATTCAGTGTACATGCATGATATAAAACAATACACACTGTTATTTTGATTTTCTTTTTACAAATGCAGGACTGCAGCTACCAGAATGCAATATCGAATTGACAAGAAGAACACAAGCTGCTTGTGTAGTTTAGATTTTCCTCCTATGAACGCAGGCTACAAGTATCAGCACACAAACTGCGAAACAGGGCAAGATAAGTTGTTGTAAAAACAACTAAGGTGGTAAATCCAAATCTCTAGTCACACAATGACCTGCCAAAAAAGGAGGGTTGTTATCTCACTCACTCAGCACTCCCTCATATCCCAGGACCTAACCTCCTCACTAGCCAAGCGCCTAGGAGGCATCACGTGGCTCTTGGTAGCGCTATAGATACTCATCACACAGACCTAGCTGCAGATCGTGGTGTGACGCAAACCCCTCTCCCCAGGCAAAATGAGCTGAGGGGCCACTGAAACTCTCATAACTCACGCACATTCTCAGTATGGAGGCTGAGCTGGGGGCCCTTAAAGGTGGAACAACACCACTGCAAGGGCCTGCGCTGGACCCCTGGCTGCAGAGAGACATAAAGACATCATGCCAGTGCTATGCAAATCATTAAAATAAATGAAAACATATACAAAAGCTTTTTTTTAAATCATTAGTATGCGTGAAATTTTGCATACATTGAATATATTGATGTGACGTGAACACCTCTTTGCCAAGCAGTCCTTTCATTATGCTCTGAAGGTAGGGCCATGCTGACCAGTTACAAAGCCATTATAACAAAACACGGCAAGCCACAACAATGACGCTGTTTGTCTCAACTGGATGCCTGTGCCAGTCTCATCACCTCCAGCATGGCTTGGGGCGGCATAAACGCTATACTGGATTGCATTTGCATAGCATGCAATTTAAACGGCTGGCGTCCAGTCATAATTAAATAGATACACTTGCGGGCCTGTCTTTCCCCGTCCTGTCTCTGGCCTCTGAGATGCCTGCCACAGAGTTACCCGCACTTTTTAATGCGCATGTCATGATGAGCGTCACCAGGCAGCAGAGACCCCACCCTAAGGTAAAACTAACTGTTAAACCCTGGCGCGCAGACGCTGAGGCAGAGACATCTGCGTGCTGTGCGTGTCTACGACAATACGAACGTCAACATGGTCAGGTCAGGTGGTTTTTAATCAGTGGTCGAAGTAGGGGGAAAAAGTAGGGGAACTGTGGGCAGAGACTCCGAGGGCGGCGATAACCCAAGGATTGGATCCGTGGGCAGAGTCAGAGGTGTGGCCAGAATGTTCCAAACAACCCAATTTGTAGTATTTGTTTGGCATTTCACCAACCAGTTACAGCTTATTGTGTTATTTAATTCAACCAATGGATACACTTGATTATTTAAGGTTTAATAGGAGTTATTAGCATTTAAATACATTCACAAAGTGGGATATATTTCCAATCACACAATGTCCCAAATACGCTTAAAAGTGGAATCACAAGCCATTTGTCTCCAAGCCATGCAGTTTCTCTCATTAGCACTTCTCCTCCCTACTTCCACAAGAGTAGTTCAAACATGAATGGCAAAATATCCTAGTTTGCAATTGTTTTCTATATAATTATGGCTCTGCCATATTTGCCACACAATACATCATCTACTGCATAATCTTACAGTTTTAACTAATCATTTTTGTAGCTCAAATGGATAAAAAAGTTACTGAAAAACGTGACTTGAGTTGCTGCAAAGTGGACGGCCCTTTACAAAGGTTGACTGATCACCTTTCTCACTGCTGCATTTGTATGTTATACTGATACGAATGAGGCAGAATTTAGGGCGAAAAAGTAGACATGCACAACTTCATGCGAATAAAATTGATCTGCAACGTTGAAACCAGACGATATTCAGGACACTCGTTTTCTCGCCGCCCGACCTCTGGGTTGTGGGCTCATGGGCTGTGTACATCATACAGGAAAAGGTTGATGCTTGTGAACCATAGAAATGCCATGCTTATGTACATCCTGGTCTGAGCGCTATATGTCTACAATAAAAATTACTTTAAAAAAAAAACAAAAAAACAATGAGGCAGAATCTTTGCAGAAACTTAACGTGTAAAATGTCTAAATAATAAAGTATAAGAAAATATATTGCATTACGCTGCAGCATTTTTTTTTGTTGCATAATTTAGTCAACAATGCAGCATCATTTTGTCCCCCATTGCTGCATAATTCCAGTGGCTCCAGAGCAGGTAGCACATGTTAAAAGTGCTTGTGCATGAAGCAGAGAGACTGTGAGCTTTGCAAACATAGTTTGGTGTGCGTGCAAATCCTGCATTGCCGATCCTTGTTAAGTTGCAGCTACTACTGCTGAAACAAGGCCAATGGAGGTACCATTGAGTGAGGCGGACTGACATCGATCACAGGGCCGGCTTTAGTGTTGGTGGCGTCCTGTGCAACAATGTTTGTTGGTGCCCCCAATGATCACCTATGCATCGTACTCCCTCCCTAACACCCGTTAACAGTCCCCCTCAAGTTTCCATAACCACACTCTCTCAGATGCATTTAATTTGATTTATAACGCCACTCATACCAGTGTTCGGTGTCAGATCATTTTACATCACACACCCTACACAGAGACAATCATTTATATGTGTGTAAATCACTGTATAGGAAATGTTATATAAGACAAAGGACTACAAGGTGTAGAAGCCACATGACAACCATTCTAGTAGCCAGTATAATTTATTAGCTCACGGTTCTATATTAGGATTTTAACTTATAAACTACAAGTAACAAAAGGATCTCTCTGACAAAAGCAGTAATCTACTAACCTAGTTAACTTGATGTGCACTTAGGTGATCTGCATGTTCTTTGCAGCAGGCACATTAACCCTTTGTGCTACCTTTCCAGGAGTCAACCCTTCCACTAGACAAAACTCCAATCTCTCTCTAGGAAGAACATTAATCACTGAAGTTATGACATTTAAATTGTTGCTGAAAATTGCTGGAGGCAAGGAAGGAGGCAGCAAGTTTTTTTTAAAGCATAATATACTTGCAAACACTATGCACCCACCCGAAATAGGTACTCAGTGTGGTCACACCGTTCGTACCACCCTAACCTGCTCAAGGTTCATGTGACCTTAGTGACAGAGTCAGGAAGTCATGGACCACCAATCGCAGGTTCCACTGTTCTGGGGCTCAGCCCCCATCCTCCACCGCATATTGAGTGCCGGGCCATTAAAATGCAGCACTACCACATGGACGTGGTATACCGACCTGGCTAACAAAAACCATCTGACTTCCTATTACGCCACCCGCCGAAAACAGTTAAACAGGAACCCAGCGATCCGGTAAAAGACTAAGGGGCAGATTTATAAGCCCCTTACGCCACATTTGCGCCGCCGTTGCGTCACTTTTGTGATGCAGCGGCGGCGCAAAGGCAGCACCATGCTGTGGGGTATTTACAACGTGAAGCATCTAGGGAGATGCGTCACATTGTAAAGCCCTGCGCCACATGTGGGCGTGCCAGCACAGGGGAGGGCGTTCCGGCACAGGAACGCCTCGCAAAAGTGGCTGAGTGAAATCAATTGGATTTCACTCAGTCACTTTTACGGCCATGCTGCGTCAAAACCCTGCGCCTGCTTGACGCAGACATAAGAATTGACGCAGCATGTTAGGGATAGGGGCACCCCGAGCCTTGCTGAAGCTGCGTCACACTTGCGACACAACTCCAGCAATGCGCCGCCTTCCGCTGGGGGATGCGACACGCATCTGCCCATCCGTGCGCCACGGTGCACCGCATTGTAAGTGCGGTGCATCAGTGGTGGCACACAGGTGGGCAGATGCGTCGCAACTCTTCTGGGGCATCCCTGCTGATTAGCAGAGATGTGCCAGAAGTAGTAAATCCGCCGCACAGTCAACATAATCTCTTGGAGTGTCTGTGCAAAAGCACCCAGCCTCAATGACTTTGAGGAAGCCATGAAGGACGATACAGTGCTCCTGAAAGTAAGCGATTCAGTTCCTGGTAAGATGTCCTGTGAGAGGCCAGGACACAGAAAGGTTGACCAAAATGTGGAGAATGCATGATGAATTCAGCACAACTCAAGACGGCATCTTCCTGCGAGGACATTGGCTTGTGGTCCCTGCAAGCCTCCAATGGCAGGTTATGTTATGTTATGGTATTTAGATTTATATATAGGCGCAACAGCTACCCAACAGGTCACACTACTGACCCATGGAGGACACCGAGGTATTGTGTATTGTGAAAATGAAATCATGCATGAGAGAGAAAGTGTGGTTGCCTGACCTTGAAGCCACAGTAGACGAAGTAGTGCGAGAATGCCGGGCATGCCAGCTCACCAGTTCTCCGGAGACCCCAGCTCCCATCATCACAATAGACCCCTGCAAAGTCCTCTGATCCAAAATAAGTCTTGACTTCAAAAGCTTCCCAGATGGAAGTACTATGATGGTCCTGATAGATAGCTTCTCAAAATACAACATTGTCTAGGTGATCGACTAAACAATGTTCACTCATATTGCACCAGTGATAGAGAGGGTTTTTGCAACATTTCGCCTACCGACCAAAATCAAGACTGGTAGTGGTCCACCCTTCCATGGGTCAGACTTCAAAAACCTGCTTAGCCACCTAGAGATGTATCTCCGCCGTGTCACCCCTTAATGGCGGCAAGCAAACGAAGAGGCTGAAAGATTTATGCAAACATTGAGCAAAGCATTCCGGATTGCAGTGGCAGTAGGAGCAAGCCCTGAACTGAGCCTACAGACATTTCTCAGTGAATTCCGCAGAACGCTGCATTGTACCACGCAGCACGCCCCTTGGACACCTCAGAGCCCCAAGTAGCTCAGGCCTGGCACACCCAGAACAATGTGTGCATGAGTCAAAAGCAGCGAACGAAGACACAAATGATTGTGCCAGGAGACCATTTCATCATCACATCACATCAGATCGCAGCCCAAGCTGGAAATTGAAGACAGCCTTTGAGTCAGGGGTGTTTACAGTGCTGAGAACCAATGGCATCATGATCACCATGAAAAAAGGTGATGAGACTGTCACGAGACACATCTCATGGTTCCAGAAGGTAACTATGCCCAGCCAACAAGTGCTAATGGAGGAAGGAGTAGAAGAAGACATGGAGAGGAGTGATCTGCCCAGAACCGAGAGCCTTGGAAGAGTCACCTCTGACAGTGAAGACCCACATCGCACCGGCGAAGAAAATCAGAGTACATCGCAACACCAGCAGTATAACTACCTGCCAAACCTGCAACCAAGCCACTGGCTTAAGGGCTTTGTATACCAAATCCAACAATAACTATTTCAGGCCAAGTTCGGAAGGGATGTAGTGAGCCACAGGAATGGGGTCAATGAGCCATGGTCCACGTGCCAAGAAACAGTATTGGGCATTTTAGGGCCTTAAGCAAGAATGTTGTGTTCGGCTGAGCAAGCTAAGTCAACAAGGGAGTCCCAGTGACATAAGCCTTCACGCGGACATGACACCTTTCACATCCTCTGGCCTGGCGTGGCCAGAGGCTATAAATGAATGGGCTGAGATCGTATGCAGTCTTTTGCCCGCACTGTAATACTGTGTGTGCGTGTTCAGTTCTTGAGACTCTAGGGCCTTTGGTGTAAGCAGCAGTGACCCCGTGGTATAAGGGAGTCCCCAGCCACGACAATGAGAGGTTCCAGGGACTCCCTTGTTGACTTAGCTTGCTCAGCCGAACACAAAATTCTTACTTAAGGCCCTAAAATGCCCAATACTGTTTCTTGGCACGTGGACCATGGCTTTGACCCCTTTCCTGGGATCCTTCCCTCGGCGAAGTAATGTCACTATTTTAGGATCAATAGTAGGAGTAAGGGCCAGCTTTAGAAACAGTGGGCCTAGGGAATTCAGCCCTCATCTTGCTTCTGGTGGCTCCGTCAACCAGATTTCTAAAATGTGTGACTTAATATACCCTCCAACGAAAGAAGGGGGGAACCACTCAGCAGAATGAGGAGATTGTAGAAGGAGGAAGTCCAACATAGGATTACCCTCAGCTCTTTCCAAACAAAGCCCTGCAGCCAATGAAAGTCCTAATTATCCAGTACAGAAAAACGGCAAACCTGCCACATAAATCAGCCCAACCGCGAAAACTCTTTCACCACACCGAAAATGTAACTGACCCAGCAGGATAAAAGAGGAATTCATGATTTGGAGAAGGGTCTAGGCTCATGGCAGCCCTGGGCAGGGAGCGTAGGTAGGGGGCCCCGGAAGAGGGGGTCCGGGCGGGGCGAGGGCGGGTCAGGGTGTTTGGAAGTGGAACAGAGCCGGAGGCCACCAAATCCCTGCCAGGGGCCACCACGCAAATATGTATCCACCCTCTGAGGATTATTATATTAAGGATATATTTTGGCGTGGTGGCCCCTGGGGTTTGGCGGCCCTGTGCAGGCGCACAGCTTGCACATGCCTAAGGCCGCCCCTGTTTGGAGAGGTCTTTTTATACCATGTGGGGTTAAATATGGTTGTTTGTCAGTTGCTGTTTTACCCATGGTATTGTGGGTCATGTGATATGTTGAAACGCTGTGAAATTAAAGAGTAAGAGAAGAGAAATGCATAAAATGAAGCCACTGTTGTATGTTATAAGATTACTATTTGGCTACCTCTTCAGCTCTCACTGTAGTACTCTTTAAAATATTGATTTCTCTGGTTGCCTGTACCATGTCTGTCAGTCTCTTTGTGGTTGTCTCAGTGGGTTTGCCAGACTTTCTTTGTAACTTTCTTCTGGTCTGTCAGCACCGGTTGCCTCCTCCTCCTATCCAACTTTCTCTGTGTTTCTGTAAATGCATATTTATATCTGTCCGACTTTGTCTATGTCTCCTCCTTCGGCTCTCTTTTTGTGTGCCTGTATTTCTATCTGATTGTTCATGCCTCATTCTCTCTTTCTCTGTCAAGGCCTCCCTCCATTTTATCATGTGTTTGCTGGTTTACGACTGGGTTTAGATATACTGTGGAACTGTTCTGCTTTCTTTTAACACATGCATTAAAAAGTCCTCACAGACTTGCAGAGAGCGGTTGAGCCTCCTCGACCATCGCATGCACATTCAGACTGGGTCCTTTCATAGTGCTTATGAACACAATCCCCATGCATAGTTGATACACACAATAAAAACGCCAAAGTTTTACCCTATTTGGAACACTGTTCTTAGTAGTTAGACACGGAAGTCTTCGCTGTTCAATATTTAAATACTCAAGCTTTATTTTGAACATGTTTAAATTTTATTTTTATTTTAATGTATTCTGTGGTAGAACAGGTCCTTTGACAACCAGTGGCAGAGCGAGGAAACGTCTTCGAGGTATATGTTTTTGAAGCGCCTCACTGGTCAGGTAGTATTTGAGGGGGTCCATTGACTCTCTTTCAGGTGAGAATTAAGTTGCTGCTTAAAGGGTTGGGGGTCAGTTGTGCCTGATTGATAATTGCATTTGTATTGTAGCGCTGATAGCGTTTAGATCGTAGCGCTGTGTGGCTGAGGTGCGCTTTCTTAGACATTCGGTTGTGCTTTGCTGCCTTTGCCTGGATTGTTCATCTGTACCTGATTCTGCCGGTACCACTGGCCATTTCATAGCCATTATCTAAATTTTGCCCCAATCTCGTCCTGTTAGGCTTCTGGCTTGCTGCCATTTTGTTGTTTGTTGTTGTGCCTCCCTGCCCGGCTCTCCACCCCGCTCCCGCCTCCCAGCTGCTCCTCCCTCGCCCCCGCCCCCTCCACTACCCACATATGACAGATGCTTCAGCGCGCAGCGTTCACACGCAGCGGTCGCGCCTCATGCAATAAGAGTCCCGACACTAACCACCTAAAGTGCATCCTGCTCAACACCCGCTCGGTCCACAGACACGCCATTGAACTCTGGAACCTCCACTACCCACATATGACAGATGCTTCCGCGCGCAGCGTTCACACGCAGCGGTCGCGCCTCATGCGCGCCAAAGGTGCGCCAAAGGTAAGCTCGTCTACGCCGGTCCGCGCCTGGACCGCGCCCAGCGCCAGACCCCCTGTCCCCCGCAAAACCTACTCCACCCGCATAACGTACGACGCCGCATCCCTCTCAGCACTTAACCCCGGCCGACTCCCAAACTGCTACCAAGCCGCCCCAGGACACACCCATGGACCCTTTACCTGCCACTCCTGCAAGTTCGACTGCATCAGGACCCACACCAAATCCACAGACTCCAATAAGAGTTCCGACACTAACCACCTAAAGTGCATCCTGCTCAACACCCGCTCGGTCCACAGACACGCCATTGAACTCTGGAACCTATTCGACACTACATTGCCGGATGTCGCCTTCCTTACAGAAACCTGGATGAACGCCTCATCAGCACCCGACATCGCCATAGCCATCCCGGACGGCTACAAGATCATCCGAAAGGACCACACCAACCAAACAGGAGGAGGCATCGCCATCGTCCATAAGAACACCATCCGCATCACGACCAGTTCCGACGACAACCTCACATCCGCCGAACACCTTCACTTCCAGATCCACACCGACCCCAAGACCACACTCAGAGGCACCCTCATCTACAGACCACCAGGACCCCGCGCACAATTCAGCGATGACATCACTGACTTCATCAGCCAACACGCCCTCCCCTCCGAGGACTACATTCTACTGAGAGACCTCAACTACCACCTGGAAAAGAAAAATGACTCCAACACCACCACCCTTCTGGACAACCTGGCCAACCTTGGACTCGAACAACTTGTCAATACCCCCACCCACTATGCCGGACACACGCTCAACCCAATCTTCACCTCCAGCAAGCACATCTCCTTCAATCACACCACAGCTCTCCACTGGACGGACCACAGCTGCGTTCACTTCAACTACAAAAAGACAGCGACCCACAACCCCCCACAACCTATTCCCCGAAGAAACTAGAACAAAATTACTACCGACCAGCTCTTCACATCCCTTCACCAAAACCCTCCTGCCAAATCATCGGACCCAAACCAAGCAGCCACCAACCTCACACAATGGATCACCCACAGCGCAGATGAACTAGCACCCTTGAAAAACCATCAAATCAAGCAAGGTAACAAAAAAGCCAACCACTGACAACCTGACCACCTTCAAGAACGCAATCCGCAAACACCACCAAGTGATCCGATCCACCAAGAAATCAGCATTCAAGGATCGACTTGACAATAAAGGCCACCAAAAGCAAGGACCTATTCAACATCATCAAAGAATTTACCAACCCCACCGCAGGCACCAACAACATCACTCCCTCCCAAGACCTCTTTCTTCTACAACAATATCGCCGACATACATAACAGCTTTGAAAACCAGTCCGGGGACCAGTCCACACCACCCACCTCCGAATCAACACCCCCCTCTAACAACATTTTCACCTGGAACCCAATAACCACTGAAGACACCATCCGACTGATGAACTCCATCCACTCAGGATCGCCAACCGACCCATGCCCCCACCACATTTTCAACAAAGCAGACTCCATCATCGCACCCCATCTCCGAGACGTCATCAATTGCTCCCTCAACTCTGCTACCTTCCCGGAAAGCTGGAAACATGCGGAACTCAGCGCCCTTCTGAAGAAAACCACAGCAGACCCCACTGAACTTAAGAACTACCGCCCCATATTGCTCCTCCCATTCCCTGCCAAAGTTATTGAGAAAGCCATCAAAGTCAGCTCGCCGCCTTCCTCGAAGCCAAAAAATCCCTCGACCCCTCACAGTCCGGCTTCCGAGCCAAACACAGCACCGAAACCGCACTCATCGCAGCAACAGATGACATCCGAACTCTACTGGAAAACGGAGAAACAGCTGCCCTCATCCTACTTGACCTCTCCGTAGCCTTCGACACAGTCTGTCATAGCACCCTAATACAACGCCTCAGCAACATCGGAATGCAGGGAAAAGCTTTGGACTGGATCATCTCGTTCCTCGCCGGAAGAACCCAGAGAGTCCGCCTCCTCCCTTTTAGATCAGAGGCCACCGAAGTCATCTGCGGCGTACCACAAGGATCATCACTCAGTCCCACCCTCTTCAACGTATACATGAGTCCCCTCGCATCCATCGCACGCCAACACAACCTCAACATCATCTCCTACGCAGACGACACACAGCTGATCCTCTCCCTCACCAAAGACCCAAACACCACCAAAACCAACTTACACGAAGGAATAAAAGAAGTAGCCGAGTGGATGAAGAACAGCCGTCTAAAACTGAACTCGGACAAAATGGAAGTCCTCATCTTAGGATCATCCCCCTCCGCCTGGGATGACTCATGGTGGCCACCAGCCCTGGGAACCGCACCCATACCTACGGACCACGCACATAACCTGGGCTTCCTCCTGGACTCCTCCCTCTCGATGACCAAACAAGTCAACGCCGTCTCATCCTCATGCTTCAACATCCTACGCATGCTCAAAAAAATCTTCCGCTGGATCCCCACCGAAACAAGAAAGACAGTCACCCACGCACTGGCCACAAGCCGACTGGATTACGGGAACACCCTTTACGCCGGAACCACAGCCAAACTACAGAAAAAACTCCAACGCATCCAAAACGCCTCAGCTAGACTCATACAGGACAACCCCCGTCAAGCTCACATTTCCAGTCACCTGAAAGACCTCCACTGGCTCCCCGTCAACAAGAGAATAACGTTCCGTCTCCTCACCCACGCTCACAAAGCCCTCTACGACCAGGGACCCGAATGCCTCAAGACGCGACTGTCCTTCTACACCCACACCCGCCAACTACGATCATCCAATCAGGCCCTCGCCGCAATTCCGCGCATCCATAGATCCACCATGGGGGGAAGAACCTTCTCCTACTTAGCGGCCAAAACCTGGAACTCTCTCCCCACCCACCTCTGCCTTGTACAGAAGCACCTCTCCTTCAGAAAGCAACTTAAAACTTGGATATTCGATAAATAAAGTACCCCCCCCCCCCTCCACCAAGCGCCTTGAGACCCTCTGGGTGAGAAGTGCGCTATACAAATTTCCAAACTTGAACTTGAACTTGTACGACAATTGTGCACCAGCAGTTTGCAGAACCGCAGGTAGTGGTGTTTTTGGATGCGTGATTAGTACACCAATCAAATTTAATGCACCTCGGGAGATGAGAGCTAATTCTGCATATTTCCACTTGCTGTACAGACTTGGCATTTGCACTGTTTATCTGCAACATTTCACCAGATTGTACAGGCTGTTTTTTTTGGTTGGCAAACAGTGGGGGAATTGCCAGAAAACTTGAAATCCTGAATTGGGCAGAAGTTACTGTTTATGTCAGATTTAGGATTTGCACCAGGGTTTAATCATACTGGACGTTGTGTTGCTGTCCTCCCTACATACTTTACAATAAGGCATATCGTTTCTACAGTAAGGTGTATAATTCCCTTCATCGATGTGTTTTAAAGGGGACTTCAGTTAAGGATGAACATAAAAACTTCTAGTGTTATATCATCTCAATGTTAACGGATATTAATAGAAATAGCCCGTGCTCAAAACTAGCATTAATCCTGCCTAATACTTCCACTTTTTTCTGTGTTCACCGAATTTACATCTGGTGTTCTACCTACGCCTCCATTTGTGGATCCTCTCAGAAGTCCCATTTTTATTTTTGCCCTGAACAATCATAACACGGGGCCAATGTTCATGATGATCGTGAAGTGGCCTTCATTTGACTACGTCCATAAGAGAGCCACTCTAAGCACTCCATATTGACTTTATGAGAATAAGGTCTTCAGTCCATCCATCAGGATGACATTAGCCTCTGCATATGTTATAGGGCCTTATCCACGGCTTTCGTGCAGGCATATATTCTTCTGAAAAGCGATGCTGAGGTTTGTTGGATGATTATGCTTTCATAAGGGGTTTAGGGAGTCAAGTGAATATCTCCACGATCCTCTTTTGAATGTGATATCCAAAGTGAAAATTGTCCTCTGCGACTGATTTAAGCAAGATCGCTTCTGGTATGAGGAAAAGATGCTGGAGAAACATCATTTTAAGTTCAATATTTGTAAGCCTCACTGGATTGCAATAAATTGTGGTCTTTCCACCTCTACTCTGAAACTACGTAAAAACTGAGCTTTTTAGTGTCATTATATGTCTCCACTGAAGTCACCTTGGAAACCTGGACCACATGGTACCATTTTTTCTAGTAAAGTTAAGGTGCTGCAATGATGGGGTTTGTTACTCCACTGAATGTCACTGCGTGGTCTCAATCTCTCTATTTGTAGCGTTGTCGAGACAGCCATCTTCTGGGATGCCGCTGCTGGGGTTTTTCCTCTTGGGTTTGGGCCAAAAAGGAAGGAACCGCGTCCAAGACCATGCGCAGCACTTGGTGCCCACTCCAAAGGGCAGGCTGTAGATCTCTTTAGGATCCTGGCTGTCATCAGAGCCACCACCAAGTTCCTCCTTCCATGCCACAATCCCTCGCTCTTCGGGTGTACCTAGAGGAAGCAGACATATAGGAACTGTTAATGAAAGTCAATACTAGTCTTTGTTTTGCCACTTTTTGGAGATGTTCATGGTCAATCTCAGTATGAAAACTGCATCACTAGGAATACTAGTTACATTCAACTCTGTGAGAGAAGTACTTAACATCACCCTATCGCTAATGTTATTTCTTGCAATCTTAATTTATCTTACTTTTCTAGGATGCAAAGGATTTACAGCAAGCAAACTAATAGTCTTCTCAGGATTCAAACTAGCAACTAACCAACTCTCTACTGTTCAGAATCTCTTTCTGAGCTGTTTGCTGTTTTCTCATGTTTGGTCACAGAATGTCTTTGATGACATTTGCCATATGGTACATGGTACTGTGCCTGGGTCTTGATGGAAGGGCTGTCTTTCTGCTAGTCTTTTTCTGTGTGAAATTACTTGAACAGAGAAGTGGAAAGACTTTGCACACATGTCACACATGTGGGGCAACATCCTTTGTGTTATGATGTGGTTACCACAGAGTGGCGTGCAGTGCACGCATAACAAAACTACTAGAACACCTCCACGCTGGGACGCCCCGTTGCTGGGGTAGCCATGCGCTATATAAACAGGCTTAACATAACATAACACAAGTAATTATGATGCTGATAACTTGATACAGGTTGATAACCATATGCTGGACCCTGTAATCGAGGAATACAAAGGACTGCTTAAATCATGATAATCAAAATGTATTTCTCGTATTACCCACAAAGCTCACTATGAAAAAGTGATAGCACATACAGTACTATATTTCAGTGCCATTTCCATATTTTCAGCATACGTTAATTTTATTTTATATATGTAAGTAAAAATATTCAATAATATAAAATCGTTTGATGCTGTAGTTAATTAATGCATCAAACAGTAATGTATGAATTAAAGCAAACCCATCCCCTCCTAAATCATAGGCTTGACTTGAGCTGCAGAATCGGGCCGTTTGCAACTGCACAATGATTTGCAAGCACAAACAGCAAACTGCGATTCTACAGATTTGCAGTTTGGGTTTCTAATTGGTAGTTGGAAGGGGTGTGACCAAATTATAGTTGCAAAACATAATTTTTCTTACCAACTGGTTAAAGGTAGTGGTAACCATTTGCAAAGGGGAATATTCCCCCATGGATTAGTAAGGGGTTAAATGAATTGAATTGAGTGTACGACAAAGTTAAGGCCTTAGATTCAGGCTTTCACTAATTTGGGTTTCTTAGCCAAACCTTTTCTAACTGTTGATGCAATAAATCCCTATCGTGCATTCGGCATTATTGTTTTGTGTGGTCAAAATGGTGTCCTTTGGAGCTGCAGGACTCTTCCTCCCCAACCTTGGTAAAGTTGCACAGAAGGATTTTGTTTTCATCACAGATGCAGGTTAAGGGTAAGATATTGACATGTACTCTGGTTTGGAGCGTTTTAGGATGATATATCGTTTGTGTAATTACATGCATACTTCTGAGTATTGACTTGGATTTGAACCAACCACTCATTGAATACATCGGAACCCGTGTAGAAGTTGTTAAGAGAAATAAGATACTTCTTGGTTTAATTAAATTAAACTATGTAGATTACTGAACTATGAACTTTTGAAGGGACTACTCCAGAGTAGATGCAAATATCTTATTTCACTCAGCTGAATCAATTTAGGTTAGAAGGTGAAAGGCAGAATAAAAAGATAGTAACAACTAGTAAAAATTTATTTTGTTCGCCTCTGCTTCTATTTTTTTCAGAAGAACAGACAGGTGAGAAATAGGAGATTTGTGTTAGGTTGATGAAAAATATGAAGAAGAAAATTCTCTTTTAACTAGAATAGATTAATAAATGTGCGTATTTCGGGGCATATTACCAAGCAATAGCGATAATTATCGCTATTGCTTGGTTAGAGACAAAAATTTACCGCTGCGGCGATTTTTTCGGTTCTGCGAAGGAGGCACAACAGGTCCCACGCTGGTGCTGGCCAGAAATCCTGGCCACACCTTGCCACTTCAATAACCTTGGAGCAAAAACAAGCCTTGAAAGCGTGATCTTGAGAAGGGAATCCCCCCTCTCACAGTTAGATACACTTTAGGGCGTGTAGACACATAGACTACACTACACAACCCCTATTTTAACCCACACATATTTTATTGTCCTGAAGAAAGCCAGATTAGTAATAAGGCACTGGCTGAAACATGTTGACACTCTAAGGACGTAGGAGGTCGTAACCCGCCTCTAACGTCCCACAGCCTTATTTTTAACCGCTGACGGAGGCCCTTTTAATAAAGTATCCTCACCCCAGGGACCATCCGCCAAGCCGTTTTAACTTCACATACCTGAACACCCTACACCGCACACACAGTGACATACCTGCTCCGCTGTAATCAGGCGTCGAAGCACACCCGGGACACGCTAGGTGTCACTGGGTGGGCCCGATGATGAAGCATGCCACCAACTAGGTTGGTGGGTGAGGGCTTTCCAAAGACACCCAACAGGTGCCACTGCCAATTGGCAAAACGATACTGAGTCGCTATGAAAATAATAATAATAATGTCAGATTAACCCCATCTCTAGCTAGTCTCCTTTTAAAAATATTGGGGTATCACAACAGGTTACTAAAAAGTAAAGCTATCACTATATCCCATCCAGTAACACCTTTCATATGTTGTTTTTTTAGCTTATTTTACAGATCCTGTAAGTTTGGATTTATGTATGATGGCTGCATAAGCTCGTTCCCTTTATGTGTCCTGCCAATGGATCTAGTTCCAAAGCTCAGTCACCAGGACAAACACGCTATTGAAAGAAAATAAAACTAAGAAGTATTTGTTCATCTTATTGCTCCATTGCTCTCCTAATTTAATTCTGTCCAGAAGCTGCTAGTGTCTGTTTAGGGATATGTTCAATGCCTCCTAGCTTATACATTAAATATGTTTGTGGTTTATACATCATCAACCACAGGTGGCCAAAGTTTAATTGTGTTGAATTGAATTTATAAAAGAAATCTTTGCAGGAAACCTCAGGTTGGAGGCAATAATCTCCTTTGAGTCACATTTCATAGTGCACAAAGATCCTCTTGTTAGTGCCAGTAGCACAAATGGGTCAAGTAAACCTGGCCAGTGGCGGCTTCCTCGGAACAGTGTAGGTAGGGGGATGAAAAAATAATGAAAAATACACTTACCTGTCGCGGTCGCAGCTGCCCCCTCTCCTCTGTCCCAGAACAAGAAGCACCCTGGCTCCCTGCCTCTGCTAGCCAATCACGACGCAGCATCAATAGTGCCGTGATTGGTCTGAGCAGTCAAACAGGCCCCTCATGCAGTGCCTGGGAGTCTGGGCCTGTTCTCCACGTGGCTATGTAGCACAGCCCGGTGGAGAACATGCTTAGTGTGCATGACGGTATGGCTGTCCCAAATGGACTGGCCAAAAAGCAATGCACACTTAGGGAGTACAAATCACTCATCATTCTGCTCTGATGATGGCGAGTCCAGCCCCACCCCGCCTGACCTGGCTCCGAGTCCCGCAAAGAAAAAGAAAATTATAATATCTCTTGATATTATAATTTTTTTTTTTTTGCACTGCTCGCTGAGCAGTGGGTGGTGCTCCTCCGCCTTAGCAGAGGAGCTGCCACTGAACCCTGAATAGCTTTTTTTATTGTTACAAGAGTTACCTGGAATGGTGTTGTCTAGAATGAAGCCGAAGACCCCACCCACCAGCATGCCAGTGGTCAGAAGTGCCTGGATCACTTGGTCAAGTTGGGAGATTCCTGCAGAGCACAGAAGGGAAAAAGCATTAATGGAATGTTTCTGTGTTGTTCATGTCTGCGATATGTTATTAATTTGGCAATTCACAGTAATAATCCGTCTCATTTTATTTACACAATATACATACGTTGCACAAAAAAATTGAAATTTTGCCCTCAGGTGTGCTGTTTTCGTGGGTTTTGGAATCAAACTGAATTTTTTTTAAACAATTTAGAAGGCAGCTAAATTGAGCAGCAACTCTGGTTATCATATATATTATATATATATTATATATATATATATATATATATATATATATATATATATATATATATATATATATATATATATATATATATATATATATATAGAGAGAGAGAGAGAGAAGATTTATATATATATGTATACATTTATTTATTTATTTTGATTTAAGGAGTTTTATAAAGCGCAAACTTGACCCGAAGGTATCGGGTATCAGAGCGCTTTACATAGCACCAGTTGCGTTTCATGAGGACACATTCATTTTTGTTACGCACTGGGAAATTAAGTGATTTGCCCAAAATCACAAGATGTTCAGCGTCATTGCCGAGACTCAAACCCAGTTAACAAACTTCAAGGTCGAAAAAGAACTTGCAGTACAACTCAAGCATGTGAGGAAGCCCTAGCGCTTACTAAGAGGAAACTATTAGGAAGAGGCTACAAAGAAAAAAACTTAAAAACTGCACTGCATAAAGTGTCACTCATTAAAAGAGAAACACTTTTAGAACCTAAAGCAGTAGACACAGCTATTAGCCCAACACACAGAAGAGAAACCAATGTTGAACCAGAAGAATCTAAGAAAAACTGTAGATTTATTACTACCTACAGTAGACAATCTAAAATCATCAAGAAAATCATTAATAAAGAATGGCCTATTATTTTAACGGATGGGATCTTGAATGAAGTTTATATCCAAAAAACAACTTTTACATTCAGGAAGGCCCATTCTATGAAATCTGACTTGGTCAAAACCAGCCCCGAAACTTTTAATAAAAACATTTGGCTTTCTGCCCGCAATGGATTCTTCAAATGCTCATCTTGCAGGGCATGTAAATTTGGCTCTAACACCACCACATATACGACGGCATTCTCAGATCGGCCCATTAAAATCAAGGGGCATTTTACATGCAAAACTGAGTTTGCCGTATACATTTTATCATGTATATGTGGATTGAGATACGTTGGAAGCACCAAGCTGCCAGTTCAAGCCAGAATTCTGCAATACCTACGGGCGATAGTGAACTCAGACCCGAACTACCCCGTGGCTAGACATGTGAAAGTAGAACATGACAATAATCTGAATGTTCTCACATATTTTGTGATTGACCATGTCCCGAGCAGTAAAAGAGGGAGTGACCGAGAGAAAACACTTCATAGGCTGGAAACCAGCTACATCCTAGAACTGGACAGTAAAAGCCCCAAGGGCCTTAACACATGTGATGATTTACATCATTTCCTATAAAAGCGTCACCAGTTATTATAGTTTTTTCTTTAATAAGGAACTAACCGCCAACACCCTAGGATTCAGAAGTGTAACACTAAGCCCTATATTTCCTATAACAATACTAAGAGTAGGATAACCTTGTATATTTTATATTAGGGTTTTAAACTATTTATGTATTTATATAGTTATATATATTTAGGTATTGTATATAAGGGGCTCTTTAAATTTAGGAATTATAACGTGAGACGTCTATTTCATAACATCACCCGGAAATGGCTAAGACACCTTCCTGAATAGGTTTTTTTAAAATCGAATAAAGTCTATGGAAAAAGAATTAAATCACATCTTCATAAAGAGTGGGCAGACTGTCCATAATATAAACTTCACAACACCCTAATCCCATTTATTTGACATATTCTGCAACTATGTATTTGTACAGGTATAATAAGTATCCATACGGACAACCGCCTCATTGTCCCTCGTAAACCCCTCCTTGCACATACAAAAGTGAATCGTAATGCTAATGACAACTAGATTCAATCTGCTGAAAAAGAGATAATTGTCATTACTATGCATAAATTCACACATGTTCTTTTATTTTCTATAAGTTTTATTCATACTTCACTTTATAAAACACACATGCACATTAATGGGTGAAGATATTGGTCTGCTAAACTATGAACAATAAGTGTCAACCACTAGCATAATTGATGAGAAGAACTCATAACATACGTGGAATTTTGTTACCACAGTCATATTTAATACAACACTATATCGATCTTCTAATTTTAAAATTTGATGAATAGTAATTGTGTATATCACTGTGGATGTGATTATCAGTTTTTTAAACTTGTATTCCTAATCAAATGCGAAGGAAATTCACAAAGTTATATATCAATGTGTAAAAGATACAAGTCACGTTTGTTCTAAACTGTTACAATGGGTTCTTTAGGCCGTAATGCATAGTATGTTGTTTATGTTCATCACATACGCTGTGACCAATCACGATGCACTTTTGTCAGTCAAATAATGGAGGGAACCTCACATTTACTACCAGCGAGCAAGGTGTCAGGTACGCCGAAACGCGTTTGGGGAAGCACGGTAATGCACTTTAAAATAATGAAAAAATAAAATATCGCAGCGGCTGCTGTTTATACGAAGAGTCCGTCTCTCTCATTGTTTGGGGACGCAGTGGTGCTATCGGCGTCGAGAGTGGAATCGGGATATATATATATATATATATATAGAGAGAGAGAGAGAGAGAGAGAGAGAGAGAGAGAGAGAGAGAGAGAGAAGATTTATATATATATATATATATACATTTATTTATTTATTTTGATTTAAGGAGTTTTATAAAGCGCAAACTTGACCCGAAGGTATCGGGTATCAGAGCGCTTTACATAGCACCAGTTGCGTTTCATGAGGACACATTCATTTTTGTTAGGCACTGGGAAATTAAGTGATTTGCCCAAAATCACAAGATGTTCAGCGTCATTGCCGAGACTCGAACCCAGTTACCAAACTTCAAGGTCGAACTCCCTAGCCGTTAGGCCAACTCCTCTCATATGTATATAAATATATATTTATTTGTGACTAGCAGCCCGTTCCGACGTTGTCCGGGTATGAATTGCTGCCGGCCAGTAGTATATTGTTTTGTAGGATTTCGTTTTGATAGCATTTCTTTTATCTTATCTCTGACAGGCCTGTGAAAGGCTCCGATTCACAGTGCACTGCTGATGCACTTAAGAGTGCGCGTTCAGTAGTGTGTGAACTCGAGTTTCCCTACTTTATTTTTCCTTGCAATATTATATAGCGCGAACTCGACAACATGGCATGAGCACAATTTACATTACAGAAGAACACATTCATTTGTGGTAGGCACGGGGAGACAAAGCGATTTGCCTGGAATCACAGGATGTTTAGCTGATGCCGAGATTCGAACGTAGCTCCCCAGCTCTAAAGTTCGCAATTCTAGAACTTGTGGCGGTAGGTGTGTCTAAAAGTGTATGTCGGTGCTGGCCATCAATGAGAGAGACCTGTGCATTTTTCAAATGGGTGGTGAAAAAATATGAGTATGTTGCTGGAGATGTGGTCCGCCGTGCCACCAATGTACTTACCGGGGGAGGGTAAACACCCATTATTCCGCAACTTTCTTTCCGCATACCATCACTCCGCATACTTTCATTACGAAAGTACCATGATTCCGCAATGCCATTATAACACATGGCATTACATTTTATATGCTTTTACCACGCATACATTTACAACGAGATTCGTTGTAAATTCATAAATGGTAAAAGCATGTTTTTGTTTTAATGTTTGGATAATGTAAGTATGAGTATAGGGGTATATGTTCTGGGGTACTGAGGAATATGTTTTGGGGTGTTTGGGTATTTTAAGGGTTCAGATATAGTTTTGGGTTATGGGGTACAGGGGTAGTTTTAGGGTTTAGGGATAGGTTTGGATTTTGGGGTACAGGAGTATTTTTAGGGTTCAGGGCTAGGTTTGGGTTTGGGGTATAGGGGTATTTTTTGGGTTCAGGGGTAGGTTTGGGTTTTGGGGTACAGGGGTATTTTAAGGGTTGAGGGCTAGGTTTGGGTTTTGGGGTACAGGGGTATTTTTAGGGTTCAGGGCTAGGTTTGGGTTTTGGGGTACAAGGATATTTTAGGGTTCAGGGGTAGTTTGGGTTTTGGGGTACAGGGTTTTTTAGGGTTCAGGACTAGGTTTTTGATTTTGGGGTACAGGGGTATTTTTAGGGTTCAGGGCTAGGTTTGGGCTTTTGGGTACAGGGGTATTTTTAGGGTTCAGGGGTAGGTTTGGGGTTTGAGGTACAGGGGTATTTATAGGGTTCAGGGCTAGGTTTGGGTTTGGGGTACAGGGATATTTTTAGCGTTTAGGGTTAGGTTTGGGTTTTGGGGTACAGGGTATATTTATAGGGTTAAGATGGGTTAGTGTTTAAGGGTGTTGGGGTATTTTAAGGAGTAAGGGTGGGTTATGATTATGGGGTGTAGGGGTATTTAAAGGGAGCAGGGTGGGATTAGCACACGATATGAGACATGGCGTGAAGGGCGGAACGTACCACACGACCCCAGCGTTTGTTACGCCCCAGGACACGCCCACAGCCCAACGCAGACACGCCCACAAGGGACTACTTTGCTGGCACGGTTCTTTTACCTTTTAAATGTATATGGTGGGCGTCTGCATAGCCTATGTCCTTCTGCTGCAACTGCCATTTCCAACGCTGTATTGGGTGTTGTGATTGGTGCTGTGGTTCCTGAGATTACCCGACTCAAAGGTTTGGTCTCTCTCTTTATTATATTAGTATAGATATAGATATAGATGAGCACATCTACTCGTTTCGACATTTGAGATGTCATCAGTGATGTCATCAGTGATGTCACTGACCATGTCATGAGTGATGTAATATGTGACGTCATCAGCAGTGCTTGCGGGCGCTCAAGTTATAGTTAGCTGAGCTAACTATAACAAAGGAATTTCAAAGGTTTTGTATGATAGAAATGTTCAGCTAACTATAACATGCGTGAAACCTATGGTTTTTTCAATGAATTTGCATGGCTTTTTAAATGCTCATTCCTAACTATAAAGTGTGTGAAACCTATGTTTTTTTCAATGAATTTGCAAGGTTTTTTAAATGCTAATTCCTAAATATAACTTGTGTGAAACTTATGGTTTTTTCACTGAATTTCAAAGGTTTTGTAAATGATAATTTATAAATGTTTAATTATTATGTCTTTATTTTGATATTAATTTCTTATATTTTTATTATAAATATTTATATTTATTTTATTTTTTAGATTATTTTTCATATTCTTATTATAAATAATAACAAAACTGAATTGCAAAGTAATTTTTGTATTAATTATTGCTTGACTTCGGTTGCAAGTATAACACAGCTCCAGCAATGCTCTTGGGGCCCTATGCTCACAATGCTGTATCAATCCTTACACCTGCTTCACAAGGTTTTGACGCAGCATAAGCTCAATAGTGACTGAATGAAATGTTATACATTTCACTCAGTCACTTTTAGGAGGCGTTGCTGCACCCCCTTCTGCATAGGAAAGCCTCTTCTGGCGCAGGGCTTTACAATGTAATGCACCTTCCAGATGCGTCACATTGTTAATAGCACACACCATGGCACAACTTTTGCACCACCGCTGTGTTATAAAAGTGACGCAACAGCTGTGTAAAAGAGGCACAAGGGGATTGTAAATCCCCCCCTAACACATACAAATTCACCCAGGCAGTTTCACCAGCAGGGGAAATTGAAGCATAGACTTGTAATATATTTATGTACATATGTTACATTCAAGTGCTTTGGACATACTACAGTATACTATAGGTAAACACCTTATAGATTTATACTGTAGCACTTCCTTATAGTTCTGCACTTTCACATTCTCCATACACTAGTAATATATTCATTCATTCATTTATGAACTACACTTCCATTCTGACAAACATTTACACACTAACTTAGAAATATAGTTCTTTCTTTGACCAGTGAAGGTAGTTCTAAAAAGAACTGTTTTTTTTTGTTTTGTATTTTTTTGTGTTTTCTCAACAAATTCCAAGCGGAACAAAAGAATGAAGAAAAAAAAACTAATGTCGAGGACACCAATGATCCTGCATCCTGCGTTTTATCAGGTCCATAGACTGTTCCCCATAACACAAAAGCTTATCCCAATAAATGCATACAATTTTAACTTTATCAAAGTCAGAATCAATTTGTGGGTGTGGACTGCTTGCTGAAAATGCTGCTGCAGCAGTTGATGTGCTTGGTGTAGCAGCAGGTGGGTTCTCTTACAACTTGCGCCTTGCAGCTCGAGCAAAGTTGTTGGGGTGCAAGTTCTTCACGTGTTGCACCATATTTGCTGTGCCAAAGGAGTATTTCTTACATGGATCAACCCTTAAAAGAGTTGTTTGGCAAATTTTACAGGTTACTTTTGGAGCATTAACCTTTCTTTGCCCTTCTGGAAAAGTAAAAAACTTCCAAATTAGAGCTTCTTTCCTCTTCTTTGAAGGTTCTTCAGGAATGAAATCCCCCTCTGAAGAACTGCTGGAAGATGAGTCCATTGCTCTTATTATGGTGATCTTCCTTCTATTTGAGAAGATTCTCAGAAGAAATACTTCTTCTTAGAAAGTGAAAGTCGAATAATTATAATGGGACTGAACTTTCAACAGTCGCAATAGGAAAAGTTAAGAACCAATCAAATCTCTACTTTTAAAGTCACATGGCTTTGCATATGCTTATGATGCGCTTGCGCAGCTCTTTCGATACGAGTACACATGATGTTCTACCGCGATTTGTGTAATTGTTTTTAAAAGTAATATATGAGGGCAGTGGGTGGGTCTGGGAAAGGGGGGGAGCGGCACAGTTGGGGTTGCCGGGTGGGACGCTTTTTTAGGGTTGGGGGCTGGGGTAGGGTGGGTGGAGGGACCTCCTTGTCCACTAGTGCTGAGAGAAACCGTTTTTCCTTCTTTCCCTTTTTTCCTATTGCACTGACAGCTCACACACATAGCGCGCCTGCCCTTGCTGCATGCCCGGGATGACTCAACCCTTGACCGTCCTCTCACTGAATGTGAGGGGGCTTAATAGCCCGAACAAGCGCAGGGCGATTCTCTCTTTTCTGAAGAACTTGCGAGCAGACATCTGCCTATTGCAGGAGACACACCTACTGCCCAAAGATCACCATAGGCTTAAAACCCGCTTCTTCCCAGAGCAGTTTTTCTCATCGGCATCCAAGAAAGTGGCTGGGGTGGCGATCCTAGTAGCAAGATCCTTTGATGGACGGGTGTTGCAAAAGGAAGCGGAGATTAAGGGCAGACTATTAGTCCATCGCTTCCTGGTGGCGGGACAGACGTTGTTGATAGGCTCAGCATACGCATCTAACGATGGTCAGGAGCGATACCTGCACTCAGCACTAGAAGCGGCCACAGCCAACACACACCCACACTTACTGATTGGGGGAGATCTAAACCTAGTATTTCACAACACTGCAGACCGCTCTAACCAGCGCTTCGGTCAGATCGGGGCGGGGCACACACATCTAGCAGATTTAGGTTTGGTTGACCTGTGGAGACTCTCCCATCCCCGAGCTACAGCCTACACACACTATTCAGTAGCCCATAAGTCCTACGCGCGGCTAGACTATTTCTTATGCTCTACCCAGCTAGCGGCGCGCGCGCGGGATGTTGAGATCCTTCCGGCCACGCTGTCAGATCACTCCCCAGTGGTGGCGTCCTTCCTGGTACCGGACACTCCCGGTCCGCAACGACACTGGCGCTTGCGCAATGGCCTATTACAAAACCCTGTCACGGTTGAAAAGATAACGACGGCCATCGGCCACTCCCTCGCTCATAATGCCAATGACGACACCTCCAAAGCCAATCAGTGGGCTACGCTTAAAGCCGTCCTGCGGGGCGAATTTATCTCGGTGGCCGCGGCCAACAATAGGGAGCACGCACAGAAGAGGGCCGAACTCACGCAAAGGGTAGCAGAGCTAGAGCAGATACATCAGCGCATGGGGGCGGCCAGGGCCTGGCGCCAACTGTGCACAGAAAGGAAGATGTTAGCGGCCCTAGATCAGGATGTAGCGGAGTTTGCAGCCTTGCGCCTGAAACATGCCTACTACACCGGGGGGGACCGATGTGGGAAGTTGCTGGCTGGCAAGCAAGCTGAGAGAGCAGCGCCAGAGGCAACACATTCGGACTATCCAACCTAACAGGGGTGACCCGGTTACTGAGGATGCGGCCATAGCTGCAGCTTTCTGAAGCTTTTATGCCGACTTGTACGACGCAGACAATCTAGATCTACAAGCTGGCAGCGATTATCTGGATGGGGCGACCCTCCCGTCCCTGAACGAGGTGCAGGCGAAGTTCCTCGATCGGCCTATTGGCCTGGAGGAAGTCATCTCGGCGATCTCTCGCCTCAAGCTAGGGAAATCACCGGGCCCAGATGGCTACCCCGCAATTTTCTATAAGAAATTCTGCCCGCAAGTGGCCCCCCTACTGCGAGATCTGTTCAGTACCTTTGATCAACCGGGAGCCATCCCTCCGGAGCTGCTAGAAGCCGCAATCTCGGTGATACCCAAACCCGGTAAAGACCCGACTAGATGCGGTTCCTACAGGCCAATATCCCTACTAAATATTGACCTCAAACTCTATACAAGTATCATAGCCGGCCGACTGGCCCCCTATATGCAACAGCTGGTGGACCCAGACCAGGCTGGCTTCATCCCTCAAAGGCAGACGAGTGATAACACCAAACGCGTCCTCTACCTAATTGAGGCCGGATCACGGGCAAGGCCGGGCTGCATGCTCCTCACCGTAGACGCTGAGAAAGCGTTTGATCGGGTGCACTGGCCCTATCTCGACCTAGCGATACAACGATTCGGCTTTGGGGCCACTCTCCGAAACCGCATCTTCAACTGCTATAGGCAACCAAACGCTACGGTCCGGGTGAATGGCCACACCTCACCACGCTTCCCGATTGGCAGAGGGACCAGACAAGGCTGCCCGCTCTCCCCCCTCTTATTTGCGCTCTACATGGAGCCATTGGCACAGCGAATTAGACAGCACCGACTCATCCAGGGCATTCCCTTTGGTGGGGATACACACAAAATCAGTCTATACGCGGATGACATTCTGCTCTCCCTCATGGACCCGATGCAATCCCTGAGGGCGCTCTTTATCGAGCTGCATGCTTTTGCCCTGGCCTCGGGCTTTAAAATTAATGTGGATAAGTCAGAGGCGCTGAATGTGTCCCTGCCCCCAGAGGTGTTGGCGGAGGCTAAGGCAGAATTTGACTTGCGATGGTCTACATCTACTGTTCCCTACCTGGGAGTCTTACTAGCGCCCACGATACGGGCCACAGCAGAAGTCAACTATGCCAGACTTAGCACACGCCTTACCGAGACTCTTCGGAAATGGAAGCACCTCACACTGTCTTGGCTGGACCGTATTGCGGCTATTAAGATGACGCTGCTCCCACAGGCCCTCTACGTCTTCCAGACTCTCCCGCTGCGCCCACCAGCGGGATGGCTCCAAAAAACGCAAGCTGATATGTCACGTTTTGTTTGGAATGGTCGCCGCCCCCGCTTTAAGCACCTGATCGCAACGCTTCCCCTTGCACATGGGGGGGTAGGGCTGCCCGACCTTGCCCTGTACTTTCAAGCAGCACAGCTACGCACGCTTGTAGAGTGGTACCAGCTGGAGTCCAGCAAACACTGGCTTTTTCAAGACCAGGCGGTGGCGGGCCGTACCCTCCAGGGTGTACCCTTCCTGCTGCGGCGCCACAGGCCACCTAACCTATACGCGTTGTATATCACCGGTACGGTCATGGAAGTATGGGACAAAGTGCCAGTCCGGAGAAATCTCACTTCCTTTCCTTCCCCGCTAACGCCAATATTCGACAACCCGAAGTTCACCCCAGGCCTGGATGCACAGGCATTCGCAGCTTGGAGAATTACACCTTGCCGGGAGATAGGCCACATGTTTGACCTTCAGGGCATCCTTCCCTTCCAGAAGGTGAAGGAGACTAATGGCATACCAGAAGCGGACCGCATGCCCTATCTGCAGGTTCGGCATTGGGTTCTACAGCCGTCGATCAAACCGGGAGCGCAGCGCTTTCTTACACCCTATGAAAAATGGCTACTGACACGCACGTCGGAGAAGAAACTGCTCTCGGACATATACCGAAACCTGCTTCTCACTAACATATACACTTATAACGCGGGGCAGGCTAGATGGGAAAAAGACCTGGGAAGGCAGCTCTCGCGCAAGGAGTGGGAAGGGATCTACCATAGAGCCCGGCATTCGGCCTATCACACAGGTCTCACTGAGACACTCACTAAGGTGGCCACCTACTGGTATCACACCCCAGAACGCATACACCGCTGGGACCCCCAAGTCAGTGATCGCTGCTGGAGAGGTTGCGGAGAGTTAGGCACACTGGAACACCTGCTGTGGAGTTGTGAGCGGCTGCAGACATATTGGACCTCTATTCTAGACCTGATAGACATACATTTAGACACCCAGCTCCCCCGATTTCCTGCCTATGTGTTACTGGGACTACCCAACTCATTGATGTACCCCCTAAAGTCTATGAGAGGGAGGCTAATAGCGCTTGCATTAGGGGCAGCTGTGCAAAACATTGTGGCCCGTTGGAGAGATCCCCAGCCTCCTGTGCAGCTAGGCTGGCTGCACAGACTTTGGACCATTCTATGAATGGAGAAGTTGTCTCTGATCACGGCGGGCAGAGGAGACGAATTTGCTGGACCTCTGGCGGCCATTTTTGACCCTCCTTACGGGGGAATTCAGGGAATTGAGCTGTCCCGTTACCTGCGATTGTTGCATCTTGCTGACACACCACTCTCAGAGATCAAGACAAAGCCCCGCAGGAAGACATACCAGAAATAGGGTTCCCTCCGTAATGCCCTAGCCACTGCTACTGGTTTCTTTAGTGTTTCCTTTCTTTTAACTCAGCGGACAAGGGGGAAGTGGGGGGTAGGGTGGGAGAGGGGATAGTTGGGGTTTTTCGTACAATGTATGCTTTGTTACAGCGACCGACTAATTCACAGTCCATCAAACGCGGCCGGCCCAGCTGGGTTGTAGGCAGCATGCTGTGTTTAATATGCTTTGCAAGGAACCTGCATTAGCAATGGCGCAGCAACTGTTTTGTCACTGTTCGGCCTGTGCCTCCACGGGCACTAATCGGTTTATTTGCTTTCAATAAAAAAGATTTAATACTAAAAGTAATATATGATTTTTAAAAGTATAAAAAAAATCATAATCATCCCAAATGTCTGCCCTTAGCATCTACATTAAATACATAAATAAATGTTTTAAACCAAGTAGAAACATTGCCGTCTTTCGCGTACAGAACGCTGTACATGATGTCACACGGAAGCTTTAATGCGACACGTAACGTCAAAGCATATTCGTACCGTATGCGCGGGTACGCGCTGAGTATGATTAGCAGTACAAAGTATGGTGCGATCACCATCTCACTGACAAATCAGAGCTCAGCGCGCTAACGAGAATGATTAGAAGTGGTCACTCATTGCAGATCCGATTCTGGGCCTACCTCTGCGCACATTATAACACTGCCCCCATCTCGCTCTGTTGTTAATTGTTAGTGCACACACTCACACTTGCACATGCGCGGTGCACGCCCGCCCACACTCCCCACATGCCACCACCTAGCATGCTTGCTATCACTAAGCCTGGAAACTAGTACATTAGACAATGAGATGTCTCCCAAGACCATCATTCTTATACACAGCGAAAACTATACCAATGAAGGCCCTGGGCTTGGTTTGGTCAGCCCCGCGGTTCCCATATAATGCGGGCACTGACGTGAGCACGCTCTCTTTTGCCTGCCTGTGCTGCGATGACAGAGTGTTGTCATCGATTTTACTACGAACTGATTGCTCGAGCGGAGGAGGACTCCTGACACTCGACGTGGTGTCACTGCTGCTGCCGCCCAGCCACAATACCATAGGCGCGGAGGCGGCGGCGCCCACACCCAAAACACCACAGACTCAGCAAAACTGCAGCCCTTCAAGACACGACAAAACACGACAGAAGCAAAGGTAAGAGAAGCCGTCTAAACATCAGCCTCCGCTGTAAATTGTATATGCATGATGCTATTTTTTTCTCCATCATATGGCTTTCCTACCCCTCAATGGTTTTAAATTGTATGCACATAGTATAAATGTTTCTTTCTGCGTCACAATGTTGTATCCACTTTCAGCAAGGCCTAGTCATGCCGCTAAAACCTGTGAATCTTAAAATAGAGGTTGGCACGAAAACTGGAATAGAAAAGACAAAGTTTATTAAGACCCCATGGGGTGGAACTACATTCAGACAATACCCTTCGGCAATGCATGAAGTAGCACACTGAACGTCTACCGTCTTGTTTTCGTCTGTCAGATTCCTTCTGACAGTGGTGATTTTTTGGATACCGAGGCAGTAGCCTTAATACTCCACATTCATTTTGAATTTTTTAGTCTCTGTTTAGGCTGTCTTATTGATCTGTGATTAAGCATGGGCGAATTTTGCGAATCTCGCGTTCGCGAATTTTGCGGATTTGCGAACTCGCAATTCGCAAAATCCGCGAATTCTCGCGAATTTGCGGATTTTTTTTTGTGTTCGCGCGGGTTTCTGCCAGTTCGCGATGGTCTTGTACAATTTCGCAAACGCGAACTTACCTGTCGGGTCGCAAGTTTTGCGAACTTGTTGTTTCTACGTGTCCAGCCTGTTTGGGACACTCTTCTTCATCACTGCCACTCTCTGTCACCACTGCCACTCTCTGACTACTCATGCCACCCTCTGGCCCACCCATGCCACCCTCTGTTTCATCGAGCACCCTCTGGTTGTCCAGTCAGTGTACATTATTGTGGCAAAGCAAAGCACACCTTCCCTGCCTCAAGTGACCTGAATTAATTTGGGGCTGATTAATGTGTCACAGAATATTTTTTTAGCTGGCACCTGCTTCCTTAGTGCTTCCTGATTAGTGATCTTTTGCACTTGCTAAGTGCTTTCATTGTTGCAAAATTAGTTACAACACCTGCCCTGCCCCAACTGACAATAATGAATTAGGGGCTGATTAATGGATTTGAACTTCCAGCCTGACTCCTGCTTGTCTCCCTTAGCTGTAATTCAGGACCTTTGTGGCATATGTGTAACTATTCTGAGGTTCAGAGCAGGGTCACATAATAGTTGCAAGTAGGCAACTGAACTCTGGAGGGGCCCCTCAGGAAGCACTACAGGAAATGGCTACTAATGATGAGCCTGAACTTTTGAACCTGGTAAGTAGTTTCAGTTTTGCTAAGATCGTATTTCTGCAATTTTTAACGCTTATTCGCGGGGCGCGAAGTTGTACTGGGAAGCCGCGAATTCACGCGAACAGTGCGAGCAAAATCCGCTGCTCGCGGATTTGCGGATTTTGCGGGAGATTCGCGAATCTCACGGATTGCGAATTTACCGAAAATCCGCGAGCGAAACGGATTTTCCGCCCATGCTTATCTGTGATGCGTTGTTACAGTTGAGGTTGTATCACAGGGTCAGCTCAGTGATAGGCCACGGGTAGCATTCAATTGTGTTTGAAGAGTTGTCAGCATGTTTCCTCAAAGAGTCTCGTCTTTGTCTATCTAGTACCTTCTGATAGTGTTCAGTATTGAGTGCCTGCCGAGGCGATTATGCCATCAGACAGTGAAAGGGTTTTGGTTGCCTGTCGAGGCGATTATACCGTCAGGCAGTGATGAGTTTTGCTTACCTGCCGGGCGTTTGCCTTCAGGCACTGATGAGTTTTTGGATGCTGCGTTGCTGTTTCAGTTTCACAAGGTTAGCGCTTCGATGGGCCGCGGGTAGCGGTCAAATGGGTTTGTAGAGATGTCTGCGAGTTTCCTGATCAGTGGGTTTTCTTTTTGATCCAATCCAGTCATAGCACCGCACCTCCGAGACGTCATCAACTGCTCCTTCAACTCCGCTACCTTCCCAGAAGACTGGAAACACGCTGAACTCACCGCCCTTCTGAAAAAACTAACAGCGGACCCCACCGAACTCAAAAATTACCGCCCCATCTCGCTTCTTCCATTCCCGGCCAAAGTCATCGAGAAAGCCGTCAACAACCAGCTCGCCGCCTTCCTCGAAGCCAACAAATCCCTCGACCCCTCACAATCTGGCTTCCGAGCAAAACACAGCACTGAGACCGCCCTCATCGCAGCAACAGACGACATTCGAACTCTACTGGACAACGGAGACACAGTCGCCCTCATCCTCCTCGACCTCTCTGCAGCATTCGATACAGTCTACCACAGCACCCTTCTACAACGCCTCAATAACATCGGAATTCAAGGAAAAGCACTTGAATGGATCACCTCGTTCCTCACCGGAAGAACCCAGAGAGTCCGCCTTCCTCCATTCAAGTCCGAGGCCTCTGAAGTCATCTGCGGCGTACCTCAAGGATCCTCACTCAGTCCCACCCTCTTCAACGTATACATGAGCCCCCTCGCGGCCATCGCACGCCAACACAACCTCAACATCATCTCTTACGCAGACGACACTCAACTGATCCTTTCTCTCACCAATGACCCCAGCACCGCCAAAACTAACCTACACGAAGGAATGAAAGAAGTTGCCGAATGGATGAAACAAAGCCGTCTGAAACTGAACTCAGACAAAACAGAAGTCCTCATCTTAGGTACATCCCCCTCTGCTTGGGACGACTCCTGGTGGCCGGAAGCCCTCGGAAAAGCACCCATCCCGACAGACCACGCACGGAACCTTGGCGTCATCCTAGACTCTTCACTCTCAATGAACAGACAAGTCAGCGCCGTATCCTCTTCCTGCTTCAACATTCTTCGCATGCTCAGAAAAACATTCCGCTGGATCCCCTCCGAAACAAGGAAAACAGTCACCCATGCTCTGGTCACAAGCCGACTGGACTACGGAAACACCCTCTACGCAGGTACCACCGCTAAACTCCAGAAAAAACTCCAACGAATCCAAAACGCTTCAGCCAGACTCATATTAGACATCCCACGCAACGAACACATCTCTGGCCACCTTAAAGATCTCCACTGGCTACCCGTCAATAAGAGAATCACTTTCCGACTGCTTACCCACGCACACAAATCACTCTACGACATCGGACCAGATTGCCTCAACTCTCGACTGTCCTTCTACGCCCCCTCCCGCCAACTACGCTCTTCCAGCCAAGCCCTCGCCACTATACCTCGCATCAACAAGACCACCATGGGAGGCAGATCCTTTTCATACCTCGCTGCTAAAACATGGAACTCACTCCCCGCTTACCTTCGCCTCACCCAGAACCACCTAGCGTTCAGAAAGCAGCTTAAAACGTGGATATTTGACAAATAACCCTCCTCCCCTTCCTAAGCGCCTTGAAACCCTCTGGGTATGTAGTGCGCTATACACATTTTTTGACTTGACTTGACTTGACTTTGTAGAATGCCCTGTTGAGTTTGGGGAAATGGTCGTCCAACATCTCAATGCCTAGGTCTCTGTCGAGGTCTGCTGTTCCTGAGATCATAGGAGCACCTGCTGCAATCCGTAGGGCCTTGCTCTGTAGTCTCTGTAGGTCTTTCCGAAGCTGCGAGCGGCACTACTCCAAACTGGTGAAGCATACGTCATAGTTGGTCGAATTATTGCGATGATTGCTCGCACCTTGCTCTGCATGGGCATCGACTTGGTCTTCAGGAGTGGGTATAATGCAGCCAGGTTGGCTGCTGCTTTCTGGCAGGTCTTCTCTATGTGGTTTCTCCAGCTGAGTTTAGAGTCCAGAGTCACCACCAGGTAGGAAGGCACATGGTCCTTTTATACCCACACAGGGGTTTCAGAAAATAGGCGGCACAAACCGAAGACAAATTCATGTACATATAAGGGTGTTTTCGAAGCACATTCAAAAAGTGGAAGAAGCTGACGATTTAATCAGTTTGGAGTAAACACATCTCAACAATGGTTTATCAGAAACAGATGTGGCTCGATAGAGCATGCGAATATTTGATAGAAAGCAAAGAAAAACTTGTTGCGAAGCATAATACGTGAGCAAGTAATCAGAGAGGTAGGACAAAGCACATGGCGAGCACGAGGCAATGGAAGGCATACAAAATGGTGGATAGTAATACAAAATGGCCTCTGAAAACGGGCAACATAACATTGAAAGGTGCATTAGCTTCAGCGAATGCTAACCTAATCGTTGTCAATTTACGACAACGAGGTCCTCCAGACCTCTATTTTTAAAAATTCTCCGTGCATAAATTTTGCTTTTATATTTTTGAACTGTCACGTGCTTTAGCCTGTATTCATATAAATTGTGCGTTCATAATAGTATTATTTTTTTTAATCCGTCACGTGGCTGTCCCAGCTCGGTTTTGCTTTATTTTTGTGGAATGTATGCTTTCTAGTTCATCGTATTTGCCCCCTCCTATTTCTCCCATTAGTTTTAATATTTATTACTACGTCACGTGACACTCCCAAGCCTGTATTCTTTTAAGTGATGCGTACATGGTTGTAACAGTTATTGCTGCGTCATATGGCCCTCTCAGACCTCTATTTGAATTAATGTTTAAGAGTAGAATCGAGTAACATTTAGAAGACTGTGACAAATGTAAGATGTTTTTAAAACTTTTTCAAGGGAAGATTGTTTATTTTGAAAATATATTCATTAATATTCCCTTTTTCGAATTCTTGTAAGTCTAAACGAATGTAATTGGGTTGTAATGTAAAGCTATTAATGATTGCATTTGAACTCTACAGGTACCTTTTGAGAAAATTTATATTTTTCTTAGTCCGACAAATACTGCCTGTCATTGGATACTTCTGGTAAGTGCAAGTTTTTCAACATTTATTAGTCCGTTTTCAAAGTTATTCTTGGGAAATATAACTGGTTGTAATAGTTTAAACTATCTAAATTTGTATATCAAATAATTTAAAGGGTAATCTTTTTGAATAATTTTGTAATGCATCTAATGTAGACATCTGTACCACAAAAATGTATACTCTCCATACTAAAAATCATATTTCTATAATATTTTCTATACACTTCCAAACCTTTAACAAAGACAATCGGTCATGATTCACGGAGTAACAAAATTCAGACCTATCAGGAGTTTTTATTAAATAGAAGATAACTTTTCCCTCAAAAAATGTTCCGTAATCTATTTATTATAGCCTTATAGCCCGCAGTAGAGGGCTATACCGGCTATTAGAACATTGGAATGTTGGGAGCTCCATTGAAAACAATGGAGTGCTCTGGGCTTATAATGGCTGGTATACGCCTGGAGCTCCAACATTCCAATGTTTCTTTGTTCACAGCTCTGGCTGTGAACAAAGGCTTCAGGGAACCTGAGGGGATTCCAATCCCCTCATGCTCCCAAAAGGCTTTGTTTTTTTTTGTTAGAACATTCTGTCCTCTAGTGACAGAATGTTCTAATAGCTTATAGCCCTTCGTAGATTGGCTATACCGCTATTAAAGTCCCTATCCCTTGTTAAAGGCCCTCGCCTTCGGCTCGGGGCCTTTAACGCTGGAGAGGGCCTTTAATAGCCGGTATAGCCCGCTACGGCGGGCTATAAGGCTATATTAGAACGGAATGCTGGGAGCTCCATTGAAAACAAAGGAGTGCTCGGGGCTTATAATGGCTGGTATAAGCCTGGAGCTCCAACATTCCAATGTTTCTTTGTTCACAGCTCTGGCTGTGAACAAAGGCTTCAAGGACCCTGAGGGGATTCCAATCCCCTCACGCTCCCATAAGTCTTTGTTCTTTTTTGTTAGAGCATTCTACCCTCTAGTGGTAGAATGTTCTAATAGCCTTATAGCCCTTCGTAGCTGGGCTATACCGGCTATTAAAGTCCCTCTCCCTTGTTAAAGGCCCTCGCCTTCGGCTCGGGGCCTTTAACGCTGGAGAGGGCTTTTAATAGCCGGTATAGCCCTCTCCGGCGGGCTATAAGGCTGCATTAGAACTATGAAATACTGGTGTAAAAATATCATTCATTCTATTGTCAGATATCTACCTTGATTACAGTGGAATTACCACTACTTTTCAGACTACCATTGAATAATATTGTGTAGAGGAGCGGTGTTGCTTCTTGACCTTCAAAGAGGAAGATTTAAATGTATATTTCAACTGGTAAACAAAATAATTTCTCAATTTCAAAAAGAAAATTAAGTAGGAATGTTAGAGGAACTCTGGTCCAACTCTTAAAGGATTTGCAAATCGTAACAGGTGAAAAAAGTGTGTCTCAACATTACTTTTTAAGATAATTTGGACACAAGACTAGACTGCAGGAGTGCGCAAATATCTAATTAGATATCTTGCATGTTATCATATGTTACTTAAAACATACTTCTGCACTTTTTATGCTGGACAGTGTTGCTTCTAAACACCCTTTCACTGCTTTCTTCCATACCTTCAAAAACGATTTTATGGATTTACATGCACAGTCTTTCAGGTCTGTATATCTGTAATGTAAAACAATCGTACTTGTTTTTCTTTTCTCACTGACATATATAAACTCATCAGTCACTCCTATGCCAAGCTTTTACAATCCTGAATACTATGTTTTCTGTGAAAGGATGCCCATGCATAACAATGCTAAGTTTTCTTTAGCTGCATGCACACATGTAGTGTAACCTGTCAAACACTTTTTAAAATGCTACCCTCCCACTAGTTCTAAAGGCGGATGTAGAATTCAACCGTTCTTCACAAAATAGAATTGGACGTCACTAAGTACAAAGTGTTTCTGTATTATGAAAGCTCTAATGTGTCCCTTAAAGATTCCAGCAAAGTCCAGACACATACTAACTGAAACACACCAACCATTAGTAACCTGTTAAATTTACCAAACAACTCTTTCAAGGTTTGATCAATCCAAAAAATCCTCCTTTGGCGCAGCAAATATAGTGCAACACTTAAACAATTTGAACCCCAACAACTTTGCTTCACTGCAACACAGAGATTGCAAAACAACCCACTTGCTGCTGCATCAAGCACATCAACTACTGCAACAGCATTTTCAGCAAACAGTCCATACTCACATATTGGTCTTCAATTTGGTAAACTTAAATTTCGATGCATTTATTGCAAATAACATTTGTGTTACTTGAAACAGTCTATCAACCTCATCAAAAACAACAAACAGAAGCGTCACTGTCCTTAACATTAGTTATTAGACATTTATCAAACTTTTTTGTTGTAAAAACTACCCCGTCCAAAGGCAGTGGAAAATTTGCACACTTGCTGCCTTTCTTGATTGGAGTTATGAGTTATTCCAAAATTAATTCAAATTAAAAATGCAGACCCTTTATTCAGCCTAATTTTATCGCCCAGGCTTGATAATATGGACCAGAGTGCGTAGTGTACAGCAGCTTCTCTGTAAAATCTACAATTACCTCCGAGCAGTGACAACAGATAGGTTACAACAGTCTGACAAACAGATTCACAACCTTATTACGCCACTTTTGAGTCACTTTTAACATGGGTTAAGTGACGCAAGGAGCTTGTAAATCTACATCTGACTTTTCAAGAAAAATCTCAACTCCAGACTCTGCGACACAGTTTTAATGTTGTTTTCTCTCTCACTCTCTGTGAAATCATTTCTCTTTCTCTCTTACACTTATAGACACTGTCTGCTTGGACGTGTAGAAGAATTGGTGAAAAGAAGTTGTGAATCCCACTGGCTGAAGTGTTTGGCCTCAGGGTTTATACAACGGTAAGCACAGAGGCCTAGATCTACAAAGCCTTCATAGCAATGCATTAGAAATAAGTCGGCATAGCCATATTTACAATCCCGTTATGCCACTTTTGCGTCAGTAACGCAGTAGACACTTCCATATAGACACCACTTGAACGCAGCACTATAACAAGTGAAATGAACCAGGTACACAGCACTCGTAAAACTGTAGTGTTACCTTTATTTGTGAAAGGAGAGAGTGCCTAGTGTACAGCAGCTTCTCTGTAAAATCTATAATTACCTCCGAGCAGTGACAACAGATAGGTTACAACAGTCTGACAAACAGATCCACAACCTTATTAGGCCACTTTTGAGTCACTTTTAACATGGGTAAAGTCAAGTGACGCAAGGAGCTTGTAAATCTACGTCTGACTTTTCAAGAAAAAAACTCAACTCCAGACTCTGCGACACAGTTTTAATGTTGTTTTCTCTCTCCTTCTCTCTCTCACTCTCTGTGACATCATTTCTCTTTCTCTCTTAAACTTATAGACACTGCTGTCTGCTTGGACGTGTAGAACAATTGCTGAAAAGAAGTTGTGAATTCAACTGGCCGAAGTGTTTGTCCACAGTGTTTATACAACGGTAAGCAAAGCAGCCTACATATACAATGCCTTCATAGCAATGAATTTGAAATAAGTTGGCATATTTAAAATCCCGTTATGCCACTTTTGCGTCAGTATCGCAGTAGGCACTTCCGTATAGACACCACTTGAACGAGGCACTATAACAAGTGAAATGTACCAGGTACACTGCACTCGTAAAACTGTAGTGTTACCTTTATTTGTGAAAGGAGAGAGGGCCATATTATCAAGCCTGGGCGATAAAATTATCGCCACTTTATCGGCAGGAAACTGCAGCTAAAGTGGCGATAATGGGCTTGATAATATGCTCTATGGAATTCCAATCGTAGGTCATGTTAGATGTGAAGGACATCTAACATGAGCTTCGATTGGAATTCCATATAGCATATTATCAAGCCCATTATCGCCACTTTAGCGGCAGTTTCCTGCCGATAAAGTGGCGATAATTTTATTGCCCAGGCTTGATAATATGGCCCAGAGTGCGTAGTGTACAGCAGCTTCTCTGTAAAATCTATAATTACCTCCGAGCAGTGACAACAGATAGGTTACAACAGTCTGACAAACAGATCCACAACCTTATTACGCCACTTTTGAGTCACTTTTAACATGGGTAAAGTGACGCAAGGAGCTTGTAAATCTACGTCTGACTTTTCAAGACAAAATCTCAACTCCAGACTCTGCGACACAGTTTTAATGTTGTTTTCTCTCTCTTTCTTTCTCTCACTCTCTGTGACATCATTTTTTTTCTTTCTTTCTTAAACTTATAGTCACAGCTGTCTACTTAGACGTGTAGAAGAATAGTTGAAAATAAGTTGCGAATTCAACTGCCTGAAGTGTTTGGCTGCAAGACTTATACAACGGTAAGCACAGAGGCCTAGATTTACAAAGCCTTCATAGCAATGCATTAGAAATAAGTTGGTATAATGGGCGTCAGTAACGCAGTAGGCACTTCCATATAGACACCACTTGAACACGGCACTATAACAAAACTGAAATGTACGAGGGACACTGCACATGTAAAACCGTAGAGTTACCAAAACTTGTAATGCTTCAGCATATTTACTCACATCTACATAAGTCTAAACTCTAATTTTCTTTTTTGTTTTGCAGATTACCTATCGTATATCTTTTGGAGTCCATTTAACAATTTGTTTATAATATTGTTTGTTGTTAGTTATTTTTCTAGTTCCTTTAAAAATAGTTATAATTCAGTTTCGTTTACATTTATTGTTTTAATAAAAGTTAATAAAAAAAACTACATACTTTTATTTTGTGGGGGAGGGGTATGACGGTCCACAATAAAAATAATGTTGAAATACTATAGTAAGATATTCAAGACTAGGATTGAAAACTACTGAGTTCTAAGTAACAGAAATAATAAAAATAACTGTGAAAAACTACTAAAATGGCGATGGACGGAGTACGTAATCAATGTTTGGCGCCTCGGCACTACGTTTCAAATAAATACAGAAAAAATATGATTATTATTATATTACAAAAGTACAGCAGCGGATGACACACATGACCCGGGAAAAGAAAGCGACAAATATACTACTTGAAATAAAGAAAGGTTTGCTTGTTGAACTTGAAGAAAAAGAAAAAAACGTGGGCTTCGAAACGAGGCTGCGCATGCGTAGAGAGTACAACTGCTACACAAAAAAAAAGGAAAGTTTGACATACTATCATAGAAATGAAGGGGCATATTTTCAACAAAAGGCGATACATTATTGCCGCTTTTATCGGCAGGAAACTGCTGATAAAGCGGCGATAATGGGCTTGATAATAGGCTCTTGTGAATTCCCATAGCAGCCCATGTTCTGATGTTAACCTGGGCTGCTATGGGAATTCACAAGGGCATATTATCAAGCCCATGATCGCTGCTTTATCGGCAGTTTCCTGCCGATAAAAGCGGCAATAAAGTATCGCCTTTTGTTGATAATATGACCCATTGCTCTTTTTTTGACCAGTAAACTTAGGTGCATAGTATCAAGCACCGGTGTTAAAATTATCGCAGTTTTATCGGCAGGAAACTGCCGATAAAACGGCGATGATGAGCTTGATAATACAGCCTTGTTATTTCCCATAGAAGCCCATGTTAACACAAGAACATAGGCTTCTATGGGAATTAACAAGGACATATTATCAATCCCACCCTCCCAACATTAACAAAAAACCCCAGACAATGCAGGTACCCTGAGCTGGAAGGTCATTTTACATATTACTACCCCAGAAAGGTGGCGTTCCCCGCGACGTGTACAGGGAGAGAGAGGGGGAGAGCTAAAAACATATTTTTTTTTTAAAAAAAGACCCGAGGGGTGCCGCTCCCCGAGACTGCGGGGAGTAGGACTGTACCCCCCCCCCGCATACTTCAGAATAAATCCAGACGAGTGCTGTTCCCCAGAGCTCAGGGCACCTTACAAGCCCCCATTATGCAAAAAAATTACCCCCATAATTTGCCCCCCGGGACCTAATTAATAAAATGGACTTTTTCTTTTCCACTGCGTACAAGTACTGCACGAGTACCCCGCCATTTTGTATTTAAAAAAAAAAAAATTGAGCCTAAAAATCCATGTACCACCCCCTGACCAAGACTATAGGGTCAGAATGTTTCTACCCTGCCCCCTTTTCTTATTTATCAACTTTGTTTTACTGTTTTCTTGTGACTCGGCTCTCCCGACAAACAAGATGGCTGCCAACACTTCCTGGTTTGGAGTATTGACAGCCAATCAGCATGCAGCTCCTGCTCGTAATTGTACATATTTCCGTACACCGTGATTTTTCTTTTTTAAAAATAAAATACAAATAGAGCCTAAACATCAATGTACGACCCCCTGAGCAAGCCTAGAGGGTCAGAATGTTTCTAGCCTGCCCCCTTCCCTTATTTCTCAACTTTGTTTTACTGTTTTCTTGTTACTCAGTTCTAGTGACGAACAAGATGGCTGCCAACACTTCCTGGTTTCGAGTGTTGACATACAGTTCACAGCCAATCAGCATGCAGCTCGCGCTCGTAATTGAACAGATCTCCATCCGCATGTAGAACTCCGTCTCTAGATATCGCTATGATTGTACTTCTAATTTTCTCAGAAACTACTGAACGGATTTACACCATTTAACAAAAAGCATAATCTACGAACCGAACTCTACCTCTCTGCCAAATTTGGTGTAATTCCGTTTAGCCGTTCGGGCTGTAGCCCTGGCTAAATGTCCCTATGGAAAATTGCATGGGGAAAACACGTTTTGGGGCCCCCTTTTTTTCTTAGCCCCCACTTGACAAATCACCCCCAAACTTTCAGGGACGGAGCGTTACCAAGCAGGCCATTTCCTTGGAGAAATTCACGAAGATTCGTCCACCGGCGCCAAGGTTATTCCAAATAGAATGTTGTGGATTTCCTATGGAAAGGAGGTCCAAACTATAACTACCTTCTGGCAACCGCCAGTAGGTAATATATATTTATATATATATAGCACAGTAAATCGCACTTGATAGTCGAAAAACACTGTTTACTGGCTCATCGACAAGTCCGGACTTGGAACCTAAAGCAGCCCTGACAATTGTGTAGATCCAGCCCCATGAGGGAGGAAGGGAGGAAGCACTGTTGCTTTTTCTACTGGGGGTCGATATTGCCGAACTGGCCCCCATCCTTCCAGCCTACCGAGGAAACGCCTGAGGCCCTCTACGGTTACTCCAGCCCTGTTCATCAATGGCATATTTCACAGATGGAAACAATTCTCCAAATGGTCATAAGATAAGGCAAGGTTTGGCTCTATTATTTTCTCAAGTTTGTTTTGTCAAAGTACAAATATACCCGTGTGGTGACTGTTGCAATGTATAAAACATTTAAGAAGTAAAAAAAAATCAACAGGGGGAAATTTCAAAGGTGTATCTCTCAATCTATTTTACTCTCTCATTTAATGCTGCTGTGTTTGTCGTGGATGCTGTATTGGTAACATATCTCAATAGGTGTCCATACACCTGATTGCAACTTTTACATTAAAGTTCACAGTCATTTCAGCATCCTATTTTTAAAAGGTCAATAAAAGCAGATAAACTGCACTCGCAAGAAACAACAAATATTAAGCGATAATTCAGTCTGTGGTGTTAGTTACACAAGGTATCATTGTTAGAAGGAGAAACATACAATTCATACTCTTTTTCATCAGCACTATTTCATTGTTATTAGCGAAAAAATAAAGTCATTTTTAAGTGTTACGTTAACATATTACCTAAAACCAACAGACAGAATTAGATATTATCGTTAATATTAATATTAGAATTAGTATTATTATTATGTTCCATTAAGATATGGACTTTTATGCTCACCAGTCTCCATGATCCGGGCATTTTGGTTGACCCAGTTGGGAACAGTAAGACCAGTAAAAAGGGAAAATCCAACTATAAATATATTCCTTGAAGAATTCATATCTGCAAACTGGGGGCAAAAATATTTTCATTAAAACACCAAACACTTCTTCCCACACCGAGGTCTGTAGTAGGCATAGAGGGACATAGACCTGCTAACAAACATTGGTCTTCAAACCTTTTAAAATTGACAAACTCGTACAACAGTGCAAAAAATACACAGACACAAACGTGCATACGTAGATGTTTTACATATCTTCACATACAATAAGAGTGGTGTCTCTGTTCCTCGTTGGGAACCCGGGGTTGGACCTACCCCGCTCCGCTGCTTCCAGGAAGGTCCTTTGAGGAACAGAGACACCATTCTTTGGGTGTACATTTTCTCCGCTGCACTTGATGAGGCCATATCTTGTACTTTTAGAGGTTGCCTCACTACGCTAGTAGACAGGTTACTAGTGCAAACCTGTGGTAGGTAGCAAGCACCTTTCCACACATTTGTAGATAGTTTTCCATATTTATTTGTAAATTTTTTCACGGTCCTGAAGAATCGTCATTGATCATTGCATGACATTTCTAGGGTGAGAAACATGTCGACCATCTGGGAGTAGAGTATGCAATTGGTCGCATTAAGAACCAAATACGCTACCCCTCCCTTATTATTTTAATCAGGCAGGGTCCCTCACAGAATAAAGTCTTTAACACCTTGGCTGCTAAGGCAATTTTCAGCCTGTGCTGGAAATTGCTATTTTGCTTTATTCATGACGAGCTCAGCTCGTCATCAGCACAGCTGCACTGTGCCTCATGACGAGCTGAGCTCGTCATGAGCAGGGAAGGGGTTAAGAGGATTCCCTTACCTCTTTTAACACCACTAGACACATCTACATCTAACTAGGCCCCTCACACCCACTGCACCCTGACGGCAAGGAACAAAGGATCTCCGATAAAGAGCCCCTTTAAGGGTGCCCGTCAGGCATTGCAGCGCCGGCCCGCCGAGGAGCAGGCTAAAATGATGAAGCATGACACCTAGCTTGCTGGGTGTGTGAAAGCCCTACTTCCAAAAGGAGGATTTCCCTTCCTTGGCCTCCTGTTACACACTGCCCGACTTCACTAGCTATGGCACTTTAATGGTGATCACCACATCACCTAGAAACTTCGTACCCTCTCTTTGTAAAAAAATCCTCATCTAACCACCATCAGGGACCCCTCCACCAGCTGATCCACTTTTTAGCATAAATTTAGCCAATGTGATTACTCCTTTACTACTAAAATATATTAATTTTCCTGTTTTAGTAGACTGTAACATGCATGTCGATAATCTCTCATGTAAAACTGCTGAAAGGTTGATGAGATAATTACCAATTTTAATCTAGTTCAAAAGCTTAGGGGCTCTACACACTTGTTGGCCATACTTTAGACATTAACCTCTCTAATTTGCCCTCACTTATTTTGGAAAAAACTTCCCCTTTAGCCTGATCTGACCACTATATTATTCCCTTCCACTTTAAGCCACCAATCCCTCATATGTATTACATAAAGGGTACGAGAGGGTGATATCCTTGCTAATAAAGTTGGACAGCACTCGTCATGCCTGAAGTTGGAATCTTAAAACACTAGCAATTCAAATAGTATTCCCTTGCGTTACTTGATTTTATTTAACTTCATGAAGCCCTCAGACTTGTTCAATGGACCCTGGTCTGGATGACATAATTTTTTTGGTGCTACTATGACATATCCTTGGTGGTAATAAAAGATAGTGCTTTGGGCAAACACCATTTACCATCGTAACATGAAAGTAAATTTGTCTGTGTAATAATATGTGACAACACAATGTGTGTTGTATTGCATTTTGTTGAGCTTATAATACTTTTTGTTGTTGTGTTGCATTCTGTTTTGATTATTTTGTTATGTTGTTCCCTATAATGTTATTTTTATTGTATTATTATGCTGTGTCCCATAATTACGTTATAGCTGACAAAAATGCTGCTACATTTCTAGCTAATAGAAGCACTTTTCTTTAAAGTTCCAGTGAGAAACAACCATTTACAACTCCCTGATGTGTTAAAATACACCTGCCCTTCAAGTATTCAAGCTACCTAACTGCCTACAACATAACTTAAAAGAGCACTTACAGTGCTCACTTTATATTATACGCCCACTTTGTTTGCCCTAAGACACCCCAGACAACTCTCAAACACCTGTGGTCCACCAGTGGCACCCTAGACAAAGTCTTAGAAATCTTAAATTTTCCCTGAAAGATATTAAGGCCATTGGACCATTAGATACCTTAGTTAGCCCTCAAACCAAATTACAACACCACAGCTAGTCATTATATACCATTAGATGTCACTCAGAAATGCTCAGTTTACTTTCAGAAACTGTCAGCACATATTCAGATTCCCATCAGGCATGTTGCTTCACTTACACTGCACTGTTCTTAACACTCCCACAGCTAGCCCTTAGAGATCCTGGCTGTGCTTTCAGACACCTGTGGCTGGCTGTCAACAGACTCTTGCTTCATCCTCAGAAACCCTCAGCCAGGCCTCATCTCATGTTCATACACAATCAGCTGCCCTTCGGAGAGTGTTATGCACCCTCAGGTCTGTCTCCAACTAGTCAAACAACTCCTCGTATTCAGTGACTTGGGGGTGGGGGCAAATTGCAATCACCCAGGCATGGTCCCAGCTACTCCCTTGATATGATGCCTACAATATAACTACAGCATGCTTTTGAACATGGCTGAGGTTCCTTGCTATCTTTAGATCTCAGTAGAGGTCTGAAATATTAGCGCAATGTGCATATCAAGATAGAATTCAATTCTGTGGTAGAACGTAGTATGCATGCATGTATGTATGGGCAATTAAAATGAAAAAGCATGAATCTAGTAAGACAGCAATACTGCACAATAGCAGTACAATGTAAGTGAGTGCTGCAGAGCGAGACTGAGGTACACTGACCCTGCGAGGGCCTCAGCACTTAACATGTAGTACTGCTGTAACGAGGGCATGAGGTGCACTGATAAAGCCATATTTGAGTTCCAGAGATTGAATATTGGCGGGTTCTGATTGTGCTGCAATGAGGTGCACTTGAAGAGCTGTATTTAGGTGTCAGCATTTGATTGTTACTGTGAAATTGTTTCGATCTCAGTAGTGGCATAACAAGGGTTCAGCCTTCTAGTCTGGATGTAGGTAAAAAAAAGCTTACAAAAAATGGTAACAGTCAGACAGAATTCAAAATGCTAAATGTACAAATAAAGAATTTTATAAAATTCCCACCGAATTTCGTAAACCATAATGCATAGAAGGAATTCGTCCCAAAACTCAAGCATTCACGGACAAACTGACAAATCAGTTTACAACCAAAGCAGACACATTTGACTCCTATTTAAAAGAAAGGAAAGCCACCGGCTCAAACTCCTTTCCAAACAAACCCTCCAAGAGTAGGCTGACCCAGTCTATGCATTCCTTCAAACAAAATATATAAATCTGGTCAAAGCAAGCAGGCCTGGTGGCATCTATTCTGACTCGTGTCAACTACAAACCTTTAATAACATTCTTCTAACTACCTCTGCTGCCACACCAGTAAGAAGAATCATCAATCATTCCTTAACTACGGGAGTCTTTCCAGAAGACCTAGAAAAGGCATACTTGCACCCATTATCAATGAAAACTAGCCTGGACCCACTTGACTCCGACAACTACAGACCAACTGAAAATGAACCTTTCCTAGGCAACCTGACAGAAAGAGAAGCATTCGCCCAGATATCACAATTCATTGAAGATAACTCCATACTTTCAGACTTTCAAACAGGATTCCGGTGAGGAAGCGGCATAGAATGTGCCCTCATAGTTATCTGGGACGACCTTAAGAATACAGTAGATATAGAACATGGTACCAGCACCACTTCTCTTGGACCTCTCAGTTGCCTTTGACACAGTTGACTATGATAATCTAATACAAAGACTCTACAAAGCCGGTATAGAAAGTACTCCTCTCGACTGGATCGCATCCTACCTTCAAAACAGAACAAATGTAATCCTTTCTCCCCCTTTCTCATCCAAACCGTACTTCACAAAAGCAGGAGTCCCTCACGGCTTCATCATCTCACCCATGCTTTTCAACATCTACATGAAGTCATTACCAGCAATGATCAATGAATTTCACCTCACATGCTACAATTATGTAGATGACACACCAATATTCCATGAACTGGAAAGCCCACAGACACTGGAAAATAACACATTTTCAGTTGCCTCAGAGTTGTTGGTCAGCGGATGACATTGAGCCATCTCAAATTGAATGCTTCCAAAACAGAAATACTCACATGTGGCAGTTGGAAAAATTATGACCCACTCACCGTCTGGCATGACGATCTGGGACGACCTCCTAAAGTACCTAAGGGAGTAAGAAATCTAGGAATCACTATGGACTCCAACCTGCAAAAGTTGACAAGCTCAAGCTTCATTACTATGAAAACTCTGCGACGTATTTTCCCCCACTTGGGATTTCCGCACAATGTCCTGGCTACAATCTCTCTTGTACTGTCTAAACTTGGTTACGCTAATGGCCTCTACCAAGGATCATCTTTATCAACTATGAAAAGACTAGAAAGGATTCAGTACTATGCTGCCACACTCCTCCTACATATAAAGCCTCAAGCTCACATCTCCCCTGCCTTGAGAGCCCTACTTTGATTACTGGTTGCCAGATGATCCAAATTCAAGCTGTTTTGTATCAACGACAAAGCAGTACATGGAACAGGACCACTTTTCACCAGGAGTAAAATCACCAAACACATCGACAAAGGAACCTCCACTCCAGATTGGCAACTCGCCTCAAAATCCCACTATACAAGAAAAAAAACATAGGTGGCACATCCTTCTCTGTTCAAGTTGGCAAACTATGGAACTCATTTCCATCAAACATAAGATTCACAGATAACGATTTTATCTTCAGAAGACTGCTCAAGAGTTGTCTCTTCCCTATATACCACCATACTCAAACATAAATGTAAAGCATATCCTTGTGTATATAAGTATTTATTTTGAATATATATATATATATAAATATATATATATATATATATATAGATATATATATATATATATATATATATATATATATATATGTGTATTCCTTTGTACAATTGTGTATAATATTTATGTTTATAAATATATAGATATTCCTTAAGTCTGCTTAACAAATGTACATATTAATTATGGGTATATTATTCTATGGTTAACATGTATATAGGTCACTGCATAGTTTTCATATAAGTTCACAATATGTAAATTTTATCCAACTATTTATCTCCAATTGCTTCACTTATGAATTATTGAAAGAAAAAACAATTTTTTAGCTTAAAGTATAGCAACATTCGAAAGTCTTAGTTTATTCAATACAAATTAAATCCTGATATAGTACCTTCCTTATATATAATAAATAAATATATATATATATATATATATGTATATATATATACATATATATATATGTATATATATATATACATATATATATAAATCTTCCATGTAAATATGTATCGCTGCATTTATTACTTTGATCCTACTCTAAAAAAAAACATTTGGAACCTCTCCAATGCACTACCCTATGCCTCCCTTCCGCTCATCTTGCGTCCCCTGTCACCACTACCCTTTCCGTTTATTACCTTAACACCAGGTCACCAGGTCAGCAGTAAAGCACTGCCATTAACTTTTTGTGTTATTAGACCTGCACAAACCAGACCTACTATTTCTCACTGAGACTTGGTTCTCTGACCACTCCCTCCCCTCTTTGTTAGCTACCCTTCCCGTCACATACTACGCTCTGCGCACTGACCGTCCTTCCGGCAAATCAGGAGGCGGCGTCGCATTGATTGCTCATAGAGAGTTCTCTTTTCAGTCCTTAACCTTTTCCTCCATTGGCTCTGCCGACTTTTTAGTTGTGCGCTCAGCGTCTTTTGGAGTCCCACTTACCTGCCTGCTCATGTACCGTCCCCCAAGCCCTCTCAACTCTTTCTCCCCGGGTTCCAAGATCTAGTGGCCACCCTTGCGGTCAACAACTCCTCCATATTGGTGTTAGGAGACTTTAACTTCTGGCCCTCCGACCCTGCAGAATGCCCTACTTCAAAAGAATTCTCAGAAACCCTTCGTTCCCTCAACTTCGACTCCCACGTTCACTCTCCCTCTCATAATCAGGGTCATATCCTTGATCAGATTTGGTCCCTCAACTGCCCGATAGCCTCCCTGTCTATCTCCCCTTGCACCTGGTCTGATCACTTTCTGATTTCCTTCTCCCTACACCTTAACCCAGTCACTAAGCCTCTCCTTCCCAGAAACACCTGGGCGCGCTCTTGGAGCAAGGTGGATGTGGCCGCTCTATTTGTCACACTCTCCGCATCTAGCCCAGACCTAGACGGACTGTCATCTTCCGCCCAAGCTGACTCTATAAATTCCTGGCTCCTATCGGCTTGCGACTCTGTCGCTCCCCTCAGGCGGGTGTCTTCCAGACGTTCGAATGACGCTAATCGCTGGTTTAATGAAGAACTCAAAACCCTAAAACTCTCAGTACGTCATGCTGAGCGGGCCTGGAGGCGTGACTACTCCCCAAACCTTAAAACCCAGTACTCCGTTCTCCTATCCCAGTATAAAAAAGCAATTCTGGCCACTAAGACCGCCTTTTTCTCCTCAAAAATTTTAGCCACTGAAAATCAGCCCAGGGAAATCTTTTCTATAGTACACGATCTGGCCTACTCTGACAGAACCACCCTCAAACCTTCTCCTTCCCAGGATCTTTGCGACTCCCTTAATACCTACTTTCTAGATAAAATCTCTAATATCAAAGCAAACATCCCTCCTCCCCCCCCTACTTTTGTCGACCCCCAGTGTCCGTTAGGCGAGGCTCGCCTCGTATCCCTCCCCCTTTGACAGAGGAGGCCTTTCTTACCCTCCTCTCGACGGTCAAATCAGGCTCACCCCTGGATCCCTGTCCCCCTCACATACTCAGATATATCTACTCCACCTGTGTGCAGCCCCCTCTCAAACTTCTCAACAGCTCACTGTCTCAGGGCATTGTTATCCAACCCCTAAAAACAGCCACCATCTTGCCCATCCTCAAGAAACCTGGAGCCGACCCCACCACCCCTGTCAACTACCACCCTATTTCATTATTGCCCTTCCTAGGGAAGGTACTAGAGCGCCATGTCACCCGTACGCTTAGCACCTTTGTGGAGGCGAGCGGGGTTTTAGCCCCCCGGCAGGCGGGGTTCCGCCCCGCACACTCCACGGAGTCAGTGGTGCTATCGGTCCTTGACAACCTCAGAGAGGGTATGGACACCAACCATCCCCAGGCCCTGGTCCTCCTCGACCTCTCCGCCGCCTTTGACACGGTTGAACATTCCATCTTACTTTCTCGTGTCAGGGCGGCGGGGATCGGAGGTTCGGCCCTGGTCTGGCTGTCCTCCTTCCTGAGGGACCGCATCCATGCAGTACGCCTGGGCGACTTCTCGGTGGACTTCCGGAAAGTCCCATGCGGGGTCCAACAGGGTTCCTCCCTTTCTCCCCTTTTATTTAATTTGTACATCGCCCCTCTTATTTTCGCCCTCCACCAAATGGAAGTCACCGTTCTTAACTATGCGGATGACCTGCAGCTTATTTTCACCCTGTCCCCATCCCCAGAGTCCATGGTGAATTTTCATTCCACCATGATCTTCATCCGGGACTGGATGAATTACAACCACCTAAAGTTAAATCCAGATAAGACCGAGTTGGTTCTGACAGGTGGTTGCTCCAGGCCCTGGACCTCTCTCTTCTGGCCCCCCTCACTAGGTCCCCCTCCATCCCCTTCCTCCTCTGTAAAAACGTTAGGGACCAAACTAAATAACCAACTCACCCTGCACTCCCAGGTCAGTTCGGTGGTGTCCTCTTCTTTCCTATCACTTCGCACCATCCACAAAGTTTCCCGATCTCTGCCCTTAAACTCATCGTCCTAGCGATGGTGGTCTCCCGCTTGTACTATGGAAATGCCCTATATTGCGGTATGCCCGCCTATAGCATGCGACGTTTACAGCTGGTTCAAAACCAGGCGGCCCCCCTGGTCTACAACATGGCCAAATTCCATCATGCTACGCCTCTCCTAAAGTCCCTGCACTGGCTCCCTATTCGAGAACGAGTCCAGTTTAAGATGGGATGTATCACCTTTCAAGCCCAGGCTGGCACAGCTCCCGCCTTTATCTCTGCGGAAATCAAGGCATATGCCCCCGCCAAGGAACTTCGCTCATCTTCCCAACACCAAAATCTGGAGCTCCCTCAGATAGCTGCCCGCCCCACATCCTAAAAGAGTGTTTCCTGACCCACCCTGCTCCTGCCCTTACTATTTTGAACAAATCCTTGACACTTGGCCTAGTCCCCACAGCTTTTAAAGAAGCCATAGTCATCCCGCTCCTAAAAAAACCGGGGGCAGACCCTGCCTGCAAGGCCAACTTTCGGCTGATCTCACTGCTGCCCTATTTGGCAAAAGTACTTGAGGCACATGTGGCCAAATGTTTATCTAATTTCCTTGAGGGATCCTCCTGCTTCGACCCTCATCAGGCAGGCTTTCGGCCTGCTCATTCTACCGAAGCAGTAGTCACGACAGTTCTGGACACCCTGCGAGACTGTGCTGACAGACACTCTCCGCAAGCCCTGGTGCTCTTGGACCTCTCGGCCGCCTTTGACACGGTCGACCACAACATCTTGGTCGACCGTGTCGAACAAGCCGGCGTCAGGGAACTAGCAGCCGACTGGCTGAGATCCTTCCTGACTGACCGTAATCAAACTCTGCGTCTAGGTGACTTAATGGGCACCAAACAGGCCATCAGCTGCGGAGTGCCACAGGGCTCCTCCCTGTCTCCTCACCTATTTAATCTGTACATCCTCCCTCTGATCCAGACCTTAAGAGATAATCAGGTGAGAGTCTTCAACTACGCAGACGATTTACAGCTGCTATTCACCATCGATAACACCGAAGACTCCATACGGCACTTCCAGTCCACCATGAGGTTCATCAAAACTTGGATGGACCAGAATCAGCTCAAATTAAATCCGGGCAAAACGGAACTAGTCCTGACTGGCGATAGCAGCAAGCACTGGGGCCCGCACTATTGGCCTTCTGAACTAGGCCAAGCCCCAACACCTTCCCTGTCAGCTAAAACACTAGGAGTCACCGTGGATCGGGACTTATCTCTAAAAACTCAAGTTGGTCAAGTGGTCTCCAAGTGTTTCTTCCAACTGAAGAAAATTCGGAAGGTACGTCGCCTGCTCACACCCGAGGCACTCACCCAGGTGGTGATGGCTACTGTATTATCCCATCTGGATTACGCTAACTCCATCTATCTAGGTCTTCCCAACTACCTAGTTAAGCGACTCCAGATGGCACAGAACCACGCCGCAAGGTTAATTCTGAACCAACCCAGGCGCCAGGCAGCCACCCCCCTTCTCAGGAAACTACACTGGCTCCCGGTGGCCCAACGATGTGCCTTCAAAACTGGCTGCATAATTTTCAAGTCCTTATACTGTAAAAGCCCTCTATTCATCAACAATCTGATTTCCAAATACACCCCGTCCCGCAACCTACGCTCACGCCATCAGAACCTCCTGCAGTCGCCTACCTTCAACTTAAAGCGTGCAGGAGGTCGTAGGTTTGCCACCCTCGCTCCCTGCTTGTGGAACTCTCTCCCGATGGAGTCCCGGAATTGTCAAGACCTCCTCTCTTTCCGGAAAGCCTTGAAGACCTGGCTTTTCAGACAAGCATTTTCATAACTCTCTCCCCTCTATGTTCATGTTATCACTGATCAAAGCGCCAAGCAACCAATCGGTGATAGTGCGCTCTAAAAGTACTTTAATAACATAACATAACATAACATAACATAACCTGTTGGCAGTCCCACGCTTCAGACGTAAAAAGTGGGGGGGCACGAAATTCTCCACACTTGCCCCCGCCTTTTGGAATTCTCTGCCTGTCCACCTCAGATCTTCCACTCAATACTCCCACTTCCGAAAGGCCCTAAAAACCTTTCTTTTTTCACAAGCCTTCCCTTCATAATCCACCCCTTCTCATCTTCCCCGACTTCCCTACCCTCTAGGGCTCAGTACCTCATTTTTTTTTTTTAAATATATCTTTTATTAGGTGCAAAGGAGAAGTAAAAAAAAACAAGCATATGCCATACAGAGTCTCGATGAATGGAGATTCAATAGTCAAAGAAATGCATACATAGATCATAGATTAGATCGCAAAGTATATCACAACAGTTCGCTGAGAAAGTCAACGTTTAAGCAGTGCGTGATCATGCTGTCTTAGTTATTGTATCCTGCCAGTTAAGCAACTTCAATAAAAGCGTAACGGGGAAGGGGTATCAAACTTGGGGTCGTGCGGTGTGCGGTGCAACAGTTGGCGGGGTCTATGGAAGGGGGGGGGGCGAGGAGAGAGGGGGGAGGGCCCGGTAGTAGTGCTTCAGCAGATTCGTGTCTGTTCTTGCATGTTCGGGAGCTATGCTGGCGATGCGGGAGGGTGGCAGCAATCCTGGCGTGTCTGCGGGGCCGGGGGGGAGAAGAAGAGGGGGTGTCTAGGGGTCAGGTGTATGGGCATTATGTCTGTCGTCTGCGGCGCCTGGAGCGTGGTGGCCATCACTATGTTCCCCATCCGGGGGTGTCTGTCTCTCTGGAGTCTCTGGTGTCTGGGGTCCATTGTGGAAGGAGCGGATCATGTCGTCCCAGAGTGCCGCTATGGGGTATTTACGCAATCCCGCCGTCTCCTCATTATGTAATGATATGCTTTCCGCTTTCGCCCAGTTATCTAGCGAAGCGCGCCAGTGTTCCGCCGCTGGTGGTGCCGCCCGTTTCCAATGCTTCGTGATGAGTCTTTTGGCCGTGATGAGGCCAAGATCCCAGAAGCGGGAAGGTACCTTGTTTAGTTTGGTACTGGGAAGAGGCCCAGTAGGCACGCCTCCCACGAGAATGGGATCGGCATCGCCGTGCATCGCTTCAGTAGCGTTAGTATCGATTGCCAGTATGCCTGAAGCTGGGGACATTGCCACAGCATGTGGAGGAGGTCTGCTCCCTCCGTGTCACATCTCGGGCATTTGGCTCCCGTGCCCGGGAAATACGAGTTTATCTTGTCCGGGGATAGATATGCGCGGTGTAGGACATAAAGCTGGATCTGTTTGAAGCGTGCATTACGGGGAATATTGCGGGGGCCTGAGAGTATCACTGCCCACTCCTTGTCCGTCCATGCCTTCCCTCTGTCCACCGCCCATTTGTCCCGGAGAGGTTGCAACGTGCTTTGAGTGTGCGAGAGTAGCGCCTGTGTCAGCCAGTGCACCACATGCGTCCCGTTGCCCATCACGTGCATGCACTGAACTAGCTGGTGTGTGGGCGGTTCGTCAACGATGTTCCCCCATTTCTGCGTGAGTGTCCGCAGTATTGAGGCATGTTGTAGGAATTGTCCCGCGGGCAGTCCCGTGTCAGCAGTCAGTGCCTCGAAGGAAAGTAAAGCGCCATCCGCGTACAAATCTGCCATTGTTTCTATGCCTGCGCGTGTCCACTGTACTAGTGCCGCCTCTGTCACGACTGGCGTGGCCTTGGGGGTACCCAGGAGTGGCAACGCTGGCGCGTATGGTATGGTGGTTCTAGTGAGGCGTAAGCATCTGTCGTAACATTTCGTGGCCACAGCTACATGTAGTTGCGAGTGTTTCCTAGGGCTCGTCAGTGGGTGGAATAGGGTATGTATCTGCAGTGGGGAAAGGATGTCTGTGGCCGTAGCCGTGTCCTCGAGGTTCCTGCCTGAAATCCAGGCCACCGCCCATTGTACCTGTGCTGCTAGATAATAGAGCTCTAGGTTCGGGACCGCCATGCCGCCTTCAGTGACCGGGTTGTAGAGTTTCGTCAGTGCTACTCTTGGCCTGCCTGTGTTCCAAATCAGATCTCTGAGCATGGACTCCAGCTCCCTGAATACACGGACAGGGATATAGAGTGGGAGGTTGGCAAAGTAATACAGGAGTCTGGGGAGTATTATCATTTTCGTTAAGGTCACCCTGCTTGGCACATTGATGGGAAGAGTTTTCCAGAAGGCGACCTGTGTTCGAACAGACGTTTAGGGCTCAGTACCTCATAGCGCCATGAAACCGCCAGGTGTACGTGCGCTCAATACATGTTTTAAACTCAAACTCAAATCAAACCTCACCCTATACCTCTCTCAATATATCCTCTAACTCCACTCTGTGACTTATCCCAAACCTCATACTACTATGATCTCCAAAATAACCTTTTCTAGACTCTTCCCTCCTCTATCTCTAATTGTGTCACCTTAAAGTAACCTGATTTTGCTATTCAGGTCTTCCAAACAACCCTTTCTAAACCCTTCCATCATGTATCCCTTCTTAAACTCATCCGATACCTCATTTTTCTCCCTAATCCACTTCTAGAGGCACATCCCCCTCCATCTCTCCTTTACTCCTCCCAAACCTCCTCCTACTACTAGGAGGGTAGGGCTTGCTATGCCCTACCCTCTTCTATCCCTCAGTTATCATTTTCAATCCAACTAACAGACTCACATGTCCACCGCTCAAATTAATTTATATTTTCTTATACTAATTCACCACTAATCCTTTTTTGGGTCCGAAGTAGCATGCTACTCACAGCAAAGTGCTTTGATGCCTCGTCAGGTTAGTAAGAACTATGTAAATACAATTACAATTTAAGACATTCACAGAAGCACACACATGCAAAGGCACTTAAAATTTCACAAAATAATGAAACCTGTAAGGTGGAAAGTCCAACTCCAGTGAGGACCCCGAACATCACAATGAAAAGTCCTCCAATCACAGGTGACGGAAGAGTGGAAAACACAGCTCCAATCTTACTAATAACACCTACAAGAATCGCCAGAATTCCTGCAACGATTAGAACTATTCGGCTTCCCACCTGGAAAATACAAGAATTAAAGAAGAGTTAACAGGACAAGAAAGGAGGTTGTAAATGTTCAGTAACAGCAACAATAGGACCCTGATCAAACCAAGATGGATAACATGCTGAAAACGATGTCTATTGCAGTATATGTACCAGGTTATTAGTGACATTTAGTTTTGCTCAAATTGTTATCACAACTTTAAACAAGCATTTGCAATGCAATAGGTCTCGCATGTACACGAGTTTATGCTATTGGCATTGTAAATGAGAATGCCTTTTATTTATGTTTTTAAAATGAAAACAAAAATAAAAGGCATTGTCATTTACAATATCAATAGCTCAAACTTGCGTAAATGTGAGACCTATTGCATTGCAAATGCGAGACCTTTTTTGTAAGCACTAGGCTACTGGCAGGCAGAAAACCGGGCCCAACATACCCGAGGAATTTAAATCCACTGTGGAAAAGAACAGTAGACAGGCTGACACACACTGATTGATTTACAGTCCACTTGCTTAATATGCCCATGACCAGAATAGCATTCCCACTGTCAACACTCAGGTCAGCAGCAAAACAGTTTGCAAAACTTCAGAGAGGCCATTTAGACTGTTCTATAGATATCAAAGGCAGTGTGCACCTTGACAGTTATCTTGAACCATCTGTCAAAGAATGTGCGACAATCAGGCGAATGTCTACAAGTGGAACAATTCACCTTGCCTGCATCAATAATTCTACACTTACACCTGAGCAACTCGATAAATTCTGGTCAACAACATCGAACAAGATGAACTTGGAGATGTTAACTTGCAAAAACATTGCTGATGCTTCAGTGAACACTAAATTTCAAAGTATTGAAAGTGGAGGGATTTTCAATGAGGAGTTGGTGCCTGCAGAGATACATTCAAAAGGTATGGGCATATTTTTGCCAACAGCAAATCGGAGGGAGCTGACGTTTGTGTCCTGCCACATGTTGAGTGATCTGTTTGAAATGATTCCAATTGAGTCATTGTACTGTGGAATAACATTGATATTATTGTGCTACTTAGATTCGGTGCGATGTTCATAAGTCAAGGATTGGCAGATTTATGGATACGTTATGGAACAAGTGAGAAAAGACTTAATCATGCTTTGTATTGTATACAAGAAACGAGATGCGCAGTGTACTTATCAAGGCATATATTCTTAAGGGTGAAGACACTGTGACAAAATTAGAACAAAACTTGGAGCTTTAGCTGCTGAAGCCTGTAGAGTTTCTAAAAGGATTTGATGAGACTTTAAAGATGTAGGAAAGTACCTTGTGCATGTGTGGAAAACAAGTTCTAACTGTCACACATCTGACGACCTTCGATACAGTGAGTTCAAGAGGTCAGTTCCGCTAAGTGACCTTCCACCAATGTAATATTCTGTGTGTGGACACATTAAAAGAGCGTTCTACTTGATCAGAAGTGTAAATGTTTTGGATCACGTATATGTAGAGAAAGATCAGTGAGAATTTGGTTGGGAAGATATCGATGGGGAGCTAAAACCCATGAAATTCCTAAGCCTCTACCCACAGAACCTTCACGTATTTGTACTTGCAAAACCTGTGCTACAAAAAGATGTCCCTGATAATATGCCCTTCTCAAATGTTCAACATTCCCCAAATGTACCACAAGCGATCGCTGAAACCAATAAAGTGAACTATCAAAATGTGTCTAAAACAGGAGTGATAAAAAAAATCAAATTCAGATTATAAACATTGTTTGGCGTATACATAAAAGGATTAAAAACCATTATTATTAGTTTAATTTCTATATCTGTTTTTTCTTCCTTTTTATAGCCGCCATTTTGGAAAATGGCAAAAGGTTGCTCCGAGGAGTTATTTTCTGTCTTTAGAAGACTACTTGACCCCCAAAACCTATGTTTTGACACTAAAATTAAGGATATAGGACCATATGTAGGTAGCCCAATACCGGTCTGTAAAAGCCGAAGTTACCGAATTTCAGCCGACCGATATTTAGGGTTTGAGATGTAGGAGGCAGGTTTAAGGATTCGGTAAATACTGATTCCTTATTTTAAGGAATCGGTAATTTCCGAATCCAAACAGCTATGTAGGAGGCACTCAAGTAAGTGCCTTCTTGCAATCAGGATTCGTTATTTACCACCAACTACAAGTTGGTTGTAAATATCGAAAACCTTTAAAAACGTAATTTTGTGCTTTTTTAAAAGTGCCATGTGGCAGACATACATGCAGGGCATGTATGTGTGCCACATATGCACACATGCACGATTCAGGGGTGAAACAGAGTGTCAATGTGACACCTTGCCACCCTTGAATATGTGCCCCTTATTACCGATTCGGTATTTACCGAATCTGTAATAGTCAAGTCAAGTCCAGTCAAAGAATTTATATAGCGCTCTACATACCCAGAGGGTCTCAAGGCGCTTGAGGAGGGGAGGGGAATTACTTGTCAAATATCCACGTTTTAAGTTGCTTTCTGAATGCTAGGTGATTCTGAGTAAGGCGAAGGTGAGTGGGAAGGGAGTTCCAGGTTTTAGCTGCCAGGTAGGAGAAGGATCTACCTCCCATGGTGGTTTTTTTGATGCGGGGTACAGTGGCAAGGGCTTGGTTGGATGATCGTAGCTGGCGGGAGGGGGGTAGAAGGACAGTCGTGTGTTGAGGCATTCTGGTCCGATTTCGTAGAGTGCTTTGTGTGCGTGGGTTAGGAGACGGAAGGTGATCCTCTTATTGACGGGTAGCCAGTGGAGGTTTTTCAGGTGACCAGAGATATGTTCTTTACGCGGGATGTCTAATATGAGCCTGGCTGAGGCGTTTTGGATTTGTTGGAGTTTTTTCTGGAGTTTAGCGGTAGTGCCGGCGTAGAGGGTGTTTCCGTAGTCCAGCCGGCTCGTGACCAGGGCGTGGGTGACCGTTTTCCTAGTTTCGGGGGGGATCCAACGAAATGTTTTTTTGAGCATGCGGAGAATGTTGAAGCAGGATGAAGAGACGGCGTTGACTTGTTTGTACATCGAAAGTGAGGAATCCAGGATGACGCCCAGGTTACGTGCGTGGTCTGTCGGGATGGGTGCTTTTCCAAGGGCTTCTGGCCACCAAGAATCGTCCCATGCAGAGGGGGAGGTACCTAAGATAAGGACTTCTGTTTTATCAGAGTTCAGTTTCAGACGGCTATCTTTCATCCATTCGGCAACTTCTTTCATTCCTTCGTGTAGGTTAGTTTTGGCGGTGTGAGGGTCATTGGTGAGTGATAGGATGAGTTGAGTGTCGTCCGCGTAGGAGATGATGTTGAGGTTGTGTTGGCGTGCGATGGTTGCGAGGGGGCTCATGTATACGTTGAAAAGGGTGGGGCTGAGTGAAGATCCTTGTGGGACGCCGCAGATGACTTCAGTGGCCTCTGAATTGAATGGTGGAAGGTGGACTCTCTGGGTTCTTCCGGTGAGGAACGAGGTGATCCATTCTAGTGCTTTTCCTTGAATTCCGATGTTTCTGAGGCGCTGTAGAAGGGTGTTATGGCAGACTGTGTCGAAGGCTGCGGAGAGGTCGAGGAGGATGAGGGCGACTGTGTCTCCATTGTCCAGTAGGGTTCGAATGTCATCTGTTGCTGCGATGAGGGCGGTTTCAGTGCTGTGTTTGGCTCGGAAGCCGGACTGTGAGGAGTCGAGGGAGTTGTTGGCTTCGAGGAAGGCGGCGAGCTGGTTGTTGACGGCTTTCTCGATGACTTTGGCCGGGAATGGAAGGAGCGAGATGGGACGGTAGTTTTTGAGTTCGGTGGGGTCCGCTGTGGGTTTTTTCAGAAGGGCGCTGAGTTCTGCGTGTTTCCAGCTTTCCGGGAAGGTGGCGGAGTTGAGGGAGCAGTTGATGACGTCTCTGAGGTGCGGTGCTATGATGGAGTCTGCTTTGTTGAAGATGTGGTGAGGGCATGGGTCTGTGGGGGATCCTGAGTGGATGGAGTTCATCAGGCGGATGGTGTCTTCAGTGGAGATTGGGTTCCAGTCATTAAGGATGTTCAAGGGGGGTGAGGGTCCAGCAGATGGTTGGGTGGGTTGGTCTCCGGGTTGGTTGTCGAAGCTGTTGTGGATGTCTGCAATTTTGTTGTGGAAGAATGAAGCTAGGGAGTCGCAGAGGGCTTGAGAGGGGGTGATGTCGTTGGAGTTGGCCGAGGGATTGGTGAATTCCTTGACGATGTTGAAAAGTTCCTTGCTGTTGTGGGCGTTGCTATCTAGTCGGTCCTTGAAGGCGGTTTGCTTGGCTTTTCGGATCAGTTGGTGGTGTGTGCGAGTGGCGTTTTTGAAGGCTTCCTTGGTGCTGGTGGTTGGGTCTTTTTTCCAGGCCTTCTCCAGGGAGCGGCAGAGTTTCTTGGATTTCTTAATATCATCGTTGAACCAGGAGGCTTTCTTGCTGCCAAGTTTGATGTGTCGTTTTTTCAGTGGTGCTAGGATGTCGGCGCTGTTGGATAACCATAGGGTTAGGTTGGTGGCGGCTTGGTCGGGGTTTGAGGAGTGGGCGGGGGGCTTTTGAAGAAGCGATGAGGAGATCTGGTCGATGGTGATTTTGTTCCAGTTTCTTTGTAGAGTTGGTTGGGGGTGGTTGTTGGGTTTGGGCTTGTTGTAGGAAAAGTGGACGCAGCTGTGGTCAGTCCAGAGGAGAGCCGTAGTGTGGCTGAAGGAGACATGGTTGCTGGAGGAGAAGATAGGGTCGAGTGTGTGACCTGCGATGTGGGTGGGGGAAGTGACCAGTTGTTTAAGTCCGAGGTTGGCGAGGTTGTCCAAAAGGGTGGTGGAGTTATGGTCGTTGTTCTTTTCAAGGTGAAAATTGAGGTCTCCCAGAAGGATGTAATCTTTGGATGGGAGGGCGTGTGGAGTGATGAAATCCGTGATGTCTTCACTAAATTGTGCGCGGGGTCCTGGAGGTCTGTAAAGGAGGGTGCCTCTGAGAGTGGTTTTGGGGTCGGTGTGGATCTGGAAGTGAAGGTGTTCAGAGTTGGCGAGATTGACGTCAGAGCTGGTTGAGATGTGGATGGATTTTTTGTGGACGATGGCGATTCCTCCTTCTGTGTGGCCGGTACGGTCTTTGCGTATGATCTTATAGTCTTCTGGGATGGCAATGGTGATGTCTGGGGCGGAAGAGGCGTTCATCCATGTTTCTGTTAGGAAGGCGACGTCCGGAGAGATGGTGTCTAGTAGATTCCAGAGGTCAATGGCGTGCCTGTGGACCGAACGGGTGTTGAGCAAGATGCATTGTAGGTTGTTGGGGTCGGGAGTCTGTGGGGTGATCGTGGCGGAGTTGTTGACGGTGCCGATGAATTTGCAGGAGTAGCATGAGAAAGGTCCATGGGCGTGTCCAGGAGCGGCTTGGACGCAGTTGGGGGAGCGGCCGGGTTAAGGGCTAGGAGGGTGGGGGCATCGTAGGTAATGCGGGAGGGCTGGGCAATGCGAGGGCCAGGGGGTATGGCGCTGGGCGCGGTCCAGGCGCGGACGGGCGTAGACGGGCTTACCTTTGGCGCACCTTCGGCGTGGCCGTAGCGCGTGGACGCTGCGCGTGGAGGCATTGGCCATAAATGGATGGTGGAGGGGGCGGAGCGTGGGAGGGTCAGCTGGGAGGCGGGGTCTAGGTGCAGGGAGGGTCTGGGACGGGCCAAGGGGTCAGAGCAAAATGGCTGCAGGGTAAACAAATGTACGGAGGTAAATTATCTCGAGCGCTACAAACCTCAGTGTGCACCGCAGTGAAAGCGCTAGTGGTGATAAGTGTATGCCAAGTAGCATTATCGAGCGCTGCACCCAGAGTTCCTGATTTCCAAAGTAAGTTGTTCAACAACACGAGCGCTGCACAGGCTGAACAGATAAACACAATGCTAATGATGTTAAACAGGCGCGTGGATCACGAGCGCTACACAAGGCTGATAAAAGAAATGAAACAGTGCGGCAAGTTAATTAGCAGTAATGAGAGCGCTGCAAGTTAATTAGCAGTAATGAGAGCGCTGCACAAAGCTGATACAAGAAATGAACAGTGCGGCGAGTTGATAAGTAGTAGCAGTAGGTTTAACAATACCAACAGGAGAGGGAGGTGAGGGGAGCAGCCATTTCTGCGCAGAGCAGGATGGCTACAGCTCTCCACGAGGGCAAGCGTAGGCTCTACCTCTGTGGGTGGGAGGGTCAGCTGGGAGGCGGGGTCTAGGTGCAGGGAGGGTCTGGAACGGGCCAAGGGGTCAGAGCAAAATGGCTGCAGGGTAAACAAATGTACGGAGGTACATTATCTCGAGCGCTACAAACCTCAGTGTGCACCGCAGTGAAAGCGCTAGTGGTGATAAGTGTATGCCAAGTAGCGTTATCGAGCGCTGCACCCAGAGTTCCTGATTTCCAAAGTAAGTTGTTCAACAACACGAGCGCTGCACAGGCTGAACAGATAAACACAATGCTAATGATGTTAAACAGGCGCGTGGATCACGAGCGCTACACAAGGCTGATAAAAGAAATGAAACAGTGCGGCAAGTTAATTAGCAGTAATGAGAGCGCTGCAATTAATTAGCAGTAATGAGAGCGCTGCACAAAGCTGATACAAGAAATTTAATTTTTTTTATTTTATGTAGTTTGTAGAGCGCACAGCTACCCCCGAAGGGGTGTCCCGGCGCTAGAACCTGAACCTCCAGAGGAGAGGAGAGGAGCATGAAGGGGAAGTAGCGTAGTAATCAGAGTCCAGAGAAGAGCCAAGTTTTGAGTCTGGCCCGAAAGATGGATTCGGAGGGACAGAATCTAAGATCGACTGGCAGCGCGTTCCATAGTTTTGCCGCAATGACACTGAACCCTCTGCCACCCATTCTGGATAGTCTGAAACGGGGAGAGATCAGAAGGCATAGGTCATTGGATCTCAGGGATCTGATGGAACGGGATATTGAAACACGTTTTTTCAAGTAGTTTGGTCCGCGATCGTTGATGGCTCGGTGAGTCAGAGTGAGGATCTTAAACTGGATACGGCTGGCCACAGGTAGCCAGTGCAGTTCCTTACGATATGCGGCAACTGATTGACGATAGGGAATATTGCCAATCAGTCTGGCCGCCGCATTCTGCACAATCTGCAGCCGGTCAATCAGGTATTGGGGAGCACCAGCATAGAGGCTATTAGCATAATCCAGGTGGGACGTGATGAGGGCATGGGTAACTGTACGGCGGGAGTCTAGAGGGAGATAGGGGAGTATTTTTCTAATCATGCGCAACTTCAGGAAGCAGGCAGAGGTCACTTTTTTAATCTGAGTCTTGCATGAAAGGGAGTCGTCAAACTGGAAACCCAGGTTGCGGGCCGAGTGGACGGGAGAGGGAGCGGGATCAAGTGCCGCGGGCCACCACCAGGAGGAGGGGATGGAGTTTTTCTGGTTAAAAAACAGCACCTCTGTTTTGTCTGCATTGAGTCTTAGATGGTTTTCAGACATCCAACCACTGATGTTGTTGAGGCACAGGCGGAAGTTAGAGAACGCGGAGTCAGAGTGGTCTCTGAAGGAAAACACTAGCTGGGTATCATCAGCATAGGAGACCACCCTGACTCCGTAGGACTCCACCACGCCGGCCAGTGGGGCAAGATAGATGTTAAAAAACAGAGGGCTGAGGGCGGAGCCTTGTGGCACACCGCAAGACAGGGGTTTTTCCTCCGATTTAAAAGGCCGCAGCAATACCCTCTGACTTCTTCCTGAGAGGAAGGACTCAATCCAGCTAAAGGCAGTGCCGCCAATGCCAGTCTGTTTTAGTCGGTCAAGGAGGATGGGATGAGAGACCGTATCGAATGCAGCGGACAGGTCGAGGAGGACTAGCATGGCCTCCTCGCCCCTGTCCACGCACTCCCGGATTGTCTCCGATACTTCCAGCAGAGCCGTCTCTGTGCTGTATCCCGCCCGAAATCCAGATTGTGAGTCGTGCAGTAGTGAGTTGCTTTCCAAGTACTCCGTGAGTTGCAACTGCACGGCTTTTTCCAAAACCTTTGCAGGTTTGGGGAGAAGGGAAATGGGGCGGTAGTTGGAGAAAACAGTGGGATCAGCATCTGCCTTTTTTAGAATGGGGATCACCAAGGCTTCCTTCCAAGTGGTAGGGAAAAAGCCATGGTGCAGGGAGGCATTCCAGATGGAGAGGAAAGAGTCGGCTAACGAGGGGGCCAGTTCACCCATGAGTTTGGCAGGGACAGGGTCAGAGGGTGCACCAGACTTGCAATGGATAAGTAGTCTGATGGCATCCTCCTGGGTGAGTTTATTAAAGGCAAGAAAGGACGGAAAGGCAGGGGGACCAGTGGACGGAGGCCGGGAGATTGGCCCTTTGGGGAAGGAAATGCATAGCTTGTTGATTTTTTCGAGGAAAAAATCCGAAAGTCCTTCGCACAGGGTCTGACTAGCTGAGTTCTGAGTGGTCCTGGCCGGAGGATTGATGAAATCTTTAACGATGGAGAACAGGGTTTTTGAAGAGTTTTTGGCCTTGGCAATTTGAAGCGAGAAATGATCTTTCATGGTGACTTTTTTATGTTTGCGAAATTTTTTCAGGGCAGCTTTGTAGGCAAGCTTAGCTTCGGGGGCGAGATCTAGTGGAGGCAATAATTTTCTGGGGAGCAATGTGATCAATAGCATTGATGAGGGCGGTATTAAGCCTGGCGATATTTGCGTCAATATCAGGGGATAGATGATCCGTCTGGAAGTGGAATACCGGGTCCAGGGTGGCGCATGTTACTTTGTGCCACTTCCTTCCCAGCTCTTTCCTGGGCGCAGGAGGGACAGATTTCCGGTCTAAGGCCAAAGAAAAGGGGATGAGATAGTGGTCGGACCACGTAAGGGGAAGGGAAGGGGAGACAGTGATAGTGGAAAAATTGGCGAAAATAAGATCTAAGGTGTGACCAGCCACATGAGTAGGACCGGTGACTAGTTGAGTGAAGTTAAGACTATCCATGATTTCTAGCAAATTATTCGCTTTCGCGCAGAGAGGGTTATCAACGTGGAGGTTAAAATCACCTAAAACTAGAAAGCATTGATGTTTAAGGGATAGATCAGCCAACTGGTGGGTGAGAGCGGTAAGAGAAAGGGAAGCAGCAGTGGGGGGGTTATAGATTAGTGAACCAGCCAGTATAACTGCCGCAGAGTCGGATACAGAGAAGTATAGGGCTTCAATTATACCAATGTTGGTAAGTTTGGTAGTGGTCAGCTGAAGATGAGATTTGAAGATGACTGCTAGTCCGCCTCCCGATTTACCCCCAGCCCGGTTAATACATTTTATGTCATAGCCTGGTGGTATGGCCAGATAGATGTCCGGAGAGGAGGAATCAGTTATCCAGGACTCAGTGAGAAATAAAATATCCCACTCGTCGGAGGAAATCGACATCCAGATGTCGTTGGCATGACGGGGGAGAGACCGGCAGTTAACCAAGCCTGCTTTGAAATGAACAGTGCGGCGAGTTGATAAGTAGTAGCAGTAGGTTTAACAATACCAACAGGAGAGGGAGCCTCCAGGCCCATAGGAATGAATGGGAATTACTTAATCGGTAAATACCGATTCTTAAATACCGAATCGTACCGATTCGGTAATATTTACCGAATTGTTTCCTACATACCATTTACCGATTCTGAAATACTGAATCGGTAAAATTCGGTATTTTAGAATCTGTAAATGTAGATTACCTACATATGGCCCATAGTCTCATGGCTCCTGAAATATTACATCAACATTGCAACACAGGTGATATTTTTACAAATGTCATCCAGAACATTTCGACCCGGATCAGCCATGTCTTTTCAAGCTAAATTACTTCTCTGATGATCCAAAAAAACAAAACATGAAAACCTCTGGACTATTTCTTTTCGGTGGTATATCCGGGGGCTGGGATTATGTTACATGGTGAAACAAAGACTTGAGATGGAATCAAGGGTAGGCAGCAATTACATTCAGCAAACCCCAGCATTGGCAGGACCAGCAATGGCAAACTAAGAACAAATTAGGGTCCCTGCTTGTATTTATTTTTTAGAACACATGTTGGCTGAGTCCCAACTCGCCCACCATGATGTTAAATGAGGACTACATGTTTGGTAACAAAAACAACAACAAAAATATTCTAGATAAAATGTACAGGATTGTCTGTTTGATTTATGGATCAGAACTGTGATGGCCTCAAATGATATTTTGTATCTCTATATCTTCACATTTAAGCACAACAACTATTTCAGTTGTAATTTTTTGTGATCAATGTTCTGAACCAATATTATTATTCATAATGCTAATGCTAGTGTCAGCACCTCCAATCTCCTGCTTTGACCATTTTGGTAGTAGGAAGCCTGCTCCTCAAAAAAACTAAAGTGAGCCATCCATATCGGAACTGGCCAAGCTGCAAATGGCGTACAATTTCCTTAAATCCTTGAACTGATCTAACCCATTAGGAATTGACAGTTACATGTTTTATTACATCTTCACAAGCCCATTATGTCTACGGTGATATTGTAATGTTGTAGTGTGCTTGATTCCTAGATGGTGCAAAATCCACTAAACCCATTGAAGATGATTTGAACTTTTATTTTCTGTTACAATTTTATTCCTTCCTTGGATCTCAAAAAACTATCATCTTTGTACTGTTGACACAGTTAACAAATTTGATAGCAGGCCAACGAGAAAAGTAGTCCACCGCCACTAGTTCACACTTGCTAAACCCTTCCCTCTTTCTATATATTGAGTGGGCCTCAGGGTCAAAGCCTAATTTTGTCCAAGCCTTGTTCAGTACAGCCCAATGTCACTGAACTGTGCACAGTGACTTAAGACTCATCACCGACTACAGAGAATAAGCACTGCCTCACACAGTGTACGACAAACCTGTCAAGGGAATCCAATACTCTCGCTGATTTCTCTTTCATTGTCCTCATGTGCCAGGTCTAGAATTCTATCCTGCTTCTTGGTCAACACCACCAATAAATTAGATTGCCTTAGAAAACCATCAACATGCTGATATGCAGCCACTCTTTCATCCAATGCTTATTAATAAGGCCAACATATACCCATATACCCATGACATTGCCAAGTACATCATCTTCCCTCAATGCCACTTCCCATTCAGATGTAGAAAATTGGCCCCTGGCTGGAACAGGCAGTAGACGGACAGCTATCAACTTCTCTCGTTTATCCTTGTCCATGCTTTAACCCGTTTGCTGCAGCCCCGATTTTGCAGAAGTGCGGCACTTCCGCAAAACGGGCTTAGCCGTGTCAGCCGTTGAACGTTCGCAGCACCATCCTGGTAGTGCTCCGAATGTTCAACGGCCGACGGCAGCAGCAATGGGGTTAAAGTTGATCTAATGGCAGCTGCAAAAAACAATCAATAGAATTATTTCTCACTCCAGACATACTCTAAATGATATTGAAATGCTTGTATACTTTACTTCCACTTCGTTATCATAGGTGTGGCCTTGGCCATGAATAGGTCTATCAATGGTTTATGATCCAGTTGAATGGTGAATTCACCACTAAAGAGGCATCCAGGATCATAAGAAAATCAGAATCTTTATTGAGCGATACAGATCCAAACAGAACACATGAGGCTCCCGGAACAACTGCTCAACCTAACCGGCAGACATTACATGCAACATAAAATAAAAATCCAACACCAAGATTTTATTAACGCCCCCCCACCCCCCACGCCTTAGGCTAAATAAGATTCCAACACACTTGCTTATGAGTTATCATTTAAGTCACTTACAGTAGGTAATGTGTGTGAAGCCCCTATTTCCCTAAACTTCTTTCCTCAACTACAAAAGGCAATACATTCAGCCTACATGAACAGTAACCTTTTGACCTAAGAGAGCAGGGGGGCCATGAGTTTACGGTGCAGGTGAACAATTCAGAGGACTCTAGACTTATGTTCTTGATAGGTACTCTTGCAACTTCCTTCCTCGCTGCCTGCAGTCATCTTGCTACTTCAATTGACCATGAGGCAATTTTTAGGAGGTTCTGTGTATACCAAAGTTTAAGATGCCTTTACATCCATACATGAAATCAAGTGACTACAGACATACTCCAACCTGAGTTGTGATCATTCTATGTGGCATTAGAAGTGTACGATGGTATTAATAATAACACTTGATTCTTGGTGAACACATATTTTCTTTAAAAGATGCTTTTTTGTATGTTTTGCAGAGATGAATGCAGATTCTGCTCATTACATGCAAAATTAGGACTGAGAAAAAACAAACAGGAGCAAATACTGAAAAGCCACACCTAGTATCATGAGAAGATGCAAGCCATTCTTTTAACTGTTGGACCAACTAGATTTCAAGACAGTGGCACTGTGGTGCAGCAATCTGATGTGACTGAAAGGTGATATGCAACATATAAAACGTACTAGATAGTATAGAAGGGCAATGAAAAGTAATGAGTGTGCTCTCAACATCAGCAGCCATCTCTAAACTAGAAAATACTGAGTTCTTGCTGTATTTACTTTAACTGATGGTCAAAAGGAGGAAGTGGAATAATTCCTCAGTCTGTCCTGAGATTACATCAATGCTATCCACCCACCAATTATAGAGAATTCACACAAACTGGTTTTCTGAATATTACACAAATTAAGTTTCACACTCTATGCCAAAGAACACATACTGCTGCCTTATGACACGTCGTTATTGCTCTTTGTACAGGGGTGAACTGCCCTTTCCTCGTAGGCTCCTCCTCTTCCTTTTCTTGCCATGCCTGACCCTGGGATGCAATCAGGATAGGCATGGCGACACAACATCTCCCCCCTTTGTATTTTGAATGGTCAATGTTTCTCTCAAAGTTCTTCAATGAGTCGGGTAGATTTTTTAATGATTCTCCGTGGTTGGCTGGTTGGTGATCCGCTAGAGAGGCACCCCTTTCTTGTGTCGCAGGCCTCCGACACTCGTCTTGGTTCTTGATGACTACTCTCTTCTTGATTTTGACATGTCTGTGTCCCAGTCAGGTTCTTGAGCTTGGGTGTATGCTGTTGGGTCGCACTTTTTGAAATGTGACATGTTCCTGGTGGTTCTCTTGACTCCGGACTCCTGTAATCATGGTCCCTTTCCTTCTTGTTATTTATAACAGCTGTCCGCTTTGGTTTTCCTTTCCTGTCTCACAAGGACCCAGTCTCCTTCTTGGATAACAGATGTCTTGGCATGTCTGTGGAGGTCAGCATATTTTTCATTTTTGCTTTCTTGGTCCGATCCAGTTCTACCAGGGTCTTATGGACTGATGTTGTGATCCTGGATTGTGTGACAGCGCCTGTAGTCAGTATCCAGGTGCGTGGAATTCGCCTGAGCATCAGAATGGCAGGGCATTGATTTGTAGTGCTGTGTGGTGTGGTCCTGTATGCCCGTAGTACTTCATTTAACCTTGGCTGAATGTCACAATGAGTTAGTTCGGCTTTTTGCATTGTCTTTTTTATGGTGGCCATAAATCGTTCAACCATCCTGTTGGCCTGGGGCCACAGGGGAGTGGTCTTTCGGTGTTTGAAATTCAGGTGTCTTGTGAATTCTGCAAATTAATTGTCCGTTAAAAGGTGGTCCGTTATCAGACTTCACCACCGTAGAGATTCCTCACACGGCGAATGCTTTGTCGATGACAGGTATGACAGTGGTTGCTTTGGTGGAGGAAATTTGGTGATCGATGGGGACCGGGAGTACTCGTCCATGATGACGATGTATTTTCCCGACTTCAGCGGGACGAAGAAGTCGATGGCTACTTGTTGCCATATACGCTGTCTGGGAGGTGCGACATCTGCAGGGGTGCATGTGATTCTTTTCGCCCTACCAGTGAACAGTGTTGTCAGTCTTGGAGTGTGGTCCCAACCATCTGGTCAAGGGAAGGGAACAAGACACGCTCTTCATCGTAGCTACCACCCCTCGGTGCCCTTCATGTGCCATATTGACGGTTCCTTGTCTTAATTGGTGAGAGATGATGATTCTCCGGTCTCTTAGTAAAAAGCCATTGGTACTGATGAAGAGTTGAGTGTTGATGGCGTCACTCGTCTTTGGCTCTTCCAGGTGTCTCCATGAAACAGTGCGGACACGATGCATGATGTTTTGAATCGTGGCGTCTTTGGCAGAAGCTTTAATGATGGCTTCTAGTGGGACGGCAGGTGGGCAGGCCTGGTCAATGACAAAGTGAAGATATTCTTTAGCTACATAGTGTCACACTCCGGTCAGAGCTTGGGGATGCCACGATATGTAATCTGCAGGGTTCTCCGCCTTCCCCTGTTTGTGAAGGATGGTATACGTGTAGTCTTGCAAGCGGATTCCCCATCGTTCGATCCGCGGAGGCATCTTCACTCTGGGGTTCCCAAAGATGGTTGTCAGAGCTTGGTGATGAGTGTGAAGTGCTTGTCATATGCAAGAGGTGAAAGTCCTCCCACGCCCACACGACCGCCAGGCTCTCTTTTTCCGGGTGAGAGTATGCTTTTTCCAAGTCGGTGAGGCTGCGACTGGCGTATGCAAAGATGTGGCGTTGTTCGTCTTTGTCATCATATTGCACCAGAATTCCACCTAAACCAACGGGACTGGCATCTACTGTAATTCTGTCTTATGTTTGGGGCTGAAATAGGCTAGGTTGATGGCTGAGCTTACAGGTGTCTTGATTTTATTAAAGGCTTGTTCACACGTTGCTGACCACTGGAAGCTTTGCCCTTGTCATGTCAGTTCTTGTAGCGGGTAGCTGATGGTTGAGTAGTCTTTGATGTAACAGGCGCAGTAACTAGTCATATCCAGGAGCGAGCGGATGTCGCTGACATCATGAGGCTGTGGAGTGTCCGATAGTGCTGATACTTTCTGGGGGTCAGGACTCATACCCTCTTTTGAGAAGATTTGGCTGTAGAATTTGAGAGTAGACTTATGAAACTCACATTTGTCTTGGTTCAGTGTGAGATTGGCGTTGAGGAGGGTGTGACAAAATCACAACGCCCAGTGCCACCACTACACTACTACAGTGCTTTGTCATGATCTTTCTTGGTCTCTCCAAACTCCAAGATGTTGTCACAGTAGTTGAAGTCGTTTGGGATGTTTTGGATTACTCGCCGGACAGCCTCCTGAAAGACCTCGGCTGCTGACGAGATCCCAAAGTTGAGGCGCTTGTATCTGAAAAGTCCTTGGTGTGTGGTGAATGTAGTAGTGTACCTCGATTTTTCATGAAGCTCAAGTTTGTGGTACCCCTTGTTGAGATCCAGTTTCAAGAAGACTGTTGCTCCATTCAGGCGTGTGATCATGTAGCTGATGTGGGGTCCTGGATGCTGCTCCCCTTCGATGGCTGTGTTCGGGGCTCGCATGTCCACATGCAGGCGTGCCTTGTTGTCCTGGCCTCTCTTGGGCACGACGACTACTTGCAACACCCATGGAGTGGGTCCGGTCTATTGTTCTATGATGTCCGCTGTTAGTAGGTCTTGGAGTTCATCATCCACTGCTTGCTGTAGGTGGAACCTTCCTGTGATGCTGGGCCACTGGTGTCACCTGCTCATTGATATGTAGCTTGACTTTGAAGTGAGCTAGCTTCCCTAGGCCACTGGCGAGTCATTCACTTTGTACAGAATCTCGACCAGCTTCAGGCGTTCCACTATTGGTAAACTGAGAAGGCAGTCTACTGCTTCGGGGCCTTCAATCACATGGATCTGCGCTTGAATTTTCCTGTCTTTGTAGGTCAGCGTTGTGTGAAACTGTCCCAGATATTGCAATGGTTCTCTGGACATCCATGTGTAGACTCGTACTGCGGCTGGCTCCAGTTTTGGTTTTGGGTTCATACTCTGATACTCTCCACCTGTATCTAGAACAAACTTGGCGGAATGGCTTCCCATTCGGATATGTAGATGCAGGTACGTCTTCAGTCTGTCCGGATCCGCCACCATACTCGTCACTGTCTTGTGATATAAGAGTGAGGGAGGATGACTCTCTGGACGTTGACCGCTGTGATCGGTATGAGCTGTGCGACTAGGTACTGGATCTTCGTCCTTGTACATCCCTCACGTGGTGACGTGATCCTGTGTTTTGCTTGTTCTATCTCATTTCCGTGTGACAGGTTTGGCAAGCGGCTTCAAACGGTTGTCTTTTCCACATCTGTGACATTGTTGACTGATGGCTGGACACTGACCCGTGTGAGGGTAGTCTTGACCACACATATAACACTGTGGTTGTCGTCTCAGAGAGTGACTGCTCTTGGTCCCGCTGCGGGGTGACCTCGTGCAAGGTGACCTTGTGAATCTTCCAGATTTGTGATGAGATGTCATAAGTGATGTCACTGACCATGTCATGAATGATGTAATATGTGACACCATCAGCAGTGGATTGCAGGCGCGCGAGTTACAGTTAGTACAACTAACTATTACAGAGGAATTTCAATGGTTTTGTATGAGTGAAATGCCCAGCTAACTATAACACCCCGAAACCTATGGTTTTTTCAGTGAAATTCTAAGGTTTTTTGAATGATAATTCCAAATTATAACAGACCTGAAACCTATGTTTTTTTCAGTGAATTTCAAAGGTTTTTTAAATGCTAATTTCTAATATTAATGTTCATTAGGCATATCTTTTTTTTCTATCTTTTTTAATTATCATCCCATTCTCAACCTAGTAAAAACTGCAAACATTACCACTCTTCAATTGATTCCTTCCTCCAACAAAATCGCCACAAACCAGAACCGCAACTAACGTTAATGATATACAAACTAGGCGTTCCCATAGAAAAAAACAAAAAAACACAACTTCCCTATATTTTCAACAAGCCAAATCTGCAATGCTACCTAAAAAAACAGGCGATAGTTTCACTAACAAATTAACATCAACATTTAACTAGTGTAAGGAGGTCGACTATGTACTGCGTGAATTACATCCAACTCACACCCATATTTAAAGACAAATATGTGATAGAGGTACTAATTATGCACCTCCGACACCCAACAAAATCACAACGCCCAGTGCCACCACCACTACAACCACCCCTCTTCCTCCACTACCTCAGAGGCAGCGCAAAACAGGACAACAAACCTTCCCAAAATAATATATCCCTCAACAGCACACTAGCTGAATGTTCAGCGATGTGGCAACCAACTATGGAGGGAATCGCACATAAACAATAATTTACACAATGCCAAGACTACCGGTGATATGCTATACACAACTCACTATACAAACCAACATTTTTTCCAAGTGTAGATATAGTATTGATACATGTAGTGTACTGCACAGTGGACGCAACCATATTATCTCAGACACTGGGGAATATCTTGGTCATGTAGCTGTGTTGTCCCCCCTTTGAAGCAGAAGCGGAGTGGGCTGGTCCAACGTACGCAACTCCAGTGTAACAGTATAAATACATAGGCTACGCCTTGGGCGTGGTTCACTTGAACGAAGACAAAAGACTCCGCCACAGTGAAGGTCCTCACCCTGCCACGTGGCTGCCGCCATGACCACATTTCTCCTCGATACAGGCGATTGCGAACTCAGTGCCACAGCACCGCAGACTTATGTCTGTATGGACTACTGCCTTCAATCTACACTGCGGACAGCAGGGTTTAAAACTTGAATTCAGATTTTGATCTACACTACAGACAACATTGAATAAAACCTTGATTTATTTAATGCAGAGACAATTGCACTGTATGTCTTCAGATTTTGTTAAAATAAGTGACAAAAAGCATTCGTCGATATCTGTGCTGACTACTGTCTTCGATGTACACTGCGGACAGTAGGGTTCACAACTTGAATTCAGCTTTGGATCTACACTACGGACAGCATGAAATTCAGCCTTGCTTTATTTAATGCAGAGACAATTGTACTATATGTCTTCAGATTTTGTTAAAGGATGTTACAAAAAGCATTCCTCTATGTCTGAGCTGACTACTGCCTTCAATCCACACTGCGGACAGCAGGGTTCACAACTTGAATTCAGCTTTGGATCTACACTACGGACAGCATGAAATTCAGCCTTGCTTTATTTAAGGCAGAGACAATTGTACTCTTTGTCCTCAGATTTTGTTAAAGGATGTGACAAAAAACATTCCTCAATGTCTGTGCTGACTACTGCTTTCGATCTAAACTGTGAGGGCTCACGATTCAGGTGGAATGACGATTGCACATGACACATTCCAGTAGGCAAGAGACATTGGGCCCGATTCACAGAATGAACTTAAGACTCAATCCTAAACTTACTACTATTTTGGCATTCACAAAATGCACTTACTACTTTTGGTATTCACAGAATGAATTTACTATTTTTGGTATTCACAGAAGTTAGGATTTTGTCTTAAGTTTGTCTTAAGTCTGTCTTGAGTCTGTCTTAAGTCAGTCTTAAGTTTGTCTTAAGACAAACTTAAGACAAAATCCTAACTTCTGCGAATGCCAAAAGTAGTAAGTTCATTCTGTGAATGCCAAAAGTAGTAAGTGCATACTGTGAATACCAACATAGTAGTAAGTTTAGGATTGCGTCTTAAGTTCATTCTATGAATCGGGCCCATTGTACCAGTGCGACCCGTATGAACCATGAATCATCGCAGGGTACGCACACGCTGAGTTCTTCAGGTACCCCTAACTCACTGCACCACAAGTGATCTCAATGTGGCCTTATTAAAACAGAATTCACTAGGCAAAAAACATTGCTACCAGTGCGGCCCCCCAGACGACGAATCATTGCAGGTTACGTACACGCTCAGTGCCAAAGGTACTACTAACTCAGTGCATCATAAGTCATCGCCACGTGGCCGTATTCAGCAGAATTCAACAGACAAAAGACATTGGTCTGAATGTGGCCCCCCCCCGGACTACGCATTATCGCAGCGCCAAAGATACTACTAACTCAGTGCACCATACATTGTCGCAAAGAGGAGTGAACAGTTTTATGTCAGCAATAAGGCATACTATCACTTTTAAATCAAATTGATGCAGAATTCAATAGACAAAAGACATTAGTCCATGTACTGTGCCCCCCCGACCACACATCATCGCACATCACTGCTCACGCAGCGTGAGAAATTTTCTATTTGAATAAAAAATGGGGATATGAACCTAACCTACGAATTGCACACGCTTGTGGGTGTCTGTATCCTTCCGCGCTAAACCATTGGCCTCTGCGTGCGACTTATTCTAAAAGACTGCACGCAATTGGCCAGAGGCGGACGCATTGCTCTGTCCATGGCATATTGCTATCTATTACTCGCTTGCTGCGCGTAATAGACTCCAATAGCACATGAGGTTTTAATTATCGTGCCCAAACACAGGCGTGATGATTGAAACTTCATGTAAGACTGTGCACCACTTGTTTTCTATAACCGGATGGAAAACATTACTACTCTACTAATTGTTCATAAATCGAAGCCCATTAAACAAGTTGGGACCGTACAAATAGTTATATTTTTAGTGGGGGAGGGGAGGTGTGTGAAAGGGCGATGTTATTCTACTCCACATTAAGATAGTGGCAATTACCAATCATAACATCTTTCTTTTACTATCTTTTAGATGTGGAGCTTCATGGTGCACTACGTCCTTGACACCGGTGACAGAAAGGTGAGCTGCGAATATTCTTTTCAGAGTCAATATCTCACTCTCTCTCTTCCTCGCTCTTTGATGAACAAAGGACGCACAATCTTATCTTCCTTTTTATCTAACAGGTTGGATTTAACAAATTGGCGTTCCCCCCAACTCCTCCAAAGCTCAACGTTTGAGGAATGTGCGATGATGCGCGGCCAACGTAACAACGTCTAAGAAGGTTGCTTCAACACACGGTGGACCCTCTTTGAAACACGCCGGTGGCACAAGGTGAGCAGAGAAGCTTGTTTCCGAAGCAATGAGAAGTCATCTGTGGGCGGGGAGAGTGGATAGTGTGCAGCAGCTTGAGTGCGTAGGAATGTACTATCACCTATGGGCAGTGGGAGTGGATAGGCAGTGGGAGTGGATAGATTGCAACAGTCTGGGTGTGCAGGAACTGGCACTCACCTCCGGACCCTGGGAGTGGATGGGGTGCAGCAGTCAGGGTGCGCAGTAAAGAGAAGTCACTGCTATGCAGTAGGAGTGCATGGGGTATAGCACCCTGGGAGGAAAAGAGCGCACAGACACCTCCTTGCAATGGGAGTTGATGTAATACAGTAGCCTGGGTGTGCAAAGGCGTAACGCAGAAATATACGGGTGCAGTTGTATGTACTCTGCAATTACTAATTGTATACTATCTTTCAGATCACTAAACTTGAGGATGCACTATAACCCGGCACGCGGTTGGACACACACCTGTGGCAAAAAGGTGAGCTGCGAAGATTTTCTCCAGTATCAACACTATCTCTCCTACTCCATCTTTTACTTTCTCTCTCACACTTTCAATGTATTTCTTTCTCTCTTTCTCTCTCTCTCTCTCTTCCTCTCTCTCACACTATTTCTATTTCTTATTTCAAGTTATGAACCCTGCTGTCCACACTGCAGATTAATAAATCAAGGCTGAATTTAACACTGTCCGCAGTATAGATCCAAAGCAGAATTCAAGCTGTGACCTCTGCTAAATGCAGTGTTTGCAAAAGTTAAGCCAATTAAACGAGGTGCAAACAAACGATATTGTCCTGCATAATGACGTGATCTCTTACCTCATTCCGTCTCATCTCTGAATCATTTTAAACACCTGCTTGACCATTCTGTAGATCAGAACCAGTGGGCACTTCCCTACAGACACCTCTTCAACGCGGACCTATGAGAGGAGTGGGATGCATCAGGCACACTGCACACGTGCAAATAAGCAATATTGACAAGTGTTGTGTTCATTTGTGATCTTTAACCTCATTGAGTCACATCTCTGTCTCATTTTAAATACCACATATACCATAAGCTAGGCCTAAGACTATGGGCAGCACTGCCCTACAGGCTCCTATTGAGGGTGATTCTGCAGGACGGGTGGAGTGCACTACCGTGAGTGTGCATATGAGAAAAAACGATCTTGCCTTCCGTAATGATGTAATCTCTCACCTCATTCAATCACAACGATCTAATTTTAAGGACCTACTGGACTGTTCTATAGACCTCAGCCAGCTACAAGCGCTGTTCTACAGACACGTAACATTAGCTTTTAGGACACTTTAGTTACTTCCTTACTGAGTGTACATGCACACAGGCTCCCGCCATTGCATTACATGCGAACATTAAGCTTCTAGCATACGCTCTATTCCTATGTATATTATCATTAGCATGATATAATATAATTTAACCTTGTGTTTTCTTGTGCATTCCAACTCCACTTTGAACAACGATTATCACCAACGTTTAATCGTACTTCAAAAATGAAGGATGCACTCTACTCCTATTTTCTACCAAGCATAAAATAAACATTCATTTACCTGCAAACGTTTCCACCATTGAATTACTTCTCACTTTACAGAGATTAATTGATTAGCTGAAAGCGGCTGAGCGGGAACTCTCTCCTGCAATGATGCCCTGAGCATCCTAATACCTTCCATGGCAGTATCAAGACACCTTTTCAGTGTGGAGACCTGCTCTTCCATACAAATGTATCCCGGACTCAGAGCTTGCAGCAACACGTCGTGGGACACACCAGTGATGGCAGGTGAGCTGTGATGCCTCAGGGTGCAAGACCTACAATTGAGCACATTGCGGGGTAGGGACTAAACTTGAGGATGCACTATAACCCGGCACGCAGTTGGACACACGCTCGCCGGGTTATAGTACGGTGCAGCACTCTGGGTGCACAGGTGCATGCAAGCGATTTTCAAGTAAGTAATATTGTAGGACTATATTATAAAACAACGGCGATCTCTGTTTTTGTGTATTTAATTTTAAGGACTTCTTAAACCACACTCTATCTCGCAGATCCCTGCATCCTAGACAAACAAGTGACTAAAGACTAAGTGATGTACCCCCTGCGCTCCCGTAGGGGACGTCAGATTGCTATAGCCCTGGGCTCTGCGGTGCAGAATATCCTTACGCACTGGCGCACCGCTACGATCCCTTCTCTTACGGGGTGGTTACATAGGCTGTGGCATGTGCTGGGGATGGAGAAGTTGTCACTTACCCTGGCTGGAGACGTGGACCAGTTTAATGAACTCTGGCAGCCATTCCACTCCCTGTTGGCCACTGAATTTAAAGAAATCACCTGCCTGAAATACCTTCGCCAGGCTCACTGGACCTGGGGGGGGGGGGGGGGGGGGAGATTCCTGAACAGGTTTTGAGTGGGAGGTCAAACCGGGACGGGGGCGCAAAGATACGGGGTAACATAGACCTGAGCACTGGACGGAAGGAAGGGGGGTGGGAAGGGATGGGGAGTTGGGAGTTCGGGGAGGGGGGTTTGTTTGGGGAGAGTTTCTTCTCTTATTGCGGCTCTGCATATACTGGTATAACTCTTCTGGCTCGATTACTTTTGGCCTGCCAGTGGGAGGGCTTCCAGACCTCATACACGCTTCTAGCCATTACAGATTTGCATCTCACATGTACTGTATGTTATGTGTCTTTGTGCTGCTTCAATAAAAATGATTTAAACATAAAGACTAAGTGACTGAGTGCAATAAGCTCCTCCTGCCTCTCTACTTTTAACTCTCCCTCCCCTTCTCACTTCCACCCACTACCCTCCCTTCCATTTCACTATGATCCTTTAATTCGAACTAGCTTTTTTTACCTCTTCGACATAGCACACATACTTATGTTTCATTTTTGTTTTGCAGGTTACCTACGCTGCTACCACTGGCGTCCATCTCACGTTTTGTTATTTATACTGTTCTATTAAAGTTACATTTCTATTTATTTATTTATTACTGTTTTAATAAAGGATAAAAAAAACAGTGTCTATTATTTAGTGTGATACTCATCTTCTTAGAGAAGATTTTAAAGTCAAAACTATTTAACTATTAACATTACAGTGCACCTACAAAAAATAATGTAAGTAACTCTTAGGCACATAAATCCTGAGTAATTATACAACTACAAGAGTTCTTTGAGTGTATCACTTTATAACACCAAAAGTACTGTCTGTATGATTACAAAACAAATAAGGCACTGCCTAGCACCAGAGAGGCTTCAGAGACTGCTGAGGCACACCCTACATATTAAAATTAAGATCCTGAGTATGACAATTCCTGGACTTAAGTTGCTTTGAACAATTAGTAAATATTTCTCGGGAAGGTGGCCGTCTCCTAGACTGCAAAACGTCTCTGTACTCTTCTGCGCCCAATTCACATCTGACATTAACACAGTACTTGGGGGCATATTTACAAGGAAGCCGTTAAAATTATACCCCTTAATTTGTAAAAGAATAACTGACGGGGCTCAAAGTTTTACTAAGAATGATGTTTATAACTAGAAGTGTAATACCGGGGCTAACTCTTTACCAGCTCTTTACCAGAGGCTGTAGCTGTGATTAACGGTTCAAGTCAAGCACACTTGCTGTATGGAATAGCAACATTGTGTGCTGAACTTGTGACCTGTTTGCTCAATTGAGTGTTCCATGAACGGCTACTATGGTAACAGGCAATAAGCAGTTTGGGGGTAGAATTCAAAGGTGCTGGCTGTACAGAAACCGTCATATTTACCCAAAGTCCTCTACATGGCAGAGGAGAAAGCAAACAGAGACGACAGAACACTGTGCACATTAGGAGCAAAAAAAGTACACAACTCTTCAAATTAACCTCAAGAGACTGGCGTTACAAAACCCCATGTACAATTTGCCTACTCTCTACTCAACAATGGGCAATTCTTTATCGATCCTAATCAGACACTGCTGCTTCACGTTTCACAGTGTGCACTTCACTAAATACTATGTGGCTATTTAAATGGGAGACGGGATTGTCGACATTCCAAAATTATGGGGCATATTTACAAGGACGGCGTTAAAATTATCTCTGCTTTAGCGGCAGCAAACTGCCGCTAAAACGGCGATAATGGACTTGAAAATCTTTTGTTGTCGTACCAGAAGATTTTTTCTACACTGCTGTTTGATATAGCAGGGTGTGAGCGGAAGCTTCCGCCCTGCCATAGCAAACTTGGTTTGGATTTTGTAAGCGAGAGCAGGGAAACCTGCCCACTCTTTCAAAATGCAAAGCAGATTACTTTTACCCACGGGGAGCTGCATATTAGCAGGTCCCTGTGTGGAAAAGTAATGGGGGCTTCAGAAGGACGTGGGGAGCTGGCTAGGAACATAGAGACATTGGGGCTCCACCCAAAGGTGCCTAACGTTGTATATACACCTAAACAGTAAACAGGGCGATATAATTTTCACCAAATTTTTGCCTTTTTTTAAAAAAATGCACAAAATGGCACTTGTTAATATGCCCCCCAGGTAGCTAATTTTTAAACAAGCACAGGAGCTCGCGCTTCATTTTTACATTTTTTATGGCGGATCCATGCGCCCTGCACACATTTCTCAGTTTAAAAAAATAAATAAAAAAGGAAAAAAATGTGGGCCATAGGGGTCCTTTTGGGACCCACTAAGCAGGTCTAGAGGGTCCAGATATTTCTAACCTGTCCCCTTTATACATTTTGAACACTTGTTCCACTGATTTCAGGACCCTCAAATCTACAGAGGCACAAAATAGCTGCCAACACTTCCTCGTTTCGAATGTTGACAACCACTTGACAGACAATTAGCATTCAGCGCGTGATCGGGACCGTGCGTTCAGGATGTGCGGATCCACCGCAGGCATAGATATATATGTACTTTTATTTGTGATTTTCTCAGGAACTACTGAACGGATTTACACCATTTAAGCAAAAGACACAAGTCTGAACCAAGGACTACCTCTTTGCCAAATTCGGTGTAATTCTGTTCAGCAGTTCGGGCTGTAGCCGCGATGAACGGTTCCTATAGAAAATTGCATGGGGAAAACACGTTTTGGGACCCCCTCTTTTTTCTTAGCCCCCGCTTCATGAATCACCCCAAGACATTCAGGATAGGAGCGGACGGGAGCGCCCACTAGTTTTGAAAATTTCTCAAAGATTCGTCAACCGGCGCCAAAGTTATTCCAAATAGAATGTTATGGATTTCCTATGGAAAATAGGTCCTAACTATAACTACCTACTGGTGACTGCCAGTAGGTAATTTCTCTATATACATATAAATGTTGTTCATTTGACATCTGACATAGCCTTTTTTGTTAGAAAGTGTTGCACAAATAATGCCCCATACCTTATTCTGAGAACAGTCTTTAGATGTGTGTCAAGTGGAGGTGTTTTGTTTTTATTGCTTCGTCGTGTTTGAGCAATACAAACAATTCACTGTCAAATACGACAAACCTTTATCAAATAAACCTGCCAGGAAATTTGCCACCTCTGCATCATCTGCTTCCACGAGATCCAAATCCCTTTCAATCCACCAACATAACCATACCTTCCATGCTCCTCTATAACTTTTCTTTGTACCTAGTGCCCAAGATTCATAGAGTATTTTGCTGCTCTATCCGAAAGTTCTGTGAGTCTTAATGAACACCTGATAGCCTCCATACTCGAAGGTTGAGAGAACCTGACTCCAAAAAAGTTGTTCCTTGCTTTGTACGCTTAACAAAAGTCCTTTGCAAGACATTATGAAAATTGCTTTCTCCACTGCCATTTCCATCATTGTTGGAAACCACGGCTGTGTTCTCCAAAATGGTGTACCCAATACTATTTGACACTTCTGCCTCCTGCCCTGTTCCAACCCTCTCTGAATCATTGAGAATGGGGTAAATGAATTCCCTTTCAGCTCTGCATAAATGCATCCACTGCTATTGCTCCAGGATCCAGCTTCCAACGGACATAATTCGGTAACTGAAAGGTTTGCCTGGAAGCAAAGGGATCTACTCCAAAAGGATCCATCATCTCCACTATGCCCTGAAAAACATCCTCTTGTAACTTCCAATCGCTGTAATCTGTCACATTCCCCAAATTCCAATCTGCTTTCACATTTTGTACTCCAAGCAAATATTTTGCCTTCATGTTTATTTTGTGTTCCAAACAGAATTCCCACATTTCCTTTGCTAACTCTGATAGTCCATTGGACCTGCTTTCTCCCAACCGATTTATGTACCGCACAGCCATCACACTGTCCATTTTCAATAACACAGATCTCCCTCTCAAGTCAGTCCTGGAAATCTGCGGGGCAAACAAACCTGCTTGCATCTCCAAACAATGTATGTGTATTTCTTTTTTCAATGGAGTCCAAACCCCGCTAGTCTCTTGACCTAAACAAGCTGCTCCCCAACCTAAGCTGCTTGCATTCATCTCCAAAACAAAAGATAGGCCTCCAAATTTTTTTCCCACCAAATCAACTCCTCTCTTGCCTCCACAAATAGAGATACCAATTCTCTGTACCACAAACCTTTAGCTAGACCTGAAGTCTCCAACGCTGTAGGTCCATGTAATGCAAAGGACTTAAAAAAATACACTTGTATTGACAATGAAATAGTACAATCACACGAGCTAACTCCTCAACTTGATTTCCTGTTTTTTCAACATTGTCTGTACTTCTTGCTTTATGTTCCTCACTTTCTTTTCCAGAAGTTATAACTGACATAACCCTGTTTCCACTATGAACCCTAAGAATTCCAACTTCTGTATTGAAGTCAAAACAGATTTTTCGTAATTTACTACAAATCCCAACAACCTCTTCAACATTGCCAACTGATCCTTCAAATCTTCTACATCCTGATTCATTATCAAGACATCGTCTAGATAAATGATCATTCTTACTCCTCTCTCTGAGAAATCCAACCAACAGCCTCATCACCTTCATGAAACACACAGGGACTGACGTTAGCTTGAAAGGTAGAATCTGAAACTGATACAGTTGGCCTTTCCATCATCTGAACTGCAGACACCTCTGACTCTCCTTGCCACCGGAATTGTGAAGTATGCATCCTTGAGATACAACTTCACCAAACAATCCAGATCCTACAGCAGATCTTGCAGAAGATGTATAACTTCCATCTTGAAATGTTGATATTTTACACACTGATTTAAATCCCTTAAATTTATTACCGGCTTACATCCCTTGTCCTTTTTTCTACTAGAAACCAAATACTTACAAACCCCTTTTCTTGCTCTTCTATTTTTATAGTCACATCCTTTCTCAACATCTGTAATACCTCCTCCTGTACTATTTGTTCCAAGTTTGTTTGGAACACCAATTCGATTGGCTCTCTAAGTTCCACAGGTTCTATTTCAAACTCTATTAGTTATCCTTCTGTAGTTCCTAACACCCAAACATCTTGTGTCACTGCCTTCCAGTCATCCTTGAAAAATTGTAATCTTCCCCTGCCATCTGTCAGGCAGACCTGAAGAAATCCTCGTACTCACCTTGGTTATGACTTTGGCTGATATTTTGACCCTTCCTCTGACACAGCAAGCTCAAACTAGTTCTCTTTGTGGATAAATATTGGGATTCTCTTTGGTTTCTTCTGTAATATCCAGTCCTGGTTCTGATACTGAGCTCTAAAACCAGCTCGGAAGGTAGGGTGCCCTCTCCTACCAGCCCTTCCATAAAAACTACTGTTAGAAAAAACTCAATGCATTGAGTATTGTGCTCTACCAAACTTGAGAAGGTGCACAAATATTTTGACAGAGACTTCACCATTCCATCTCCAAAGAGCAAAACACACTCTAGATTTCTTATTAGCCAAATCACTCAACTTTGATTTAATATGCATAAGCACTGTTTTCTACATTTCGTCTCAAAGGCCTGCATTTGACTTTCCCAATAAACAAATGGCTAGTTGGCACCACCCACGTAACAGGTCTAAATACAGGTCTGAACCTTTAAAAAATGCCTCCCCCACTGCATCAAAGATCTTTGTTAACGGATCAAGGTTGTCAAGTACTCTATCTTTACATTGCTTCAGGGATTTTTCTGATCCTAATCCCTTTTTCTTGATCCTTACCCATTTTAAACAAATATGTAATGCGTTCTGGACCCAAATTACATAACCTTGTTTTTTTATAATCAACGACTTGGTTCATCAGCCACCAATCCTTCCTTCTTGGGTGCCTAATATTATTAGGATTAAATAGCTTTTCACCAAATGGATCAACAATTATTTCTTTTACCTTACTTCTGACAGCCAACTAACTCGCCTCATCTTGCCCATCCTTGTACTCTAAATCTAATATATCTTCATCTAGATTTTGTCTAATCGGCCTCTTGCCATCCCTGCATCCTACCTAGCATGCTGATCCTTTTAAGCGTCAAGCTGACTCTTCCTTGCACCGCATCGGATACCTCTTCTTTGCGAGCCACTTTGGACTTCACTCTCACTTGGTGACTCCTCCAAGTCTTTTCTCTTTGAGAGGCACTTCCCACCTGGATCCTTGCACTGGTCCTCCTTCTCGCATATAGAAATATATTCCCCCTCATCATTATTTCTCTTTGTGCCTAAAGCCTGTTGAATTACCACTTGTATCTCTTTAGATACATTATCCTTATCAATTTCTCCTGATTGATATCCTCCTTATTAATTTCTGCCATGTTTCTCTTTTTAATTATATTTATATTTATGCCCCTCTTATTTTCTCTCAAAACCTCCACACAATACTCCTGTCAGGACCCCTAAACCAAGCACACCAACGGTGCCCGTTGCCATTGAAATTGCTTTAAAGGACTAATTCCTTTCAAAACAAGCCTCCACATCTGAAAATAAGGCCTACTGCCCTTTGAAATGTCTTGTATTGCTGTCTAGTGAGTGAAACTTCAGATTCGACGTCGTGACATGCACTCCCCCATGCGGCTGCCTCACTGACTTAATGAAGGACTTACTGCGCGAGCTGAGAAAAACTACTCCTTGTGCACAGCTGAACGAAAGGGGAGCTGTTTTTGGCAGTTGTCATTCATCCAGTCCGCGATGCCCATCATACACCTGTGTAAGTTGGCCTTCGTGGTCTTCACATAGAGAATGAGCTGGGTGTTATCTGCGTAGAATATGATGTTTATTCTGTGTGTTCTTCCGATTGTAGCCAAGGAGGACATGGAGAGGTTGAACAGTGTAGGGCTGAGGAATTAGTCTTGAGGGACGCTGCAGATGATGTTTTTGAGTTCCACGGTGAATGTTGGTAGGCGGATTTCCTGGGTTCTTCTGGTGAGGAAAGATGTCATTCACTTGAGGGCATCTCCTTGGATTCCAATGTGATGAAGTCTCTTGATAAGGGTGTAATGAGAAGCCATGTCCAATGCTTCTGAGAGGTCGAGGAGGATCAGGGCAGCCGTTTCTCCCCGGTTGAGAAGGGTTCTAATGTCGTCAGTGGCAGAGATTGGGGCGGATTCTGTGCTTTAGTTGATGCGGAATTCCGATTGGAAGGGGTCCAGAAGATTGTTGATCTCCAGGTGCTCTGTGAGTTGGAGGTTGATGGCCATTTTGAAGACTTTTGTGAGAAAGGGGAGCAGAGAGATGGGACATAGTTCTTGAGTTTGCTGGGATTGGTGGAAGGTTTTTTGAGAAAAGGTTTGACTTCTGGTTTTTCCATACTTCGGGGAAGATGGCCGTGGTTATGGATGAATTGAAGATGGTGTCAAGCTCGCTACTGATCATTTTGCTCCTTGGGTTGAGAATGTCAATGGATGCTCCTGAGTGGACGGAGTTCATGATGGATGTGGTGTTCTGTGTGGTGAGCTAGTCCCAGGCGGTGTGCAGTTGGTCGGGGATAGCACTGGGGTTTTGCATCCATGGGAGCGAGGAGGCTGAGGGTGTAGGCAGTGGTGGGTTGGGGTTCAAAGTTTTTGTAGATGGTGGAGCTCTTGACATGGAGATCTTGTCATGGAAGAAGTCCGCCAGGCTGAGAAGGGATGATGACGTTTTTGGTGGCTGAGGGGTTGAAGTGCTCTCTGACGATGTGGAAGGGAACTTTGCTGTAGTTAGAGCTGGCTTTGATACATTCGGACAGGGCACTTCTCATCATCTCTTTCAGTAGTTGGTGGCATTGGTACTAATCAATAGTGAATGCAATTGGATTTCAAGATGTGATTCTGTCAATAATGGTTTAAGATATAATCATTTTCATCACGGTCTGATACAATTCCAATAGTACATTGAGAGTTTTTTTGGACAGACTTTCACTACTCTTGAATTCATGTATTATTGTTTGCTTAATTGTCTCGTATATGCTTACATTTTCATATGTATGATCATTATGCACATTTTTGCTTTTGGTAATGTGGTTCCTTTTAATTTTTTGTCCCATCCTGTCATTCCCTTTTGCCACCTGGATTTATCCCAATGCTGCTGTTTTATGTACAACTTTGAGCGTACTATTTCCAATCAGAACTTTTTTTATGACACAAAAACATGTACTGGGCTGGTCTAACTCGGGTTTGTCTAGGTAACCCTGTATTCTCACTTCCTGTGTTGAGCCCTTGCCCTTTAAAGTCTGTGCTCTAGTTTTTTTTAACAATTTCTATGTCACTGTGTTGTTTCCATATAACCAGACTCTGGGCTCTCACTCTACCAATTCAAATTTCTTGAGCTCCATATTTGTTGCTGTAGCAAAGCCCTTTCGTTTTGAATCCTTGGGCTGTTTTTTCCAGTGCAGGTGGCAGCTTGGATGTTTCACCCCCATGTCTTTTATAGTAATTTGTCCGACTCATACTAGAAAGGATTTTTTTTCTTTTTCTAAAATTAGTTACACTTTCTTGTCCTACGGTGGATTTCCCCACTTGAGAGCCTTATTTACTCCAAGACCAACTTCTGTGGCGCCTTGGCTACACTGCTTTTTTTAAACGTTTTGATTCTTCAGAAACACGTCCGTTACTCAATAATTGTGGCACTCCCTTCATATTATGTAATGATTCATCTGGAAGTAGTCATTTCAGTGAGTTTCTTTCTCTTATATTCACTATGCACCTTATTTTCATTCATACTCACCTGCTTAATATCATGTTCAATTACAGGACTCAACATCTGCTTCAAATTGATTGTGAGTTCCTAACATTTGTGTGACTCTGAGAACTGTCTTGGTTTTTCACTGATTCAGTTAAGTTTTTGTGACAAATTGTTGAACTATTTATTTTTGTATCTAGGTTCCCTTTCGGTAGAAGGCACAGGTATTTCATATATATGACCCTACAAGGTTTTTTTTATGATGTTAATTTATTTGGATGATTAATTGTTCTGCTTTATTCTGTGCAGCTTCTTACATCTTCTCGTTCTCAGTTATCTCTTGCTATGTCCTGATGATCAACAACTCCTTCGAAACAGCAACATTCCTGGAAAGCTGGAAGCACGCCAAAATCAACGCCCTTCTCAAAAAGCCCAAAGCGGACCCCAAGGACCTTAAGAACTTTGGGCCCATCTCCCTGCTCCTCTTCCTGGCAAAGGACATCGAGAAAAGCGTCAACCTGCAACTGGCCTGCCACCTGGAAGACAACAACATCTTGGACCCGTCCCAGTCCGGATTCAGATGAAACCACAGCACCGACAGCCCTGATCGCCGCCAAAGAGGACATCAGGTGCCAACTAGGCAACGTTGAAACATGAGCCCTCATCCTCCTGGACCTGTCAGCCGCCCTCGACACGGTCTGCCATCGCACTCTAAAGACACGCCTCCTAGAAGCCGGAATCCAAGAGAAGGCTCTCGACTGGACCACGTCCTTCCTCACCGGCAGAACCCAGAGCGTCCGCCTCCCACCCTTCCGATCCGAAGCCACCAACATCATCTGCAGCGTCCCCCAGGGCTCATCCCTCAGCCCGACGCTGTTCAACGTCTACATGGCCGCCCTCACACAAGTGGCCCGCCATCACGACCTCAACATCATCTCCTACGCCAACGACACCCAGCTCATCCTCTCCCTCACCAAGGACCCACACACCGCCAAAACCAACCTCCACGAGGGAATGAAGGCTGTCGCCGACTGGATGAGGAGCAGCCGTCTGAAGCTGAACTCGGACAAGAGGGAGGTCCTCATCCTCGGACCCACCCCCTCAGCCTGGGATTACTCCTGGTGGCCGACCACACTGAGAACAGCACCAACACCCACCGACCACGCAAGCAACCTAGGTTTCATCCTCGACTCCTCCCTCTCCATGTCTAAACAGGTCAACGCCGTCTCCTCCTCCTGCTACAACACCCTCTGCATGCTTTGCAGGATCTACAAGTGGTTCCCGACCGAAACAAGAAGAATGGTGACACAGGCCCTTGTCAGCAGCAGACTGGACTACGGGCATATGGTTAGGGGATCCCTGAACTCCCGCCAAGACCGTCACCAACAGCCGTGCCAGCCTGCTACGTGCCACCCTGTGCCCAATATTCATGCGCACCCCTCCCGGTGAGGAAGCTGTCCTGTGCCTAACTCCGCCTCTTAAACGTTCAAGTCTAGGGTGCCCATGGGCTGGGTCGAAGGGGTTGGTGTAGCTGCGCTGACAGCTTGGTCACCCTGCCTGTCTTGTGTGACATGTTACACTCTGCTTGACCCTCGCCGCTCTCTACTTCCCCCGGGGTGGTGGATGACACCAGAGTCAGCACAGGACACGCAGCCTGTAGTGCTGATGTTAATGTTCAGGCAGACTGCAACTCTTTTTTAGTGTGCGTCCGGTTTAGCAGCCACGTTAGGTCAAGTGCATAAACATTTGGGTATAATAATCGGAGGAAAAGGATCAGTGCTAGGGTGCCCTTGCCGTATTATGAGCACAGAGACCTTTGATCGAACGCGAACACGTTATGTAATACTAACCAACAAGTTATTATGCAACACTGATCTTAGGCCTAAACTCCTACACCCTTGAATGTTATGTAATGTAACTGGTCCTTTTATAAAGCGCTCTTACACCTTCGGGTACAGAAGTTCGCACTATATAAAAACGCATTCAATAAATAAATGTCACTTGTCGAGGGGCCCGGGGGAGGAGAAGCGAGCAGCTGCACCTTCAAGCACGGTGGGCCGTGGCTTTGCCTCTTGTGTCTCTTTTGGGTCTGTGGAGACCTGATTAGGGTGGGGGTGGGGGTTGCCTGTTACTCTGACAAAAGTGCTGAAGGCTGGGGGGTCACAATAGATTCATCAAGTTGCACCCAGTGGACAGGTATGGAGAGGGTCCAGTTTGACCATCAAAAAGTTAGAGTTCAAATATAATAGTAGGTCATGGGGAGGGCCACTGGAATTATGGGATCCTGTGTTTGCTGCTTCTGCTTTATTTTGCATAATTATCCCTCATCTGGCGCATGATCTGTAGATAAATTGTTTCTAACTCAAAAGGATCAAAGCTTACTGAAAACTGTGGCTGTGTGTGTGGCTGTGTATGTGGCTGTGTGTGTGTGGCTGTGTGTGTGGCTGTGTATGTGGCTGTATGTGGGGCTGTGTATGTGTGTGTGCGGCTGTGTGGCTCTGTATGCCGGGAGCTGGAGGTACTATTGTATTGGCAAATACTTGTGTGAAACTCTTAAAACTCAAAGCTTATTTTAAACATTGCGTGGTGTCACTTACTTTGCTGCTTTTAACCTGCACCACCGCTAGGATCCGCCTCCACTTGAGCGCACAGTCGATCTAAGCGCTGTCACGCTCCTCACCAGCCACAGCGGCCGCCATCAGACCAGGCGTGCACGCTGACCACGCCCACTTAGGCCACACCCCCCCTCTGGTTAAATATGTGCATTTACAGGAAGCGCAGCGGACGAGCGCAGCGGGAGCGCCGTTTGCGTGCCGAAGGCACGCCTAAGGCAAGCCCGTCTGCGCCCGTCCGTGACCAGCCGGGACCCGGGGCCACAAACCCTGGCTCCCACCCCACCTAGAGCAGGACTTACAGCTCGGCGGCCTTATACAGCATAGGTAGAACTACCACTCCCCAGTGCCCCCATATCTTTGCACCCACAGAGCTACCCGCTCGATGTTCGGGGTGCAAACACTCCTTCCGCAATTCTCCGTCGGCCGCGACTCAAGCGTACCGTATGTACGCGCTAAACTGCCATTCCTTACCGAAACACAGCACTCAGATTGCCATGCTGCTCGAGGAACAAAAACCAGACGCAGTTTTTCTGACGGAAACGTGGCTCACTGCTCACTCTGAGCCAGATGTAGTCCAAGCCTTACCTGTAGGCTACCATATCCTTAGAGTGGATAGACCGGTAGGGAGAGGCGGAGGTCTGGCGATCATCCTGAAGAACCAGTACCGATGCCGTACTACAGCAGAAACCATCCCTGAGTGCGAGAGTGTAGCATTCTGCATAGAGTTCAACTCAAATAGCACTTTCTCCGGCACCCTGATATACCGTCCCCCTGAGCCTGTAAAAGAGTTCCACAGGTCTCTTCCAGAAATTATAGCCCAAAGAATTCTTTCTTCCGCCAACCACACAATCCTAGGAGACCTTAATCTCCACTTCAATTCCCCCTCAGACCACATCGCCCAGGAATTACAAGATGATCTGGAAGCTCTACAACTGCTCCAACTGGTTGCAGCCCCGACCCATGAAAAGGGCAATTTACTCGACCCCATATTTAGTAACTGCCTGAATCTAACTGTGGATCATCCCACCCCCCTTCCATGGTCGGACCATTTTTTGGTCCCGTTCACCTGGGTTAAACACAAAACCCCCCAGCTACCTCCCCAAGTCACCACCAGGAGGAACTGGTCAAAACTCCCATTGGAGCTCTGGCTGAAAAACCTGGACTCCACTCGCCCGTCACCCTGCCCAGACCCCAATGTGGCAAACGTCCACTATGAAAGCTGGATCACCAACTCGCTAGACGCGATTCTTCCGCTTCGTAGTTCCTCCTCGAAGAGACTACAGAAATCTGCCCCCTGGTTCTCCGACTCTCTAAAACAGCTAAAACGCCTTTGCAGGCAACGAGAGAGAGCCTGGCGTTTAGACTTCCTCCCAGACAAAAAGGCTTCCTACAAAGAGGCGATCAAAGCCTACAAAGAAGGGATCAGATCGGCCCAGGCAACTTACTACTCTGAGAAAATTTTAGAAGCGAAATCTAAGCCCAAGGAAATTTTCCATATTTTAAAGCAATGTTCCAGTGCCAACACGGCCCCCCTCCTAACAAAACCCAGGACCAATTCAACGAGCTCGCGGATTTTTTTCATAACAAAGTTCTAAAAATCTACTCTGCCTTCCCAACCGTAGCCACATCCCCGGATCCGATTAATCCACTTCCCCCTAGACCACCCCTCCACCCTGACCAGCCTTCCCTCGAGCACTTCCCTCCGCTGGACCTCAACACTTTAAGCAAGGTGGCACGACAAGTCAAGTCGGGCTCTCCCTGTGATCCTGCTCCTCCAGAAGTCCTGATGCAGGCAAGCAAACCTACCCTGCCTATAATCATGGATCTTTTAAACACATCCATATCCGCCTGCTCAGTCCCCATGGCTTGGAAGCAGGCCATGGTACGGGCACTGTTGAAGAAACCCAGCCTAGACCCAGATGATCACTCCAGCTACCGCCCCATCTCACTTCTCCCTTGGGCTAGCAAGGTGTTAGAGAAGTATATAAACGCGCAGCTGGCCCAGTTCCTGGAGGACCACTCTCTATTACACACATCCCAGACAGGCTTCAGACCGAAGCATGGCACGTAAACCGCCTTGCTAGCGGTCACCGAAGAAACTCGAAGGATACTGGACCAGGGAGGATCAGTGGCAGTGATCCTCCTTGATCTAAGTGCCGCCTTCGATACGGTCAGCTATACCACCTTGCTGGACCGTCTCTATAACATCGGAGTTTCAGGTGACGCTTTAAGGTGGTTTGACTCCTTTCTGTCTCGGAGGTCGTTTCAGATCTTCGACGGAAAGAGAGTGTCCTCCAGCAAACCCTTGAGCTGCGGAGTGCCACAGGGCTCCTCCCTGAGCCCTGTACTGTTCAACGTGTACATGAGGCCGCTGGCGGGTGTTGTCGAACCATATGGCATTAAAATCGTATCATACGCCGACGACACCCAGCTTGTGGTCTCGCTGGCCACGGAGAACAACAGGCACTCCCCAGCAGACCTGCTAAAATGCCTAGAGGACGTCAAGGGATGGATGACCAACTCCTCCCTAAAACTAAAGGGAGAAAAGACGGAGCTTATGCTCCTAGGCCCAACCTCCCCTGTGTCTTTCACTTCCTTGTGGCCCAGTGCACTGGGCCCTCCCCCCACTCCTAAAGAAAGTGTTAAAAGCCTGGGAGTGTGGCTAGACAACAAACTTTCCTTCTCCACCCAGGCCACAAAACTGTCCGCCACTTGTTTTGGCCTACTCAGAATCCTGAGGAAAGTTCTCCCGCTACTTCCCCTAGAGGCCAAAAAGGTGGCGGTACAAGGTCTGATTCAATCCCGCCTGGATTCAAACAATGCCCTATACGTGGGAGCTCCGGAGATGACCCTCAGGAAGTTGCAAGTTGTTCAAAACTGTGCAGCACGCACCCTGCTGAAAATTCCGCGCACCCAATCAGCCAGACCCGCTCTAAAAAGTCTCCACTGGCTGCCAGTGAGGCAGAGAGTGGCCTTTAAAGCGCTGTGCTTGGCGCACCGCGCCTTCTGGAAAACGGGCCCTGCCATCAACACCGACCTTGTCACTCCCTACCACCCTAACAGGAACCTTCGGTCGACGGAGGCATTCCTCGCCGTTGTTCCCAGAGTTAAGCGAGCCAGGTCTGGAGGCAGGCGGTTCTCTCTGAACACCGCCAGGCTCTGGAATACTCTCCCCATCTCACTTCGGTCAAACCCAGACCTCCTCGCATTCCGTAAAAACCTAAAGACACTGCTGTTTGCTCAATCCCATGTACCTTAGCTCCTCTTCCCCTCACTTTCCCCTCACCCCAGCGCTTGGACGCCTGCGGGCAGCAATCGCGCTTAATAAATATTTTTACAATACAATACAATGTGTGTGGCTCTCTGTATGTGTGTGTGTGGCTGTGTGTGTGTGGCTTTCTGTATGTGTGTGTATGGCTGTGTGTGTGGCTGTGTGTGTGGCTTGCTGTATGTGTGTGTGTGGCTGTGTGTGGGAGAGACAGCAGTGTGAGAGACAGCAGTGTGAGAGAGACAGCAGTGTGAGTGTTCTAGGGAGAGAATGGTGTGTGGGAGAGCATGGTGTGTGTGCATTTGTGAGAGATTAAGCTATTGGCATTGTAAATGACAATGCCATTTATTTATGTTTTCAAAACCAACACATAAATAAAAATTTTGTCATTTACAATGCCAATAGCTCTTTATTTGCGAAGGAGAGACCATTGCATTGTAAATGCTTGTTGTTTCTTTATTGGAGTGCCAGAGAATACCTTGACGCCAGTCCCAGAACAAGGCCAGGAACACCGGGAGGAAGATATCCGGAAGTCTAACAGAGGAACACCTGAGGATCACGAGCCAACGCAGAGCCCTATTACGTAGTGACATTTCTGTGTGTAATACTGGCTTCAAGAAGGAGACGATTACTATATAAAATAAAACCCTCACTAAGTCAGTCTGTTGTCCAGCCCTTTTCTTCAGACCCGCTACACCAATGTATTGAAACTTCTGAGAATTTCTAAGACAGAACTCCATACATTCAACAATTAACTCGGAGCACAAGTAGCACTCCATTAGAACTTGACCAAAATTATGCATATTTTATGGTTTTGGAAAAACAGGAAGGGAGGGAAGGAGGAGAGGCAGGAAGGTCATTGAAAGAAATCTATTAAATAATATCTCTCACCCAATCGAAGAAGAATGAACACTCGCAATATCAAATTTTTATAACCCCTTTCAGAGGGCCATGGAGCTACTTGGCCCAACTGTGTTGGTTTAGGCCTTTTAGTCCTGTTCTCCTTCGGCAGACCTTTTTTATTATTATTAAATATTTATAGAGTCCTGCTGTCGCCTCAAAGATATCCTGGCACCTGTGTCTTCTAGAAAGCCACTAGGCAATCAAGGGGACTGTAACCTAATTGCATGGAAATAGCCAGGTTTTAAGTGTTTTCCTGAATTGTAGGAGATCCCTACTGTTTCTCAATGATGCTGGTACTTTATTCCAAAGCTGTGCTGCCTTCAATGAGAAGGTTCGTCCTCCCTGTCTTGTTTTCTGAATACAGAGAAGAATTGAAGTCCAACGATTGTAGGTTTCTTGATGGTACATATTATTTGAATTTCATTTGCAGCAATTTAAGGCCCTTTCGCTGAATTGCTTTGAAGACTATGCACAATTATTTGAATACTGTCCTTACCATTATTGGAAGGCAGTTGAACTCTTTAAAAGCTGTAGAGGAGGATAACATTCTTAGTCTGTTCTGTGATAGTTTTGCAGCTACTCTTTACAGTCTTTATTTTACGTAATCTGTACTCCTAGGAACAAAGATTTGCAGTAATCAATACTACTTAAGATAGTACTATGCATTATCAATGTTCTAGCCCGTATAGATACAATAAGTAAGAGTTTCCTCAAGTTACGTAGTAGTGCAAGGCGAGTAGCTGCGATCTTGTTGACACGGCTCTCCATGGATAACTTATTATCAAAAGTTACCACAAGATTACAACTCATCTGTGAGGCTTCTAAATCCCTCTCATTTGTCAATGGCCAAAATTTATTTGAGAGTTCCATTGAGACTTTATTGGATGAGCAGCAAAAAAATTCTGTTAAAGCTCTTTAAACTTTTAAGGAGTTGTTCCTCAGCCATTTCGCAATATCCTTCAGACAGTTGTGGAAGGAGTCTAGCTTACTGTAACAACTATTTGAGATATCAGCGACTCTGAGGACATTCTGTACTAACTGGTCTATTGTTGGAGTGGTATTTTCAATATCCACTAAAATCTTCTTAATCTTGTTCTCAAAGAACAAGGTAGGTCATTAGAGTGCTTGAGAGGTTGAGTAGTTGGACTAATAAATTCTGTATTCATCACTTACTGCATGATGTCAAATATATTGTTTGAACTGTTTGCAGCCTCTATGATTGTCTTAGCATAGTAATTCTCCTTTACCTTGCGTACCTCTGTTTTGTATTCATTTAGTGCAACCTTCAATAATTGTTTGTCCTCTTCTAAGTAGAGTTTACGCCATTTCCTTTCTAATTTTTTACATGCTTGTTTTATTACTTTTAGTAGTTCTGTCTACCAATGTGAAGCAGGCCTTTGCTAGGATTTGCTATTTTTGATGGGTATTTCGTTGTCCAGTGTCTCTAGATTCTTAGCATATAAGGAGTCACAGTTCTCATCACTAGTCTTCGAGGTGTCGAAACATGCTGCCAAGTCAAATACCTTACCTTGTTTCAGTCTTTTCAGTTTATGACACGCTCTACTCAGCCTTTTCTCAGCAAGTTCCTCATGTTGAATTAAGAGTTCATTTCTTCCTATGAAAAACCATCAGCGCATGGTCGGTACAGCTCAGCTGCGTAATGCCCTCATCAAAATTAAATCCTCTGAAAAGAAAATGAAATCTAAAGTATCTAGTAAGTGTTGGGCCATGTACTAGGTGTTGTAGACCCATTATTTCATATGACCCTTGCAATTCTTTGAAGGGTGGTAACTTTTTGTCTCCCGCCCATATATTAAAATCCCCTAGAAGGAAGAGATTTGAGTGTGTCCGTGCCATGTTAGATACAAGCTCTATAAAACGTTGTAGGCAGGGACTTACTGGGTCCCGGGATCGGTAGCATCAAATTCCATAAAATATACTACTTTTTTCCGTCTTTAACGTGAAGCCCATTAGATCTGGCCCCACCAGTTTTTCTAGGTGTAAGGCGGTGATGTTCCAGCTTTCTTAAAAAATTATTGCTACACCACCTCCCCCTTCTGGCCTTCCATGCTGCATGCAGGACTTTTTAACCCTGCGGACATGCCCTCCCAAAATCAATGTCTGAATCTTGTAAAGCCCACATCTCATTTAAGAAATAATGCAACCCAGTCATTGGTTTCTAACAACATAATCGTCTACAAGGAGTGTTTTATCAACGGCCTTGCATTAAGTAATCTGCATCTATGGTTAACATTTCTTTCCTTGAGGTTAGGTATGAAAGTAATATAGTCTTTCTTTGGGCTAACTATGTCCCGCCTTAGTGTATCATAACTACCGCTCTTACCTGACTATATAAGTTGATGACTTGTATGGCGCAGAGCTACTATGGATCCTGATCCATGGATAGCTACTATGGATCCTGAGCAACTGGGCCAAGAACCCCTTCTGCACTTGGCTCTCAGTAGTAGCTGTGATCGAAAAGCCAAGGCTCCCTCAGGGATGGGTGGGTGTAGATACAGATCAGCCAGGCCAAGAAAATCATTACAATGTTAATAGACCTGCAGGTCAAGCGACTTAAATAATCTACTCGACCTAATTTTAATGCCCTTGACCTATAAACTGGTTTCAAAACATGTGTTCCTGGGCAAATATTTAAATTCACTGAGTCACCATTTTCTTCATTATCATATATGAGAGGCCCTTCAAATATGCGATTTCAGAATGTCTGCTGTACAAAAACTATTTTATTTGTTTTAAACATACTTTTGTTCCATATATAATACAAATCTAGCCACATATAGGATACAGAAGACCCCTCACTTATCTCTTAGTTCATTAAAAGCATTGTCATTGGGGTGGGGGAAGAAATTTCTCAAATCATGTTTAAAACCTATCACTTTTGATAAATACATAACTAAAGCATGACATGGTTGCACGCTGTCATTTGTAATCAGCAGATTTTACATTGAAATTGTTCCCACTGACATGCAGTTTTACTGATAAAACTATATAGTGTACAAACAAAAATGTTTGGAAATCGAGTTCCTGTAAATATTTGGCAGTCATTTGCACATCATCAAGTTAAGTGCTTATGTTTATTTTGCTCCTATTCAAAATTTTGTTTGCATCACACTTTTCAATTAAAAAAAGAATTTGCTTAAGTAAATCCAGGTATATTTGTACTATTCATTTACAAGCAATTTAAAAGCTAAGTGTTGACAAAACCCTCTAACTGTAGTAAGAGAAAGAAAAATAAACTCAATTTTCCAAGCAGCAATTAGTAAAAAGCCAAACTGACATGTGACGTCTTTCCTTGTACAGACAGCAAATGTGTCAAGATAAAAACAAAATTTAAAGGCATCTTCATTGCTCATTCGCTTTTTGAATAAACAGAACATCTGTTCCTTTTCAGATTGCGTTCAGCTCGAGAGGCGAGAGCTACTAAACTGTGCCATTAAGGACCTCACTAAAATCATTTCTGTGAATCCAAACTACGGTGGACCATACCCTTAAGACTTTTCTTGCTTTCTTTCTTCAAATCTTGCTGTCCCTTTGTTCGCGTTGCCCTTAGGCAGACCCGCTGTGCCTACTAATCAATCAAGCACTTCTCTGGGTTGAAACATTGATGTGCCTATCATAATCCTGACCGTACTCTCTCCGCCCCACATGAGATGGAAATTTGAATCCCAAGATTTATATACCTAAGGATGGATGTTCTTTGAATGACCAGTTTTTAACCATCCATACAGCACTATATATATATATATATATATCTCGTAACACTTAGCACTTTTTCACTATATCACATGCACCGTTTGAACAACTCATATGTTCATGAACTGTGACAGCCTTCTAATGTTATCTTGACATCATAAAATGTAAAAGAATGTATTGAATTATCACTTATTACAACTTCGGATCCATGCAATCCTTTGGTGTGTTGTTAGTCCTTCCTTCTCTTACATTTTCATTGCTTATTACTGAAAAGTTTGAGTACTTTTTTCTATTAATATTATTCAGTAAACCTAGAATCAATTATGTACCCGACAGAGCCAACATTTTCAACATTCTTGTACACCCAGGTTCTGAGGGGCACTGGGTCATCCCATTACACTAGATATTTAATAGTTATCAGGCAAACCCCTGTCACACCCTCCTCCATGTAAAATGTTCAGGGTAAATCCCCATTCATTGCTGGCCTCATCCAGGGAATGCAAAGTAATTGGGTGTACTCAAGAGTTATCCCATTGATGCTAGGAATTGGTCAAAAGTGCCCTTGGCTCCCCAGTACAATTTACAGCAGGCCCCCTTGAGCCCCAAAGCCCTATATCCAGTCTTACTCACTCTGGCGATTTGGCAGTGTTCCACGGTGCAGTGAGGGCCCTCTCCTTGGGCACCCACGTGTTCGGATCCTATGTGGTGAAGTTGGGCGGCTTGCGATGGTCGCGGCCAGTGCTTAATTTGTAAAATATAAACTTCCCCTTGCCCCGCCCACTTCCTGAACTGGCTCCACCCACTTAATTTCTTGACCCCACCCACATCCACAAGCCTCAACACATCAGAGCCTCCTCCTCACTTCGTGAGTTTTGCAAAATGCTGAATATATGCATCACGGGGACCTTCGCATGATGCTGAATATATGCACCACGGGGACCTCACACCCGAACAGCTACCCAAGCACCTGGATACCCTCTCAGGTGATTAGTGCATTATACAAATCAATATAACATAACATAACATATGGAAAGCCTATGAAAACAACTCAAAAGTGAACTCAAATTAGGGAGTGTGTGTGCGTCTCAAAATGCAGCTTTAGGAAAGGTCTTTTGAGGACTTGAGGCAACTTGGCAAACTAAAGAGAATGTGCTTATACAGTGCTGTTTTAGTTTAAAAGAAAGGAAAAGATGAAGGAAGGAATACATTAAAAAAGGCAGCAACAAATGCAGGCAGGAATGGGATTAAAGGAGTAAGGAAAAAACTAAGAAATGGATGAAAGATGGCAGAAATAAGAAAATGTGAAAGGAAGAAATGGAAGAATAGAAAGAAGAAAGGATTGGAGGAAGACAAGCGGAAGGAAGGGTTGAGGATAAGAGAGGAAGAAATTAGAGAAGGGATGAAGGAAGGACCAAGAAAAAAGAAAGGAAGGAATGAATGGAGGAAGGAAGGAAGAAGATATGCACCAAAGGAGGGGTGGGGAATGAATGAGGATGTAAGGAAGCAAGAATTGAAAGAAGAAAGGAGGCATGGCTTGAGGTGCTGAGGAAGAAAAAAAAGAAAAAGATGAGAAGAGAGGTCAGGGGAATTGATACAAGCATGAAAGGTACTGGGTCAAGGAGGGGCAGAGAAAATAATGACCGAGGAATATTGCAACTAAATTGAAAGAAAAAAAAGATTAGAATAATTTGTGTGTCCTTGACACATCATGCATGTTTGTAAATCACATATTCGCCAGAGGAGGCCTTGCAACTGAATTCAAAATGCTGTTATCCAACTCAAAGGCACTTATTGCTTCCACCTCAGAAAGATGAACGGCTGGGTGGCCACGCCAAGATTTAAATTTATGACCCTCGGATCAAACATTTCACCAATTGTTTCATACACACAGACAAAAATGCACACACACCCTCCCCCTCTCCCCACCAATCTTACTGACCAAAAGGTGATGGCGCTAAGCTAGTGGAGAAATTAATGTATGCCAGGTGAAAGAATGAGAAGAGAAAGAAGGGAGTACATTTTGATGGTCGGTTAACATTTGATGGAATCTTTCAGCTTTGGTGTGATCTAAATCTCTTGGACCTAAACCTTTTATATCAACAGAGCAGCTTTACTTTTACTGTAACTTTCAGCATTCTGTTGTTTGAAGGCTTGGTCATCTTTTGAGACATACTCTTTTGGGACCCCAGGGGCGTGGGAGGTCAGTTATGCAGCAAATGCAGGGGCTGTGAGGGCGCCTCTGAACTCCAAGTATTGATGTTTTTACTGCCAAACAGGAACGTTTAGGCCCATTTTCTTTGATAGCATTAGGGCCCATGGAGACTTGCTATGCCAGTGCCCACCCCCTCTTCGTTTCTATACCCTTTCCTCTGAGCCTGTGGATGTATTCCGTGTCTGCACACCAGTCTCTGCACAGCACATTGTTAATTTCTAGTTCACTATGGTCTAGATAAATACTGCATAGACATGCATGTGCATAGAATATAAATCTAAAATTTACAAGTCTATTGTGTTTAAATGTATGCATTGGTATTTGCCCCAGGTGGGGAAAACGCCTAGTGAAATTGGAGAGTGACGTTTTTCAGCTTCCCTCGGGTCGGATCTACAGCACACTGAGTGTCAAAGAGCACAACCAGAGGAAAGACGAAAATGTGACCGGATCAAAAGCACTCAGCACTCACAAATTCCAGAAGCCAAGACAGTGGCCAAATGTGACCGGATCAAAAGCACTCAGTACTCACACATTCCAGAAGCCAAGACAGTGGCCAAATGTGACCGGATCAAAAGCACTCAGCACTCACACATTCTAGAAGCCAAGGCAGTGGCCAAATGTGACTCGTGCAACATCAGTAGGCACCGCCCCCTCTGTAAGTGCAAGGGGAAAAGGAGCACTGTACAGTGCGTCCAGATTGGAGTCTGTCTAAGTCACACCCTCTTCCAACCCTCATTGAGGGAATCGCTTAGGACCACACTCCAGGCTGTTGTCATCACGCCGTCATTGCTTTATGGAACTCAAAACAAAGTGTTAGGTGCCTGCACCTACCTCCCCGTCTTAATAACCTTTCTCTTACTCGTGCGTTCTCTATTGATCGTACAAAAATAGCTTCAAGTCTTCAGTGTTTGCTTTTATTATTAGCCCGTCTTCTGTGTTGATGCATAGATACAAATATTAGATGTCGTATAGTTACCCGCAGTCTCAGTCTCTCTGTATCTCTACTTTTACTTATTAGGGGCCTTCTTATGGTCCTCATTTGGGCAATATATAGGTGCTTGAATACTTGGGGCTGGGAGGACTGAAGATTCCGACTGAACCTCTGCACCTAAATTAGGCAATTCCAAGTTTCTAATCTACGGAATGGGGGAATAACTATGCAAATGGTAAATAACAAGTGGAAATCTCAATAGTTTGCCTTGTTCTGAAGAATACTCCACTGACATTTACCTAATGCTGTTTGCAGGTGGGAAATATTTACAAGGGACCGGGCATATCCGTCGTGGGGGATGCGGCAAGGAATCGTTCCAGGCCGTGGTAGGCTGGGGTAGCATTTTCTGCTCCAGCTGAGGTACTGTTGGGTGAAGTATTATGGGCACTAGCCCTTCATTAGGGATAGCAAATGAGAAAGAGGCAGAATGCTGTTAAGCTACTGGAGTCAGGGCACGCACAGAGCAACTCTTTCTTTATTGCCAGTGTCACTTTACTGGTGTAAGAAAGTGTAGGACATTCCTTTTAGGAGAGAGGGCCTGCACAGGAAGGTGTACCCCTGGACGCCTCATTCCTCCCAAAAAACAAAGAAGGGTCAACACGTTCAACAGTGGAAAACAAAACAAATAAAACAAGTGACCACAATGAGTATATTGACATCAAAGCTCCGCCCCGTTCGGACCCCCCTCTTCCGGGGCCCCCACCTACGCTCCCTGCACAGGGCCACCATGAGCCTAGAGCTCGGTGTGATGACTTTATTTCAGGTCAAGGAAAGGTGAGCCTTCGCCTGTGTTCACAAGTCAGAGACGACACCGATGACGACAGCTTGACATCGTCTTTTGGCTTTAAAGCTATTAAGTGTCCGAGCGCACACGCATTCGCAAACACTTTCGAATGGAGGGATTAGCTGAATATGAACCACAAAAATATATCCAATCACTATTTGCCTTCAAAATGAAGCTGCCCTGTGATTGTTGAGACTGTGCGTCATCCAACTTCAGGCTGCCTGTAATTTCTTATTGCGCACATGTCTACAGAGTTTAATATGCACCGAGGCAGGCCTCCAATCCAATCCTGAAGCCACTCTCCTCTTTGCTAAAAAGAAAAACTTGAAAGGGGCATATAGATTGGCTGAGACACGTAATTCAAGCACTCCATCTAAGAACAGGGAACTGCTTTCTCTCTTTCCTCTGGCTCTCAGACAGTGCTGCTGGATGGACGAGCCAGAGGAAAGGTCAGTCTGTCATTCGCTCCTGCGCAGCTTAATTCACAGCAGCAACAGCCTTGTCACTTATGACTAGGAGAAGAACAAGGAACATGCACCACAGGCAAACAATAATTACTGGGCACACCGCCGAGGAGAGAGAAAATCTCTAGACCCGGCCCTGGGAAATAAGTGCTGGTGCTAAACTTCGGAAAGCACCGGCACAAATTAAGCACTGGATTAAAAGTTTAGTGATTAAACTTGGCACATTTTTGACTAGTGACTTGTGTGCCATTTAAAGTCGTTCTAGTGTTCATCAGTATTGGCATCTGTAGTTGTTGTTGTTGTTGTTCATGGGCTCAGCCTTACTGATTAGAGCCACACCCATTGTAGTTATAGCATCGTCCACACTACAGCGACCCCTCCTGGCATATGGGGGTCACCGTTTTCGGTAGCCACAACTCCTGTGTTCCTGGCCCAAAATAAATTTACCAGTGACCCCTTCTGGCATAAGGGGGTCACTGCAGTGTTTCCTGGTGTTTTCTGTACAACGCTTTAGATGCGGCTCTGAACAAGGCAGGCCTCTCCTGGCATGAGAGAGTAGCAGAGCCCATATTGCACTCATGCAATGGCCTGATCGGTTCACAGCCTCACACCTGACTCATGGAATCCTCATGCAGTGTCCCCCTGGACCTCACTCCCTCCAGTGCTCTCCTTTCCCTCACAGGGCCTATTGGCATTGGCAAGAAGGCAGGTGATGGTGCTCCAGGGCACCAAATGTGATTAAGGGTCTGAATCTTCGAAGTTTTATGTTGGGGTTCTGCTCCTTTTGAAGTGGGCACTTCTCTCTTTCTTCCTTCCTCGTGAAAGATGTCTATCACAGCAGGCGAGACTCCGAAGTTGGTTGTCCCACAACACAATTCATGGGAGTTCACACCTGGATGTCAGCCACAGTGACATGTGCATCAAAAAGTTAATCCCTACTCTTTTTGATTCTCTTATCAACCCCATCTCTCTTCTTGAGATGTGTCCAGACCCCTTCCTTGTGATCTATCACTCAATCAAAGAGCAGTCTTTTGAATGTAAAGAGAGTCTCTTCCTTTCCCTTAAGTGTGTTTCCCACCCAGCTCACAGGAATGCATCAATACACAAAACTGTCTGGGGAATTCCTCTCCTCATGTCTTCACCAGGCAGGCCTGAGCTTCCCAAAATGGAACCCAGGGTCTTTCATATAATATACCACTCCAGGAACACTTATGCAGTGCACATTCAATCCAGCACTGTTAATTCTCTGCATTGTACCCTTGCATGGACACATGCATTAAGTACGCACAATTAATCTACGCTCACTGTTCAGCACTGAAGCTTTTCTACATACAACTGATGCGAGTCACTACTCCTGCGCTATGCAACACTCCACATCTGCCTGATGTAGCCAAGGGTAAGTAAAGCACACAGCAGAGGAGCTTTTAAGCGAGTGAACCTGTAGGCCTAAAGCCGGTGGCACAGGGTAAAAAGATCCTGTTCTCTACTAGAGCTCAATACACAGTATGCTGCCAACACCACTCTCGTGCTGCTTAACTTCTGGTGAAGGCAGTAGCCTTCCACCACAGTAAGGGTATTACTTTGGGCACCCCACCTGGACCAACAAGACTGCAATCCATGAGACAGGCCTATGTCATGGCGCACACATTTGATCCATGTTCGCCTGAAACTAAAAAATCTGCATTAGGGATCCACACAATGGTACAGTTGGATGCTCAAGGCAGAGGTACACATCTTTACCATGCAGAGGACTTTTCCATCACAACACACATTATACAGTTATTGCAAGCGAGTTCAAATATTGCAATTCTAACATTAAAGAACAAATGGGTACGACTTGGGTCTCCACATTCTTCCCTGTAAAGGGTCCTTGCTCACCTGTTCTAGGGAGGATCCCACTGTGTCAACACTGAAAACTCATATGATTTGTCTTTATATAATACTTTAGGTCTGGCGGAGAGGACTGAGGTACCTTCCTCACCAACTCCCTTTCGATCTCAATTGTAACCACTTCTCCTAGGTCACATGTCAACAACAGAAGAAAATCTCTGACCATTTACATAGTAAAAAAAAGGGTCAGAGGACGGTTTGTGAATACTTACAAACTCACACATTTGTGCATGTACTCAAACTCCCAAAGCACCTTCTAACACCTACTTCCCATCCAGCGTATTGGAGCTACTTTGGTGTAATTACATGCAGCTTTGGCATAAGGTTACACAGGAGAAAGTGGATTTATTCCAGGTGGGTTCAATTTTGTGAGAATCTAGGATATATAAATCCAGCCCTTTTATGGACGCAATAAAGATACAATTACAACCGAAAATACATTTAATAGTAGGCCACTATGTTTTAATGTATCTATATCAAAATACTATTTTTGCAGAATGTGTGTATTAACAACTACGAAATGTAGTGTGTGCTTGTATATTCGACAAATGGTGCACATATTTGTGTTTATCTAAGTCCTTTTGTTCAGAATCGGAGTGTATACCTTAACTGCAGTGCATTGTCGGCTGTTGTCAATGGTAATGTTGGGAATGTTCAACCGGTCTTTCTGTACAAACGACTCCCACTGGTCACATAATTAATGTATTGTATGAATGTACACCATACAGAGGCTAATCGACAGAAAGGGCTGAATATTAACAGGAAGAATACAATACCATTCTCAAGAGAAGGTCCAAGAGCAGAGCTTACAACTGCAAATTACATTTCCTTTACTGGCAAATGCATCCTTGTATCATGGTGTGTTCAGCTATGGCGTTTTGTAGTAAGTAAAGTAGTATGTATAGGAGAACTCCTATAGTACTGTTTTATGTAATCCTACATGCCTTTGTGAATTAGCCATAAAAAATCTAAAATGTGAATAAAATAGGAATATTCATGGAATATTCATGTAAAGCTAGTACACAGAAAAAGGACCTCTTTGCACTTTTACTAATAGGGAGTTGAGTATTTCTTGGCTGCTTTCCAAAGGCAGGTAAGAATACCTCAAAGAGTACTCCAGTAGTTCTTCCCATATTCATAAAAGCTTTTGTGAAAGCCACTATGTGCCCATGCAACTGAAGAAAAACTTGGCAGGTCCGGCACTCCTAAAATATATTAACCCTTAGTCTCTTTCACAAGAAAATACTTGCTCTATATGTCTATGTCACTTCCAGATTCTGTACTCCATCACCAACACTATATGCCTTACTTGTGATTAATGAGACCATGGGCTTACTCTGATTGAAAATATATCTCTTACCTTGGTAATGCCCAAAGCACCAATATTTGCCCCAAAGGATCCAATGCCGATACCCGAGCCCCAGGCTCCTGTAAGTAATACGTTGATACCCTGGATGCCAATTCCTCGATTAACAGCCTGCCTTGTAGGAGGTGGTGCCCCAGCCAGCCGGGCACAGGAGTGATAGTCCCCTATGGCGTCCACCATGGTTGCAATCACTGCAGCCAACATGCCAACTATTATACCCACGTTGATTGTGGGTCTTCCCCACTGTCCTACAAAAGAAAACATTAAAATACATGTGTTTAAAATATAATTGTACCAAGTGAAATGATTTGAAGAGCACTTTCTTGACAGACACATATGGCTCCAAGATTTGAAGCCATGGTCCAGTATGAGGGGTGAAGGGCACCTTGGAAGGAGCATTGAGGGCCCAAGGATTTCCCCAATAGTGCCTGTCCTTTACTTTGCCCTTTTTTACCTTGCGTGACACTTACTTCCCTGCAGTTAATTCAACAGGAACTTTACTTTGTTGACAGCAAAATCATTCCACCCAAAACAAAACAAAAACTACTTGTAAGATAAATGCAATTTAGAATTGGCATTACAAAACATTTAAAAGTTTATTTAATTTTGTTGTTACTGACCTCCACCGAGGTCTACGATCAACAGTTTAAAAAACATATTAAATACATAATTATTACATCCCATCATGTAAAACCTCTATCATACATAATTCCAACAGCAAAGTCGTAAAACCCTTCATAAAAAAATTGGTCAAAAAAATGTAAAGAATTTATACAATTTAAAACAGGTAAATTCATGTGGTGTTTTTTTTTAGCAATTCCATTATATCTTGATGCGTGTCCACCATATAGCTCTTTGCCAGCAGTAATACACATTTGGCTCTGGCTTCATATATTGCTGGATATAAATCATATCTTGAATTCCTGCAGAGCATAGCTCACAGACACTGGCTTTTTGGGGGTTCTTATAACTTTTCACCAATACATTATTTAAAAGAACTCTTCCAAAGCATATAGACATATAAAGCCGACAAACACTATTCTGAATTTGAAACAATAGATATGGTCGGACTGATCCTGATGAAATATTATTACAAATAGTGTTATATAATTTCAAGGAGTAACAGTGATCCTAGTCCGACCTGAAGCTAAAATGCAGGGATTGAATTTTTAAAAAACGTCGGAGCAGCTCTATTGACCATTTTGCACTCAAAATATTCCAACGCTCGAAACAAATTTCCCCCCAAAATTGTGTAGGTTTCAGTGTTATACAAAATCTCTGTTCTAAGTAGAGATCCTAGGGAAGTACTTGGGGCATGGAATATTTTATATTCCCATTGAATAATATTAGCTAAGGATTGCACAAATGTCGCCACTAATTCAAGTTCTAGACTTAATAAGTAGACCGGAATGGGTGAACTTTGTGAGCAAAAGTTTCTCAGAATTTTCGCTTCACACTTGTTTAGGATTGCCCAAGATTCTATTGGAGTGCGCTCCAATGTGCAGGATATTGTAGGGGGAATTTCTGCTTTATAGATTCGAATTAGGTGATCAAAATATCTTCTACCCATAAAACACTACAGTGAGCAAGCTTTTAGAATACATTTTTTGGCATAATTTTCACTTCATGCAAATACAATAGGACATCTGAGAGGTACAAAGAAAATAAGACAATTGGCCCACAAATCTGGTTTGTTCTTCGACACCAAAATCATTACTCCATCTGGGCTCATTGCTGCCGATGCTCTTGCTTTCATTATGTACCCAACAAAAAATTAGTAAATAATGTATGGCAATGTAATTTTGTTTAAGTGAGGTGGGGTTGTGTTAGGATTTGTTAACAGTGATTCACTGAAAAAGGATTGAACACAAATTAATTAAGGGTTGGACTTAGGGGAGTGTTAGAATAACATCCAAACACAAAGATGATACGGCATGGTGGACAAACACAGCAAAGCATGTTCCTGCTGTGGCATCAACGCACTCCTTGACCCACCTTCTATGTCCACGGGGGGTTCTCTGCTGAGCCCCTGAAGCCTTGCAGCCCATTGCAGCAGGCACTAAGCCCTGCCTGGGCAGTAGGGGATCTATGCTGTCGCTCCAATGCAGTGGAACACTGAAGGGGAGGGGAGCAGGCGGTGATCCTTAAAGAGCACCCACAGCAGTAGAATACCATGTTGAAACTATGCGTAAGCACAACATTTAAAATTTACAGTGGTGCTGGCATTGCCAAGCGAGATGTGTTAAATGTCTTCATTCCAGAGCCTCCTAGGCCGGCTGATTCACAGTATTCTACATGTGCATACTATACTAATGAACTAAGAGAAGGGATAGCCAGTGGCGTAATGCAAAGCGATTGGCCAGCTGCAGAACATGAGGAGCCCCTGAGCAGTGTCATCTTAAGAATTTGTGTGGCCCCATGCGAGATATATTTTTGGGGTCCCCTAGGTGGAACAAGTTTGAATAAATTACCCTTGTTTAGCTCGCTCAAGTCTTCCTAATGATAAACAATGTTGAATTATATGTTCAATGTTTGGAAAGATGCATGCAAGTACAGTGGGAAGCTAAAACCTGCCTATTTTCCTCTAGCCAAATAGTACCAAAACAAAGCTTGAAAATGCATTGAAAAAACCATACTTAATGAACTTAGATTTGCTTGCAGCAATATTTTATGTGTCGTTCAGTGTCTTACAAACTTGGTACTTCCACTGAAACAAGTACTGAAACAACACTTTTGGCGGTGACGGATAATATCAGGGCCCAGGTGGATCAGGGTAAGACAGTCGTCCTGATACTCTTGGATTTATCGGCGGCTTTTGATACCGTACCACACGACCAACTACTGAAAGCCCTGGAAGGGAAAGGTATTCGAGACAAGGCATTGGGATGGCTACAATCCTTTTTGGCGGATCGAACACAATCAGTGTGTCTGGGTGATTTCATTTCTCCCCAGCGAAACATTAAATATGGGGTTCCTCAGGGGGCTTCATTAAGCCCAACCCTGTTTAATGTATTTGTTTCCTCATTGGCAGCCATTGGAAGAAAGTGGGGTGTTGAAATGTGTTCTTATGCTGACGACACCCAGCTGATGGTCACCATTGATGAGAAAGATGATCCTAAAACTCGACTACTAAAATGCCTGACTGAGCTGGCCAATTGGATGCAAGAGCACTGTCTGAGATTAAATGCAGACAAATCAGAAATCCTCCTGTTTGGCAAAAATCCCCAGCTCTGGGACAACAGCTGGTGGCCAAGTAACCTGGGCTTGCCCCCAAATCCTACCATAAAAGCGAAAAACTTGGGTGTGGTACTGGACAGTGCTCTGTCCATGAAATCACATGTCTCCACTGTCTGTGGCAGAGGCTTTGCATTATTGAAAATGCTCAGACGAGTCTTCCCCTGGATTCCGACTGAGTGTAGGAAGACCCTTGTCCAGTCGCTGCTGATGAGCAGACTGGACTACGGCAACTCTCTGTTTGTTGGAATGGCAGACTATCTTTTCTCTAAACTGCAGATAGTGCAAAATGCCGCGGCAAAGGCTGTATGCAATAAGAAGAGATATGATTCGGCCAAAAGTTGCATGCGAGAACTACATTGGCTCCCAATGCGACAAAGAGCCAACTTCAAATTACTGTGTATCACACACAAGGTACTTTACAATACAGGCCCTACCATTCTACACAATAAAGTCAAATTCCATAGACCATCGAGGAACCTTCGATCCAGAACTTCAGGAAGAGCAAACACCACCCACGTGAAGACTGTCAGGATGGGAGAGCGGGCTTTTTCTCATCTAGCTGCAACCAAGTGGAATGATCTACCTCCCAATCTCAGACTGACAGAATGTCTCTTATCATTTAGGAAACAATTAAAGACACTACTCTTCCCTAAACCAGAGTAATCAGTAATCAATGCGGTCACCGTACCCCTCAGCACCAAACCTCAGCGCCGTGATATCCTACCTAGGATGATTGTTAGCGCTTTATAAATAAATTAAATACAAAAAAAAAAAAAATACTGGAGGAAAAAGATTCTTAGGGTGACTTGGTAAATGTTGAGGGACAAGAGCACAGTATGAAAAAAACGTGTGTACTTTGCCCTTGAAATCGTAGCTTTAGTTGCTTGATATTTCCATTCACAAATATATCCACCTGCTTTACAGGCGTTCTTGCTAAAAAAAAGTGATCAACAAAGTGCAGCTCTGAAGATTTTCATAATTCCATTGGGAGTAAAATGAGAATTGCAGTCCAGAACAAAATCAACAAGTTGAGAGGCATACATGAAATATAGAAAGAGAGTAGAGGTTGGTAAAGAGGTAAACGGAGGTGGGAGAATGAGGTAGAGACTGTGAGGTAGGTATATCTACAAATGAAGAGGTAGTGAGAGGTACAGGCGGTGAGTTGAAATGGGGAGGAGGTCCCATTGAGTATGAGAGAGAGAATTAATACCCACACACGCACACACACTCCCCCTCTCACACACAAACACACACAAAACTAGCCAAAAAGGAGCAAAATACATAGAGAGGAAAACAGAAGAGGGTAGAAAGAGAGAAAGGGGGTATAGATATGAGGTAGTGAGAGAGTGTTGAGGTAAACTGAGTCTATGTAGTCAGAGCGAGCTGTAAAGTAGAAAAAGGTGAGGTAGTGAGGGGGATGTGAGATAAAGAGGAGAGGGGAAGTGGTGAGGTAGAAATATTGTTGACAGAGATGTAGACAGAGGTATGGTAGAAGAGGCATTAGAAGAGATAAATAGAGAGGTGAGGGAAAGATAGAGATGGGTTTGTGTGTGAAGTGAACTAGATAGAGGAGAGATACTGGCAAGTCTGATGGAAAAAACGAGCTGTGAGGTACAGAGAGAGTGATGATGCTCAGAGAAAGTTGAGGTTCAGAGAGCGGACTGAGAGAGATAGATGTAGAGGTTGGCACATAGAATAATAGAGAGGCAAAGTCATGAGAAAGAAGTAGGGAGAGATGAAGTTGAGTGAGGTATATTAGGTAAATTGAGAGAGAGGTGATGTAGACATTGGTGAGGTAGAGATTGCTGAGATTACAAGAGATAGTGTAGGTTCAAAGAGCTGTAGAGATATAGAGAGAGAGTGGTTAAGAGAGCTAAGAGAAAGGGGTAATATAGAAGAGGTGGGGTGAAGAAAGGCAAGACATGTGGCACAGATATATTATTTTCCAACTTAATTTCCACCGAATGCTGAGAGGGCGAGGGTTAAGGCTGGGCAGACAGGCATGCACACGAAGGGGCAGATTTGTCAACACTTTGTGCATGTCTGTGCCAAACAGAATATTTCATGTTTCACTACTGTGAGGCCTTACTCTCTACGTCTAGCATTGGGAATTCCTTAACACACTTTTAAGCTGTAGTTCCTGATCAGAGTGGAGTAGCTTTTTAATGTTTTATATCTTTTGAATGGTAATGAGAAATCCACCTTACTAGAGAAGCTGGATTACACATTACTATTTTAGAAATGCCACATTTAGAAATTGCGGAGCTGACTGTAGGACGAGGGAGACACCAGAAGACAAAGACTATAGTGCCTGGTGTTCTAGAATCACTCCCACAGGAACAGACCCGCCAAGGGGACGGCTGGTGACCTGACCAAAGCAGGAATCTGGACCACAACAGATGGATGGTCTCAGCCAAATATACATCAAGGTCCAACCTTCACACAGGACCCTATGGTAAAACAGCAGCTTGAAATAAGAAACCATCTAGGCACTCCCAACAAGACATTTACAAAGCATCTGGCACAATGTGTCCACAAAGTCAAAAGCCCTGAAGAAGACCTTCGCCGAAGGCCTTCTGTGTGTACTGAAAATCAAACAGGCGCGAAGTGGAGGGCGATTGTTTTCATATAATGGTCCGAGGCTCTGGAATAGGATTCCACTGTACATACGCTCTGAAACTGAACATCTTGGGCCCGATGTAGGAGCCCTAATACCGGTCGGAAACGGACGATTTCGGCCGTTTCCGACCGGTATTAGGGCTTTCTAATGTAGGAGCATGCTTTACAGAATCGGTATTTTACCGAATCTGTATTTACAGATGCGGTAAAATTACCGAATCGGTAAATACAGACTCGGTAAAAATACCGATTCTGTAAAAGCACATGTAGGTAGCACATCTTTGAGTGCCGCAGGCCTTTCAGGTTCTGTTTTTTACCACCCAATCCAATTGGGTGGTAAAATACCGAATCCAGGTGTGTATGCACATGTGTGCATGCACACCTGTGCCATGTGACAGACAGACATGCCCTTAGGGCATGTATGTGTGTCACATGGCACACATGCCTGTATTTGGGGTGCTAGAGGGTGTCAAAGTGACACCCCCTGCACCCTTGCAGGAATCAGTAATTACCGATTCGGTAAATACCGATTCGGTATTCACCATTGATTCCTATGGGTTTCAAGGCCCGTAGGAATCAATGGGGGATACCGATTCTGTATTTACCGAATCGATAAATACCGAATCTTACAGATTCTGTATTTACCGATTCTGAAATACCTACATGTGCCCCCTTCTATTTTACCACTTCTTAAATACCGAATCGGTAAAATTCGATATTTTAGAAGTGGTAAAATAGAATTACCTACATCCAGCCCCTTAAGTTTAGAAAACTTGTGAAAACTTTCATCTTTCAGTAGTTGTTTCATGAATCACAGGATGTTTTAGCACTGGGATGCCCCTGGGTAACCACGCGCTCTACAAATGTTCCTTCATTCATTCATTCACATCACAGGCCCATTCTGAAGGTCAAAACGCATTAGCCTAATCATAAACGGGGCCAAGAGCTACCATAAACCAGTTCATTCTGTGCACAAAAGCTGTGCACTGGGAGAGATGGAATCCAGGACCCCATCCTGGTACTAAGTCATGCTCAGACCCCTACCAAAATAGGGCCTTGTAGCACTCCTTTAAATGTATTTAAGAAGTGTTGCAATTTTTTGTTCTGTATAAATTGCTTTCCGGATTAATCCTTTACATGTATTCAAGAAGTGTTGTCATGTAAGTTTTGCTTTGCAAAAGTCTTGTCTCTTGTCATTATATCTGTAAATGTACATTATGTTCCCTCAAAAAACATTTTATAAAAACAAGCAAAGAAAAAATGCTGTGATCTAAGAAAAAGGTTTATTGATATATTCCATAGAAAACTACTAAAAACAATATATATAGGCGTGATATATCGGAGTGTACACCCTGGTTGAAAAGTTAAAAGAACGACAGGTCAAATCAAAGACAATAGAAGGAACAACACTTTGGTTTCATCTTTCAAAGCGTAATTTGATTGATGGTCTGGGAGGCACCCCCCTTTTGTGATTCTACTTTTAGAAAGTGGGCATTTCTCTGCACTTCCTGTTGTATGTGCCTGACAGCCTTCCTCAATATAAGTCTGGGGTGGGTGACAGCTACACTTTATGCATTTCCTCTAGACAGTCACAAACATATCTTCATTCTGAACACTCATGTACATCCATCTACATTCTGAAGGGTCTTTCTGGGCATGGAGTAATGGGAAGGGCTGACACACTTCAATAGGTAGTGTCCTCTTCACACACAAAGCACTGATTTACCCCCCACAGATAGCCTGGCAGACAGGAATGGGTTATAAGGGATCCTTGCACACTTCAGAGAGCTGCTTTGAAGTCACCCCTACAACAAAGGCTCTTTTGTGTTCTGGTTCTCTGATCTCCTAAAATCAGACACTTCTGGATCTTGAACTGAACCTCTTTTAGAAGACTCCTCTGCTGCTCAGCCTTCCCTCCCTCTAGGTGATATCCAAGGGCTTGCATCCTGTTTTCTGAAGTCTCAGAAACATGAAAGACTTCCGACATTTCTGCTGGTGCTGCTGGACTCTGCTTTCTGGGAGTCCTAATCTTGCCTGAGGTGCCCTCCCTAAGTTCTGGGCCCTAGAAATGGTTTCTACAGCTGTTTTTCCCAAAACCAACGCATCGTCCCCACTACGCTGGTTGGAACAGACACATCACCCTTCGATGCTGATGCAGAGGCTGTACGATAACAGGGGTTCTACAGCCTGGGCGGTCCAACGATGGCGCTCTGCGCAGCTCGATGACAACTTGCCTTCACCTCAACGAAGCTCGATGTCGACTCAGCTACCCAACTGCTTGGAGAAGATTGACTCATCAAGTCTTCAACATTGACCCTTTGCTCCAAGGTTCTTTCTCAGCAGGCCCTGAATGAGTCCTGTAGCCGGCCTGTCCCTGATTGTGGTCGTCCTGAACTTTGGATTTGCACAAGTCCCTTGCGACCTCAAATAACCTTTTGACCGATGGTGATTTCTAAGCACTGTTTTGGCATTAATTTATTTTTAAACATATGACGACTTGTACTCATTGGATTTTGTCATTTTGATCTTGTTTTATTCAGATGAATATTCCCTATTTTTCTAAACCTATGTGGAGTCTTTTTTGATGTATTCTTTGTGTTACTATGTGTGTGTGTGTTGCACAAATACTTTACACATTGTCTCTTTAGATAACCCTGACTGCTCTGTGCCAAGCTACCAGAGGGCGAGCACAAGTACTCCTTTAGTGTGTGTATCTAGCTTACCCTTACTAGAGTGGTGGTTCCTGCCTGGCCTGGTTGCATACATCAGCCAAACCAGGAATCCCATTTCTAACAGTGTGCAATGACGAACTTCTATGCACAAGGTGTGGGTGATGGCAGAATCAAAGACTGTTAAATACAAACACTGACCTGTTTGCTGCATTATTCAATACGAGAGAACATTTGAAAGCACAAGTAGCACATTCTATTCCACATGCTTTTAGACACCCTCAGAACATTGAAATAATATGCATATATGAATTGTCTTAAGAATGGAGCACAGTGATGCAAATAAAAAATGCAGAGCCCCTGATTCACAAGGCACCACCGCACTTGGGGTGGAGGCTTCACAGTCGTAGCAGGATCTCTGCACTCAAGATGAGATCTCAACACTGCAGTTTCCCATTGGGAAGATGCCATCACGAATGTAGAGATCCTGCCATGACTGTGGAGGCATAGCCCTGAGTGCTGAGGCTCCTGCTGACTCAGGGCCAGAGTTTATAGGTAAATACCAGGAAATAACAGCCAGATATATGGGATAAAACAGAGTTTGAAAGATTGTTGAAGAAGTGGCGTCTTCTGAATGGGCGCCGCCAATAGTTTTTCCCAAAAGAAGGGTGGCAATTTGTGTTTCTGACAACCTGGATCACTGACAGAATATCAACAACAAAAATATCAACCTACAAAAATATTGTGACAAAAATTTTGTTGTCAAACATATTGAAGTTCTATCTTCAAAATGGTAAGTACAAAAATATCGAGGAAACAATACTGTGGTTAAAAATATCATTTTTTAAAAAATGTTTAAACAATAATGTAAAATAAAGTAAATAATACATATAATAAAAAAGTAGATAGAATTAGAAAATGTTTAAAATTATAAGTAATAAATATTATGTAAAAATAAATTATACATATATATGAAATATAATATATAAATGTACTTGATACTATTAATAAATAATTATTTTAATGAAATTAAAAAATGTTAGAAACATATTAAAAAATATAAATACATATACTTATGTATATACAAACACCAGTGAAATAAAAATAATATATATATATAATACATTCAAATATAAAAATATGTTTCTATTTTTACAATTACATTTGACACTACATTAACTGCAACAGTAGGGAAAATATTGGATAGCAGAGAGGAATAATTTCCTATTCCAACTCCAGGGAGTGCAATAGTGGGAAACTGTTGGATAGCGGAGGGCTAAAAATTACTATTCCCACTCAAGGAGTGCAACAGTAGGGAAAGTGTTGGATAGCTGAGGGGATAAAATGTATTATTCGCACTTCAAAGAGTGCAAAAGTAAGGAAAGTGTTGGATATCGGAGGGGTAAAAATTACTATTCCCACTCCAGAGAGTGCAACAGAAGGGAAAGAGTTGGATAGCAGAGGCGATCAAATTACTATTCCCACTCCAGAGAGTGCAACAGTAGGGAAAGTGGTGGATAGCGAAGGGGAATAATTTACTAGTAGTTTACTAGAAGTCGATTCTGTTGTTGAGGTACTTGGGTCCTTTGTTGTGTAGGCATTTGTAGGCGTGAGTGAGGATTTTGAAAGTGACTCTTTTCTCCACAGGGAGCCAGTGGAGACTTCGTAGGTGTTGGCTGATGTGTCCTTGTCGGGGGATGCCGAGGACGAGTCTGGCAGTGGTGTTCTGTATTGTCTGGAGTTTTCTTAGTAGGGACTTGTTGAAGACTGGGTAGAGAGCGTTTCCATAGTCCAGTCTGCTGGTGATGAGTGTGTGGGTGACTGTCTTCCTTGACTCAGGGGGATCCACTTGAAGGTCTTGCGGAGGATGCAGAGTGTGTTGAAGCAGCTGGAGGTGACGGAGTTGACCTGTTGGTTCATGGTGAGTGATGAATCAAGTACGATGCCCAGGTTCTTGGCGTGGTCTGAGGAGGTAGGTGGGCTTGCGAGGGCAGTCAGCCACCAAGCGCTGTCCCATGCAGAAGGGGTGGTACAGAGGACGAGGACTTCTGTCTTCTCAGCGTTGAGCTTCAGGCAGCTGTTCATCATACAGACGGCGACGGCTTGCATTCCTTTCTGGAAGTTGAGTTTGGCAGTGGTGGGGTCTTTGGTGAGGGAGAGGATGAGTTGGGTGTCATCGCGTAGGAGACGATGTTGTGACCGTGTTGTTGGACGATGGCTTGCGAGGGGGGCCATGTAGATGTTGAAGAGGGTGGGGCTTAGTGATGACCCCTGTGGGACTCCGCAGGTAATTTTCGTGGGTTCAGAGAGGAAGGGTGGGAGTCTGATCCTTTGGCTTCTTCCGATGAGGAATGATCGATAACAGTCCAGGGCTGTTCCTTGTATGCCTGCGTCGTGTAGTCTGGAAACTAGTGTGCGGTGGCAGACAGTGTCAAAGGCCGCTTATAGGTTGAGTAGTGTGAGGGCTGCAGAGTGGCCTTGGTTCAGGAGGGTGCGGATGTCGTCTGTGGCAGCGAGTAGGGCGGTCTCCGTGCTGTGGTTGCTTCGAAATCCAGAGTGGGACCGGTCGAGGACGGTGTTTTCTTCAATGAATCGTGTCAGTTTACTGTTGACTGTTTTCTCTGCAACTTTGGCTGCAAAGGGGAGGAGCGAGATAGTTCTTGAGGTTGGTCGGGTCAGCTGTGGGCTTCTTTAGCAGGGGTCTGACTTCTGCACGCTACCAGTCGTCTGGAAAGGTGCCTGTTTTGAAGGTGGTGTTGAAGGTGCATTGTAGTTTGAGTGCGATGGCGTCCAAAGCTCTGTGGTAGATGTGAGGGGGGCAGGGGTCGGTCGGGGCCCCGAGCGGATGCTTTTCATGGTCCAGGCAGTGTCTTCGGCCATGATCGGTGTCCAGTTGGAGATGGTGGGCTGGCTGGTGTTTCTGGGGAGCGGGGGAACGCCTGTGGTGGCTGGTCAGATGAAGTGGTCGATGAAGTTGTCAGAGAGTGCAACAGTAGGGACATTGTTGGATAGCGGAGGGGATAAAATGACTATTCCCACTCCACCGAGTGCAACAGTAGGGAAAGTGTTGGATAGCGTAGGAGTAAAAATCACTATTCCCACTCCAGTGGGTGCAACAGTAGGGAAAGTGTTGGATAGCGGAGGGGAATAATTTACTATTCCCACTCCAGCAAAATAATTAACATTGATTTCACCAATGTTGTAAAACATAAAACAATGAACATATTTAATTATTAATTAATTAATTTATAATAATTAACAAGCAATTTAAAAAAATCAATAAGAAATAAATTTACACATTTTACGCTATAAAAAAACAATAAATGTTATAATAAGACATTTAAAAATATATATTCAAATGAAATTATTTCACAGCCTACTCCCCTATCAACCCACAACCCGCTCTTAAAAAAATGACACACACAACATAATTCATAATTATTAATACCAATTAATAAATAATGAACAAAAAATTATTTACCACAATTACTAACATAAAATGTTAAATACATAAATATCAAATAATAAAAATGAAAGATTAATTAATTATTATTGAATTGCTTCCCACCCTACTCCCCTACAAACCCACAACCCGCTCCTAAAAAAATGACACAATTACATATTTACCAATTAATTATTAATATTTAACAAACAATTAATAACTAATTAATAATAAATGAATTACCTCAATTAACAATATAGTCTTAAATACTTAAATATTAATTAATAAAATATTTAATGAATACATTATAATTAAATTACTTCCGACCCTATTCCCCTATAAACCCACAACCCGCTCCAGAAGATCTTGGTGGCTTCAAAGTGGAAGGGTGGAGGCGGACGCTCTGGTTCTGCCGAAGAGGAAGTAGGTGGTCCAGTCCAGGGCCTTCTCTTGGATCCCGGCGTGGTGGAGGTGTGTTCGTAGTGTGTGGTGGCAAACCGTGTCGAAGGCGGCAGACAGGTCCAGGAGAATGAGGGTCGCGGTTTCTCAGTTGTCTAGCAGGGTCCTGATGTCATCGGTGGCGCCAATGAGGGCAGTTTCGGTGCTGTGGTTGCTGCGGAACCTGGACTGAGATGGGTCCAGGATGGTGTTCTCCTTGAGGTAGCGGGTCAGTTGTTTGTTGACGGTCCAAGTTGGAACCCTATAACGTTTATCACTAATGTATTGAACCCTATAACGTTTATCACTAATGTATTGCACCAATATATAGGGAAAGGATGTGATGAGATTTTGACAACAATCTTGGAACATGAGACGAAATCACCATTTTAAAGCCAAATCCGGTTATAGATATGGCAATGTATTTTCATATGTTTTGCACAAATATTTTCGTGTTTAATTAGATCGATTATGCCAGAAATCTTATCGAGAATAGGCACAACTGTAATGTCTAAAACTTGCCAAAAAATGTTTCTACCTCTTTTCACCATAAAATGTCATCATTAATTAGAAAATAATGAGAATATTCTAGAATATTGAAATGAGATGGGTTAATATAATGAATTTCATAGAAAAACACGGGATGTAATATCTGTCGAGTTTAGATATAAGTAATGCTCAACCCCCCCCCCAATCCAACATGGCCGCCAAAGTCAAATCGGGACCCGGATATCAAACATAGTCGCGGATAGCGCGCTCAAAGAAAGAATTAATATATGTCCCCTTAGGTTCCTCTAGAAAGCATAATACATAAAGAGGAAATTAATTTGTAAGCAATTATCATCAGTATTCGAAACAAATTTTGAATATCTTTGACGACTTCCGGGTCGCAAACACGATCCTTTAATGACCAGAGAATAGAAATAATCTAAACTATTTACTAAACTCTATGGCCAAGGTCCCTAAATACAGCCTAGGAGAGATAGAGAAATACCATCCTAAAAGAATATAAAATTTAGGAAAATGATATTAATTGATTAAACATCTATTTCCGGGTCAGGAACGGAAGTGGCAGCATAAATGCTGGTTCCGAATGTCGGTTATTAATTTCCCGGAGGACCCTAATACGGAGGAGCAGGGAGGCCGAATTAAACCACAAAGGTATGTGAGCCGTAACTAGATAGGAGCACCTTGATGCCGTAACCCTAATGTTAGTTATAGTTCTGCTTTCGCGGTAATCTAGGAAATTTGTGCAAAAATAGTGTTGAGCTCTGCCAACCTATACTAAGGGGAATGTGCTGTGAAACAGCGAGATTACCTCGAGAATCCTCGATCTCACTGATAAGCTTTTCCATAATTTTCCCACTTGAATCAGAGTACGCGGTAAACATTTAGAATTACTGCGTCATTTCCAAGAGCCGACGATGGTCAATAATATCATCAGTAACTGACCTTCGTGGCGATGCACTAGGTCCCACGTTTAAAAAGTTTAAAATGCTAAGAAAAGCACGGACTATAACATGTTTATTTACTGGCCATACTTTATAAGTTATAATTGCCCACTTACAAAGATGAACAGTGACCGAGTTTTTCAAAATAAGCCTCCGTAGACTTATAGTAATATGGCCAGTAAAAACCGATCAAATAACCATTAGAACTAGCAAATTGATCATTATGTATTTCATTCACTTCAATAGGCGTAAGAAAAACAAGAAGCGATTTTAAAACCAGACAAGTGATCAATTTATCACATTGGCCTCACAAGAATGAATACATAAACTCGGTAAGTAGGGGATTCATTATATATTTTAGATTCTACTTAATCCCAGGAAGAGACTCTTATACAATGTGTCCTATCCTACATATAGGGATTCCGAATTGACGAAGGGACCTTGAGTCTCTGAAACTGACCCGAGAGTAAATTCCGGTGGCTCCTCCGTGTCCTAATCATTTTATGTAGTTACCTCATTTTAGGTAAATAATTATGAATGAAATATATATCATAAATCACTAGACACTAGGGTTGACCAGATAGATAATTGTGGATATTTTTCTTCCTTTATCAAGGTACCACATGATCATAAGAAACAGATGTATACAAGTTTCCAGTTGTTTTAGAAGTCTTTTAAATTTAAGCAGAAGTTTCAAAAATTCAGGTATTTGTTTACAAAAAACGTTCCTTAATTCTGAAGACATAGTCTTCAATCCAACTACCCCCCGTTGATTTATTTAATTATTAACAGGGTTTCATGATAAATATATTTTTGATTGTAGGGTACGGAGGGTGGCCCCCACTGAGGAACAGGTCCAGGAGCATATAGGGAAAAATGAACACTAAGAGAAAAAGAAACACTATGTATGTATTTCTGTTTATCTGCCTAATTACAAAATACCTAAAATACTGTTGTTTAAATTTTTAGATTGCCAACCAAATGTCAAAATGTCCTGATGAAGGTGTGAATATTGTAAACGAACACCGAAACGCCGCGTCGACTCTTTCTTTTGACTTTTTTTATCACACTTTATCTTTATGTGGAAAATTGATTTTAATGTATTTTAATAATTTAGATTGTAACCTTGAAGGGAGGTATTATAATAAATTGTATTTTTTGATATATATTTCTTTTATCTTTGGTGGATTTGTTTATCGTGTAATATTTGGATATACAGCATGAAAAGTGTTTTATATATTCATTTGCCATTATAAATTGACAAATTAGGACTGCTCACAGACCTGCCTGCCCCCACACTGCTTTGCCTTAGTCAGTAATTTGGACTCCATTTAGTAATAGTAAACCACAGGGTCTCCTATTTGGCATTACTCTCCCCCTCCCTGTGACAACAATCAGGGGAACCTTCCAATTATTTGTTTTATAGCTGCAGTTCCGACTTTTGTACCTGCTCATAAATGAATCAGGAAAATGTGTTATTTAACAGGGGGCTATTGGAAATATACCACCTTGGGGTTACATAATTAGGAACACCGTGTTTGGCATTACCACATGTCTCAATGCCACGTCATTGAGCAGGTGCATTCTGGGACTTGCAGTCTTACTTTGTTTTAATTGTGCTTGAGCTAAACATTGCAATAATAATGTGTAAAGGGGCAGATCACTTCTGGCCATGTGCTCCTACGACGTCACCGGTGCTCCTACTTACAGCCTTAGGACCGACTAACATATCAACTTTTGGGTTTTACTGCTTGCTGCTCAGTTTGTGGCATTATGATGACCAAGACTGCAACTCGTAGAATGCACCAGTTTGTTGAATGAAAGCTGAAGGTTAGTGTTCCCATTTTGGATCTATTCAGTACTATATATCTTTTAATCTGGCAGCTCCTGAAGAACTAACAAAGTTGAAACTGCCCCCACAGCAGTCTTCCACACAGGTTGGAAGTCTCCTGGAAGCAGATAATATGTGCTCAAATCATGACTATAACCATTACATCCTACTTACACTTACTATTACATTAGAGTATGATGTAATATTACACTAGATTAGGCCCGCAGGCGGGGAGTGGCTGTTCTGATAGATGGTACTGTGGTGGATGTGCACACTCACAAACATGAGTCTGTGATTTTCAGGAGTACACCAGAAATGTTTTCAGAATTAAAAAAATAAATCCGCACATATGAGCAACCCTGCAGGTGTAGATTTACAGAAGTTTTTTTAGGTCAAGCCTAGGCAGCGTGCATGCGCTGTCTGGAAGACCTGAAGTAAACACTATATGGGGTGTAATCCCGCCTACTGCTTGTGATTGGGTCCCTGCAGTGTCTCTGTTAGTTACAGCATCCTAAGTGGTTAAGTGGCTCACATAACGGGCACATGGCTTTTATTTATCTGTTTTAAAAACAGCACATAAAATAAAGGCATTGTCATTTACAATGGCAAATAACTCAAACTCACCTTACGTTATCATGGGAAAAGGCTTCTGTTCATAGGCAAGGATCAGTGGCAGCTAGGAAAATGCAAATAATATGACAAATATATATGAATGGATTATACTGTACCAGGGTAGGGGAATCGGAACCAGGGCGCCTCAGCTACAACCCTTCCTTTCACATCCGTCCGACCCAAGTATCCGTAGCTCGTAGGGTTGGTAGGGAGAGCATTGGTTAGAGTAAGAATGTAGCACACGAGCCAAGAAATGCAAATCCCAAAAAGCATCTGTCCAATGAGAAAGATAACACCAATTAATATATCATCACTGAAGCTGTGGACTCTAGTTAATAATAGTATTCAGTCACAAAAAATATACTCCCAGGGTTGCAAGATTTTACAAGCTCCACCCCACCCCCACCACTTTACTAAAAGACAGAGGTCAAGAAGGAAATGTATATATTTATTTATATAAAAACCTAGAAGAAAAACAAGACTCCAGAAAGCAGTAGAGTGATACACATGGGAAGCATGACAGTCTATTGCAGAAATGGAAAACCAAGTAACAAGTCCAACAGTTTGGTTGAAATGTAGTGAGAGAATACATACTTTATAGAAAAATACAGGATGCTTCACATCTCTGGTCCAAGAGTACTGTGGCTATGATGCAAGTACACATATTCTGTCAATATAAACAGAAGAACCCGAATAACCCAAAGGCATCTGGGAATAAAGCAAAAGGAAAAAAATACAATGCCCACGGTGCAGTTTTTTGTATGTATTAATTGTAGGACAGATACCACTAATTATCTTTCCTTAACACAATATGTTATCTTTTAGATTAAATCAATCTAATCTTTTAAATAAACTTCATTCCTATACATGCATGTTCGTCAAATTAATGACTCAGAAAAAGTTGATTTTTATAATATATTTACCTTTCTCTTATTTTTGAAAACACATATATATATATACAAACATTTACAAATATACATACACATATATACAATATTTATACAAATTACAAACACTCAAAAAAAATCCAAACATGAAGTAAAGAACCGTACTTATGGTTCAAATGCCCACCATCAATTCAAAAAAGGGATGTTAACCTATCATTATGTCAATACATATGTTGTTGTTGGGTTTAAAAAGCATGTTGCCATTTACCTCGCGGTACTAGACGCTACTTATACTGCTGTATATACTTAAGTCTCTGGGTGTGTTGTGTGTGTTTGTATAGTTATTGTAAATAATGAAAGTACAATTAATTAGGCATATTTGATTCCTTAGGAAGTATTTGTTTGAATTGCCCTAAAGTCCTGAAGAGGCCTGAAACAAAACAAAGGCTGAAACGCGTCACTGTTTGTTTACGGCATCAGCATAAGATAAATTGATATAAAGTATATGAAATTACAGGAAAGGAGCAAGATACAAATGGAGGGAGAAAAGATTAGACCTTCTTAAGCTCCATTATACTTTGTGCTGGTGACCTACGTTCAGGGAATGTATTGACATAATGATAGGTTAACATCCCTTTTTTGAATTGATGGTGGGCATTTGAACCATAAGTACGGTTCTTTACTTCATGTTTGGATATTTTTTGAGTGTTTGTAATTTGTATAAATATTGTATATATGTGTATATATATTTGTTAAATGTTTGTATATATATATATGTGTTTTCAAAAATAGAAAAAAAAGAAAGATAAATATAATATAAAAATCAATTTTTCTGAGTTATTAATTTGACTAATATGCATGTATTGGAATGAAGTTTATTTAAAAGATAAGATTGATTTAATCTAAAAGGTAACATATTGTGTTAAGGAAAGATAATTAGTGGTATCTGTCCTACAATTAATACATACAAAAAACTGCACCGTGGGCATCGCATTTTTTTCCTTTTACAAGTACACATATTCAGCCATCACTGTTAGTTGTAAAGTTAGAACATAAATACAAAGTTGTGAGAATGTGTGCAAGTCCTATAAAGCTTATGAAGCCGGTGTCAAGGTCTGAGTCTTTGGTGGGGAGATGTATCTTTCCTCGCACCTGCATTGCAGGAGTGATACAGTACTTTTGGCAGCTAATTTTCTCTTGTGTGTACTGAATAGTTGCAATGGGTGGATCCACACACAACTGCCTACCTGTCTGACTCAATCTACAACATATCCCACCACATTACGCACAGTACACTTCATATACCCCCACTATACCATACATCACCAAAACACAATAAACCACAAACCTATCCTCTGGAGCACATTATGCCACACCTTAGTCACCACACCTTGCACTCGAACTGTGTGTCACACCAGCTAACAGCATATTACTCCAAAACACTTTATCTCACCCAGTGCACCTTATATCATAACACCACACCATATGACATCACATATTACAATCTAGTAGGATGAGGAAAGACATGCCCACCAACTTCAGAGATAGGATGTCCGCCTCCCTGAAGGTCATTAAGGACACTGTTTCGAAGAGTGGACTTTCATGTGATAAACTAATTCATTATGGGTGTTTTTAGTCTTGTTTTGCTTCAATTGAACTAATGAGACTAACACACCTGAAAACAATGATTTCAGCATTAGTGATACTATTATATAGGAAAACAAACCACATAGCCACACACTACATCTTTACGACAATCCATTGGCACACCGCACATTTCGTACCTCTGTGTACTTGCAGAGGGTGGTGGTAGCTTGCAAGTCCAGCTTCCAGACAGAGGGGTCTATTAGGATGGCAGGTGAATCCGACCGCCATTTTTCACCACGCACCTTCATTTCCCCAGCCAAATGATGATGACGGTGGGGACCCCGGTGGAATGAAAGACCGTCCACTGGTTTTCTGCTGGTCGGACAGGCAACCGGGCAGAAAAGGGCTCCAATATGGTGGTGGTGTCTGCAAAACACTGCCATCTATATTAGGGCGTTCCATGGTGGAGACCCTGCCATGGAAAGCCAGGCGGAGTTCTCTTTCGGGGGCCCGTTGTAGGCCCCCAGGGATTAGGTGGGTTGGGGGCGCCCTTTGTGGGTACTCCTGGTACCCCCCTCCATTTGCATGCACAATTTGGCAGGCACCACTGGTACCTGCCATGTTCTGAATGCAAATGCATGACATGCATATATTGCATTGTGGCGGGTGCTGTATACAGCACCATCTGCCACAATGCAATATATGCGGGATTCCCCTACCACAGTGGCATCCTGATTCCCATGGCGGGACTGCCGCACCTGTGGCGGCCAGTCAAGTTTCTGGTACTGTGGCGGAAAGTCCGCCCGCCATCGTAATAGGTCCTAGAGAGTTCTATGATGGTGAAGCAGAACTTTAAGCGTAACACTAAGTGAGCAGTTAGGACGGCAGGGTACACATGGTGGATTACAGCAGGAGCACATCACCACGTACGAAACAGTGAAGAAGAGAAACCAAGACTCACAATCCTAAAAAGGAAAAATGCTCTAGGTAACATACGCATCTGTGTGTTTCTCAACATGTATGCATATGTACAGATGTATGTGCCTGCATCTTAAGGCATTTGTAACATATCAGCAAGTGTAGCTGTTTATATGGTGTGTTTGTATAACTGTGTATGTGAATATGTCAGAATTTGTCAATCTCGCTAAAAAAGAGTGAGAGAATGCATGTATGAATGTGTGTTTGCAGCAATTTAGAGTGTATTCACTAACCTCTGCTATCCACATGAACTTTCGCATATTTTCACAACCTAAATTTGGCCACAGTGAGGACATCAACTATTTTAAAAATGTTCAGCAATCCCATCTGTAGGGCATGCCGTATGTCAGTGGTACTGGATAGACACTTCCCATCAACAATGGCGATTGCTTTTCTGTACATGCACTAATGAGAACCAATAGAAAACTGCTTTACACTCACATTTCTTACGACATACATTATGGTTCTCAATCACAATATAATTGCCATGAATGTAGCTGTTTATTTAAATTAATTTAGAAGCCTGTTCCATTTCCATTAGATGTGAGCAATACAATGGGCAAAACATCAGACACAATTTTATACATTTCACTTGAGGCTTGATTAAAGTAATCTAATTAATATTAAAACATGGGCATAAATCACCAGCCAACTTGCAAGGTAGCCAACATTGATGGATGATGGTCCTTCAAACTCAATGGGGAACTCCTTCATGCAAACTGCACTGGGCAGTTTAGGTAAGTAAGTGACCCTGACCATGCTAAGGAGGTTTGGGAGGCCATGAGGAGTTTTAATCTTATATTTAATATTGACCACAAATAGAGCTAATGCATGCATTTTACCGCACAATATTCCAGAGAAAATTGTTAGTAAATCTGAAGATTTTCAGATGGTTTAAAATCGGACTTACTTGCTATAGCCGATAACTCTCCCTCTATGCCTTCCAGGCACTCTTGCCTCCCCACTCACCTTCCTTCCACCTTGCTCCTCCCTTGCCATTCCTGCCTTCCTCCCTGCCCCAGGGGATATCCCAAGCTGACAAGACCCGACACTGATCCACGGGTCAAATACTTCAATATGCGCCCCCACACCGCCCCCCTGTTCGTCAAGTGGCATGAACCCAGGCTGCAATACTCACAATAAATACCATGGCTAGCAACTTTCTCAAAATAATATCACTTAAAGTTAAAAGGCCTCAATCATCTTGTGAAAAGAAGGAAAATAGTAGAGTGCTGCCACAAACTAAGAGGAGACATCCTCCTGCTTCAAGAGATCAGAATATTTTGAAATGTCCTAAACAACTGGTATTCTGCAATGTTTTCATTGTGCAAATATGAATGCAGGAGTGGAGCTATGCCTTATTATGAGACTCACAAAAGAAATCCTGTATCACTAATTGACTCGTCATTTTGCATTGCAACAGATTAGCACATCTGTTTGCATCACAAAATGAATATTGTGTTGCAAAGCACAGGGACTACTTTGCTATTGAAGCTCTAATACATCAAGCATCAGACATTAAAGCACTCGGCTTGCAAGCTCAGACAACAAAGATATTTATTAGGGTTACCCTGATTGTGCAGGTTTAAATGCCAGGCAACAGTTAGAGTGAAATTACAAGAAAAAGCTATGAGGGTGGATCACGGCGTGCCTTCGCACTTGTCACGTAAGATTTGCAAAAGAAGCAACTAAGGCCCGGGTTTATCCAAAGGATTGTGTTGCCTTTGTGACATGCAAGGTGACACAAAGGCCGAGCAATCCTTAAGTCAGATTTACTATGCAGTGAAAGGCCACCCTGCATGGTCCTGCATTGCTTGGTAATTCTGGAGTATCCGCAAAGGAGTGTAAGTCGCTACCTTGACATACTCTGCACCGTGAAGGTATTACATGAGTGAAGCGTCGATGTTCCCATGCATCCACCCATTCTTTTTAGTGCATTGCCAGATTTGCCATGACTGGTAAACCTAGGAACGCGTCAAAATTGTGCGTCTTCCCGATAGAGGTGTAACAAGGAGAAATGTCTTTATTTCTCCTTGTTGTGCCCTCTTTGTAAGTGTTCTGCATTCTGCGGCACACATATAAATAAAGAGGAAAGCGCCTCTAAGGATTGTTTTTGTGCTGCAATGCAGGCACCTTTGCACACAGTGCGCTAGCGGAGGGACAGAGCCGGAATGCGCCATACCATGGTAAATATGGTGAATTTCTATCTTGCTGTGTTGCACTGCGTCAGATAATGATACATCTGGGCCCCAGTGTCTTGGCTACAGGGAAATCCTACCCTATCAAAACCTCGTTTGGAGTATTTCTCAAGTATCAACTGCACATTTATTTGTGAAACTATATTTATTATGCTCAACACATGCCAATAAAATTGGCCATACAATATTTACAAAATCATACTTCACAAAATATATACATGGTTGAAAATTATTTTAGCCATACCCAGATCCACTACAGATGTAAGGTATTTATTAAATCAAATAACTGAACCAATTTCTCACACAAGATAACATTTCCACGTTTCCTTACACACATTTACATTCCAATAACTATTCAAATGCGTTCTTTACTAAGGCTTGGTAACAGCAGCTTGAGGCGTACCTTAGCCAGGAATATACAGAAATTAGTACATGTAAATATTTGTACAGTTGTAAATGTATAGGAAAAGACTTCTCTGAGTAAAAAACCTGAGTAATTCCCTGAAGTGGGAGTTGCTCAATCTTACATTTTCACAGTATTCGGTTCACAGATTGGGTTCTAACTGGCACATGCATAAAAAATGTAATTTGTGATTCCTTCTTAGCGAAAAATAAGGATTTGCTAACAAGGAATTGCAAATGCCTATGCATGGAGGAATCCGTAAAAAAAATACCTGTTCCTAAACATTCCTTAATTGCGACTCGCAAATTGCGAGTCGCAATTAAGGAATTGCTACCCATTCATTCCTATGGGCCTAGAGACCCATGGCAATCAATAGAAACGTCATGCTCAATTTGCGAGTACCGAATAGGTACTCGCAAATTGTGCGTGAAATTTCAAGGGTGCAAGGGTGCAAAAGGACACCCTGTTGCACCCCTGAAATTGATATGTGAACACATATTGCGCACACACATGCCCCAAGGTACATCCATAATCTCCTCCTCAAAACATCTCTCCAAGGTTCACCAGACACCACCAACAAACTCAATACTATCTTTAAAAATATGATTGAAACTTTCCACCTGGCCAATTTCCCTAGATTCATACAGGGAAGTGGTGATGTGTCTGATCTCGCATTTGGTGAAAAACTCCTACATATCTTGAGAGACAAGTTGAACTCCGTTGTCAGAAACTAGGATTTCCGGACAACCTTCCCTGGCAAAAACTTCTTTGAAAAAAGAAATGACAACTGGACCTCGGACCTCAGCCAGGGTCCTGCTCTCTCCCCCGTAGCTTCAGCTGCTGTGCTGTGCCTCTGCCAGGAACAATTTAGTTCAGGTTAGGGGTTCGTAACCTCAGCTCCTGCCCAGGTTGCGCCCTGTGTTGCCCGTTTGCCCCCGCTGCCTCTCCTGTTGTACTTCTCTCCTCTTGTCCCATTATTGTGCCCTAATTTTGTCTTTTGCTTGTACTTGCCTTGTTGTGCTAGTTTTGCGTATTTACTGTCTCCAGTTGTACTTATCTCTTTTTGGCTCCATTATTTTGCCCTGACTTTGTTTTGCTCATTCTTGCCTTGTTGTGCCTGTTTTGCTTATTCCGCCCATGTTCCCCGCTTCCCGACCCACCGCTACTGCCCCCAGGGCCCCTCCCCTCCACCGTTTCCCGCTCACACCTCCCAGCTGTGCCACTCTCCCACCTCCCTTATTTAATGCTGGCGAGCAGGACCGGGGACCAGCACTTTCCCCCGTATCTCCAGCTGCCATGCTGTGCCTCTGCCAGGCACAATTCATTTCAGGTTAGGGGTTCGAACCTTGGCTCCTGCCCAGGTTGCGCCCTCTGTTGCCCATTACCTTCGCTGCCTCTCCCATATTTAATGCTGGCAGCTGCGCAGCCGCGCCAATGACGCGCCTATGGCAAGCCCGTCCCTGCCCGTCTGCGACCAGTGCCAGGAACCTTAGATCTCCACCCACCCATCGCTACTACTCCACCGCCCTCCTCGCACTCAACCCCAGAAGATCCAGAGACAGCCAACAGGCCTCACCGATCACAACCCACGGTCAGTTCACCTGCCTCCACTGCCGCAGGACTTTCACCACCACCCAGAACTCCAACATCACCAACACCTGCACCGACAACACCCTGAGATGCATCCTCCTCAGCGTATGCTCCGTACACAAACACGCTATAGAAATCTGGAACCTACTCTACTCCCTCTCACCCGACATCGCCTTCTTCACAGAGACATGGACCAACGCCACCTCCGCCCGACCTCAACAACACCATCCCAGATGGATACAAGATCCAGAGGAAGGACCACCCCAACCACCTGGCAGGGGGCCTCGCCATCACCCACAAAAGCACGCTCTGCCTCACCACCTCCAGCCAAACCTTCCCATCAGCCGAACACCTGCATTTCCAGATCCAGACCAGCCCTAAGGCCACATTCCGAGGAACACTCATCTACATACCCCCTAGACACCCTTCGCCACCACCATCACCGACTTCATCGCACCACACGCCATCGCATCAATGAACTACCTACTCATCAGAGACCTTAATTTACACATCGACAACCTCAGCGACCCCAACACCACCACCCTCCGGGACAACCTCGTCAACATCGGACTCCACCAACTCGTCAACACACCTACACACACAGCAGGACACATCTTCGCTGCAGGGAACAGCGTCCACTTCAGTCCACACAACCCAACCACCATGGACCGTCCACCACTGCGTGCACTTCGCCGTCGACAAACCTAACACACCCAGACCAGCCCCCCGCCCACCATAAAGGAACTGGAGCAAGGTCACCGATGACCAACTAAACTCCATCCTCACCCGACACAACCACTACCGGGCGGCGGACGCAAACACCACAGCCAGAGGACTCCACACGTGGATCTCCAACTGCACAGACAAGCTCGCCCGCTACACAAGCCCGGCAAACAATGCCCCAAGAAGATCGCCTGGTTCACCACCGAGTTCCAAGAAACCAGGCACACCTGCAGACACTTGGAAAAGAACTAGAGGAACACCAAGACTACCGATAACCACTCCATCTACAACGACACCATGACGCTCTACCACTACCAAATGAAACTTCATCCACAACAAAATCTCCACCAACTCCACCAACCCAAAGGAACTCTTCAGCGTAATTCAAGAATTCACCAACCCACGCAGCGAAGCCACAGACATCACCCCCGTCCCAAGATCTCTGCAACAAGCTGGGAACCTACTTCCACCTCAATATCAAAACCCTCTATGACAACTTCGTTGACCACCAACAAGACGCCACAGCCGGCCCGCCCCTAAGACACCAGCCTGCCAACCATCTCCAACTGGACTCCAATCATGACAGAGAACACTGCCACGATCATGAGAGGCATCCACTCGGGGCCCCCACAGACCCCTGCCCCCATCACATCTACCACAGAGCCGCAGACACCATCGCACCTGAACTGCAACACACCATCAACCCTACCTTCACAACAGGCACCTTCCCAGACGACTGGAAGCGCGCAGAAGTCAGGCCCCTGCTCAAGAAGCCCACGGCCGACCCCACCAACCTCAAAAACTACCAACCCATCTCGCTTCTCCTCTCTGCAGCCAAAGTAGCAGAAAAAACAGTCACCAACAAACTGACACGATTTATCGGAGAGCACGCCGTCCTTGACCCGCCCCAATCCGGATTCCAAAACAACCACAGCACTGAGACCGCCCTACTCACAGCCACAGGCAAAATCCGCACCCTCTTGGACCAAGGCCGCTCCACAGCCCTCAACCTCCTTGACCTGACCACAGCTTTCGACACCATCTCTCACAGCACACTAATTGCTAGACTACACAACGCCGGCATACAAGGAACTGCCCATGACTGAATCCTCTCGTTCCTCACCAGAAGAAGCCAGAGGAACAGGCTACCACCCTTCCTCTCCACCCCACAGAAATCGCCTGTGGAGTCCCACAGGGATCATCACTGAGCCCAACCATCTTCAACATCTACAAGGCCCCCCTCACGTCAATCGTCCGACAACACAGCCTCAACAAAGTGTCCCACTCCTACAACACCCAGCTCATTCTCTCCCTAACCAGAGACCCCACCCCCGCAAAACTCAACTTCCAGAAAGGAATGCAAGAAGTCGCAATCTGGATGACCAACAGCTGCCTAAAACTCAAAGCTGAAAAGACGAAGTCCTTGTCCTCGGTACCAACCCTTCAGCATGGGACAACACCTGGTGGCCCACCGCCCTTGGAAATACCCCCAACTCCACTCACCATGAACCGACAGGTCAACGAAGTCACCTGCAGCTGCTTCAACACGCTCCCCATCCTGCACAAGATTTTCGAATGGATCCCCACGAGTCAAGGAAGACAGTCACCCACATCCTCATCACCAGCAAACTGGACTATGGTAACGCACTCTACACTGGCATCAACAAGTCCCTACTCCGCAAACTCCAGACCATACAGAACACCGCCGCCAAACTCGTCCTCAGCATCCCCAGACACGAACACATCAGCCAACACCTGCAGAGACTCCACTGGCTCCCCCTGGAGAAGAGAGTCACCTTCAAAATCCTCACCCACACCTACACAACAACGGACCCAAGTACCTCAACGACAGAATAAATTTCCACGCACCCAAAAGAAACCTACGATTGTCCAACCTCGCTCTGGACGAAACCCTGCCCATCCACAGAGCCAGAGCAGGCGGGAGATCGTTCTCCTCCTTTGCTGCCAAGACCTAGAACGAGCTACCGGTAGACATCAGACTCGCCCCCAAACTGAATACCTTCAGGAAGACCATCCAGACCTGGCTCTTTGGCTGAACGGAGCTGCTTCCCCCCCCCTCCTCCCCCCCCCCAGCGCCTTGAGACCCTCACGGGTGACTAGTGTGCTTATAATTCCCTGATTGACTGAACCAGAGAAGTAGCACTCGCAACAAACTTGACCTCAGGTCACTTTGAATGGTAATCCACCATAACGAGAGCAAAGCGAGCATCCGAAGGTAAACATTTGAAAGGACCTGAAATATCAAAAGCAACTTTTTGCCAAGGTGATTCAGGCCCAGTCACAGGTTTGAGAGGAGCAGAAAAAACTCTGAGCATCTTTTCACCATTAATACAGAAAGAACATTCCCTGACAGTTCTATCCACCATCTTGTCAAGACCAGGCCACCAAAAATCGACTCGAATAAGACGCTTCATGAAAGACATGCCAAAATGTCCCTCATGTAAAATGTTTTACTGTAAAACAACGGGGGAATAATCTTGCCACTCTTAAAGAGTAAACCACCCTCTTCCACAATTTCTTCAGCAACCTGACAGAAAGGACTCAACTCAGATGATGCACTTTTAGGTTTAGGCCAACCGGACCTTAAATAATTCAAAATGGACAAGGATACAGGATCTTTATCCATTTCCGTTCTCCATTCAACTTCAGAAACACCAGAAAATTCTGAAAAAACACAATCCTTAAGAGAAGCAACCATATCCAAATAGTGATTAGTGTGAAGACTGGTATCATCAGAGCAGGGCTATCTTGACAAGCAATCCGCTGTGACATTACTCTTACCAGGAACAAACTCAACCTCAAAATTGTATTCCTGAAATCTAGAAGTAAGGTGGGCAATTCGTGCAATAGAATTCCACCCACCACCAGGGGATAACATTCGAATAAGAGGTTTATGATTAGTTCTAAGTAAGAACCTGCTGCCCCACACATAATTTCTGAAATGTTTAATAGCCGAAATGCGCGCTAACAGCATACCTCCTTTCAGTTCCAGAAAGAGTTCTGGAAGCATACGCTACACACCATTCCTCTTTAGCTCACCTTTGACTCAATACAGCACCCAAGCCCTATAAACTCACATCAACCGTAAGCACACACAGTTTGTTAAGACAAAATGATTTAAAAGTAGGAGCCTCCACAATCTACCTCTTAATCAGTTAGAAAGCAGACTCTTGTCTTTCATACCAGCAAAACTCAGATGTTTTCCTCGTCAACTCCCTAAGGGGTTCTATCTTAGTAGCAAAATTAGGTATAAACTTGCTGTAGTATTCGCAAAGACCTGCAAAAGACAACAGTTTTTCTTTATTGTCAGGTGATGGAGCTTTGATAATAGCGTCAACCAGGGATTTTTTGGGCAGAACACCATAACTTGACAGTTAATGGCCAAGATAATCAACAGATTCACAAAAGAAATTGCATTTTCCAGCCTTGAGTGTCAAACCAAAATGTTGTAGTCTTATCACATACCACTTGATATGACACAAATGATCTTCATTGTGCTTGGAAAAAATTAGAATGTCATCTTGAAAGCACTTGACAAAGACTCGACTCCTTTGAGTGGGCATACGTTGAATTAATGTATATCTATATCTGTATGTACTACTCCCGGAGATACTGTTAACTTTTGACTCAAAACAGTACCCTGTCGGCTCTTTTCCTTTGCCTGAAACACCCCTTTTTCCTATCCTCTCTTTCATCTCTCCCGGTACGGCACAGGAGTGTGCTTTACTGCAATGAATTGTTTGTTGTATAAATGTATTTAGAATGAGAATCTATTTATCTGATTAATAAATTCCCTGTCCGGCTGGACAAGGGATATAAATATATAGCAGCCTATTGTGGTCTATATAACATTTGTCTATTATTTTGTATACGCTTAGGACCTTTGTCTCCCAAAACTTAACTGATACCCATGGTCCATAGCTACCCGCTGGGTTCCCCTTGTTCTTTCAAATGACTAACACACAACAAGCACAAAAGCAAATGGAAATTCCAACTACATAAAGCACTAAACAAATGAACAAATATAGGAGTGTAAGTCACTAAAACTATAGGCACAATAATAAGCAAAAGGCTATATATAAAAATATTTATATATATATATATATATATATATATATATATATATATATATATATATATATATATATATATATATATATATATATATATATATATATATATATATATATATATATTCCATAACACATGGTAGCCCATAGAGCGGCATGCAAGGAGTAAAGGAGGTTACCAGCCTGAATCTCCCAGGTATGGACGCAGTTTCTGTGGCAGGTAAAATAACGCAGCTTTTCAAGCGCCTGACGCGTTTCGATATTACATCTTTTTCAAAGGCGTGTCCCGAAAAGAATGTGCTGTAGATAGCACCCACCCCCATTGAAAATTTAAAGAGATGACACGCCCCCGATGGGGCTGCTCTAAATGAGACAATGTCCAATGTATGATGGGGTTTGTAGTGCCGTATTTATTCAAACATATATATATATATATGTCTATCACTGCAATGAAAGGTAGAAAACCAATAGGAAAAAAATAACAAGAATTGCCCAAATATGTGATAATAATAAAAAATAAAGTAAAGTACCTGAGGTGTGCGTATCATCATTGTACCACGCAAAATAATCGGTGTGCATGTCACCGTCGTAATACACTACAGTGGAGGAGTGATAATGACACAGCTCAAGGTATGCATATCACCGATATAATATAACTGTTGTAACACGCTTCCATGCAAAGTGTGCGTGTCACTATCTTGATGCTCTTCAATATAGGGTGACCAGATTCTCAAAACAAAAAACGGGGACAGGTCATAGAAATAGAAGTAGGACTACGGTTTGCAGTAACTATCGACATAAAATTAGGATTATTTGACAGCTGTCATAGACATAGAAAAGGGACAACAACGACAGCTCCCTCCATAGACCGAGATGAAGCATTACAGACAACTAATCGGAGGTCTTTTATTGGCACCCCTCTCCTTTACACAGCAGCATTAGTACTTCTTACTACATTTACACTTTTAAGGACTACAGCATATATTTGCCAAAAATCAATAAAACATCACAGGCTAGCAAATGCCAGTGTAAAGAGAGCATGCGCGCACGTGCTCAACTGGAACAATGAAAAACAGGGACATTTCTGTGTTTACCTGGGACACTGGTTGAAAACGGGGACATTTGAGTCACTTGGAGAAAAGTGTCGGGACACGGGGACACTTCTCAAAAAACGGGGACCGTCCTGGGAAAACGGGGACGTCTGGTCACCCTATCTTCAATACCAAAATGATGAAATCGGCGCAGAAGGTGTGCGGGTCACCGTTGCGAGACTCACTAATGCCAAATAAAAGTAGCGCCAAACAAACAACAAAAAGAATCGCCCAACAATAAATGGCATAATCGGTGCTGAAGGTGTGCGTGTCACTGTTGCGAGACGCACAAATGCCAAATGAAAGTAGCGCCAAGCAAACAACAAATATCGCCCAGCGGTGTACAATTTCGTGACACAGCAGCAGTAATTGTAAAGTGTCATGGTACACCGTTACCATGGAGATAAAAGCCAAACAAAATGGCTGCTGTACGTAGGTTACGTACAAATCTTTAAAGAGAGTTGGGCAGAGATAGAACCAAGCAAAGAATGTCAGAGATGTGTAATCACATACGTCCCCATTATCAGCAGAGGCTCGGAGAAGTGAGGATCAATAGGCATAACATAGGCCAGTGCAGAAGAAGGCCAACGAAGAAGAGTCAAAAGAGGCCTCAGAACGGTTCGGTAAATTGCAGGAAAGTTTGATTTGCAGGAATCCTTAGCACACAGCTCCAACATGGATACACAGGATCTTCTAAACTGCCCAATTCTCTTGACACGGAGGGTCCAGAAGCCAGCACCACACCTGTGCTGCAAAGGAAACGTAGCAGGGTGTCTTCTCCATTAATCATCGCCACTTGTAAAGACGAGGAGGACCAGCAGGTAAGTGGTTTTAAGGAATTTATTTAGCAGCAGTACAGTACGTCTGAACAGAAAAGCTGGTAGAAGATAACTGCCACAAACAGATCATAGAACATGGAACAGCAGAGAGAGCAGACACGCTCTATACATTCCATGTATAACATATGAAAGCAGCACACTGATGAAATCAGAATGCAACACATGGTCAGGTCTCTCTCATTCTTCTGTCAAAGTTTACCTGGCTGCAATTTCAGACTTTCCAATATCATCAAATCAATTGTCACAATGGCCTTTTCGACTGGTTAAAGAATTCCTCAAAGGCCTATTCAGGGCTTATCTGCCAGTGAATAGACCATCAATGTCAAGGCAATTGAACACAGTCCTCTTTGAACTAATTAAGAGCCCATATGGACCCATATGTACAGTGGACTTTAAATACCTGTGTTCGAAAACAGCTTTGCTGCTAGTCTTAACGTACGCGAGAAGAGTTGGTATAATATAAGGTTTACCTTTTAGGGAACCTAATATGCAATTCCTAGTTGAACAGAGTCATACTAAGAATGAATGCTCAATTTATTCCTAAAATACCATCAGACTTGCATCTTAATTAACCTATAGTTAATCCTGTTCATGCTACAAAAGGAGCACGTCATAGTTTGACAATTAAACAATGCAAGTTTTATATAGACAGAACTAAAACATTCACAAAATCCAACCAACTTCTAATAGCCTATAATCCCCCTATGAAAGGTCAAGTGCAGCTTTGTATGCAGGGTCTCTGCATCCATGGTATTATCCCATCAAAAGACCAGACATCTGTTGATGTCTGGGTTAGCGCAAATTCCACAAGAGGTGTGGCTACTTCCACTGATCTGTTTTCTAGGGTGTCCTGTCAAGCCAACTACAGAACAGCTACATGGAAGAATGGATATATACACAACCTTACTTTATGTATTTGACATTGAGAAATGACACAGCAGTGGGTCAAACACTTCCTCATCATCTGTTCAATTGAGGTGAGCTCTTAATTTTTTTCTTTGACCCTTATGCCAGGTTCCCACCTCGACTTTAAATATAATGTTTTACTTTTAAGATTACTGCTGCTATTTAGATTCAAGCATATGACTCTATGAAAGACTCTGTAGTTTGTCCATATTGATATATTTCCTAGATTGGCATGCAACTCACCCTCCTCTCCAACTGGAGCTCACTGGAGTTACAATAGTCCTATTATCTTACCTTCACCCTTGTTCTTAGAAATCTGAGGTATGGTGGCCCTTGAGGGGAAGATGCTTCCTGAGTTACTTCTGGTTGTGGTTTTGGCTTGGTTCTTCTCAAATTATGTACATTGGTTAACAATGTCACTGCCTTGAGCTTTGTTCAGGTTTAATTTTTCTTTGAACTGATTCCTGTAATTACAGTAGACTTCCATTCCAGCAATGAGGAAGATTCAAGCATGCAAATCTATCAAAGATATCAATACTGGAGACCTACAGCACACATGTAAGTAACTTGCTTTTTCACCAGCTTTAAACTTTACTTTTTGTTATCCTTTTATTTAAATCCTTCTTTTTATTGGTTCTTCTCATTTGGTGTAGTAGCAGTAGATCTTAGCGTATGTTAATAACAGGGTGTTCTTTTGCAACTTAATATGTGAAAGCTTCGCCACTGTTGATCACATTTTGTTTTAAAAGCCATCAAACATATAGTCTTAATCTGATACTCAACTGCCTCCTCCATTATTCTAATACATTTTGAACCACATATGTCAATTAAATCCAGGTTTATTTCTAATTCTAATTAATTTACAGGTATAGTCTTTGAAATGCTTATTCTATTTAATTTACAGGTAAAGTCTTTGAAACGCTACTGTTACTGAAGTTAAAGAATCTGGCCACTCCCTGTATGAAGCATCATTCACAACTTTGAGTGACAAACATATCCCACCCAATATCTCCACTGACACTGTGCCTACTTTTACTCACTAGTTATAGGAAAAACAGGAGGGAACCCATAGACCACGTTGGGATGGGTATATTATGCAAACAAAAACAATTCCCAACAGGTATTATTGAAAGACAGTTTCAATTGCGTATGCACCAGGCATTACTGAGAACAGAAAACAAGGAGTCAAAAGTTTGGAAGGCGTGGTGGTATTATTCACCAAGGACAAAGGGCATTCAATAAGCAAATACAGTTAAAAACAGCACTGTAAAGATTAGATCTTGTGACAACCCAGTGGCACTTGGTGCAAGGTGCTATATACAGTTTAAGGTGAGGTAAAAAGTGCAAGTGCTTTAAAAACAGCATAGGTGGCGCATAAAAGAAAATATATGCATCAATTAAAGCTTCAATTACAAAACAAGTTATAATCACTTGGAAAAACAATTATTTTTCTGGTAAGAGCTTTAAGTGCGATATGCGTCATATGAATCAGGCTGTGTGGTCGACGGCGTTTCGATCCCCTTAGGTTGGGATCGTCATCAGGACGGGGTTGTCGATGAGTACAGTGCTGTGGAAAAAGGGGAAGGAGTGGTGAGCGGGGCAGTCTAAAGGGGCGGGCGGGGGGAAGGAAGTGACGGGTGGGGGGTAGATGAACATGCATTCTGACTGAATGGCATCAGGTATATCGTGAACGAGGGAAAGTGACTGGGGTGGTGGCCAGACAGGGAGAGAGAGTGCAAATTGGGGGTGACTAGTGTGAATGGTTGGCAAGTAGTCCAATAAACCTCTAGGTGGAAAGGTGGTCCACGTCTATAGAAATAGGGTGTACACTTACACAAAGCCAAGCAGGAATGCGTGGCTGGCGGTACACGGCAGTAGTTTGAGGCCAGTTACTGAGGAAAGAAGTTAATGGCTACATTTAGTGCAAGAACCGCAAGTGTAATAAGCGATTGCCAGGAGGTCTAGAAAGGTCAATACCTGGTAGTGGTACGTCCTAGGAAGGCTCACGTAGTTGGGCAGCGTCTGGGAAGAAGAGGAGAACGAGCGGTAAGTTTAACTGGTTGTATCTCCGTGATCGAGCAGGCATACAAGCGTGCAGACTCGGAGGTAGATTCTTACCTAAATGCAGGAATGGCACAGAAGGCAAGAGCTCGTCTGGCGGGGCTATTCGGCAGTGAATGCGGGAACAGACAGCGTCTTCCCTGTGTTCTGGCATATATCCAGGCTGCCGCGAGAGTGAGGACGCCGGTCAGGGGCGGGGTGTGTGGGAGGTGCCGCGAGATGATTGGCGCAAGAAGGAAACTGGGGCGGGAGTAGGAGAGGTAGGGGAGGGGAAGGGGGCGTGGGCAGTGGTTCCTACGGAAACCGGAGTAAATAAGGAAATGCAGAGTCAGAGCGTAATACAGGCGGGCGGCCGCGCTGGGGTGAGATGTCCAGCCAATAGGAGGCATGTGTCATAGTCACATGTCTAAAGTGACGTGAAGGGCGAACCTGTAGGACAAAAGGATATACGTGCAGGTTTCACCAAAATACAATAAGTGTACTGCTGCAGTGTAAAAGAAAAATAGATCACAATTGTTAGACATTGAAAACAGAGTTGTAGGTATAAAACCGGATGGTTAGTTTACAGGGTGGAAATAGGGGGATACAAGGGGACATTTTATAGTACTGGTCCAGATTTTGTCAACAGTGTAATTATTATACCGTAGGTGTCTGGCATGAACTGAAGGACAGAGAGTAAGGGAAAGCAGGGTTAAATGGAGATTGTACTGGTCCATTCATCAAGGGTATTGAGCCCGTGGTTAACCGAGTCAACCCTGGCGATCCATTTGCATTCGGCTCTGTTGAGCAGAGCAGTCATGTTACCCCCTCTGAGGGGTAGGGTAGGTTTCTCAATGACCTGCCATTTGAGGTCCGTGTCCTTGTGAGAATGCTCTATGAAATGTGAGACCAGAGGTGCTGCAGCGCACCAAATGCCACCGGAAATTCTGACCTTTGAAAGACTTGTTCTGAAAGAAGTAATGGAACTGAAGACCACACCCTTACTCTCTGTCCTTCAGTTCATGCCAGACACCTACGGTATAATAATTACACTGTTGACAAAATCTGGACCAGTACTATAAAATGTCCCCTTGTATCCCCCTATTTCCACCCTGTAAACTAACCATCCGGTTTTATACCTACAACTCTGTTTTCAATGTCTAACAATTGTGATCTATTTTTCTTTTACACTGCAGCAGTACACTTATTGTATTTTGGTGAAACCTGCACGTATATCCTTTTGTCCTACAGGTTCGCCCTTCACGTCACTTTAGACATGTGACTATGACACATGCCTCCTATTGGCTGGACATCTCACCCCAGCGCGGCCGCCCGCCTGTATTACGCTCTGACTCTGCATTTCCTTATTTACTCCGGTTTCCGTAGGAACCACTGCCCACGCCCCCTTCCCCTCCCCTACCTCTCCTACTCCCGCCCCAGTTTCCTTCTTGCGCCAATCATCTCGCGGCACCTCCCACACACCCCGCCCCTGACCGGCGTCCTCACTCTCGCGGCAGCCTGGATATATGCCAGAACACAGGGAAGACGCTGTCTGTTCCCGCATTCACTGCCGAATAGCCCCGCCAGACGAGCTCTTGCCTTCTGTGCCATTCCTGCATTTAGGTAAGAATCTACCTCCGAGTCTGCACGCTTGTATGCCTGCTCGATCACGGAGATACAACCAGTTAAACTTACCGCTCGTTCTCCTCTTCTTCCCAGACGCTGCCCAACTACGTGAGCCTTCCTAGGACGTACCACTACCAGGTATTGACCTTTCTAGACCTCCTGGCAATCGCTTATTACACTTGCGGTTCTTGCACTAAATGTAGCCATTAACTTCTTTCCTCAGTAACTGGCCTCAAACTACTGCCGTGTACCGCCAGCCACGCATTCCTGCTTGGCTTTGTGTAAGTGTACACCCTATTTCTATAGACGTGGACCACCTTTCCACCTAGAGGTTTATTGGACTACTTGCCAACCATTCACACTAGTCACCCCCAATTTGCACTCTCTCTCCCTGTCTGGCCACCACCCCAGTCACTTTCCCTCGTTCACGATATACCTGATGCCATTCAGTCAGAATGCATGTTCATCTACCCCCCACCCGTCACTTCCTTCCCCCCGCCCGCCCCTTTAGACTGCCCCGCTCACCACTCCTTCCCCTTTTTCCACAGCACTGTACTCATCGACAACCCCGTCCTGATGACGATCCCAACCTAAGGGGATCGAAACGCCGTCGACCACACAGCCTGATTCATATGACGCATATCGCACTTAAAGCTCTTACCAGAAAAATAATTGTTTTTCCAAGTGATTATAACTTGTTTTGTAATTGAAGCTTTAATTGATGCATATATTTTCTTTTATGCGCCACCTATGCTGTTTTTAAAGCACTTGCACTTTTTACCTCACCTTAAACTGTATATAGCACCTTGCACCAAGTGCCACTGGGTTGTCACAAGATCTAATCTTTACAGTGCTGTTTTTAACTGTATTTGCTTATTGAATGCCCTTTGTCCTTGGTGAATAATACCACCACGCCTTCCAAACTTTTGACTCCTTGTTTTCTGTTCTCAGTAATGCCTGGTGCATACGCAATTGAAACTGTCTTTCAATAATACCTGTTGGGAATTGTTTTTGTTTGCATACTTTTACTCACTAGGCATTGTCACATTTGCAATACACATCCCCCTGGTGATATAAACTCAGTCTGCATTCTATATCTAGAACCTTTAGAATGAATTCCATAATTTTCTGCATTGTCTCTAACACAGAGGAATCCAAAACAAAAGTGGGTTAATATTGACCGGATTTAGATTGTATTATTAGCAAACCCTAATTAGAAGTAATAATCAAATAGTCTTAAAACAAACTAATAGAGGTATTATCACGGGAGAAAATTGGAGGAGGAAATAGATGTGGAAGCTAATCAATGACTATCTTACAGTTACATTGTTACTGACAGGTCAGGTTCCTCTGGTTTACATGCTGGTGGAGTATGCGTCTTAAAACACACTTTTTCCCACGTATAGAAATCGTTGCAGTATTAATTTGATGCCACAGCTTATATCAGTCATTTTCCAACAACTCTTACCTTCTATATGAACCATCTTTTGATGAAGAACACTGTACATCTTAGTTTAGTTTCTTTCAGGAAGATGCCAGATGTGATATCACCAATATACCATTATCTTCAAATGAAGATTTCCTCAACCAATTCTTGTTTCACCTGCTCTATCCTGATAATCCTAAACATGTATGGTAAGGTGCTTCTGGGAGTACAAATATGTATGAAATATTCACTCACCAGGTTACTGATTAGATATGACTATTTTATTTATTTCTTCTATGGTCTGATTGGTTTACCATACAAAAGAATAGATTAAAGGCTGTGAGTGTTCACTTGGTAATGTCACAATCTTTAGGATGTGTTTGATCTTTTTCTGTACTATTCAGGTAAGGATGCAGCAGTTTATGCTTTCAGACTCTGATGATGAGCATTCTGGCAGGACTCTGGCTCTTTTTTTAATGGACCTTCATGAAGATATGATCTGCTGCTAGGCTCATCATTGAGGTCTTCTTAGCTTGCTGCCACTGGTGTTCATGGGGCCGTACGAAGATTTGGCTCATTCTATGGTGCCCATATATGGTGTTTATCAACCTGCAGCACAGGACTGCTCCCTCCTTTGTTGGCTTAGATCTAGCTGCCTAGTCACCAGCAGGGTTGGATAATGTGCTTGCCATCTCTACCTAGAGTATGGCTTCCGCTGTCTTTCGGACCATCCGAGAGCCAGTCCCCGGCATGTTTCTGACCTGGTGGGTGCAGTTTTACATTTTCATTGCACCAGACCATATATCCAGTCTTAATCTTGGTTCCACTTCTGCTATACAAGTATTCACTGGACACCCCAGCAAGTATACCAGTGGTTGTCACCATTTAGGACCCTTTTAGGGAGTGGGGTCTGTGGAGGCTGCCTTGGTGCAATACAATCAATCTGTATTTTATTCCTTACAGGCTCCAGTTCACTGACATTCAGGCATGTTCATAGAGTAAAGCTTGCATTTGGATATCTAACCTGATTTCCACACTGTGGTTAGAATTATACATGTTTGTTATTAATTACCTAAGGAAGGATAGTAATATGTGTCGCTATATTTTCCTGCAGTGCATACTATGTGCTTGAGCCAGGTGTGGCCATTGCTTTTTGCAAGTTCCCTTTCCTGAGTTGTGGTCCTCTCACTGTGCCTTTTCACCCTCATACCATCACGTGTTTCGCCTAGGTTGGAGGATCTCTGGCCATTCAAACTCCACTAGAGGCACCTTGTTACACATTTGGGACTCCTGCATCAATCCTCAGGCACACAACACATCATTTAGAGCACCAACCACCTGCGGATCATGACCGACCTCTACTACAGGAGCTGTTATTTGTTTGGATGAGGGATTACCTCATCCAAACAAGGCTTAAAAAGAAAACCTTGATAACATTATCCTCAACAAGGGCTTGGCCACTACATCGTATGATTGTTCTCCTGATGGGTGGCAAGGGAGTCATAGGCCTAGGTGTAAGCAATGAAAAATCCTGCCACCTGCCTATATCAGCTGGTTAGGTAGTAAAATATGGCTATGAGTGATGTTCAGTGGTCCCCTCAGTCTCCTGAGCCCCGGTTCAACCATACCTGCTGCACCATTGATTGCTATGCTCTTGCTTTTATTGTATGTTTAAGGTAGTTTGGGTCTGTATTTCCAGTTACTTCCTAAAATGGGAAAATCTAAACCACATTTTACTATCCTAATACCTGAGTCAATTGGCAAACTCCTTAGTTTTTTACTGAGGCAACAACAGAATATGTGTTTCATATGCCATTGTAAATATGCACCCCCTCAATGAGAGTAAACTCCATTGCTTTTTAGGTCTCGTATAGGCAAGGCTTGCAGTGTCTCTATGAGACATGCAGTACATGCCCATATTTTTCATTTTTTCTTCTTGCTATCCTTTAGAAATTCTGTTTTTATATTGGTGAATACACTTAGTAGTCGCTCCTTTTGGAATTGTGTATCCTCCCATGAGGAGTGGCCCTCTTACATGTGTTCTTGCTGTTCAGGTTATTTATACGTAGAGAGAACTCTTTTTTTGGTTGGCCTGCCTTTTTGCTCATTAACTGTTCTGTATACATGTTACATCATTTGCTTTACGTCCTAACCCTTTAGCTCCCATGCCTCCCCCTGACCCATCCCACAACACTGCTTTGGTTGCTTCATGTCCCTTAATCTCCGCTGCCTACCCTGTACCCACAACACTGAGGTCCCTTAATGAAACTACTATGTTTTACTACATTATTCACTTATATTTATATATCACTTAGCCATGGGCGCCACAATTAAATAATCAGCTCATTATCACAGTAAATTGAACCAACAGCAGACAGGAACCCGGCTCACCCGGCAGCTCTCACCACTGCGCCATATCCTTTCCTTAGCTACGTTGCAAGGTGCAGTACCATATATGGCCAAAAGAGGTCCCAGGGGACACCTAGTGACAGCATGTGGTACTGCACACTCACAACAATTCCTATTTTTCTTGGTGAGGTGGGTGTTTGACCCCCACCTCCTTATATATCTTTTATTCCTTATTTTAAATGTGACAGTGTTTGAGTTAACTTCTACTTAGGTCATGTTGAGTGCGTATACTGGATTCCTCTTTACTCAACGGACTTGTGTTTATCTTATCTTGTGAGGCATGGCTGGTCCGCCCTTGATTGAAGATCCCATCTGCCACGCTTCTCCATTTCTGCTATTATGCACTGTTATAGTACAGGTCTGTTTGACCTGTCACATCTACACATGGGGGTATATGTACAAGAACTGCGGTTAACTAGCAATAGCGTTAGTTAGCGGCAGTTTTCTTAATGCAGCCGATCACCAAAAACAAGCAGCCTGTTATCGGTGTATTTACAGTACGTTGCTACATGTCAATAGTAACAGCTAGCTGCAGTGAAAACTGCCACTAACACTAGCATCAAAAATAGCCTATAAGTCCACCTCCAATGAAGCATAGGAAATAAAACCAATGGAATGCAGAATGGAGCAGCCAGGGCCAAGTGCAGCGCAAATCAACAACCCCACACCAAACCCTAAAAACAGTTAGGACGACCAGCTAGAGTCCTAGTCGAAGAGGAAATGCAGATTCAGAGCTACAGTTATGAAACAAGGTGCATCAATGGGAAAAAACAGTGATGCATTACTTTTCATAGCGCCTCCGTGCCACACCATGACAGCCAAAACCTGGAAAGAGGGGACAGTCCCTGGACCTGCGTCTGTGACCCGGGGTGGGAGGAAGAGGTGCTGTGGAGTTGCTGGGCCCTGGCGGTAGACATTGAGGTGTCCGCGATCGCCCTTACTTAGTGGTGAATTCGCATGGAGACAAGTTGCTGGCCTGCGAGAGAAGACCGCCTGGTGCACATTGGAGCTGTGAACGGTAGAGGCGCTCCTGTGCACCAACATAGGGAGGTCTGCATCACATGCCAGGTGCAACCACTACACCGGGGTCCACGAGTACCTCTCTGCATCACAGGATGGAGGATGTTGCGCTGCCCGGACGCTGTATAGGGTGAGGCCCCTGAGCTGCGCAAAACTTGTGTGGCGGGAGCACTGCAACTTTACGCCTAAGGGGGCCAAGTTGCATCACTTGCATGAGCAGGTTCCCCAGCCACTTGGCGGCAAGTGCTGTACCCAGGCTTGTGAGATCGGCCATTGGTGGCCGTGGGTGCCAGGGGCTCGGGGGCAGGTTCAGGCCCAGACCCTTGGGTATGAAGCTTGATCCGCCGTTACTCACTGGGGAACATGGAATCTGGTTGCCACTGTTAGAACGGGAGAGGTAGCCAGGTAGTGCTGCCTTTCCTTGTCCTCTGTTAGTTTCCTTTTGGGTGTACATGGAACTAACCCTTAGTGGACTTCCTCTTTTAACATCACTGCACTGTCTGGTTGCTGCTGCTGTCTCCATCTGCTGCTGCTAGTTCCTCTGACCCTGGGGTCAAGTGTTCGAGTCCCTTCTTCACCCGCAGGCTCCTGCCTGCGCTGTGCCGCGTCCAGTGGTAGAGTGTCACTGCTCTCCAGCTAGACTGCTCTCCTGTCCCTCTTTTCTGCTGTCCCTATTCTTCTTTATGCTCTTCTCTGTTGCTTTTCTACATTTGCCTTTTTTATCTTTGCTTTGTTTGGCTTTTGTATTTCTGGTGCTTTTTTGCAGTTCCTCTCCCTCGTTGCTGCTGCGATCCCCCACGTCCCCACCCATCCCTTCCAGTGTCCTTTCCTGCGTTTCTGCCTCCCAGCTGTCCAGCCCCCCTGCAGCACTACCTAATGGTGGATGATGTGTGGTCATGCGCAGCCAGCGTTCCACTGGTGCGCCGAAGGCTAGCCCGCCTGCGTCCGTTCGCCCCTATACCATGCACAGCACCAGGGACCCTGTCTCTAGGAAACTGCACCGCTATGATGCCAGCACCCTCCTCACCCTCAACCCTGGAAACCACGCCACCTGCCATCACCGAAGAATACCCTTGCACCCTGAGCCTGCGAGACTGCAAACGTACCTCCTGCCACATCAGCACACCAGTGCTTCTTGCCGCCAAGTCGACCAACAGCGTACCCGGACTGGCTCAACTGCATCATCCTCAGCATGAGGTCCCTCCACAAAAATGCCACAGAAATCTGGGACCTCCACGACACCACCTCTTAGACATAGCTTTCCTCACGTAAACCTGGATCAACTTCTGCTTCGGACAAGACATGCCGAAGGCTACAAAATCACCCACAAGGAATACTCCGACCGTCGAGGAGAAAGCATTGCCATCATCTACAAAAGCACACCGACACACTCTTATGACCCAATGGCCATCATGAAACATCTCCAGTTCCAGATCCGGACCAACGTCAACTCCTCCCTCCGCGGCACCCTCGTCTATAGGACAATCGGGCCATGAACCCCCGTTCACGGATGCCAATGTAGACCTCATCGCACCCCAGGCTCTTCCACCCACCGACTACATCCTACTTGGAGACCTCAAGTTCCATCTGAACAACCCCAGTGACCAGAACACCACCCCCTCGTGGGGAACCTCACACAACTCAAGCAGCTAGTCACCGCACCAACCCACATAGCCGGACGCATGCTTGAGCCCGTTTTGCCAGTGGGAACTTCAACTACAGCCTCACCAGAGAACTCTCCTGGACTGAACATCATTGTATACATCATGCCTTCACCATGCCCACCATACACCGCCCACATCATCGCCCCCACCCATCGCAGCTGGATCAAAGCCACCGAAGAACTTCTCGCCAACTCCCTCAGCACCACCACTCCACCAATGTTTACAGATGCCAACACTGCAGAACGCAGCCTCCACCAATGGAACTCCAACTGCGCCGACACCCTGGCACCCCTCAATAAAAGACCAGGCAAACAACACTCCAAGAAGGCCAACTGTTTCACTCCCACCCTCCACTAGTCCAGACACACCTGTAGATGTCTTGCATAGAGATGTAGCCATAACATCAATCAACTCTGCTAACAGTCACCCTTGCACCATGGCGCAAGGGTGCCTGTGTTAGTGCATGGCAGTCATTGTGTGCCATCGTAGGAAGAAAAGACAGGGGGGCTTAATCCTGAACCCCTTCTGGTTGTTTAATGCCACCAGTGCGTCATTTTCTTGACGTACTTGCAGCATGAATCATTTACAAAGTGACGCATCTAGGCATATGCGTTGACATTGTGAAGCCCAAATTATACCTGCATCTGGTATGATGTGTGCAGGGTGGGCGCTCCCACGCAACAAAGCCTTGTAGGATTGGCGCAGTGAAGTCTCTCAGATTTCACTGTGACAATTCTAGGACACCACTGCGTCAAAACCATATGCTTGCCACATGGCAGGCGTAAGGGAGACGCAGTGCCATAGGGATAGGCTGGCCCCATCCATTCCTGGAGTTGCGTCATGCTTGCAACACAATTGTAGCAATGCATGACTTTAGCGCTGCCAGACTCGTCAGGATTCAAGATGTACCTGTCATTGATTGCGACATAGAGCGCCGTACATTGAATGTACCGCGCCTCCATTGTGTCGCAAAGATGGTGCAGTGAAAAGTGTTGCAACGCTGTTTTGTTGCAGCAATGCAACACTTTTCATGAATGAGGCCCAGGAATGCGCCCTATCTTATTGATGGTGCGCATTCCTGCCCTTTTGTTTTGTCACAGGGCAGCACAGCAACATTCCTTGCAGCTCTGTCCAGCGCCAAAACCTCTGAAATGGGGCCCCAAGTGTTTGAACCCATTTTAAGACCAGCTATTTTCTGGCCTTAAAAAAAGCCTCTAACTGAACTTAGCAGAAGTTTTGGGGGGTTATCGCCCTTTGAGAATTTCATTGTAAAAATCGTGAAGTAGAGATAGGGGCAGTTTTTGCATGGGAACGCACATCTTGCATCTCATTTTTTTTCAGTCCTGCTAACAGAAGTGGCGATCTTAAAAATTCACATTTACACCGGAAAAGTGCAGCTAACTGCAGTTAGTGGCAACTTGTAAATACGTCGATTAAAAAAAAGCCAACGTAACGTCAAAAAATTGATGCTACAGTGGTGTTAAGTTCTTGTACATATGCCTTACGGTGCGGCAACTCGGAATAAAAATAATAATACCCAAGGCCAGGTTGTGGTTGGGACATGTTTACCGTAGCATTTTCTTCTTACTACTTTTGCATTATCCAGTGTTTCAAAGAATGCGTGGGTCAAGTGCATTGTTTTCTTTGTTTTGACCCGGGGCAGGCTTTGTACACGGTGATTTGTGAGACGTACTTTTGTTACATTATCGTTCGTCTCTCCAATCCTCTATTGAAGGCTGCTAAATTGATAGACTTCTACTAAATAGCTGCCCCACACCACCAGAATACTCTAATCCTGACTAAACAGCCTGTCACTGTGCAGTAATCTTTAAAATTGCTGCAGAGTAACAAGCAATAGCTCTAGTGGGCCACATTGGCGACGAGGGTGGATCGAGCCCCGCGGACGGCCACGTGTCTGGGGAGTAGGCTGGCCTGTGCTTGCAGTCGGGCTGGGGAACGTGGCCTGGTGAAACCGGAGTGCCGGAGAGACATCCAGTTCCTGCCTGCCCTGGCGGTGCGGTGTGTGACGTCCAGCGGATATGCCCGATTCACCAGGGAGGAAGGCTGCCCCGAGTGGAGGGGTAGCCGGAGGATGGCCGAATCGGACAATGGCAAAGTCTATCCCGGAGTTCAGACAGCTTGGGGACCCCTCGACGGCAGCTCCCCGCTGGAAGAATTGTTTGGGGCAACTGGAGAACTATTTTGTTGCCACCCAAGAGACTAACAATGCGATAAAGAGGTCTTTATTGCTATTGATAGGTGGCGATGAACTTTATGAATTGTTCCAGGACCTGCCGGATAAGGGAGAAAGTGACGACTATGATAAGGTGGTCCAGGTCCTGAACTGCCATTTTGACCCGCAAGTAAACTCCAATTTTGAACATTTTAAGTTAAGACAAGCGAAACAGGGGGCTGATGAATCGATCGATGTTTTTCGCGAGGCTACGGAAGTTGGCAAGCACGTGTGTGGGAGTCGATCGGGCCTTTGAGACACTAGCCCAGCTGATTGCGGGGTGCAGGTCAATAGAGCGTGCAAACTGATATTACGCCAGCCTGGCGGATGCATGCGCAGGCTGAATGGAGGCGGCGTTGGCGAGGAGCGAGGAGGTAGACTGGAGTGCAGCCGGTGCTCCAGATGCCCATCAAGGAAGCGAGGGTCGAGGCACTTAAGAGATCCGAGGGACATGTGGCTGAGTGTCAGAACTGTGGCATGGGGGCGCATGCTCCAAGAGTGTGCCCAGCCCAAGGGAGACAATGCCTTAAATGCAACAAGTATGGACATTTTGCAAAAGTGTGCCAGAGTGGGACACCTGAAGGTGGAAATAAGCCCCCAGGACTGAAGGTCACGAAGTTGGCGAAGGCCGTGCAGGAGGAAGAAGAGGAAAATTGGCAGCGACCAGATGGGGTCGGCCACTGAAGATGAAGAGGACAATGTGTTTGTCATTTCACACATCAGGGGGGTGAAGACCCCCAAGAGACCTCCGCAGATGTGCCAAGTGTGGATCGGGGAGTCATGCGTGAGGGTGCTGATTGACACAGGAGCGCCCGTGAATGTCCTGGATGTCCTAGGACAGGAAGCTTCATCCGAGGCCGAGGTTGATGCTGGCAACCGACAAAATTCTCACGTATGGGGGAAGCAATCCGATCCCACAACAGGGTGTCATTGACGCGGAGGTGAAGTACAAGGACAGGGTCACGGCCACCCGGTTTTATGTTACCTGTGATTAGGCAGGCTAGATGCTAAGCTGCCACACGGCTGAGGATTCGGGACTAGTGATGTTTGCAAAGCACATACACCAGTCACAGGCGGACAGAATTATTTGGGAATTTCCGGAACTGTTCAAGGGACTGGGTTGCCTGAAAGGAGTTGAGGTTCAGCTTCACATATACGAGTCTGTCAAGCCTGTTGCACTCCGCCACCGCAGGGTGCTCTTCCATCTAAGACCACTGGTAGAAGCCGAGCTGGACCGGTTGGAGCGAGATGGGGTGATTGAAAAGGTATCCGGCCCTACGCCGTGGGTGTCGCCGCTGGTGATAGCATCCAAGCCAAAACGGACCATCAGGTTGTGCGTGGACATGAGGTTGCCAAACAAGGCCATCCGTAGAGAGAGTACGAGGTGAGTGATGTGTAATCACCGTTCCCTTCCTGCACAACGAATGCTAACCGTTTAGGTTGGCTACTTTTTTAAAAACAAATTTGTTTAATGTTATTTTCTTTCAAAATAATACGTCTTATTCAAAGTTTTATGCAATAATATGAATATTTTCTTCATTTATTTGCATTATACACAATTCTATGCATTTATTGCTATCCACATAAAGAAATAGTTAATATTTTTTAACAGTAAACACAAAATTACATTTTCACACAATGATTAGTTTTATGCTGTTGTCAATCCCAATGCATTACGAGATCTTTAGATTTCTTCTTCAGGGGAACTTCAAAAGACTGAGCTTTGGGGTATCGTCGGCAGCGGAGGTGTTTCAGGAGGCAATTCGTAAATCGCTATCGGGCCTTGCGGGTGTCATTAATGTCAGTGATGACATTCTGATTTTCTTAAAGTCGCTGGAGGAACACCAGGGGAGATTGAGGGACAATTTGAAGCGGTTGGTGGAACAAGGCCTAGCTCTCCACCAGAAGAAGTGTGAGTTCTATACCATGGAGGTCGAGTTCTTTGGGCATTGGTTCTCGGCCCAGGGGCTACAGGTGGATCCGGCAAAGGTGGAAGCCATCCAGACGGCTGCTATCCTGCAGACACCATCAGAAGTGAGAAGTTTCTTCGGGATGGGCAATTACTGTGGCCGTTTCATTCCTTGGTTGGCGACCATATCGGAACCTCTACGACAACTTACTCAAAAGGACAAAGTGTGGCAGTGGACTGAGAAGAAGGCACAAGCATTTGCCAATGTGAAGGATGCGCTGCTGAAGGGGGCGACGGTGTCCTATTTCCGGCTGGGAGCGGCCACCAAGGTGATCGTGGATGCAAGCCCAGTAGGGATTGGGGCGGTGCTGTTACAGAGGAATGAGCGAGATGAATAGGTGACCATTGCGTATGCCAGCCGGGTGCTCAATGCAGTGGAGTCCCGCTATGCACAGATCAAGAGGTAAGCATTGGCCACTAGGTGGGCGTGTCAACATTTTCACATCTACCTGTGCGGACACACGTTTACAGTGGTGACCAACCACAAGCCGTTGGTGCCCCTCTTCGCCGGAACGGCAAGGAATGGGCCTCCGCGCATTGAGAGATGGGCTGTGCAAATTCAGCAATATCGGTTCGAGGTAGTGTACCGTCCAGGGGCAAGTAACCCCGCTGACTATCTATCGTGACACCCCCAGGTGAGGAGTGGAGTCCAGGGATCAGAGGTGAATGAAGGAGCTGAAGTGTTTGTGAGGCAACTACTGGAAGAGGCCAGGCCACAAGCTCTGCTGCTAGAAGACATCCGGAAGGTGTCTCTACAAGATGAGTGTTTACAAGAGGTGGCCCCCACGCTACGTGACAACCAGTGGAAGTGGTTCCTCAGTGGCCATGACCGCAGGTCGGCCAATGCAAAAGAGTACTGGGAGAGTATGAGATGTTGAGGTGAGCTGAGTGTGGAGGGGGGCGGCAGAATCCTGAGAGGCTCAGGCATCGTTATCCCTGCTGCCCTACAAAACAGGGTCATTGATCTGGCGCACCAGGGACACCAGGGGGTGGAGAAGACCAAAGCTTGCCTGCGAACAAAAGTGTATCGGCATGTGGAGGACAAAGTACGGAAGTGCCATGCGTGTCTGATAACGAGGGCCAACCCACCTGATGAGCCAATCCCGACGGAAGGTCCGAGCAGGTCACTCTGGGACAGTCACTCCAAATTGCCCGTGGTTAAAGTAGTTGCATCTACGGCTTTTGAGTGTCTCCGGACGGCTCTGGAAAATACCTTTGCACTGCTGGGACTGCCGAAGGAGATCCAAACAGACAATGGGCTGCCCTTCCAAGGGCAGGAGTTTCCTGAGTTTCTTGATCAGCTTGGCATAAGACATCGGAAAATAATGCTGCAGTGGCCCCAAGCGAACGGAGATGTAGAGAGATTTATGAGGACATTGAATAAATCCCTGAGGATTGGGGTAGCTCAAGAAAGCCTTTTGGAGACCTGCCTGCATCAGTTTTTGGGGGCCTACCGGCAAACAACTCACTGCACGACCAAGTGTGCCCCCCACGACCTGCTGTTGAAAAGAGCTGTGCGTGATGGGATAACCAGCAGTGAAGCGTGGACTCCTGCCGTTTTGGATGTTGAAAGATCTCAGGCTTGCCACAAGAGCAACAGTGATTGAGCCAGTAAGAGGCGGAAGGCTCGGCCGGCAGACATCCAGGTAGGAGACTATGTGGTGGGAAAAGATCGACACCCAGGGTCCAAGTTTCGCACACTGTTCAAGTGTGATCTGTGGAAGCTGGTGAGGATAAAAGGTACTCTGGTGGTTGCGGAGAAGAGACACCAACGCATAGCCCGGAACATATTGTGGTTCAAGAAGGCCTCTGGTCCGCGGGAGGTGGCTGTGGAGCCCGACATGGAAGTGTGGGAGGATGGAGAGGATGAGGTGCCAGGAGAAGGAAGCCTGTCAGACAGTAATACTCCCAAAAGATCAAGGGAGGGGGTCGAACACCAGGAGCGTGACAGGCGTCCTGACAGCAACCCTAACGGTGCTGAGCAAGGAGAAGAGTGGGGTAGGCACCCTTGTTATGAGTTGCGCAGCAATCCCACACCAAGCACTGGGTTGCAAGACTTTGTGCCTTAAGGGATCCGGAAGGAACGCTGAACCAGTTCTGTGCTGATGGGGCTTGTGGAATGGCAGTTTTCCCCCTCTGTTGACTGAGTGATATTCCTGTTGTTCTTTTGTTTTCAAACTCCTAGGATGGATGGGATGTAGTGAGCTACCCGGCCCCTAGTATATTTTGTAGCACAGTCAACTCCCTGGGCCGGGCTTGGAACAGGGAGTATTTAATAAATGGTGACATCAGCGCTAGGGGCTGACGGCACAGACAGAGCAACAGTGTGGATGTCCCTTCTTACTGCGCTGCCGTTAGTAGTTAGGCCTCCCCCTGAGCATTCACTAGAAGACGGTTGTAGCCCTGACCGCACACCCCCAGGTATTCCCCTCCGATTGCACACTCCTGGGTACACCGCAGCCCCGGTGTTTCTGGGACACCACACTCATAATATTAATAACTTTGTTTTATTGATCGCTTTATCCCGCACCTCTGCCATTTTAAACTGCAAATAGATATTACTATTATTAATCACTTATTGATATGGAGTGTCCCATCCCCGGCAGGCTGATACTGTTCTTGCTGGAATTAGAACTCATAGTCTGTTCATCTCCACAAATACACCACCTAGTGCAGTCAGCTCATTAAACCAAGTAATTGCTCCGAATGTCGGTCAATGTTCACCCAGACGGTATGGAATATGGGCAGCTTAGCCAGCAAAAAAGTTATTTTGGCCACTTGTCTGGATTTGGTACTGTGCTTCTACTAAACTGGCTGAATATTCAACTTTATTTTCAAATTTTATTTCCCTTTTTAAATTAGGCCTCTTTACCTCTAGGCATAGTTGAATGGCCAATGTTCACATATGTCTGTCAATAAGAAATAGGGTCTTTATTTCTATGGTAGCAAACGCAGTGGATTTTATTCATATAAATAATACAAACTTCCAATCCAAGTTGGGGATGATGCACCCTGCCATGGAAGGAACGTACAGACCACACTCTGACATGCTAGACCCTGAGGAGTGTATTGCAAACCTCGCTCATAGAGTGGACTCCAGGGAACAAGGTTGCCACGTAAGTGGCACAGAGCCTGAATAAACCCCTGGATAAAGAAATACACAACCACCTTCTGGTAGAGTGTGCCAGTCCCTCATTGGTTGGCAAAGAAGCTGTAACACCACAAATTGATGCTAGAATCGCCACCTTTCTGGCCAAATAAAGGGTATTGACCGCTCCTGCCGGTCATGCCAGGATAAGCTCCTGGACGTGACAGGGCCATTAACCAAAATTTTGGACATGGGGAAGGGTGCAAAGGCATCAGGGGCATTCATTTCCTCGGAGGTGCTTTCCAGTTGGGCCCAGCGTGCCATCATTTTCCTGGGCAACGGCAACTGCGCCATCTCCACCGAAAGGCGCAGATTGCTCCTGATAGAAATAGACCCCAAACTAGGGACTCTGGCAACATCGAAAGCTAGGCAGGGGGCACAGGGCGGGCTCTTCAACAACAATTTCATCGAAGAGCATTGATAATTTCTCTCAATGTTCAACTCCCAAGACAAAGCCTAATTGCCTCTCAAACGTATATTTACCACTGGGGTTTTCACAAGGGCCGGCCACCGCAGAGAGCGCATGGCCGGTCGGCCACAGTCTCGTGCTTCAAAACTCCTCCTGCATTGGGCGTTTCTACCCGACCAGCAGGTACCCTCGGCTAAGGGGATCTTCCAGCGGTTCCAAGGAGGGAGTCCCCTCCACCAACACACACAGTGCCTCTAACCCTCATTTAACACAGGTGTTTGGGTGGTCATTTGCCACATTTTATAGATGATTGGAGAAATCTCACTTCCAACGCCTGGGTGTTCCAGACCATTCAGGGTTTCCAGATAGAGTTCTATGGGTCTCCCTTCCAACCTTTCCCTCCTCAACCCCTCTGCTTCTCGAAGTCAGAGGCTGCCCTTTTCCAGGTAGATTTCCATGAGCTCCTTTGCAAGGAAGCGATTCTCCTGTCCGCACCCCACCCTTCCAGTTTCCTCAGCAATATGGGTACAGCAACCAGTGATCAATCTCTGGGAATGCGACGCATAGCTGATTTTTCGCCATTTCAAGATTGAGGGCATCCATCTACTTTACGATCTCCTGAGGCCCAACAGCTGGCTGGTACACTTGGATCTCAAGGATGCTTACCTGACGATCCAGGTCTTCCCACCACATCCTCGATATCTCCAGTTCCAATAGCAAGGCCAGACCATCAAGTTCAACTCCCTTCCCTTTGGCCTCTCCTCGGCTCACTGTGGTTTCACCAAAGTCCTTAAACCCCTCGTCGAGCGCCTGAGAGCCTCCGGATATGCATGATAGTGTACCTGGAAGACATGCTCCTCATGGAAAAATGTCCTCATGTGTTATTTGCACATCTGGGGAAAAAGGTGGATCTCCTCCAGTCTCTGGGATTTACTATCAACCATAAACAATCCACCCTGATCCCATCTCAAAATCTTACCTTCCTGGCTTCGATGAAAACTCAGTGGAGACTACTCTAAGCCTTCCATCCAAGAAAATGTCCAAAATATGGCACAATGTACACAGGACCTTGACCAAGTTGTATACTTCCCTCCGACAGATGGCCAATATGGTCAGCTTCCTGTTATCCTCCATTCAGGCCATCTTCGTGGGACCTCTGCATTTCCATGTTCTGAAACGGTTGAAAGCGTCTCTCTTGCAACGCGGCCTCACACACTCCCAATATGTTCCCCTCTCAGGAAGAGACCAAGGACGAGCTGTAACAGTGGCTCTTGCGCATGGAGGCAGGAAACAGGCATGCCATCTTCGGTTACCAACCGGATCTCGTGATAGAATTAGATGCCAGCGGCACTGGTTGGGGCATGCATTGTGGGGAGTTCATAACCAGAGGCAGATAGTCTACAGCAGAAGAGCCCTTGCATATTAGTTATCTAGAACTTTTATGTAAAGTGCTGGGCCAAAGACTGTGTATAATGTCACGTTCTCTGAAAATGTAACAATTTAAGGGTGGTCCGTTACATCTGTCATCTGCGGGGCACTTGGTCCAGGGCCCTCTCAGATCTTGTCAAGAACTTTTGGAAGTATTGCCTTGAACACCAGGTTTCAATGATGGTATAACACCATCTAGGGACAGCCAACCAAGTAGCAGATTGGAAATCATGACATCTCAAGGATTCAAGCCTGTGAGAATTGCTTTTTGACATGTGACAAGCCCTCTTGGACCAATGGGGTCTATTTACAGTAGACCTCTTTTGCTTCCCGCCTGGTCCACCAACTTCCGTGGCCCTTCAGTTTGAGACTGGACCCAGGTGTGGTGGCAATCAACGCCTTCTATCAGGACTGGTCAGTGGAGAAAGGCTCTGCCCTTCCTCCCTTTGCCATGCTAATGAGACTAGCTGTGCAAACTAGCAGGCAATTGGTGGATCTGGTCATAGGGACCCCGATGTGGAAGTCACAAGTCAGGTTTCCTGTTCTGATGGAATTTTCTTGGGATTTCGTCTACCCTAGATTCAGCTCTGCTCAGTGATCCCTCAGGGAATCTCCATCATCTGATGACAAATGTAACCCTCCAACTAATGCCGTGGAGGATTGCCGTTCTTTATGGGAGGTCCGGGAATTTTCACAAAGCACTGCGGAACTCCTCTCTAGAGCATGGGCAGGCGGTATTGTCAATCAATACCGGTTGGCTTGGTCTTGATGGTCTTGATCCCAGAGAAATCTGGATACCGTGGGATGAGGCATTGGCTATACCTTGAATTTTTTGGCCTCATTGGCTTCCGATGGGATTGCCTATAGATCAGTCAATTCCTTTCAATAAGTGATTGCTGCGGGTCATGCCCACATCGGAGCTCTCCCAGTCGGGAAACATAGTCTGGTCCGAAAATTGCTCAGAGGCATTAATTTGTCTCTTCCTTCAGGATTAAAGGTACTCAGTTCTTTGGGATGTCAATAAGGTCTTGAACCATTTTATCTCATGGCCTAGTAACATGTACCTTTCTCACAAACAGCTGTTAGCCAAGTGGGCCACGCCCTTTTGTCGGATCTCTTACAGAAGAGGTTTTCGGGCCTTGGATATCCCTGGGAGGACATTTCACCAAAATGGGGTCACCTTCCATTCTCTGGGCGTACAAAGTGTAACTCACGCCTGATTTCATACCCAGCTTTTGCGGGTCCCCCAAAACGATGTGCTGTTTGCTGTATTGAGGCATATGAAGCCTTAACTGAGGAAAAAGTTGCTCATTCCCCTTAGAAAACCATAAAAGGCTGACTCTTCCCAAATCATTGCAGGAAGGGTTCAATAAGCAAAGCAAGAGGAGGGCATTAACACAAAGGTATTCGTGGCACATTCTATCAGAGGAGCTATGGCATCCTAGGCCTTCATTCTCTGAGCTCGCTTGGAGGATATTTTGACCGTGGCAGACTAGTCTTCAGATTCGACCTTTGAGAGGTTCTATTTCAAGCCAGTTCCCTCCATTGCTGCTCTAGTGGTGGACAAGCTTTAAACTAGCATAATCCTCACCTCCGGTTCCTGACATGGAAAGAAACATTTCCTAGCTAATGTAACAGAATGTTTTAATTCTGTTAAGGAGATGGAGGCGAGGATTAGCTCCCACAATGTTTTTCACATCATTGGCCACCCAAGGACAGTGAACCTGATTTATTGGTATATGCAATTTATTTGGTATTATGGTGTTAAGCTGTCCAAGATATCCATTCTGGCTGGGGACGATAAGTCCTTTTTTATGCATTGTACTAATGTCACTTGTACTCCCTTTCCATTAGAGGTATGTAGAAAATTAGAAATATTGATGTACATAAGCAACGTTCATTTCCCTTTTCCCACTCCTCTCCCTGCATGCACCATGAATAACGTAAAGCATTGACCGCATCACTCTGTCAGCAAAAGCCTGTACCCATGTGTACATGACAGCCATTTTAGGCACCCTAGCCTTTTGCCCGCCAAAGATTAGGAACACCGGCTTCCTCTCTGCGCGTATTTGAAACCCCCCCCTCTCTCACATGCATAAATCATGAAACCCTCTCCCTCTGCGCGACCCTGCCCTGAAAGGCAGCCCTTCTGCTTGACCCACGCAAACCCCCCATTCCCTCTTGAAGAGGCCACCTTCGCCCCAGCTGACATAGCCCTCCCCAGCTGCACCTGACTATCACCGCTCTCTCATGCATGAGTCATAAGACCTCTCTCTCTCTGTGTGCGACTCTGTCCCTGTGCACGCCCTGGCTCCCCCTTCCCCCTTCTCCCTCACACGGGCAAGTCATAAACCTCCTTCTGCAAGATCCTGTCCTTGGCAGTCACGGCCGCGCCTGACCAACACCTCCTTTCCTTCCATGAATGCCCCTCTGTTGACAAGCCCTCCCTCCGCACTCGATTGTCCACGCGGCATGAATACCTCTCCTTTGATGACCCCTTCCCCCGAGTCCGACTGATCACACATGTCCGAGGCCATCGCCTAAGCCAGGAGATACCATTTACTGCCCTTTTTGTATGAAGTCACTCCTCTTCAAAGGACCCACTATTGATCCTGGCCACCCCACCCCCTGGGCTATGATCAGGCGCACACATTCTAAACAGTTGACGGAACACTCAGTTGCGTGATTGCCCTCCCCTCTTATCAGCAAGTCAAGGGTCCCTATTGTGAACACATGTGGGGTAGGATTGACACGAGGATTATGGGGATATCTTTTCTTTGTTTCACAATGCTGTGATTGTAATGCCAAGTGTTTTGTAAGGTATAAAAGACGGAGTCTCAGCTCACTTGTTAGAGCACCTCCCGATGACACCTTGTTTCGTGTCTGAAATGACAGGCTCTCCTCATGAGTAATAAACTCTGTTCTTTGATTCCGGCTTCCGGCGCCCGTCTCTTTATTTGGTAATTATTCTGAATGGGAACTAAGAGGCGTCTTGTGCCAGCAGCCCGGGCATCGATACTAGTATGGGCTCTCTTTTTCCACAATTGGCGTCCCAACGCGGGGTCCATCAGTGACATAAGGTCCAGTGAGAGAGATCCAGACGATGAGGTGAACATCTAAATGATCGGAGTATACCTGCCTTGAGAGGGCCCTCGTCCGGCTGCCGATTGAATGAACTTCACCAATTCCGAACGGACCTCTCTCGAGTGACCTACTGTCCTGACTGGAATCCCACAGGATTGCCGCGGTAAAATCATGGAGTAAGAGAACGATCGGGCGCTGGAAGGAGGAAGGCGAAGAACTGCCCACACGGTCCGGTCCGGGTAAGGTCGCGTAAATGCGACAAATTGTGAATTAATTGTTTGGTTTGGATAATACTAGTATTACGCTTTGTTGAACCCTCTGGAGATTCACCGTCTGCAAACGGAGAAAACAACAGGCTCTCTCTTTGCAAGCAGTGAAGGATAGGTAACGCAGACTTTTGTCCCCATTGTAATCCGTCGTGCCTATCTTCCTCCCCCACTGTTTCCCGAACTATCGTTCGTGGATTATTGTCTGGAGATTCTTTGTCTGCAAACAGGGAAGAACAAGGTCTCTCTTTGCAGGTAGAGAAAGAGTGGGTAACGCAAACTTTTCGTACCCACTTATTCTCCCCACTGATTGTTTGATTGACCGTACATTAAGTGTTCGGTATTGGTTCTTTTGAGGTATTCACGGCCTCCAAACAACGTAGAATAGAAATATTCTGTCTAGTCTTTGTCCGCCGTGATAAGATAGGTAGTGCAGACCTTTGTCCCCGTTGTAACCCGTCATGCCTATCTTCTCCCCACTGGTTGGTAGCCTGTTTAGCCCGGACCGCTTATTAGAGTTGAACCATCCAGCTCCACTGGAGGGCACACCTAATAAGGACCTGTTCATTAAGTGTGGACTAGTCGCTATAGCTTATAATACGCTATGGCATAAAAATACAAGAAAAGGAGTTGAGCGAAATCAGTAGGCCACTGAGGAGTTATCAACTGCGCTAAAAATAAAATAAGAAACGTTAGAAATAACCCGTAATAAGAAACATAAAAATGGCGAGGGAAGACAAGCTTGACACCAAGGCAAGCTACGAGGTAGCTAGGTTCCGTTGCCTATTCCTGCCCTAAACATGTCTGCCTCATTGCCCACCACGCCCAAATAACGGTCACATGAAATAGATACAAATCAATAGGTACCTACCCCCATTCCGGAAACTCCCGAAGTGCCACAGGTCCGCGGTTACGCCCATCCGGTAGGCGAGGCCTCGAGGCATGCGGGGCTCGCCTGGCCGCAGTCGGAAGGGGAGGCTGTGGGGCGGACGGCCCAGAAAACCGTGATGGCCTCTCCTTCTCTCCTCTTCTGCTGCCCTGCAGGCCACGGGGGGGGCTGTCTTGCCTCAGCCACCGACCACCCCCCCCCCTCTGTCTCTCGCCTGGTCCGGCCCGCGAAGAAGGCCGAAGCCAAAGCGAGAACGGCGGCGCTGACAGGTAGTCCTGCCACATGCCGACGCCTGGATAGTTTCAAGTAGTCCCGCCACATGTCAACCCCTGGAGAGTTGGAGGTAGTCCCGCCACATGTCAAAAAGGGGGGGGCTGTCTTGCCTCAGCCACCGACCCCCCCCCCCATCTTCAATAGCCGGCACGGCCAATATCGAAACGGCGGAGCCGAGGATCGGCGAGGGGTCGCTGGAAGGGGGAGGTGGCGCGAACGAGCCTCCCCCACCTCCCTCCAGGTGGAGGCTTCCAGCGACACCCCAATGCTCTTACTTAAAGAGGGTCCACATCAAAAAGCGGTCTTTTGCCCGGGGCGGGCACATGCCCCATACCGTCTCTCCTCAACCTTGAAGATTCTATGAGAGCCGGGGGGCCCCCGACCCCTCTACATGGGTGCCCCCGTCCCCCTCACTGGGACCCGCGACATCGACACACTCCTGCCGGCGCCAGCCTCAGTTTGGAAATGGCTAAAACACAGCCAAAGTACAGACTTGTTCAGTTCCGGTGGAACACCAGAATGACCCGGTAGGAAAATTGTTGTTGCCCTCCCCACTCTTTGACTGATGGTCCATTTGTTAGACTGTTACCACATTGCGAAAAAGTTTTTGAACTGCCAATGGAAGGTTCTGGTCCGACCATGAGTCATTGGAGACATTCTGACTATACCGGAACATGCCTGACCTCGCCCAAAATGGCGCCGATACACGAAACGAAAACTTTCGAACTCCCTGTTCACCTGGATTGCTCGAATAAGTGATGCTCTGAGATATGTATGCATTTTTGTACAATGAAAGTCGATAAGATGGATAGTGATTAGGTGCTTAGAGAAGAAAGCAATACCGATATTGATCATGTGTTTTGACAATGAACTGATTTAGGGTGGGTACTTATTATGAATGGGAACAATGAATTGGTGTAATTTAGACAGTGAACGAGCATCTGGATAATGAATTAATTTAATATGACTGAATCCTTGACATGCATCATGCTTGCTCTGTAGTAAAGTTTTATACGATTTTATTGCACTGCCGCACTTTATGCAATGAACTGCCACCAACTTCGTTCTTCTTATGTACATTTCCAACCTGCTCCGTGGCCGGTCCACTGGGTTGTAGGCCTGTATTTATACACCAGCACTTTTTATTAAAGGTATTTTTGAAAACGAAAGTATAGTTGTAGCGGTTGCATTAATGAGTTTTGAATGTATTACTACTGTGAGCAACGAGAAAGTATGATGAAGGCTGAAGGTTGAAAAGGACCCGATATTTAGCAGCCACATTATGTGTCACAGGCATCCGGAAAAGTGTTTTAGAAGCCTTAAAGCGACACCACAGAAATGCCACCTGACCGCCACCCTTGCACCCAACCAAAAGGGGTTACGACCAAGTAACTCATGTAGATACGCAGATCGTCAGTGATTATCTATCTGACATTTCTGGTCCCTCTAGGCTTAAACGCTGAGATGGCAAAGAAATGCACTACGTGGAGATAGGTCGAGTATGTGGTAGGTAAAAACATTTCCGGATTACTGCATGCTGATGTGGTTTGAATGCTGCCCCCCACCCCCTTCTTTCTCCTCCCTTCTGCAGGTCACGTCGGAACCTCGGCTGAAGTATGGGAGGACGATGACCGAACCACCGACGAGAAAGGGAAGAAGGGAATATGAGCATGGTCCTTATGACAATAGGTTCTTAAAAAAGACGTAGACTTGACATGACTGTATCTCCTCAGAACATAGCGACTGGGAGGATGGACTGACATAGGAACTTGACGGGTACTGTATGACGAAAAATTGGCTCGAAATAACACGTTAGAGACTGTAACTAGACGTTTGACTAGGTAGGGAAAGGACAAAAGAAAACGTGCACGGGTAAGGGTTACCAAGACTGCACCTATCGGGGAGGTTAGAAATGTTGCTGATGTTCAAAATGTACTGCCCCCCTTCTCACACTCTCATAGATCTAGCCAAGCTATCCGACTGTTCTCCCGATCAATACTTGCCGTTGCATCAGCCTGAAGAACTTCCCACCAAAGGAAGAAACTGGAGAATGGTTTAAAATCCAACCATGGGTAAATAGCGCGACCAGGTTCATTCCTGATCGACTAACCAAGGTGTAAGTATTGGCAATTGAGAACGCTCGAAAAGATAACAGGCGAGAGGGAAAAGGGAGGGAAAGGTAGACAGAGCTAAGCACGTAGGTAAATAGGATAGTGAAAGATAAGTAGGATATAAAAATATATAGATCTCGTTGGCCAACTATTGTTTTATGTTTTTGTTGTGAATGTCTTATGTATGTAATACATGTACTGTCTTCCTTCGTCTGAGTGTGTGTGTGTGTGTACTGTAGGGGTTTATGTTCTCCCTTTGTTTGCGTCTCTCCGTTACCTGACCCCCTACTGTTCTGTGTTTTGAACGCACTAAATGACCTATTTTTGTACACGTCTCTCCCTTTCTCTATCTGAATCTCTCTCTCTCCCTCTACATGTCATACGTGTACCGAATGGCTCGTTTAGGTTGCGGACGACTCTCACTCTCTATGAGAGTCTCCCTATTTCCTCTTCCTTTTTAATGGTAAAATCGTGCCTCGCAGGCACCAGTCTGATTGGATAATTATTGAACGCGAAGGCGTTCAGCGAAATTGACCAAAAACTAAAATGATTGTATATCGCCATATTACTACCTCTCCTTTCTGCAAAATGAATGAACTCCAATTGGCTGAGAAGGAAAGGACAGGTAAGACGACTAAGGTCCCCCAATCTGGCCTTTATAGGGGAACTGTATGTCAATGGCACCCTATTTTTCTGTTCATCAGAGACGAACGCCAATGTTCAGCTTGACCCCCAACGCCCAGACTACCCCCCCCCTTCTTTTTGCACCCAAGCGCGAGCGCCCGAAGCATCCCCGCCCCATTTGATAGGCCCCAGCTGCTGTCCCAGAGATAAACACGACGACCATGAGTAACCGTCGCACCTCGAGAAAAGCTGTTTTTTTACCCTGACTATCAACGATAGCGCCCCCGCCCTGTTTGAAAAGGTTAGCCAGCCTTGAAGGGAAATGTTCCGAAATGTTGAATATGATGAAATGCACAGTTGATGGGAATCTTATTTGTCCTCACTTGAATTATAAATGGGACGATGAATAAACTTGGCATGAACTCAGTAGGAATGCCGACATATGCACTGCTTGGTAATAGACCTCTGACTGTGACCGATGAGCGTATCTCCCAAACGCGTAAGATTAAGGGAGGAATTCACATGCATAAATGTCTTCGTCTGCCAGTTCTCTAAAAGCTTGTTTTGTACCTATTCAAGGATTCACGATCACTGAAGGAGAAGGGTCGGACGTGACACACAGCCTGGCTGCAGATCTTGAGACAAGTGTGACCTCGACCAAAGGTGGAGCCGCAGAGCAACTAGATACGGGACGAGACAGCAATCCCAAACGTGGAAATGACGGGCTACCCTGAAGCCCTCCGCCTGCTAACCCACGTGTGCCTGGAGTCTCCGTCCCCCTTCTTTGGGCCCGATTGATGGGCCTGCCTGCTTGTTATCCTTTGCTCCCTTGGTCCCTTTTGTGTGTCCCAGGAACTCTGACCCAACTCCACTCTCTCTCCTATCGACTATTTGAACGACACACACCCTCTTTTCCCCGTGACTTGTTGCCAAAAGGAAGAACTGCATTCAAATGGGAATAGGGTGTTGCCACAGAAATATAGGTGCCGAGCATAAGGCGCTGCCAAACGGATTGTTTAGGGAACAGGACTGTGGTCTAACAGCAGAGGACTGACCGCACCCTGCCACGCGTAAGGATAGACCCGAGCTGGACCTATAGCTCCACCGCCGGTGCTCAACAGCGCCAACGAAAGGACACGGACTTGAGCCTACCAGTGATGGCTCATTACTAAAAGACACTGTGACGAAGAGATCCTGTGTATTGAACTGAATTCCGCCCTCGACTACTTGATCAAAATGCTCATTGGTCACATTTTTTAAGTCAGAAACATTTATGCTATGTAGTGCTTTGAAACAACAGGAACTCGACAAATGTAATATCCTATGTGCTGCATTCTGCCAAACACATTAACTGTCCATGATTATATGCCCTATGTTAGTATTGACAAATGCTAATTCTTCGACCGCACCTGTTTATATGTACCCTCACCGATTACGAAAATGAACTTTGCTATGTAAAAAGGGGCGACTGTAGAAAATTAGAAATATTGATGTACATAAGCAACGTTCATTTCCCTTTTCCCACTCCTCTCCCTGCATGCACCATGAATACCGTAAAGCATTGACCGCATCACTCTGTCAGCAAAAGCCTGTACCCATGTGTACATGACAGCCATTTTAGGCACCCTAGCCTTTTGCCCGCCTAAGATTAGGAACACCGGCTTCCTCTCTGCGCGTATTTGAAACCCCCCCCCCCTCTCTCACATGCATGAATCATGAAACCCTCTCCCTCTGCGCGACCCTGCCCTGAAAGGCAGCCCTTCTGCTTGACCCACGCAAACCCCCCATTCCCTCTTGAAGAGGCCACCTTCGCCCCAGCTGACATAGCCCTCCCCAGCTGCACCTGACTATCACCGCTCTCTCATGCATGAGTCATAAGACCTCTCTCTCTCTGTGTGCGACTCTGTCCCTGTGCACGCCCTGGCTCCCCCTTCCCCCTTCTCCCTCACACGGGCAAGTCATAAACCTCCTTCTGCAAGATCCTGTCCTTGGCAGTCACGGCCGCGCCTGACCAACACCTCCTTTCCTTCCATGAATGCCCCTCTGTTGACAAGCCCTCCCTCCGCACTCGATTGTCCACGCGGCATGAATACCTCTCCTTTGATGACCCCTTCCCCCGAGTCCGACTGATCACACATGTCCGAGGCCATCGCCTAAGCCAGGAGATACCATTTACTGCCCTTTTTGTATGAAGTCACTCCTCTTCAAAGGACCCACTATTGATCCTGGCCACCCCACCCCCTGGGCTATGATCAGGCGCACACATTCTAAACAGTTGACGGAACACTCAGTTGCGTGATTGCCCTCCCCTCTTATCAGCAAGTCAAGGGTCCCTATTGTGAACACATGTGGGGTAGGATTGACACGAGGATTATGGGGATATCTTTTCTTTGTTTCACAATGCTGTGATTGTAATGCCAAGTGTTTTGTAAGGTATAAAAGACGGAGTCTCAGCTCACTTGTTAGAGCACCTCCCGATGACACCTTGTTTCGTGTCTGAAATGACAGGCTCTCCTCATGAGAAATAAACTCTGTCCTTTGATTCCGGCTTCCGGCGCCCGTCTCTTTATTTGGTAATTATTCTGAATGGGAACTAAGAGGCGTCTTGTGCCAGCAGCCCGGGCATCGATACTAGTATGGGCTCTCTTTTTCCACAGGTACATGTGGATTAAAGTTCACACATTGATTATGCAGGGTCTTCCAAACAGGAATAAGATCTTCCACTACTGGCATCTGTAGCAGGAAGAAAGAGGGAGAGAGAGGGGACATGATCAGATGAAGATCTGTCCTGGGGCCCCATTGCCTGATGAACTTTTCTCTTAATTTTCCCTGAGGTTATGGGAAATGAAGTTTGTTATGGTTGTCATGGTTGCTGTTATAATGAAAACAAAGAAAGAAGAGCATAATCCTTGCCTCAGTGTCCTTAATACAATTGAAACTTTCCGTTACAATAGCTAGGACATTTTTCATTCCAATGATATCTTTCCTGCCAGTGTGGCAAGAACCACCGAAGCTGGACAGCTTGGCAGCCAGACAGGCAGTAGTACTGGTTTTGATGGCTTTGTAGATAATGCAGCCAGTTTTGAAGGAGGTACAGTCAGGCAAGGTGAGCCAGTTGGGTCCCACGATGGTAGGGGTGATGTGGTCTTACTTCTTCAGGCCCTTGATGAGGAATGGTGTGGCATGTGGAGTGCCTATAAGGAGTCTGTAAGGTTGTTGAGCATGGCAAAGCAGATCAGAGAATATGATTGCTTGAATGGCAGCTCTGAAGTTGGTTTTTGGAAGGAATGGTTTTACGTTAGTTAGTAAAGAGCTCATACCAGGCCGCCTTGCTTTTCTTGATGATGTGTTCCTTGAGAGTGAGAGCAGTGTCCAAGGTGAACCTAAGTGACCTGGCACTGGATGATAGTGTGGGTTCAAATCCAACAGGGTTCATGTTGTCAATCCAGGTTTGCACTCATTGTTAGGGTATACTGTTCCTACAAAATAAATAGGGCTGCCAATTAGGACAGCATACATGTCAGAGTAAAGGGAGTGAGTCCAAAAATACCGTCAGCAATTGTCGGCCCAGTTCCTAGCTAGGTCACAGTGCTTCACCTGAACCCCTAACCAATTCAGTGTAGAAGATGAATTATGGCAACCTCAAACACGACCACTCTGATTTCCAAGGAAATTGTGGATACAGATATACCCTTTTGTTGTTTATTTATGCATGCCCAAGGTGAAGAAGAAAGATGTGAATAAAAGTTTTCAAACATTTATTGAAACAATTGCATTTTGCATAAAGAGAATGAGCTGCAAAATTAGGCAGATAAGACAAACCTCTGTAACCAGCATTATGAGAATGGTGAAAAAGCTAAACAATTCTATCATGGCAAAGTTAAAATGTGATTACTGTACTCCTATCAGTTACTACCTATTCTATGAGAGCAAAGTGGAAGTGCCCTCTGCCAGATCTATAAGGAAAGGTTGACCCCCCCGCCCCCCCCCACCATACCTGGATAGAGATGCCGGGGTGCCAATCTGGTGTAGAATAGGCTATCGTCCTCTGGAGGGGAAAAGGTCAACGTCAACAGAGCTGCATCTTGAACCCAGTGCATTCCCAGACAATCCTAGCTGAAGTGCTCCTCTGAGAAATGTAGCTCAGGGTCTGGTTATATAATCAAATCACAGTGTGTCAGAGGCGCAGTGCTGACGTGATGATATGTCTGGGTTTCGGGAGCAGTCTCCCCGGAGCAATGTAATACTAGATTATCTTGTTCTGTATCCCTAGACTTGGACAACGTGTATCGGTTATAAGATGAAAAAGGCTTACTAGAAATAAGCTGCATGTACAGTGCATTCTCAGTACAATATTATGCAAGCATAAATGTATAAAATTCATCATTAAAAAAACGATGTCAAACTAAAATGTGCAACCAAAAATTGCAACTAAAATGGAGGACCAATGTGGGCCCAAGAAGGCCTTACAACAGTTACTTTTTGTTCTTGGTGAATAGCATACATTCACTTTGGGTAGCTGCGGGACATCCAGTTGTGAATAATGAGCAAGCCATGTTTGAGGTGTTGGCTGTCAGGAGCAGAAGAGACTTTCAATTATGTTGTGTGCTCTAAGAAAATTAATTTATTTTTATGCTATTGGTGAGTACAGTGCTATGTATATAATGAGGATGAGGGGTAACAAGATGGATCCCTGAGGAACTCTGCAGAATATCAGGATCTTCTGGGATGTCGAGGGGTCCATGAGAATGAATTGGTGCTGGTTAAGAACTTAAAGGCTGATTGCAGTGAATCCCATTCGAGAATTGTGTTGCATTGAAGGCAATATCAAGAGGCTGAAGTCATTTTATCTGTAGTCAAAAGGGCATAGTCTGCTTGTAAGTTGGCTGTCTCCATGCTGCAGCATTGTCTGAAGCTGAATTCATGCAGAAGACTGTTGTTTTGATGTGATCTTCAAGTTGTAGACAGATTGCTTTTATGATTTTACCAATGAAGGGTATGGAAGTAAAGGGCCAGTAGTCGGTCGTCAGAGTCCAACGCGAGTTTCTTCAGGACTGGGAGAATCTAGCCTGCACTGATTTGTATTTAGGCATTTTGTTGTAATGCACTTAGGCAGTCCCAGCTAGCTTGGACTGTAACCCATTATGATGTACATGTGTTCTATGATGATCTAATAGAGTTAGTGTTGATCTGGCAGTTGGTAGTCTAGCTGTGCCTGGCAGGACTGCAGTGGGGCGTTTTCCTCAGCTTCAGTAAATCTTCATACCGAGTAAAGTGGTGTTTGTGTATGGTATCCATCATACAGTTTATGGCGACGATTTGGCGTGGTACAACGTAGTTCATGAGGTAAAAACCCCAGCCGCGAACCCATATGTGTTGAAGAGCGGATCGGAGGATCGTTTGCAGTGAAAACTTCAGGTCAGATAGAGCCAGCAGAGCTCTCTGAATGTGTGTCAAGATAGAGCTTGAAGTTAAAGAAACTATTGTGAAAGTGAGCGGGAAGCCAGCCTCAGACTGTGGTGCGGCAACCGTAATGAGGAATGACGAGACGCAAAGCCGCATTAGCTGTAGCATTGTTAGAGGAGGCTGGAGAGTGAAGCCGCACGTTGGGGCAGGCCAATGAGTGTGATGCCATACTTCACAGAAACATCCTGACAGAGGCCCAGTGGGGAAAGGAGGTTGGGGAGTAAAGATGTGTGTCAGGGCAGGCCGGCGAGTGTGGCGCCGTATTTCACACAACTGACAGCGAAGTCGGCTCCTGCAGCAAACTGGTGGATGCGTGCTCACCAGTGCATTTGTGCATCCATAAGGTCCGATCAAACAAAAGACTCAGCGGGAGATTGTGAAACCGAACAACTTGAGTTCTAATTAAGGCACATTCAGCTTTAACTGTGCAACAAGCACAGAGTTGCTGGGTCGCAGGAGGTGTGTTGCTTAAACAAGATTGTTTAACATTTAAAGACACAATCACTTGTAATAAGTCTTAGTACAGCATATCTACGAGCATGTGAAAGGATTAATGTGGATTTTGAATCCTTCTGCCCCATGCTGTTTCTTTTGCAGATGGTCTATAACTCACACAAGGAAATTAATTGAAGAGTTATCTCATCTGATTGGAAGTTGAGTTTCAACTCTCTATTGGCTGGTGTTGTGTATACATTGAGTGGAAAAGCATTTTGCGTTTTCTTTGGCGACCTTACCACCTTGGAACTTGATGAAGCGAGCTTCAGAAAATATTTTATTCTGACTTGTGGATTCAATTCCCTATAACATGAACTAATCAATTAATGAATTTTTGCATGATTTGTTTGATTAATCCAACCTAGATTAAGTTTGCACCACACGTGATCACGTGGGAACTAATTACATGTGCTCTTGTTGCATTTGCAAGTCTGTTTTGTAACACATGATTAATATTGTTTTGTTTGTTATGTCTGTCCTTTTGTCTTTGTCACTATTAATATGCGTCTGATCATTCATGGCATGTGCTTCATTATATGTGCTTACATGTTAGTCCTATGTTGTGATTATCTGTCTGTGAATCATTTAATCATCTTTTAATTCTTTCAGATTCATAAAGCTGGACTATATGAAGAATGGTAGATATTGTATGTGCTGCTTTATTTGTTTGCTTCTGCTAAATGTCATTTATTAGTGGGTTAATTATTAGCAGGAAAGGGTGGTAACAGAAGGGTTTGTTTTACCTGAATTAATCACTCTTTTTGTGTTTGTTTAAATACTAGCCTGAATATGGTTTGAGGCCTAGCTTTGGTTCTGGTTCTGAAGAAAAGTTGGTCGGCCTGTACGTGAGCAGAGTTGGAGCCAAGTGCAGTCATCTTGGAAACTTTCCATGGAGAGTTTTTGTTTTGCTTATTTCGTTGAAAAGACTGTGGCTCTGACATTTGAAAAAAAAACTGTGGCTCTGACAATGACAATGGAACTTGTTCACAAACTGCTCTGGATGTTCTTTTCTCAAGGCCGAGGAAGTGGCAGGGATGATTTTGCCGAGCTTTAATGGAAGTTAGAGAAGCAACTTTTTAAAATGTTGCAAAGACACTCGGAAGCTGATGTCACTCTGAGTCAATGAACAATAGTGCGGTGACGCTCATTCCCTGGACGAGGTGGTTTTGGTGGTCTGACAGGCATTAACCAATCACAGTGCTGAACTTTTAGAAAAGAATTACTTTTAGTCAGATTAGCGAGCAAATAGGGTATAAAAATTGGCCTCTTGAAGGGAACGGGGCTGACTGTTTCCTGAGGGCGAAGTGCTGTCCAATTTCCAATGGATTTGTAAGCATTCTACTGTTTATTCATTTATTTTCCCTTTCAGGTCAGAAAGCTAACTTAGGGTTTTAGGGTCATGTTTTCTTTAATTCATTATTTCTTACAATGTTGAACTGTCAGACTTTAAGCCAATGAGTAATGCAATAAAGCTTAATTAATAAAAATAAATGATTGATATTAATAAAGAGCTAATAAAGTTTATGCTGTTTTGAGAATTTTAAAATAAACTTTTAAAATGACAAGCTGGTCTTGTTTATTGTAGATAGTTTATAGTTTAAAAAACATACATATTAGATCCATTCGCCTCATGATTCAGCTGCTCTGTTGTTTCAATGGGCCTGGTATTGATTGGTAAGTTTGGTGGTAGATGGGGGACATCATTTATGCAGAATTTTAGTAGGAGAGCTGGATCAAACTAGATAAATGTTTGAGAATAGTGAAAGAGCTGGACACATGATAGCGGCAAGAACTAGAGAAAAGGAATCTGCTATGATTATCAAGACCATTCTTGACCCTGAAGTAGGGTTATTCACTGAAGACGGCGCTACAGCTCTAGCATTTCAGAAATTCTACCAAAATCTATATAATGAAGTTATCTGTGAGAACGAGGTGGTTCTGTCTGAAATCCAAAGATACCTTAAGGAAATCGAGGTAGGTGCTCTATCCTTGAAAGAGCTGGATATGTTAGATGTGGAAATAAAAATCGAAGAGCTATGTCTAGCTATAGATTCTCTTCTTAGCGGCAAGGCTGTTGGCCCTGATTTTATACCAGGGGGAATTTTATAAGCTCTATAAGCTTCCTGAATCTTGGCGGAGAGCCAGGATCGTTAAATTTTTAAAGAAAGGCAAGATACCATCGGATACCGGGTCTTATCAACCAATAACGATAATTAATAGCGATATTAAAATTTACTCAAAAATTCTGGCAAATCAGCTAGCAGGTGTGATTAAAAAGCTTGTGTCGCCCCAACAACATGGTTTTGTGCCTGGGCGTGAAACAATCGAACATATACGCCGTACAATCGCGCTGTTCGATTATACTAAGGTTACAGGAGACCCTATGGCTTTAATGCTGCTTGATGTGGAGGAAGCTTTTGGCAGGGTCTCCTGGCCTTTTTTAAGGGCCGCATTGAGGCATTACGGTCTTGGGGCGAGGTTTATCCGTGCGATTCAGAGTATGTATATACATCCAACCACTCGAATCTCGGTTATGGGAATTCAATCTGATCCAATAAATATACTGAGAGGTACAAGGCAGGGGTGTCCCTGCTCCCATTTATTATTTGCAATTTATATTGATCTTTTGATTAAAAATATTTTTTCTGTTGTATTAATTTGTCCGGTGCGGGCTAAGGTCGGGGACACTAAACTCCTTGGCTATGCGGATGATCTAGCTATTTTGACTGACTCCCCGCAGGTAGCTCTGCAAGAAATTCAAATAATTACGTCACAGTTTGGTGCAAAATCTGGGTATCACTTAAATGATGACAAAACCCAAATAATCTGTAATGATAAAATCATCTTGGCCGACCCGCGAGTAGTAAGTAAATCTAAATATTTAGGGATAGAGATCAGTTCCAAACCTGAGGAGATGGTTGGGATTAACTTGAACCCTCTGATGCACAAATTACAGGCTGATGCTCGTCGAATAAATAATTTACAGTTAACATTGATGGGCAGATGTAATGTTATAAAAATGATTTTTTTGCCCAAAATTTTATATTTTCTGAGAGCCATTCCTTTGCTGATTGATCAAATTTGTTTTAAAAAGCTAGAACGAATTACTTCTTTGTTTTTACAAGCCGGCAAACGCCCAAGACGGGCTATGAAATTTATGACCCTCCCTAGGGAGAGGGGAGGTTGGACGGTACCTAACTTTCAGGTTTATTACTGGTCAATAACGTTGAGACAGATTGCTGATTTATTAGATGTAGGAGATGTAGATCGCTCCTATACTTCAATTTATCATTTAATCTATGGCGAAGAGGCTCAGAGATTATTGTTTAGACATATCGGCTTTGCCTATTTCAAACGGGTGAGGTTTAAGGTTCTGCTTGGTGCTTTTAAAGTTTGGACGACGGTTCGGAAAATGTTTAATATTGGTAGAATTCATCTATACTCTCCTTTTGCAGGGAATACTCTTCTTCCGTAAATCTTTCGGGATGGGTATTTTAAGGAGTGGTCTGCACAAGGGGTTATTGTAATAGGGGATATTTTTTCTGAATCTGGGCTCTTGACTTTTGAATCTATCACCAGAAATTTGGGATACACAATGGGCAATTTTTTTAATTCTTACAGATTCGAGATTTTTTTTCTAAAAAAACCTTTAGTTGGATTCGTATTCCGTTAGTGGAATCAATTAATGGGAATCAATCGACCATATCCTCTATTTATAAACTGGTTAATGACAAGAGGAGTGATTATCTAGCTAAGAATTATAGCCGATGGTAGGCTGGATTACACGTGGAACAAGGTCTGTATGAGGATTCTTTAGCTTACAGCCAAACTGCCACTATCTCTGCTAACCTCCAGGTTCAATGCTTTAAGACCTGGTTCAATCTGTATATAACTTCTTTCTGTATACAACAATGGGGTGGGGCGGTGGGGGTAAACTGTCACCCGATGCAGGGAGCTTGCGGTGGACAGTATTCACATGTTTGCCTCTTGCCCCTCTTTGGCCCTCTTGGTATGTAAAATAGAACAACGTTTAGAACAAGTGTTTGCGTATCGGTTATTAGTAGTACCCCAGGTTATTATGTTGGGTATAGCTAATAAAAATATGGCTGAATCGGATAGAAAGCTACTCTTCGTTGCTATGGCTGTATTGAGATTGTTCCTAGCTACTGTCTAGTTGGACCACGTCCCCCCGACTTCACACGAATGGTTCAGCAAATTTCTAAATGTGTGTAAATGGGAACTTTCTGTGTTTAAGAGAAGAGGACATAGGGCCCGGAGGGAGGGCGAACAGATCTGGGGTCCATTAAATAATTGGTTGAATACTGAACACTAAGGCTTCAGGTATCCTGATAAATGTGTATTATGTTTATGTACCCTTTCTCCTTTTTTCTTTCTTTTCTATCTGCCCTGTAGTGATCCACCGGGGGGTGAGTGGGGTGGGGGGGGGGCATAATTTGAAAATAGGACCTATGACATGGCTGTATGATAAGTTGTTTATATCTCTTTATTATTTTTTTTCGGTATGATTCTTTGTACATGTCATATCTCCTAATAAAAATATATTTTTTTTAAATTAACTCTGGCTGGTGTTGTGTATACACTGAGTGGAAAAGCATTTTGCGTTTTCTTTGGTGGCCTTACCACCTTGTGCTCACATTTGGTAATGGTAATCTCTCAACTATGGATCTAAGCACAGCTATTGTTACTCCGCCTCCGCTGTCTGTGGAGCCCCCCCCCCCCCATTGAATGGGAAGACTGGATTGATTGTTTTGAAAATTATCTTTTAGCTTTAGATGGAGACAGATTCTCACCTATACGGAAAAAAGCATTATTATTAGGGTCCTTGGGTAAAGAAAGGCAACATGTTTTCAAATACCTACTTACATGTGTGAGATTAAATTTACAAGGAACAGCAACACGGAGAGTGTTGTTGCTATACTAGGGGATGACATGGGCAGTGGTAATGTTATTTAAAAGAAAAACTCAGTTGGCTGGAAGTAGTAGTTACAGAAACAAAAATCCTAAGGGATGTGGATACACACAAGGAAAGCTTGGATCCCGTGTATGCCACATGTGTGGTAATAGTTATCACATGGCTGATTCTAAGCATTGTTTTGCTATTGCCAAAGACTGTCGTAAATGCGGCAAGAAGGGACATCTAGTGCGCATGTGCAAATCATAATAGAGGAAAGTTGCAAAATTAGAAGAAGAACAAACTGGGTACAGAGTCCTAATGGTAGAAAATGAGAGTACTGTAGAAGAAGTGAAAGATAATGAAAGGAAGAGAGGACCTCCAATGGCTGTATTTGACATCAATGTTAACATGGTATCCTTGATGGTGGATACAGGTTCCTTATACACAATCGTCCCACAAACGTTATATGATACCATGTGGTCAAGGGAGGAGTTGGTGGCTTCAGATGTCTTTCTTAAAGGATATCAGGGAGCTGATATTGGTGTCATAGGATTCATGTCTGCACAAATCAGATTTGCAGGAAAAGAGAGAACAGTGAAAATATATGTTGCCATGGAAGGTTCACCTATTCTGGGTTGGACTCATCAATATTACTTGAATATAATGGTAAATTTACTTGCTGTGGATCAGGTGATGGTGATCGATGAAATAGGATTGAAAGAGCTATTGGACCTCCACAAAGCAGTTTTTGAAAACAGATTGAGAGAGCCTGTCAACTATGAGCACATGATCAAACTTGAGAAGAACTCTGTTCCAGTGAAACACATTGCCAGAAGGGTGCCCCTGGCAGCATGAGCAAAGGTGCAAAAAATAATCCAACAACTTTTGGACGACAAAGTAATAGAACCTGTGGAGGTAGCAGAGTGGTTATCTCCAGTTGTCATTACAGAGAAGGTCAATGGCTCACTCAGGTTCTATATTGATTTGCGCAGTGTGAATGAGCTGGGACTGTAACCCATTATGACGTATATGTGCTCTATGATGATCTTATAGAGTTCTGTGTGTTGATCTGTGTTACAAATGGGGGCCTCTAGTTGGCAATGGTTTGCACCTTTGTCCAAATAGGGGTCCTTCCTTCTAGTCAGGATAAGGGTAATGAATACACTACAGTAGGCCTTCACATAGTGCCAGGACACCTTCAGGTATCAGTTAGCACTCTATTAATGACAATAACATTAGCATTCACTTTAACACTACTGAAATTACCCCTGCTCACTCCCTTGGTAGCTTGGCTCGAGCAGTCAGGCTTATCTCAGAGACAGTGTGTAAAGCATTTGCATCTAACCCACAGTAACACAGTGAAAACACTACAAACGGAAAACACACCAGTTTTAGAAAAATAACCAATATTTATCTGTGCAAACAAGATCAAAACAATAAAAGACAAACATACAATAATCAAAAATAGGCGCTTTGCAAGTATGACTTAAAAATGCAGTTCCTTGAAGCCGGTAACTCAATCCGGAGCTACAGGGGTGCTGAAAACAACAGAATCCCACAGTTCTGGCTGACTGCATCAGTGCAGACAGGCTTTAGTGTCAGCAGACTCGTAAACAGTACCTTTGGTTCCGGCCAACTGCATCAGTGCGGGTCAGTCATGGCAACCGTCACGGTTGCAATGTGAAGCGTAGCTGTGCCTTCAAGTTCCAGTGCAGATAGCAGCTCGGTGATGTTCGTCCAGCAGCGTAGGTGAGACCAGGGCTGCGGTGCGGAATGAGGCAGCGCTCGTTGGGATGCTGACAGTTTACGTGCAAGCGACAGTGGCGGTTGATGGGAGCTGGCGTCGGTTGGCCCAGACTGCAGTGTGGGACAGGGTGGTGCATCGTGTAAGTTAGGAGCATACCCGAAACCACAGTGCGGGTATGGGTGTCGCGGTCAGCGACGGCATCGGTGAGACCAGGGCGGCAGTGTGAAATGAGACTGTGAGGAGTGTGGTACCCACAGGTCACGGTGCAAACGTCGTCATCATCGGTGAGACCAGGGCTGCAGTGCAAAGTGCGTCGGTGCCCTCTGCAATGCTTTCAGGGACACGGCGTCCGCAGCGGTATCGTGACAGAGTCGACTCTTTCACTCCTCTGTGGCAACTGAAACCACGGTTCCTGAGGCGGCACCCAGAGGTGAGTGAAGTCTTTGCTGTCCCTGAGACTTCGTGAACAGGGGGCAAGTTCTAGTTCAAGCCCTTGGAGATACTCAGCGACAAACAGAGTCCAGTCCTTTCTATGCCCAAGGCAGAAGCATCAACTGCAGGCCAACCCAGCAAAGTAACAACACAACAACCACAGCAAAGGGCAGTACTCCTCCTGGCAGTTCTTCCAGCTCTTCCTCTTGGCAGGTTCTTGATCCAAGCGAGTTCTCTGAAGTATTTTATCTCCCTGAGACTTCAAAAAGGAGGCAAGCTCTACTTCAAGCTCTTGGAGAAAACTCTAAAGGCAGGATGATAAAAGTACAATCCAGTCTTTTCCCTGCCCAAGACAGAAACAGCAAGGAACAGGCCGACACAGCAGAGCACGCAGCAAAGGGGCAGTTCCTCTTGACAACTTTTCCAGCTCTTCTTCCTGGCAGGCTCCTTAGTTCAGCAGTAATATAAAGTTCTTGGATCAGGTCCCCAATATTTATACTCCGTTTCTCTTTGTTCATTTGGGCTGAGAGTGTCTATGCTCAGCCAAAACCATTTCTGTCCTCTCTGGTCCAGCTTCCCGGCAGGAGGTGGAGACAACATTGTGCAAGGGAGACAGGGCCTATTAGGTGGAAGGGAAATCTCCTCCCACCTCTCTAACTGCAGACCAGGTCTATTCCGTTTCTAGTGAAACTCCCCTCCCCTACTCTGAATGCAGCCCAGGTCTATTCAGCCCAGCCTTGACTCATCCAGGAAAGGCAGGACACACCTCGAACCACCCAGTGGCTGTCTACAGTGAATGCACATCCCAGCCCCTGTCACTCGAAAGCCAGACAGCAAAGGCACACAGGACAGCTAAGTAAGAAAATACTAACCCTGGGCGGAGTTTGCGGAGTGGGGCTTCGCGGAGCTACGCGAAGTGGGCGAGAAACTACGCCCACCTCCGCACTCCGCGTAGCCCCACTCCGCAAAACCACTGGCCGCCAGCCCCGCCACCCGCCTCCCTCCCGCCCTCCCTAAATACTTTAAAATAAAGGAACACAATAATTTTAAAAGCACTTACCTTGCCGCCGCGTTCCCCGGGGCTCCTTATCTTCCGTCTTCCGTATTTTTCAATAATGCGCATGCGCGGGCGGCCGCGCATGCGCATTTTCACGTGAAAATGCGCATGCGCGGCCGCCCGCGCATGCGCATTATTGAAAAATACGGAAGACGGAAGATAAGGAGCCCCGGGGAACGCGGCGGCCAGCGGCGGCAAGGTAAGTGCTTTTAAAATTATTGTGTTCCTTTATTTTAAAGTATTTAGGGAGGGCGGGAGGGAGGCGGGTGGCGGCCAGCTACGCTCCGTCTGCGGAGCGTGCGTAGTGCCGCCTGGCTCCGCCAGCTCCGCAAAATGCGGAGTAGGCGGCACTACGCACACTCCGCAGACGGAGCGTAGCTGGCCGCCCACACTTAGAAAATACCCTCTTTCTAAAACTGGTATTTTCAAACACACAACATAAAAAGCATCTCTACCTCAAAGATGCATTTTTACTTTCTGAGTTCATGCATATTAAACACCATTTCTCTATCTTGACCCAATGGGAATATATACTCGTAAGATGTTAGAATATTCCCCATTCTATCCTATGGGATAGATAGCCTTTGAACAGTGACAAACAAATTACACTGTAGTTCACTATCAGGATATGTCACACACACCAGGACATGTCCTACCTTTCACATACACTGCACCTTGCCTACAGGGCTACCTTGGGCCTGCCTTAAAGGAGCCCTACATGTAAGAAAAGGGAATGTTAAGGCCTGGCAAGTGCGTGCACTTGCCAGGTCGACATGGCAGTTACAACTGCGCGCAGACACTGTAGTGGCAGGTCTGCTGGTGTGGGTACCACACCCAGTGCTGCAAGCCCACTAGCAGCATTTCATTTTCAGGCCCTGGGCACTCATAGTGCACTGTACTAGGGACTTAAAGGTAAATCAAATAAGCCAATCATGGAAGCACCAAGCCATAAACACAATTTACATGGAGAGCATATGCACTTTATCACTGAATAGCAGGGGTGAAGTGCCCATTGTTTTAAAACCAACAAAAACAGGGTAAAAAACAGGAGGCCAAAAAACAAAAAGTCTGGGGGTAAACCCACTGAAAAAGCCAAGTCTTACAATCTGGCAGTTAGTAGTCCAGATGTGCCTAGCAGGACTGCAGTGGGGTTTTTTCTCAGCTTCAATAAATCTTCATACCGAGTAAAGTGGTGACCGTGTATGGTCACCATCATAACACATTTGAATGCATGGTGCTATAACAACTTCACTGTTCTGATTTCATCAACCTGAGAAAAGCAGGGCATTCTTTTCCAGGTTTCACATTACTTTATTGTTGACATCTGCATAGCACCAGATTGGCACATGAATGGCCTTGTACTGATGGAAATCTGGTTGAGGTTCTACTGGCCTTTGACTACTGTGACCCAATAAACGTTAAAATGAGTAAACCATGTTCCTTACATACCGAGGTGCCGTGCAGTTCAATTATAACGCTAAAATAAGGTTGCATTGGTCTTGTTCACCCTGGTCTGACACAAAAAGCATGACCTTTCCAAAAAAAACATAAATCAAGTATTTAAAGAGCCTACTCAAACTGTTGACATGCCAGCTTTATAATTCATATCTGTGCTAACAACATAAAACAAGTTTGGCCACAGGTCAGTACAGTGCTTCTGTGTTCTAGTAAAGTTGCAGTAACTCCCCCTAAGAGGTTTGTTAGAAGCCCAGACAATAACTCACCGGGAAAAGCTGAAAGATGTTGAACCTGGTGAAGTGGCACTTCCTGGCTTTGGTAAAGGTTGGACAAGGCACTGGAATCTTGCGTAGATACTGAGAGAACACAATGATAAGGAAGCATGTCCTGCAACAGACAGCAATGCATCAAAAAACAAAACAGGTGCTAGAATGGTGCACAGTCTCTCAATTCTAGGTCTGGAACACGGCTACACTGACAACTCGCAACAAGAACTGAATGCCTATGGTACAGTCTCTGCAGAAGCTGTCTGAAATTATTTGTCCACGAATATGCAATAATATCAGCATTGCACTTTTCTCTATTGTTTGCAGGATCTGATTTATTTACCCAAACTCTCACAGTTTCCTGCATTGGTTGCAGGGGCAGCTCCTCCGGTAAAGGGGAGGAGCGTCACGATTTAGCCCTGGTCTATGAAACATTACCGAAGATTAGAGAGTGCCTAAGATCTTCAGATAAACAACTGATAGATAGAAAATGTGTATCCTGGATGTCTTTTGCAGTCCAAATCTGCAATTAAATTCAAGCAGTCAGTGCTCTGAAGAGTAACAATAGACATGGGGCCATATGTATCAAGCGTTTTTCGATTCGCAAAGGCCGGAATTCGGCAAATTCCGGCCTTTGCGAATCGCAAAAGGCTGTTTTGCATTTTTTATATGTATTAAAAAAATCGCATCAAAAAGAATCGCATAAATTTGCGATTCCTTATTTTGCTATAGCATTTAAGGAATTGCAATTTTGCGATTCCTTAAATGCTATGTATGAAGCCATTTTCTATAGCGAATTAAGCTTAAGAAATCGCAATTTACCACCAACTTTCAATTGGTGGTAATTTGCGATTTCTTGTAAAAATGCACAAATTGGCATTTTTTAATGTGGCATGTGACGCACATACATGCCCATAGGGCATGTATGTGCGCCATATGCACACACATGCTGATTTCAGGGGTGCAGCAGGGTGTCCTTGAGACACCCCTGCACCATTGAAATCAATCTCATTTTGCGATTAGCAAATTGCGAATCGCAAAATGAAATGCGTTTCACAATCATTCCTATGGGCCTCCGGCCCATAGGAATGAATGGGAAATGATTCCTTATTTGCGAATTCTCAAATAAGGAAGATTAAGGAATCGCAAAAAAAATGCGATTTTTTACATACATACCCTTTTGCGATTTCTAAATAGCGATTCCTTAAAAATCGCTATTTAGAAATCGCAAAACGGAACTATGATACATATGGCCCATGGTCCCTCAAGGTGTGATAAGCTTTACTGTATGAAATTACAACACAGATTTGACTTCAAAAGGTCTGATTGAAAACTGAAGACAAGTACTACCTCTGGTCTGGCACACAGTAAACAATAATAGGTTTTAATTAGTAGAGCAGCTGTACTTCGGCCAGATGGGAAATATCCACAAATAAAACTAATATTAGATTGGGTGCATAGACAGCTTTCATCCTCCCCTCCATTGTCCGTTCAACTTCATCAAGATAAATAACTTTATTACAGTAGGGTTTTTGTTCTGGTTTTTCATTCTCTTCTCCCGTTACTGCTCATCTCTTTTTGCGTTGGCCTTGACAGAGGCAATAATAAACTTGTCCCAATGAAACCAACACTCGCCAGAGTTGCCTATCACTATTTTAAGTCTGGTTTTTTTTTCTAGGAAAATGGTAAAAGGACCATGTTAACAATCTAAAGCTTGGTGTATTACATGTGTATATTTGGGAGTTAAAGCTTTTAACTTACATGGCGGATATCCCCCAGTGTGAGCCGGCGTCTCTGCCTGCTGAAGTAAAGAGTGGTAGGGCGATGAGACAAATGGTTGGGGCGATTGTCAATGGTCCAAGAAAGCGCATGACGAATCCAATCAGACCAGAGAAGCCCATCACAATTTGGAGGCAGGAAGCAACCATTATAGCTCCTTGAATCTGCAATTGAGAAGCATATGTGATGGGTCCAAAAGAAAGGAGGGGGTGGATGAAGAGAAACATGTTAACGTAGGGTATAGAAGGGTCAATAAAAAGAAGAACATGGCAGGTGGAAAGAGAATGGTATAAAGAATAAGCCGAGAGGAATACTTAGGTAAAGGATGAATGATGTGAGGAGAGGCTAAAAGGAATAAGAAAGGAATAGGGATAGCTGAATAAAGAAGGGAGGAATGTTAATGTAAGGCAGAGCAAGTATGAAAGTAAAGATAAGTTTATTAAATGTCACAGTGAGATAATTATTTAGAAACATATATAGACAAGAAGCAGGAAAGCAATAGATGGAGAGGAAATGATGAGTGAGGTGGTTTAAGATGAGAAACATAGGGGAGAAGAAGAAGGTGGAATTGTGATCATTGAGGAGAAGGAGGGACTAGAAGAGCAATGGAGGGTGAGAAGAACATTATAAAATGGATAGATCATAATAACATCAAAGTAGTATTGTTTGATTACAGAGAAATACAATGTAAGAAAGCACTCAAGAACAGGAAGATGCACAGGAAAAAATAGGCAAAGAGAATATCAGCAGAAGACAGTGAAGAGAACAAAGGCTGGATTAAAAGAAAACAATGTAGTACAAAAAACTAAAACATTGGTTAAGATTAAGAAAAGAAGAATATTTTAATAAACAATATGGGCCTACATGAGCATGTAGACTGTGAGTGCAACATTATAGGTAGTAGAAGAAATGGATGCAGCCATTATTAAAGAGAAATGAAACATTCAGCGAAGATTAAGATGATATTGATATCCACAGATTTACAAGAATGCGTTAAGAAATTTACAGATATTGAGAGTACACAGAAGGAAATTAAAAGAAATAAGAAAAAAGAAGGAAACAAACAAACAAAGAAGAAAATCGACAGTAAGAGTTAGAAGGAAAGATTATAGAAATTCAAAGGAGTTTGAGCAAGAGATAAAGATAGTGGGAATAGGAGAAGAAGTAACATAGAATTGGAGGGATAGAGAGAAGGGCAGGGGGTGACAGAACAAAAGAATATTAACACATACTGCAAGAAAATATTATAGATTTCGTACTCATTGGCTTTGAACACGGTAAGAGATCATGTACATTTGTGCACTGTCAACTCCTTCCGTGTTACACAGCTGTAGCTTAAGCCATAAATCATAGAAATAAATAAATATAAAATCAGACAAAAGAGTTTGACAGAATGAATTAGCATCGGAGTTATATAGGAACTTTGAATCTCATTTATGTTAGAAAGCATGGGTCCTTTTGTAAATCTAGGAGCTTAGTTGTATCCACAAGTGGCATTCACACTTCTCAAGTTTTATAAAAAATGTGTTTTCTCAAAAGACGTTCAGGAATGTCCTTGGATTCTCAATAAGCTGTAAATATGCTCTATGTGAAAAGATCAAAATGTATAGATCAAAGTCTAAAGACAAATACAAAGATGTCAATGTAGACCATACTATTTTGCTGAAGATATAAAAAAAGGTTTCCAGCAGGCATTAAACAAACTAAGTGGTATAACCTAGTATTCAAAGAATCCAAACTATGTCCGCCCAGCTGTTTTTGACTTAGCTCCTCTTTTGAACCTCACAATGTGATATGGCCCTTTTAAGTCACATTTAGTACATAGTAGTGCTATTTCATATTACAAGAATCAATGGAAGCAGATCTATATTTATAATAGACACAGGATAGATGTCTATTTTATAAACATAAATAATTATTTATTTGTCTTTGAAACAAAGAATAATGGAGACACTACTCAATAATTAGAATGTTTTATGAACCTTATGGCCAAGATGTTAACAATATATTCCCAGGGCACAAGTCCTAAAAATAAAAATGTGGGGGGACACTGTCACCGGAAGTGACCTCACGACAGGAACTGACGTCACGAAAGGTGGCTTGCACCATCGGGCTCATTGCCTCTCCTCACTCACCCCTTAAATGCGAATGCATCTGAAAAGTCAGCGCGTGAACAGCGTGCTGTGAGCTCCGAGCACGCTGCTCACGCAGAGAGGCCAAAGAGTGAAGTCCAGCTCTTTGGCAGAGGGAACGGCGTCCACGCGGTAAAATAAGTGGGGGGACGCTGTCCACCCGCTTGGTACCCCGACTCGAGCCCTGTATATTCCCATGTGCACTGTTAATTCCCATAGGAACCTGTCAACATGAATACAGCCCTAACCTCTCAATGGTTTTACACCAGATTTGGCGGAATGGTAGGTGATGTTACGCAGATTGTTCTTTGTTATTTGATGCAAATTTGTTCAGTCGTTTTTGAGAAATGTAAGTTGAAAATTATAGTGATATCTCTGGCCACGGATATTTCGTGGCGATTTCGTGATGACTCGAGAATGCACGTGCCAACAGGAATGCTCTGATTGGCTGGATGCAACCTGAACAGAAAGTTGCGGCCACCATGTTCTCCATCTGGAATGGTTCCGGGGGATGAATATGTCTGTGAATACTATGAGAAGGGGTCAGGGTGGAGGTACTATGACCCCATGTTTGAGTAATAGGGGTGTTAGTGACAGAAGTTATGTTTCCAAACTGTATTTTTTTTAATCGCTTGGGATGGTCAGAGAGTTGCAGGGCAATCAGAAGTTACTGGGCTTCAACTGTAGCAAGATATGTCTTCTGGTGTCCATGGGCTCCGGTATTGCAGACTCTCACTGGGAAGCAAGTACCCCTTTTTTGCAATAGACTCTAATGGTAGCAAGGTAGACAAGTCCAAGGCTTCCTAAGAGTGTTGCATTGGGCTAGAAAAACAGAAGTCAGCAACGCAATAAATAACTCAATGGATCAATGTACAGAAAGTGCTTTAAACAGCAAAAGTATTTTAATACATGCAATGAGAAATACTTTGCCCAAAATTGCAGGACACATTGCAGCTAGAAAAAACATTGGGAACTCCTTCTAAAGGGCTTCTCAAACTACATGTGGTACACACTAAAGAAAGGCCACAGAAGGTCATTAAACCCTGTGAGTGCAGACTAGACCACGTAGACATTGTCGATGGTTTATCGTTTGTACAAACCGTTATCGATAAAAATACAATACCACCCTATAAGCTTACAGTAAATCGTGAATTTGCAAAGTTATAAAATGTCAGGCCTATTTGCTTTACCATAAGATGCACATCATACATTAAGCAAGGAGAAATTCTGAGTTATTTGCATTAATAAACATTTTCCTCTATATATTATTAGCCCCTTAGATTTTTCCTGGCCCAGTAATGAGCCCTATTTTTATCTTGGGGGCATTTTGCACCTATGCCTTCATATCTTTGATTCCTCAAAAGGAATTTTCTTCCCAAATGTTGTGGATTCCAAAGGTAACCAGAGTTTGGGAATTTCCTTGGAGGAAATAGAGAAAATAGTCACAAATTGACAACATTTTGATTTAATTGGAAAAATGGGGAAAAAACGATGAGCAAGAAAGTGTTTGTGAAAATGTCATCAACAAAAGTTTGCTGAGCTAAGATCACCGTCTTCCCAGCTCTTAGTAACATGCATAGATGTAAAAGACAATTTTTGCATTTTCCAGCCGGAAGTCCATTTTTTCGCGTTTCAACTTACTTTCAGTTTCTGAAGGTAAAAGGTGTGAAACCTTTGGCAGATCCCGAAGGGGCCACTGGGGGAGATTGGGGTTGTAGAGAGAAGTGGACATCCCTGCTCCGAGGTGGCAAAACCTCAGAGGCCCACTCTTTGGGCACAGATATTGGCGACGATTCAGTCGCACCTCACCTGAAGGCCAGTGAGGGGCCCACAGACACAAACTACTGAGCTGCGCCCTACCAGACGGTGTTAAAAATGCAAGTGAGTGCTAAGGAGTTACAGGGAGACCACACCCGCCTCTGCAGTTGCAAACGGGGACAGTTTAAAATGTTGTCTATGAAGGGAGTTGCAGGCATTTCTTGAATTCGGTTGGTGGGTAGTCCGGAAATCATGTCAGGGAAACGTGAGGTGGGGTGACAGTTGGGGTTGTTTCATTCACAGATTTCCAAGGGGCATGAGGTGGGACCTTGGACATTGCCATCCATGGAGCAGGGCCGGCCTTAGGCATGTGCAAGCTGTGCACCTGCACAGGGCCGCCAAACCCCAGGGGCCTCCACGCCAATATATATCCTTAATATAATAATCCTCTGAGGATGGATACATATTTGCGTGGCGGCCCCTGTGGAAGGGATTTGGCAGCCTCCGGCTCTGTCCACTTCCAAACACCCAGACCCCCTTCCTGAGCTCTGGGGGGCTCCGCCCTGCCCGGACCCCCTCTTCCTGGGCCCCCTACGTACGCTCTCTGCCCAGGGCTGCCATGAGACTAGAGCCGCCCCTGCATGGAGACATTGGCAGTCCTCTCATGGAACGTGAATGGGCTGGGGTGTAAGATCAAGCTAGGGATTGTCACACAGTATAATCGCAGACATTCCACAGACCTGGTGCTCTTACAAAAGATATCCCTGCTTGGGAATACTTGCAGGTGCTTTTAAAGAGGCAAGTATATAGTGCTGGTGCAAACTGAATATATGAGTGACTCCCAAGGAGTAGTGATCCTAGCTCAATAGAGCCCCAACCCCCTTTTAAGTAGTAAGAACCTGGGTTGTAGTAGGCAGGAGTGAAAGGCAGGTGGCAGAGAAGAATGGTTCTACTATAAATTTGTATTCCCCCCGAGACTTCAGAGGAGGAACCATGATAGCCTGGGCCTCATCCTCCTTGACATGTCCTCAGCCTGCACCCACGCAAGAGGCAATACTCGTCCTACTGCGTGGCCCATAAGATTTTATCTTTCTCCCCACAACCCAGATTCTCTAGGTGAAAAAAGTTCAATACCTAGCCCATGGGCTATCCTATCATTCTCTCCCTGCTGATCAGATTGGGCAACGAACAGATCCCTAGACAGCTCTCCTGAAAGCTCGATACCTGGGCCTTGAGGGACCCTGATATAGTGGAATCCCTAAAAGTCAATACTAGACGATACTGAGGGATAGGTGTTCTCATCGGTCACTCTCTGGGAGGCATACAAAACCATATCCCGTGATAGAGCTCACAATATAGTTGTCATTAAGGAGAAACAAAGGGAGGAGAGAACACTCCAGCTGGAGTGCCACCTTCTACACTTGAAGTGGACCTGGGTAGCAGTGAGGCCTCCCTCCTCCTTCTGAAGGTGACAACTGACCACTATCCGAGTCACGTCATGCAAGCAGCCAGACAAAATTACTAGGGAATCCGGAGGCACGGGGGACAAAGCAGGTCATCTCCTAGCATGATTAGGACAGAGAGAGGAAGAGACGAGGGGGGTGGCAGAAGTGAATTTTTTAATTTGAATTGGATTTCTAGAGCGCGTAGCTACCCGAGGGCGTCCCAGCGCTATGACTCGTCAGGTTAGATCTGGGGCAAGATGGTTATGGGGAACAGCCAGGTTTTCAGTAGCTTGCGGAAGACCAACAGATTAGTTTCCCTCCGGATGTCGATGGGTAGGGCATTCCATAGTTTAGGGGCGTTATATGAGAAAAGACGCTCCCCTGACCGCGCTCTTTTAATTCTGGGGACGCTAGCCACGGAGAGGATGTTAGATCTCAGCTGCCTGTTGACTTTATGTGGTTTGATAAGGGGTCTCAGAATAGGGGGGCCCTTGCCATGAAGGATTTTGTGAGTGATGTATAGGGTTTTAAAGGTGATTCTTTCATGGATTGGTAGCCAGTATAGCGAGATGAGGGCGGTTTTGCGGAGCATCTGAGTTTAATGCCAGTCAGCAGCCTAGCTGCTGCGTTTTGGACATATTGAAGTTTATTAATGACCAATTTTGGGGCGCCCAAGTATAGGGCATTTCCATAGTCCAACCTTGATATGATGAGGCCCTGAATGAAAAGTTTCCTAGACTGACGGGGTACAAGGGGGAGTATTTTGCGAGCGGTGCCCAAAAGGCCAAAGCATGTTCCCGCAGTTTTTCTGTCTTGTGTCTTGAAATTAAGGTCCTGGTCGAGCCAGATACCTAGGCTCTTTATTTCTTTTTTAGGGATGGGAGAAGTTCCCATGCAGGGTGGCCATAGAAGCTTGGTGGGGAGTTTGGATGCATTACCAAGTAGTAGAATCTCTGATTTCTCCCCATTAAGTTTGAGGAGAGACTCGCTCGTCCATTTTGAGATGTTCGTAAGGCACGTGGCTAGGTTTTCCTGACACTGAGCCGACTGGTTTAGGGAGACGACAAGTTGAGTGTCGTTGGCATACGTAACTACCTTCATGCCAAAAGGTGTCATGATTTCCTCCAGTGGTGACATGTACACATTAAAGAGCGTGGGCCTCAGGGAGGAGCCCTGAGGACCCCACACTGCAGGGGCAATGCTCTAGAGCGGACATGTCCATCAATGACCTCAAAGGTTCTATGCTCCAAGAAAGATTTGATCCAGGCCAGAGCAAGGCCAGTGACTCCAGCCCTACTCAGCCGTTGGACAAGAATGGCATGGTCCACCGTGTCAAAAGCGGCGCTAAGGTCCAGAAGGATCACTGCCACTGATTCCCCTGCGTCCAAGATGGATCTCGCTTCTTCGACCACTGCTATGAGGGCGGTGTCCGTTCCCTGTCCTGGTCTGAATCCTGTCTGGGAAAGACGCAGAAGGCCGTTGGATTCAAGGAAGGTGGAGAGCTGTTGATTAACAGATTTCTCCGCCATCTTGCTGATTCCAGGTAGAAGGGAGATTGGTCGGTAATTGGCCAGGTCTGAGGGGTCAAGATGAGGTTTTTTTTAACAATGCTCTGACAGTGGCCTTTTTCCAATTGGGAGGGACGATGCCTTGACCAAGAGATGAGTTTTTTAGGTTAGACTGAAACATGGTAAACAGCCCGCTCCGATGGTGACACTGCCCAGACATTTATTTAGTATTACCATAGGTTCTATGGGGCCAGGAGGAACAGCATGTATCAGGAAATAGTAAACATTCCCCGCAGATTTACCGCTCCCAGTCCTGGACAAGGTGACTAGGGACGCTCTAGAAGCCGCCTTGCTATCTGAGGAAATAGGGGAAGCGGCGGGGGCCGTGAAATCTGGGAAAACACCTGGAGTCAATGGCTTCTCTGTAGAGCTTTATTAGAACTTTGTGGCGCTTCTCCACCCACATATGCTCACCCTATTTAGAGCAGTAAGGGAAGAGGGATATCTGCCTCTGGACCTCAATCACACCATTATCGTGGTTATCCCACAGTAAAGGAAGACACCCAACCTGTGCTCGTCATACAGACCTATCTCCCTGATAAATACCAAACGTAAAATTCTCACCAAACTCCTGGCTACAAGATTAGCAGGAGTGATATCTGATCTGGTACGTGCCGACCAAACCTGGTTTCTGCAAAAGCGAGCCACAAAACTGAACATTCAATGTTTACACTTGTGATTGGATAAACTGGAGGTAAGGGCAATACCATTGAATGACACTGGGAAAGCGTTCAATTCTATAGATTGGCACTACCTCGCTGAGACTCTGTGGTGGTTCAGCTTTGACCCTAGTTTTGTAGTTGGGCTGCTCTCTTGTACAAAAGGCTAACTGCAGTGAGGGTGAACAGTAGGGTCTCTAACACTTTTGCCTTGGGGAGGAGAATGAGACAGGGATGCCTGCTGTTACCCCTCCTGTTTATCTTGTGCTTAGAGTCACTGGCATGCTGGGTTTGTTGTAGGGGTGGCATTGTGCACTTCCCCAGTTCTCCACTGAGCCAGAGAAGATTTTGCTACATATGGATGTTGCTTTAGTCTACCTAGTGGACCCAGGACTTTCCATCCAGGGTAGGCTGTCTGTATTTCGTGCTTTCAAGACCTACTCCTGGTTTGGCATCAATTGGGATAAATCTGTAATCCTCCAGTTGGGACCCTGGGAGGATCCACCTGACATAGATAGGCTTCAAATATCTAGCATCAGAAATACAATGGAATACGGCCAGTTGTAAGAGCTGAACTTAGACAGAGTACTGTCGGAGTTTTGCGAGTACACAGACTGATGGTAAACTACCCATGACTTTTTTTGGCAGGGCAACCCTCTATAAAATGATCACGTTGCCCAAGCCGCTATATGTACTACAGAATACCCCATTTATTATCCCACAAAACTCCTTTGATAAGTTAGACAGGATGCTCCAGCCTCTGCTATGGGACGGGGGCACCCCGAGAATAGCTTTGAAGACCGTGTATAAGTCTGTCTATAACAGAAGCCTTGCGCTCCCAGTTATTATAGAATACCACAGGGATACACAATTGCACATAAATAACGATTGGGGACACAGCCCATATACTGAACCTACATATAGGATAGAGAGGAGGGCCATGGAAGTGGCGATCCATGTTCACTATATCCATGGACGGAGAGATTGAGGGCGACTGCTTGGGCGGAACAGAGCTGCTTTGCATGCCTGGTCCAACACCATGCTGCCCTGGGCTAGAGGAAGCAACTCATCCGGGCTACTCTGCTCTGGAAGGGCACCACACTGTCTGGAACAGGGAAGCTCACTGGCTTCCGTGGTTGGGAGTGCACACAGCAGAAGGAAACCCCTTTCTTCATGCTCTTCAGCAAGGCTGCCGTCAACTATACCCAAGAGCGAGACAGTGAGCTAAGTTTGAAGAAATAGACCAACAAAAGTCTAACAATACAAGTCCAATGCTGGTTAACTACACTTCCGACAAGATTTCACCAGCAAGTTTCTAATGCTATACCTCTTCTTCTCAAATGTCTTTTCTTCTGCATGTATGGAGATTTTTAGAGGGTGGAAGTAGCTACTGAAACCAGAGATGCCAAATTTCCTCTCCACCCTTGACTGGGATTTCCTGTGAGTAGCTGATCAACCTCCTGAACAGTATTCTGGGAAGATTCAAAAAAGCAGCTTGAAAGGACATTAGAACAAGTTCCTTTCTCTGAACCATGTCCCGCCCCCCTCAAGGTCTGGTTTATTTCCTCCAAGACACTCACTTGTGGTCACTGTAATCACTAGACTCCATTATCTCCCCTTGTCCCACGTGGGAGCATCCTGACACTTTGCGTCATGGAGATTTAGCTAATTATTTTATGAAGATTTCTCCCTCAAAACTTACCCTGCTGGGAGAAAACTAATCTCCTAGAATGAATTTCTTGTTCCAAGGGGGTCTTTCAACTACCAGCTAGCCTGCAGAGAAATGATTGGGCCCTGAATGGTAGCTGAAACCATGACTTCTACTAAGGATGGCTCAGACAAATATGCCCCATTACACAAATGCATACTCATATGCAGTTAGATTAAAATTAACTTTGGATATACATTTGAGACCAATATTTTGTAGGGAAAGACACATGGATGATTTTCCATCCTTGTGCCAATCAAAAATTGTATGTTAGGCACACATTCACGGAAGTGTGAAACAGTTTAAGCACTACAGATTTTAAAATTTAGCTGAAAAAAGGGACTTTTATTCTTCGATTCCAAAATGAATGGTAAAGCCTTAGCAGGCAGTAACTAATTTATTCACAGAGTCCTACTTAAATGCTTTTCATCTTTTGTTCTGGAATGTTTGCAATGTGTTACCCGTGGTTCTTTTAACTAGCTACTACTTCTGTAATCTGTACTTTACCCACATCTCTTCAATTTATATGTTAAGCTACCTGTGGTGCCCATCCTGATCCAGCTCCAGACTTCTGTTGATGGTGCTCAACTCTCATTGAGGCTGAGTGGTGGCCCCTATGGTGAACCTGTCTACAGGGATGTTTGTTGGATGTCAATGAGTGGAAGAGAAGACATTAGCTCAAGCTCAGCAACACGAAGACAGAGATGCTAGTGCCTGGTTGTAGTGCAGATTCTTCGAACTATTACTGGCCTTCTGAATTTACACCTTACCCTGCTACACTCTAAGTGGTTAGGAGTTTTGGACTCCAGATTAATTCCATTTCCTAAATGGCATCACCAGTAGTACACTAGTGGACTTTTTAATTAGGGAACATTTGCAAAACTTTTCTGCGATTCACACATGATGAGGGTGGCTCTACCGTCATGGCCCTTATCAGCTCACACCTGTTTTAGTAGGAAGTCCCGGGCAATCCTGAGAACCAAAGCTTCAGACTAGGCCTATCTCGTGAATGAGTGCATACTGATCTTCACAAGACTGCCTCACCTGCCTTCCACTTTATGGGGAAAGTGTTGCAAAACTGAATTGTTCCTAAATTGGGGAGAAGGGTACTGTAGATCCATCTGCCACTGCTGTGGTAATCTTCCCACTAAACCATTCTACTCCACATCAATCTCAGGTTTGAAAGATCATAAAGAACAGTACCCCTATTTGATTTTTTATTGACAAATAGCTAAGCACACCTCGGTTAAAGGACATTTCGAGTCTATAAGCATACCTATCAAAGAGTGTACATGTCAAGCCTACAAGCATACCTATGGAAGAGGATAAATGTCCAGCCTATAAGCATACCTATGGAAGAGGATAAATGTCCAGCCTATAAGCATACCTATGGAAGGAAATAAATGTGAAGCCTATAAGCATTCATATGGAAGAGTGTAAATGTCAAGCCTATAAGGATACCTATGGAGGAGAATAAATGTGAAGCCTATAAGCATTCAAATGGAAGAGTGTAAATGTCAAGCCTATAAGCATACCTATGGAAAAGGATAGCTGTCAAGCCTATAAGGATATCTATGGAAGAGGATAAATGTCAAGCCTATAAGCGTTCACATGGAAGAGTATAAATGTCAGAGGATAAATGTCCAGCCTATAAGCATACCTATGGAAGAGGATACATGTCCAGCCTATAAGCATACCTATGGAAGAGTATAAATGTCAGAGGATAAATGTGCAGCCTATAAGCATACCTATGGAAGAGGATAGATTTCAAGCTTATAAGGATACCTATGGAAGGAAATAAATGTGAAGCCTATAAGCATTCATATGGAAGAGTGTAAATGTCAAGCCTATAAGGATACCTATGGAAGGGGATAAATGTCAAGCGTATAAGGATACCTATGGAAGAGAATAAATGTGAAGCATATAATAATTCAAATGGAAGAGTGTAAATGTCAAGCCTATAAACATACCTATGAAAGAGGAGATATGTCAAGCCTATAAGCATACCTATGTAAGAGTATCAATGTCAGAGGATAAATCTCAAGCCTATAAGCATACCTATGGAAGAGAATAGATGTCAAGCCTATAAGGATACCTATGGAAGGGGATAAATGTCACGTCTATAAGCGTTCATATGGAAGAGTATAAATGGAAAGCCTACAAGCATACGTATGAAAGAGTATACCTTCTTGATATGTCCTAATTCAACACTACAAATAAATATGTTCTCCTGCATGCCTGGAAGTTGAAACTTTGTAATAGAAGTTAAAAGTGGCAGTCTTGACACAGCATCCAAAGTTTTTAGTTTATGCAAATCAGGTGCAAACCCAAATAAACCTATAAAGGGAACCAGATATACAATTTGAACAGGTATCAAATGTCCTGGGACTTACCTCTCGCATCCTCGACTGCCACACTTCTTTGAACTCCAGTGAAGTGGTGTTTACCAGGCTAGCATTTTGGGTCCAATCCGGGCACTTCCACTTGGGGAGTGAAAGCATAGTGAGGGCAGGAGTGAGAAATGCAGGTGATGCTCCCTCCAAGATGGGCAACCTAAAATTATTGAGGGATACATTAATGTATTGTAACAAATTAATTTGAAGAAAACTGTAGCCTTTTATTTCCCTCCATAGATCTACTAGGTCCATATCGTGGATCATGTTAACTAGCGCCCTACGTACCTTCACTGCACCTTTATAATGACTTACGTTAGATCTATCTTTAAGGGGGTCAATCAAAACATTAAAATCTCCCCCTATCACGTATGGTGGCGGCTCCAGCATCAATATTGATTGCAGTTTATAGATATAATCGGGGTCGTCCGAGTTCGGGCCGTAAAAAGAGGCGCAGACCATATCACGATTTTCAAATGCTAATGTAGCGATCAACCATCTACCGGAAGAATCTGACTGTACTTTTTTTATATTGCATGGTGTCCCTTTTTTAATTAGTATGGCGACCCCTCTATTTTGGGCTGTTTGTGTTGATGCACCAAAGCTCTTAACCCAAATAATTTTTGAGAAAATTGCTATGCTTTCTTCATAGCTCAAGTGTGTCTCCTGTAACAAACATATTTGTGCAGTTGACAATTCTAAATGTTTAAATATAAGCCTCTGTCGCCGAGGGCATCTTAAGCCATTGACGTTCCACGAGATGAATATTGCCCCACTACTCCTTGAGGTCACAGTAACCATCCTCCTCTTTTCCTGCCCGTGAGTATCGACCCTTTTTTGAGGCTAGACTTAACACATTTACATAGAAGGTTTAGATAAGGTTTAATTTTTTTTCCTTTTTTCCCACTGCTCCCCCACCACGTGCACCCTTCCTACCAACCCCCCCCCCCTAACCCGTGCCCTCTCTGCCCATGAGAAACCCTCCCTGCTAATAGGCAAAAGCCTATTTAGCCATCTTTCCCCTCCATGGAGCAACTATAAGATCACAGTTATTGTTTATAAAAAGATCCCTACTTATTACACATTATTTAAGTAAAAGACCCAGTTAGTCTATCTAAATCTTTTTCGCTCCCTGCCCCTATTTTCGGTCTCTAATCTTGGCTATGAGGGCATCAGCTTCCTCCCCAGACTTAATCAGGTGCATATGGTTGTTCCACATTACTCTCAGCTGTGCCGGAAACTTCAGCTGTGCCTTGGCTCCTAAGCTGTTTAACTCCTCTAGTCTTTTCCCCAACTCCTATTGCCTTGCGGCAGTAATATGTGAAATATCAGATCTTATATAGAAAGTAAAGGGGTTGGAGCTATTGAAGTGGATAGAACCTACTTTCAATGCAGTCGAGAGAATCTGGTCTTTTATGGAGTATGTCAAAAAATTAACCAGAATTTTTCTGGGTTTCTGCTTTGTAGGATTTCTCTTGAAGGGGTCATGGTGTACTCTCTGTATGTCATGCAACAGGTCCACCTCTGGCATATCTTTCAAAACTGTCCCCTTCAACAGAGCGATGACAAACCCCTTGATATCTGCCCCCTCCAGAGATTCTGGCACATTCAGGATTCTCAAATTATTCCGACGTGAATAATTTTCCAAACGTTCAATATCTTCCTTAAGTTCTTTATTCTGTGCAGAAAGCTTTGTAACCTCTGCCTCAGTAGTTCTCACCGACTCCTTTATCTTAGGAAGTTCCAGCTCCATTGCTTCCGTCCTAAGAGTAACTTCATCCACCCTCTTAGTCAACTCCTCACATGAAGCCTTTATTGCTGCTTGGTTAGCCTCCGAGACATTAAATCTGTTGGCCATCTCGGCTTGATTAGTTTCAGAAACTTTAAACCTGCTTGTGATTTCTTCCTTCATGGCCAAAAGAATATCGGCCAGCGAACCTGCATTTGCATCTGAATTATTTACATGAAGCACAGCACCCATACCTGAACTATCAGAGGGGTCAAGCCGACCTTTTGATACATTTTGCGCAATGTTCAACATATCCACAACCTCAACATAATCTCCTACGCCGACGACACCCAGCTGATCCTCTCCCTGACCAACGACCCCGCCGCCGCCAGAGCCAACCTGCACGAAGGGATGAAAGATGTAGTCGAGTGGATGACGACCAGCCGCCTGAAACTGAACTCAGACAAGACGGAGGTCCTCATCCTGGACCACTCGCCCTCCGCCTGGGACGACTCCTGGTGGCCCCCCGCCCTGGGCACCGCACCCAAACCGACGGACCATGCACGCAACCTGGGCTTCATCCTGGACTCCTCCCTCTCCATGACCAGACAAGTCAACGCTGTCTCCTCGTCGTGCTTCAACATCCTGCGCATGCTACGGAAGATGTTCTGGTGGATCCCCACGGAGACCAGGAAGACAGTCACCCAGGCCCTCGTCACCAGCCGACTGGACTACGGCAACGCCCTCTACGCCGGAACCACCGCCAAGCTCCAGAAGAGACTCCAGCGGATCCAGAACGCCTCAGCCAGACTCATCCTCGACATCCCACGAAACAGCCACATCTCTGGACACCTGAGGAACCTGCATTGGCTCCCAGTCAACAAAAGAATCACCTTCCGTCTCCTCACCCACGCACACAAAGCCCTACACGATCAAGGCCCGAGCTACCTCAACAACCGAATCAACTTCTACGCTCCCAAACGCCACCTCCGATCAGCCAGCCACGCCCTCGCCGCCGTCCCCCGCATCCGAAGAGCGACAACAGGAGGAAGGTCCTTCTCCTACCTGGCCGCCAAGACCTGGAACTCCCTCCCGACTGACCTGCGCTTGACCCAAGACCACCTCTCCTTCAGGAAGAAGCTCAAGACCTGGCTGTTCGAGCAGTAGCGGCACCCCCCCCCCCCCCCCAAGCGCCTTGAGACCCTACGGGTAAGTAGTGCGCTCTATAAATGTCATTGATTGATTGATTGATTGATTGATATCTGTGCTTCCGGCCGATATTTGTGTGTCCTTTTGGCTTTCCTCCTCTAAAGCCGAATATCGATTGCTTAGGCCGACATCAGCGTGTACTATTACCTCTACTGGGGCAGAGCAATTATCAATGCTGTCCCCATTAATACCTCCCTGCGTCAGATCCTTTGGAGTATTTATCTCTGAATTTACCTCTGAGATAACTGAGATGGACTGAGATTGCTGAGCGGGTTGAGTGCCCTTACTGTTCTGTACAGGTTGAGTGCTAGAGGTAGAGGTTGTGGTAGTGGTGAGAAGGGTTTTACCTTTTTTAGAAAAAAGTATCGTCATTCCTCCAGGATTGATTATATCTTTCTTGATAGAGGCTCATTAGCTAACATAGAGGAGATTTTAGTCCTCCCGAGTCATCTATCCGATCATGCACCTCTACATATTGTATATCAGATCAAGGAGACTCAGCGACGGTCACTAAGGTAGACCCTTAATAGGACCAAGTTGCAGGACCCCGATGTGATCACCGCTGTACAGGCCTCGACCTCAGAGTTTTTTATGTTGAACTCCGACTCAACAACTCCAGATGTAGTTTGGGACGCCTATAAAGCCTGGCTCAGAGGGAAACTCCATGGAGCCATCTGTTATAAGAATAAGATTGAAGCTGGGGTATTAAAGGGTATCGAAGAGAGGATAGGTGGCTTGGAGAGAGAAAGGGATGGAGCTAGCAATGGGGACCAGGAACAACTCACTCAAATCTTGGGAAAGTTGGAAGAGGCAAGATCAGAATATAGAGGGAAACTAGAAGCTAAATGTAGAGCACAGTGGGAGACTAGTAAGAAGCAGAATTATGAATATGGAGAGAAGGCCGGTGCTTTATTAGCATGGAAAGCCAGAGCTGACCGGGCCAGGAACGATATAAAAGAACTTAAAATAAATGCCGGCGGGGAAATCTCAAATAAGACCGAAGATATACAGACATGTCTTCTCTCCATGTTCTCAGATCTGTACAGGGAAGATCTGACTCCCCGACCATGTGTGATTCAGTCATTTCTCAGTAACAAACAACTTCCAGTTCTCACGGAAGAAAGTAAAAACAACTTAGACGCTCCCTTTACATCAGAGGAGATCATAGCTCAGATAAATAAATCTAAGAATTAAAAGGCTGCAGGATCAGATGCGCTCCCGAGTGAAATATATAAACATCTCAAAGAGGAGCTCCTCAAACCCTTGGAAAATACCTTTAACTCAATTTATGGTTTGGATGGAAAGGTCCCTAACACCTGGAAAGAAGCAATAATAGTTCTGATATTGAAACCAGGCAAGGACCCAAAAAAGGCAGACTCTTACCGCCCAATCTCCCTGCTGAATGCCGACTATAAGATCTTTATGGGCATTTTAGCAGGGAGATTGGCCAAACTGATACCTGGGTTAATACATCCAGATCAGAAAGGGTTTGTCGCAGGTAGACATATACAGGAACAAGTACAGCTTCTTATAGGCAACATGGACCTGGCTATCAAGAAGACAGAACCCTTGGCCGTTATCGCTGTCGATGCGGCCAAGGCGTTCGATAGAGTTTGCTGGGCATACCTATGGGAGGTTCTGAGGGCTATGGGTTTTGGTCCTATTTTTATTCAGACCCTGCAGAATTGTTATCAGGGTGCCTCTGCCCGAATATTTTTGAACGGGTTCCTCACCGCGAGTTTTAATATTCAGAGAGGAACGAGGCAAGGGTGTCCGATTTCACCTCTTTTGTTTAATTTATATATGGAACCACTGGCCCAGATGATTAGATTGGATGAGTCAATCTATCCATTCAGATCAGAACATTATAGCTCAAAAATAGCTCTGTATGCTGACGATCTGGTTCTGTATACAAGCGACCCGGATACAGCTATCATAAGGGTGGAAGAGGGTATGCGCGAGTTTGGAGGAATTTCTGGGTTTCTTGTAAATAGAACCAAGACGGAGGTGATGTGCTGGAATTTGGAGTGGACAGGGACAGAAAGTGAAGAGATGAGATACTTGGGGATTTATGTAGTGAAGGAAATTGAAAGGATCCCTGAGTTAAATCTAAAGAGGGTGGTAAAGGAAATTGACAGCTTATTCAGGAGATGGAGAAATCTACCTCTGACTATATATGGAAAAACCAACTTAGTAAAGATGGTCATCCTTCCTAAACTGTCATACCTCTTTTCTTCAACTCCTTTGACATTTTCAAGTAAAAGTCTGAGTAAAGTACAGAGTAAGATCAACAGTTTCATTTGGGGCAATAAAGGGGTTCGACTAGCGTGGAAAAAACTTAGATGCAGACTAAAAAAAGGAGGGTTGGCGCTCCCAGACGTAAGACTATATGCAGAAGCATTCCAGTTTAAAAGCATACGGATGCTGTTAGTTAAGCCAGGGGAATCAGCTTGGGGGAAGCTTGGGGGAAGCTATTAGGCGAAATGGTGCGGGTAGAAGGGGGAGGCACTGGAGAAGCATTTCTGTATAAATTTGGATCACCTAGGCTCTTCAAGAGGGTCCGTCTGAAGGTCCTAAGGACAGCTCTGGAGACTTGGTGTAGGCTCAGGCATAGATGGGGCATTGGATACTACTCTGATTACGCCCCTGTATGGGATGCCCCAGGGACCCCGGGTTGCTTGCAGGATGGCTTGGCACTGCCGATAAAGAGGGCCGGTGTCAAAATCTGGTCTGAACTGTTGGACAGTGGGGGGATACTTCCCTGGGATTACCTGAGGGCTAAGAATTGGCACCGGGTTCTCAAGATTTAAATACATACAGTTAACATCATGGTATGTGGCAGAAAAGCGGGAGATAAGCGGAAACAGGGAGATTGAAGACTTGCTGCAAGAGACACCCCCACTGAATAAGGAAATATCTATGTGGTACAATAGTCTGCTGGATGCCGAAGACCATAAGACTCCTGCCTCCGTAGCAGTGTGGACGGGATCCCCACTCGGGCCACCAGCAGACCTTTTATATGAATCCTCACTGAAGACCCTGTACAGAATAGTTAAACCTGCCTGCCTAAAAAAAATCATTTTTTTGTCATTAATAGACTCTATTACACCTCGGCAAAAATTGCAAAGTTTGCTCCTTTTGCCGTTCCTAAATGCCCTAGATGCGCAGTACCCTTGGCAAATGACTTACATATTTTCTATGAGTGCCCAGCACTCACAAGATTCTGGGCTGAGGTAGGTGACAACTTACTGGACATATTTAATACCAACATTGAGATCAATATCCAACTGGTATTTTTTGGAGATGATGGTCGCCTCAGCCAGAACCTCTCGCGGAAAGATAGGGGTCTATTACTGAACTTGATACTGCTGGCAAGAAGGGAAGTGTGTAAGAGGTGGAAGGATGCCCTACCCCCGCAAAGGGAGGATTGGCTTAAAGCTGCATTCTCTATGGCGCGACTGGAGTACGATGGAGTGGAAGATAAACTCTCGAATATCTGGCACCCCTTGGTGAGCTGGGGCAAGGATCTAAGATTACTGTAACATCATTGGTCTTATGATTACACCAGGGTCCCATACAAAATCATGGGACTGGTTGGATGACCCAAGCGAGTGCGGTAAGCCGTAGGGGCAACCAGTAACGAAGGCGGCTTCATAAGACCCGCAGAGGCTTGTAAGGTGAGATGAGGACCAAAAAAAAAAAAAAAGAAGAAAACTGTAGCTTTTCAAGCAAGTAAATGCATAAATGTAATACAAACCATCACACTCTCTCTAAAGGACGGGTCCATATATAGTGTTTGCTTTCCTTGTAACCGTGGATAGAGACCAAATTACTTTAATCATATTCAATTGTCAGAACTAGTAAGAAACTAAACTGTGACCTCATTACTGCAGGAAGAACTGTAATTATGGCCAAAAAAGCCGGTTTAGGTCTTGCTCTACCTCTCGAATAACTGCTCGGGAATTGTTAAATTAGCAGAGCTAGATGGAGGGGAGGGGATGGGGGGGGGACAAGCACTGGAAAATCCAATAGGTCTTGCATTTGGGACCTACTGGCTTTTGCCAATGCTGTTTAACAGTGAAAACACTGGAAAGGCACAATGACTCGGGCGATAGTGTAATTCTGAAGGCATCTGCATATGTCGCCATAGGCATGCATACAGAATGTGGGGACCATCTAGTTTTTCTTTTTATTGACCGATCTAAGATGATGAGTGCCACTTAGATTAGTGAACAAAAAAAATTCATTTTCAGCGCCCTAAAGCACTTTTGTGGCAATCCTCCCAAAAAATATACATTTAAAAAAAATAGTGGTAGGGAGCAACAGAGGAGCTGGTTGGGGGTGTGGGGGTTGGGGGAGCGAGCAATGGGGAGTGGGCAGGATGTATAATTTACCAAGCATTGGCATAGCCAATAGGTCTACCTTTGGCTATGTTGTAGCATACTGTGGATGCTCTACTGTATGTTACAAAGTTATACGTTTTAAAAGCATCTTTGTTACCTTATATATACTTAAGATTGAAGAGGCAACCTAGTAAATGAAGAAAGACAAGCTACCTGAGTTTTGTGTGCGCGACATTAACCAAACAAGCTGTGAGGGGTGGGAGGCGTTGTGTGTGTGGGGGGGGGGGTCACAGGAAGATTAAGTGAACTGGGAGCAGTGATGTGTGCCAGCGAGCAGCAAAGTGAGGGCTAATAAAAAAGCAGTGCTCTTAAACAAAACATATGGGCACTAATTAAAGGATCCATGTAGTAGGGCCAGTAGCCGGGGCAGTAGCAAGGCAGCCACAAGGCCGGAGAAATGTACACTATTTACCAACTAAAGAAATGGCATTTGTAAAGGCAGATCAATTAACATATGAAAAAGCAGTGGGCTTGTGTGTGCGAGTTCCATCTCCAAAGGGATAATACAGCATGTCTTGAAGAGCAGCACATGCATGCTTACTCTAGGCTCGACCTAAAAATCAGGCCGAGGAAGGAGAAAGCCACTCAGAGGAGATGGCAACACAGAGAGGTGAGGGCTAGAAGCAGGGGGAGAAGGACACAGAAGAGCACAACACAAAGCATGCATGGAGATTGGAAATGGGGAATAAGCAAAGGAGGGAATGGGGAAAAATCAAAGGGAGGAATGAGATGAAAATAACATTCACTCTGATGAAATGCTTAACCAAAAAAATGTTCCCAAATGTGATCAGAGAAACGGCACTAGTCAGCCTGCTAAGAGGATGGTAAAGAAGGCATACCCTAGGGCAGGGTTCTCCAAAGTCAGTCCTGGAGGGCTGGATCCATGCCAGATTTTTAGCATCTACCCATTTAGATAAATGTCGTTATCTTAAAATTCTTGCATGGATCCGATACTCTAAGTCTAACTTTGAAGAACTCTGCTCTTGCTCTAGTGGAAGGACTAACACAAGATGAAACAAGGTAGACAAGGAGAGCCATTGAATAAAAGCAAGGAATTCAGTCATAATAAAGTTAACCAATGGTAAGCAATGGGCGAGTTGTAGACCCTGTGTAAGTTCTTGGTAAGCTCACAATATGTCTAGAGTAACCAGACAACTCCTGCTGTCTGGTAGGCTAGATCTAAAACTCTGGGTCTTTGCGAATGTATGTCCCTCTCTACACTTGGTTTTGGCCCCAGTGTAAGTTCGAGACATGGTCTCATTAGTTCTACACATTTTTTAGGATGGACATATACAGGTGAATATAGTTGGCTGTCTGTTAAGTGAAGGAGAGTATGAGTATCTCAATCAGCATAAATGTAACTCTTTAATAATAAGTGGAATATTACGGTCTCCAAATTAAAAAGCTGTCCTTTATGTTCTAACTGCAGGCACATTTTGACATCAAAATGTGCCTTTAATAAGAAAATTACATGACTACTTATAATATCTAATTGCATGCGAGTGGCGGTATCATAGCACTACTTAATATTCCTGCATAAGCAAAGGGAACCCCATTGCTGTCAGCTACGAGCATTGACAATGGCAATAGTTTGGCTTTTGAATAAAAGTGCCTTATGTTTAGGCACTCAATGAGTCATCACTCATGCACTCTGTCACTCATCTGCATTCAGGTATACGTTCATCAGTCCACTGATTCACTCTTGCATTCACCCTCTGACACAACTGCAATAAAACGCACACAAACTCAATAACATATGCAAGATAATTTAAAATAATGTAGAAAAAATACAAAAAGCTGCCATGTTAACATGGCAGGAGTATGCTTGCCATAATGAAACTAAACATAGAAGCAAGTGTCCACCTTTCAAAGGTATTGTAAATAGTCTTTTCTTCTAAAGTTCATGCATAGGCACTACATTTAGAACCAATGTGTTGCCCATCTTGGAATAGTAAAGCAATGATACTATATGGACGATATTCCATAATGGCATCCTGGTTTAGGGGAAATGACCGCATGGGACATGGAGTTCTGCAGATTAAATGAGTGACATGCAAGCGACCTGTTAGCACTGCCTGGAGAGCTGTAATATCCTCGCAAGAAACTTTAAAATGAAAAAAATAGAAGCAAATAAAATAAAGGGAACTATAAAAGGAACAAATTCAAAACTAAAGGACTTTCCAACCAGCCCTTACACTGTAGCAAACTCATTTTCAGGTGGATGTACAAACATAATCAGTAAATGCCATAATCCACAGGACATGAGAGCCAATTACTGAAGTGGACTGAACCATTGCCCTATGCTGTTCGCTGTCATGGATGGAAATGACACCTGGACAGACCAATGTCAGAACAGAGCTGACCCACAGGCCCTCTGTGTACCTATGTATATTTTTATACGGGTAGATGTATTATTTCAAAATTTTCTTTGTAATAAGATAGCAGACAGCTAGGAAGAGACTCTAGAAAGAACTTATTACAGTGCAAATCGTCTCACCCTAGGATTTGTCGACAGCAGTGACCAACACCAAAATCATTCCTTTCAAAGGTAATCTGTGGCATTTCATATAAAATGGAATAGGCTTTAATATAGAGAAGTAACAATCAACCCTTAAATGCCTATTGAGTTTAGCATATGCTTTTTACAATCAATATGTCGGTCCTGATGCTCTTATTATAACTTTTCATAATCATACCTATGGCAATGACAATATATTTTCCCACTGAACCTATCGTACCTGCAGCTTGTCACCATAACCCACTAAGGCACACTGTACTGAGTGTAAGCTTTCTCACAGGGCAGCTTTCAGGCAAACAGTCATAAAATGTCAAATGTTTACAAAATTACAGTTGGCTAAGAAGAATACTGTCTTTCCTAACAGCCCTTCAATGGATTGTCACAGTGCAAATCTTCTATACTCAGGGTCTGTCACAGGGCTTGCCTCCGACGGTAATCTATGATAACAATCCACCTTTAACCCCTTTGCCGCGGCCGCGATTTTGCGGCAGTGCGGCACTTCCGCAAAATGGGGGGGACCGCGTCGGCCGTTGGCCGACGGCAGCACTAGCGAGGTAGTGCTGCCGTCGGCCAACGGCCGACAGCAGCACTCAAGGGGTTAAATGCCTATTGACATTAACATGCTTTTCACAGTCTGTATGTCAGGCCTACTACATTTATCACAACATTCCAATTTAAACAGTCAGGCATATAGCCTTTATCATTGGCTTGTCACCATACCACAAGGCTATTGTACTGCGCGTAAGCTTCCACATGGCAACCATCCAACATGCAGTCATAAAAGTACAAATGCATACAAAATTACAATTGGCAAAGCAAAATATTATCCCTCCTAAGAGAGCCTAGCAAGGATTATTATAGTGCATATCTTCTATCCCCACTGTTTGTTCGGCGGGTGATTCACCAACACTAAAATCCTTGCCTATTACTGTAATCTGTGAAATTCCATGTAACAAAATACCTGCCTACAGTCTTTAGCACACTGTCATAAAAATCCATTCTTAAAAGCCTATTGTCTTTAACACATGCTTTTCGAAATAAGTAGGTCAGGCATACTGCTTTGTCATAACATTTCATAATAAACGAATCAAACCTATGAAATCTGGTATGACCTTTCCCAATTAAGCATTTATCCTTTAACATTGGCTTCAGACTACGCAACACAGGTCTATTCAAATTGACCAAATCTGCCAATCATGCATTCAATTATAAAATTACAAATATGAAGAGAAATATAGCATGCGAGACAATATGCATCCCCTCTCCACAGAACCCAATAGTGAAACCCACAGGTCTTGTCAGAGTGGGTAGCCAATGGCAAAACCCTTGCCTACTATGGTAATTTGTGAGATTACTTATAACAAAATACCAGTCTACAGCCAATAACACAACGTGATAACAAACAATTGTTAAAAGGCTTACTGGCTTTAACATATGCGTTTTACAATCAATAAGCTACACCAACTGCCATTATCATAAAGTGTCACAATAACTAGACCTATGGCTTTGAACATGACGTTTCCTTTGCACCAAACAGGCATATAGCTTGACACCATAACCAACCCAGGCCTACAGTTCTGAGCGCAAGATTTTTCACAAGGTAACCATCAGATATACAGTTACAAAATTTGAAAAAGATAAGCAAAATACTGTCTCTGCTAAAACGGCCTAATAAGGATTTGCACAGAACAAACCTTTTATAGGCACAGTTTGTCACAGTAGGTGACAAACACCAAAGCCATTGCCTACTACTGTAATCTGGGATATTTCTTGTAGCAAAATACCTATAGGCTTCAATGTAGAGTAATAATAATCCACACTTAAATACATGTCGACTTTAACATAAACTTTTCACCATAACTGCATCAGACTTAGTGACCTTAGTATAATATTTCATATTAAATAGATAAGGTGAATAGCTATGATCATTGCTTGGTACCATGACCAAGTCAGTCCTGCTGTATGTATCGAGTATGTTTACCACAAGCCAAAAAGTCCAAAACAGGCAGTCTTTTTAGTGAAAGCATACAAGTTCATCTCAATCAAATCCTTTTTTTTTTTTGTCCTCATCTCACCTTTCAAGCCTCTGCGGGTCTTATGAAGCCGCCTTCGTGATCTGTCGCCCCTACGGCTTACCGCACTCGCTTGGGTCGTCCGACCGATCCCTTTTTTTCTGTAAGGGACCCTGGTGTAATCATAAGACCAATGATGTTTGCAGTAATCTTAGATTCTTACCCCAGCTCACGAGGGGGTGCCATATATTCGATACCTTGTCCTCCACGCCCTCATACTCTAATCGTGCCATAGAGAATACAGCTTTAAGCCGATCTTCCCTTTGCGGGGGTAGGGGGTCTTTCCACCTCTTGCACACTTCCCTCCTGGCCAGCAATATCAAATACAATAATAAACCCCTGTCCTTCTGAGAGAGGGTCTGACTGAGGCAACCACCATCTCCAAAGAACACCAGTGGCATATTGATCTCTATGATGGTATTAAAAATATCCCGTATATTGTCACCCACCTCAGTCCAAAATCTTGCAAGTGCTGGACACTCATAGAAGATATGCAAGTCATTGGCAAGAGGTGTCGCACACCTCGGGCATTTAGGGGCAGGGTCAGGGGCGAATTTTGCATTTTTTTTTAAACAAGCAGGCTTGAAAAATCTGTACAGGGTCTTTAGTGAAGGTTCATACAAGGAGTCTGTTAACGGCCCAAGTGGGGTTTCCATCCGTTCTGCAGCAAAGGGGGGTGTCTCATGGTCCTCGGCCTCCAACAAGCTGTTGTACCACATAGACATTTCCTTATTCAGTGGGCGAATAGATCGCAACAGGTCTTCAATCTCTCTATTCCCACTGGTCTCCCACATGATGTTAACTGTATGTATTTAAATCTTGAGAGCCCCGGACCGATCTTTGCCCTCGGGTACTCCCATGGATGTATCCCCCCGGAGTCCAACAATTCGGACCAAATTGTGATGCCTGCCCTTTTTATCGGCAATGCCAAACTGTCCTGCAGGCAGTCCGGTGTTCCTGGTGCATCCCATACGGGGGCATTTTCAGAGTTTTATCCAATGCCCCAGCTGCGGCTGAGCCTGTACCATAACTCCAAATCTGACAAAACTTTCAGGTGCACCCTCTTGAAGAAACTAGGTGACCCAAACTTGTACAGAAACGCCTTGCCATCTCCTTCCCCTTCCCCCCGCGCCATTACACCCAGCAGCCTCCCCCAGGCTGATTACCCAGGTTTCACCAGCAGCATCCGTATGCTTTTAAACTGGAATGCTGCTGCGTACAACCTTACATCTGGGAGGGCTAACCCACCTTTTTTTAGTCTGCGTCAGAGTTTTTTCCACGGCAGACGAACCCCTTTATTGCCCCAGACGAAACTGCCGATCTTACTCTGAACTTTCATTAAACTTTTACTGGGAAATGTTAATGGAATTCAATCAAATCCTGAACTCAGAGGAACCAGCATGTGGTTAAAGTCTCAACTCTTCTCAGTAGAACTCTGAAAGCTCTTTTTTTGTTGATGACAAGGCGACAGGCCTAAAACATGGTGATATAATGGAAAAGAGATTTTAAAAAGATGTCAAGTACTGAATAAAATGAGTGCAGGGTAAATAATGACCACCATTGGACCAAGATAAAATAAAAAAACAATTTTCAGTGGATGAATTACCACCAATGAAATGGAAGAAACAAAGCATGGAAAATGTCATAAAATCACAAGTGGAAAGAGGGCCAACTGTTAAAGTTAAAAAAACATTTTTTTAAATTTGTCAAAAGGGGAAAATCCGTTCAGAGACAAAGAGTGAAAATAGAACAAATTCATGTCCTTACCGGGGCAGTATTCCCTACAGTTTGGAGGAAAGTTTGTATAGTGGCGGAAAGAAGAACAAACAATATAAATCAATCAAATTTACAAACATTGCAATTGATTCACACAGAGAACAATAAACTGTAAAATAACCTTCAAGAAATTCGTACAAGCTGATCTCAATTGTAAAAGATGGGGGGAAATTACTTAAATCACATTGTTGTTTGTTGAAAATAAAACGGATTTAAACAGGATGAACATAGGAGTCGCTCTCCATAAATCGTTTTTGATGGGAATTTTCTACAGACTGGATGAAGGATCATTATATGTAAGAGATCTAAAACAGCTGGAACAAATTAAGGTCAAAACCTCTAGTTGGAGGAGATGTGTTAAGAAGCTATAAAGTAAACAACGCATCCGCTCTTCCAGTCATCCATGGTATTGAGACCTAAAGCAATGGACTCCCACTGAGATATCCATTTGTATTCTCATATGAATTGTTCATCCCACCGCATTTTAATACATTGGCCGCAATGCTACAGCCTGCGAGTGACATCTGAGGTGCTCTAGTGTTCGGAATTTAGCTCCCGCCAGAGACATGATATAAACTAGTGGTTTGTAGGCTGTTTGTAAATTAAATGTATTGCCCCAAATAAAATGTCTAGATTGGTGCACTGCCTAAATACAAGCTAACTGTCCACACTCTTTTACTGTGTAACATTGTTCTGTTGAACTAAGTGTCTTGGAAGAATAGTGTACCACCCATTCATTGAAACCTTTTTGTTGTATTGCTGTTGTATTACAACATTTACGTAGTGCTTACTCCCCCTTTGTGTGGTGCTGAAGCTCTTAACTACATGGGTAGTGTGCAGTTATCATATTCTATATCTCTGCACTTGGTAATGGTGCGCAGTTTGTGGTTTTTGGCAAGCTGGCAAATTTGAGCAGCTGTGCAGGTCCCTTGTGGTATTTCTCATTTTCATAGTCTCCTGAGCTGGTTGCTGCATTGGTTTTTCAATTCTGAAATATCTTGTTTAAAGTTCAAACTTTATGCTCCTGACGAGGCATAGGTTGGATGGAGGGAGCCATTGATCAGATAAATGCTGGGATGGACTTTCTATCATCACATATCTGACTGCCATTGTGAGAAGACAAAATCTGTTATAGTATGTAGCTAGTTGAGACCTGCAGTGGTGGGCTAAGTTAAAGTCCTCCTTTGGCCAGCGGCATGTAGCAGATCTCTACAATCATTCCATGCCTCTTCAATTAGTGATGGGAGGTTTAATTGTGTGGACTGGTTTGATTCTGGGTGATGGACATGACCCATAGTAGCTTTGTTTTATGTAACTATGAGTTGTGATAGAGCAGCTCCTAACATGTAGGCACTCTTATTTACAATGAAGGTGCATTTGACTGTGCATTATTTTCTAACTATGAATGGTTGTAAGGTGTGAGCATTAGTTATGTTCTACTTTACCAACCAGGCTTAAAGCTTCTTCTTGATCCTTTCCCCTTTTATACTTCTGATCTTTGTGAAGCAGAAAACTAAGAGTTCCATGACTATTGCGAAGTTCTTGATGAATTATGAATAATACTCACACAGTTACATAAAAAGACAGCAATTGTTCTTAGAAAGTTGGACGTGGTGCCTTGTGAATGGCATTCACCAGGGAATCCTTGGCAACCACACCTGCTGTCAATTTGTAACCAAAATATTCTACTTGTTCTTTGAACAGATTGTACTTGTCGGGTGAGTGTTAAACCATGGGCTTCAAGTCTTGGCAGACCATATGCAAAACCTCAAAATGTTGCTGAATGTTTTTTGAAAAAAATAGAATATCATCTGGGAAGCATCCTACATGTAAATCCATGTCCTTCAAAATATGGTGCATCGCTCTCTGGAAAACAGAAGAGGCAGATACCAGGCCTAAGGACATCCCCTTATATTGAAGAATGGAAATACTTTGTTTACATTAAGTGGTGGGTTTCTGTCTATGATGAGGTTTGAATTGAGAGATCTAAGTCTGACACACAAATAAAGGTTGCCATTGCTCTCCTTAGTTAAAACTGTAGGGGACAGCCACTCGGATGATTCAGCCTCTTCGATTATCCATTGAAAACGGAGATCATGTAAGAAATTCTGCAATTCCTTCCTGTAGGGAAGTAGGATCTGCTTCTTATGGTTACTCCCACTTTTTGCTTCAAGTGATTCTGTTTTTGACTAGTCTGACTGGGATCATGCTAATAGGGACCCAGTCTATCTGCTTCCTCCCTAAACTGTTATGTCATGTACTTAGGTACACTCCAGACTGGATACTGGGGTAACCTTTTCAGTCCCTATTATATGGTAGCCATGTAACCACGGCATAGGTAACCCAGAGGCCTCCCATGGGCTGAAGCATGTATTATTCCTCCACCCATGAGTGGCCATGCAAAATGGAAATACAGGCCTGCCATTGCAGCCTGTGTAAGTTGGTACATGCACCACTAACTTAAGATATAGGTGTAAGATATAGGTGTACCATATCTAAGGGTCGATATAGGTGTACTATATCTAAAGGTCAATACACTTAAAACCTATAAGTCACCCCTATAGTAGGCCTTGACAATCCTAAAGGCAGGGTGCCACTGCATGAGCAGAACACCCCTGCAGCCTTGGAGTCCATTCTCCTGGGTTGTTAGTAAAGCAGCTAATTACAACATATAGAGTGGCATTATGCGACTGCGTGATGACCAATTCTAAAACGTCTGAAAGTAACCCTATTGTGTTTGGTGTCAAACATTGTGGAATCATACCCCACACTGGTAAGCGAGCTTTGTGGGGTCCTTGGGTATCCTGGTACCAGCCTCTAGTCCCGGGCAGCACAAAATGGTTGCTGCCAACTAGAGACACATTTCTGCCCTCCTGCTGCTGAGCCAAGCTCAGGCAGAGGAAGGTGGAACAATAGTGTGACCACCTCCCAGACAGGATTTAGTGTATTAGGTCTGGGTGGGTGAGCTTGCCAGTGACCGAATGTCTGCATGAGGGGCACATTTGGTGTACCTGTGCATAGTCTAGTTCAAACCAGTCCTGGGAGCCATTGGCTACTGCTCTGGTGCGAAACTGGACAAAAGATATGGGAGTAACCTCCCCACTGTCCAGACCCTCTCCTGGGAGGGTCCCCTGAATCTGTCCAACCCTCTCTCGTGTGTACAAAAGGGCTTACCTGGCTGTAGGACCCTAGATTCGACGTGGACAAGATTCTGAACCAGAAACCACTGAACTTCGACCTTCTAGACACTCTGAGCCTGACTTTGTCTCCCTCTCAGACTGAAGCAACGTCTGTGCCTGTGCACCATACAGGTTCCGTGCAGGACCTGTGGAGCATCAAGGACAACCGAAGATATCTCCCTTGGAGTGAAGGAATCACTCCCCTGCAACAGCAGGCACCACATCTTGACTGACCAGTCTGCTGTTCCTGAGCTCCTACGGACTCTGAAGACACCAGCCACAGGAGGTGGATTTTCAAGTCCCACGAGGTCCGAGCTGCCCTCTTACTAAGTTTGAGGCCAGAATCCCTCGTGGGGGCTGCAATACCAGTACCCCTGGGCACCCCATTCATTTGCAAGTGCATGTGCTTGTTGGCATTTCCTGAACACGTGCACTGGGCTCCAAGTAGCCCCAACATCTGGCATCATTTCCTACAAAGAACTCTGGCCTCCTTGCACAGAGTGCTCAGTGGACTGCTGCTTTGTGAAGTTGCTAGAGGTCCTCTCGCAACTTCTGTGCCTCCGGCTTGTGAGTCCTCTTGAGGGTCAAATCTGCTTTTCTTGCGCTTCCCTGGTTGATCCAGGCTTGCCTTGACTCCTCTGTGTTTGGTGGGTCACCTGGGCCTTGCTGTTCTAAACCGTAACCTTCTTTACCCTTCTGCGTAGGTTGCCGTTGCCAATGTTGGTTGGTGCTCCCACCAGACACCGACTCCCTCAGCACTTGACATCCTTCATGGGACAGCTTGCATCTGGATCCTGGTCATCCTTGACGTCTCCTGGTTGCTGTGCCTGCAGAGTCAAGAACCCCCTCCGCACACCGCAAGCACCTGACATCGGTGGGCATTCGTCTACCGAGCCCTTGGTCACTCCTGAGTGACCCAGACTCTGTCCCCTCTGCTTTCAGGGACTCTTCAACAAGAATCCACCTTTGGATTTCAACTGACACTTTTCTTCCTTCCAGCAGCGGCTCTTCTTCGAAGTCCTCCATTGGGATCGACAGTGTTTTTTTACGCCACTTTGGATCTATGCACCCGGCTTCCCTAGAATAGGTAACTGGTACTACAATATCCACGGTTGGGGTGACTCTTCAACCTCCTAAGTTCTACAGGGTTTCTTCGAAGTCCACTGGGAAGGGTCATTAAACTTTAAAACTTCAACTACGACTTCCCTATTAAAATTGTACAAGCTGCTTAACCACTTGGATGCTAGGCGTTTTCCCGCTGTGTGCTGGAAAATGCCATTTTAGTGGCACCATGACGAGCTCAGCTCGTCATCAGCACACGACCCCCGTGGGTGATGACGAGCTGAGCTCGTCATCAGCATCGAAGGGGTTAACATTTATTTATTTTATTTATTATGCGATTTATACTGCGCAAACTAAACCCGAAGGTGTCAAGGCGCCTATCAAAAAGATCAAAAAAGGCAGAGCACAACTACAGGTACGCGCGTACAAAGAGATGGGTCTTCAGGGCAGTTCTAAATGATTGTAAAGTGGGAAGAGACCTTAATTCCAGTGGTAGAGCATTCCACCACTTTGGGGCCAGATTGGAAAAGGCTTTACCACCCCATCTAGTTTTCCGAATACGTGGAACTGAGAGAAGAAGTCTGTTGGAGGAACGAAGGTTCCTGCCAGGATTGTAATGAGACAAAATAGATCCAATTCCAGTAAGGCTGTTTTTTTGCTAAAGCCTTATAAACCATACACATGGTCTTAAAAAGTATCCGGTCCTCAACAGGAAGCCAGTGGAGCTGCTTCCTGGCAGAGGTGGCAGAGGCACATTGGGGTAGATCCAGGACAAATCTGGCTGCTGCATTCTGGACCACCTGCAAGCGCTGCAGCTGACTTTTATTCAGTCCCGCATACAGCGCATTGCAGTAGTCCAGACGGGAGCCCAGGAGGGCAACAGCAAGTTGCTTCCTTGCCTGCAATGAAAGATAGTGCCTAATTTTCCTTAGTATGCGGATGATACCCCAACAGGTCGATACAGTCCTGTTGACCTGTTGGCACATACTAGGGATGGGATCAATCATAACCCCAAGGTTTTTGGCTGAGGAGGTAGGATCAGGACAAGCTCCCAATGAGTCCGGCCACCACTCAACTGACCAAATCTCCTCCTTTCCTCCAAACACCATCACCTCAGTCTTCTCCCCATTCAGTTTCAATGAGTTGTGAATCATCCATTGGCCGACTGCCTCCATGCAAGATCTAAAATTGGAGGCAGTCGACGTAACTGACTGGGAGAGAGAGACGAGGATCTGGGTGTCATCCGCATAGGAAACTACCTCCATCCCGAAAGATCGAATAAGTCTGGCAAGGGGGGTCACATAAATGTTAAAGAGGGTGGAGCTTAGCGCCGACCCCTGTGGGACCCCACATTGCACAGACAGGGATGGAGATAGGAATTTACCCAGCATCACCATTTGCTCTCTATGGTCAAGGAAAGAGGAAAGGAGCCCCAGGGCCGCCCCCTGAACCCCAATCTCCCTCAGGCGAGATGTTAAGACCGAGGGAGAAAGGGTATCGTAGGTAGCCGTGAGGTCTAAAAGGATCAGGAGGGAGGTCTGTCCCCCATCCACACGCGTGCGGATATTATCAAGCACTATGGTGAGGGCGGACTCGGTGCTGTGTTCCCTCCTGAACCCATGCTGGGAAAGATCCAAACAGCCCGAGCTCTCCACGAAGGCAGCAAGATGTTTATTTAAATGTGTTTCTAACATCTTCGCGGGAGCCGGGAGCAGTGAGATGGGGCGAAAGTTTTTTAATACCCCAGGGTCAAGAGAAGGTTTCTTGAGAAAAGGTTTTACTACAGCATTTTTCCACTGCTGAGGAAAAATGCCCTCCCTCATCGCCCTATTCATGATGTCAACAAGAGGGGGTAAGAGGGATTCTCTACACTGCTTGAGGATCTTTAGAGGGCAAGCATCTAGCGGGGAACCGGATTTAGTTTTATTGAGAAGAATCTCTAAGTCCTGTAAAGAGAGGGGAGGGAAAGATTCCAGACCTCCGGACAGAGATAACTCTGCGGGAGCAGGGTCCGAAACAACGGGAGCCGGGGGCTCAGTGGTAGAAGATCTCTGCGACTCCAAAGCGATGTAAATGTCCGATAATTTAGACTGAAAAAAGGAGGCTATCCTATTGCAGAGCTCCTGAGATGCAATTACAGGGTCGGGGATCTGAAGAGATGTAAGAGAGTCCACTATCCTGAAAAGCTCTTTAGGAGAGGAAAGTGAGGTTGTGAGGGCCGTGAAGTATTCTTGTTTGGTCCTAATCACTTCCAACTTATACTTTTTTAACAGGATCTTGTGGGCTTCCTTATCCTTTTGGTCCCAGCTAGAATGCCATAGGCGCTCCTGTCTCCTTACTTCCTGTTTGAGGAGTCTTAAATGTTCTGAGAACCATCTTGAACATTCTTTCAAGACTAAGCCTGAAGGCTGCTCTCCACAGCTACCACTTGGATAGCGTTCTAAGGTTATCTTTGACCTCCTAAAGCACCGAAAGGGCTGTTTGGACTGGTGCAAGGTGCACACTTTAATTAGTTAGGCCAACTTCTCACACTACCTTATACATAATGGTACTCCCCTCAAAGTCTGCATGACTGGTACATAGCCATCCTTCAGCTTGCTATGGTGATTGAATGTAATCTTCATATCCCATCACTGAAGGTTTTGGGGAACTCATGGATGAGTGCGGCAGCCATGTCATTCTCATGAATGGCTAAAACCGGACCAAGGACATTGGAGTTTAAGACAATTTTCAGTCCTTTGGATTCTAACAGTCAATAACACAACACACCTGTATGTAATGTCAATTTTTATGTTTGCAGTACTGTCCTTGAACTGGACATTTGCACAGTAATATATCGGGTGAAGTCACATGATCTTCAATTGAAGGCCATAGCTCTTATGTCAGGTTTCGCCAGGGTGCTAGACATAGGCACAGATTTCAAACTAAAGATCTTCCTAGTAATTATGGTATATGGCTAACCAGAGTGAAGTAGTGTGGCTCACTGGTTAGAGGCGGCAGACCCGAGAGCAGAGGACGGCCCGGGACCAGGGTTCGATTCCCGACGCGGCAGGTTTCTGGACCAGGGTCAGCGGACTCGATAATTCTCTCGCCTCGGTGCCCACTCTGATCAGCGATCACACTCGGCAACTCTGGGCATTAGCTTGCCTCATCTTCACTAACGGCCCCACCAGACCGCCGGGGATGCCTGGTCTCACCCTGGAGATACCCACTAAGGGACCATCTCTCAGGGAAGCCAGGAAGGGTTTCGCAGCGGTCGAAGCGCGGAGATACTCCTCCGGGAGTCGATCCTAGCGCTATATAAACCAGCAATTAATTAATTAATTAATTAATTAATTAATTAAGAGTCCACCCTAATCTCCGAGTCACTGTTTAATAACTGGAAGGTGCACTCTTCAGGCTTATCAATGGATCTTCCACGCATATTTTCCATCTACCAGACAACTAAAACCATCCCTTGGAATGATTTATGCTCCACTTCACAGCTTCTAGTTCGTTATGGGTCATGTTTGTTGCGATTTGAGCTATTTTGGGCCTTTGTGGACTACGGTCTTCTTTGCACACGCTGTAGACATTGCAATCCTTGTGCAGTCCTACCGAGCCCTCCTGAGGCGGAAGCCGGGAGCGGACCTGTAGACTTTTAAAATAATCATTGAAACTGTTTGTTTGAACCTGTGTTCTCTATTTTAAAACTCACTTACCATCTGATTCCGGTTCCCCGCGCAGCCGACTTAACGCTGCGGCCGGAGGTTACCGATCACCTTCACCCCCTCACGCCACTTTGGCGAGCGCCGAGGCCACGCCCCCTCACTGAGGCCACGCCCCCTTTCACCCTCCCGCCCCCTATACATCATGTGCCTTCATCGAACGCGCAGCGGACGAGCGCAGCGGGCGCGACGATTGCGCGCCGAAGGCACGCCTAAGGCAAGCCCGTCTGCGCCCGTCCGCGACCGAACACGCCTAGGGCCTAGGCCACCCCGCTATCCCGGACTGCAACAATATTCATCGGCTCAACTATCTGGTCTCCAAGGCCCTTGGCCTATTGAAGCCTCCCTGACCAACCACATTAATAACCTGGGACTGACTGCCTCAGCCGCTCTTCCCGCTCTTCATGCCCCGATCCACCCGCTTCCTCTCCCCCTCCTCCCTTGTCCCGATCCTCCTGCCAGGCCTAGACATGCCCCTCTTTCCATTCACTACCTTAATACGCGCTCTGCAGTCAAGCATTGCCACGAACTTTCTGTCTTACTTGATCTCCATAAACCGGACCTCTTATTTCTTACAGAGACCTGGTTCCGTGACATCTCCCTCCCCATCCTATTAGCTTCTCTCCCCGCTACCTACTACGCTCTCCGAGCTGACCGGCCATCTGGCAAATCAGGCGGGGGTGTCACCCTGATTGCTCGGAAGGATCTCCCATTTCAACCTCTCAGCTTTCCCCCGATCGGTATGAGGAAATATAAATGTTTATGGTCAGTAATGTTCCCTAACGTGTACCCCACCGTCTCCATGTACGAGCTTAAAGTACATGTAACTTCCCTTCTGTGCCAGCTATGAAGACGCAAATACATTTGCGTCCAACGTTAACATGTCCTCTTTCAGATCCACCATGAATGGGTCGGATATTCCGTTCCTAAGTGTGCCTTGCCAACGTCTTTTCATGGTGCACTTTTCACGTTTCCCCTGGCTCAGGCGAGTTAGGCCCTGATTTCTGTCATCGAGTCCTTTCCTGCTTTCTGCCTCTGAATGCTCCAGCCTGGATGAGCATCTGTATCCCTGACCTTTGTCTTACTCCCTACGCGGCTAGCGGTACCAGGCTCAGCCTGTTTGCCTGCCAAAACGGTATTTTGCCTTCAAGTTATCTGCTCCGCTCCTCGAAAATACATTCCTGTCTAGTAGTTTAGGAAAACATCCTTCCCAGCTGCAGAGCAAAGGGCCCGGCCTCACTGTCTCCATGCAAATACTTCATAGCTCCTGTTACCATGGTAGGCCCATGCCCCCCTCGCATCTCATGTAGACACGTAGACGCATATGCACGCACTAGCAGTCAGTATAGAATAGCCTCTGCCCGAGAGACCTTTCCTTCCAGATAATACAGTTCCTTAAACACAAGATATTAGATGCGATTTGGGATTAGGTTGTTCTGACATCCCAGACTTCTGTCTCCTCATGTAAGGCTAAATGTCAAGTCCCCTTCACCCTCCAGTTACACGTCAATTACACGTCATGCTGCTGCGCGCGCATCTCTGCCATGTATTTCTGCTGACACTGCAGGATTCTCTTATGGATCCACCCACCTGTGACATCTCATAATGACGTTTCTAGTACATGCCCTCATGCACGCCTATTGTAACGCCTCTTTCATTACGTATGTGTATTCTTATCTCTCCTCTCAGCTGTTACGCCTCCTGCATCTGCCTTTACTGTAATGCATTGACTATATATATGATAACCTGTCAATAAAGTATTGTCTATCCCTTCCTGAGCCTTCGTGGCGATGGAATGCGATTTGCCTGGTTCGAACCATATAACCAATTCCTTTTTAAGGAATAAAACCCCTTTTAAAACCTCAAATACCACGGATTCTGCCCCTTATTTTTGACTGAGTTATTCTTATTGAACTTTACCGCATAAATTAAGTATAGGTAATTTATATTTACCACAGGTACATCTGACTTCTTAGTTGTTCGCTCACTTTCCTTTAATGTACCTCTCACTTGTTTACTTATGTACCGCCCCCCCAACCTTCTCAAACATTTCTTGATGGGTTTCAAGAACTTGTGGCCACCCTATCAGTTAACAACTCTTCCGTCTTGGTGCTAGGTGACTTCAACTTTTGGCCCTCCGATCTAGCTGAATGCTCCACCTCCAAAGAATTCTCCGAAACTTTACGCTCCCTTAATTTCATCTCGCATGTCCACTCCTCTACGCACACTCAAGGCTATACCCTTGACCAGATCTGGTCCCTGAACTGCCCCATTGCGTCTCTATCTATTTCCCCTTGTCCCTGGTCTGACCACTCACTGATTTTCTTTTCCTCTCAACTTGGCCCACCCACCAAGCCCTCGCACCCTAAAAACATCTGGGTACGATCCTGGGGTCGGGTAGATGTGGCCTCTCTAGCCACCTCTCTCTCTTCTTCCAGCCCAGACCAATTTGGTCTGCCCACCTCAGAACAAGCCAACTCCATCAATTCTTGGCTACTTTCAGCCTGTGACTCCATCGCCCCACTTAGGCGAGTCTCCTCTAGACGGACGAACAATTCCAACCACTGGTTCAATGATGAACTGAAGGAGCTAAAACTTTCAGTCCGTCACGCCGAACGAGCCTGGAGACGACAGTACTGTCCCATCCTCAAAGCTCAGTACACCTCCCTCTTGTTGCAATACAAAAAATCTATTCTGTCCACCAAAAAGGACTACTTTTTCTCTAAAATTTTAGTCACGGAGAATAAACCCAGAGAAATCTTCTCTATTATCAATAAACTCGCTTACTCCGACAGAACCACTCTCAAACCTTCCCCGTCACAACCTCTATGCGACTTCTTGAACTCTTATTTTCTGGAAAAAATTGCAATAATCAGAGCAAATATTCTCCCCCCTCTCCTTCCTTCCTCAACCCGCCCTGTCCCCCTACAGAGGCTTGTCTCGACTCATTCCCTCTTCTAACAGAGGAATCCTTTCTCTCCCTCCTCCCTCTGGTTAAATCTGGGTCACCACTTGACCCGTGCCCTGCCCATGTTCTCTCTCACATTTTCACGAACTGCCCGCTACCCTCGCTTACTTTTCTCAACTGCTCCGTCTCAGGGCGTGGTTACCCCTACTCTCAAAACTGCTATAATCCTCCCCATTCTTAAAAAACCTGGCGCGGACCTCTCTGCCCCCGCCAACTATCGCCCCATTTCTCTGCTCCCCATCCTAGGGAAAGTTCTGGAGCGACATGTCATCAGAGTACTCACCATCTACATGGAAGAAAACCGAGTCTTAGCTCCCCGCCAGGCCGGATTTCGCCCAGCTCACTCCACCGAGTCAGTCGTGCTTTCAGTACTTGACAACCTTAGAGAGGGATTGGACACTAACATTCCCCAGGCCTTGGTACTACTCGACCTCTCCGCCGCCTTTGACACAGTGGACCATTCCATCTTACTCTCCCGTGTCGGGGCGGCGGGGATCGGTGGCTCAGCCTTGGTCTGGCTGTCCTCCTTCCTAAGTGATCGCACCCAAGCGGTGCGCCTGGGCGATTTCTCGGCTGAACCTCGGAAGGTGTTATGTGGGGTCCCTCAAGGCTCCTCTCTTTCCCCATTACTATTTAACATGTACATAGCTCCTCTCATCTTTGCTCTTCAGCAAATGGAGGTCTCCGTATATAACTATGCGGATGACCTCCAGCTCATATTCTCTCTCTCTCAATCCCCTGACTCTAAATCTAATTTCCAATCCACAATGCTCTTTATCCGGGACTGGATGAATCACAACCACCTGAAACTAAACCCAGATAAAACAGAGCTGGTTTTGACAGGTGGTTGCTCCAGTCCCTGGTCCCCCCTCTTCTGGCCCCCTTCCCTTGGGCCCCCTCCTTCCCCTTCCTCCTCTGTTAAAACCCTCGGTATCAAACTCAATGACCAACTCACTTTGCACTCCCAGGTGAGTTCGGTGGTTTCCTCCTCTTTTCTCTCTCTCCGTACTATCCGCAAGGTCTCCCGCTTCTTCTCCTTCACGGCCCTAAAACTTATCGTACTAGCTATGGTCGTCTCTCGCTTGGACTATGCCAATGCCCTTTACCACGGCATGCCTGCCTACAATGTACGACGACTACAGCTGGTTCAGAACCAAGCTGCCCGCTTGGTTTACAACCTCACCAAATCCCACCACGTCACCCCCCTCTTACAATCCTTGCACTGGCTCCCCATTCGTGAACGCTCCCAATTTAAGGTGGGCTGCCTCGCCTTCCAGGCCCAGCTAGGCTCCGCTCCTGCTTTTATCTCTTCGGAGATCAAACCCTATGCCCCCGCCAGGGAACTACGCTCCTCTTCTCAACATCTGCTGATAGTCCCCCGCTTTCGCCGAAAAGAAATGGGGAGGTTCTAAATTCTCCACCCTTGCCCCCATCTTCTGGAACACCCTCCCAGCCCAACTTAGATGTTCCACCCAATACTCGCTCTTCAGAAAGGCTTTAAAAACCTTTCTATTCTCTAAAGCCTTCCCCCAATAATCTCTCACAAGTCCCCCCCTGTTCTTTTTCGCCTCTCAAGGACTCGGCATACTGTAGCGCCATGAAACCGTCAGGTGTACGCGCGTTTTAAAAATAATTTGAAACTCGGGGGGCGGAGCCGGGCCGGCGGCCAAGATGGCCACGCCGAGTCCCGGCTCCGCCGACCTTCTCTCCTCACCGCCTGTTCCGCTTGCCTGCCCCGAGAAAGCGCGGAGCATCCGTGCGTCGGAAGGGACGCCGAGGTGAGGCGTCCGACTCCGGCGAAATTCCTGGCTCCGGGGACGGAGATATGCTTTCCAGCGCAGGGCGGCCTGCCTGATGCCGGCGACCGGGACCTCGCGTTTCGCTGCACCCGACCGCCAATGCAACAACAACGGACACATCGACCTGTGGGGCGCCGGTCTCCCGCCTGGTAGCCTGAAAATACCCTCGACACCGCTGAAGCCCTTTCCAGGTGCAATGCACAATTCTCCTGTGCTGCTTGCTTGTCCCCCCCCCTACTTCCCCCCCCCAGCGATTTTTGTTGGCTGCCGGACTCTGAGAATTGCTCCCTATTCATTTGGAGCATTCTGCATGCCTGCAAATTGAACTGACATTTTATCTCCAGCTCATGGGCGCTGGCGAGAGCACGATGTTAATGTGCCTTTTTGGACTGGGGGGGCCCGCAAACAATACTCAGTGGTGGGGAGAAGGGCACCCTGGGTTGCCCATTGCTGATACACAGGCAATTCGCCATCTTGACTGGGAGGGGACCGAAGACTCCTAAGCCTGCCTGTATTGCGCTGTGGCGCTGCTTGTTGGAACTGTGGCGATCCGATGGATTACACCTTGTGGAGGCGGCTGGATGTACTGGAAGCCGGGATGGCGACTGTATTTCTCTACGGGGCCGCGGACCTACGTTCTGGTGATGGAGGGAAGTAGTCCTGATTATTATTGAACCGATGATTCATTGTGGCCGTCACCAGCTTTGCTCGTCACTTTCATTGTGGTAAAGGTTATTGCTATCACGGCGGGGCTGCGGCACGACGTGGAGATGGCTTACTGATGGCGACACTGCGGACTTGCTCCCTGGGGAGACTTTCTGGTGTCTCACGGCGGATCGGCTACAGGACAGCGTACTCCGTGGATTACGATCGGTGGTGGCTGATTGCTCGTTTCATGTGACTTTGGAGAGGTTTTGGTTATTCCTGGACTGCCATGACTGTTTCACTTTGTGATTTCTACCCCGGTCCGGCATTTTGGGGCGGGTGGGACCTGCATTATTGATCCTCTTTGCCTGTGAGAGTCGAGTGTGCTGGGGCGCCATTTCTGCGGCTGGGGGTGCACTATGCCCCCCCGTGGGACTTGGACTGCGTAGCGATTGATACATCCTGTTTAAGTAGGTGCTCCCAATATTGTGTATTTGCTCTCTGATTGATTTAAAGGTGGGTGAAGAGGGGGGGAGGTTGGGGTTCCCGCACTGGGAGTCTCCCCCACGTTTCCTTCCCTATCGTGGGCTGTTGGTTACTTTCTTCCTTTTCTTTTTTATCTCTTTATTTCTCTTATTCTCTTGTCTATATTTCGGGTTCACAATGGGCGACAGGCACGCTGCTGGGGGGTAGGCCATGGCCACATGCAGGGGTGCAGGGTGGGGGAATGGGGGAGGGGTGTTGTTGTTTTCCTATTTTTCTTTGTTTCTATGCCTTCTTATTCTTTTTGTTTCTGGCTAATTCTATTTTCTCCTTTTCTTTATTCGAGATCTTTGTGGTGGTAGTTCTCTGCACACTTGCCTTTCTTCGATTATTAAGGGGGATTTAGACTGCTTTGCTATGGCGATCGGGAACTTGTTGGTGGGCGGACTGCTTGTTTTTTTTTACTATCCTGGTACTGAGTGGAATCATTACGTCCCACTGGTAGCTCTCCTGGACTACGATCATCCTGCCTCTTGAGCTTCCCCTGATTTGCTTTGATCTACATATACTGCCACAGATCCTGCCCCTTCTACTTTATTTTAAAATTAAACCTTCATTAATCCTGTTGTTTTCCGACAAAACTGCTCTCCTGGGTTGCAACCGAACATCTGTGGGACGGAGATTTGCACTGCCATGGTCTAATTGCTTTGCTCTGTTTGAACCTGTTCCGATGGCTGATTATGATGTTCTGCTTTGTATCGATTGTAACTGGTCTCACCTCTAATAAAGGTTTTCCAAAAATTAAAAAAAAATAATAATAATAATAATTTAAAACTCAAACTCAAAACTCAGAACAGGACAGTTTTTGAATTGAAGCAATGTGTGTGAGAGTGCCAGACCAGAAACAAGATAACTGTACTTCATTTGTGTTGAGCTTGTTCATCTCTGATTTGCCATGCTTGTTGACAACACTTCATAACTCACTGGAAATACTTGTGGATATTTCATCTTTTACTACAAGCACCTGTGAAACTGCTTGTTCAACAGCCATCACAGTCACGTGTATGGTCCCCTATGATCCACACTTTTCCGGAATATGCTTAGTGTAGGTATTGCCCAATAACTTGCCACGAATCCTCTCATCTATATACAGTCCAAGATTAAATGACTTGGATAATGCTGTTATAAATTTGCCAAAGGATTTTATTTCGTTAGTTTTAATGTGATAACATTCAAGTGCGATACTTAATGTAGGTTTAAATCTACTCTCTAGCCTCATTAATGCCTCCTCAAAGTCATTATACGCCTCACCGTCTGCGGATATTTCAACTTTATTTAAAGAGCAAAAAAGGCTTGGCCCTAAAACGCTAAACAATTTTACAGTATGTATTTTCTCCACTACACAATCTTATTGCCATCAATGGCCACCAAATATGCCGGAAACCTCTCTTTCCATCGTTTCCATTGAACCGGTGGTTCCCTTTCTTATTTAAGAATTTCTTAGGTGGTTCGAACTGAATAATGTCACTAATAAACCAAAAAGGTGGTTGAATAAGAAGTTGTAATATTCACACTGTATTCAAGGGTTCAATATGATCAACAGGTAAAGAGAAACCGTGTTCCAGACAGTTGAAATGTTCAAGAAAAGTATGTAGGAATGTGTTCACTAATAAGTTCAGTTTAAACAGTGAATATGAAAGGTTAGCAAAGAAAGAAGGCGTGTCACATGAAGAAAGATTATTGAATTCTATGTCAGGACTGGAGGCTTCTGATTATGATTACTTTACTGCAAAAAAAAACACAGCAGCCAATCAGGTTACAGTAAACATTAAAAGTAACTACATGAAATCATAATGCCATCCACCAATCAGAGCCTGGGAAGACATATAAGACCTGCTATCCCCATTGTCCTTCCTCTTCCTTTGCTGCTCCAGCAACCATAAGATAGGTCAGGTCACAGCCCTGCGTCGCCACAGCCAGTAATCTCGCAACCTGGCGGGTGTACTTTCTCCTCTCGGTATTGGGCACAGCGATTACCTCTGCCCGGTGACGTCAGGCCCGGGCTGTAGTCTGAGTGACTCAGCTGTGCCGGCTCTGCGGGACTGAATTTCAGTGCAGCAGCCAGCTATTAAGATTAGATACATTTGAACCAACAGTGTGTGCACAAGATTAACGGTTACTGACTGAGCCTGCCTGTGCTGGTGGCAGCGCCCGTGCCGGCAAGTCTGAGGGTAGCAGTAGAGCCGGCGCAGATTACAGGTGCGCACGCTAACAGACTGGCGTGGCCAATACTTCAGCGCTGGTACAGCGGACAGATGGCCGTAAAATGTGTGACAATGCATTTCAGTGCGGTGATGCGGAACACCACACTGAAATGCATTGGAGTCACGCCTGATGTGTGATACTTTTTTTGCATTTCTCACCCTGAGTGGGATGGGTTTGCTCAGACGTGAGTCCCATGCTCTCCACACCACTGGAGTCAAGCTATCCTGGCTGATGATGGCTGATAGCCAGCAACCGGTCCTAGGATGCTTGATTCCGGTCCAGGAAAAACCTGGCTTGGCAGTTCGGGCTGGACTGTTCCCATGAGGCACAGGGTCAAGGCTGATTTTCATATGGCCATGTCTGAACTGGGGTGGTGTGGAGTGCACAAAAACGATGGATTTAGGCCCAGATCTCTGTACTGGGGTGAAAGTATGACATTGTTCTGCATTCTGTCCATCAACTGTTGTTTTTGATGTGTGATACTTGGCAGACCTGTAAGTCTTCTGTCCACTATACCTCTTGTTTATTGTGCTTATTTTAGGCTACGCGCTTTGTATTGATGCGCAGCGTTATTTGCTGGCATTGTGAATGCATCTTTATTATTTATCACTGCCCCCCCTTTTGACCATGCCTCCATTTTGCCCCATTTAACCCTTTGCTTTGAATTTGGGGGTAGCGTGAGTGGGTGCAAGGAGGTTGATGACACATCAGTGCTTAATCAGAGCATGTGCAGTCTTCTTTCTATAGCGAGCGCCCAATCTGGTATGGCCAAGGTGCCTGCAGTTTTTTAAGCAACGCCACTAGCACCCATCGTATTCAGCTACGATGTCAACATCATCTCCGCCCAACATCACCGCCCTGATCGCAGCCACCGATGACATCCGAACGCTACTCGACAATGGAGAAACAGCGGCCCTCATCCTCCTCGACCTCTCCGCGGCCTTCGACACTGTCTGCCACCGTACCCTAGTACAACGCCTCAGCAACGTCGGAGTCCAGGAGAAGGCACTGGAGTGGATCATCTCCTTCCTCGCCGGAAGGACACAGAGAGTCTGTCTCCCTCCGTTCAGATCTGAAGCCACCGAAGTCATCTGCGACGTCCCTCAAGGCTCCTCGCTCAGTCCAACCCTCTTCAACGTCTACATGAGCCCCCTCGCAGACATCGCACGCCAGCACAACCTCAACATCATCTCCTACGCCGACGACACCCAGCTGATCCTCTCCCTCACCAACGACTCCGCCACCGCCAGAGCCAACCTTCACGAAGGGATGAAAGAGGTAGCCGAATGGATGAAGAACAGCCGCCTGAAACTGAACTCAGACAAGACGGAAGTCCTCATCCTGGGATCCTCACCCGCCGCGTGGGACGACTCCTGGTGGCCCCCCCGCCCTAGGCAGCGCACCCAAACCAACAGACCACGCACGCAACCTGGGCTTCATCCTGGACTCCTCCCTCTCCATGACCAGACAAGTCAACGCCGTCTCCTCGTCGTGCTTCAACATACTGCGCATGCTACGTAAGATCTTCCGGTGGATCCCCAACCAGACCAGGAAGACGGTCACCCAGGCCATTGTCACCAGCCGTCTGGACTACGGCAACTCCCTCTACGCCGGAACCACCGCCAAACTCCAAAAGAGACTCCAGCGGATCCAGAACGCCTCAGCGCGACTCATCCTGGACATCCCCCGTCGCAGCCACATCTCCGGACACCTGAGAGACCTGCACTGGCTCCCGGTCAGCAAGAGAATCACCTTCCTTCTCCTCACCCACGCACACAAAGCCCTACACAACCAAGGCCCAGGATACCTCAACAGCCGCCTCAACTTCTACGCTCCCAAACGCCAGCTTCGATCGACCAGCCACGCCCTCGCCGCCGTCCCCCGCACCTGAAGAGCCACCACAGGGAGACGGTCCTTCTCCTACCTCGCCGCCAAGACATGGAACTCCCTCCCCACCCACCCCCGCCTGACCCAGGACCACCTCACCTTCAGGAAGCAACTCAAGACCTGGCTGTTCGAGCAGTAGCTGACCCCCCCAGCGCCTTGAGACCCTCCGGGGGAGTAGCGCGCTATATAAATGCGATGATTGATTGATTGATTGATCTCATACGCCAACAACATCCAGCTCATACTCTCCCTCTCCAAAGATACAGACACCACCAGAGTAAACTTACAGAATGCCATCAGGATGAGAACCAACTGCCTCAAACTGAATACAGACAAGGGGGGCATGGCTTCGCTTGGCTGTGAATGGCCGCTTGATTGAGTGGCTCCACCGGCCGATGTCGGAAATCCGTTCATTATCCGATCCTGCTATCGCTTATAGGGACTTTCTGCCTGTACACTAAAGCCACCCGCCAGGTGTAGCCGACCGAGTTGTTGAATCGACAAGCTCGACCCCACTTGCAGCCATACGTCGGAGCAGATTGTGAGGCCTACCGCTGTGATGGCGGAATTCCAGCCGGGACATCGTGTTGTGTGCCTCGCCGAGCGGAGAGCAAGACTGCCGGAGGGATGTCACCGGAAGTTCGGGCAGTCGGAGGAGCAGGGTGCCCGCGAAACTTTGCCATACGGAGGGCATATCTGGTGGCCCGAAGGAGGTGCGGGGGACCACACAGAGGAAGAGGATCGGCCCCCTGGACAGTGAGTGGGCTCAGCTGTTTGAGCGGGAGGAGCCACGAGTGTGCGTCGCCATTGCCTGGGAGGTGAGGTGGTGCCGCGGAAAGTGTGTTTCCGGCTGGGATGAGTAGCGGGGCACTGGATCCTGCAGTCGCGTTGAGTGAGGGATGTGTACAGGCTCCGGTGTGGCACGCTGCAGATTTCCCCGTGTGAGGCTGCGGTGCTGGTATTTTCTGCGAGCGGCTGCTGTGTGAGGGAGGTTCGGCCGCGTCGCGAATCGAACAGAGGGCAGTGCTGGCAACGATTATTCAATTAAATATAATTCTACGGATTGAGGCTGCAGCGAAACTGTTTAATACCCTGCGTCACGCATTGCTGCACCCTCTCCATCCTAGTTGCGTGCATGTAATTGTGGGATACAGACACATCGGCGGGCTCACTGCTATGGCTCTCCCCCTATTCTTGGACATGTGCTCCGACATTGAGTGACTGTGTGGTGCTGTGGCAACGCTTGCTCTCCATCCCGCGTTCCAACCTTGTAGAGTCCAGAGTCTAAACACTGTGGTAGTAATCAGCAGGTTGGATCATTACAGGTTGTGGGCCCTGCGCGGTGTGCTGGACTCGGGGTTGGAATATACTCCAAAAAAATCCCGCAGAAGGCTCTGGTTGTGAGAAGCAGAGGTCAACAGAGGGGACATGCAAAAGAAGAGTTGCGGCTAGCGACATATTGGGCTGACTGCCTTCTGAAGGCCAATCATCGGAGGCAAAGTTATAAATACAGGCGGTGTGCGCTGATCGTTGAGAGGCACTACTCGTAGTCATAGGTTAACCTGACCTGTGCATATAGTGCCACCCGACGGTGTGTTGGTCGCATGAGGTGTGCCACCATGGGAAAGCCCGAAACACGTCAGCCGAAGATTACGTTTGACTAAAAATCTACTAAAACCACAGATGTCGACACCGACCGCCAGGAGTCACTGGGGGAGAGAGCATTGGCCCAGCCACCTGAGGATGATATCAGATTGATGTTCAAAGATTTGAAATCCAGTCTCCAGGGGATTGACTTGAAGATGGACTCGCTGGCAGAGCGGTTGGATAGAATAACGCAACGAGTCGAAAAACACAACGCCCATCTCAGTGTGATTGAAACAAGAATAACAGAAACTGAGGAGGGTCACACAGACCTGGACAGTATATTGCAGGGTATGGATGGAGTTCTGCAGCTCATTAAACAAAAAAAATGAGGATTTGGAAGCGAGATCGAGACGTAATAACATTCGCATAACAGGGATTGCAGAATTCACGAACATTCAGAACATGGAGAAGTACATAGAAGAGATGATGCGTGAACTATTTGGCTTGGATCTATCGTCAATGTTTTTAATTGAACGCGCCCACCGTACATTGGGTTCTTGGCCAAAGCCGGGTGCGCCGGCAAGACCCATTCTGGCCCGCGTGTTGAACTAGAGTAGACAGAGACACGATTCTTCGGCTTGCAAGGGAGAAAGGGGCTATCCAATATAAAGATAACAACATAGCCCTATACCCGGACTTCACGCTCCAGGTACAGGCGGCTCGGCGTGAATTCATCCCTGCGAAGAAAATATTCCAATAGATTGGTACCAGGTATGCTTTAATCTACCCGGCAAAATTGAGGGTCCAAGGCCATGGGAAGTCGACCTTCTTCATGGACGCTAAGGCAGCACTTACATGCGCAAAGCAAATGGCAAAGGAACATAAGCAGCAAGCTCCACAAACTGACTCACACTCTGAAAGGACATTAAGCGATAATAACTAATAACATAGGAAATGATCGAGGGAATCGCAGATAAGTTAACTTATGTTATTATTGTCCTCTTCTGATTTGATACATTCTGTGCTTCTGACGTTTGTACCAATACCTTGTTCGTTACTATCTCTATTACAGGCCAGTGAATCACTGTTGGTGGGGGGGGGTTGTACAGACTAGCCTGACCAGAGGTATTGCATTGATTAGATATGTTCTGGCCTCAGCCACCCTACCAAGGGAGTAGGATAGTATGCTGGTGACCTCACGTGCCCTGTGGGATGATTCCCTTGTACTTGTTGTTTTGGTTTTGGGTTATTTAGGGGGGTGAGATAGGGAGGGGATGGACACAGCCTAACTGGGGGATTGGTGTGGGAGGTGGGGGGAAAAGGGTTGATCTTCCTTATTGCTGCCAGGTCGCACATGTCAATCAAAGTATTGTTCATGCCTGCCTTGCCCTCTTGCTTAGCAGTTGGTTATGGAAGATCACACGTAATTGTCTAACTCCATACCCCTGGGCATTATGGCAGGATGTGCAGGATTACATGTACGCACATGGTTATATGGTTTGCAATTGTTGTAAATGACTACTATTAATTGCCTTTCATAGAACATCAGAGGCTTAAATGATAGGAGGAAGGCCAGACTAGTTCACTCCTACTTAATCAGGCTTGGGGTAGATATATGTTTATTGCAGGAGACTCACCTGGCATCACCAGCCACGAATGTCTCTAGGCACCCTAGATGGGGGAGGTGGTAGAGGCCACATACTCTAATTACTCCAGGGGGGTTGCGATATTGGTACGTCGTGGACTCCAGTGGAAAACACATTATGCGATGACTGATAATGAAGGTAGACATGTATTGCTCCTGGGTACACTTTGCAATAATCCGACTGTGATTGTTAACTCCTATGGTCACAATATTGACTGCCCAGCGTTTTTTCAGAACGCATGGAATGAAATTCAATCACTGGGTAGGGTAGCGGTACTCTGGGGTGGAGATTTTAATGTTGTTATGTCACCTTCTGTTGATAGACAGGGAGCAGATCGGGAACACCATCCTAGGGCAGCTGGGATGTTAATGGACATCATTGATGATCTGCAATTGGTAGACACATGGAGAACACTGCACCCGACGGCTAGGGAAGGCACGTGCATAACACAGCATCGGAATGCCTGGTCCAGATTGGACTATTGGTTAACATCTCGGGACCTGCATACTTGGGTGTCAGGAGCTAAACACTTCCCACGCACCTTTTCTGACCACGCACCGGCACAGATTACATTGCAAATTCTACCACAGTACATCCAGCCATTCAGTTGGAGATTTCCGTCAAGGACGCTATTAAATTCGGTCTTTAGAGAGGAACTGAGGGAGAAACTAGTGGAATTTTTTTTAGATCAATGAGGGCTCAGTGGACTCCCCTGGGACACTGTGGGAGGCCTTCAAGGTGGTAACTAGGGGACACTGTATGGCATTAAAGACAGTGGCGTAACAAAACTTGAGGGGGCCCCCTGCAAACTACATGAAGGGGCCCCCCTCCCATCCTCCGTGCCAGTCTAGAGCTCTCAGGCCAGCGACCCACCATACTGCAGGGGATGCGGGGCGATTGTTACACCACTGTAACTAATCCAGCCGTTATAAGTAACACTGGATGGTGGAGGTAAGGTTGGGCTTAGTCTCCCCGTAGGCTATCATAGGTGGTGGTCCATTCATTACAGGGTCCCTGCCATCAGTAGACCGGAGAAGTTTGCCCATTTTTAGGTGGGTTTCCTGATGCAGACTCCTGTCAAGATATACAACACCGGGCACACTCATCATTCAGTTTTGACAAAAGTGCATCCACTGCGCCTTCTCATTTCCGTTTTAAAACATTAGACAATGCGACAATGCAGTATTTCAAGCAGATGTAATTACAAAGAGCAAATTTTGATAATACATTTTTATTAGTAGACAATACAATCTTAAGAGGCATTGCATAGCTTCATACACACCGTGACCCCAATTCCATCACAGTCTCTCTCTCTCAGTGAGTCAGTTTCTCTCTCTCAGTCAGTCAGTCTCTCTCTCTCTCTCTCTCTGTCATTCAGTCTCTCAGTCAGTCAGTCTCTTTCAGTTAGTCAGTCTGTCAGTCAGTCAGTCAGTCTGCCAGTCTCTCTCTCTTTCTGTCAGTCTGTCAGTCAGTCAGTCAGTCTCTCTCTCTCTCTCAGTCAGTCAGTCTCTCTCTCTCTCTCTCTGTCAGTTTCTCAGCCAGTCAGTCTCTCAGTCAGTCAGTCTTCAGTCTCTGAGTCAGTCAGTCTCTACTCTCTCTCCACTCTCTCTCTCTCTCTCCATTCTCTCTCTCAACTCTATCTCTACTCTCTCTCTCTCCACTCTCTCTCCACTGTCTCTCTCTCCACTGTCTCTCTCTCCACTTTCTCTCTCTCTCTATTCTCTCTCCACTCTCTCACTCTCCCTCTCTCTCTCTCCACTCTCGCTCCACTGTCTCCCTCCACTCTCTCTCTCCACTCTCTATTCTCTCTCTCCACTGTCTCCCTCCACTCTATCTCTCCACTCTCTCTCCACTCTCTATTCACTCTCTCTCTCTTCCTCCACTATCTCTCTCCACTGTCTCTCTCTACTCTCTCCACACTCTCTCCACTCTCTCCCTCCACTCTCTCTCTACTCTCTCCACTCCCTCTCCACTGTCTCCCTACACTCTCTCTCTCCACTCTCTCTCCACTGTCTCTCTCTCCACTGTCTCGCTCCACCCTCTTTCTCTACTCTCTCTCTCTCTCCACTGGCTCTCCACTGTCTCTCCACTCTATCTCTCTCCACTCTCTCTCTCCACTCTCTCTCAACTCTCTCTCTCACTCCACTCTCTCTTCCACTCGCTCTCACAAAGTAGTGTGTGTTGCCATGGGCGTACGCAGAAATATTTCCGAGGGGGGGGGACACATTTTTAACTTCATCACCATCCCCCTTGCACCCTTCTCCCCTCTGCCTTGCACCCTTCTCGCCCTCTCCCTTGCACCCTTCTCCCCCTTCCCCTTGCAACCTTCTCCCCCTCCGCCTTGCACCCTTTTCTACCTTGCACCATTCTCCCCTCTGCCATGCACCCTTCTCCCCTCTGCCTTGTACCCTTCTCCCCTCCCCTTGCACTCTTCTCCCCTCTGCCTTGCAGCCTTCTCCTCTCTACCTTGCACCCTTCTCCCATCTGCCTTGCACCCTTCTCCCATCTGCCTTGCACCCTTCTCCCCTCCCCCTTGCACTCTTCTCTCCTCTGCCTTGCATCCTTCTCCTCTCTACCTTGCACCCTTCTCTCCTCTGCCTTGCACCCTTCCCCCTCCACCTTGTACCCTTCTCCCCTCTGCCTTGCACCCTTCGCCCCTCTGCCTTACACCCTGCTCCCCTCTGCCTTGCACCCTGCTCCCCTTCTCCCCTCCGCCTTGCACCCTTCTCCCCTCCGCTTTGAACCCTTCTACTCTCTGCCTTACACCCTTCTCCCCTCTGCCTCGCACCCATCTCCTCTCTACCTTACACCCATCTCCCCTCTGTCTTGCACCCACCACCCCTCTGTCTTGCACCCTTCTCCCCTCTACCTTGCACCCTTCTCCCCTCCACCTTGCATCCTTCTCCTCTCTGCCTTGCACCCTTCTCCCCTCTGCATTGCACCCATCTCCTCTCTACCTTGCACCCATCTCCCCTCTGTCTTGTACCCTTCTCCCCTCTACCTTGCACCCTTCTCCCCTCCACCTTGCACCCTTTTCCTCTCTGCCTTGCACCCTTCTGCCCTCTGCATTGCACCCATCTCCTCTCTACCTTGCACCCATCTCCCCTCTGCCTTGCACCCTTCTCCCCTCCACCTTGCACCCTTCTCCTCTCTGCCTTGCACCCTTCTCCCCTCTGCCTTGCACCCTTCTCCCCTCCCCTTGCACTCTTCTCCCCTCTGCCTTGCACCCTTCTCCTCTCTGCCTTGCACCCTTCTGCCCTCTGCCTTGAACCCTTCTCCCCTCCCCCTTGCACTCTTCTCCCCTCTGCCTTGCACCCTTCTCCTCTCTACCTTGCACCCTTCTCCCCTCCGCCTTGCACCCTTCTCCCCTCCCCCTTGCAACCTTCTCCCCTCCGCTTTGCACCCTTCTCCTCTCTGCCTTGAACCCTTCTCCCCTCCCCTTGCACTCTTCTCCTCTCTGCCTTGCACCATCTCCTCTCCACCTTGCACCCATCTACTCTCCGCCTTGCACTCTTCTCCCCTCTGCCTTGCACCCTTCTCCTCTCTACCTTACACCCTTCTCCTCTCTGCCTTGCACCATCTCCTCTCCACCTTGCACCATCTCCTCTCCACCTTGCACCCATCTCCTCTCTGCCTTGCACTCTTCTCCCCTCTGCCTTGCACCCTTCTCCTCTCTACCTTGCACCCTTTTCCCCTCTGCCTTGCACCCATCTCCTGTCCCCTGTGCACCATTCTCTCCTCCGCCTTGCACCCTTCTCCCCTCCGCCTTGCACCCTTCTCCCCTCCGCCTTGCACCATTCTCCCCTCCACCTTGCACCCTTCTCCCCTCCGCCTTGCACCCTTCTCCCCTCCGCCTTGCATCCATCTCCTCTCTGCCTTGCACCCTTCTCCTCTCTACTTGCACCCTTCTCCCCTCCCCCTTGCACCCTTCTCCCCTCCGCCTTGCACCCATCTCCTCTCTGCCTTGCACCCTTCTCCTCTCTGCTTTACACTCATCTCCTCTCTACCTTGCACCCTTCTCCCCTCTGCCTTGCACCCTTCTCTGCCCCCCCTTACGGACCCCCCTGCGGATGCCCACATGGGGCGTTCTAACAAGAGTGCTTAGCTGAGGGCACCATTTTGCTGTGTCATCCCTTCTCATATGAGCTTTGCCCTTGAGAATGCTGACAGTCTGACTCTGAGGGCCCCCACTCCCAAAGGGGATACCGACTCAAGACATACTCCACCTTTCTCACAGTTTAAATTCAGAGAAACAATATACTGATGTTATAGAGGCAAATTCACTAAAGAATACAAACTTTCCACACCACCCTCATCAGAAAGCTCGAAAATATCCAACCCAAAGATTTCCTATAGGAATCAAGCTATTGTTTAAAATACTTCACAGTGGAGAGCTACAGCTAAAGGTGCGGTGTTACATGACAACCAAAGTTGTGAAATAGTACTACAATATTTGACAACATTGAGAAGATAGGATCTTGAAACCATTAATTCAAAACCTAGTCTTGCAAGTGTGTGGGACAGCATACCCGTCTGCCCATTCTTTCTTAGGAAATGGCAACCAGTTCATGAATAACATGCATATTTGCATCCATACTCTTGTCTTGCCTCAAAACCTGCTGGAAGAACACCATCTCCATTTCCCCTCTCACAACTAGGTAGACCTGACCTCATGACTTGTTCTGCGTCCTAATTGCTCTGTGCTGCCTCCTGCTCGGGGCCCCCACCCACCCCATCCTCTTTCCTGGCCTTGCTAGCTCTGACTGAAGAGAAACATTGCAACTTGTTACTTTGTTTCTCTTCAGTCAGAGGGAGGGGACGAGGGGCTCAGAGCAGGCTGCAGACAGCCTGCACCTGCTTTAGAGGGAGAGAGGCTTGCTTCAGCACAAGCCTCTCTCACAGAAGAGCTGAGGGGGGCCCGGGCCCCCCTTCCTTTACTGAAAAGAGTGGGGCCCCGGCACCGCGGGGCTGCGGGGGTGTTTGTTACGCCCCTGATTAAAGACAGGTGTATTGAGGGACATACGCAACACAATTCACAGGCTGGAAGGCGATATTAAACATCTAGAATTGAGCCTTCAGATCGATCCCTCCCCTAACACTAAGTCTGCGTTGAGAGCTAAACTAACGGAATTCCAAGAGGAGGCAGAAAGGGAAACAAAATACATGCATAAATATACACAGGTCCATAGGTATGGCGAAGGTGATCGAGCGGGGAAAACACTGGCAAATATGTTCCGTCCCCCTCGAGGATCGGACTACATAACTGAGCTTCATGCGGAGGATGGGACGATGGCTAGAATTCGACCACCGGCTATCCTAGCGGTCATGACTGAATTTTATAAGACACTGTATACTTCTCATGTTGACCCCTCTGATATTTCTGATTACTTGGCCACCGTTGCGTTGGCATGGTTAAACGATGGGGCCCGGATCTACATGGAATTGCCCATTACAGTAGAAGATATTAGGCAAGTGATTTTAGGCATGCCTGCGGATAAGGCCCCGGGCGCGGATGGTCTCGCGGCGGCCTATTATAAGGAATATGTAGACGTCATAGCCCCCGTCTTTTGCTAGTTTTTCAGGAAGCGCTGGAGACAGGTGAGCTTCCACCCATTCTTAGGGAAGCCACAATAATAGCGTTATTGAAACCCGATAAGGACCCAACTAACCTGATTCGTATCGTCCGCTGTCATTGATCAATCTGGATGCGAAAATATATGCCAAACTCCTCGCTAACAGACTACATCCTATTCTCCCACAGATAGCGTTATCGGATCAGTCAGGTTTTATACCGGACAGATCAGCACACAATCTCCATGTCATTTTTGGTATGCTGCATTATTTGGCACCACATGTGCAGGCGGTGGCAGCTCTGCTCGGCGCTACAAAAGCGTTCGACTCTTTGGAGTGGAAGTTCCTATTCACCTTGTTCACCAGGATGGGCTTTAGTCCCATTTTTGTCAAACAGATCCAATTAATCTATACTAATCCACGGGCTAGAGTGAAAATTAATGGACAAATGTCAGGCTCGTTTGATATCACCAGAGGAACGAGACAGGGATGTCCACTGTCGGTGCTGCTATTTGCCATTGCAACAGAACCCTTGGCAGCTAAATACAGACAACACCATACTCAGCGTAGCATAGGGTTCACGTCTAGGGGTCTGTACGTGGATGACATGACGCGCATATCCATGTACGCGGATGACATGACGATTTATTTAATTATTCCGAAGGACAACTTTGATATTGTCATGAGAAAGCTGATCCGCTATGGAGGACTGTCGGGGATACAGATAAACTGGTCGAAGTCTGTATTGATACCTCTTATGGAGGACACTGTACCCTGTGACACGGAATTCCTCATTAAATAGGTGACGGAAGCCACAAGATACCTGGGGATTTGGATAAGTAGATCCATTCAAGAAATATGGTTGACCAACTACGTAAGGGTTATAGACTGGATAGAGAGTAAAGTTCACAGATGGAGGAATCTCCCACTGTCCCTATCAGGCCGTATTGCTATAACTAAAATGGTGATCCTCCCTAAGCTTTTATACCTCTTTGTAAATATTCCTATGCCTCTAAACACACACTTCTTTAAAAGGCTACACACGATTATTCTTGAGTTGGTATGGGCAGGAAAACAGCCCAGCGTCTCTTGGAAGTTAACACTGCCGTTTTCACAGGGTGGATTAGCAGCCCCTGATATCGAGTTATATGCATATAGTGCTCAGGCGCAGTTTTTATACCACTGGTTACACCCAATACCATATCAGCCACACGTTTCCATAGAGATTGATAGGGTGGCACCCACCCCTTTGGTGGTTGCAGTATTTAAGCCCTATAAGCATCCACATTCCGAAATAAACACAGTGAAATGGGTTTGGACACGTATTGCAAAGAGGGCTGGTCTAACGGAGCTGTACGCACCTTCTATGCCTCTAGGGGGTAACCCACTATTGGAGCCTCTGACAGACAAGGCTGTTACAGCAAGGGCAAAAAAGCATAACTTAGTGATGGGCCGCGATTTATACCCGGATGACAAATTCATGACTATTCAACAGATGTGTGACCCACTCCCGCCCTCCTCCTCAGACATGCTACTGTACTACCGACTTAGAGCGGCATGTCGGGCGAGATATGCAGGATTCCCGGCTGCTCCGACGACACTTCCAGCTCAGGAAATAATCATAGCAAACAAGTCCCCTCACAAGTTAATAACGCGAATATACGCCATAACTCAGGAGTCATCTCCCATTCTCTCTGTTACCTCCAAGGTGGACTGGGAAAGGGAGATGGATATTTCCATCACTGACGAACAATGGAGGTTTTGTTGTAGACAGTTAGAACACCTTTCGCCAAACTATAGGCTACGACTCCTACACTTTAATTTCCTACACAGGGTTTATAGGACGCCAATACAGCTAAATTGCATGGGTTTAGTTTCAGATGCGAGCTGCTGGAGATGTGGAGCCTCGGATGCTTCATTTGCTCATCTCTCTTGGTATTGCAGTCCGGTGGCGAGTTATTGGGCAGAAATCTTTCGACACATTAGTGATATTATTGACATCCCTTTGAGGGCCAATCCTCAGATGGCGCTGTTGGGTTTTGTACTTGAAATCCCAGGGAGTTCTCGTAAACTATCGGCAATGTTGCTGCTGTTTGCGAAGAGACAAGTGGCGCTGCACTGGAAGAAGTCCCATCCGCCTGATATAGCAGGATGGATTAATGTAGTCACGTATTGTAAAGATCAATTATCAAATTATTGGGAATTAATGCCAAGTGGTTCTAGACCGCAGGATATATGGGGCTCCTTTGTGCGCTGGCTGGCCCAGGGTGGATCGGATCTCCATTCCGACAGGGATGCACAAGGGTAAATTGGCTTGGAGTATATAGTTTTGCAAATACAAGTTGGATGCCTCCTCTGCACTTTCTTGGGTTGTACCTTCTTGCAATGGACCATGCTCAGCTTTTTACGAGACTGTTGTCAGATATGCATGATGGGCTGGGGCATAGGGGGATGCTGTAAATGTATTTCTGACCTGGCAGGAGGAGGGGGAGGGGATGTTGTTCTTTATAAACTTATTTGGTCATATTGCACATACAATATAGTTTGCATGATATTGCCATGTGATAAAGATTGATGCACAGTTGTGTATCCTTACATTGCTGCTGGACCCCAGGGTTGTCGGCAAATCGGCTGTGTCCTATAGATCTACAATACCTGTTTCACTGCTGCCGGCCCCTGGGTTGTAGGCAAAGTGCTGTGTAATCCTTGCAACTTGTAATAAACTGGTTTAAATAAAAAAAAAACTCAATACAGACAAGACCGAAGTTCTCCTCTTCGGAAGAACCCCCTTGCTGTGGGATGACTTCTGGTGGCCCTCCGCCATAGGACCAGCAAACATGCCCACAACCTCTGCATCATACTCTACAGCGAGCTCTCCATGAGACAACAGGTCAACTTGGTGGCGTCCACCTGCTTCAACATTCTCAGAATACTCTGCAAAATCTTCAGATGGATTCCAAAAGACACCAGGAGAACCATCACACAAGCCCTCATCACCAGCCGTCTCAACTATGGGTACCCCCTCTACGCCGGAACCATCAGTCTCCTCCTCAAATGCCTCCAAGCCATCCAGAACACAGAGGCAAGAATCATCCTGGGTCTGCCATGACAATCCTACACCACCCCCAACCTCCGCACCTTGCACTTGACTCCCCATCAAGAAGAGATGCAACTTCTAACTTCTCATGCATGCCTACAAAGCCCTCCACAACACAGGACCTGAATACCTGAACAACCACCTGACTTTTCACCACCCCACCAGACACCTGCGTTTGGAATCCCAGGCCCTCACCACAGTCCCCCTAATCCAGGACACTCAAATAAGAGGACATGCCTTCTTCCACCTAACTGTCAAGGCCTGGAATGACCTCCCCACCCACCTCCAAACCTCCTCCTCCCTCAATAAGTTCAAAAGCTCCCTGAAGACTTGGATGTTCGAGTAGCTGCGTCCCCCATACAGCGCTTGAATACACCCTTGGTGATTAGCACGCTTTACAATTACTGATTGATTGATTGAGGATCTGATCATTATGGCCCAAGCTCAAGAGGTTGTTATACTTCATTTAAATTGGGCAATTCTGTTGTTGTAAGACTTGGGCAGCAGCGGTTCCTCCTTGGGAGTGGAGGAGCATCACTCCTCACATTGCTTGGCAGAAAGCATCAAAAACAAAATGGTAATAAAATTATTTTATTACCATTTTATTTTTTTAAGCTTTCTGCAGGGCCAGTGCGTCATTGCTGCCAATGATTGTCAGTAGTGAGTTGTGGCCACTTAAGTTTGAAATGTGCATGTTGGTTTGGCCAGCTACCTTGCTAACCGACATGCGCAATTCAAACGTCCAAACCCAGCTGTCTTGGACAGCCGGGTTGGAGAAAAGGCACAGCCCTACAGTGCCTTTTGAAGAATGGAGTCAGCCCACTCCATCGAATCAAGACACTTTGCTCATGCTTCTTAGCAGCATGAGAACAGCGTCTTGATTGAATGAGAGAGTTGACTGTTGGCACTAGACCTGGAGTTTATCATCAATACTCTGAAATCGTGTTTGATCCTTTCGCAGTGCCTGACCTTTCTGGGTTTACAGATAGATTCTGTGCAGGTCCTTCTCAGGCTCCATGCCCTAAAGATTTTGTCAATCAAGATGGAGCTGAGGTTAGCTCTCTCATTTCTGAGGGTCCTGGCCAGCATTGTGAGGCTTTTGGTGTCATCCATTCAGGCGATTTTACCTGCTCCACTCTATCACCAGGTCCTTCAACACCTGAAAATCCTCTATCTGAGATGGGGCTATTCATACTTGGGGCGGGTCTTCCTATATGAGGAAGCCAAAGTAGAAATTACTTGGTGGCTAGAACATCTAGAAGCTTGGAATGGCAAGGCCATATTTGACAGCGTTCCAGAATTCATTATGGAATTGGAAGCCAGCAGATGGGGAGAGAGATGTGGCACAGTTTTCGTGGGAGGTTGGTGGTCTGGCAGAGCTGCAACAGCTTGTCTACTGTCTGGAACTACTGTCTGGGTTGTTTGCGATCAAGACTTAAACCCCTTACAAATCTCAATGTTGTATTCTCCTGCATATTGACAACATCTTCGCGGTGAGATACATCAACAAATTAGCAGGTATCCGATCATGACTCCCAGCGAAGATTGCCAAAATATTTTAGCATTTCTGTCTCCAATGCAAGATTTCAGTGATAGCGGACTACATCCAGAGGAAGCTGAATGTGGTAGCAAACTGGGGGGACTTGTATAATTGGAGGTTGCACCCCAGAGATTTCCAGCAGCTTAATAAAAAATGGAGGCTGTGTGTGGCAGATCTTTTTGCCTTCTGTCTGAACTCGCAGCTCCTGATCTTCTTTCATTGGAAGCCAGATCCCCTTTCAGTGAGTTTGGATACTTTTCCTCCTGAACTGTCATGGGAACATCCATTATGCTTTTCCCCGTTCATCATGATTCCTAGGGTCAACTCTCAGATGTTACACCAATTGGCACAGCTAGTTCTAGTAACGCCCTTTTGTAGAGCTAAGCCCTGGTTCCCTTTGTTGTTGGAAATGTAATGTCAGACTCCGATTCTGATTCAAACCTTCCAAGACCCGACTGACCTCTTGGGGCTTCCGCATCCTCTGATTCTGTCAGGCCATCTGATGTTGATGGCCTGAAGGGTTCAAAGAGATCCAGGCACACGCCGGGTCTTTTGGAGCAAGCTTCCTTCCATCTCAAGCAATCTTGAGCTGCCAGCACTTACAAACAATATGCTTCAGCATGGAAGAGATGGTTTTGTAGGCACGACAAATAAGGGGTGGATCCTTTGGGCAGAGATCTGCATCTGATCTTCAACTTCTTGTTGCAGTTAGCAGAACAAGGATTGACTTCTAGATCTGTCAATAATTTCCGTTCGGCCATTTCAGTGGATGGTAAACCAGTGAGGAAACATTCTTTGGCTTTTAAGTATTGCGGGGTATCCATTTGATCCAGCTTTCCAAATCAAAATATTCAGTCATGTGGGATGTGGATGTGGTTCTTAGATTCCTTAGATCTTGGGCAGCTAATGAGGATCTTTCCAGGAAGCAGTCGGTGAAACATATAGTACTGTTGTGGCTCATTTTATGCCAACGTGTTTTGGATGTGTGTGCCCTGGATTTAACAGGTAGAGTATTCTTCTGGTGTGTTCGAACTTCAAGTTATATTAAGACACATTCATGCTGCGTGACTTATCCAGTTTTCCTGGACCATCATAGACTTTGTGTAGTGGGTTGTTTAAAGGCGCATGAGCATTGCACCAGGGAGTTCTGCCAAACCACAAGCAGGCAATTGCTTATTGCTTTTCAGAAGCCTTTTAGACCGGTGAAATCCTGATGAGTTGAATAGTTGTGTCAGAGTTAGGTATAGATACTTCCCTGTTTGATTCACATTCAGCTTGAGGCACCATGGCCTCCAAGTCTTTCTCATTTCTCAATTAGAGGATATTATGGCAGCTGCCGATTAGTTCTCCGATTCTACGTTTATGGTTCACTATCATAAGTCGGTTTTTGATGTTGCTTCTATTGTGCATCAGCTTTGAACAAGCATAATCTGAAGCCTCCGGTCCTGAAATAGAATTACATTTTTTTTAACTATTGCATCAAAGACTTTTCAATTCTATTAAGGACACAAAGGCGAGGATCATCCCACCCTCATGTATTATATGTTATTTCTTTACATTTGATTAAATGCGATTGATGAGTTCAATATTGATGTTGTTTGTACAATAATGCCCTCTTTTTGTTGTGATAGGGCAAGGTTTCTGTGATATTATGTATCGTCTTTTGTCTACAGGTTTGGCTGGCAAGCAAGATTGATGCTGGAAGTTGTGATCGATGATGGGTATTACAAGAGTATTCTGAATCATTGGTTGTTATCAACGTTATGGTTCTGATATGAGTATGTTGCTGGCAACTAAAGAAGAAGGAATGTGGGTCACCAAGTCTTATTGGCCGTCTTAGGCCATGATTGGTGAATGGTGTGATGATGGCATGGGGCTGTTCATGGTATATTAAGTTTTGTAGTTCACTATAATGTTTACTGTAACCTGATTGGCTGCTATATTTTTGTAGTAAAGTAAGAGAAGCATAATCCTGGCCTCTATATCTGTAGTGAAGAGGTCCAAACGTGGGTTGGATAGAAACAGCTTTATTTCCAGGAATGACAACTTAACATCCACAGGTGGCATAGAGCAGTTAACACCAGAGCAACTCACAGCAGAATGAATGCCTCACACCCAGGATTCTAGAAAACATAGTCAGTTCTAAAAATGACATCAAATAGGAATACAACACACCTCCCACCGAAAAAAAAACAAAAAAAAAAACGATAGACCCTAAGGAAAAGGAAAAGAAAAGAAAAAGGAAAGGGAAAAAAAAACAACAACATTAAGAGCAAACATAATCCTTAAGCTTTACAGGAACATGTCTTACACGAGAACTACTGCGTAAACTGACAGGCAGGGAAGAGCACGCCTGAGAAACAACATTTTGAGAAACAACATCATGAGGCACAGTATTTTGAGAAACAACATGATGAGCATTAGACGGAACAACCTGAAAAGGAATATTGTTAGGACAAATTCGAGGCAGAGGTACTTGAGAAGAATGCAGATGGTCAAAAGCTTCATGAGACCCATGAAAACCAGAATCGGAGGCAACAGGATCTAAATGGACATGCTTCTCATCTATGACATTTGATCTGCAAGCTGAAATACGCCTGAAGTTCCAGATCTTACCACCCTCAACTCTAACAGCTTTGCTAAAGACTTCTGTGACTTTGACAGGCGAAGACCACCTAGATATGCCTTTAGGAATGATACCTCCAAATTTCACCCTGACCAAATCACCAACAGAAATTTTGGGCGAAACAAATTTCGGGGAAGAATTCTTAACCATTTTGTCTTGGTATTTACCAATGCGGTCTCTAATTCTATTCATGTCCAACTCTAAATACCCCGAATCTTTCGTCTTCAGCCACCAAGGAAAGATCTTGGTACCAGGTTTCCTGCAACGCAACATTTCAAAGGGGGACAAACCAGTAACAGAGTTGGGGGACATACGATAGGTGAACAAAGTGGCCTGCAGGGCTTTTTTCCACTTCAATCCACTCCGTAGAGCCAACTGGCAGGACTCCTTGATCACTCTGTTAAAACGTTCCACCTGGCCATTGGATTGTGGAGAATAATTCGAAACCCTTTTGTGGAGAATTCCGCACGTTCCTAGAAAAGCAGAAAAAACTTCGCTTATAAATTGAGGTCCATTGTCGGAGACAATTTCTTCTGGTAAACCCTCTCTACAAAAAACTTCATTTAAAAATTCAACAACAACTTCAGAATTGACTTATTCAACAATTTTTAGCTCGGGCCACTTGGAGAAATAATCTACGAGTACCACGGCAAACATATCTTTTCCTGACTGGTAAGGACCGATGATGTCAATTCCTAACTTCCTCCAAGGTCCACACACAAATTCAATAGGGGAAAACCCAGAAGAAATAGGTTTGACAGATTTGTCGCTCAAAGAACAAGGAGAACAGTTCCTTACCCACCTGTCAACCATCGCGTCCATACTAGGCCACCAATAGTACTCTCGGATTCTCCTTTTAGTCGTGGACATCCCCATGTGACCTTCATGAGCTAGCATGCAAATGGATTCACGGACATTGAGGGGAGGGACAATTTTGTCATCTCTGTAAACCATATCATCAATTACTGACAATTCGTCTTTAACTTTGAAGAAAGAGGCTAAATCACCACACAACTTCCTCTCTTCAGGCCAACCAGTGCTCAAGAAGGTTTTGACCTTAGCAAGAACTTCATCGTGACTCATAGCATCAGACCAAACACTTTCAGTAATGGAATTTCCTACATCCTTACCACAAATTAGGTTAACATCACTAAGAGAGAAAGCGACATCACATTCATCAGGAGGAGAAGTGTTAGAAGTATCACCAACAGGAAGACGTGACATACAGTCAGCATGTACATTTAATCGTCCGGGGACATAAACAACTTCACACCGGTACTCTTGCAACTTAGCAGCAAGACGAGCCAGGCGAGCAGTGAGAGTTCGACCACCACCAGCAGACAACATGTTAACAAGAGGCTTATGGTCGGTCCTCAAAATAAATTTCGTGCCCCAAAGAAATTGTCGAAAATGCTGAGTAGCCCAAGTGCAAGCAAGAAGTTCCTTCTCTATAGTAGAGTAATTAAACTCGGCGTCCCGTAAGGTCCGAGAAGCATAAGACACAACATATTCGCCAAAACGGTCCTTTTGCATAAGTACGGCACCAAGCCCTACATTACTGGCATCTACACAAACAATGCAGTTTTTGTGGACAGAGAAAGGTTTAAGAAAGGGAGCATTGACAATTTTGCTTTTTAAGGAATCAAAAGAGGTTTGCTGCTCTGTACCCCAAACAAATTTAGCCTGCTTTTTAAGTAAAGACCGCAAAGGGTGTACAATAGTAGAGTAATCTTTTACAAATTTCCCATAAAATTCGGTGAGTCCTAAGAAAGACAACAGTTGTTCCTTTGAGGAAGGAATGGGAGCATCTGTAATACTTTTTACATGATTAAGTTTAGGTTTTATGCCATTTTTCGAGATCTCATGTCCTAAATATTCAACTTTGGGTTGCCTAAATTTGCATTTGTTAAACTTTAAAGTAAGACCCTTCTTTTGCACATTAGACAACACACAATGTAAATTCTGATCATGTTCCTTGACATCTGCCCCAAAGATCAAGATGTCATCTTGGAACGCGATGGCTCCTTTGCAGTCAAGAAGAACCTCTTTCATCAGGCGTTGGAACACAGAAGCAGCGCTAGCAAGTCCAAAAGGCATTCGCAAATACTGGAACATGCCTTCAGGAGTCACAAAAGCTGTAAGCCTTTTGGAATCTTCGTGCAGCTCAACCTGATGATAGGCGCTAGCCAAATCAATGGTTGAAAAGACCGTAGCACCTGTGAGAGAAGAAATTTCATGGATGTTAGGGAGAGGATGTTTATCTACCCAAATCTCCTTGTTTAAACTGCGGAGATCCACACACAGACGGAGTTCCCCAGAACTTTTGAGCGATAAAACAATGGGAGAAACCCAAAGAGAGGATTCTATGGGCTCAATGATTTGTTTAGAAACAAGATCGCTCAAAATGTCCTTTAGCTTCTCACGATAGGCCAATGGAACATTCCTGACCCTGTGTTTGACTGGAATGGCATTATCATTCAGGATAATCTTGTGTTGAAAATCAACAAATTTACCTAAAGAGTCCTTGAAAACATCAGGGAACATTTTCTTAGTGTACTCTACAAATAGAGAATTGTCTTCCACATCACAGATACTCAACACATAAGGTTCGCCTAAATAAACAGGGGGATTGGCATTGGGATCAAGTTTAATGCCAAGTAAACGTTGATGTGGCCAACTTAAAATAGCGACACCTTTGGTGGCAACATACACTTTCCCTTTGGCGAATCTATCGGCAACCTGAATATCAGCCCAAAAGAAACCCTCCATGTTTATTTTTTTTCCAGTGTAACCACCTGGAGAAATGTCAGAGGTAAGAAGTTCTCTGTCACCCCAGAGATTTTTAAAAAGACCCAAACCAATGATGGAATACCATGAACATGAATCCAACATTAGGAGAATGGGCTGGTTATCCACCAAAATGGTGTAAGAGGGAAACTCTTTCTGTTCACAATCATCCACAGATAGAATACAATTGAAGCTTTGTAAAACTTCCTCCTCTTCCTGTGAAATGTAATTGACCCTTTGAGAAGAACGACAAACATTGGCAAAATGTCCTTTCCTTTTACATTTAACACAAACTCTATCCCAAGCTGGACACCCTCTATAATTTCCTAAATGATTAGAGCTACCACATCTATAACAATAAACATTTCTCCTGTAGGAAAATTTGTTTTCAACAACATTCTTATTTTCAGGAACTTTCTTTTCATTGTCCTTTCTAGGAGGTAACCTATTAAAATTAGAAGACGTGTTTTGGCTCTTCACTAAAGAAACTTCAGTTTCAGGAACTTGAGGTTTGGAGACTTGGCCTCTGATTTCCGAAACAAACAATTCGGATTGCTCAATGCCTTTAGCGATATTGATGACAGAGCTCAACGAAGATTCTGTGCCTAACCAAAGTCTCTCCTGAATTTTCTTGCTTTTAGTGCGCATCATTATCTGATCTCTGAGCACTTGTTCGTAGGAGATTGTTTCAAAGGCACATGAACAAGCTAAGGAACGTAAAGCAGAGACATAATCCTCAATGGATTCATCCTGTTTTTGAACGCGGGAGTAAAATTTGAAGCGTTCCATAACAGTATTTATTTTTCTTCCAAAGCGAATTTTCATTTGAGCACAAGCCTTCTCGAACACATCCATGTCTCCTGCATCATCAATTGAAGGGAGATTATCAAACTCTTTAATGCCAGCTCCACCAAGGCAGTGTCTGAGAAGGGCTAATTTGCGTTTAGCAGAACACCCATCCTTTTCTAGAACATCAACATAGGCTAGGAACATAGGGTGCCATAAATCCCATTCAATATTGGGATCACCAGCAGTTTGTAAGAAGTGAGGTGGAGCAGAGATATTGGACATGTTTGTAGAATTTCGTAAGCAAAAATTGACAGAAACTGAAAAATAAAAAAAATAAAATAAAGTAAAGATTCCAATACCTTGTGGTTAGTAGACCACTAGCCAGCAAATCCGGTGAAAAAACGAGTTAAAATGACGAAGTTATTTAGAAAAGGAGGACAGCTTCGTGAAAGTCGCTTTTCGATCCACAACCAAGATGGCGGCACGTTGTGACGTCAGACGTCACGAAGTTGAAAGGTTAATGCCCAGAATGCACTTGGTTTCCGGAATCGGCGAGAAGACAGAAGCTCTTCGGCGTTGCCAGGCGCAATGAAGGTTCTTTCGTGTTGCCTGGATGCAGCGGGTGCAGATAAGGCGGGTGCAGAGGTTCCACGCAGTTTAAAGGATGCGTTTAACGGAACCTAAGACTCGGTATGTAAAATATCCTCCAATTTGTGTAATAAGTGAAAAAAACTCACGGCTACCTTGTCGGAAATGGCAAATTCACGGTTGAATAAAAAGGACGTCGGTAGAGTTGATTCAAAGGCAGTTTCCGTGATTTTCAGCAGGAAAGTGAGCGTTGTCATCCAGAATGTCCTTCTAGAAGTAGGAGTAGCTGTAGTTCCCAGTCGTCGCCAGAAATTATGTAGTGAAGAGGTCCAAACGTGGGTTGGATAGAAACAGCTTTATTTCCAGGAATGACAACTTAACATCCACAGGTGGCATAGAGCAGTTAACACCAGAGCAACTCACAGCAGAATGAATGCCTCACACCCAGGATTCTAGAAGACATAGTCAGTTCTAAAAATGACATCAAATAGGAATACAACAATATCCTTATAGAATTGAAAATTATTTGACGTAATAGCTATAAAATGTTTTACTTTCCCATATCAACTTTAGCAGCTGGAAACATCCCTCCACCAAAGGGAATGATTGATGGCATGAAAGGGTGGGTTTGGGCAGCTGAGGGGGATCACAGTGGGAAGCCGGGTGTGTAGAATTCAGCAGGAACTGACGTGATAGGTCCATATAACTTAGCTCAGTGTGGACAAGTGAAGGCAAGCGTAGCGAGCACCTAAATAGGTGTGGCAGGAGTGTCAGAAAGGTATAGTTGGCTCAGCCACCTTTCACAGCAAAGGGCCTCTGGGGATGGTGTCTGGGGAGGGTGTCCCCGGGACAGAAAGTGGCTATGGGAGGGAGTATGCGTGCCCCCCTCTCTCTAATAAAATGCACCAGGCCCCAGGGGATGAAATCTCCATCTGCACCAGGCCCCAGGGGATGAAATCTCTGTCTGGGATGTCTCCGGGGATGAAATCCGCCAAGGGAAGGGGTGCTGTGTGCCCCCTCCAATTAATTTTAATTAGTGGGCCTAGGGACCCCATTGCTTATCAATTCATTGAAAAAACTGCCCTGGAGGATGGGGTTCCCATGCCTTAAGACATGGGCAGGGGGGCCATGCAGGTCCCCTCCCCCTAATAAAAGTCCCGGGGTAAAGTAGTCCCCAGGGCCTAATAAGGCTTGGGGTATGTGCCCTGTCCTCTTTAAAAAAAAAAGCCCTGGGGGAATCTGGTCAGCAGGGCCTCAGCAGGCTCGGGGATGGAGGCAAGGCAGACCCCTCCTCTTTAAAATATTTATGTCCCTGAAGGATGGGGTCCCCAGGGCCATAATAGGTTCAGGGAGAGGGGTTACACAACCCCCTCCTCTTTAAAAAAAAAAGTCCAAGCCCTGTGGCCAAGCCCTACTGCACATGGGCGAAAGTCATGTACAGTGTGGTGTTGGCTGCCTTTGGGGGATTGACCACAGGGCCTGGCCACAGGCCAGTCTTTATGGCCATCCACCACTGGGCATGGCCACAAAGCTGTGCATGGTGGGGGGTTGGATGTATGGTAATTAAATATTACTTTATGTTAAAAAAAACTGGAAATTCACTGAAAACAACAAAGGTTATAGTAATGTTATAGTTGGGTGAAATGTTCAGTGACAACGTAATGTTTTAAACTCTAAAAACCACTGAAGTTCCCTGGTTATGGGGATAGTTATCTTAAGTAACTATAACTCATGCCCTAAGGTAACTATAACTCGTGCCCCCCATGCGCAGTGATATTATCAATGAATGTCATAGAAGATATCATGAGCGATGTAATATGTGGGGTATTTAGCAGTGCATGGTGAGGGGGTGAGCCATAGTTACCTTAGGGCATGAGTTATAGTTACTTGAGATAACTATTACTATAACTGGTGGCATTACTGATTACATCTCTGTTGACATCATCCAGTGATTGTGAAGAATGGTAGTGGGTTTGAACTGGAAGAAATTGAACAGGATATACCTGTACCCAATTTTCTATCACCAATCAAGTGATAATCAATATAACCTTTGATCATATGCAAATCACACACCATATTTGTCCACTCACCCACAATTGGTGGATGTTACCTTCTTTTTACTGGTATTCCCTCGCCTAGCAAACAAAATGCCTCAATACACTTTAATGAGGTCACCCACTTTTAAACCATGAACACCCTCCAAAAGGTATTTGTTCTCTATTCACCTTAATGGGATCACCATCAAAAAGACTACACATGAACTTCAATTTTAAGTCACGATACTGACAGGTTTCCATTAGTCAAGAATAAGACGCCTTTGGCCAGACCCTATAGACTACCCTCTCTAGTTAGGTAAAATACACTACATATATTCCTGAGATGAGCACAACGGCGTACAACCTTAGAGCAATGCTTACTACCACACTGGGGAATTAAATCATCCCTTGTTGGTTGGGTCAGTTTACTTATTATGTGTCTATAGCACTGTATAACAACTATTTAAAATGGAACCGTGTCCAGACAGCCATGCATGGATAATTGATTGTTAACAGACGTTTTGGCTTTTCTCACAGATTTAATGCTACAGGCTTAGGCTTTACACCACAACCAATTTTGAAACATGCTTCTGCAATCCACATCTGGTTTGCTCACCCTTTACCTTGTTAAACATGGAGTACTACTTGCACCCACAACTTTACTGGTTGGTAATCCGTGCACCATATATCATTCACCATGCACAGCCACACTTTGTTCCAGAGCTTATGCTATTTGCATTCTGTGTCAACATATGTACACACAGTAATTCTATCAATTTCTTTTTTTTTATTACGTAAAGGTTTAGGGAGTTATGTGAACATATATTAATATATATCCTGATCTATATCTATACAATTATATGTGTCTCCATATAAATATATGTATGTGTGTGTGTGTGTGTATATATATATATATTCGCAAAAAAACCAAAGTAAAATTATTGTTAGGTGAGAATTTCAGTGACAATGTAACATTTTAAATGTACAAACCCCCTGAAATTCACCAGTAATAGTTAGCCGCCATAAGTGTGCCAGGGTATGCTCTGACGTGAGTCCCTTGCTCACTTTGCCACTGGATTCAAGCAAGCCGGGCTGAAGACGGCTGGAATGCCAGAAACCGGTCCTTGGAAGCTTGTTTAGGTCCAGGGAAGACATGGCTTGGCAGTTCGGGCTGGACTGTTCCCATGAGGCACAGGGTCAGACTGATTTGCATATAGCCATGTCTGAACTGGGGTGGCAGAGTGGGCTAAAGAACGGTGATGGATTAAACCCAGATCTTTTTACTGGGTGTGAGTGTTTGATTGATTCAGATGCTCCGTCCATCACCACCCCCTTTTGTACCGCTTTTGGCCGCCATAAGTGTGGCAGGGTATGCTCAGACGTGAGTCCCTTGCTCACTTTGCCACTGGATTCAAGCAAGCCAGGCTGAAGACGGCTGGAATGCCAGAAACCGGTCCTCGGAAGCCTGTTTCCGGTCCAGGGAAGACATGGCTTGGCAGTTCGGGCAGGACTGTTCCCATGAGGCACAGGGTCAGACTGATTTGCATATAGCCATGTCTGAACTGGGGTGGCAGAGTGGGCTAAAGAACGGTGATGGATTAAACCCAGATCTTTTGACTGGGTGTGAGTGTTTGATTGATTCAGATGCTCCGTCCATCACCACCCCCTTTTGTACCGCTTTTGGCCGCCGCCGCCATAAGTGTGGCAGGGTATGCTCAGACGTGAGTCCCTTGCTCACTTTGCCACTGGATTCAAGCAAGCCTGGCTGAAGACGGCTGGAATGCCAGAAACCGGTCCTCGGAAGCTTGTTTCCGGTCCAGGGAAGACATGGCTTGGCAGTTCGGGCTGGACTGTTCCCATGAGGCACAGGGTCAGACTGATTTGCATACAGCCATGTCTGAACTGGGGTGGCAGAGTGGGCTAAAGAACGGTGATGGATTAAACCCAGATCTTTTGACTGGGTGTGAGTGTTTGATTGATTCAGATGCTCCGTCCATCACCACCCCCTTTTGTACCACAAATTTGTACACCTGCATCCGCAAGGATTTTGATATCCATGCAGTGGAGTTCTTCTTACAGACTAGGACTGCTGACCATTTTGAACATAACAACATGATCATTGATAGGATTGATATTATCTTTTCAAATATTTTTTTCCTTCATTATGGTAGTTGGTACCACCTTAAAATCGATAGTACCTCTATGGGCTCCAGGTTTGCTCCTTCTTATGCCAGTATGAGTAGGTGCATGCCCGGGGTCGATATGCCTCCCCCTGGGCGGACTTTATCGTTTTTTGATTGAGGAATATTTATGACGTTATACCTTGGAAGGGGTGAGGCGAACAGCTTACTGCGTACCTTACCGCATGCTTACCTAAATGGTAACCCATATAATATCAAATTCACAATGAACCACAGTAAAAAAAACAATAGACTTTTTGGACATACAGTTCTATATTCATGATGGATCAATACAGACTACTATGTTTAGAAAGATCAATGCCTGTTACAGCTTTCTACATGCCACAAGTGCTCATCTGAAATCGGTCATTAATAATGTACCCTTTGGTAAAATGGTACGCATACTGCATAACTACAGTACAACTGAGATTGTTAATCCCAACATTAAACATGCAGATCAACTTTTCAGGGTTGAGTGTTATGAAGAAAGAATTCTACACAAAACTGAGGGTAGAATACAAAATATGAGAAGGGATGTGACACTGAGGAAAAAGACAAAAGAGGGTGGGAGGAAACCAGGCCAGTTGGCCTTCATCATTAAGTATACCACACACAGTGAAAATGTTTACAAGATCCTATATAGGCACTAGCACCCACTCCACTTGATAAGGCCTGCCATAGGAGTGACTGATAGGAATACATGTGTCCATTTTAGGGTTAGATATAGGAATACTATATCTAAAGCAAAGGGTGATTACACCACCTTGCCCCAGCTGTCGTGCAGCCAGTTGTGTCAGATTTGGATGGCCAGCCAGGGGTGGCATAATACATGCTTCAGCCCCGGGTAGGCCCTGGGTACACCTATGCCCTGGGTACCTATAGTACACTGTACAGGGACTGATAAGGTGGCCCAGTACCAATTGGTAAATGCACCTAATGTACATGGAATCCATTTTACAGAGAGAGTAGTGGGCCTGGGGTCCTGAATAGCAGGGCCCCAGGTCAACTAAGTCGAAAAACCAGCAAAACACCAGGCAAAACGTTGGGGGCAACCATAGTCAGATATCTACCTTCCTACATAACCCCCCCCCCCCCCCAAACGAAAGGAGATAAGGCTATCCTTGACCAGGTAAGCCTATATTGCCTGAGTCCCCATATGAGGTGGTATATGCACTGGCATGGTTACCCCCTATAACATGGTCCACTAAGCAATCCCTCACCCTAAGGGTATCTGAGGGTCTCCACCATAGGGAATCTCTACATGTGGTGTGTTTTGGCAAAGTAAAAGGCGGGTGCTGAGATGGAGTACTGAAGTGAGACTCCACTAATGTTGGGCTCAACTTCCTCCAATCACTATCCACTGTATGTGCCTTTCTTTCCAGGACTGAGTTGCTGCGAGCTCTCAGGGTCAACCTCTGGCTACCTATAGCTGGAGGCTGAGTCCCTCTGTTTGGCTTACTGGAAGGACAGGTCAGGTTTGGGGCCCTCAGGTCCCAGGTTTGGCTGTGCCCAGCAGTTTCCATCTGTGGGAGGTCCCTAACTAAGTTTAAGGGGGATCCCTCAGGAGTTTGTTTTATTTTCACTTGGCTAGGTCTACTAGCTTCAGTGCCCTTAATCTGCTGATTGGGGAGTTCTTTGGGACAGGGGGCCCTTTGGGGTCCACCACTGGCCTCCCTGACCTCTACAGCGCTGGGCTGACTGAGGCAGGGTAGAGAGGGGCAAGTTACCTGCTCCAGACTGGGTCCCACCTTGGAAGGGTCCACTGACATCAGGGGCTCTGCCAGGTTAGGCCTGACTACCTCTGGGGCAGTTCCTTCACAAGGGGTCAGATCAGTTCCATGAGGAGGCTGATCCTTTCCTAGAGTCTGGTGGGAGGGAGATTTCTCTTCCTCCTCAATACTCTCTGTCCGAGTGGAGTGATCCATAGTTTCAGGCTTCACAACACTATTATCTGTCTGAGTTTGAGCTGTGGCCATCACAACTCCACCAACCTTTTCAGGAAGGGACTCAGTTTGGGTATGGGCTGTGACCATCACAGCCTTGCCAACCTGTTCAGGAAAGGAATCTGTCTGAGATTCGGCTGTGACTGGCACAGCCCTCCTGACCTGTTCAGGGAGGACATCTTGGACTGGGGCTGTGGCTATGACTGCCCCACTAACCTTACCATGGAGGTTTACCATTTTAAAATGGGTTTCTTGCTCTACCTCAGCCCAGGCTGAGATCTCTAAATCATTCCCCAGTAGGCAATCTACAGGCAAGTTTGATGACACTGCCACTCTCTTGGGGCCAGTGACACCTCCCCAGCTGATATTTACCACTGCTATGGGATGATCTCTCTGCACTCCATCAATGTTGGTCACCTGGTATGTGGCTCCAGGTATAAGTTGCTTTGAGGGGACTAGGCTCTCAGTCACCATGGTGATGCTAGCCCCTGTATCTCTATAGGCCTCAACTTTTGAGCCATTGATGAGGGGCTCCTGTCTGTACTTGTCCAAAGTGTTGGGACAAGCTGTGAAGTTGGCAAACCCCATGCCAGTCTCACAGACAAGAGTATCTAAGTCAGGGGACCTGGTTAGACCAGAGTCCCCAGGAACTCCCAAAGTAAATGCACCCAAATTCTCGGGGGCACTCCCACCACCTGGGGGATTACTACTAGTAGTAACAGGAGGCTTGGAAGTGTTACTTGGGGGTATGTTCTCCTTATTGTTGTTGGCCCTTGGGCAACTGCTGTCAGTTTTGTAATGGCCTACCTGGTTGCAGGTATGACAATAAGGTTTCTTTTGGGTATTGGAACGATTTTGGGACCCACCCTTTTCAGAGGATTTTTGGGGCCCTGTGGTTTGATCAGAAGATTTATTCCCACCCTTCTCTTGAGGTTTTGGTTGATTCTTTCTTTTGGTCACCACCTTGGTTCTTAGGCCTAATCCTGGTTCTGACCCATTTGTCTGCCCTCTTACCCAATTCTTGTGGAGAGGTCAGATCAGAGTCTACCAGGTGCTGGTGTAATAACTGGTTCTGAAAATTATTTAAGACTTGCTCTCTCATGATAAGATTATACAATCCTGTGAAGTCAGTAACTTTACTACCCAATAGCCAGCCTTCTAGAGCCTTAGTGGCACAATCAACAAAGTCAGTCCAATCCAGAGACTGAGTTTTCTGGGTGTCTCTGAACATCAACCTGTACTATTCAGTTGTTAAGCCAAACCCATCAACCAGTGTATTCTTCAGGACTTGGTAATTGTTAGCATCCTCAGCTCTAGTAGTGAGGAGCTTATCTCTACCTTTACCTTCAAAGGAGAGCCACAGTATAGCTGCCCACTGACTTTGGGGGATGCACTGGACAGGGCAGGCCCTCTCCAAAGCAGTCATCCATTTGTGGATGTCATCCCATTGTTTAAAGGGGGGCACTATTTTACTCAGGTTTCTAGTATCAAAACTCCTGTCTTTATCCTTAGGGATAATGCTGCCACCAGTGGGGTCTGCCCCACTCAATTTCTGCTCTCTGGCAAAGGCAAGTCTTTCCTTGGCAAGGGCAAGTTCTTCCCTCTCAATCCTCAGATTGACTTCCCTCATTTTAGCTTCATGCTCTCTTCTCTGAGGGGATGTCATCCCTCTGTGAGAAGATGCCTGAGAGCCATTGGTATGAATAGATCTGTTAGAGCCTCTGGAGCGAGACCTAACTCGTCTATCCCCAATGTTAAGCCTACCTGAGAGTGGGCGTGGGGGTCCCCAGTTCCATTCTCATGCATGCTTAAGTTGGTCCTGGTGAGCCTACTGACTACTACTGGACCTTTTTCTGCCTCATCCCATGACAACTCCTGTTCCTCTTCCTCCTCTTCACTTTCTGCTCCATGGAGGTTGAGGTCAGGGTCCCCAAGGGTTCCCTCTAAGGGGGGCATGCTCCCATCTGGATTTGAGGGGCCTGGGTTAGAAGCCCTTCTGGCATCATATGTCTCTAAGAGACCTATCAGAAAAGGAGTGGTAGGGTTAGAACACTGTTTTAACTTCCTGGAGGTACACAATTGTCTCATCTCCTGGAAGCTAAGAGCTGCATATCTGGAAGTGACCTGTGGAGGGTCAACAACCACAAGGGGAGTCTCAGAAGACTCTCCATGGGTAGACATGCTTCTAGTGAGGTGTAAGTGGTGCACTTACCTGTACTATTTGTTTACCTACTGATCCCTTGCTAAGAGTTGTAGTCAGGGTGTGCTAGTCCCTTTCTACTACAACAGCTGGTTCAGTAGAACTCAGAGTATTTCTAAGCTTGTTATATGTACCTATGGTACCTTATGTGATTTTTCAGATGCTCTCCCTGGTGAGGGGAACTGGGGCTGCGAGCTGCTGAAGACTTTGGAAAATTGCGATTTCAGGCAACTCGATTTTAGCATTTCCTGCACTACATTTGGAGCGTTTTTTAAACTTCTTTTAAAACCGCCGTATTTTACCTTTGGGGGCTGTCAGCTTAAGGGGAATTGAGCTGCAGGTACTCTGGCACTCTTGACACCTACTCTTCCTCTCTTTTCAGCCCAGCCGTTCTTTACCAACATTACTCGGCGGTGGGCGCCATCTTGAGCGAGGCAGGTGAGGTCAGCGCTCTAGTCGCGCCGTCCTCCCGCCCTCCCGTTGTATTTAGGTGAGCCCTTCCCAGCGCTCTGTGCCTTTCAGATGCTCTCCCTGGTGAGGGGAACTGGGGCTGCGAGCTGCTGAAGACTTTGGAAAATTGCGATTTCAGGCAACTCGATTTTAGCATTTCCTGCACTACATTTGGAGCGTTTTTTAAACTTCTTTTAAAACCGCCGTATTTTAACTTTGGGGGCTGTCAGCTTAAGGGGAATTGAGCTGCAGGTACTCTGACACTCTTGACACCTACTCTTCCTCTCTTTTCAGCCCAGCCGTTCTTTACCAACATTACTCGGCGGTGGGCGCCATCTTGAGCGAGGCAGGTGAGGTCAGCGCTCTAGTCGCGCCGTCCTCCCACCCTCCCTCCTTCCTTTAAATGTGCTACCCATCCAGACGGCACAGCGGGCTGGCGCAGCGGGCGCGCCGGTCGCGCGCCGAAGCCGCGCCTAAGCCAAGCCCGTCTGCGCCCGTCCGCGCCAGGATCGCGCCGGGCGTGGGCCATGCTGCCCAAATCCATCCAGTCCTCAGGTATGATTCTAACGCGCTGCTTTCAATGCGCCCGACAACAGCTAGCCATAGCTGTAAAGGCCACTTCCCCACTGATCGTCTCTGGGGCCCATTTGCATGCCGTTTCTGTAAATGGGCATTTCCCCGGGATCCACTAGCGTAATTCCTTACCTACCTCCCCCACCCTCACATAAGCTTGTCACCTTTAACTGCGGACTCATCAACGCCAGATCCTTAGCATGTCATGGTCAAGATATCCACGACCTCATTCTTTCTTACGACCTTGACGCCATTTTCATTACTGAATCCTGGCTAAACGCTGCTTCCAACCCTGACTTGGCAACCGCCCTCCCCCCCGATTTTACCATCTTCAGGCGGGATAGACCCGGCGGTCGGGGAGGGGGGATAGCCATCATCGTTAAGAAATCCTTCGGGTGCCACACATTTGATCTGGCCTCTCTCAAGGACTGTGAGGGCATAGGCTTTGTGATCCAAATCAACTCCTCCTCCTCCTTTTCAGGAGGACTCGTCTACCGCCCCCCTGGGAACGCTACACCTTTTTTGGATTCCCTTGACGAGACCCTCGGATCACTTATGACCCGCTATCCCACCTTCACCCTCCTTGGTGACTTTAATCTTCATTTGGAATCCTGTACAGACCCCCACACCTTAAATTTCCTACATTCACTTGATATTTTTGGCCTCTTTCAACTGGTCACCCCCCCTACTCACCGGGCCGGTCACACGCTCGACGGCATCTGCACAAATTCAGTTTCTCTAGATGTTTCTCCCCCATTACCACAAATATGGACAGACCACTGTTTTATTCCTTTTTCTTTCAAGGCAAAACCCCTATCGTTACGGTACACTAAGTGCCCCCCCACCCCCTTCCCGACCAACTGGAAGAGAGTGGCTGAACGCATTAAGTCGAACCCCCAGCCCCCTGTCCCCCCCCGCCCCACCACTATCGTCGGAGATGTGTCACAAGACTCTAAAAACTTTCATTTGTGGATTGACAGAGTGATCTCTGCCAACTCCAACCCAACCAATCAAAAATCAGTTCAATGCAAAAGAAAGCCCAATGCCCCCTGGTACACCCAGGCCCTCACCGAATGTCATCTTAAGTGCAGGGTTCTTGAAAGAGAGTGGAGGAAAACTTATGATCACACTTCCAGATCCCTATACATCCTGCAGAGGAAACAATACCTCTCCAGTATAAAAAAAGCTAAAAAGGAGTGTTGCGTGCTTATCTAGGTTCCTGATCGATACTGTGACCTTATGCCCCTATTCGGCTATAAATCCATTTATTCCCTATATTGGCATAACCGTTCAAGTGCGATTTTCTGAAAAGTCATCTCTGGCCTCACACGAACAGAGCCACATTCCAGCATGACTCTCTGCTACTTCCTTTGCGACCAATTAGTGCAATGACAGAGCAGCAGTCACTATCTGATATTCCTAGATAACACTCCGAGTTCTTCAACAAGATAAAAACTTAGCAAACCTGGAAATCCCCGCTTGCTATGTTTTGATTAGTAATGGAACTCTAATGAGCAACTGATAACTGTCACTTCCTAGTGACATCTTTAATTGACGTCTTATGTCCAGCAAACTTGCGTCAAACCCGGCACCTGTCAGGTATAAATATTACCAACGTTGCCTTAAGCAATGTGAGCTGTGAGCTACAAGCTACTGTTGCTGATGCTGGCTGCCTGCATGACCCCGTGTTGGTAAATCTAGCACTCTGTCGCTGCAGCCTGCTATCCTGTGGTGGTGAAGCTGCTGATTACCATTATCGCCGCTACAGCGCGAACTATGGTGCAGTACGCTTAAGGAGCTGAACAGCCGTCCTCTGCAAAGACATCCAGCAGATTCCAGCTGCCCGCGGACGCTGTCCCCCCTCCTTCCTCGACGCGCTGAAGAGAGCCGCTGCCTTTCTCGTGCAGAAAAATCCAGTCCCGGCGCTTCCGGTTTACCCTCGCGGGTGACTGGGATATCGAGAGAGACCCCTGAAGGAGATACCAATCCTCCATCATTCTATTCAGAGGTATGGTGTTAACTAAACCCTTAAATGAGAATTCTTGAAACAAACCTTGGCAAAACCAACTTAACTTAAGCTACTTACTTACTCCCCTTTTCACGTGTTAGGCTTAGGTCAGGCACACTGGGGTAGGCTTAGTTAGAAGCACCAGTTGAGTATGTTAGCCTAATGTATATATGACTGTATATATGTTTTATTACTTTTAAACCATTGTATGGCTAAGAAACCATACCAATGCTTTTACAGTTCTATTTCGCAATACTTATCTTACTGTACGTACTTTTTATAATAACAGTTATTGCAATTGTGGCAATACATTTCTCTTGTACGAGAAGAAAGACTGTTCAATAAATGTTAACCTTTATTGATACACGCCCGTCTCTCTATTCTCTACATCTCGTGAAAGTAAACTGCACTAGACTGACTGAGTGAAATACATGTCTATTGTTTCACACGACCCTAGAGATTGACTCTTGATCTGAGGAGCAAAGTTGTCATGTTGCACGGTTGTTGGAAAACTGAATCCCTTCTTGTCTGTGCCAAGGAAGCTGATCACTTCCTATGCAGAGAAGAAAGTTTCCAGTGACCTCTGAGCTAGTTGGTAACACAACCCAATTAAGTTTAGCATAGTCAGTGGAGGCCTGGAATATCTGCAGTTCCACGTCGATACTACTGTTTATGTTATTCCAATGCGCAGGGCCTAGTGGGAAACTAGGAACTACACTACATGGCGCCCAACGTTTGGTAAGGCGATAAACTAACGTAAGACTTATAGAGTAACTCAGCCGTGCATATTTCACAGACCCCTTTCTCCCGTAAATACTCCAATAGACGCCTGGAGTGGGTGAAAGGTTAAAATCCGCCCGACCTTAGTAGGAAGAGATTCCTATGTAAAGCTCCGGTTTATTCAACGTTGAAGGATACAGTGTTCCAAAATATTGTGCACCTAATCTTTGTCTCCTTGGAGACCTACTCTGCAAACCTGCATTTTTTAAAATGTCAGTAGAAAACGGAACCTCTGGGGCCGCAGTAGATGCGACTCAGCAAGGTCCCGAACAAGCAGACCCGGATGCTATTATCATCCCGGTCAACTTAAGAAGATCTATAACTTTAAAACTTATAGAAAACGGACTGACACCTCAGGGTGGTACAGTAATTTTCGTGATAGAGGCTCACGAGTATCGGCAGACAGAGGTATTCTATTCATGGATAAACTTTCCAGCGGCAAACGCTGCAACACAAGAGTTTCACTATTACAAAATAGAGGAACCTCCGGGAGAGTACGCTCCTTTCGAGGAGATTGAAATCCCACTTAAATTTCAAGAGCACCTGCTCTGGTTTAATGGCGCCCTAAAACACAATAATCACATAACCAGGCTCGGTCCACTAGGTAGACCAGGAGCAACGTGGCCGGTTCTAGCCAGCTACACACCACATCCTGACATTGCAAGAATGTCAAGAGAAGAGCTGTTAGTACAGCTAAACACATTAATAAAAATACATAGGCAATTAGTCCAATATGTAATGTGGACTGCAACAGCCCAGCCAGCTGTTAATTCACACCAGCTGACCCCTCATCAGGGAAACACAAATAAAATTACACCACAGAACATACAGTCATGTCTTGGTAAAACACCCGTAAAACGGGAACAAATTCCTTTCTGGTTAGCACAGAAAATCACTCAAATAGAGGCAGTATTTCCTGATACTACCCCTATTGAGAAACACAGAATCTTGACCATCTGCCTTCCTATGGGAATCGCACCACACGTGGAGGACTGTGACACTTGGGGTACAGTCTTTGCTTCCATTTACACAAAAACACACGGTGTGCCGTCTATGGCGGTAATACCAGAAGTGTTAAAACAGATTCAAAATGAATTCGGTCCAGAGCCCGCTTTAAATCTAGGTATGAAATTACTGAAAGACTTCAAGCAGGTCACGGCTATATTATTAGCCAACATAAAGGGAGAAGCAGCATCTGTGGCGATTCGCCAGAAGTTGAGGGAAACAGATATAAAAGATCCTGTTGAGCTTGCAAAAATCATAGAAAAATGCTATGAAGAATTAGGTAGAGACAGCTTGGGTGGAAAACCAGTTAAGCCCCAACTGCTCGAAAATCCTGAAAAATTATTTATTAAAAATAATTTAAACACTCCTAAAAAGAGCTGGGATGGGAATAAACAATCCACTCCCAAGGAAAAAGTTTTCCAGACCAGAGGAAGGTCTCCTCGACGGAGGGAAAGAACTCCGACTCGAGAACGCCAGTCTCCCGAGAGGGAGCCCTCTGAGAAAAGATATAACCTTAGAAATAGAGATAATCTGAAAAAACCTGATAGATATCAAAGTATTGATACACGTCCCTCTCGATCTTTTCCACAGAATTCGGAAAGAAGAGGACGGTCAGACCCAGGAGAGCACACCAAGTCCAAAGACAAGGAACCTGCTCAGAGTAAAAAATCTCAATTTCCTAAAAAGAAGGTAGCCAGTATTAGAGTAATCAACCATGCCGAGAATACTGAGGACACAGTTGAAAAACGGCATTGACAATGTTGGACAGTGCAGCAGAAATCAGTATAGCGCGCAAGAACTTGATGAGTCATCTGGAGACAGTGGACACGAATGAGTACATTCAGGTTGAAACTGCCGACACCAGACTTAGCGAGCCCCATAAAATATACGAAATAACATTGCGTATGGAGGGTGATAAGACTAGGAAAATTAAGGGTCTATTTTGGGATAAGCTCTCAAAAGGCTATGATATTCTGTTAGCTGAAAAAGATTGGCCCCCGGAGTTTGTCAGGGAGTGCCCTCGTGGCGAAGAAGTAATTATGCCTGCCTTCTCGAATCACATACCGATTCATAAAAAATATACATATGCACGGAAATGGGCAGTAGCCCAGGCACCTGCATTATATAAAAATCATGTAGGATGGGATGAGGACTCTCCTCCTCACAAAATCCAACTAAAAAGTGAACCAACTGCCCAACGGCAGTATCCCATAAAGCAAGAAGCTAAAAAACAGGTCAGGGAGATCTTAGATCAACTTGAATACCAGGGGGTGATTGAAACATGCACCTCTCAAATGAACAATCCTTTGTTTCCTGTCTCCAAGCCAGACAATTCATATCGTCTAGTTTTGGACTACAGACATCTTAATACATGTTGCAAAACTTTTGCAGTACAAAACTCGCATAGTGCAGCCCTAATGAATAACATAGTTAGGAAAAAATATAAAACGACATTAGACATATCTAACGGTTTCTTTTGTCAAAACATTGCACCAGAAAGCAGATATTTGACCGCTTTCTCCGCATTTGGGTCGCAGAAAAAATTCTGTCGACTCCCACAGGGGTTCAAGAACAGCCCAGGACTATTCTCAGCTAGGGTAACAGAGTTACTACAAATCTATGATGATGAAGCATTATCTTACGTAGATGATATTTATCTCACAGATGATGACTTGGATACTCACTTGAAAAGAGTGAACACCATCATACTTGGGTTCGCAGCAGAGGGTTACAAATTCAACTTTAAAAAGTCCCGAATTGCCCATCTGACAGTACTGTTTTTAGGGTACGAATTATCAAGTGAAGGGAAAAGCCTAGCGGACAACTTCTTAGAGAAGTGCGCTGTACTCCAAGCTCCAAAACGCTGAAGAATTTACAATCCATTCTAGGTTTTCTGAATTTCGGAAGAACTTACATCCTAAATTACGCAGAGAGGGTTAAACCTCTCTACGAACTAATTAAACCTGATTTTAAACAAATCAATTGGACTCAAAAACACACAGAAATTTTGAGATCACTGCAAACAGACATGTCAGCAAAAACAAAATTAGATACACGTGACAACACGATCGATCTTGTAATCGGAGTCATCCCAGGAAGATGCGGATTCACATACCTAACCTCTAATGAGGGAGAAAAGGTACCAATTTCAATTAAATCTCACTTGTACACACAAGCAGAAAAAACATTCAGTCACACAGAAAGAACTGTGAACGCAGTGCAAATCGCATTAGCAAATGAACGAGAACTAGCACACGGCAAAAGGATTAACATCCTCACAGCGGAATCCGCCTTCGAAGCGCTATTCAGCCCAGTAAACCTGCCTACAGTGTCACTGGATCCAAAATGGATACAGTGCATAGATTCTCTAGGAGCGGAAGACGTGAAATACTATTTCGCCCCGCAATACGAAGAACTGAATGATTTAGAGTATGAAGAAGAATATCCTCTGCCAATCGAAATTCTGCCTCTCCCATTATATGCCTGTATAATCTATACAGATAGCTCTGTACAGCATTTCAACGTAGAGAGAAAATCCTACGATGCAGCATGTACGATCATTAAATGTCGTTGGCTGTGCGGTAAAATCCAACCGAAAATAACAAAAACTGAATCAGTAAAGTACTGTTCGGCTCAAAGAACTGAAATCAGATGTTTAAAGATGGCGCTCGAAAATGCAGAACGCGAATTCCCCACACTTATAGTGTGCGATTCTCATTTTTGCGTCAACTCTTACAACAATAAACTGCAGAGTTGGATCGAAAACAATTACAAAGATGACACAGGTGCCACAATAAAGCATAAAAAGCTCTGGAACGAGGTAGCTCTTTTATACAAAGAACTACAAAAGACTCACGTGATTCACGCACAGAGTCTTCAACGTGATGGCGTTCACGTTGCAGGGAATTCATTGGCTAATACAGCCACCGCGGAAGCAACTAAACCGGCTTCCGTAGCCACAAAAAAGCGTACAGATAAATACATAGACGGGGAAACCATGCTGGCAGTAAAAACGACCGTAAAAGGCGACTGTGCAGCACTACCCGTAAACTATCCACTCAATTATGCATACATAATCGATGCAAACTCCGTTCCTTTTGCTCGAATCCCTGGAGTGGGGGATAGAGTAATTCCAAACACGAACAGGAGAATATTTTTAATAGCAGATGCACATATGGGTTTGGGTCTGAGACACCAAACAATTAAGGTTTCTCTGACTGAATTACAATCAGCATACTGGTGGCCGGGAATGAGTGTAGAACACCAAATATATGCAAACAACTGTGAAAACTGCAATAGGGATCGCAGTAGCGAACCTTGCTACCGGCTACCAGTCAGAAAGAGCGTAACGCTGCCTGCACCCCAACCTGCGTCCTATTAATTAGTTAAGACGAAAAGCACTTTAAAAATGAGTCCTCCAGCACTCGGCTGACGCCTAGAACTGTTATAAAAGATTTGCGAGTCTTTATCGGCACATACGCAATTACCACGTTCCATTCTGACCAGGGTCCTGCTTTCAGCTCTCGAGCTTATAAGGAGGCCATGGCCAGCATGGGAATTGGGTTGCGGTATTCTTGTCCGTCGCATCCCGAAGGGAATAGTGTGGTAGAAAGAAAAAACCGTGACATAAAGCAATCTATAACAGCGAAGGTATTAGGTTCAGGCGCTGGGTGGGTCAAACATTTAATAAGTGTCCAGACTAGTCTTAACAACATGCCAAGAAATTCTCTAAAAGGTTTCAGCCCATACGAACTATTGTTCGGAATTAGAATGCGCGTTCAGGACCTCGATAGTCAGATGTCAGTGGTACAAGAAGAAACAAAGCACTTTGATGTAAAGGATCGTTTGGCTGTTTTACAGGAACTGAATGAAACAAGAAAATAATTAAGCAACATAAAGTTAAAGCAACAGCCAAGTACCACTGACGAAGCACCACCCGCAACAGCCCCAGCAAGGCCTGTCTGGATTCCAAAGATTGGGGATCTAGTCAGAGAAAAGATTGCGGTTAAGAAGGAATTTGGGCCTTCTTACAGAAAAGCAGTACCTGTCTTAGCAGTCACCAGAACAAGATCAGTTGTGCTACCGCGCCTTGCTGGTAAAAAGGAGAACAGAGTCGTGTCTATCGATCTGGTAAAACCACAAGCATGTGGCCTATAATCAACAGTAGGCCCAGTGGACTCCCAAGAAACAACAGAATACCCAAACTTGCAACAATTCAAGAGGTTCAAACTGAAAGACTCATCACATTCGATCAGCCTGCAGTGCACAATGAAGGACTATGCAATAATGCCATGGAACTCGTGCCTCTTGAAACACAGATTGAAACAGTTCGTCAAGAAACAACACCAGTCTACAATGATGTGGCATCAGAAAGTGCTACCGAGAGACAGATTGAAAGAACAATCCCATCAATTGACAGAACTGCCTCTGGTTATTTCATCAACTTCGACAACTTATCTGAAGATCTGAACGACCCCGAAGTGATGCCAGAAACAAAAAAGTCTTTTAAAGAAAAAGCAACAGAACTCTTTCATCAACTGAAGGAAATCTACCTTGTTTCCCCTTGGCTAGAGTTCTGGTTCGGTCTAGGTGTATTTTTCCTCCTGCTTTGGCTCATCATGGTACTGTGTTTGGGAAAATTCATTGAAGGAAAATATATTACAATGGACACAGCAAGTCAGAACATCAACCTAGTCCTGAAACCACACAGATCATCCCACGTGAAGAAAAGAGAACTGTCAACAGTAAATGTCACAGCAATTCCAATACCTGGTGGGGTAGTATGGGAGAAAAGAGACTATGAGATCTATGGTCCGGTCGAAATCCTGAAGTATCCTCATCAACTAAAGGTTTCCTTAAGTGACTTTGTGACACCAAGTACATTCTCTGATGATTGGGACTTTAACAGTATTAATGACATGATGTCTGATTTAGTAATGTCAGCTAGATTCACAGATCATGATTATTTACAAGGTTCATCTAGTTATGAGCAGTTATTCTGTTACACCCACTATGGGGATCATTACTTGCATAAATCTGCACAGCCTAGAAATGTTTTTATGTATAATCAATGGGAACATTGTTCTACACCACCTAAAAGCAGTTCTAAAGCATTTTTTGAGAAATTCAAATATTTTTCAGGGTTTAACACCAGTGATGCAGAAACGTTTTATTATAAACTGTTAGAGAAAACAGGAATGAAAACAATGCTGACAAATTCTAAATTGATATATTCAGAAGCATTTTATGACAAAATGATGACATTTGGTTTTGATTATTGGAAAAATAATATTGAAACGAAAACAATTTGGGGTACAAAAGACTGGCAGGTGCAAGGCATAGAAGCACTATTTAGAACCTGCATGATACCAGAACAAATGTTGTTTTTAAATGACACAATACACCAAACATCTTGTCTTGGCCTAGCTAAGATCAAAGACCTTAAAACACCGTCTATACCAAAGCCAATACCTGAAAATGTAACCGCAGATATTGAGTTAGGCGTGTCACAAATTTTACATTTCAACAGAACACATCCTGATTGGAAAAAGTGGTTAATCTGGCCTACTGACACAAACAGCTGTCAAGATAGATTCCTGAATAAAACACAGGGTTTAAAAATGACCAGATTAGACTCAAGATATTCCCAGAGACAACATCCAGGGATTATAACAACATACAGTGTAGGGAAGCTCTGCCTTGAATGGCTAACAACATCCACACTGGCTGAAATTAAGCAACACTTGTCTTTATTAAAAGATGGTGCTGATTTGCGCGATTTCATTCTTGGACCACGCAAACAGCGTCAAAAGCGTTTCATAGCGACCAGTATCTATGCTGCTTACAACGAGGCTTGGAAAGTAAAGCAAATTGAAACTGCTGAAAAAATACGAGAAATTGATCGTATTAATTTGGAGAAATCACTTTCTGTGGTAGACAATGGGTTAACGACTCTGTCTTCCAGAATATATTCGTTGGACAATATTGTATCCTCTGCCTTTGATGTGATAGACAGAGATTTGCTAATGTTACAACATGGCCAGTCTCAATTACGCTCTATTATAGAACTAGGCTGGACGCTGCAAAACCTTCGTTCAGGCTATGTGCCTTGGCGTTTAATCAACACAACGTCATTATTTTCCAGTTTTAACCTTACTGATAAACAGATCAGTTTGGCACAGAAAGGAGCAGACTATACAATCCTGAGCATCGAAAGACTCGAGAGATTACCATTGAAAATGTCAGAGAGTCCTGTCATTGAATGGATAATACACGGAATTATCACAATTCCGATAACAACTTTCCGATTTAAAAAGTGCCTTGAATACATACCTGCTGGCCAGTATGAACAATTGGGTAAAGGATATGTAAAATCCGAATGGAAATTACCATACACTCATTCTTGCTGTAGTGACAGCGACAAAAATATATTTCTTAGTGGTGAGAACTGTAAACATTCACTAAGCAGTATACTTTTGTGTCAGGGTATTAATTTACACGGAGCATGTGATGGGAATTCAAACAACCTTTCATGCCACCAGCTAGTCACACCTGCAACTCAGATAGAGCCCTTCTTTATGCAACTCGCAAACGGGAGTTACATTCTTAGAACGGATCACAGGTGTTGTGGCCTCGCGCCAGGGACAAGTTATCTAGTACATGTTACGTCCATGGTCAAATGCTGTATGCAAGCATTGTTCCCGAGCGGGCCTCCAGACATAGTGACTCCCCTCTGGCCTCGTCTGAATCTCTATTCTATACGAATTGATACATTAAGCAAAATGAAATCTGTGCTTTTACAGACAACAGTGCCTATAACGTCATCTAAAGAGACGTATGATCTTCTAGTCGCAAGGACGGCTACTGAAGTCCATGACCTTTTATCAACAAATTGCCCCGTGCATTTCGTAGAAATATTCAGCCAACTCCTTAACATGTCTAGTGCAACAAGCATCCCAGGCATATTTAAGACAGTTTTTACGGGACTGCTAACACCCTTTCAGGCAATTTTGGGAATCTTTCCTAATTTTGTGCACTCCATTTTTGGCGGCATACCACTATTTTTGGGACTCGTTGCAGGGATTCTATTTTTGACCCTCCTGCTACGTTATGGCAAGCCTCGGCTCAGACATAGCTCCCATGGGAATGGAAGAGACAATCCTAGCAATGCGCTACAGGGACAGGATAACTGACGTCCTCGGATTGGCCAGGCTGAGAGATCTAAACATGACCTGGTTCCTTTCATTCAGACCGATATGGCAAAATTGCATTTTACCTGTGCTACGGTGTATGCTTTGCGGCGATGAATGCGTGTTGGACATCTGTCTTTCACTTCCATCAGCAGTACCAATGGACGTCGATACTTTGCTCAGTCCAATAACGGCTCACGCATTGTGTTGTCCCCAGCGGCTACCAATCCTGATGACGGCATTTGTGGAGACTCCTGTACTACAGCCAAGTGGTAACAGTGGAGCGAGTGACAAAAGCAACATCATCCAGGTACAACGTGCTGTGAGCATTGGTGGTCCTGCCTTCGATGACAGCAATCATTCTCACACCTGCCAAGTTACAGCGCTATCTAATTTGGTTGAACTATCACCTGAATTTGTAGACCAATTCTTTGAGAGCCTGTCTGATACGATGTTCTCACCCACAGAGAAACAATAACTTTTAGAAGCTTTCCGACACACAGCGTTCCCATGAACTCTGAATTCGGCCTTCAGTTTTGATCAACAAAAACTGCCAGGAGCTTTGGAAATCTATTTTCTTTGAATTGGACAATTTTTCTAATATTGACCTTTTTTTTTGGCACGAACAATTCTTTGCTTAACGTAAAAACTATTCTTAGAGAACAGAAGCTTCACACTTCTATTTCTAAACACATCTAGAGACATAACAACATAACACCAGCTTCTAGCACACATGTTATTACAATGCATTTTTATGTGATGATTTATCTCGCATTTCTTCTGTCAGAGATACTTCATGTGTAATTCTCTATGCATAATCGTTCATTGATTTCATATGCAATAATTTTTGAATGATTACTATGCTTTAAAAAACGTACAGTACCTAAATTCCATGTATTACAAGTACGCCTATTTCGAATGCATTTATGTATTTTGGGGTGGGCAATGTTACACATGCATCTAATTGCTTAGTTTTAGTGATTTTGATGGACATGAAAACGTGGAGTGGGTGTTGCGTGCTTATCTAGGTTCCTGATCGATACTGTGACCTTATGCCCCTATTCGGCTATAAATCCATGTATTCCCTATATTGGCATAACCGTTCAAGTGCGATTTTCTGAAAAGTCATCTCTGGCCTCACACGAACAGAGCCACATTCCAGCATGACTCTCTGCTACTTCCTTTGCGACCAATTAGTGCAATGACAGAGCAGCAGTCACTATCTGATATTCCTAGATAACACTCCGAGTTCTTCAACAAGATAAAAACTTAGCAAACCTGGAAATCCCCGCTTGCTATGTTTTGATTAGTAATGGAACTCTAATGAGCAACTGATAACTGTCACTTCCTAGTGACATCTTTAATTGACGTCTTATGTCCAGCAAACTTGCGTCAAACCCGGCACCTGTCAGGTATAAATATTACCAACGTTGCCTTAAGCAATGTGAGCTGTGAGCTACAAGCTACTGTTGCTGATGCTGGCTGCCTGCATGACCCCGTGTTGGTAAATCTAGCACTCTGTTGCTGCAGCCTGCTATCCTGTGGTGGTGAAGCTGCTGATTACCATTATCGCTGCTACAGCGCGAACTATGGTGCAGTACGCTTAAGGAGCTGAACAGCCGTCCTCTGCGAAGACATCCAGCAGATTCCAGCTGCCCGCGGACGCTGTCCCCCCTCCTTCCTCGACGCTCTGAAGAGAGCCGCTGCCTTTCTCGTGCAGAGAAATCCAGTCCCGGCGCTTCCGGTTTACCCTCGCGGGTGACTGGGATATCGAGAGAGACCCTTGAAGGAGATACCAATCCTCCATCATTCTATTCAGAGGTATGGTGTTGACTAAACCCTTAAATGAGAATTCTTGAAACAAACCTTGGCAAAACCAACTTAACTTAAGCTACTTACTTACTCCCCTTTTCACGTGTTAGGCTTAGGTCAGGCACACTGGGGTAGGCTTAGTTAGAAGCACCAGTTGAGTATGTTAGCCTAATGTATATATGACTGTATATATGTTTTATTACTTTTAAACCATTGTATGGCTAAGAAACCATACCAATGCTTTTACAGTTCTATTTCGCAATACTTATCTTACTGTACGTACTTTTTATAATAACAGTTATTGCAATTGTGGCAATACATTTCTCTTGTACGAGAAGAAAGACTGTTCAATAAATGTTAACCTTTATTGATACACGCCCGTCTCTCTATTCTCTACATCTCGTGAAAGTAAACTGCACTAGACTGACTGAGTGAAATACATGTCTATTGTTTCACACGACCGTAGAGATTGACTCTTGATCTGAGGAGCAAAGTTGTCATGTTGCACGGTTGTTGGAAAACTGAATCCCTTCTTGTCTGTGCCAAGGAAGCTGATCACTTCCTATGCAGAGAAGAAAGTTTCCAGTGACCTCTGAGCTAGTTGGTAACACAACCCAATTAAGTTTAGCATAGTCAGTGGAGGCCTGGAATATCTGCAGTTCCACGTCGATACTACTGTTTATGTTATTCCAATGCGCAGGGCCTAGTGGGAAACTAGGAACTACACTACAGGAGTTCTTTACCACAGCCATAGAGGAAGCCAAACAGAAACAACATACTATTTTTAATATAGTCAAGTCCTTTACCCACCCCAAGGCCCTGGCGCTCGAAATCCCTCCATCCCAAACCCTCTGTGACCAAATAGCTGATTTTTTCATCGAGAAAATCAATAACATTCATAAGGATTTCCCCCCCTCAATCCACATACAAGATGCCGACACTACTTCACCCTCGCTGAGTAACTTCACAACAGTTTCTCTGTCACAAACACAGAAGGCTATCATGACCTGCAGATCGGGAGCCCCCACGGACTCCTGCCCCCCGATCATTCTCCACCATCTCATTGAGGCCGTCAAAACCTCAATCAATGCCATTGTAAACGAATCCCTTGACTCAGGCATTGTCCCCGCTGAATGGAAGAAGGCCATAGTTAAGCCCCTAATGAAAAAACAAAACAAATCCCCGACTGACCTATCTAACATGCGCCCAATCTCCCTACTCCCAGCACTAGGCAAAATCACAGAGCAGCTAGTTCACGAGGAATTAAAAGTCTTTGTGGAAAACAATCACATCTTGCACCCACAGCAATCAGGTTTCCGACCTGGCCACTCCACCGAAACTGCACTGATTGAGCTATCGGACACTATTAAGTTCTTTCAGGATGAGGGAAGACAGGCTGTGCTCATCCTGCTCGACTTAACCGCAGCTTTCGACACCATCTCACATGCCATCCTCATTAACAGACTGCGTGAGATCGGTGTGTCGGGTATTGCTTTAACATGGATAACATCATTCCTATCCAATAGATCTCAAACTGTTTCTTTAGGCCCCTTTCTCTCCGGCGAAAGATCCACTACATCTGGTGTGCCCCAGGGTTCCATACTTAGCCCTCTCTTCTTCAATATATACATGGCCCCCCTTCTTACACTGATTGAATCCCACGGTATCCTCGTAACTTCCTATGCTGACGACACTCAGCTTGTCGTCACCATAGATAAAAAACACCCTGATGCTGCCCTGAGATTTCAGAATTGCCTCTCCCAAGTCTTTTCTTGGCTCAACTGTAACCACCTCAAGTGCAATAGCGCCAAAACCGAAATAATACCCTTAGGCAAAGACATCCTCTTCTCCCCAAAAGACTGGTGGCCTCAAAACTCTGAAGCACCACCGAGTGCGGTCTCCTCAGCCCGCAACCTAGGGGTCCAATTTGACTCGTCCCTCAGCTTCGACGAGCATGTGCGCATCACTGCAGGGTGTTGTTTTAGTCTGATCAGACAGCTGAAGAAATTCTTCGACTTCCTTCCCATCTCAGCCAGGAAATCAGTCGCGGTGGCTCTGATCCTATCCCGACTGGATTATTGTAATGGCCTCTTGGCAGGAATAAAGAAGTCCTCCCTCAAGAAACTGCAAAGCGTCCAACACGCAGCGGCCAGGCTCGTTCTTAAACTCCCAAGAAGGTCCTCGGCCTCTGCAGCCCTTAACACTCTCCATTGGCTGCCCCTCCACAAAAGAATTCTTTTCAAGCTTCTCGTCACGGTCTTCAAATCCACCAGGAACACTGGCCCCTCGTACCTGGTTAAGCGCTTTCTGCGCTATATTCCATCGCGCTGCTTGAGGTCAGCAGGAGCCAACTTGGTTACTGTACCTCGATTAAAGCTAAAAACGAAAGGTAGAAAAACCTTCTCATTCCTGGCGGCCAAGGCTCGGAACGGTCTCCCCCCCCAACCTTAGGCACGCCCCCACAGAAAGCCTTTTCAGGAAACTTTTGAAGACCTGGATCTTCTCTCAGCCTGACCCATCGGTCCTCGCAGCCATCTGATCCACGCCTCCCTTTGCTGGTTCTTCTGTTTGCTCAGCGCCAAGATGCTCCTTCCGGAGCGATAGCTGTGCTATACAAATATCAATAAATATCAAATATCAAATATCAAATATCTCGGATTATATTTGGTAAAAACAACAGCAAGCTCAAATCCCAACCGCTGCACACCAATGTGAGAAGTTGGCCTGATATATGATGCTCACTAGTTCTAGTGATCACCTTGTATCAGTCCTAACAACCCTTATGGTGATTGGTTGTAAGTCAACCTTATAGACCAGCTATCCTAGTAGCGGTCTTTAGGCTAAACTCTTTATGGCATGTGAAGCCAGCTGTTTTACCACATATAACCTTTGAATACCAAATGAAAAGGACACCACACAGGCAGTTATGAAAATAAACAGATATTTATTAACTAACATACACCTCTGAACTCTTTATGAGGTCAGAGGGCTAAGCACATGACAATACTCAAAAGGAAATACGAGTTCGCACAATATTTACAAGTGCGCCCTAGGGGCACGGCAAACCATATACTCAAAACAATGGAATGCGAAGGAGGAAAGTACTGTAAGGGAATCCAGAGGCTGGAGGATCGCTGGGACTACGCTACAAGCTAGGTAAGTAAGGAGCAGGAGGCCCACGGGACTCACGTGTAGAGAGGAAACTCTCACGCGGGATGCGTACCAACGTCTATGGATCGTACAGTTTAGAAAGTTACGGATTCCGGACGTACCCGGCTGGATGGAGGGAAAACAACAGTGGACCTGAACACTAGGATAGTGTACACAGGCTTCAGCACCTAGAAGATTTAGTTACCTAACCCACAGGCTGCGGGTGCATAGGCCTGAAGTTGCGTCGGGTTTGCTGCGTTGACCCCGCTGATGCCTGAAACAAGGAGTTGCTGGCAGGCAGCCAGATGGAGGAGTCCGGTGGTTCCAAGGATGGAACTTAGAAGAAGGAGTCCTGAAAGGTAAGGGGACAGAGTCTCGGTCACTAGCCAGTGACGGTGCTGGAACCAGGAGGGAACCAGATGCTGTCGCCGCAGTCAGGTGAAGGAAGGGTTGCTTCTCTCTGTAGCTGCGCGGACCAGGAGCTGCTCTTCTCAACCAGGCTGGATGCACGAGCTGTCCCATGTAGTCTGCTGCTGTTGGCTGTGTCGGATCATCGATCGGGACAACAGGCCTTGGCTAATGCAAGCCACGCGGTGGAACAAAGATGGCGTCTGGTGCGGACCAGGAGGGTCCGGGGTGCTTCTCTTTTACAAGGAAGCATCGGCCAGTCTGGGGGACCAGACCAGCAGTGTTGGTTTCTTCAGATCGTCATCTCGGAGGTCACGAGCTAGCCGGCAAGTGACCAGACAACAGGACAAGCAGCAACCAGGCAAAAGGGCCCCACGCAGATCTCGTGGATGCTGGGGGGCTGGTCTTTGATGCAGGAGCTGCGTCGGTGTGGGGCTTCTCAGTCCCCAATGCACTCACTCGAGGATCCCTCGGCGGTTGTGCTGGAAGCGCTGTGCAGGTTTTCACAAGATGGCCGTCTCCAGGTTGCTCGTCGCACCCATGGGTCTCAGCTGTGCTGTGTATGTGGGTAGAGGTCAGAGAGGTCTGGAGGTCCGGGTCTTGAGGAGCTGCGTCGTCGGATTCCGGGATGGAAGGACTTGCAGCAAACTGCACAGGAGCTTGATGGTGCCTGCGAAGCAGGATGGTCACTCCCTGACCATAGGGGAGATTCTTCAGTCTTCTGGATTCAGAAGGTCGAAGGTCAAGAGTTCTTCGTGGAAGTTGTCAAGATTAATCTAATTTGGGAAGGGGGCCCGCTCCTACCTTTATCCTAAGAAAAGGGGCTGGCACGCGACTAGGTCCTGCCCATGGGTGGGACCAGGAGGGGGGTGGTTACGGTTACACCCCTCTCCTTTGTCCGGTCTCTCCCCAGCTCAGGGGCTGGGGTGCCCCTGGAACTGGTTTGAGCCGGCATATGCACAGTGAGCACCGGGGTGCCACTTGCAGTCACCTTCCTCTCAGCCCTGCCTACCTGGGATACACAAAATCCTGTCTGGGATGTTGCTGGCACCGCCCCTGACAGGAAACCCTTTGTCTGAGCCCTCCTTGCTGGAAGGACTCCCAGCAGCAGGAGGTCACTCTTTCCCCTTCCCTCCCTCTGTGTTGGATTCTTTGTGTTTACTTAAATATGGGCATCAACATTGTTAATTATATCCGGCGTAGGAGGACGCCGCCGGAGCAGTGATGATATCAAAAGCATACCTGAAATGCGCCTGCGCATAATCGTCAGCTCGGGACCGCGCATGTGCAGATGGCAAGCGCCGTAGTAGTGATGTTATCGACAGCGTCCCTCCAATGCGCATGCGCGTGGACATCACTAGGGAACAGCGCATGTGCAGAGGGCAAGCGCCGTAGCGGTGCTGTTTTAAGTGGAAATTCCAAGAAATGCGCATGCGTATAGACCATAGTGGAAGGGGAAACAGAGCATTCAAATTGGAAGCACCCGATCACCTCATGAGTGCATTATTTAGTAGTAGTGTCATAATCAGGGCGCCTATTTTCATGCCAATCGCTGTTTTAGAAAGGATGGAGTTCAGAGTTAGATGTAAGTTATGAGGCCCAACAACAACATGATAAAGGTCATTACTAGCATTCATACCCATGGTGGTGACAAATGAGAATGAATGCCGGTAAGCACACACATTTTCGATCCAATGTCGTCAGGTGTATGCCCGCCCTCTATCAAACCAAGTTTTTAGAGGGCGAGGACTGGTCAATGATGAAGCATGACACCCGGTGGTGTGTGAGACCAGTCCTTCACTTTTTGTGAGATGCCAGCACTCACAAAATAACACTTCACTTACACTAGTAACATTCCTACTGGTAGCGGTTCATTGTGGTAAACAGTTTCTGTTGGAGGCTGCCGTCTACCAGTACCCCGTGCCTCTGGTTCCCCTAGTCCAGATTTATCTGGTCATTGTGGTTACATAAAAAGAAGACCCTCACAACTACTGAGAACTTGGACCTGTGAAAGATTGAGAAGAAGAACTAGCCTGGTGCCAGAAGGACTGCACTCCTGCTTGAAGGACTGTCTTTCTGTCTCGGAAAGGAAGACTGGACATGCTTACCTTGATCCACGGCTGCCTACAGTGACTCCAAGGGTCAATTGGCTGAACTCATGTGTGAGTTATAGGGAAACAACAAGCTTGCAGAGTCCTCCCTGCAACTGCTCAGCTGACCGCTAATACTGGACCTGCCTGAGTCCTGCTGTTGGCCTCTGTGTCCTGAGCCCCAAGAGGTGCCCCATAGACCTGGACCCTTGGCTGGCATCACTGAAGGTTCCATCTAAAGTTAAAGGGGAAAATCTTGAGGTTTGGGCTCCTGGTGACCGCACATTAGCTCGTTCACACCAAAACTCTACTCCCCATGACTATTGCCAACGTGAAGCTTTGGTGAGACCAGTTCTTCACGCTAACAGGTCCATCTGTGATTACCGGCACCGCAAGACCTTCCCTGCATGCCGGCAGCTACTATTTGCACTGATCAACCAATGCGAGGGTCCATTGACAACTGGCTCTTCACTATACAGCCAGGGGCGTAGCATGATCAATAAAATTAGGGGAGTTGAGATTAAGATTTTCCAACAATTACTCTCGCATGTAATGTTAAAAACATTATATGACAAGCAGTGTGCATGAAAGGGGCTAAAGGGGCAGTAAAAAAGAAGCCAAATCCAGATTGGTAGGGGTAAGCAGTGAGAGAAAACACAATATTTTGTCAAAGAATTTCAAAATAAAGAGGGAGAGTGTGTATAGGTTTTTGTCTGTGTGAGTATAAATGTCCCTAGTGAAATCCGACAAACACCTCACCATACCCGACGGAAAGCACCTGTTCCCAACTAATTACCAGAAAATAAATTTATTAGGGTAGTGTGACTCCTCAAACATCCCCCTGAAGCGATACCCCTGGCTACAGCAATGACCGTCTATGACATTTGACCTGCGTTTGCGTTGAAAACCTCCTCCTCCTGGCCTTCTTCAAAGTAACAGAAATGTTTTTGCCGGACTTAAGAAGGTAACTCTAAAAAACTAAACGTTTTTGTTTCATTTTTTAAGGGCTGGTAGTGGTCCCTGAGACCACTGCCTGCTCTGAAAAAATATTACACACCCATTCACAAAGGAAGGGACGCCCTTGGAACGCCCCTTCCAAATAGCAAGTCACTAACCCTATTTTGCGAGTCGCTATATATTAGCAACTTGCAAAATAGGGTTAGTACATGGGCAACAGGTTTTTTGTGTGTGCAAACGGGTCTAAAACGCATTTGCGCATGCAAAAAACCTTCGTACATCTGGCCCTTATTCTATATTTCTGAATCGGTTTGCACTTTTATTGTGTGGAGTTTTCACATTATTGCTGATTGTGAGCTGCACTAATACTTAACACATTGCCTCTAAGATAAACCTGACTGTAGTGGCGTAACTAGAACTTTTGTCACCCAGGGCTGACCCTGAGCTCGACACCCAGTGAAATGTGGTGCAGGTAAAAATGGGGGGTGGGTGGCTGGAGTCCACAGACAATGACGAGGGTAACAAACATTTACAAAAACAAAATCACTTACCTTGTGCTCGCCAAATTGCTCACCTCATGTGAAGTGCCGCCGCCCCCAAAAACGTGCGGCCACCCCACCCCGCACGCTATGCCACTGCCTGACTGCTTTTGTGCCAAGCTACTAGAGGTTTAAGCAGAGGTAATTTAGTGACTTTTGTGGTTCAGCCTGACGAGGAATGTAGTTGCTTGAGTGGGGCTTTCATTCTCCTCAACCAAAAACTCATTTTCTTACAAATGTGTACTAATGTATGACTCTTCTATGCGTATTGAATTTTTGTATTTAAGTTAAAACAAAAAATGCTGTGCTCCACACAATATTTGGTGATTTTGAAAAAGTACTGTCAAAGGTTGTAGTTGGAAGTCTAAAGATGGATCTATCCAAGAATTCTCTAGAAGAAGTCTCCAGCCTTTGACTGTCTGTGGCTTAGTTGCTAAAAGATGACTGTCAGGGAGAAGGGCTCATTCTCAAGACTGAATACATATTTTGGGGATACACATGAAAAGATCTAAATATTGATTAATAGATAATAACTTGGAAGTGCTTGTTGATGGCTTCGTATCTGACGTGGACCACTGGAGGAAAATCCTGCTTTGGGAAGAGTTTACCTTTTCAAAATGATATTGTTACCACGTACATGCTCCAGAATACATGATCTCAGATAAGTACTACTTAAAAATGTAAAGCTTTGTTTGCTTCCTGCTATGGGATGGTGGCCCCACTCGAATAGTCCTAGCAACACTACACAGAAGTGTTTACGATGGGGGCATAGCACTACAACATATTTAGAAATGTTACTAGGGCTCACAATGATCTGTTAACAATGAGTGGGTGTTCAGCATCCTAAATGAACCATCTACAATAGGGTGAAGGGCTAAAGGCACAAAGGGCCAATTAGGGGAGATAAATGGTGGGAGAACACCCAGCAGTTGCCCACACCACATGGCCATAGTGACTAAAATCTGGCAGATGATGAAGCACAGAATGGGTTGGGAAGGCATAAGGACTCTTGACACCCCACTGTGGGATTCCACTGGACTAAAAGAACTGTGGAGGGTTTTTGAATATGGGGTTTGATAGATATGTCCACAATAGGAGACATTTGGGGCACAGAACTTCTTAAATCCCACATCAAACTAAAAGAAGAATATAAATTATGAGACAACCAATATTATAAATATTTTTACATGGAGCACACACTACATGAACACTCTCTACACATCCAAGAAATTAAATGTGTATCCCCTTTGGAACATTGGGTACTGTTGAGATCATTGCACAACTATTCAATATCCCTGGTACACAAAGCCATAGTTAACAACATACAAAAGCCACTCATTGAACTGGGATGAATAAGGACCAAGTATAAAGAACCACTGGAAGATGAAGATTGGATGGAGGCGTGCCAATATCCACGGGTGGTAGCCATTGAAGCTGGGTTAAAAATAGTGCAACTTAAGATACTAAACCGGGCATATTACACTAGAGTACAACTATTAAAATTTCAGAGAGTAAGTGCTTCAGGGAACGTTGAGGGTAGGTACCTTTGAGCATGCTTGGGGTGAATGCCCTGAAATACAACCTTTTTGGGAAGGGGTTAGGAACCAGAGTTATGTACAATGGTTTTTGAAGTGCCAGTAGAGATGGCGTGGTTGGATATATGGAAAGATAGTTATGATTACGCCAAAGTTTCTAGATATACACATTTGTGATTTGACTATGACAGTAGCTAGAAGGAACATTGCAAAGCAGTGGTAGGTGGCGGAAAAAGCACCCACCTTTGATACGTCAGTAAAAATCTAGACTGGTGTGTGAGCGCCAAGATATGGGTGTATGAGGTACAAGGATGCCCTAAGAAGTTTAAAGGCACAAGGGCTAAGGCCCGTAAAAAAGCAATATGATGTATTATTGTCTCTGTACTGCTATAGGATACAAACAAGTTGAAAAAACATGCGTAGATTAATTATGGATATTTATGGAAGGCACTGAATGTAAAAAGAAAGTGTTTAATAAATCTATGATTGTTGAATTGCAGTGAATATTCAAAGCTAATAAAATAGGTTTTAAAAAAAGACTAGATAAATAGATGTGGGGTCTGGGCGCTCTGCTCATGCATTTGAGGAAATACTATCTGTTGATTCATTCAATGTTACTGAAGCATTAGGATTGAGAGGTGTCAACTCTGTCACTTACCTGACCCCCAAAATAACTTGAAGTATGGTGCAGAGTCCTGAAACAAAGAAGGTGGTACTGATGATGTGGCTTTGCCTCAGGGGGTCATGCGTCAGGCACAGCTCTTTGGACAAGATCAGCGGTATGGACAAATTGCCACCCAGTGCAGTTAGGTAGTGCTGTGGAATAGAAATCGGATATAAGTCAATGTGACGCAAAATCCAAATCATGTAACTATCACAGCCCAGCACCTCCATTTGGAAGCTGCTGCAAGGACAAAAGATTGTCCTACTGTTTAATAAATTAAGTCCATTCAGTTCTGGGGAACAGAGTTACAGGTGGTTCTGAAATACTTGAAAATGCCTTTAGTTTGATAATGGAAACCCACAGTGTTGCCCCACCTCACACATTATATTGTAACCATCCAAGGGTATTTGTTCCATTAGGAGAGCAACACCTTGACCACAGAACTCAGTGGTACCACCTACACTTTCAAGCGTGTGTCCGGGATCCGCCCTAAGTTAAATAAAAGGGTAACGACGAGAAAAGACATTGATAACACTTGCATCTCCTAAACACTGAATGTAATTGAATAAAACATTTCAGTACATTACTGGTTTAATTTGATTTTGACCGTATTAGCGTTCGTGGCTGCACTATTAATATTGTTTTATATTCTGAGGAATTCTGGAGGGGAAGCTATCTGCTGGCAGGTGGTGCAACCAGCGAATTATACTTAACACAGGCCCCATAATTTACGTATAGTAACTGAGTGGCGTTAGGGTGCAAAGAACCTCAACATTATATATCATCAATTTCCAGATTACCACAGTTTAAAAAGCACAAATTGCCATATAAATTTCAACATTTGCCAGGTATGTAAAAAGGCACGTTATTCCAACAGGTAAAACACAGTTTCCACGCCAAAATAGCTGCCCCAAAACAGAGGAACTAACTGGCAGAAATAAACTTACACTTTTTTTGGGTACTCACAAACCACAAAGCTTAATTTACTAATAGTAATGTTACGACTGCGGAGAGTCCGCAGTCAGGACGGAAACCTACACACATAAAGAGAGGCAATTTTAGTGCAGGCCTCCACTGTTTGGTTTAGGGCCAATTGCTATTATCTCAGAATCCACGGGCCCTTTGCTACGTCGTACTTATTTAACATTTGCACATACCCTCCTGGGACCATTATCAGATGCTTCGGCTTCAATGCACTATCCTACTGGGATGACACTCAGCTGATCCTCTCCCTCAGAAGACAGGGACAAAGTTCTGGCACACCTCTACCTCTGTATGCCACAGACTGAAAAATGGATGAGTTGCAACTGCTTAAAACTTAATAGAGACAACACAAAGATTGTCTTGTTTAAGAAAAGATCGACCCTCCAGTCTGAAGCGTGGTACCCAAAAGAATCGGGCCCTGCCCCTCAGCAGCACAATCTGTAGAAACTTGGAAATCATTTTCGACGGTCAGTTTTCGAGGGCTGATCAGAACACTTCTTTCTCTGCCACGGTTTCAACATCCTCAAGAGGATTAAAAAACATTCCAATGTTTTCCAATGGACGCTAGGAAGCCATGCAAGCTCTCATTACCAGTAGGTTACTTTACGGATTTGCGCCTTATATAGACATTTCTTCCCGCCGTTTTAAGATGCTTCTGGTGGTTTAGATCCTTGGCTGTCAGGCTAGAATTGAACCTTCCCCTCCACACCACTGAATCCAGCCACCTGCACACCCTCCGCTGGCTCCCCATCCAAAATCTGGCACGCCTATACAGCACACCACAACTTAGGCCCTCAGCAACAGAATCCATTTCCACAATCTATCCAGACTGCTCCAGCTTGCTTCTCTCTTACTTGAATGCTCCCCTGATCTTTGCACCAGGTCCTGAAGATGTTCTTCCTCCTACCTTGCCCCCACTGCCTGGAACAGACTTTCCCTGCCCGTCTTCTATGCCAGTTCCCTACTCATTTTCAGAAAGAATCTCAAAATGCAGCTGTTTTAGTCCTCTGCCTTCTTCAGGCTTCACTTAACAATGCAACCCCTTGGATTTGCACCAGGATACCCTCTGGTCATATTTGCATGCTATGAACTCAAATAACTTAACTTTGCAAGACTAACTAGACCCAGCCCATATAGCTTGTGTCCAAACGGTACTCATAAGCACACCTAGAACATGCGAAGCGCCGCAATTACCCACCAGTTTTAGTACATACAAAATGTTATTTTCCTATACTACCCTTTTACATTTTTCCAGAATTTCCAGGGAGATACTCAAAGTGCATTTTGTACCAATTCGATTAGGACTTCTTGTATATGCAGCATGTTTGATATCCCCTTTTTCTTAACTGAATGCAGACAAAGCATTGGAAATGTTACCCTTTTTGCCGTCCCATGTACATGACTCATGCTGGCCTCCTGCTGTCATTTCCTGCCTCACCTGAACGCCAAGGAAGATGCACAAGTGCCATGGTGGTGTTTCAGTCACTCCGTACAACATCTTGTTGTGGCTGGCATCTTTGTGTGAGCCTTTGTTGTCCTTTTCAGGCAGCTCAGTGCTACTGTCACTGCACTCAATGACCACACAGTTATGGTTTCCATCCTCATTCTATGATGAAAAAAGTGTAAACTCTATTAGGAAGAGGTGAAGCTTGGTGCAATGAAAAGACATCTGTATGAACTGATTTCTTAGATCCATTATTCATGTAAAATGAACACCCACCTTTATAGGAAACAAAGGGAATAAGCCTGATACACCTTCTAGATGAGTCAAAATAAGGTGGTCAAGGATCGCAGAATATCTTCAAACCATAAAATGCAGTCTTTTAATTTCCAAAGGTTGACAGGATCACTCATTGTTCATACACCAATGAAGGACAGAAAGCTTACTTCAACATTTTATGTATTTCAGCAAAGTCTTAACCCTAAAAACTCACTCAAAAAACCTACAAAAAATCCACCTTTGATCAAACAAGCACCTCTTTCAAAGCCAACTTTATGTAGACTGGCAAAGGATACTTGATCAATGTTTGAACCATCCTTTCAATCAGTAACTCAGGAGTATGACTTGTTACCAAAAGGTAATATACAACACACCTCTAGCCTCTTTTCAGTAAATATCTTATAGCTTTATAGCCCACCGTAGTGGGTTATACCGGTTATTAAAAGGCCCACTCCAGCGTTAAAGGCCCGAGCCGAAGGACATCTTAAGTGTTAAAAACTGAATAGTGTTGTGAATCATCATTTATTGATACATGCTTAGGCAATTAATTAATGTCTTCAAGTTATACTACATGCGTCTTTAATTGCTTTAGAGCTCTAGGTTCTACCTCTAGACTATGGTATACCATATGTATGTCAATATTTTTACATCTAGTTTGTGGAGTCTAATTAACACCCCTTAAAATCCTAAACACTTTAACAGACAAACTATAAAGATTTTCAATTAAAGGTTGATTCACTTTAAAGTTCCAGTTTAGCCCATCATGCTTCTGGGGTACGGTTCCATCATATCGAGAGGAACGCCTTTATGAGGCATCAACCAAGGATGAAGAGTCGCTTATCAGATTGCTACCCCTAGATTGCACAAGATGAAGGGCCTCTCTTTGGTAATTCGGTTAGTGCCTCTTCAAAACAATTTCCTCGCTGTCAGCAACAGTGAGGAAAACCATAACACATGCAGGAAACCTCAAATGATGGAACTTGCCCACATTTTATTTGCTTAGTACATTCAGAAATAGAACCTCTAAGCTTATGAATGCCATTTTTTGCAAGCAAATAAACAAGCCTGTGAGCAGATTCTGGCCTCATGCATTACTTACTCTGAAATATGGGTAGTTGGGGACATCTCCATTGAAAAAAAATCAATTGCCCAAGAGAAGGTTTCAAACAGCCAAAAGACACGATCTTTAGTTGCAATTTTTTTTAAAGTTTAAGTTTATTGAGAAAAACTTGAACGATGCAATTATTTTTAAGCTAGTAAACTTAATATATTTACAAAAGGGGGTGGTGATGAACAGAGTGTCTGAATTGAGCAGACCACTGTTGGATCTAGCCCTGATCTCTTGACTGGGTGAGAGCTTTCTGCTTAATTCAGAGACTCTGTCCCTCACCACCCCTTGTTGTAAATATTTTTGTCCACCCTAAGCGTGGAAGGGTATTCTCAGATGTGAGACCCTTGCTCATTGCACCATCAGGATTCAAGCAAACCGGGCCGAAGACGGCTGTAATGCCAGAAACCGGTCCCCGGGAGCTTGTTTCCTTCCCAGTGTAAGAATTGGCTTTTGTAGTTTGGTTTGCCCTGTTCCCATCATGCACTGGGACAGGAACAGACTAATTTGCATACAGCCAGGTTCTGAAACTGGGATGGTGCAGTGAGCTAAAAAACGGTGTTGGATCTAGCCCTGATCTCTTGACTGGGTGAGAGCTTTCTGCTTAATTCAGAGACTCTGTCCCTCACCACCCCTTGTTGTAAATATTTTTGTCCACCCTAAGCGTGGAAGGGTATTCTCAGATGTGAGACCCTTGCTCATTGCACCATCAGGATTCAAGCAAACCGGGCCGAAGACGGCTGTAATGCCAGAAACCGGTCCCCGGGAGCTTGTTTCCTTCCCAGTGTAAGAATTGGCTTTTGTAGTTTGGTTTGCCCTGTTCCCATCATGCACTGGGACAGGAACAGACTAATTTGCATACAGCCAGGTTCTGAAACTGGGATGGTGCAGTGAGCTAAAAAACGGTGTTGGATCTAGCCCTGATCTCTTGACTGGGTGAGAGCTTTCTGCTTAATTCAGAGACTCTGTCCCTCACCACCCCTTGTTGTAAATATTTTTGTCCACCCTAAGCGTGGAAGGGTATTCTCAGATGTGAGACCCTTGCTCATTGCACCATCAGGATTCAAGCAAACCGGGCCGAAGACGGCTGTAATGCCAGAAACCGGTCCCCGGGAGCTTGTTTCCTTCCCAGTGTAAGAATTGGCTTTTGTAGTTTGGTTTGCCCTGTTCCCATCATGCACTGGGACAGGAACAGACTAATTTGCATACAGCCAGGTTCTGAAACTGGGATGGTGCAGTGAGCTAAAAAACGGTGTTGGATCTAGCCCTGATCTCTTGACTGGGTGAGAGCTTTCTGCTTAATTCAGAGACTCTGTCCCTCACCACCCCTTGTTGTAAATATTTTTGTCCACCCTAAGCGTGGAAGGGTATTCTCAGATGTGAGACCCTTGCTCATTGCACCATCAGGATTCAAGCAAACCGGGCCGAAGACGGCTGTAATGCCAGAAACCGGTCCCCGGGAGCTTGTTTCCTTCCCAGTGTAAGAATTGGCTTTTGTAGTTTGGTTTGCCCTGTTCCCATCATGCACTGGGACAGAAACAGACTAATTTGCATACAGCCAGGTTCTGAAACTGGGATGGTGCAGTGAGCTAAAAAACGGTGTTGGATCTAGCCCTGATCTCTTGACTGGGTGAGAGCTTTCTGCTTAATTCAGAGACTCTGTCCCTCACCACCCCTTGTAGTAAACTTAATATAGTCATGCAACCAATACAATTGGCACTACCTGAATCATCGATAATATAAACAAATCATCAGCACATGCTGGATTGGTAATCCTGGCAACTCTCAGTATAGGGGATAATCCAAAGAAATTCAAATAGTCTGGGAATTTGTATGTTATAACTTTAAAAAAAAATGTAAACCATTTTTATCTTTGTATTAGCCACGAAAGCTTTTTAACAAAACGGTTTAAAATTGACTAAGGTGTACTAAATATTTGTGGTCCTCAGCGGAGAACCAAATAAAATAAAATAAAACAAACTTGAAACTTGTCTGGAAATTCCACCATGTATAAAGAGATTAATAGACGTGTCACCATGCACCATAGTGTCAGTCCATTAGCAGTTTATATTTTAGGGTAAAGCCCTAATCATGTGATCTGACTTGGTATATGAATCTAATTCTGCAAAGAAGTGCACTAGGATGCTCTTGATCACCCAGGACTGTAATTTGAACCACAGATGGTTTATGTCTACTTTGGAGAAAGAGTGAAAATAATTGGCAAAGCAAACAAAGAACTTGTCACTGGTTTTTGTCAAAGAATGTATAGTCAACAAGCAGATTTAATGCCATGATTTTATCGAGAGCAAAACAATCAGACCGAATTTCTCTATGTGAATACTTTAGCAAACTCTTATCCAATAAATATCTCATAATACTATTTAATGATTATTGTTATGGTCAGACTCCGGGCCATGTTCATGGAGAGGCTATAAATGCAGCATTTCCATAATGTTTGTATAATTCCAATACCTTAAACACTAGTAGAGATTAAACTCAAAGTAATGCTCCAAAATTGTATATTATCCTTTTATACAGTATGTCAGTACAACATTCATTCCTGAGGCTTTGAAGAACTGCCAGCTAGCACACTCCGAGGAAGGGCTGTAATTTCTTACTCATCTGGCAGAAATAGTCACAACTTTGCTCAACAGTATATAGCTGTAAAGTAACCTATTCCCAGGTCCAAAACCTATATGGTTAAAGTATGAGTTGCATTTGTCCCACTTAAAATCAGAATCATTGGATTCCCTAAACTTAATGCTTTTATATAATTGGCAACAGATGTCCTCATGCTTACAACAATTAACATTTTAGACTTGTGTTTTTTCTAAGCTGACTTAAAATGTTTTACTAATCGGTAATGTGAAGCATGCTACCACCGTGTCATCGATTCAGAAAAGGGGGTGGTGATGAACAGAGTTTCTGAATTAAGCAGACCACTCTTACCCAGTCCAAAGATCAGGGCTTGATCCATCACCGTTTTTTAGCTCACTGCACCATCCCAGCTCAGAACCTGGCTACATGCAAATTAGTCTGTTCCTGTCCTAGTGCATGATGGGAACAGGGCAAACCAAACTACCAAGCCAATTCTTATACTGAGAAGGAAACAAGCTTCCGGGGACCGGTTTCTGGCATTTCAGCCGTTGTCGGCCCGGCTTGCTTGAATCCTGATGGTGTCATCAGCATGTATTTATATTTAAATAGTATGCCAATCTGTAACCTGAATAACCCTATCCTACAGAATTTACACACTGTTTAATCATACATTTCCGCATATAATTTTACATATTATTTTCCATGTTGTTTTATATTTAGGTTTAGCAAGATGAAACCTATATTTAGTTAGCTAAGGCGCATATAGAGTTGACATGAGTTGGACTAGGTGCCTCACTCCCTTTTGAAATAAACGCTGTATTTCTGCTTGCTGTGCATAATGCTTTTCTGTTTCAGAAATCAGTGACTGTATGCTCATTTAAAATAACAAAAAGTTGTTAGCTTACATTTTGAAGTTCGTAGAGTAGCAATTAGTTGGTTTGGACAGGGACTGTAATCGTGCAGTGGATGAGAAACTGAGCAGGTGAAGAATATATTTGTGAGATAGTATGAATGTCACAATAGGAGAAAATGTTGGCATTGTGGGGCATATTACCAAGCAATAGCGATAATTATCGCTATTGCTTGGTTAGAGACAAAAATTTACCGCAGCGCTACGGCGATTTTTACCGCAAATAAACCTTGGTATTACCAAGGTTGAACGCAAATGCGGTAAAAATCGCCGCAAAGCATGAATATCGCAGAAAAGTCAGCGATATTCATGCATTAGCGAGCTAATGCTCTTAGCCATGTTATCCACCTCCCAATGGATAACATGGCTTAAGAACTGCTCAGGGCAGGTGTTAGCTTTTGGAGATATTCCCGCTTAGCGCGAATATCTCCAAAAGTTGGTAATAGGAGATAGCGATGTTAGCGACTGTTTTCAGTCTCTAACATCTTGGCACGCCCACTTTGCATCTCATTAGTGATAAATATCACTGACATGCAAAGTGGGGCCCAAGATGGTCGCTATCTCCTACTAGCTGTCGCTAACTGGTGTTAGCAGCAGCTAGGTAATAGGGAGATAATTTTATCTCCGCTTTCTTGGCTTTTAAAGCCAAAAAAGCGGAGATAAACCCCCTTGATAATATGCCCCTGTATTATCCGTGAGAAGGAGCCTGACACAAAAAATGGAGAGAACACTGGGTTTTGATTGGTTCCTACCTGGAGGGAACCTGAAGAGTGTGTCATTTGGACGAAATGTTATGTTTTAACTGTCTGAGGGATATGTTGTTTAGTTAGATCACTTGCCCCGTCCACCTATGCAGGCGGACATGCTTTGGTTCCTCAAGAGCAAGAACATTCCTTCACATTCTAATTGGAACCTTTATCTGGTTCTTCTTCCAATCTTATGCTTGCTGACACCAAGTGCTTCTGAATTCCCCCCACCCGCCCACAACCTCAGCTTAGAATTAGGTAGTTGCCTTTATGGAAACTAGGATTTGCCTTGATTTGCATATGTTACCCTCCAATGTGCAATAGCTACATTACTAATTGAACTACTTGGATTATATATATATCCATGTATGCTGTATTCAAGTAAATATCATTCTTTGCTTAATTGATTTGATTGAACATTGTAGCTTTACTAATTGTTAATACACCTTTATGGTTTTGCAATCTAGTCCTCTCTGTTGTTACTGTGGGGCAAAATCTGCTTCACTGTCAATCCCATGTTGATGAATTTGTGATTTCAGCCTGGGTTCGAGATAAAGATCCATCCTGGTGGACCTGGTGGAGTTCTAACTTTGTGCCAAGATAGACAGTACAAATACCATCCTTGTCTATTCTAGCTAAATGGTTCTCACTGAGAAGTAGATAGTTAAAAATATGCCTAAGAGCTGTTGCATAGTCCATAGTGTAGTAAGATTATGCATCTTAGAGATTGTTGTTGAGTGTTGTTGAGTGTTGTGGTGTTTGCGAGCTTTGAGTTAGTGTGTTGCACAGTGTAGTGTCGATTTTAGGTCCACAGGAGCTCCTTGTTAGATTTTTAATGCTGGCTTATGTATTGATATACACACTTGATTCAAGTGTTGAAGTTATGCTTACTGGCTTCATAGTCTAGGATGCCGGGATAGTTATAAAGTATATTATGTTGTAACTTGTATGTTAAGGTTTGTGGTATCAGACCATAAAGCGTTACCAGCTGCACATTAAGATAGGGTCTTAATAAACATCTGCTGTGAGATTGTACTGACTGAGATTTGTGTTTGGTTAGTCCTTTGTGAAGAGGAATAGACCACACCAGCCAGGGTGATTTCCCACTAGTCGATATTTCACTTCTTGTATCTGATAACATGCCCCCAGTGTTAGGCTCCGATTTCTCCAGAGCAAGAGTATTCAAACTGGGATGATGTAAGGCCACTTAGGGGGGCCTTAAGTTATCCCAGGGGAGGTGCCAGGCGCATTCCTGTCCTTTCCTTGACCTGGTGCCCTTTTGGCTGGCTAGTGCCAACCTAGGCACCCTTGCACCATGGTGCAAGAGTGATTTAGTTGAAGACAGGGTTTTTTTGGGGCGCCTTCCTGCACAAAAACATTGCTCCTAGGCACGTTCCTGTGCTGCATTCTGCACTCCGGTTAGACTGATTGGATTTTTGTCATTTTGGTGTCAAATGATTTATTAAAATGTACTCTGTTTTTCACTACTGCCTTGAACTCTTTCACCTCCACAATTGACACCCTCGCAACCCCCAGATCCATGAATTGTGACTATTCCACTTCCAGCTCCCAGAGAAAGCTTCAGATTGCTGGTGGATATTTCACTTCTTGTATGTGATAACAACCCCCCCCAGTGTTATTCTCCAATTTCTCTAGAGCAGTACTCTTTAAACTCGGAAGAGGGCCCCCCGAGGGGGGCCTAAAGTCATACCAGGGAAGGTGCCAGGCTTTAGCCAAAAGAGGCATTGTGCTGGTAATAGTGTTTTGTTTTCAGCAGACAAAAATGAGCGGCAGGAAGCGGCTCTGTAATGGGCCACCACTAACATCTTTTGTCATTTATATCTTAGCTGTGAGAAGGTGGCAAAAGAGAAGGACGCCAAATATTCTTCAAACCCCCACCCCCTTTTCTAATAATCACACTTTGGATACTTTTACACTTTAGTAAGGAATAGTATGTTCAGCAATCATGTATTTGATTGCATTTTTAAAACAGTAACATAACTTACCAGCAATATTTAAATACGACTGTGGAAATTAGCAAAAATTAATGTACCTAAGCGGCGTTCATTTGCCCTCTCCCGTCCCCCTCCCTGTAGGCACCACGTATACCCTGAAATATTGACCACATCATTCTGCCAATGAAAGCCCGTGCCCATATGTACATGACAGCCATTTCAGGCCATGGCCTCACTGTCCGTTTTTATAAACTCCCCGGCTTCCCTCCTGCGCGCATTTGAGCACCCCCCCCCCTCCCACTCTCACATGCATAGACCATGAAACCCTCTCCCTTTGCGCGACCCCAGGTGAAAGGCAACCCTCCTGCATTGACCCAGGCATTCCCCATTTCCCTCTCGAAGAAGCATCCTTCGCCTCAGCTGACATAGCCCCCCAGCTGTATCTGACTGCCCCTGTTCTCTCATGTACAGGTCGTAAGATCTCTCTCTCTCTGTGCGACTCTGACCCTGCGCGCACCCTGACCCCCTCCCTCTCCTCACATGGGCAAGTCATAAACCTTCTTCTTCTGCAAGACCCTGTCCTTGGGAGTCACGGCCGCGCCTGACCAACACCTCCTTTCCCTCCATGAATGCCCCTCTGTTGACAAGCCTTCCCTCCGCGCTCGATTGTCCACGCAGCATGAATGCCACTCCTTTGATGACCCCCCTTTCCCCGAGCCCAGCTGACCACACATGTCCGAGGCCATCGCCTAAACCAGGAGATATCATTTACTGCCCTTATTGTATGAAGTCACTCCTCTCCAAAGGACTCACTATTGATCCTGGCCACCCCACCCCCTGGCTATGATTAAGCGCGCACATCCTATACTGTTGATGAAACACTCAGCTGCGTGATTGCCCTCCCCTCTTATCAGCAGGTCAAGGGTCCCTATTGTGAACACATGTGGGGTAGGATTGACACGAGGATTATAGGGATGTCTTTTCCGTTGCGTCATACTGTCCTGATTGTACTCTCAAGTGTTTTGTAAGATATAAAAGCCAGAGTTTCAGCTCACTTGTTAGAGCACCTCCCGATGACACCTTGTTTCGTGTCTGAAATGACTGGCTCTCCTCATGAGAATTAAACTCTGTTCTTGATTCCTGCATCCAGCGCCCGTCTCTTTATTTGATAGCTATTCAGAATGGGAACTAAGAGGCGTCTTGCGCCAGCAGCCTGGGCATCGATAGCAATGCGGGCTCATTTTCCACAATTGGCGTCCCAACGCGGGGTCCATCAGTGACATAAGGTTCGGTAAGAGAGATCCAGACGAAGAAGCGAACATCTAAAATAATCGGAGTATACCTGCCTTGAGAGGGCCCTAGCCCGGCTGCCGATCAAAAGAACTTCGCCAATTCTGAACGGACCTCTCTTGAGTGACCTATTGTCCTGACTGGAATCCCACAGGAATGCTACACGGAGTAAGAGAACGATCGGGCGCTGGAGGGAGGAAGGCAAAGAACTGCCCACACGGTCCGGTCCGGGTAAGGTCGCGTAAATGCGACAAATTGTGAAATGATTGTTTTGGATAATACTAGTATTACGCTTTGTTGAAACCCTCTGGAGATTCGCTGTCTGCAAACGGAGAAAACAACAGGCTCTCTCTTTGCAAGCAGTGAAGGATAGGTAACGCAGACTTTTGTCCCCATTGTAATCCGTCGTGCCTATCTTCCTCCCCCACTGTTTCCCGAACTGTCGTTCGTGGATTATTGTCTGGAGATTCTTTGTCTGCAAACAGGGAAGAACAAGGTCTCGCTTTGCAGGTAGAGAAAGAGTGGGCAACGATAACTTTTCGTGCCCACTTATTCTCCCCACTGGATTGTTTGATTGGCCGATTATTCGGTATTGGTTCGTTTGAGGTATTCACCGCCGCCAAACAACGGAGAATAGAAATATTCTGCCTAGTCTTTGCCCGCCGTGATAAGATAGGTAATGCAGACTTTTGTCCCCGTTGTAATCCGTCATGCCTATCTTCTCCCCATTGGTTGGTAGCCTGTTTAGCCCGGACCGCTTATTAGAGTCGAACCATCCAGCTCCACTGGAGGACACACCTAATAAGGACCTGTTCATTAAAGTGTGGACTAGTCGCTATAGCTTATAATAGGTTATGGCATAAAAATACAAGAAAAGGAGTTGAGCGAAATCAGTAGGCCACTGAGGAGTTATCAACTTCGCTAAAAATAAAATAAAAAACGTTAGAAATAACCCGTAATAAGAAACATAAAAATGGCGAGGGAAGACAAGCTTGACACCAAGGCAAGCCACGAGGTAGCTAGGTTCCGTTGCCTATTCCTGCCCTAAAACATGTCTGCCTCATTGCCCACCACGCCCAAATAACGGTCACATGAAATAGATACAAATCAATAGGTACCTACTCTCATGCACCCGGAAACTCCCGAAGTGCCACAGGTCCGCGGTTACGCCCATCCGGTAGGCGAGGCCTCGAGGCATGCGGGGCTCGCCTGGACGCAGTCGGAAGGGGAGGTTGTGGGGCGGACGGCCCAGAAAACGGTGATGGCCTCTCCTTCTCTCCTCTTCTGCTGCCCTGCGGGCCACGGGGGGGGGGCTGTCTTGCCTCAGCCACCGACCACCCCCCCCCCCCTCCTCTGTCTCTCGCCTGGACCGGCCCGCGAAGAAGGCCGAAGCCACAAACAAGAGCGGCGGCGCTTACATGTAGTCCCGCCACATGTCAACGCCTGGACAAGTGCAAGTAGTCCCGCCACATGCCGACGCCTGGATAGTTACAGGTAGTCCCGCCACATTTCAAATTCCTGGAGAGTTGAAGGTAGTCCCACCACATGTCCACGCCTGGAAGTTACAGGTAGTCCCGCCACATGTCAAGAGAGGGGGGGGGGCTGTCTTGCTTCAGCCACCGACCACCCCCCCCCCCATCTTCAATAGCCGGCACAGCCAATATCGAAACGGCGGAGCCGAGGATCGGCGAGGGGTCGCTGGAAGGGGGAGGCGGCGCGAACGAGCCTCCCCCACCTCCCTCCAGGTGGAGGCTTCCAGCGACACCCCAATGCTCTTACTTAAAGAGGGTCAACATCAAAAAGCGGTCTTCTGCCCAGGACGGGCACACGCTCCATACCGTCTCTCCTCGACCTTGAAGATTCTATAAGAGCCGGGGGGCCCCCGACCCCCCCTGCATGGCTGCCCCCGCCCCCTTCACTGGGAACCACGACATCGGTGCAACTCCTGCCGGCGCCAGCCTCGGATTGGAAATGGCTAAAATGCAGCCACGGCACAGATTTGTTCAGTTCCGGAGGAACACCAGAATGACCCGGTAGGAAAATTGTTGCCGCCCTCCCCACTCTTTGACTAATGATCCATATTTGTTAGACTGTTAACCACATAGCACAAAACTTTTTGAACTGCCAACGGAAGGTTCTGGGCCAACCATGCGAGACTAGAGACATTCTGACTGTGCTGGAACTCGCCTGACCCCACCCAAAATGGCGCCGACACAAAATGAGACGTTTTGAATAAACTTTGTTGCACCCTGATTGCGCAAGCTTTTTGCCCCGAGATATATATAACGTTTTGGATAATGAAAGTAGATATGAAGGATATTGAGTACGTGCTTGGACAATGAATTGACTCAGGGTGGGTACTGATTATGAATTGGAAAATGAATTGGTGTAATTTAGGTAATGAATGAACATTGGATAATGAATTTATGAATTTATTAAAGATGAATTACTGACATGCATCATGTTTGCTCTGTAGGGGAGTTTAATACGATTTTATTGCACTGCCGCACATTTTGCAATGAACTGCCACCAGCTTTGTTCTTCCTATGTACAGTTCCAATCTGCTCCGTGGCCAGTCCACTGGGTTGTAGGCCTGTATTTATACGTCAACACTTTTTATTAAAAGTATTTTGAAAACGAAAGCATAGTTGTAGCGGTTGCATTAATGAGTTTTGAATGTATTACTACTGTGAGCAACGAGAAAGTATGATGAAGGCTAAAGGTTGAAAAGGACTCGATATTTAGCAGCCACACTATGTGTCGCAGGCAGCCGGAAAAGTGTTTTAGAAGCCCTAAAACGACACCACAGAAATGCCACCTGACCGCCACCCTTGTACCCGATCAAAAGGGGTTACGACCAAGTAACTCATGTAGATACGCAGATCGTCAATGATTATCTGTCTGACATTACTGGTCCCTCTGGGCTTAAACGCCGAGATGGTAAAGAAATGCAGTACGTGGAGATAGGTCGAGTATGTGGTAGGTAAAAACATTTACGGACTACTGCATGCTAATGTACTTTGAATGCTGCCCCCCCCACCCCTTCTTTTCCCTCCCTTCTGCAGGTCACGTCAGAACGTCAGCTGAAGTGTGGGAGAGTGATGGTCGAACCACCGACGAAAAAGGGAAGGAGGGAATATGTGCATAGTCCTCATAGCGATAAGTTCCTAAAAGGACGTAGATTTGACATGACTGTATCTCCCCAGAACATGGTGACTGGGAGAATGGACTGACATAGAGACTTGACAGGTACTAAATGACGAAAAATTGACTAGAAATGACGCGTTAAATAATGTAACTGGACGTTTGACTAGGTAGGGAAAGGACGAAGAAAAATATACGGGTAAGGGTTACCACGGCACCACCCGTCTGGGAAGTTAGAAATGTTGCTGGTGTTCAAAATGCACTGCCCCCTTTTTCACACTCTTATAGATGTAGCCAAGCTGTCCGACTGTTCTCCCGATCAATACTTGCCGTTGCCTCAGCCTGGAGAACTTCCCACCAAAGGAAGGAACTGAAAAATGGTTTAAGATCCATCCATGGGTAAATAGCACGACCAGGCTAATTTCTGACCGACCAACTGAGGTGTAAGTATTGGCAATTGAGAACGCTGGCCGACATAACTAGCGAGAAGGAAAAGGAGGGAAGGGTAGAAAGAGCTAAGCACATAGATAAATAGGATAGTAAAGATACGTAGGATATAATATGGATTTTGTTGGCCACCTGTTGTTTCCTGTCCTGTCGTGAATGTCTTATATATGTGTAATGCATGTGCCGTCTTCCCTGTCTGAGTTTGTGTGTGTGTAATGTACGGATTTATGTCTTCCCTCTGTCTGTATTTGCGTGTTACCTGACCTTTGCTGTTCTGTGTTGTGAGCGCACTAAATGACCTATTTTCGTACACGTCTCTCTCTCTCTCTCGCCACCCCCTTATCTCTCTCTCTCTCTCTCTCTCTCTCTCTCTCTCTCTCTCTCTCTCTCTCTACATGTCATACGTGTACCGAATGGCTCGTTTAGATTGCGGACGACTCTCACTCTCTATGAGAGTCTCCCTATTTTCTCTCCCTCTTTTTGATAAAATTGTGCCCCACCGGCACCAGTCTGATTTGATACATATTGAACGCGAAGGTGTTCAGCGAAATTGACCGAAACTAAAATGATTGTATCTCGCCATATTACTGCCTCTCCTTTCTGCGAAATGAATGAACTTGAATTGGCTGAGAAGGAAAGGACAGGTAAGACGGCTAAGGTCCCCCAAATCTGGCCATTCATAGGGGAACCGTATGTCAATGGCACCCTATTTTTTTGTTCATCAGAGGCGAACGCCAACGTCCAGCTTGACCCCCAGTGCCCAGATTACCCCACCCCTTTTGCACCCAAGCGCGAATGCCCGAAGCGTCCCCGCCCATTGATAGACCCCAGCTGCTGTCCCGGATATAAACATGATGACCATGAGTAGCTGTTGACCCTCGAGAAAACCTTGTTTTGCCTGACTCTCGAAGATGGCACCCCCGCCCTGTTTGAAAAGGTTAGCCAGTCCTGAAGGGAAATGCTCCGTAATATTGAATATGATGTAATGCACAGTTGATGGGAATCTCATTTATCCTCACTTGAGTTATAAATAGGACGATGAATAAACCTGCCATAAACTCAGTAGGAATGCTGACACATGCACTGCTTGGTAATGGACCTCTGACTGTGACCAGTGAGCGTATCTCCCAAATGCGTAGAATTGAGGGAGGAATTCACATGCGTAGATATCTTCTTCTGCCATTTCTCTAAAAAGTTTTCTTGTACCTATTCAGAGATTCACGATCACCGAAGGAGATGGGTCAGATGTGACGTACAGCCTGACTGCAGATCTTGGGACACGTATGACCTCGACCAAAGGTGGAGCTGCAGAGCAACAAGATACGGGACGAGACCGCAATTTCAACGTGGAAAATGAAAAATGACGGGCCGCCTTGAAGCCCTCCGTCTGCTAACCCACGTGTGCCTGGAGTCTCCGTCCCCCTTCTTTGGGCCCGATTGATGGGCCTGCCTGCTTGTTATCCTTTGCTCCCTTGGTCCCTTTTGTGCGTCCCAGGAACTCTGACCCAACTCCGCTCTCTCTCTCTCCTATCGACTATTTGAACAACATTCACCCTCTTTCCCACGTGACTTTTTGCCAAAGGAAAGAATTGCATTCATATGGGAATAGGGTGTTGCCACAGAACTATAGGTGCCGAGCATAAGGCGCCGCCAAACGGATTGTTTAGGGAACAGGACTGTGGTCTAACAGCAGAGGACTGACCGCACCCTGCAACGCGAAAGGATAGAACTGAGCTGGACCTATAGCTCCACCGCCGGTGCTCAACAGCGCCAACGACAGTACTCGGACTAGAGCCTACCAGTGATGGCTCAATGATAAAAAGACACTGTGACGAAGAGATCTTGTATATTGAACTGAATTCCGCCCTCAACCGCTTGGTCAAAAATGTTCATTGGTCACATTTTTAAGTTAGGAAGATTTATGCTATGTAGTGCGTTTAATTGTCAGGAACACAACGAAAATGCAATTTCCTATGTGCTGCATTCTGCCCATCACATCAACTGTTCATGATTTTTGTGCAAATATGTTAGTATTGACAAATGCTATTTCATCAACTACATGTTTATATGTCCGCCCCTCAACTAGGAAGAATAGGAAAATGAACGCGCTTATGTTAAAAGCGGCGACTGTGGAAATTAGCAAAAATTAATGTACCTAAGCGGCGTTCATTTGCCCTCTCCCGTCCCCCTCCCTGTAGGCACCACGTATACCCTGAAATATTGACCACATCATTCTGCCAATGAAAGCCCGTGCCCATATGTACATGACAGCCATTTCAGGCCATGGCCTCACTGTCCGTTTTTATAAACTCCCCGGCTTCCCTCCTGCGCGCATTTGAGCACCCCCCCCCCCCCCACTCTCACATGCATAGACCATGAAACCCTCTCCCTTTGCGCGACCCCAGGTGAAAGGCAACCCTCCTGCATTGACCCAGGCATTCCCCATTTCCCTCTCGAAGAAGCATCCTTCGCCTCAGCTGACATAGCCCCCCAGCTGTATCTGACTGCCCCTGTTCTCTCATGTACAGGTCGTAAGATCTCTCTCTCTCTGTGCGACTCTGACCCTGCGCGCACCCTGACCCCCTCCCTCTCCTCACATGGGCAAGTCATAAACCTTCTTCTTCTGCAAGACCCTGTCCTTGGGAGTCACGGCCGCGCCTGACCAACACCTCCTTTCCCTCCATGAATGCCCCTCTGTTGACAAGCCTTCCCTCCGCGCTCGATTGTCCACGCAGCATGAATGCCACTCCTTTGATGACCCCCCTTTCCCCGAGCCCAGCTGACCACACATGTCCGAGGCCATCGCCTAAACCAGGAGATATAATTTACTGCCCTTATTGTATGAAGTCACTCCTCTCCAAAGGACTCACTATTGATCCTGGCCACCCCACCCCCTGGCTATGATTAAGAGCGCACATCCTATACTGTTGATGAAACACTCAGCTGCGTGATTGCCCTCCCCTCTTATCAGCAGGTCAAGGGTCCCTATTGTGAACACATGTGGGGTAGGATTGACACGAGGATTATAGGGATGTCTTTTCCGTTGCGTCATACTGTCCTGATTGTACTCTCAAGTGTTTTGTAAGATATAAAAGCCAGAGTCTCAGCTCACTTGTTAGAGCACCTCCCGATGACACCTTGTTTCGTGTCTGAAATGACTGGCTCTCCTCATGAGAATTAAACTCTGTTCTTGATTCCTGCATCCAGCGCCCGTCTCTTTATTTGATAGCTATTCAGAATGGGAACTAAGAGGCGTCTTGCGCCAGCAGCCTGGGCATCGATAGCAATGCGGGCTCATTTTCCACACGTCGAGACATAGTTAAACACTGCCAGGTTAATAGAATAATTGTGAGGTGTTGAGGTAGGCCTGATGATTCTTTTTTCACTTGGGCCGGCCCGGAATTAACATTTTTGAAGACCACTGCTCTAGAGAGATTGTAAGGCATAGTTATCAAACTTTCATGCAGCACAGCGCCGCAGGCCACCTTGCTGCACTGCGTTAGAGAGAAAGTGCACAAATGCTCTGTATTTTCAATTATACCGCACATTCCTGTCCTTTCCTTGGGCTGGTTCCCTTTTGGCAGACTAATGCCATCACAGGCACCCTTGGTGCATGGTGCAAGAGTGATTTGCATTGAAGGCAGAATTTTTTGGTGCTTTAAGGGGCACCTTCCTCCACAAAAATATTCCTCAGAGGCACGTTACTCTTTCTAAGTGTGCTGTATTTTGCACTCGGGTTAGACTGATTGGATTTTTGTTGTTTTGGTGTTAAAAATTATATGAAAATGTACTATATTGTTTACTATTGCCTTAAACTCTTTCCACTCCACAATTGACACCCTCTCAACTCCCAGATCCATGAGTTGTGACTATTCCACTTCCAGCTCCCAGAGAACGCTTCTGATTGCTTTACCAGCTTCACAATCCCCCAGGATAATGCAACTGTTGTTGCAACTGATGTTGACCCTATAATCACCACCACCACTGTGTGTTTGAGGTTCATATCTCACGGAGATGGGAGCCAGACCCTGAACAGTAGCAACTCCTGTTGCGAGTGTAGCGACTATAGACACGGATAGCCCAAGTCCTAGTCATCAGAGACTGGTGCATCTTTTAGAGCACTAGATGTCATGAATGTAAAGGTAGAGTTAAAAGAAATCATTAAAGGAACTCTTGATTTAAGGTTCATATATGTGTTCAATTAAGCAGAACTTTGATATTTGTGTAAAGAAGCCGCTAGATGTGTTTGTGTGACACATGAAGCTCCCCTGTGCTGCACAAGTACTGATAAAGTAAATAGAATTAAAATAAAAGTGAATAAACAGTTAAAAACATAAACAAAAGATAAACCACATCAAGCCTTTAACAATGCGGCAAAATCTTAACAATAATGCTCGGGAGCCAGGCACCTCCCAAAAATTGCTGCTACGGGCATACAAGGAAAGAAATACAGTTGCCTTATGAGAGTATCAACTTCTGACGCAGCGCGGACGCATCTCTCGGTCCCTTAAGAAGCCATGATGAGGGGGCATGGCAGTAAGTCAAAACCAAACATGAAGCTCGCTAGGGAACTTTGAAATAAAAAGGATAGCGATAAGAATGAGAACACGAACTGGGTTCCAGCAACCCCCTTCGTGCAGCATAGTATCCCCTTTGCTGCACAAGTACTAGTAAAGGAAATAGAATTAAAATAAAAGTGAGTAAACAGTTAAAAACATAAACATAATATAAATGGCATTAAGCTTTTCACAATGCGGCGAAATGTTAAAAAAATGCTTGGGAGCCAGTCACCTCTCAGAAATAGCCGTTAAGGACATACAAGAAATGTATTTATTTATTTATTTATTTGGAGTTTTATATAGCGCGTAGTTACCCTAGGGCATCCCAGCGCTTGTCCAGGTGCCAACAATCATCAAGAGGCCGGTTCAGCAGCGTCAAGCAGGAAACAGGTGAGTTTGAAGGAGTTTACGAAACCGAAGAGTACAAGTCTCTGAGCGCAACCTCAGAGGAAGCGCGTTCCACAGGGTGGCTGTATTGACCGAGAATCTTCTCCCGCCGGTACGGGCCCTTTTCACTCTGGAAATTTGGAGCAGATATTTCTGGTCAGAGCGCAACGCTCTATTAGCCTTGTAGGGCATAGCTAAATTCCTCAGGATAGGAGGTCCCTTCTCCTGAAGAATTTTTTGTGCTGTGCAAAGAGCCTTGAATTTGACCCTTTCCCGCACCGGGAGCCAGTGCAGTGTCTTCAAAGCAGGTTTAGCTGACTGCATCCTTGGCACATTCGTAAGCAGCCTTGCAGCAGCATTTTGGACCTGCTGAAGTTTATTAAACGTTGCTCCAGGGGCACCTAGAAAAATATCATTGCTATAGTCTAGCCTTGATACAATAACCCCCTGAATAAGCAACTTCCTGGATATCGGAGGAAGAAAAGGCAGGACTTTGCGGGCTGAACGGAGAAGGCCAAAGCAGGCTCCTGCCGTTTTTTTCGCATGAGTCCTGAAAGAGAGGTCTTGCTCTAACCAGACCCCCAAGCTCTTAATCTCCTCTTTAGGACTCAGGAGCTCTCCCAGACAGCTAGGCCAGATATTCGGAGGGAGTGAGGGAGTCTTATGCCCTTGCCTTACAAGAGTATCAACTTCTGGCACCGTATTACATTTAATAAGCTGTCATTTTCAAATGGGAGCAGGTAGCTATGTCATATTTAGTGTGTTTGAAATTGTAATGAAAAATCCTATTTAATGATAAACTCAGGTTTTTAAAAATGCCACTTTTAGAAAGTTGCCATTTTTCTGCCCTTTGCACTTTTGTGCCTGTAGCTTCTCTTCGGTCATATGACTGGGAGTAATTGACTGTTAGACTTTGTAAATTCCTCCCAGACAGTCACACACTAGAGGGATTAGATGGGCCTTAATGGGCCATCGGCTGGCAGGATGAATGAACAGAGCTGAGCACAGTCCAACTTGCAACTGAATAGGGAATGCTCTGCCCTTACACAAAGGACCTAACACCTGCCCATTGTCACTGCAGCCAGCTAGGAGTCAGGGAAGGGGATTCAGGAAATTCCATGTATTTCTATACCACAGTCTAGAAGCTACATCAGAGTATAAAAAGGGAGCTTCAGTACACGTCTGGATCGGTGGTTACTCTGCCTGAAGAAGAACGCTGTGCTACTGAAATGACTGCCACTCTGCTGAACTGCTGACCTTCTGCTGCTTTTCAGCCCTGCTGCCTTTTCCTGGGGCAGAAGAACTGAACCTGCAACTTCATCTTGATCCCACGGCTACCAGAGTGACTCCAAGGGCTAGTCTGCTGGCCTCCTGATCTAAACCTCATGGACATAAAAGGCTCCCTAACATCCTACACCAAGACTTGGACCCAGCTGAAGTGTGTTCCTGACCCCCAAGTGGTGCCCCTCAGATCCTGAACTCCTAGTGAGGCTTCAGAGAACTGTATTACATTTTTTGGGCTCTTCGTGACCGTGAATGGCCCACTTTATTACTGTTTGTGTGCTGCATATATACTTTACACTTTGTGGCAATGAGGTTCAAACTCCTGATGAAGATTTTAAACTGAGCACTTCCCCATTCTGAGAAGGGAAGATTTCCCACTTGATATACAGGGTTCTGTTAGGGAGGAAGTCTGGGATTATTCTAGTAAAGATATTGGCCTGTTTAAAGGCATTGAACCCGTGAAAACAACTATTAAACAGGATGCTGAATTTTCTCAAATGCCCCATCAAACCTCTCACTAGAGGCAGTGGATAGAATTACCCCTGTAATTGAATCTATGCTAGAGGAAGGCATCTCAAATCCTATTCCTATGATCTCAAAAGGAGATCATAGGAAGTCCCTGTAAATCCCAGATCATGGGTTTGCAGAAATCAAACAACAAGTGGCAAGTGGTGCAGGATATGCAAAAGATCATTATTTTGTTGTCCCATGTTGTCCTCTGGTACGAAATGCAGCTGTAATATTGTTTCAGGTCCCATGTGATGCCAAGTGCTTAACAGTAATCAACTTGTGCCAAGCATTGTTTTCCATTCCTTTGCACGAATATAGCCAGTTCCTTTTCACATTTCGGTTTGGAAGCAGAGTTCTGGCATGGTGCCGAGAACCTATTAGAAATGGATCACTGACAGAATATCGAGGAGCAAAATATCGACCTGCCAAAATATCATGGAGAAAATATAGAATGCCAGAATATCGAATTCCTATCTTCAAACAGGTAAGTACAAAAATATCGTCTCCAAAATATCGTTGTAAAAAATATAGACAGTCAAAATATCGAAACCTACTCCAGAGAGTGCAACAGTAGGGAAAGCATTGGATAGCGTAGAGGTAAAAATTACTATTCCCACTCCAGAGAGTGCAACAGTAGGGAAAGCATTGGATAGCGTAGGGGTAAAAATTACTATTCCCACTCCAGTGAGTGCAACACTAGGGAAAGCGTTGGATAGCGGGACATTAAAAATTACTATTCCCACTCCAGTGAGTGCAACAGTAGGGAAAGCATTGGATAGCGTAGGGGTAAAAATTACTATTCCCACTCCAGAGAGTGCAACAGTTGGGAAAGCGTTGGATAGCGTAGGCATAAAATTTACTATTCCAACTCCAGAGAGTTCAACAGTAGGGAAAGCATTGGATAGCTTAGAGGTAAAAATTACTATTCCAACTCCAGAGAGTGCAACAGTAGGGAAAGCGTTGGATAGCGTAGGGGTAAAAATTACTATTCCCACTCCATAGAGTGCAACAGTAGGGAAAGCGTTGGATAGCGTATGGGTAAAAATTACTATTCCCACTCCAGTGAGTGCAACTATAGGGAAAGCATTGGATAGCGGGAGGGTAACAATTACTATTCCAACTCCAGAGAGTGCAACAGTAGGGAAAGCATTGGATAGCGTAGAGGTAAAAATTACTATTCCAACTCCAAAGAGTGCAACAGTAGGGTAAGCGTTGGATAGCGTAGGGGTAAAAATTACTATTCCCACTCCATAGAGTGCAACAGTAGGGAAACCGTTGGATAGCGTAGGGGTAAAAATTACTATACCCACTCCAATGAGTGCAACAGTAGGGAAAGTGTTGGATATCAGGAGGGTAAAAATTACTATTCCCACTCCAATGAGTGGAACAGTAGGGAAAGCATTAGATAGCAGGAGAGTAAAAATTACCATTCCCACTCCAGAGAGTGCAACAGTAGGGAAAGCGTTGGATAGCGTAGGGGTAAAAATTATTATTCCCACTCCAGAGAGTGCAACAGTAGAGAAAGCGTTGGATAGCGTAGGGGTAAAAATTACTATTCCCACTCCAGTGAGTGCAACAGTAGGAAAAGCGTTGGATAGCTGGAGGGTAAAAATTACTATTCCCACTCCAGAGAGTGCAACAGTAGGGAAAGCGTTGGATAGCGTAGAGGTACAAATTACTATTCCCACTCCAGAGAGTGCAACAGTAGAGAAAGCGTTGGATAGCTTAGGGGTAAAAATTACTATTCCCACTCCAGTGAGTGCAACAGTAGGGAAAGTAAGTACTTCATATATATGAATTAAATTAAATTAAATATGAATAACAATTACAAATAATATAAAATAATTAACATTTTTATATAATATATTAATTAATCAATTAAAAATACAAATTAAATTTAATTATTAAAAAAATACCTACTAATACAAATTATTTACCAATTAACACTAAATTAATTAACAATTAATAAAAAATTAAATATTACAACAAAAATAAGCAATAAATAAATGTAAAAATTTAATTATTTATAATTCAATTACTTCCCACACTATTCCCCTATAAACGCACAACCCACTACTGACAAGAAATTAATAAAATTAACATAAATATCAATTAATCAATTAATTAAAACTATTGACCAATTATATTTTAATTAATTACCAATTAATAATTAATTAACAATTAATTCAAAATAAATACCAATAAATAAATTACCATATTTAATTAATTATATTTAAATTACTTCCCACCCTATTCCCCTATAAACCCACAACCCACTGCAGAAGATACATTAATTTAATTAATATAATTAGCAATTAATCAATTAATTAAAATGAATTACCAATTATATTTTAATTAATTACCAATTAATTATTAATTACCAATTAATTCAACATAAATCCCAATAAATAAATTAACATATTTAATTAATTATATTTAAATTACTTCCCACCCTATTCCCCTATAAACCCACAACCCGCTGCAGAAAATACATTAATTTAATTAATATAATTAGCAATTAATCAATTAATTAAAATGAATTACCAATTATATTTTAATTAATTACCAATTAATAATTAATTACCAATTAATTCAACATAAATACCAATAAATAAATTAACATATTAAATTAATTATATTTAAATGACTTCCCACCCTATTCCCCTATAAACCCACAACCCGCTACAGAATTATATTACGCAAAAATTAAATACAATTAAATTAATTAAATAAAATGAATTATAAAATAAATATACACTTTCACACATATAGTAACATAAAAAACACTTTAAAAAAGTCATATTAACTTACTTACCTCAAATTCAATATTTTTGTTGTCTATATTCTGTCCATTCGATATTTTGTTCATTCTATATTTTGGATGTGATATTAATGCTATTATATTCGATATTTTGCTATTTTATTTGATATTTTTGTAGTCTATATTCTGTCAATTCGATATTGTGTCCATTCTATATTTTTAACTAGATATTTTGGCCAGTCGATATTTTTTATTCGATATTATGACTGTATACCATTAGATATACAGAAAGTCCCTGAATCTTTAGCCAAATCTTAAAAAAGAATCTAGAGTCCCTAAAGTTGTCATGTAACTCAATCCCTATGCAATATATTGACGATATGTCATCAACAATGCAAGACGCATGCTGACAAGATACCATAGCACTATTGAATCACCTAGCCAAAAATGGGCATAAGGTGTCCCCAGCCAAGATAAAGGGCTGTCAGAAATAAGTCCTGTATGTAGGACACCACATTGGAAAAGGAGCAAGAAAAACATCTCAGAAGAGAATTTTGCTTTCATTGCAGATGGACCTTTCCAAAACACAGAGAGAAGTCTGGATGTTTCTGGGAATGGTAAGCTACTGTCCTCCGTGGATTCCCAATTTCTCCGTAGTGGCCAAGCCTCTACTTATTGGCGACAATGATTGTGAGAAAGCCTTACTCAAGCTGAGAGAAAGACTCTGACGCACCCCACCTCTAGAAATGGCAGACTATGAGAAGCCTTTTATTTTTTATTGTTCTGAGAAGGAAAGGTCCTCCCTGTCAGTACTGACTCAGATGCATGGAAACTCATAACGCCCTGTTGCCTACTTTTCAGATACTCTTGACCCAGTATCTGCAGTGTTACCAGGTTGCTTAAAGGAGGTGGCCGCAGTTGGTGTCAGCATTCAACAGTGCAAAGGCATTGTGATGGACTATCCTCTAACAGTCATGGTGCCTCACACTATGGAGATCTTAAATACCCAAACCCAACACATGACCAACAGTAGATAGAGGGGTTTTGAAAGCAGCCTATGCCGTTTGAACCTTAGAAGGTGTAGTGGACCTACTATTTATGCATTGTAACTTCTACCTAGGTGGCTGAACTGATTACTCCTACTAGAGCTTGCTGTGTCTCTGACTATTTAAGCGACATCAACTACACTGATAGTTAGTATGGGTTAGGTGTGGTCCACGACTGGATGAAATCTGGGTTTCTGCAGATGGTCTTCTTGGCATGTTATTTTCATTGTGCTACACATATAGGTTGCACATGTTGGTTCTAACCCAGGTTCCATGTAGTTGCAGCTGAGTTATGTTACAGGTGTGTTATGTGCTAACAGTTGAATGCACACCGAAGAATCACAGTCCTACTTAGTCACATAGGAAGATCAGGTGGTCCCTTTAATTGCATGCAGCACAATTTCGCTGAGATGCCTGTCTCTAATGGGTTCAGTTACATATTGGTGGTGGTTTGTCTTTTCTTCCTTTGGGTAGTGGTGTACCCTACTAGGAGGAAAGACCGTCTAACGGTGGCCAAATTGTTGCTGACAGAGTTGATCCCTCATTTGGGATCCCTGTTTCTCTTAAATCACATTGTGGCAGTCTCTTCATGAACGAGTTGATGAAACTTTTGTACACAGCGCTGCAGATGGAGCAGAGGAACCACTGTAGTTACTGCCCTGAGGTGTCGAGCATCATGGAACAAGTTAATGGGACATTGAAATCCCGTCTTGCTTAAGTATGTACATCCACATCTCTGAAATAGTATTAAGGAGCCCGAGAAGCATTCCGGATCATACGACCTGATTATACCTCCATGAAATCCCCATGGTTAGGCCAAGAGACTCCCTGCTATGCTTTTGTCTGCACTTGTAAATTGTACAGATGACATCAATCAATCAATCAATCAATCAGTCATTTGTAAAGCGCACTACATATCTGGGAGGGTCTCAAGGTGCTGGGGGTGGGCGCTACTGATCGAACAGCCAGGTCTTGAGCATCCTCCTGAAGGTCAGCAGGTCTTGGGTCTGTCGTAGGCTCAGTGGGAGGGTGTTCCATGTCTTGGCAGCGAGGTGGGAGAAGGATCTCCTGCTGGTGATTGTTCTTCTGATGTGCGGGACGGTTACTAGTGAGAGGTTGGCGGAGCATAGCTGGCGGTTGGGGATGTAGAAGGAGAGCCGTCTGTTGAGGTAGGCTGGGCCGTTCTTGTGGAGTGCCTTGTGTGCGTGGATGAGGAGCCTAAAGGATATCCTCTTGCTGACGGGGAGCCAGTGCAGGTCCCTCAGGTGGGGGGTGATGTGGCCATGGCGTGGTGAGAGAGCGCAAACTGACCTAAATGTAGAAGTACACCACACTTACACGTAGTAAGCACAAGTCATGAAGAGAAATGCCATGAGTGCTGATAGTACCTACATCTATATTCTGAAATGTGTAGTTAATGTAGAGATTTAAGTAGAAGTGGAACTAATGCAGAAATGTGTGAAACTATATGATTTTATTAGACGTGATTATTCCTGAATCCATGTCGTGTAGCTGCTAAAATGTAAGATGGCATACGGTTAAACGTAGAACGTGGTAGGCCTCAGGGCCAGAGCTAGAAGGGAGGGGGAAGGTGGTTTATTTCACGACATGGATTGCACTAATGTTTAGTAATAACGTTAATGGGCCATGATTTATAGATGTGTTTACCGAATCATAGAATAAGAGTACTAACATGCTATTAATTAAAGAAGAAGTTGAATGCTATAATCATTATGAGAAATGCTGTAGGCCTGAAATGTTTTAACATTGATTTACACGTACTGGTCTGGGCTGAGGAATGTTGCAAACTTAGTTGGAAGTCTATGAGAATTGGGGTTTTGGCTGCCGATGTCTGTCTGCAAGAGAAAGGGGGGATCCAATTATAATTGAATGAATAGAGGGTTGTTCAAGAGACGGCCCAGACATGGAGGAGGGTTCCGGAATGTTTTAAGGGGTATCAGCGGGCCGGAGAAAAGTCTGAGAAGCAAGGTCAACTCTAACCACGAAGCCTCATCATGGAAAAAGCCAGAAGCTACACCACGTGAGGGGCGTCTCACGAGGGGCGTCCCAAATGTTGTTATGTTTTTGCATTAGGGACAGCACCCCTGGGTGGAGTTAGAGCAGATGCCTGAGGACCCTTTAGAGAGCGGATGGGTAGGCAGAGAGGGGTCATGACTGGAGAACTATAGGTTTTCACCAAGAGCTTGAGAGTGGGTGACTTCCCTTGGGGGTCATTCACTGCTGACACCTTATGATAGGTTGAGACCTGGTTAAGTAGGGATACCATCTAGAGCAGGGTAGGGACAGCCTAACCTGTGTGTTTTCCTTCCAAAGTAAATGACGGAGAGATCTCAGTATGTGTCCATGCTGATAGCTTTATTATTCTTGGAACTCGTCCTTGTAGTTTCCGTTGCTCGCCTGAGGGCTTTCAGAGAGCACATGTATGTAGTTGGGCCCGTGTATCTTGTAAATCTCATCCTGAGATGCTTGTACCTGCAGCTTATCTTGACTTTATAATAAATCTTTGAAAGCTAGAAGTTGTTTGTGATCTTTTGAAGCGGAGTCCTTTATTGGGTGAACTGACTTGGTAAGAGATGCACTTTCTTTCCTCAATGACAGGCAACAAAGGTTCAGTCGACCAGATCGGGGTTTTAGATCAATAGTGATAAGGTATCGATCAAAATCTCGCCCTTCCAGTTGGTAGCTATAGAGGATGGTTGCCTTCTTGAGGAAGGTGATCTAGGCCAGGTTAGATTACCCCAAGGCCCCTAGAGATCGATGATCGGAAGAATCGCCCGCCGAAGAAGGACCGGATGACGCGAGACAGAAAAAGCAGCAGTATCGGTCGAGAGTGAGTATAAAGGGTCATGCGTGCTAGATTGCGGTGTTTTTGTATTGTATCTGTGTTGTAATGTTTGGCGGAGTTGAATGCCTGTAGAGAGACTGTGGAACAGGTTGTGAGCGCGCGCAACCGGTGAAAATCTTAAGTTCAAGGAGAGCTTAAGTGGTTCGGGTGTATCGGACACCCAGAGTAATTGTTAACTAGTGTGAAGGGGGTCATGAGGTACCATTGATCACCCGAAGGACCAGATAGGGGGAACGTAAGAGTGAGTGCGTGAGTAACGGACGCTGGTCGGAGGTTACTGTGTGTGTAAAGAACCTATCAGAGAGACGATAGAGATCTCGTCAGTTGTGTTGACAATTACAAATAGACTGTGGCCGTACAGTCGAGGGAAGTGACCGCTTGGTCGGAAGTAGTCATTTTTCAGGGTATGAATGGGACGCATGCATGACCGCGAGGAGAGCTGAGAAAGGAGGGGTGCTGCTGCGAAGCGGAGACTAGTGACGTCAGAAAGTGCCGCGCTGGGATTGGCCGGCCGGTGAAAGACCGCGCTGCGATAGGCCAGCTAGCAAAGCCGCGCTAGGATTGGTGGATTGTCATCAGGAAGTAAACAAAGTATTCAAGCTGGTAATCGTGCGCATAATCATGAAGTGTTTTAAATGGTTAAGAGCGGTGTTTAAAAGAGAGAGGCGGAGATCTTATGAAGGGGAAGAAGCCCCGCCGGAGGGTACGCCGGCTTATTATATGGCGGCAAATGTTGGGCTGCACACAATTCTGTGGATCTCAGAGTGGAGTAAGATTACAGACGGAAATGAGGAACTGACGTTCCCAAAGTACGGGACGTTCAGATTAGAGGTGTTACACCGATTAAAAGCAATTATGACCGCAACGAGACCCTTGCCTAGACCGACCCAGTTTGAAGCCCTTAATGCATGGATTAGGGCAGCGCATGAAAAGAACATGAACAGACGACAAGAAAGGGTGAAACGATCGGTAAGGGTAGTACAAGATGCAAAGTGGGATGCGGATGCTAAAAGATGGAGAGTGCATAACATGGAAGTAAATAAATTGTATCCAGTGTTAGAGATGCCCGGGAACAAAAGCCCCCTAGAAGAAGATGATGAGAGCGAGACAGAGGACAGCTTGATAAACAGATTATTGACAGACAGGCCACCCCCGTATAACAGAGCAGGGGGAGATGTCGAGAATAGTGAGAAAGGGGGGGGCAATGCAGGAGAGCATGGGCCGCTTCCCAGTCCCGATTGGGATCCCGCTGCGAAGAAAGAACTGTCCCAGCCTAGCCAAGTGCAGCAGGTAGTCGGGAGGTTTGTGGTGCAAAGGGCGCCAGAAACGGAGTGTGCCACATCCTACGCATTACCCGATGCACTACAGGTACCTGTTACCATAGGTCCTATAGTATCGATATATGACCCAGAGAGAGCTAGAGGGGAAGAACGGGTACGGAGGGACAGAGAAAGAGCAGAGATGGCAAGGAGGAACGATACGATTAACTCCCCAAGCCTGTTGCCGATACCAAAAGATTGGAGCACCCCAGTACACACAGCAGGAGATCCGGGGGGCCATAGATGGCCAGAGGATATGAGGGGAGCAGGACGGAAATCCTTTCAGGAGCTAAACGAGTACATGAAGAAGTGGGATGAGGCAGTTGAGGCTCACAAGAGCATCATAGCTGCGGAAGCTGGAAGAGAAAGTCAGGATAGCAGAGCCCGGACTCACTGCGGGGCTGAGGAGAGCAGCCCGGAGTGGGACGGGAGGGAGAACGATAGTAGGGGAGTCACCCATTGGGCCCGGAGTGGAGGTAGATCAGGCCTAGAAAACGGGGGCCCAGAAAACGGGGGGGTGTCTCGCCCAAAACATAACGAAGGAGACCGAAGGACTCGAGAGTATAGAGACAGCTTTAAGTGTATCCACTGTGTGCCCGGCAACAGAGAACAGAATGGGAGTTGCGAGAGGTCGCACCATAGTCCCTGTGATGACGGCCATGAGCGAAGTCCAGGGAATATGGGGAACCAGGAAGGATCGTATCAGATACTGAGTGATACTAGACCGAGAGAGAATGGAGACCGGAGAGAGGATAGCAGAGAGGCATGCTGCGAAAAGAGAGAAGAGAGAGAGAATGGGCAAAGTAAGATTGGGGGTAACAGGCCCGTATTCCATCACCTTCCAAGATCGGATGGCAGAGCATGGGACCTAGAAAGGTGGGAGCAAGGGAGAGCACTCCTTAACTCTCCCGAACCCAAACGTAGGGCCCGGAGTTGGGATGGGAGAGAAACCTGTGAACCTCCCTCGAAAGAGATATTGCGAGCTGAGATAAAAGCCAAAAGACTCGATGTCTCCAGCTTAAGGTCAGATCTGGATGACATGGTAGATGGTACCCTGCCCTTAGAAAGAATGGAAATGTATGAGCAGGAGGAAATTCTGTTCATGGCAAAGGACGTAACTCGAAAGGCGAGAGCAATCCATGAGAAATTAGTAGAACTGGCAGGCAAATATATGGTGGACCTGTCAAGGACCAAAGCACTACAGGGAAACCACAGGCTACATTACTCAGATCGAGACCTAGATGAGAGGAGAACGATTGGATTGAAGACGCACATAAGGGAACTGATTACTGGAATAAGGACATGGAGGGCACTAGATAAGTGGGAAGAGAGGTGGTCCAAGAAAGGGACCGTCAGGAGAAGCACACTTGGTATGACACCAGGAAGACAGCAGGGAGTAGAGGCATACCCTTTGAGGGAAGTTGCAAATGGGACCTACGTCCACGTCCCGTGGAGTAGGGGAGATTTAGCCGCTTTTACCACCTCCTTCCCGAAATTGCGGGAAAACCCAGTGGAGTGGTACAAGCAAGTTGAGAGATTCGTAAAAATCTCAAAGGTCCTATGGATAGATCTGAACACGCTGTTTGACATTGTAGTGCCTGGAGATTTGTGGACGGCATGCAAGGTTAGCGCTGAGTGGCCCATAACTGAGCCAGAGAGAGATGCTAAGACTAATGGGCCGTCTGAGATTGTAATGGCAAAATTCGAGAGAGTAATGACTTGGCTGAAAGATAAAGTGCCAATGCAAGACATAGATTGGGTCAAAATAGACCGAACAAGACAGGAACCCAAAGAGACAGTCCACGAATACTATGAGAGATTGCTGAAGGCGTTTAAACAGTATAGCGGTCTGGATGTAATGGATCCAAAGGACATAGGGCAATTTGTGTCCAAGTTCGTCTTGGGCCTGAGACCGGATATTAGTTTGATGATCCAGCAACACTTGATTTGTTGGCAAAATAAGCCCCTAGATGAAATACTGAGATATGCCAGGTATTGCTGTGATGAAATAGACTCCAAGGCTAAGAAACTAAAGGAGAAACTGATGGTGGTACAGATGCAGGCAGCAGGGAAGGGGGGACAGCAGCAACAGCAACCAGGAACAGGTACTGGGGGAAAGAAACAGTACAGTCAGAATAAGGGCAATGAGGAGAACTCCACCTTTAGACCTAGGATAGATATAGCTGCCTTAAAGAAAACGACAAGGTGCCACCAGTGTAACGAGGTGGGGCATTGGAAACGCGAGTGTCCCTATAATGTTGAGATAGGAGAACAGGAGGTAGAGGAGGAAGAGACCCAGAGTGCGCCTACAAGAGGGGTAACGCAGTACCAGGGAAAGGTGCTCAAAGGGGGGGGGCCTCCTCCCCGAGCCCAGTTCCCGCAGGCACCCAGGGTAGCGACTATGGGTAAGACATATAGGCAGATGCCCCTGTTTGTCGGGGGAGAGGAATGCTATTATGTGGACCCACTAACTGGACAGAGAGTGGAAAGAGATGACTGCACCCTCGGGGCAGCTTTAGAGGTGGACCAGAGGGGACCCTATGTTGAGGCCGAAGTGGCAGGGTTCCCCACGACATTTTTAGTGGACACAGGAGCCACTCGATCCTGTGCCTTGAGACCCTACGGGTATGTAGCGCGCTTTATAAGTGTCACTGATTGATTGATTGATTGATTGATCCACGATCAGATCAGCCGCAGTTCCAGGCCTGCCCATGTCTGGAGAGACCATACAAGTAGTGGGGGTCGCTAACAGGAGAATGACCAGCCCACTGACCGAGCCCGTGCAGGTGAAAATAGGGAAGTACAGTGATGAGCACCAGTTTGTGGTTTGCGATTCTAGTCCTGTATGTCTGCTAGGAAGAGACCTTTTGTGCAAACTAAATTGCACCATATACTGCACACCACAGGGAGTGGAGGTATTGACTAATGACGATGATGCTGACTTTAAAGCCGCAAATTCCAGAATATGTGTGGAGCTGTATCCCACTCTGACAGTAGATGAGCTCCCCTGGGATCTGAGAGAGACAGTGTCCCCAGAAGTGTGGGATTTCACTGGGGAAGAGATTGGGTTGGTGAAAGGAGTAGACCCAGTGAAAATTGTAGTGAAACCACATGCTGAGTTTCCAAGAACACCTCAGTACAAATTGACTCCAGAAACGATTGCAGGCATAAAACCCGTGATCGAGTCCATGATTAAGCAGGGAATACTGAAGGAAATCGTGGGTAGCCCATGTAACTCCCCGATTATGGGTTTGCAGAAACCGAATGGGAAATTCCGGATAGTGCAGGACCTCAGAAAGATTAATAACATAGTCGTCTCGTGTTGTCCAGTGGTACCGAATCCATCAGTGATACTGTTTCAGATACCGTTCCAAGCAGAATGGTTTACTGTAATTGATCTTTGTCAGGCTTTCTTTTCGATCCCTTTGGACGAAGATAGCCATTTTCTTTTCGCATTTAAGCTGGAAGGTCGCGTCCTAACGTGGTGTCGTATTCCTCAGGGGTATACAGAGAGCCCATCGATCTTTAACCAGCTTCTGAAGAAAAATCTTGAAAGTCTAGTGCTGCCCCAGAGGTCAGTTCTGGTCCAGTACATAGACGACCTTCTTGTGGCGTCAGAAACAGAGGAAGCTTGCAGAGAGGACTCTATTGCTTTGTTAAATCACCTAGCCGAGAATGGGCACAAGGTGTCCCCGGGAAAATTGCAGTACTGCCTGACAGAGGTGCAGTACTTGGGACACAGAATTGAGAAAGGTAAACGAAAAGTGTCACCAGACAGGATAGAGGCCATCATGAAGATGAATGCGCCTAAAACACAGAGAGAAGTCAGGATGTTTCTAGGGATGGTGGGATATTGCCGACAGTGGATTGCAAACTTTTCACTGAAAGCAAAACCCTTGCAAAAACTGACGCACAAGGAGGTGAGTGATCCGGTACCATGGGACAAAGACTGTTTGATGGCGTTCCTACAGCTGAGAGAGGACTTGTGTCGTGCTCCGGCTCTGGGAATGCCAGATTACGATAAACCATTCTTGCTCTACTGTTGTGAGAGAGAGGGTTGCGCGCTGTCTGTGTTAGTCCAAATTCATGGGAATGCCCGTAGACCAGTCGCTTATTTCTCGGCTACTTTAGACCCAGTAGCCGCAGCGTTGCCCGGATGTCTCAAATCCGTTGCCGCAACAGGTGTCAGCATCGAGAGGTGTGAAAACATAGTCATGGGGCATCCGTTAGAGGTGCATGTGCCCCACTCTGTTGAATTATTGATGACCAGGACCAAAACACAGCATCTGACGAACAGCAGGCTCACGCGCTATGAGCAAGTTATTCTTGCTGCAGAGAACGTGACCCTCAGGAGATGCTCTGTTTTAAATCCTGCTACCTTGATGCCACTTCCAAACGATATTGAGGATGATGATGAATGTACAGACCATGACTGCCTCGATGTGACTGAACTATGCACCAAACCAAGACCCGACATCGTAGATGAGCCACTGACTGACCCAGACGAAATTTTCTTTGTCGATGGCTCATGTGTAAGAGACGAAGTTGGGCAGTTGAGAGCAGCTTACGCTGTTTGTACAATTACTGGGGTTGTGGAAGCTGGATGCCTGGAAGGAGTACACTCCGCTCAGGTGGCCGAGATTATTGCCCTGACGCGTGCCTGCCTGGCAAGCAATCAAATCCGAGTCACCATATACACTGACAGTCAATATGGTTACGGGGTAGTTCATGATTACGGGCAGTTGTGGTCTCAAAGAGGTTTCATGACCTCTTCAGGCTCTCCCATTCGCAATGGAGAGTTTGTGCGCCTGTTGTTAGAGGCGTTGCAATGTCCAGCAGGTATCGCAGTTGTGAAGTGCACCGCACATACCAGAAATATGGACTTCGTGTCACAGGGCAATAGGTATGCCGACGAAGTCGCGCGGTATTGCGCGGAAACAGGGTACTCTTTCACAGAGGTGGAAGTGGGTGGAATAAATGTAAGGACTGAATTAGCCATGATATTAGAAACTGTTGATACTTGGGACGAACTGAAAGACATGCAAGAAAATGCTCCTGATTGTGAAAAAGAAACATGGCAAAAGGCAGGATGTGTGGTGGGAGAGGCCCATTTCTGGGTCTCAGCAGATGGCAGAGCAGTGTTGCCCAATGAGATGGTGAGCCCAATGGCCAGACACATACATGGTCCTGTCCACTTAGGAAGAGATGCTATGCTGAGAGTGTTTAGACAGACCTGGTACAACCCTAAGTTCAGAGTAGCAGCCGAAGCAGTGTGCCAGCGTTGTGTGACGTGTCAGCAGTTGAATGTAGGGAAAAAGACACCAGTTGCACTGAGCCACATAGGGAGGTCTGGAGGTCCATTCAATCGAATGCAGATAGATTTTATTGAAATGCCAAGGTGCAACCGCCTCCGCTATGTCCTGGTGGTTGTTTGCGTATTCTCCAGATGGGTTGAGGCATACCCTACACGTAGGTGCGATACCCTCACAGTAGCCAAGTTACTGCTTAGGGAGCTTATTCCGCGCTTCGGGGTGCCGGCCTCTTTGGAATCAGATAGGGGAACGCATTTCAACAGCGAGCTTGTGAAAATGATTTGTGCGGCTCTGAACATAGATCAGAAATTGCATTGCAGTTACCGACCAGAAGCCTCAGGAATTGTGGAGCAGATAAATGGCACCATCAAGGCCAGAATTGCAAAAGTGTGTTCATCAACATCCTTGAGTTGGCCTGACGCTTTGCCATTGGTCCTTATGAGCCTCCGTAGTACCCCAGATAGAAGAACGGGGCTGTCACCTCATGAGGTGTTGATGGGGAGAGCAATGAGGTTGCCATCTGTACCAACTACTGCATTGTTGAACATCACAGATGATATGATCCTGGACTATTGTAAGGGGCTGTCTGACGCCATTCATTCTGTGTCCCTTCAGGTGCAGGCTGCCGAGGTTCCATCGTGCCAGGACCCGTGTCATGACCTGTTTCCTGGGGACTGGGTCCTGGTGAAAAAACACGTGAGAAGAAGCTGCCTGGATGTTCGTTGGCGTGGGCCTTTCCAGATCATCCTGATCACGAACACGGCTGTGAAGGTGGGAGGCCTGCCAAATTGGATCCACGCGTCACATACGCGGAGGGTTCCAGCACCTCTGGAAGAAACAGCTCCTCTCTCGGATAGACGTCCAGCTGAGGACCGAGAAGCCATAGAGGGGGCTAGCCAAGCTGTAGAGGTGCCAGCGGAAGCAGGGAACGAGTCTGACCAAGCTGAGGACGGTCAGTACAACAGCGAAACAGACGACGCTACTGAAGGAGAAAGTAGCTGGGAGTACGAGTCAGACGCTGACAGGTCTGACAGAGAGCGTGAACAGACAAGAAGGAGAAGGAGTAGAAGGGTACGTGGAGAAGCTGATTGGCCGCAAAGAAGGAGCTCTAGCCTGAGGTCAACTCCAGAGAGAACCCTTCCTCCGATATCAGAGGATTCAGACCCGGAAGAAGGTGCTCAGGGCGCTGAAGCACCGAACTTGAGGAGGTCAAGAAGAGTGCGTGTGCCTAACAGAAGATACTCCACCCCTGAGTGGACATATCTGGCGACAAATGTCTTTGAAACCGGAGACAGGGAGGATTCGAGCGGTGGTGGTGTCCAGTTCTGAGCCCATCGTCACAGTGGAAATACGACTGTTAGTACCCGGAGTCGAACAAGAAGGGTCACTGACATTCATGCTCCCCCGACCTCCCCGCCTCAGCAAGTTAAAGCACATGTTTCTCACAGAATTGCAATTCCCCGATTTTGGTACAAGGATAACCGACCATGAAGAGCACAATCTTCGTTTGGAAATATTGAACTTTGCTGTCGAAGCTGCAGGCGACCGCCTGATAGTAGATGCTTAAAAGACTTTGTAAATAAGCGTGAAGAAAAGAAGATTACCTAGCGCCCAGGAAGCAGAGAATCTTAGGGACTTTCCCTGAGTTGATGGAGAAGGGCTAGGGTTGTCTATATTGAACTGTTAAAGGACTTTTGCGAAGAAGGTTGTCAGCTTCCAGTTGTGTGGTTCTAAAGGCAAGAAGAGTAAAAGAGACTGTAAAGGAACGAAAAGAAAAGAACTTTGTGCTGAGTTACAAGAGAGCCATACTGTCTGACGAAATGGAAGCCGGCACCCAGAACCGCAGAGCTAAATGTATAATAGGCACACTAATAGTAGGAGTGATAATATTAATAGCTTTAGTGGTAACTGTTTCCTATGTAGAGGGACGTGAGGAGGAGGCAAAGGTAACCGATGTGAAATCTGTAGAGACGCTTACCCCCACCGTTGCTGGGGAGAAAAGGGAAAACACTCGAGAAAAAGCGTTATTAGCTGCAGAAGCCCGCAGGTTACATGTAGATGAGTCCCAAGGTGACTTTAGGTCAAATGCTTATGCTAAACTTCTATATGAATACGTGGATGCCATGGAGGTTAAGGACTGCTATGTTTGCATGCAGTTGCCGGCGTCTGTAGATGAAGGCATTCGATATCATCACCTCCCGCTGACATATGGCATTACATGTAGCTTGTTGCTTAGTATATTTTATGGGAGAGATAGTTTTGAATACTATTTCTCCAATTATGATGCAGTGTTACCAGAAGTCCCAAATTATAAACAAATGAATAAATGGGACTACTGGAAAAGTGAAGACAGGTTGGCGAAGTTTTTCATTCCTTGGATTACCTTAGATACTTCACATGCCCGTAGAAATAATCTGACATGCAAGGTGTCAGAAGTCGAGAAGAAGTTCATAGGGCAGGTGGATGATCGAAATAGGAGACAAAAGATTTTGAAAAAATCAGGACAATGGAAAACAGATTGGACCGAAGAAGAGAAGGCACACAAGAGAAAGGGTAGTAGTGGTCCAATAGCTTTGGATAAAACGCAGAGAGGAAAGTTATGTCTTCACAGAGCCAAAACGTATTATGAAAATGTATACGTGGGAGAAGTTAGCTGTGAACATGCTTTCAATTTAGAGTACTATACAAAGGATTTCCTGAAGGGAATGCAAGTGATTCCAAATGTATATTTTGTATGTGGAAGAAATGCCTACGTGAGACTACCTGACAACTGGTATGGCTCATGTTACTTGGCAATTATCTTCCCTAAAATATATCATGCCCAAGACTTAGAGATTATCGAGGGCAAGACATCATCGAGAGGAAGGAGAGATATAGGAGGTACAGAAATGGTTGGAGATGTCTTTGGAGCTGTGTTCCCTATTTTGGGATTAATCCTTAATGATGTAAAAATTAGACGACTAGCAACAGTCGTAGACAGGTTGTCCGCCAGCACTGCCCAGTCCTTAATGCTGGTAGAAGGAGAGATGCAATCGATAAGGGCTATGGTTCTCCAGAACCGTCTTGCATTAGACGTCCTATTAGCAAAAGAGGGCGGAGTCTGTAAGGCTTTGAAGGTCCAGGAATGTTGTACTTACATTCCAGACAATTCAAAGCCCCTTGAGAAAGTTATTAGGAACATAACTGATATTCACAAGGAGATAGAAGACCTGAGCAGAGAAAATGTCTGGGAAAAGGTGGGCCAGGGAATGAGTGAAGCTGGAGGTTGGCTCACCACCTTAGGCAAAAGCTTTGTCTGGAATATACTTAAGCCTATCATCATAATATTGATCTGTGGGATCGTGTTGTGGGGATTGGTGAGGGTATTTAAATGGTACCGAGCAAAAAGGTCAGAGAGAGCCCAGAGAGAACAGCTGCAGAGATTGGCTGCCATACAAGATAGTCAGTACAGGAGTCTGAGGCCTCTGGAGACGCAGAAACGAGTTATGCTAGCAATCACTGCAGTTTAAATGTTAATGATGACCCCGAGAGGTCATCAAAGGGGGGAACTGAGAGAGCGCAAACTGACCTAAATGTAGAAGTACACCACACTTACACGTAGTAAGCACAAGTCATGAAGAGAAATGTCATGAGTGCTGATAGTACCTACATCTATATTCTGAAATGTGTAGTTAATGTAGAGATTTAAGTAGAAGTGGAACTAATGCAGAAATGTGTGAAACTATATGATTTTATTAGACGTGATTATTCCTGAATCCATGTCGTGTAGCTGCTAAAATGTAAGATGGCATACGGTTAAACGTAGAACGTGGTAGGCCTCAGGGCCAGAGCTAGAAGGGAGGGGGAAGGTGGTTTATTTCACGACATGGATTGCACTAATGTTTAGTAATAACGTTAATGGGCCATGATTTATAGATGTGTTTACCGAATCATAGAATAAGAGTACTAACATGCTATTAATTAAAGAAGAAGTTGAATGCTATAATCATTATGAGAAATGCTGTAGGCCTGAAATGTTTTAACATTGATTTACACGTACTGGTCTGGGCTGAGGAATGTTGCAAACTTAGTTGGAAGTCTATGAGAATTGGGGTTTTGGCTGCCGATGTCTGTCTGCAAGAGAAAGGGGGGATCCAATTATAATTGAATGAATAGAGGGTTGTTCAAGAGACGGCCCAGACATGGAGGAGGGTTCCGGAATGTTTTAAGGGGTATCAGCGGGCCGGAGAAGAGTCTGAGAAGCAAGGTCAACTCTAACCACGAAGCCTCATCATGGAAAAAGCCAGAAGCTACACCACGTGAGGGGCGTCTCACGAGGGGCGTCCCAAATGTTGTTATGTTTTTGCATTAGGGACAGCACCCCTGGGTGGAGTTAGAGCAGATGCCTGAGGACCCTTTAGAGAGCGGATGGGTAGGCAGAGAGGGGTCATGACTGGAGAACTATAGGTTTTCACCAAGAGCTTGAGAGTGGGTGACTTCCCTGGGGGGTCATTCACTGCTGACACCTTTTGATAGGTTGAGACCTGGTTAAGTAGGGATACCATCTAGAGCAGGGTAGGGACAGCCTAACCTGTGTGTTTTCCTTCCAAAGTAAATGACGGAGAGATCTCAGTATGTGTCCATGCTGATAGCTTTATTATTCTTGGAACTCGTCCTTGTAGTTTCCGTTGCTCGCCTGAGGGCTTTCAGAGAGCACATGTATGTAGTTGGGCCCGTGTATCTTGTAAATCTCATCCTGAGATGCTTGTACCTGCAGCTTATCTTGACTTTATAATAAATCTTTGAAAGCTAGAAGTTGTTTGTGATCTTTTGAAGCGGAGTCCTTTATTGGGTGAACTGACTTGGTAAGAGATGCACTTTCTTTCCTCAATGACAGGCAACAAAGGTTCAGTCGACCAGATCGGGGTTTTAGATCAATAGTGATAAGGTATCGATCAAAATCTCGCCCTTCCAGTGGTATGTCAAGGATCAGTTGTGCCGAGGTGTTTTGGATGAGTTGTAGTCGTTTGATGAGCTTGGTCGGGGCTCCCGCGTAGAGAGCGTTTCCGTAGTCGAGTCTGCTGCGGACGAGGGCCTGGATGACAGTCTTTCTTGTGTCTGTTGGGATCCATTTGTAGATCTTGCGGAGCATGCGGAGGGCATTGAATCAGGAGGAAGAGACGGCATTGACCTGCTTGGTCATTGAGAGCTTGGTCATTGAGATCATTGGATGATTCCCAGGTTGGATGCATGGTCGGTGGGTGTCGGAGCTGCTCCCGGTGCCGTCGGCCACCAGGAGTCGTCCCAGGCTGAAGGGTTGGTGCAGAGGATGAGGACCACCATCTTGTCCGAGCTCAGCTTCAGACGACTGGTCTTCATGCAGTCAGCGACGGCCTTCATTCCTTCGTGGAGGTTGGCTTTGGCAGTGTTGGGGTCCTTGGTGAGGGAGAGGATCAGTTGAGTGGCGTCGGCGTAGGAGATTATGTTGAGGTCGTGCTGTAGGGCGACGTGTGCGAATGGGGCCATGTAAATGTTGAACAGTGGCGGGCTGATGGAGGATCCTTGGGGTACGCCGCAGATGATCTCGGAGGCTTTGGACCAGAATGGGGGAGGCGGACGCTCTGGGTTCTGCCGGAGAGGAAGGAGGTGGTCAATTCCAGAGCCTTGTCTCGGATCCCTGCCACGTGAGCGTAGTGTGCGGTGGCAGACGGTGTCGAAGGCGGCAGAGAGGTCTAGTAGGATGAGTGCTGCGGTCTCGCCTTTGTCAAGTAGGGTCCTGATGTCGTCGGTGGCAGCGATGAGGGCAGACTCATTGCTGTGGTTGCTGCGGAACCCTGACTGGTAAAGGTCCAGGATTCTGTTTTCTTTGAGGTAACCGGTTAGCTGTCTGTTGACGATCTTCTCGATGACCTGGGAACGGGAGTAGAGAGATGTGCCAGAAGTTCTTGAGGTCTCTTGGGTCTGCCTTGGTTTTTTTCAGTAGGGCGTTGATCTCTGTGTGTTTCGAGCTCTCTGGGAAGGTCGCGGTCTCGAGGGAGAGATTGATGACGTTGCGCAGGTGGGGTGCAATGGAGCTACTTGCTTTGTTGAAGACGTGGTGTGAGAAGGGATCTAAAGGGGAGCCGGAGTAGATTGTGCTCATGGTCTTGATGGTGTCATCGATGATCACGCTGGCCCAGGCTAGCCCTAGGGAGGGTCTGTTGTGTTGCTGTCTGTTGGGGCTGTCTGGGTGTTGAAGCTGTCGTGGATGTCTGCTATCTTACCGTGGAAGAAGGTGGCGAGGGAGTGGCACAGGGCTTGCGACGGCGGGATGTCGTTGATGTTGGAACTGGGGTTGGAGAGTTCCTTCACGATGTTGAATAGCTCCTTGCTATTGTGTGTGTTGTTGTCGAGGCGGTCTTTAAATGAGGTTCTCTTGGCAGCCCTGATGAGGTGGTGGTGGTTGCGGATGGCGTCCTTTTGTGCTGCGCAGTAGTCCAGAGTTTGTTTTCCTACTGTAAGGATCTGTCTGAAGTGGTGCATTCTGGCAGGAGCAGTGCCATGACCTCTGTCTCAGTGATTGGGTCTTGGTGAAGAAGCCCATTAGGAAGTTGTGTCTAGATCCTAGATGGTTTAGCCCCTATAAAGTAATCCTAGTCATGAACACTGCTGTTAAATGCAGAGGCCTACCGAACTGGGTACCTGCCTCGCACACTTGAAGAGTGAGACAAGCTACAGAAGTAGTGTCTGCCACTACTAATGTGCACAGGCCACATTTAGTGCAACTTAAGATAGAGAAGATGAGGAATGCACTCAAGTGTCTCAAGGTCAGCACAAGACTGGGGTAGGACCGAGACAGAGGTATGGCCTGTGGTGAGCGAACACGAGTAACCAGAGACCCAAACTGAAAAAGCTGCAACTGCAAATTCTGAGCTTAGAGAAGGTACAGCAGTGTGACCAGAGAGGGGAAAGGGGGCAATAAATAAAAGGTGGCCAAAGAGAGGGGGAAGGTTTCTGTGTCTGGGAAATGCATTCCAGATGTTGTTGGCAAGGAGACAGAGACCAGTGAGCAAAGGGACAAGTAACTATGAACAGCCATTAGTGAGGAGATCAAGAGAAAATGAGTGCCTAGTCGAAGGTACTCAGCTCCTGAATGGACATACTTTTCTGAGAGTGAGGCTGATTTGAGAATATTTGAGGTTGATGATTGACAGACTGAATTTGAGAAACCTCATGATCAAGGGTGGCACATTTGGCTTTGACTGATTCCTGATTTTTGATTAAGCTGAAGTCAACTGACATTTCAGAATTAATAAACTTCTGAATTGAACTTTATAATGGCCTTTAGAGCTAAGACTCCAGTAGAAGAGTAGGGATATATTTTAGAAGAAGATTGATATGTTTGCAAAGTTTTGCACAAAATGCAAATATTCATGTAGACTGTTTATTTGTGTTATTTTTTGAGTTTGCATTTTTTACTTTCTTATTCATTAGAAATCTTGTTGGCTGTTTCACAGAACTGGCATAGAGCAATAGGGGTCATACATTTTGTCAGTCATTGCTATCATGATATGTTTGTTAAAAAGCTTGAGTTTTCCTGCTTATTTCCATGATATTCTTGTTTAAATGCTTAGGTTTCCCTGCAGAAGAAGTTGCTCCTCCTACCCCTAGTCCTGTAACAGAGCAATCTAGTTTAGAGCCTAATTTGAATGGTGAAGAAGGACAGTACAAGTTTAATTTAGAGCTCCTGCAAAGCAAAGGGTCTGAGGGTCGTTTTTAAATGGTTAATGTATGCTAGAGGGTGCTATGTGTGCAGATAAATGCTGACATGTTATTGCTAGTGTGAGATATTAACATATTCCACCAACATATGCTCTATCTTGTAGTATTATTACTCATTTGATTTATAGGCAAGGTAGTTTAGGTTTTCATTTTTCAAATGTTGACACGCCTATACACAGGGTATATATGTTTAGGGCTTTGATTACCTATGTTCCTGTTACATGGGTAAGAGAAGAGGGATGTTTCCTGGATGGCACGACCACTCTGTTTTATAAAAAAAGGGGGATTTCACTTTTAAGATGAACAAGGATGAAAAGGATTCCATGGAAGAGTTGGAGGCAAGATGGGAACAAATTACCAAACATTCAAAGGATAGTGAGGCTACAGGTTGGGGAAAAGAGGGAAAGGTAAAAGATGCAGGAGTGCATCCTAAATTGTACCTGGTTGTGCTAAAGGAAGGAAAGTTATGTTTCATCAGGGCGAAACGAGGGGTTAGGAATTCACGAGAGATAGAGTAGAGTAAGTGTGTACAGGCAACAGAAGTTAAAATTACTATATTCTGGCTGGAAGAGAACCTGAGGTACCTAGAGTGTATTATATATGTGGGACTAATGATTACCTTCAGCTTCCATCTAACTGGAATGGAAGTTGTTACATGGGTTAAATGTTCCCAAAGGTTTATCATGTAGAGAAACTAGAAAGCAAAAGTAGAGTTGTACAAGAGACATCTGTTGTAGTGCACCATAAGTAGTATGTGTTATCGTTGGTGCTATGATTCCTTCTATGGGTGTGATTTGAAGGACAAGAAAATCGGAAAGCTGTCTATCTTAGTTGACAGACTGGCAGCTGATTCTGCAGGAGCATTATATGCCATAAATTCAGAATTAGTAGCAATCAGAGCCATGGTTCTCAACAGCCGCTTCCTTTAGATATCTTGCTAACAAAAGAGAGTTCACAAGGTTTTGGGCGTTGCACAATTTTGCAGTTATGTGCCATATAAGAGCAGGAAGATCAATAAGTTGTAAAAAATATTACAGACCTGTCAAAATATTTGAAGGTGTTGAAAGAGACAGGTGCTTGGGAAGCAATTGGTAAAGTGTTTCTGCTATAGGTAGTTGGTTTGGTCAGCTCGGTAGAGGGCTTTTTAGGTGCTATATTAAGACCTGTATTGATTATTGGTGTTTGTTTGATTGTTTCTGATGATGAAGGGGTGAAGATGATGAAAGGAGGGAATAATTCAGGACATTAAGAGGAAAGAAAATAAGCTAGTTGCCAGGATTGAAAAGGAGGGAAGAAATAGAGACGGAAGAACTACAGTGTTATATTTGTTATAAATTGGAAGGATCTAGGCATAAGCAGCAGTGGACAGCGAAAACTTTCTGAAAGTGTCATGAGGGAAAACGGTGGCTATGTTTCATAGTTCCCAAAGTTATCATAGGGAGCAAATGATGACGCTGTGTCATCATTATTTATTTGTGCTTAAATAATATGTTAATCTGTAACCCATATAACCCTAGCCTACATGATTTACACATGATGTATTCATTATTTCCGAATATATGACTTTACATATTTGTCTTATATTTAGGTTTGGCTGAGCGAATCATATATTTTGATTAACTTGAGTTGGCTAATGTGCATTTAAAGTTAACATGTGTGAGCCTAAGTCCCTCACTCCATTTTGAAATAAACACAGTATTTCTGCTTACTGTGCATAACACTTTTCTGTTCCAGATAGCGGAGTCACTGTATACTGTATTAAAATGTTATTCTTTGTTAGCTCATGTTTTGAATGACGTAAACTAGCAATCTGTTGGTTTGCACAGGGACTTCCACACCTATAGTGTATGAGAAACGGAGGAGGTGAATACTCCTTTGTGATATATCATAAAGGTCGCAACAGGAGAAGCAGTTGGAATGTTATCTGTGACAAGGAGGCTCACCCCAAATGCAGAGATAACACTGGGTTTTGATTGGTGCCGGACTAGTGGGAACCTGAAGACTGTACCATTTGGACGAAATGCTATGTTTTAACTGTGTGAGCTTCTTTGGCCAGTTGCCCCTGTCCACCTTTCCAGGCAGACATCCTTTCCCTCCTCTTGAAGATGTGGCATGGAAACATCAATCCATAAACACAATTTAAGCCGAGAGCATATGCACTTTAGCACTGATTAGCAGTGGTAAAGTGCCCAGAATCATCCTAAAGCCAACAACAACAGTTCAGGAAAAAATAGGAGGAAGAAGCAAAAAGTTTGGGGACAACCCTGAAAAAAGTGCCAAGTGTAACACAACCCCCTTCTAGCGTAAAGCCAGGGTAGACCAATCCATACCTTGATGGGATTTCCTGTTTGGGGCGATAGAACATGGAACCTGGTGCACAACAGCAGGGGTCTATTACCATTCTACACCATCCTAAACCCAGTTGGATCCCTCTGTCCATACTCTCAAGGCCCACTAAGCTGACCCCATGGGGAACCCTGTCCTCCTCCCTGGGACTCTGCACCCTCCCACTTGGAGCGGTACCCCCAGAAGATAAACTGGTAGGGACTCTGCTAGCAGTCACCCCTTCCTCCAGGTCAGGGTGGACACCCTGAACCTGGCCCTCCAACCCAGGGTTTGTACGCTTAGGTTGGACATGTGCCTGTACACCAACCCTCCCCCCCCCCGCTCCCCCGGGAAACACATTCCTTAGGAATTGTGCGAGAGTCTGCCTGGCACAGGTCTCCAGCCTTCTGTCCACTCAACGGAGCATGAAAAAAACCCAGGCCAGGGTGGCCTCACCAGGGTCAGTCCTGGAGTGCTCTGACCTCAGAGCTGGCAACCTCTGACCCACTAGTCCTTCCACTTGGAACTGCATCCCCCCTCACCCTTTTCTCTGGACTCATGCACACTTCCTAATGGAGCGGTGCTGCCAGACACCAGAACTGGTGGGATGCTTGCTACAGCAGTCCCCTCAGTTCACCTGACACTTTCGGATCCCCCTCGTAGTATGGCCTCCTGATACAGACATGCCCCCTCCTGGTGTTCTCTCATGGAACCAACCAGGCTCTTGGTCTGGGTTTTGGGCACCTTGGGACACAGCCCACTCCCATTCCTTCTCCTCGGAAACAGGACGTGGGCCCCCCACTCCTTCCACTACACTTGGACCTATCTGGGCTGCCACAAACCTCCCCTACCTCACTTGGTTGGGGAAAACCTGAGCCACCCCCTTCAGGATCACTCTCAAAAGCTTCTTCAGACCCTGTGGAATCCACCAAAAAGTCTGCCTCCAGTGCAAGCTCTTTGGGGTCAGAGAACTCACACTCCACCGGCTGTTGGCATATTTTTGGAAAACAGGAACTTAAAATATACTCTCCAACAATTGAATCACACAGCCCCACACAAGTGTTGACCAAGCTATTCTTTGCCTCACCATCCAGTGCCTCACACAAGTTATTCTCCTCACCCTCCTGAGACTGGCACTCAACCCACACTGGTTCTGTCTCTCAACTCACACTCTTCTGGGCGGTCTCCATAACCATATACCAAGGCTTCTAGCATGGGGAACCCCACTCCCTGCACCTCTCATCTAGAGTCAGTAGAGTGTTCCTCCCACCACTAGGAATATGAATTCCTGTGCCAGTTCTCCAATCCACCTCAAGGACACTGTGCGCCACTGGAGCTACCTCACAACCCAGAACGCTTTGTTGTATGTCAACTACCTCCTGCAAGTCAGGCACCACATCTCTGTGTGTGTTCTTCTCTCTCAGCACTAGACACTACATTTTTGCTGCCTCCATCTGAGGTGGACTCCACCTTCAACCCAGCCAAGCTTACTAAATGAGCTGCACACATTTTCTTTTCAGCTAAGACTTGCTTTATCTTCTCGCACTCCCGGTCCAGCTGTCTCAGCCTCTGGTCACGAGCACAGTCCTGATTCCTTTTCTCGCAAGCCAATGTTCCCCACAATGTTCCCTTCTCAGGGCCACTGCCCTCTGAATATTCTGACTGGGGGTCCTCCCCCTCAGATTTCTCCTCAGACAACATTGCTTTCAAGAGTGATACTTCATAGGTGTACAAGGCTGCCTCAAGATCCTGCCTTTTGTATCTCCTCTTCATAGGTAGCCTTCTCTCCCTGAAAAAGACTTTTAGATCCCTCATCGTGTAGATGTACAAGGGCCAAAAGTTGATTTCCAACCACCAAATTCTGAAGGAAAACAGGGTAAAAAAGGGTATGTGCTATCGCAATAGTCTTCAAAAGTCCAGTGATGTACACCAATCACTGTGGGTCCAGTACAAATACAAGTTGAAATCCTCACCGCTGACCACCAATGTTAGAAATGGGGGTCTCTAGTTGGCATAGGTAGGTACCTTTGTACAAATAGGGACCCTTGCTTCTAGTCAGTTTAAGGGGGATACACACTTTATATACCCCCTGCTCACCCCCGGGGTAGCTTGGCACGAGCAGACAGGTTTATCCCAAAGGCAATGTATAAAGTATTTGTACTCAAAACACACAGTAATACAGTGATAACACCCCAAATGGACACCACACCAGTTAAAAAAATAAAGTATCTTTATCTAAACTCAACAAGATCAAAACGACAAAACTCCAACATACATGTAATAAGAATATGCCTTTAAAAAGGTTTCAAACAACTTGGTCCATAGAAAACTATGGACACGTGGAGAAAGTAAACAGATCTTTAAGAGTCAAGTTTCATTTTGTTCTATGATTGCTTCTGATGGAGATGTGCTGATGGTTTATTGTACATTTGTTTGTACCATGCAACTGTACAACTAATAAAATGTGGTTATAAAAAAGAAAATAGAGTCAAATTCACTTTCTGTACTATTGACGGCTAAAGAATGATTAAAGCGGTCAAGCCGGCAATGTTAGGTGGAGGAGGTTAAAAGGTGAGTGATGTCTCTTCCTCTGTCCAAAGCAATTTAGTGAATGTGCTTCCATGAAACAGACGGGGGAGTAGAAGTTTGAGTTTGTGAAAATGGTCTCGGGGAAGGCAAGACAGAAACTACACTTACACTCAATGTCTGACATTCAGTGGCCTTAAACTAAATGAATGTAAATAATTAAACTAGATGTGGGGAACCTTCGTTAGGACCCATTATGACCTTTGGTAGGATTGTGATGTGATATACATATACTGCTGAACCAGTCCTTCATGGTTGCAGGTGATGTTCATTGACACTTGTTCTTGGGGTCAGGAGTTATTTTACATCACCAGACTTTTATCCAGGGAAAAGAGAGGCAGAAAAGGGAGAGTGAATGAGAAGGAGAAGGGAAAACAGCGATAAAGTGAGAAAACAAGGATGAAAAAGAATCCTAAAGTTTTATAATGATTTTCTCGACAAAAGGTGGGTTGACTGTCTAGGGTTCTGGATTCAATTATGTGGTTCCCTTTCAAATCTTATTTTCTGGCTGATGTGTGTAGTGTCCTGCTGGACACGTTCTAGTGTTCCACCTTGTGTTGCTAATAAAAAGGGGCCTGGCTCACTAGCCCTGGGCCAGTTAACCACCTATACATATGACATCTGTGTCATTATTCGATTTGCATGTGGGCTCACGGCCCACAATACCACAATGTGCAGACACATTCTTAGTGCAAGGTGATGGCTCTCATAGCAGGAAGTGATGATGTTGGCTCCAGGCAGGAGTAGACAAAACATGGGCACGATGAAGTGTCAGGATCCTGAAAAGGTCTTTTGAATCTCATTCTTGAGTGTTCAAGGAATGGGCAACTCCTCCTATTAGTCCCAGTGGCATCATATGCATCACTTGTCCTCAAACAAGCATCAGAATAAATTACTAAAGGAGGAACTCAGGACCATGCAGATCCTATAATGCAACCAATCGAGTAAACCCCCTTTACTCGATCTTTAGTAAAATGAGCAGACAAAAAGCAAGATGAATACAGAAATTTTCTTAATTTCATTAAATCCCCAGAAAAATTATGGGGCACTTGAAGGGACCACTGGGACATGTGTAGACCGCAATGTCAAAGTCTTTTTTAACACCAAATTCTCAAGGTGTAATTGTTACAAGTCTTGTGCTAGGTCCTGGAAAGGATCCATAGCATAATCAAACCTGATGAATCTGTCAAGGTCTGGATGTTGAGAAGAGCTGTTAAGTCTCCTTCTTGACTGCCCGAAGAAATGACGGATCCTCCCAGTAGCTACAGTGCCACCCTGTGCTTTATACCACACGTGAAAGACGTCAAGAGTCTCCTGAAGAGGGTCCCAGTTAAAGAAAAACACTAAAGTTAAAAGCCTTCTTTGACAATCCTACAGCCCTTGATTGTAGCTCACAATTAATACAGACGTTTATAGCAAGTTATCAAACTGCCCTGATTGAAACAGGAAAAGGAACACAAATGCATTCAGATGTAGATCTAGTACATGTAAGTGTAAGGAGCAAAAATCAGTGAAATGGGCAAGGAATATGACACAAATAAGGGAAAAAATGTGTTGTGATGCTTCTGTCACTTGTAGTCTCTGGTAAGCTCTCAGCACAGATGTGACAGTTATGAGCAATTAAGAATGTTCATATGGAGCCACCACTACTGGCTGGACATGGGGTTGTATCTTTACATGCAGTGCCCTCTGCTGTTAGCAGGATGATCCAGTTTGGGTGGAACGGAGGTCATCAGCCTGACATGGGTGTGCAAAGAGTGCGGAGTGAATTCCTCAGGATTCCTGTGGATCCAGGTGGGAGCTGGCATCAACATCCTGCAGAATACCTAGAGCACATAAAAGGTTTTCCTGTGTGGAGAAACTATCAGCAATCTGATTTCTTGGTCCAAGAACTAAGTGGAACTTCACTTTTAAGGGAGGCAGGGTTAAAATCACAGGCATCCAACAGACCCGTCCAGACAAGATTAGGGATTTACAAAGCCACAAGCCACCAATCACAGCTCTCAAAGTTGTGGTGCACCCCGGGACTGGGTTCCTACTCCCTATAAAAGCAGTGGAGTCAGAACTCCACTGATTACATGGTTAAGACTTCCTTTTCTTTCTGGGCACGCAAGTATAGCTCAGAGGCATAGGGGAAGGGTCGATACAAAGGGAAATGGACTGAGAGACACATGCACTTCCTGGTTACCTACATGACTCCTCCTCCTCTTTTCATTGGAAGGCCAGCAGGGATGCAGGGAGAGGAAGAGGATGATGTCACCCCTCAGTGAAGACCTCGGTTGGTAAAGAAAACATAGGACGATCCAGCAGAGGCAATTGGGAATATAGTGACAATCTGTTATTCTTTGGACATGACATCTGTGAAAAAACTGCATCCTAGTTGTCCCATGACAGAGACATAAACTCCAGGGCACGAGTAGAGGGTACACGGGGGTGGACGGTGTCCACCCACTCTTTTCACAAGGTGAACAATGTTCACCCTGCCAAGAATTTGGGCCCCACTGAATAATGTGCTGAACTCGTCCCGGTGTAATTTCCAAACACAGGGACACTTTCAAAAGCGCCTGCAAGTTGTCTGCTTTCCATCTGCAACAAGCAACAACGTGCAGGCAGGGACGGGCTTTCTTATTTAAGACTCCTGTTGGGCCCATAACAAAGGCCGAATTTGAGGGGTCATCAGGCCTCCTTTTGTTCCGGGCTCCTGCTGGGAGCAGTCAGGAGCCTCACACCTGATGCAAATGAAGCGGAGGTGAAACAAAGGCTTACACATTGTTAGCACTTCACACATACTTAAGAGAGGCAGCTTTTCACTTTGTTCAGACCTGTTTAGGAGTTGCTGGTCTTTCCCAGTATTTACACAAAGCAAACTGCACTTATATAGAGCTTACTTCCCCATGGGAGGTGTTGAAATAATTTAAGTACCACAATTTTTTCTTGTATAGCCCTACTCATTCCAATGCAGGATGTCAGAGCTTTTTACATCAACACGTACGTATTACATGTACAATAAATTATACAAGTTTGTAAATGAATGTTCAGGATATGTTATACAAAATTAGGGGAGTGCAAGGTGTAGAAGTCACATATCATCTTCCATAGCTCACTGTGCTATTATCCTCGCAATGCGCTCAAACCTACACACGAAAGACCTGCTAAACATATATGTGAGGGCTTTAGATCTGATGTCACTTCATGTGATGCAACTTTCTATGATGTCAATTCCTGTGAGGCCATGTGTGATGATGTGTGCCATATGTCGTGCGCCATGATGGTGCGCGCTGTGATGTCACTTGTATACTGTCAAACTAGGTCAATTCCCCCACTTCTTTTTTTTAGTGCTTGTGCCTGTACTTGCGAAGTAGCAAGGACTTTAGACGCTCTTGATAGTCCCCATTCGAACTCCCTAGATGACGTTGTATTGTTGTGAGCAGAATAAATAAAAGATAAAGTCTCCTGCCTCCACACCTGCGGCCAAATCAAATTGCTGTAAAGAAGAAAATCAAATTGGGGCGGAGCCAAAGCCCTGAGCCCTCCCTAATATAGACCCAAACTGAGCACAGAGTACACCCCTTTAGGCTAGTGAAGCAGAGCAGTTCAAGGTTTAATGCGGGAAGTGGTGTTGTTAGAAACCTTGTTTAGTTTGTGCTTTAATTTTAAAAAGCAAAAGGAATTTATGTGCCCAAAACTAAATAATGAAAGAACTATAAATATACAATGACCAACAGGTCTCTCTAGCACCACCTGAACAAGAGATATGTGTAAGAAGGTTTCTTACTGTTAAAAAAGCCCCTACTTAATGGATTTTGTAACAGAGCTCACAACATAAAATCCCTTCCTGTTGTATCTGTCATGCAGTTCACAATGTTTTTTTTTTTACTTTTAATTTTCCATTTTACCATGAAACCATACAAAGTACAACTTTAGGCAGCACAATTTAGCGGGTACAACAGGAGCCTTATATGTGCATGCATGCACAATTGCTTTTTGAGTTCCTAGCCTCCCGCTTGGGTTCCTCAGGCCCATTAGCCCTGTCTATGATGACTCTCCCATACCTCCTCAATGCACTATCACATACAGGCGTAAGAGCAGCCAGGCTATTCCCGGAAGTCCCCTCCAGCACCGGTGCCAGAAGCTCCTGCAGTATTCCTGCCCATTCAAAGCAGCGCTCTTCCTGTTTGTGATATGTTCCACCCTCTCGCATGTGTCGTTCTTTGTCCAGTGCCCATTCTCCCATGTCCGCACTCCATTGCGTGTATGTGGGGCATGTAGGCGACAACCTTCTTATAGCTATCCATCTGTTTGCTATCAGCATCCCTAGTAGCTCAAATCTGTAATAAGCCTTACTCCCACTAGGGCACGGTTTTAGGTGCAGTAGACAGTGCCAGACAGTGTATTTATATGGATCTCAGTCGCCTCCCACAGTCTGCACGTAATGGTATCCCAGAAGGGCACCAACCCTGTACACCCCCTAAGTCATGTGGTGGAAATCAGCATCCCCCTCCCACACCCTGTGCAACTGTCCAGCCTAGTTGGAGAAATCTATGCAGTTTCAAATGGGAGCAGACATGACAATGTGCCAGCTTGAAACAGGCATTACAAGATATGAACCTCACCAATGCACAGGCTTTACTTCATTCCCCATCCCCCAGGGGGTCTGTTAAGTCTCTGTCCCAGCTCTATCTCGCCAACATCAGGATCTTAGGCGGATCACATTTGAGAGTGCTGTATAAACGAGCTACCAGTCTCCGAGGAGAACCCTTGTCAAGCAGTGCCTCCAATGTCTGTGGCTGGTCAGGCGTTTGTAGAAAGCCAACTGTCAGAGATATATCTCCCAGACCAAACTCTGGCAGTCGACGCAGAGTACCATCAGGCTATCAATCTCTGCAGATTAGTGCCAAATCTAATTCATGTTAAAACAACCCACATTAAATCCCACCCTATTGTATCAAATGCTTTCTTCCTATTGTGGGCGACCATCGCCATTTCTGTCTGGGAGTCCTGTTCAGTATACATGACATGAGTGAGCCTGAAGATATTCATAAGTATACTTCTATTGGGCATAAAGACACATTAATCTTTGTGCACCAGTTGTTCAATGACCCCCTGTTTCCTATTAGCTAGGATCAGGGCCGGGCTGGGAACCATAACCGGCCCTAGCAAACTGCTCTGCCGGCACCCCCTATGGAGCAGGGGGGTGCGGTTGAGTTATTTTCTACGGCCGGTTTCTGCGGATTTTGTAACAGGAGGCCGATATTGCTGGCCTCGTTAACAAAAATGGCCCCCAAGAGGCCCAAAACCGGCCCCCACCCTGGCAGCCCACCGGGGAAACGCCCAGTGCCCGCAACGGCCAGTCCAGCCCATCTAGGGTTTTGGAAAGGATTGTCACATCCACATTAATCATGGAGAGCTGGCAGTAAGAGCCGCACTGCTCTGGGTGCCTATCTGTTTGGGAGCATAACTATAAGTGCCTCTCTCATAGACTGTGGAAGTACTCCCACGCCCCTTGCATCATGAAACATCTCCAGCAATCTGTCCAACAGCATATCTGCATATGTGGCAAAAAACAGCTCAGTTGTAGCCCATCCATGCCTGGTGTTTTGTATCTGTGCATGTCTTTGATGACTCCTCTTTAGTGAGTGCCCACTAAAGATCTTCTCTTTGTGAAGGCTCTACTTGCAGTAAATCTAGGCCCCCAAAAACTCCTCTACTGCAATCATATCGCAGTCCTCTTGTCACCGATATAGTGTCTCCAGTTACCTTTGGAGTTGCCTGTTGACTGAGACCTGTGTCGTGACTGACTTCCCATAACCTGTCATAATGGACATGATCAAGTTCATCGGCCGCTCCCTCCGAATTAGCAATGCCAAAAGCCTATAGGGCATATAGTCCTCTTTGTACAGTAACTGTCGTGCTCTTTCAGGGTAAATCTGTCCATTCTGGCTCCCGTTTCCCCTATCATACGCTTAGAGGTTACTATCTCACCCTGCGAGGTTGGGTTGCCCTTTTGGAGCTAAGCTGAAGTATCTTCCTGGGCCAGTAATTCCCTGCATAGCTGATTTTTGAGTCTGTACACTTTAGTGAGGCACTCCCCACGCAAAACAGCTTTAAGTGTGTCCCATTCTTTAGCTCTAGTCCGAATGGACCCCCAGTTATACTCAAGGAATTGTTCCAGGACCCCCGTATATCAGCATGAAACGCCATTCTCACAGCATCTCCAAGTGTAGGCACTAAGTAGGAATGAGCCGGGTATCGTGGCACAACACATAGGTAAGGAGTACTGGGGCATGGTCAGACAAGAATCTACCCAAGTGTTCAACTGTGGCCACCTGGGCGCCCAACACTCGTGCCACAAGTAAAGTATTCTGTCCAGCCTGCTGTGCATGTTGTGCCTAGTCGAATGGTATGTGATTTCCATCCCTGTCTGACCTAGCACCCTCCATGTATCAAAGCAGTCCACATGTGCCAGTACCACCTCCAGTGCCCCAGATATGCCCAATTTATGTTGTGTTTAGGGGGTGACCTGTACATACCTCTGAGTAAAATAAAGCTGAAGCCCCCTGCCCCGAAGAGAGGCTTTTCTATGTGTGGTGTAGAAATGTCAACATTTTCCAAAAGAAGGATTTATCATCGCAGTTGGGGCAAGCACGTTTAATAAAGCCACATCCCTACCATCCAGTTACCCTGTGAGAGGCGGATACCTGCCTTCCACATCTGTGTGTGCCTCTCTGAGCTGAAAAGGGACCCTGGGGACAATCCACATAGCCACCCCAGCCCACAAGAGGGGAATGGGGATGTGTGTAGTTGTCCCCTACATTTCTTCCCATCCTGTAGTGTCTAAGGAAGGTATGCACCCTATATCTCTTTGTGTAGTCCCGCAGGCCTCTTAAATTCCAGGCAATTATCTTAATTTCTCATCCCATAGGTGTGTATGTATGTCTCTCCAACTCCCATCCCTGTCGTGCCTCGCCATGCCAAGCCTGTCATCACCTGACATTGCAAGTGGGGAACCCAGCCTATCCCCAGTCACCCTCTTCTACCTCTTGGAACCTGGTGTGCCTCTGTCCTGTCTGAGATTCAACACTGCATTAAAAAAACGCTATAAATTCAAACCCTCAGAACATGTACTACTTCATCCCTCTCCACCCAGGTAAACATCAAGCCTTCCATTCTGAAGATCATTCCCCATGTAAGATGCTACTGAGTGTCAACACCCTTCTCCTACTCTCTATCTCCCCAAGCTGCTTATAACCAACCAACCAACAAGTAACAGGAAAAGTAATATGCGGTGATCCCCGCAAGCTAAGAGCCACCACCGGGGTAAACCAGCAAAGACCTTGCAGGTAGGACCCACCGAGCATCCTGTCCCTTCACTCTATAAAAGCCAGGAATTGGTATTAACAAGGAAGAAAATAGTCAATATTGAAAAAGGGAGGAAAGGTGAGGCACTGTATGACACCTAATTCACCCGTGCCAATCACTACGATGATGAGTGTGCCTTCAGCTCAGAAAAGGAGGGACAAGCCTTCTTGGGTGCTTGGCCCACCTCATGTGTATCAACATTGTCAATCCAGGCCCACGCATCTTCTGGGTAAGTGAAAAGGCGAGATTATGCACCACACGCAGCGTGGTGGTTAATATTCATAATTTTGAGTTTCTGTTTGGTCGCTAAGAAGGAGTGTCTTAGTGCTTGCACCCTACGAGAATAATCTTTGAATATCCGGATGGTGTAGCCCTCATGCTTGGGGTCATTGTGTCTGCAGGCCCACTGGAGAATAGTATCTCTGTTACGATAATTGAGCACTTTTGCAATCAAAGCCCCTGGAGAAGCGCCCAGTAGGGGATGGGGTGCCAGTGTCTAATGGGCCTGCTCAGTCATAAAGAAGGTGGATAGCTGGGTGGGATCCATAATGCTTTGAAGCCATCTTTCCAAGGAGGGTTCTGGTTTGTCCACTCCCTGTCCTTCAGGGAATCTGACAAAATGTAAGGTGCATAGTTGCAACCTACTCTCTGAATCCTCCGGGCAATCATCGAGATACTCCGCTATCTCAGTTGGTCCAGGGATAGTGGTCTGCAACTCCTTCAGCTCCTTGAATAGGCTTGCGACCTTCACTTCCATCTCCAGAGGTCTTTCTATCACTTGGCGTACAACTGCATGCAGCAGATTAGCTTCCATCAGAGTCAATCTTACCCTTCAGCTTTAATTTGGTGGACTCAATGGCTGCAAGAATCTGAATGCCCATGGGCTCCGGAGAAACCCGTCTCCCCCTCGGTCTGTCCAATGCTCTGAGGACCTGGGTGTCCCCGTAAATTGGTCATTGCTCATTTGCTGAGTCATGTGGCCCCTGTCTTGGTTCATGTTGGCAGTCTGGTCATTTGCTCTCCAAACAATAAGAGAGAACCAGCAGCTTTAGAAGCGTCTCCCACCACGTAAATCAGGGCGTGCATCTGTGTCAAGTAGTTCAGTTCCAGCCAAGCAGTGTCGCAACATTCGTTGGCTAAGTGACTCCCTCCACTTGTACTGCAGAGCCACACATCCATACAGCAGGGTGATGGTAGGGGATGACAATTGGCCTCACCTCCTTCAGCACTATTCACCAGGGAACCACCCCCCCCTGCATGTCCCAGGCAAATCCTTGTAGGCCGTGCGGAAACTCCGGGCAGAAGGGGAACCAGTCCGGTGGCTCTCCACTGGGCTTGTGTCAGCTCCATCTCAGCGAGGTGCCACGTCGCGAGGATCCTCAGCCCCTCTGGGCCTGCTTGCCCTCCAGATGTCGCAGGGCCTACTCCGGATAAAGATACAGCTGGAGCCGTAGCCCCAACAGGCTTACCCAGGCGGGTCTCTCACCATACCACCCTGCATTTTTACTTTTAAAAGAAAGAGTACTTGAATTCACACGAAAGATACAAATATACAGGTGTACGCAATGAAACCCAGCCCTCTTTCACTTCTCAAAGAGTTCACAATGTAACACGCCCTTCTACTGTTTTGGTCAGGGGATTGCACCATATGAAGCCCCTCAATTCTGTATTTGACACAGGTTGTTAATTTCTAATGCCTCTATCACTCATGAACAATTACACTGGTTCATAGGCTCGCTAAGAAACCTCTTCCCAATCAAATACCTGTAAGGAAGAAGCTCAACAAAGGGATGGAGCCTAAGTCTCCTCTCTATACAGCTTTTTATTATTTTTGTTATTGCATTAACTCTGGAAAGCAGATAAGGCTGGCTTAAGCTAGACCTAAAAAATATATGGAGGGTGAACTCTTCTTTCAAACCACTATGGGGACAGTTGATCTCACGTATTTCCTCATTTACACTGTAAGGTTAATATTACAAAGCTAGATTTGGTTCCTGGATTTGTGTGGCTAAGGGCCAGATGTATGACCATTTTTAGTGTTCGAAAACAGAAAATCAGGCAGTTGGCAACCGCTAAAAAGGGTTGTGGCTAGTGCAAAACGTATTTTGTGAGTCAGTACCCTAATATTGAGTCTCAAAATAGGGTTTGCGCACCACTATTAGGAAGGAGTGTGACATGGGCGTTCCTTCCTAATAGCGAGTCAGAAGGGGATGTACGATTGTTTTGAGACCGCAAATGCCATCGTAAAACAATCGCAGTTACCACCAATTTCAAATTGGTGGTAAGCCAGTCTCAAACGAGAAGGGATCCCCAGAGGACCCCTTTCCTTTTGTGTTTGGCAGCAATAATATTTTTTAAGTGCATGCAATGGTCCCACGGTCTACTGCTAGACCTTGAAAAAAGAAAGTAAAACTTTTCATTTTTTCTTTCAAATGCATCCCATTTTCATTTAAGGAAAAAGAGCTGTATTTGACGAAAAAATGTGCTTCATGTAAGAAGCAAATATGTCTGAGGCACACTATGTTCAGACTTGAAATTTAAAATCCAACTTCACCATTAATTTGGATTTTAAATTGTGATTCTAGAGACACCAGACTTGAAGGATTTATCTCTTTCCCATTGGAAATTACACTTAAAAATGTAATAAGGTAATTCCGATGTTATCTCATGGGAAAGAAAAGCCCTGCAGTATTTGAGTTTTTCATAGCCAGAAAATGTAAAACCTAAAAGTACATGTCCTGTCTTTTAAATACATAGCACCCGCCCTCTGGGTTGTCTAGGGTTGAACTTAGGGATGACTTTTATGTATAATAAGGGAAGGTTTGGGCAAGCAGAAGGTTTATTTTGCTAGGTGTACATGGCAGTATAAATTACACACACAGGCTGTCCTGAGACGTGTTCAAAGGGCTAAATAAGTGGGTAGCACAATCAGTTCTGCAGGCCTATTGGTAGCATTTAATTTATAGGCCCTGGGTACACATATTACCCCTTTTCTAGGGACTCATAAGCAAATTAAATATGACAATTAGGGATTACCAATCTTAACCATGTTTAGGGGAGAGAGCACAAGCACTTTAGCATTGGTTAGCAGTGGTAAAGTGCGCAGAGACCTAATACCAGCAAAAACGAGGTCAGAACAGAGGAAGAAGAAGCCAAACGTTGGGGGAAAGACCACCCTAAAGCTGTTAGGTCTAACATGCACCAGTAGCTAAATGCACTGCGATTGGTAAATGCACTTTTTTATAAAAAAAAGTGGTGTACCTGAGTAGTGTGATGAAAGGGAGAGCTAAGCGATCTTTATTCATTCATCGCACATTGTGATTCATCACCAAGTGTATCCATCCATAACTGCTGGTGTCCAGGGCCGGATTGGGAACACAACCGGCCCTGGCAATATGCTCGGCCGGCAAGAAAAGGAGATAGAGAAATGAATGAGGAGGAAGGGAGTGGGTCTGGTTGAAACATTTTTGCCGTGCCTGCTTTTGATTCCCAGTCCTTTTAGCAATGATCATGTCCTTAAAAGCCTCCTAATAATCAATTAATAAATAGGTTGGATCAAATCCAAGCTTCGCAATTCCATCAACTAGCAATCTTTGGCTACTCCCTTGTTTTTTAGATACTCCAGTTGCATGAAGTGGAGGCTTCTGAGCTTTGAAAGTGGTTGAGTATAAATACCCAGCCATAAAGCACAGAGAGCAATGTGAAAGTGTCCAACTTCCGCCATGAAGAGAACATTTTGTAAACATACATGCTAAAATACTATGGAGTCTAAAGAGGCACTCATAAAGTACTGTAATAATTTCATGGTGCACCAAGCAAACCTGAACTTCTGAGAGGGTACGGAAGGCGCACGCTCTCAAAAGAAGCCTTTGACAAAATGGTGGGAAAATCTTGGATTATTTGTGCAATTTCACTAAAATTATCTAATAAAAAGATATAGCCGATACAGGCTGAACAGAAAAGACAATTTTACATTGCTTTTCATTTTTTCATAGCAACTTTCTTAAATATGTCCGCGATGGAGACTACCCCGGTGCTTTCTCCGAAATACTCTTCCGATGACCCGACGGAGTACGGGCTGTCGAAGGTTTACATATAACACCGTCTGCCCCATTTAGAATGGATGGTGTTATACTTTTTTTGGTGGTCATCACAGGTAAAGCCTGTTGGTGAGGGAAAGTAAAAAAAATATATATTGACCCCACACCATAGGAGACACCACCTATGGCGTGGTGGTCATTGGTGTTTACTATATATTTTTTTAATATAAATCTACTTTGGAAAATGTTTTTTTTTAAAAAAAGCATAAAGTGATTAAAAGTTTGACAGGTGGCTGTCATGTCTGATGGAGCCATCCATCAAACTTTGATGACCTTGACAGGCACAACTGTGACAGCAATTCCTGGCAATGATTAGGTTTGTTCACAGAGCCAGCGAGCATCTCTGGAGTATGGGTACTCCAGGAGGGCGATGGTGTATTTTACTGCATCCCTCTGATGGAGTAAATCCTGTACTCCACACTCCAGATCAGGTCTATAGAATCTACTTAGAAGGTACAGAGAAATATACATGCAGGCGCCTCTCCTAGGGAGGAAAACGAGGACATCTTACAAGTCACTCACCAGGAAAGTAGGATTCTCCACTCCACTGAAACTCGGGTTCTTTTTTGGAGATGTCATGGCTTCAGCAATCTTCAGCACAGAATCTAAAGCAAAAAATATTTCAAGGAAAACCCAGCCACCTCTTCAGTCTGGGAACTGGAAATGTCACTGCAGGAACGTATCCCTGATGGAGGTTGAGATCCCAGCTCGTGTGAGTTATTGCTGATCAACCACTGCTGAGGGCTCCTCTTGTGCAAAGCTCCCTGGTACCTGGTAGTAGGGTTCGAGTCAGGAAGGAAGGTGGTTGTCACATTCCCTCGTCGAGTCTGAACTGAAGCACAGGAACTGGGACAGCAGTAAGTTCAAGCTCGAAGGTGTGTCGGATGTATGACAGAAGTTGGCAAACAAATGTAACTGAATAATTAGGTGGTGTCACTACAACGCTTACACCTCAGCTGCATTCTGAAGGCGTCACCTGCTTTGAATTAAATAATAATAATGTTCAGCCTCCCAAAATGCAAACTGCATCTCGACCATGAAATATACATTTAGTGCTTGGTGAGATTGCCAAGAGTCAGACATATTTTAAGTTTGCCTACAGACAGTCTAGCACCTATTGCGATTGATATCATACTGTACATGGAATGGGCTTGGGGTCAGCGTTTTATTCATGATTGGAGGGCTTTCTTGTCACTCTCAGTTCCCTGCTTCTGATTCACTGGCTTTCTTCTCTATTCTTGTGTTTGTCCTGTTGAAGGGGCATTTTGGTTAGATGGATCGAATGTCGATTTCAGAGCATATACTTCCACTGCTGATGTCAGACCTTGCACTGCAAGGGCATATGAGTGAGTATGTTCTGTATCTCTTCCTCCCTTTTACCCCTTTGGTCCCACCTCTCCACCCCATTGGTCTTTATTAAAAACTGACTATATATATTTGCTGGCCCATTAGCCCCCTTACATTTTATGATTGCCAAGACTTTTAGCTTTGCAAATGCTGGTTATAACATTTGTTAAAGAGCAGCTTTTATACTATACAGCAAAATCTAGAATGCTATATTACATATGGATGCAAACATGGTTCACTAATATTCTTGAATGCAGAGTAATATTGTTCTTCTCTTATAGGCTAGTTCACATATCCAAATTGAACGGTTATACTGAAAAACGCCCTTCCTAAAATATTGACTTTCAAATGCAATAAAACTGGAATTTGCTTGCAAAGCAAAGAGACGTTTAATGTATTTTATTTGTATAAACAAGCAGTGATTGTTGTAAAGACACTTATAACACTGTTTGTCATGAACGTTTATTTTTTACAGAATTTGACTATTGTCAATGTCAGAAATTAGGTTACTGGTTGAGGGGGTGAAACCCTTCTCAAGCAGCAACCACAATTCTGCTCAGTGTGAAATGAAAACCAACTCTAAAGTAACCTGTGCTCAACCCTCGGGTTGCTTGGCACAGCGCAGCCTGGCTTAACTCAGAGGAACTGTGTAAAGTTTTTGTGCTACACTTCAAATAGTAACACAGTGAACACACACCACAAAAGGCTCCCACACCAGTTGCTTATGATGATCTTCTTAATTTCTTGATGCTATTGATGCCGTTTTTTCGATCACTGCTGATTGATTGTATTATAACACATATTTATATTTGATACTTTGAAAATTATGGTTGTACACTAATATGTGACACACTTCGTAGTGCACTGGGTTAACCTAGACATCCATCTAGGTATTTCCTTTTCAACTTTCTAGAAGTGCCATTTTCCAAATTGTAATTTAAAATCCAAATTTACCATGAGAGGATTTTCCATTACAAAAAGACACCAAACATGAACTGGTTACATTCTCCCATTTGAATATTTACCATTATTAAGTGTAATAAGGTTACTCCAACTCTGCTGTGGGGTGAGGAGGTACCCTATGATGCATTTGTCACCCCGAGTGGGATGGGTATGCTCAGACGTGAGTCCCATGCACTCCACACCACTGGATTCAAGCAAGCCGGGCTGAAGACGGCTGGAATGCCAGAAACCAGTCCTCGGAAGCTTGTTTCCGGTCCAGGGAAGGCATGGCTTGGCAGTTCCGGCTGGACTGCTCCCATGAGGCACAGGGTCAGACTGATTTGCATATGGCCATGTCTGAACTGGGGTGGTGTGGAGTGCAAAAAACGATGGATTTAGGCCCAGATCTCTGTACTGGGGTGAATGTATGACATTGTTCTGCATTCTGTGCATCAACTGTGGTTTTTGCATTTGTCATCCCGAGTGCGATGGGTATGGTCAGGCGTGAGTCCCATGCACTCCACACCACTGGATTCAAGCAAGCTGGGCTGAAGATGGCTGGAATGCGAGAAACCGGTCCTCGGAAGCTTGTTTCCGGTCCAGGGAAGGCATGGCTTGGCAGTTCGGGCTGGACTGTTCCCATGAGGCACAGGGTCAGACTGATTTGCATATGGCCATGTCTTAACTGGGGTGGTGTGGAGTGCAAAAAACGATGGATTTAGGCCCAGATCTCTGTACTGGGGTGAATGTATGACATTGTTCTGCATTCTGTCCATCAACTGTGGTTTTTGCATTTGTCACCCCGAGTGGGATGGGTATGCTCAGACGTGAGTCCCATGCACTCCACACCACTGGATTCAAGCAAGCCGGGCTGAATGCGGCTGGAATACCAGAAACCGGTCCTCGAAAGCTTGTTTCCGGTCCAGGGAAGGCATGGCTTGGCAGTTCGGGCTGGACTGTTCCCATGAGGCACAGGGTCAGACTGATTTGCATATGGCCATGTCTGAACTGGGGTGGTGTGGCGTGCAAAAAAAGGTGGATTTATGCCCAGATCTCTGTGCTGGGGTGAATGTATGACATTGTTCTGCATTCTGTCCATCAACTGTAGTTTTTGCATTTGTCACCCCGAGTGGGATGGGTATGCTCAGACGTGAGTCCCATGCACTCCACACCACTGGATTCAAGCAAGCCGGGCTGAAGACGGCTGGAATGCCAGAAACCGGTCCTCGGAAGCCTGTTTCCGGGTCCAGGGAAGGCATAGCTTGGCAGTTCGGGCTGGACTGTTCCCATGAGGCACAGGGTCAGACTGATTTGCATATGGCCATGTCTGAACTGGGGTGGTGTGGAGTGCAAAAAACGATGGATTTAGGCCCAGATCTCTGTACTGGGGTGAATGTATGACATTGTTCTGCATTCTGTGCATCAACTGTGGTTTTTGCATTTGTCATCCCGAGTGGGATGGGTATGGTCAGGCGTGAGTCCCATGCACTCCACACCACTGGATTCAAGCAAGCCGGGCTGAAGATGGCTGGAATGCGAGAAACCGGTCCTCGGAAGCTTGTTTCCGGTCCAGGGAAGGCATGGCTTGGCAGTTCGGGCTGGACTGTTCCCATGAGGCACAGGGTCAGACTGATTTGCATATGGCCATGTCTGAACTGGGGTGGTGTGGAGTGCAAAAAACGATGGATTTAGGCCCAGATCTCTGTACTGGGGTGAATGTATGACATTGTTCTGCATTCTGTCCATCAACTGTAGTTTTTGCATTTGTCACCCCGAGTGGGATGGGTATGCTCAGACGTGAGTCCCATGCACTCCACACCACTGGATTCAAGCAAGCCGGGCTGAAGACGGCTGGAATGCCAGAAACCGGTCCTCGGAAGCCTGTTTCCGGGTCCAGGGAAGGCATAGCTTGGCAGTTCGGGCTGGACTGTTCCCATGAGGCACAGGGTCAGACTGATTTGCATATGGCCATGTCTGAACTGGGGTGGTGTGGAGTGCAAAAAACGATGGATTTAGGCCCAGATCTCTGTACTGGGGTGAATGTATGACATTGTTCTGCATTCTGTCCATCAACTGTGTTTTTTGCATTTGTCACCCCGAGTGGGATGGGTATGCTCAGACGTGAGTCCCATGCACTCCACACCACTGGATTCAAGCAAGCAAGGCTGAAGACGGCTGGAATGCCAGAAACCGGTCCTCGGAAGCTTGTTTCTGGTCCAGGGAAGGCATGGCTTGGCAGTTCGGGCTGGACTGTTCTCATGAGGCACAGGGTCAGACTGATTTGCATATGGCCATGATGAACTGGGGTAGTGTGGAGTGCAAAAAACGATGGATTTAGGCACAGATCTCTGTACTGGGGTGAAAATATGACATTGTTCTGCATTCTGTCCATCAACTGTGGTTTTTGCATTTGTCCCCCGAGTGGGATGGGTATTTCAGACGTGAGTCCCATGCACTCCACACCACTGGATTCAAGCAAGCCCGGCTGAAGACGGCTGGAATGCCAGAAACCGGTCCTCGGAAGCTTGTTTCCGGTCCAGGGAAGGCATGGCTTGGCAGTTCGGGTTGGACTGTTCCCATGAGGCTCAGGGTCAGACTGATTTGCATATGGCCATGTCTGAACTGGGGTGGTGTGGAGTGCAAAAAACTATGGATTTAGGCCCAGATCTCTGTACTGGGGTGAATGTATGACATTGTTCTGCATTCTGTCCATCAACTGTGGTTTTTGCATTTGTCAACTACAGTGACAGCATAACCAATAAATCCCACTCCTACAAGTGTTACAATTCTGCCACTTTCAGGATGCCAAAATTAAAATAATGGCTTTTGCAGCAGGTATTAGTCATTCTTAATGTTTATTGAATTAATAAACAACAGCTGTTGGGCTCCTCTCTAACTTAAAAGAACATTGGCACCATGTGGCAGACTGTCATATTTACTGGTGCTGACAATTAAGGCCGAGCACAGGCAATCACCGGCTAAAATTAAGCACTGCACCAACCAGTCAATGACAAGCTACCAGTAGGTCATAGACGCATTCTGAGTAGCTCCCAGGCTTCAGTTCATTTTTAAATAAGCTCATGGTCTCATTTTTCTCTTAAAGTTAATGGAATGCTGTGTTTATTTTACATTATAATCATTAGCCTGCATATAGAAGGTCCTGATAATGAGCAGAACTTAGTCAGATTTATGACCCAGGGCACAGAGGTGCAGAACTGACACACTGATGAATGTAACTCTAAACTAAAAGTCCTTGTCAACTCAATATTGAAGCATGAGAAAAAATGTATGTTTCCAAATGCTTTTAAAGAGAGAATGTTAAAATGAAAAGTTACCTTAATGATTAAAGACTTAATTTTAATTTTCTCCCATTACAATGTGTCGCATTTACAAATAGCAGGCCTCTTGCTCCCAGTGGCCAGTAGACACTGTGCCACATAGATAACTGAAAAGTACAGCCATTTTTTAAATGGGAGAAATTTAAAGTGAAGAAAAATAATTCTATTAAATTTTAAGTCGTAATGGTTTTCTTCACTTGCAATTGAGCAAATGAGATCATAAAGTTTTATGAGGCATTTTTCTTCACTTTAAATTCCTCCCATTTAAACCTATAGCAAAAAAAATAATTTATAAATCTGACACCGTGTCTACAGGCCACTGGAAGAAAGATACCTGCTGTTTGTAAATATGATACATGGAAATGAGAGAAAATGTAAATGATGAGTTTTATGGAATCCATATAAATATAAAGTTAACTCTTAGTTTAGTTTTCTCCCATTTCAGAGTGTCACCTTTACACCCAGTAGGCATCTTGCAGCCAGATGCTGTGTCGTATTTATAGCTGTAAAATACAGCCTTTATTTTAAGTGGGAGAAATTTAAAGTGAAGAAAAAGGTTCCAAACTATTGGAATTTTTGCAGAACATTTTTCTGCGCTTTAAATTCCTCCCTTTTAAAATAATGGCTGTACCATCTGGTGCAACGATTCACTGTGGTTTTACGTAATATATCCAACAGTCATATATGATTACATCTATATGTGCTCATGTATTACTTTGCAGTTGCATCTGCAGAAGACCTGGTGGTACAATCCAGCACTGCCGTTTAATCCATGGATATCCCTACCTACGACATCAAATGCCACACTGAAGTCTCTGAAGCAGCTGCGTGATTGTCCTACCACTTCTGCAGATCAAAAGGCAACACACCAAAGGAACAGGAAGTGATCCAGTGGTGAATAGCCGAACCCCACCCAGATCAATAGAGAGGAGGTTTCATTATCTCCCAACTTGTTTAGTCTTTCTAGCAGCAACTTACAAAAAATCTTAAACAGCATTCAGCAAAGATATCAATCTTTAATTTGATTCCTGTTTCTTTTTGCTTAGATAGATATTATTGTTGCTCTTCGCTATGAATAAGGTATGACCCCTTTTTTCACTATTTCCTTAAATAAAGGATTTAGATGGTCAGCTCAGCCCAAAGTATATCTTTCAAAACCACTACAGGCAGATTATCTGGCCCACAGCTCTACACTACTTTCGATGGTTCATTGCTTGCCTTTCATTAGATGAAGTTATTAGGTCATTCTTGTTGTCATCAGGAGCATTACCTTCATTATAATACATGGGAGTCTGCAATCCCTGTACAAAAGCCTGTCACTAATGTCCTTATTACTGTTGAGTTGGGATGTCTCTAGTAAACTGTAGTAAAGAAATTATGCAGCTACTCAACTGTAATAAGTTATTACAGGTGACTTTTGACATCACAATGCCTGCTGCCATAGCTAGCAGCCTAGGTGAAAGGCTGCGCATGGAGCACAATTACAGATGCAAAAACAAGAAGTGGCTTTTCATCTTCATATCTGATTTTCTAAAATGAACAGCGATCAGCGGAAGGGAGATACTTATGCCAATATGTTTTTTTTTCCCTGCTGTAGGTCATTAAAGAAAGCATATAATCTCTCAGCATGTTTCCACACTTTCTGAGCTACAGCATTTTTTCACAGATTTACATTAAACTTATTCTAATACTGTCCGGCAATAAATTATTTGCTGCTTTTAGGTGTGTTTAATTTCACACAACGGATTCGCTTGTATTCTTCATATTTCCAACCATATTACCCTTTTCATATGAAAAGCACAACACTGAGGATTTAGGCAGTTTGTGGGAAGGGTGATGGTGTGACTGGTTATTATAAGGAAAATAAATGTCCCCGCTGTTTGTTAAAAGGATATTGCAACTCACCTCAGAGTTATATGATCTGACAAAGGAACTCAACCTCCTGCCTCATTCTTCTGTATGGCTATGGAACTCCTCTGTGACTTGCACTAGCCTTATAATGTAAAGCAGAGGGTACTTATACATTTTTTCCTGTTGCTTGCACCTTTTCTCAGACATGCTGCATTCCTACATGCGCTAATTCTGCTTCCTTCGAAACTGCATTCTAATCCAAAAATAGTCGTTTGGACACCTGCATTTACCCATTTTCCAAAATTATTCTGTATCATTCAAGATTATTGCACTGTGCATCTCACTTCATCATTTAGTATTACATTCTGATTTTTATCTCCTGATTAGATATTGAAATTTTGTACCTACACACTTAAAAAGAAGTAGACACTTATTCATCCTGCTCTCTTTATACAAATACATTACTTCTTTTAATTTCTGCAATCTTTGTCAAACTTGCCTTACCCATACCAATACCTTTAGTAAAAAAGGCATATACCATTGTTAGAAAATGAAATGGAGCTATCAGACAATCCACGACTTGCATGCAAGAAGTTTATAATGCATCATGATCTAATTAAATACTTAAACTTAAGTCCACATCCATGTCATATAGGCACTCTTGCAGCAATTGTCCTGATTATATATTGATCTTATTTTGGAGGATATGTTGTTGATAGCATTAAAGTAACTTAAGTTGATATTATAGTCGGCCAACAAAATTAATTGTTGAAGCATTGTGGTTGGTACCATCAAGATCAAATATCTGAAAACCCGAGAATTAAAAAACAAATTGGCTGGACAAAGGTGTAATTGATAGAAACCTTCAAAATTCCATTTTAAAAGTGTTTCCATGCTAGTGTACCTTAGAGACCAGGCGCTAACAAGTTAACTAAATTTAGTTGAGCGAAAGTATCTGCAAACTCCTTTGTATTGGAACAGTAGTAGGTATACTGGGTGAAGGTACACTACAGTCAGGGCTTCATAGAATAGTGCTAAATCTGCTAAGGTAGGATTTGTTGTTCCCAAAGAGACATTGCTAGGGGAAGTAATGGGAGTTCCAAAGAGGAAGGGGTTTAAATGCTTCTGATGCCTGACTGCGGGTTGGGGGTGGAGGGGTGCGGTGGAGGGTCCGTTGTCTTGAACTGCAATCAGAGTGATGTACAGCTATTTGATTCCATTGATGGCTTACTGCTTGTACACCAATGTTACGTTTTCATGAAAAACTTTAAATAAAGTTTATAAAGAAGGTATGATTTGTCATACTAGGGTCACATTTAAAACTGAAATGGCCATCAGCAATCACTTTTGTCTGTGGATAACATGCAAATCTGTTTCCAACAATTTGAAATGATCCTTCAAATTAACATACCCAGTCGTTTTAGGCTGTAATAAAAGTGCAAGGTTTTTAAGAGAACAGTATGATCTTCACGTGGCAGGCTCTCTAGTGGCCAGCACTCCTAAAACAACATCAAGTTGTAATTGCACAATCGATATTCCCTTGAGGTGAGGGACCTAAATTAATAAAAACTCCAAACTAGGTGTCTGGCTGTATTTGACTGCCTGCTAAATCATGAATAATCAGTAAATCATCAGAATTCCTCCTTAAATTGATGCAGCACAGTTGAAGCCCACTGTACATGGTCATGTGTTTTTATTGGATTTTAAAAAGTGGCAGAATTTAGCAACCTACAGTTATCCCATGCAGGTGGCCTTATATTTGACAGAATCCGGTAATACATTGTCCTGCCAGGAGTACTGTCATGAGGAACTTGAAAGAAGGGTGGACTCTAATAAGACACTGAACCACCTGCAGTTGAAATCATCAGCATGTTGCCAAAGCAAATTACAAACCGCAAAGAAAGTAAAATTAAACCACAGCTTGCAGCAGGCCATAATCATCATTTAAGGTAACATACAACGTATTATCTTAGGACTGAACTACTCTAAGTGGAAAAATGTTAATATAAATCTCTAAAAGTTAAGAGTGATTCAGTGGTCTGGAATTTACAGGGTTTGGAGATATATTTGAAAAATATCATTGTTAAGTATTATAAGAAACTGGGTTATAAGTTGATGGGGTAGAAGTCCCACTCAGGCAACAACCATGATCCTTGTGAGGGTGAAACCACAAAAGTCACCAAATTAGCCTGTGCTTAGCCCTTTGGTAGTGTGGCACAAAGCAGTCAGGTTTAACTTAGAGGCAAAGTGTAAAGTATTTATGCAGCACACAAACAGTAATAAAGTGAAAACACAACACAAGAAAAATCCTAAACTAATTTAGAAACATAGAGTGATTTTTAATAAATAAAATGATACCAGAAAAACAAAGATCCAATCGGTAGAACTGGAGATTTAGGTAGATATAGCACCTAAGAAAACAAAGCGCCAAAAGTGGTCATTTGGTTGTGCTAGAATGGCGGAAAGTCACAAGTTTGGGCTGACCAGGATGGGTCACGTGCAGGATACAGGGACCAGGTTAGTCTTGCAGAAAAAGTTACCTTCCCACAGTCCAGTGCGAAGTGTTTTGTACACGGTGGAGGAGGCCGCAAGGAGTGCATCATGGATGGTTGTCGCTGTAGCACTAAGAGCAGGTCGGTGGCGTGGGCTGTCGCTGCTGCAGGGTGAAAAGCTGGTCATGCATCCTGGAGGGTCAATATTGGAGTTCCATGTTGGCGTTCACCATGGGCTATTGTTGCTGGAGCACAAGTGCAAATCTCACTTTGTTGCCAGTTGCTGGAGGTTGCTACTGCATGAAGAGTTGGGTTCCCCAGAGCTTTATGTTAGCGGTTCTCGCAGACGGCAGAATCTTGGTGCAAACGGTCCTTCACATGGTCGCAAAGAGCCCAAAACTTCAGTATTATACAGTTCTACACAAGAGGAGCTCAACTAATGCCAGCCAAGGGTGCAGGACCTGAGGGGCACCCCTTGGGGATCCGGAACGCACTCTAATAGAGGCCAGCAGGCCTCAGGCAGATCCAGTTGCAGGTCCAGTGCAGCAGGTCAACTGAACAGTTGAAGGCAGGCCTCTGGAGATGCTATTTCCCTATAGCTCAGACATGAGGCCGGCCAACTGACCCTTGGAGTCACTCCGGTTAGTCAGAGATCAAGGAAGTCCTCAGCAGCAGGGCAGTGCTCTGGTAGCAGAAGGGCAGTCTTCTGGGGGGCAAGGCAGTCTTTCTTCTGTAATGTCTACAGGTCCAGGAGTGTACTGAAGAGTGGCTCTCGAGGTCCAATATTTTTACCTGGTGCCAGCCTTTTAAGGGGGGAGAATCCCTATACCACCTCACATCTGGTTCTGGGGTGACAAAAGGCTAGTGCCATTTGAATTACAAGAAGGGCAGAGAACAGCTCTGCCCCCAGCCATCCTGGCAAAACAGTCATCCTACCAACACCTAGTCCCCTTTTGTCTCACTGTCTGGGAGGAATACACAAAACCCAACAGCAGGGCCATTTACAGACATGTGTCCCAGGCCAATGACAGAAGGCTCAAATGGCTAGGACAAGAAAATGCTAACTTTCCAATGTGGCATTTTCAAACTTGTGACTCAAAATCCGACTTAACCGTTAAAAAGGATGTTAAATTACAGTTAATTTGAGATATCTCTACCTGCTCCCAGACCAAAGTAAGCACTTATTAAAGGTAGTGGGCTACCCCAGTGTTAGTCAAACAGCTGTGAAAAACGACTTTAGGAGTTTTTCATTACTTGGAAATGTAAAACCCACATGTTCTACTTTTTAAATACAATGCACCCTTCCCTGTGAGCCTTTATGGCATACTTTAGTGGTGCCTTATATGTACTAAAAATAACAGTTTTGGCCTGGCACAGGTTTATTTTGCCAGGTCAAAATGGCAGTTTAAATTTCAGTACAAGCTGCAATGGCAGGCCTGAGACATGTTTTAAAAGGCTACTTTAGTGGGTGGCACAATCAGTGCTGCAGGCCCACTAGAAGCCTTTCATATACAGGCCCTGAGTACATGTAATCTACTAGGGACTGATAGATTGTAATTTTCCTGCTAATGATGTTGTGAATATGTTAGCCTAATGTGTTTAAATTAATATGCAGTTACAGCCTATTATTCATGTGCTGCAACCCACTGAGCTATTTTTCTATTATATGCAAGCTTCATTTGGATAGAACTGTTTCTGTAATGGTTAAGCTTTTATCTTATTTTTGCCTTCTAAGTTAGAAGACTTGCTGTAGTACATTGCCTTCTATCTGTTAGGTTCCCATTATTGATATTTTTGTATACTTTCTTATAATAACAAGAAGCTTGTCTATGACAGGCAGATTTCTAATGCTGACATTTGCTCTGCAGCTCCAATGTCTCATGGTACAGTTTTCCCCCCTCCCTTATGAGCAGAAAGTCCCTGTTTCAGCGTTTCTTTCCTCAGAGCTTCGGCTCTGTGGCCTTGAAGGGAAGATAACAGTGTTGCCTTCGCAGGTGCAGATGCCTCATGTATGAGTTTATTGTTCTCCCTCTGCTGAGCCCAGTACTTTTCCAGTCTGGGCATGGTTTTACTCTGCCATGTTATGTGATAATGTATTGCTGTGATGAGAGGGGTCAGTCCTCTCGATGCACTCCCTGGGGTGTAGACCTGGCAGGGGCCATCTGCAGATGAATATTATTTAAATAAATATGTGTCTAATTCTTCTCCACTGCCTGGCTGGCGTATTATATTGTTTAGTGATAGATGAGTGAGGTAAGTCGCTCAGGTGGATTTGAGCCACACTTATCAGGACTTACAAGTAAATTAAATGTGCCAATTAGATGTAAGCCAATTTTACCATGTTTGAAAGAGAGCAAATATAGCACTATAACACTGGTTAAGTAAAGTGCAGAGTCCTAAAGCCAACAAAAACACATTTTGCAACATAAGGGATGTGAAAGCAAAACAATTGGGGAATACCATGCCAAGGATGTCAGGTCTAACAAGTATCAAAAAGTAGGTCAGCAGGGAACTGATTTATAATAGGGCACAGATTGAAAACATTATTGCAGTCGTTATCCTTAGTGCCACAATAGGAAAAGTTAAATCAAGGATTGATGCCGTACTCGCAAGGGGAACCAACTCTCTTATGTTAGACACAAATAGTTTTACGTCAGGACTTAAAGTAATATTGGACAAGTCAGACCTGTGTGGACGCATTTAATTTATGGCAGATTCCTGATGAAAGGGCACACTTCTAAGACCTTTTTCCACTGGCAGCTAATTGTTCAGGAAAAAGAAATTGTCATGAGTCACATTGACAAAGTCAGTTTACATTAATCATTTGAGGTGAATAACTCTTGTCTCTTAGTGGGTGCTTTGTAGACTGTCAAACCATCGTCTTACATCCTCTACTGGATACAGCAGTCAAGACAGAAGCTCTGTATTATCATGGGACCGTTATGGGAAAGGACAGATATCCACAAAGATAGTATATCATCCTGATGCAAGGCTTATATTTTTTAACAGGGGTGTTTATAATTAGGGCTCCCGGTTTTATGGTATTTCTTTTTTTGCCATTTCCGTCTGTATTTATCCCTATTTATTTTTTGCAAATTTTATCTGTATTTATCCATATTTAATTTGGGTTTTGTGGAAAAAGTAAGCTGAAATTAGTATATTTCCACATTTATTTAACCGATAAATATGCACTTGACTTGAATGTCTGCTAGATTTCAGTGCTGTGAACTCCTACAGAAGATAAATCAGTTCACTTATATGAAAATATGCAAATTTCAGTATCAACCTTGTGTAACTGCTGTTAAAGCTTCTTACTAAAATTCCTTCCTTATTTACCCCCTTGTCTATCAATCCAGACATCTATTGGCTCGGCAGGCAGTATTTTGCATTACTCAAAAAGCAACCCAATTTCCGTTTTTATACACATTTAAAAATAAATACAGGCAAGGAAATGAATGTTTTCTGTCCATATTTATCAAGCTGGTCATTAAAAACTCACCAACTGCTTAGAAAAGCGCAGTCCAATAAACTACGGTTTGCTCTAATGTTACTGAAAACAAAATTGAAATGCGCCTCCAACCTTTACCTCTTGAAAGTGATTGAGGCAAAGTTTTTACCCTCCCTCACGTACGGTTCGGAGCTATTCAGAGGCAAAGACGCAAACTTCTTGAACTTACAACAGTCAAATCTGTTCAAATACATCTTTTACATACCAAGGTCTGTATCACAAGCGCAAGTACGCCTGGAATTCGGGCTTTCAAATCAGCATCAAGTCAGGCAGGCCGGGATACTAAAAATGTGCTGGAAATTAAGGGCAGCAAGTGAGGACACGCTGATGGGCCATTGTTGGTGCGAAATTAACAACCGAACAAATGCAAAAAACGTATGAAAAACATCTTTGGAAGACGCACTGACACAACTTAATATGCGAGAGGCATGGAATACAAACCACCCCTTTATGGCCTTCAAAAAAATAGCCAACAGTACAGAAAAACAAAAATCCATGATTGTTGACAAAGCCGCCCTTGCAAAGAAAAAACATGGCTGGACGGTGCTAGCCACGTATGAGAGAAGTGCCCCACAACCATACCTAGTCAACTATATAACACCGTCCACACAACAAATGCTCCTACGCATACGTCTGGGCACCTACACCACAAGGGATCAGACCCCAGCATGGAAGCAAACATGGCAAACATCGCAATGCAGACTATGTGGCCGTTCGGAAGAAACACTGACTCACATCCTATGCATCTGTCCATCATTGGCTAGTTTGAGACGTTACTGCCTATTACAAATATTTCGTTTTTATCAAATCAGAGCATTCAGGCCTGCCGTTATGCTAACACTGAACAGTTTCCAGTTGCGAACGGCCTGTAGGGCCTCCAAATTCTTACAGAAGGCGAGCCTCCTAATCCAGAAAACTGAAAAAACGGTGCGGACCAAGTCCGAATGATTGATATGTTAGGTGAGGCTCAGGCCGCAGTCGATGTAATACTGTTTTTAAAAAAAAGAACTTGTTTTTTAAAGAGTGTAAATGCATTTTAACCAAGGCTAGTTCGTATAGTGTTTTGTACTCAATCTTGTAAAGGTTTTAATTAACCATGTGCAATAAATATTTACTATTTACTTACAGTTCACTTATATGAAAATATGCAAATTTCAGTATCAACCTTGTGTAACTGCTGTTAAAGCTTTTTACTAAAATTCCTTCCTTATTTACCCCCTTGTCTATCACTCCAGACATCTATTGGCTCGGCAGGCAGTATTTTGCATTACTCAAAAAGCAACCCAATTTCCGTTTTTATACACATTTGAAAATAAATACAGGCAAGGAAATGAATGTTTTCTGTCCATATTTATCTATAAAAATCAGTAAAAAAGGAAAACCGGGAGCCTTATATATAATTAGGGCTGCCGGTTTTATGCTATTTATTTTTTTGTACATTTCCATGTGTATTCATCCATATTTCTTGTTTGGTCAATTTATCTGAATTTAGCCACATTTATTTTTGTTGCACGCAAGAAAGAAGACACTAGAGCTAGTGTTTTTTCACATTTATTTAAACAGATAATTCACACTTCCACTTGGTTGTTATAGGTATAGATATATTTATATATACGACAAATTAAGTAAACAAAATTATCATCTGAAAACGTTGCCATTGACGCTTCTGGTCTAAACTAACATCACTAGCTGCCCAAAACTTCTCGTTTCCCTGAAACCAGCTTCTGTGGTGCTAGCTCGAGCTGACCTTGAGGATGCAGAGGTCAGAAGGGCTACATAGCCTGCAATGTGAGCCTCCAAGTCTAAACAAAATAAAGCAAACCTGCAAGTGTTCAAGTAGCCCTTCAAAAATAACCAGGTGAAAATGTTTCCCTTTGGGTCAAAAGGGGGAGAAGCACAACTTTAGAAAGGGATTGGCTGCTCTGTGGGGAAAACTATCAGGAAAGCTATCAGGTCGCAAATGTGCACTAAGTGTGAATGGCCCTTAATTACTCCCATTGTATTCCCTGCTGAACGGGAGAATGAGGGAACACTCTGGAGGAACACTGCAGCCTGTACCAAAGTATTACTGTAATCAACATGCCAACATGCATGCATAGAACTGAAATTTTACATACACGCAGACTTGGATGCATTTCACCCCGAGAAAACTTCACAGACCATAAAGCTGTGCTTGTTACTGTTTATGCCATATATCCAACATCAAAAAATAACCCTTTAATTCACAGATACTCCCCTATTTTGTACATGCACAAAACAATACACACAAAGTCTGCTTTTGTCTTTTAAAAAACACACGTTCTTAGGTAACTCATATTAGCACTGAACATTAATATGCCAGCATACATTTCTTGTAAATGCTAAAACTGTTGTTTCCCCAACCATTTAACCTCCTCTTAATCATCTTCATTCATGGATCCTCTCCCCAACCACATTGTTTTCAGTCAAGTGCTGGGGTGAAGAGCATCCCAAAAGTATTCTTAAAACATTTTTGAGCACCTTTTGAAAGTTCCCTCTGCTTTCAAATGAGCCCTGAGGTCATTTCAGCCCAATCCGCCTCACAACCCCTCTCCCCGTGAATGAACAGGGGATGGGTGTATTGCTGCCTCCAAGGAAAGAAAATGCAGCTAGCCCCCATGGACCACGCTTAGTTACCCTGCCACTTTCTCACCTTGCAGAGTACCTGTCACTCACCTTCTCTTTTGTTCTAGTGACCCCTAGTCGGCTACTGGCATTTTATTGCCACTGTGATGGGGTAGGACAGTGGTCCTCAAAGTCAGAGCCAATTAGAGAAGACCTGCTCAGGTGTATCAGTATTTTTCAGTTTCTATGTATAAATACTTACAAAGCTACAATAGTTTTCTGACTGTATTTAACCCCTTCGCCACAGTGCGGGCTGGGCTAGAGGGTCGGCGTGGCGCTCCCTTACTCATGACAACTCCACAGCATCATGAGTCACGGGCGGCGTGTGCTCATGACGGCGTGGAGCCGTCATTACCCCGCCCACTCACTAATTCGCCCGCACAGGTGGGGAATAAGTGCAGCGCAAGCGGAGCGAGGGCGGAGCGGCAGTTGATGACGACTCCACGCCGTCATGAGCACACGCCGCCCGTGGCTCATGACGACGTGGAGCCGTCATGAGCATGGAAAGAGTTAAATGTAAAAGTCAGTTTAAATGGAAGACCAAGAGCCTTATTTACAATGCTTCAAAGTGTCCAATGTAAACCTATGTGGAAAGAGAGTGGACCTGCAGGTGTGGACTATACTAACGTCATCCTAGAAAAAATTTGAATTGCATAGCAAGAGTTTATTATTAATAAAGTATCTAGCCATAGTGACAGAGGGCAGACCTCTTCCTGCATTGATAAGTTTGAAAGAGTTGACAGTGCTCAAGAAACTTTGCCTTTCTTTGAGATAGGAGACCTAGATTAGGATTATGATCACCTTCTTCAACAAATGACAGTGGTGGGAGAAAACTCCTCTTTTAACTAGCTTTACTAGGAAAAGGCCAATAGAAATCGGCCAATAGTTGGCAGGGGTAAATGGCCAAGTTTTCATTCACCCAGGTACAAAAGAGGCGCAAAACCTAGGACGACCTAGGATACTCGAGTAATTGTGAGCACTACAAATCCCCATATAACATAACATAAAGACCTGTTAGAGGACAAATGAAACACTGCATGGAGTCTACCCCGAAGCAAAAGGATCCAAGCTCCTTGAGGCACAGCTGAGACACTGGAAAGACGCTGAGGGGCTTATTTATAAGTCCCTTGCGCCACTGTTGCGTCCTTATTCCCATAGTAAAAGTGACGTACTGGCAGCGCAAGAGGCCTGTAAATAAGCCCTTAAAATCCTCATTTAGAGTTTGACAACCATTTGTGATGGAGTACCTTACCCACCAAATTCTTCTTCTGCTCACCCTATTGTAAGTCGTGCGCATCATAGGTGTTCTGTTGGCAGTGCCCTCAATGACTCTCAACGGAAAGAGTGCTGGGTCAGAGTAAGTGCATCACACCGCCTGCTCTATGTAGGGCTGACTGTCTGATGTCCTTTTCTCTGTCCATCAGTGCCAAGGAAAAGCTGAACCAGACAAATTAAAATAATAATCACCCCCATCCCCGGAGTAGGGGGAAACAAACTCCCTGATGTGGGGGTCATTAAATATGCAGTGAGTTTGTTTTGGAAAAAACAAAAAGTTTGGTGGACATTGTCAAACCCAAAAGTGGCTGTCCACCAAATCTTTTGTACCTTCAGAAGTACTGCTGTGAATGCAATTCCTTTGCAGATACAGCAATCACTGCCGTCCTCTGTCCGTCAAGGAGGTAAATGTAATATCCTCCACCCTCCTGACGGACAGAGTAAACGGTGCCAAACCTTTAATCATCCTAGGGGTGCTGTTATGCCACCAATCAAAACACCAAAAGAAGGGCACCAGGTGCAATAGCAGCCCAGACGCTTGGAGATATTGCTAAACCACCTGCCTGACATTTTGAATACACCCCACCCTTCCCCAGTGAAACTCAGAGCAGCCAATTATGGACTGACTTCCACACAAGTGGCTTTTGCAGGTCAGTTGAGGATAACTTTGGAGAAGATGTTACATAAGACGCTCAGGGAGGGGTGGAGAGGACAGGAGGACACACTTTTCCTCTGCGCCTTTCATGTGGAGGTTCTGGAGGGAATGCTTATGAGTCACATTATGAGCAAAGGGGGAGGACCTTAGGTCACGTGCCCAAGGGAGGGGGCAGAGAGTGCATTACAGAGGCCTCTACATACAGCTGACCTGCATGGTAAGAAGGAGCGGACCCTGCAGTAAAACAGCAGTCAGCGGAGCAGGACATGCCACAAGTAAATTAACAAGCATTTGCAATGCATTCAGTCTCGCCTTTGGGACCTTATATGTATTTAGCTTTGCAGCACCCTTGGTGCTGAAACATCTACTGTTCTTTAACATGGAGGGCAAGTAAGCACCAAACTGCGTGACACGCCAGGTATGGGAACACAGGAAGGAAATATTGCCTTTCAGCTGGAAATGGTGTAGTCCAAAGCTCTATTTTTAATATAAAATCAGGCCTTTCGGTGGTCATATCACTGAAAATACAAGATTTAAGAAAATATTATTGACTACTGGTGCTCGTAGGAGACAATTTCCATGGACTGGAATCTAGAGAATGCTAAAGTGATTCTGGTATTTTACTGACCTCACCTGGTCGTTTTCTATCAAGAAAGTTAAATAGATGCAGTTGTAAGAAAAAAAGCCCCTCATCAGAAAGCAATTCTGGTATTTTACTGACCTATGCTGGTCGTTTTCTATCAAGACAGTGAAACAGAGACAGTTAAATAGAAAAAAAAGTCCCTAAGCAGAAGCACACAAGCCCTAGGGCTGCTCTCCAGGGCCCACAAAGTACATACACATATAAGTATATCTAAAGTATATACAAGAGGTCTTGATTGCTCGATCTAAAAATAGCTCTACAAACTGGGATTCATTGTTGCACTGTACATCATAAAATATTGTTATTAACAGTTAATTCACTCCCTGAACAAAGAACACGTGAATCTAATTTTAAAGCAAGAGTGGACTGGCGCTAGTCGCTGGATGTCTCGCGAGAGGAAACCAGGGTGATTTTAAATGCGTTCCGATGGCAATATGCGCTTATAGAGCATCCCTGGCTGAGGTCGGGTCAGGACACGTCTGCTTCGCTTTTCTCACCTGGGAGAGCAGAGGAAAATCTCAGTGCAGACTCCACAAGCCTAGACCTTCCCCAATAGACACCCCTTCCTTATCGTCACACCCTCTTTCATATGCGCACCTGCCCGCCTTGGACCCAGTCACCCAGGCAGTGGAGCAATGCACTGGTGAGTCACGTGCTGGTGAGGCGCGAGCACCACTCCCGCCCTCCATTCCCTGTGAACCTGTGAAGGGATACACGAGGCGCGTTTCATTCCTTGTGAAGGGCTACGTGAGGCGCATCAGTGCAACGCATGCTGCCGTCTGTAAGGGACATTCTCCTGGCACTGTGCCCAGCCCCCGCTACGCACAAGCTGTGGTTTTAACTCCCTGTGACGTATAGACGTGTCACTGTAGAGGAGTGCCCAACCTTCGCCTCTCAGCCCCTAATACGACACTTCTGAAGGGCTAGGAACAGGACAAGATGTCCTCAGCTCTTATCCTGCCCTTAATTCTTTAATAGTCTTGTATTTCCTGTTTATGGGTGGTGGAGAGAATAGTAAACATGGATGCCAAATTCCTGGCTGCCTTCTGTTAATTACGCGCCTGCAGGGATGGGCTGAGAGCCAAAAGCAGTCCTGGCACAAATATTCAAATCAGTGCCATTCTCTTCGTCTCTTTTTTCACATTTTATTCTCTTTCTCGCTCTCTCTTCTTTGACCCCGCCTTGTCTGCTGTATTGAATTCCAAAGATTAGACAGAGGAAGCAGCTTTCACCTTCAAACACCAGCCTCAAATGGCTCCAGCCCTTCGGGGAAATGCCCGATCGAACAAAGCTCAGTCCTGACCTGCGCACCTGTCTGGCTGCCTTTGAGACCAGGAATCACATAGTTAGAGGAATGGGTAATTTTGCACACCGTGGATAAAAGATGCTATCCCCATGGCAACCGGTCAAAAGGTGAAGGAAGGAATGCTTGCAAATAGTCTCAGCACTTGCACTCGTTTTTTGCCAATCTTGCCACTTCAGATTAGACCCAGCTGGGTGCAAATCAGCCTTGGTCCTGATCCAATAGGGACAGGGCAGTATGAACTGCCAAGCCATGTCATCCCAAGCCTATGCTAGCCTCTTCAGCCAGGTGCAGCTAGTTTCCAGTGGCGCAGTGAGAACAGGACCCACACTTGGGTATCCTTTTGGTGGTAGTTTCTAATCCAGTGGTCTCAAACCAAATTTTTTAGAACGGCAAGGTTGCGCGACCTACCTAACTTTAATGGACATTAGGCATGCAATTTTTAAATGTAAAGAAAGCATAGTGTGGTAGCACTCTATAATAAACAGATGACACATTTTACGTTGAAATGGGGCCTACATTTGCACAGACATACAGTTTTACTGATAAAACTATATCGCACTCAAATGACAATGAGTGGATATTGGGTTTCATTGAATATTTATAATTTGTGCATCACCAAATAAACAAGTAAAGGGTCTTGTTTGTTTTTATCCTATTAAAATCTTTGTTTCCATCACACTTCAGAATTTCAAAATAAGACGTTTCATTTTTGCTTTCCTAAGTGCTAAATGTGTACAGTTCATTTACAGGTAATTACATTTTGCTGTGGGTTACAAAAAATTACATCCTGCCTTTCCTTCCACACACAAGTACCCTAGCAAGTTTGTCACATTACTCACTTTTCTAACCTTTCTCTGACTGCAAAGGGAGAGCACCAATCCACATGTTATAAGAAGCGTCAATTTGTTAGAAGATTTAGCCTGACATTTTGACCTCTGTCTTGAAGCGCTGCAAATGTTGCCAGATAAATACAGAAGTTAAAGACGCCTTTATTTATAGATTGCGACTCACTAAAAAGCAGCTCTCAACCCACCAATGGTTTACGACCCACAATTTAGGAAACACTGTCTAGTTACTAACTTGGAAACATTCATACCTCCATGGCCACTGCCCTTTCAAACAATGCTATTAGTGAACCAAGGAAAAAGTCTGCTGTCTTTTCCCTAGGGCAGCGTTTCCAATGATGGGTTGTGAGCCTATTTTTGGCAAGTCTGGAAAATCCGACCAATAACTAAAGATACATTTAGAAATTGTGTTTATCTTGCAACATTTGCCAGTGGCGATTGGTGTTTACTTTTCTTTCTTTGACTGCAAAGGGAGAGGAGTTTTTATAGTGAATTGTTTGACAATCTTGCTGGAGTACAGTGAGTGTGAAAGGAAAGGTTGAAGGATTTTGGGGTTTTTTGCAACACGCAACAAAATGTAAATACCTGTACATGAACTGTATGCATTCAGCAGTTAGGAAAGTATTATATGGTACAATGTTGTGGAAATTCTACTCTATACTCTTGAGTTTCTAACATCACTGTCGCCATGCCGTCATGGAAGATTAAATTCCATCCCAAGTCAAAAAATCTCACTGCTTTCATTACAATGGACGAAGAAACACTAAATGCCAATACTGATATTCAATTCTCTAGTTTCTATTGGTGCATAGGGTTGAATAAATGTAACCGTGAACAATCTGTTCCAATATGATTTAATTTAAATTTATTCAGAAGATCACACATTTAACTCAGGTACTTGTGATCTTCTGAATAAATGTCGATTAAATCATATTGAAACAGATTGTTCACGCTGACATTGATTCAATCTTACGCGCCATTTGAAACTAGAGAATTGAATATCAGTATTGGCATTGTGGTGGTTTTTTGTTCGTACAGGGCTCAGCCCTACTGATTGGAGCCTAAACCCTTTTTTGCTTTTTGGTTTATTACAAAGGACGGCATGTTTCCATTTACAAGACTTACTTTGACTGATACAATACATTTCAACTTAGTCACACCCCACCTCAATGACGGCCTTGCAGGGACAAACCCCATGCTGCAATCAAATGGAGATTGACACAGTATCATGTACGTAGGCATCATGGGAAAAAAAATCACAAGAGACTGAATTCTCCAATACATTATTCAGCGAAACAAGCTTGAATCAACACCCATTATATCCGCTCACATCAGGGGCGGCCTTAGGCATGTGCAAGCTGTGCACCTGCACAGGGCCACCAAATCCCAGGGGCCACCAGGCGCATATATATCCTTCATATAATAATCCTCAGAGGATGGATACATATTTGCGTGGCAGCCCCTGGCAGGGATTTGGCGGCCTCCGGCTCCTTTCCACTTCCAAACACCCATTACCCCCCCCTCCTCTTTACTGGCCTCCATGCTCCCCCCCCCCCCCGCCCGGACACCCTCTTCCGGGCCCCTACCTATGCTCCCTGCCCAGGGCCCCCATGAACCTAGAGCCACCCCTGCTCACATGCACTAGAGGCACCCTGTGACAATTACATAGCTGGGGGTTAAACACGATAGGCGACCTGTGCGAGTCGAGTCAGTTCCAGGAGCACCTATCAAGGTGTAATTGGCGGAGCCATCTCCACTGGGCACTATTTAGAGACATCTATCCAATGTTCCCACAAGACCCCCCAGAGACAAAAACACTATCATTATTTTTGCTCGCTCCTACAGTTGGTGACAAACCTACACTCTCCCATTCATGCTAAAGCCCCCCTTTGCCGAACCTCAGGGCACGAGTAAAGTGGGAGGAGGATCAAGGAGGGGAACCCTCGAACTCTGAGTGTGCCTAATAGTGTGGCAAAACTGGATAACTATTTCCTAACAGCAGAATGTGACTCATCCATTTTAAATAAATCCAGTGTGCCTATCACATGCCTCATAAATTATTACAAAACAAACTCAGTGATCTCATTCCTGCTGCACCAGACGTGGTATCCCAGATGTGAACCTCATGTACTTGATGTGGAGGTGCAGGACGGGGCCAGACTACTGGCGTGAGGTCGGTGGGATATACTAAGAATGTTTCAAAAACGGTGAGGTGATTCATCTCACTTGCAGTGCTAGTGGCAAAGAGGCAGATGTCCTGTGTGTGGGGAGGTGACTGCAGACCCAGAGCTCAAGATTGTCTGCGCTACATGGTCTATTGAGATGATCAATTGAAACTCTATTACACAATGATTCCACAGGCCCAGTGACCTATGGACATTGGGGGCCCCTGCATGCCTATCTCCTAAATCGAGACACAGGGACGTTGACGCGGAATGCGTGGGTAGGCTTGGACATTTAAATATATGGTTGTCTTGGGATGCAACATTGTGGCGTTGGAAAATGGATGTCAATGGCCCTTGGGCAGTTACTTTAACCTTTGTTTTTTTCAATTAATTTCTAAGGTTTGTTTTTTAACAAAAACAGATATTTTTATTACACCGAACTTCAATGTAACAAACTTATTTTTTTCTGAAAATACATATATGCTGGGGAGACGCAATCTTTTGATCTGTTTACCAGCCCGCATCAGTGCAGGCAGGGACACAAATCAAAAGCCTGCTTCCAGCTGGCGGGAGCATGTTTAAAACACTTGGCTTTTGATTCCGCTTTGCGGGAGGTTAAAAAATACTTCCTTCAAGCGGAAGTAAACACAGGCTTTCCCTGCCTGCGCTGGTGGGTGTGTGAGTGCATGTGTGACTGGCTGTGTGGCTCTGTGAGCAGGTGTGGGAGCAGGTGTGTGGGTGTGTGTGTGAGTGGCTGTGTAAATGACTGTGTGAATGGTTGTGTCAATGTGTAATTGGGTGTGTGAGTGGCTGTGTGAAAGCTGTGTGGGTCTGTGAGTGGGTGTGCGGGTAGCTGTGTGGGTGTGTGAGTACCTGTATGGGTGTGTGCGTGGCTGTGTGGTTGGTTGTATCAAAGTGTAAGTAGATGCATGAGTGGGTGTGAGAAATCTGTGTGGGTCTGTGAGTGGGTGTGTGAGTGGTTTTGTGGGTCTGTGAGTAGAAATATTTGTGGCTGTATGGATGTTTGAGTGGCTGTGTGGGTATGTAAGTGGGTGTGTAAGTGGATTTGTGGAAAGCTGTGTTGGTCTGTGAGTGGTTTTGAGGGTCTGTGAGGGGGTACGTGAGTGGCTATATGGGTGTGAGCAGTTGTAAGGGTATGTAAGTCGGTGTGTGAGTATGTGAGTGTATGAGTAGGTGTGTGAGTCTGTCAGTGAATGTATGTTTTTTTTAATTGGGGTCTTTATTTCCAGATCCTCCTGAGGATCCGGGAAGGTACGCGGATTCTCACTGGATAAAAAAAAAAGGATTTTGGATAATTTCTTGCCAACGAGGGGTCCCTCACAGACCCCACTATTAGTCCAACAGGGTCAGGGTACCTCTACCACGACCCCATCTATCACTTTTTAATGTTATTTTCCCCTCTGGGAACTGAGGCCTGATGAACAAAATAGTGGCCATAATTTTCCTCTCAGGTTGTGGCCAGCCAATCACAGCATTGCTATTGGCATGTGGATTCGCAAATCCGCAGAGGATCCGAGGAGGGTCAATGGAGGGTCTGCGCCCTTAGAAATACAAAATTGTTTTTCTTTTAATATCTAAAAAACTACAGAATGGATTTATACCACATAAAAAAAACACGCTTTCTGAACCAAATTCTAGCTTTCTGACAGATTTGGTGTAATTCCGTTCAGGGGTCCGTGCTGTAGTCGTTTCTAAAATCCCCATTGAAATTAACACTGGAAACACACTTTTTTTACTCCCTCCCTTTTGCTCGGTCCCCACATGACGGGTCACGCCAAAACTTTCCACAGAGAATTAGAACAAGCAGGCCATTGTTTGGGGAATATTTCATGAAGATTCATCAAACAACGCCAAAGATATAGGCAAGTCAAAAAATGGTTTTCCTACGGAAACTATATCCTAAATATAGCCACCTACTGACTACATACATTACCTACCAGTGGTCGTCAGTAGCTAGTTATATTTAGGACCTCGTTTCCATAGGAAAAATGTTTTTGGGAATGCTAATAGCTTTGGCGATGTTTTATGAATCTCCATGAAATTTTCAAAACTAGTACGCACCTGAGTTCAGCTGCTGTGTGGAAGCTTTTGGAGTGATCCGTTTAGGATGGGTTGAGAAAAAGGGGGGTCCAAAACGCTTTTTTTCCCTGCAATTTCCCATATGGGTTTTGAAAATGACTACAGCCCGAACCACTGGACGGAATGACAGCAAATTTGGCAGGAAGCTAGCTCTGGGTCCAGAAAGAGCCCTTTTTGTGATTTGGTGGAAATCCGTTCAGTAGTTTTAAAGTCACTAAAGAAAAAAGAAATATAGATATCTAGGGATGAGGACCCTCTGCGGATCCACCACAGTGTTTCATGAATTCACGCACCAAGAGCAATACCATGATTGGCTGGCTGCAACCTGACTAGAACGTTCTGGCGGCCATTTTATGTACTAGGGCAAGGTCCTGGGCCTCAAAATGTGAGTTCAAAGTGATTGAAGGGGTCAGGGTAGAGGTACCCTGACTCCATATATATGCTAGAGAGGTCACAGAGGGACACAAGTAGGTGAATAATTGCCTTAAAACAGTTTTTGCCCAAGTAGGGGGATCCACGGATTTACCACAGCACTCAATGCAGCCCCCGTGGGCCAGATCTGCGAATCCTGCTGCAATTTAAAAAATCTAAACAAAAAACATACTCACAGATCCACTTATAGACCCACATAGGCACACACACACCCATTCACAGACCCACACAGGCGCTCACATACCCACTCAAAGCCCGACACAGGCATTCACACATCTAATCACAAACCCACACAGGTACTCACACACCCACTGGCAAACACACACAGGCACTCACACACCCACTAATAGCCCCAATCACAGACCCACACAGGTGCTCACACACTGACTCACAGACCCACGTAGGTACTGACATACCCACTCATAGACCCATGCAGGTACTCACACACCCATAAATAGATTCATAGCGGTACTCACACATGCACCCAAACACCCAGTCAGACTCTCACATATGCACTCAAATATCCACACTGGTCCTCACACACCAACTCATAGACCCACACATACACTCACACACACACTCTTAGACAAACACAGTCATTTACAGACACACTCACAAACCTATATAGGCACTCAAAGATCCACTCACAGGCCCACACTGGTACTCACACATCTACTCACAGACCCAAACTGCCACGCACAAATCTATAGGTACTTTCACATTCACTCATAGGCCCACACAGGCACTTACACACTGCCAGATCTACACAGGTACTCACACACCCACTCGGAGACCTACACAGCTACTCAGACACATTCAGAGACCCACAAAGCCACTCATATCCATAGGTACTCACACATTCACTCACAGACCAATACAGGCACTCACACTCTCACTCACAGACACATCCAGGTACTCACACACCCACTCACAGACCCACACACCCACTCACAGACCCACTCAGACACCCACTAACAGACCCAAACAGGAATTGACACACCCATCCACAGACCTACACAAGCAGTCATACATCTACTCACAGGCCCATGCAGGCATTCACAGACCCACACACCTACTGACAGACCCACATAGCTACTCAAAGACCCATACAGGTACTCACACACTGACTCATAGACCCATACAGCCATACACAGACCCACTCAGATACTCACACACCCACACACTCACTCACTCACAGACCCACACAAACACTCACAGGCCTGCTCACACACCCACATAGGCACTCACATAGGCACACACATACCCATTCACAGACCCACATAGAAAGGAACACACCCACTTACAGACCCATACAGTGACTCATACATCCATAGGCTCACACATTCACTCATGGACCCACATAGTCACTCACTCACTCATTCACAGACCCACACAGGAACTGACACAGCAACTCACAGACCCACACAGGCACTCCTATACCCATACTGCCACTCAGACACCCACTCATAGAGCCATATAGACACTCGCATACACACTCACAGACCCACACAGACACATATGCACTCCGAGATGCATATAAACACTCAGACACCCATACAGGCACTCACATGCCTACTCATAAACCTATATAAACACTCACATACCCACTCACAGACCCAAACAGGCACACACAGGCACACTCAGAGACCCACACAGGCACTCAGACACCCACTCACAGACCCACAAAGGAGCTTACAGACCCACTCATTAACCCACACAGGCACTCACACACCCACACAGGTACTCACACACTCACTCACAAACCAGCACAGCTACTTACAGACCCACCCACTCAGCCACTCAAAGACCAACACAGACACTCACACACCCACTCACAGACATACACATGCACTCACATACCCACTCAAAGACCCACACACCCACTCACAGATCCACACAAGCACTCACACAGCCACACACAGGCCCACAGAGCCACTCATATACCCACTCACAGACCCACACAAACACTCAAATTCCCACTCTCAGACCCACACAGCCACCCATAGACCCAGTAACTCACATACCCACTCACAGACTCACACAGGAACTGACACACCCACCCACAGACCCACACAGACACACTCATACCCACTCATAGATCCACACAATCATTCGCATACCTATTTACATACCAATAGTACTACTCATATACCTACTCACGGACCCATACAGCCACTCACACACCCACACACCTAGTTACAGACCCACATAGCTACTCACAGACCCTTACAGGCACTTCCACACCAAATCACAGACCCAAACAGCCACTCACAGCCCCACAGAAACATTCATACACCAATTCATATAGCTACACTGCCATTCACAGACCCACTCACAGGCCAACACAGACACTCATACACCCATAAAGGGCATTCATACATTGACTCACAGAACCAGTCAGACACCCACACCCATACACAAACCCATGCAGCCACTCACAGATAAACTCAGAGACCCATACAAACTTTCACATACCCATTCACACACCCACATTGTCATTCACAGACCCACTCACAGGCCCACACAGGTACTCATACACCTATGCAGGCACACACATACCCAGTCACAGGCTCACACAGATACTTACACACCCTCCCATACACACACTCACACAGCCACTCACACAACCACACAGGCACTCACACACCTAGTTACAGACCCATATAGCTACTTACAGACCCTTACAGGCACTCCCACACCAACTCACAGACCCACACAGCCACTTGCAGACCCACAAAAACATTCATACACCCACTCATATAGCTACACTGCCACTCACAAATCCACTCACAGGCCCACGCAGACACTGATACATCCACATGAACATTTACACTTTGACTCACAGACCCACTCAGACACCCACACACAGACCCATGCAGCCACTCACAGATCCGCTCAGAGAGCCACACAAACACTCAGATACCCATTCACACACCCCCACTGCCATTCACAGACCCACTCACAGGCCCACACAGGTACTCACACACCCACACAGGCACTCACATACCCACTCAAAGACCCACACAGATACTAACACACTCTTTCACACACACACTTACACACCCACTCATAGACCCACGCAGGCACTCACATACCCACTCATAGATCCACACAGACATGTACGCACTCAGAGACGCATATAGACACTCAGACACCCACACATGCACTCATGTACCCACTCATAGGCCCACACAGATACTCACACACCCTCTCACACACGCACTCACACATTCACTCATAGACCCACACAGTCACTCACCTCACATACCTACTCACAGACCCACACAGGTATACGAACACCCATACAGCCACTGAGACACCCACTCATAGAGCCACATAGACACTCATATACCCACTCACAGACCCACACAGGTATGCACACACCCATACTGCCAATCAAACACCCACTCATAGAGCCATGTAGACACTCACATACCCACTCGCAGACCCACAAAGATACATACCCACCCAGAGACGCATACAGACACTCAGACACCAATACAGGCACTCACACGCCCACTCACAGACCTATACAAACACTCACATACCCACTCACAGACCCAAACAGGCACTCACACACCCACACAGGTATTTATACACTCACTCAAACCCACACAGCTACTTACAAACCCACCCACACAGCCACTCAAAGACCAACACAGACACTCACACACACACTCAAAGACCCACACATGCACTCACACAGCCACTCACTGACCCAAAAAAACACTCACATGCCTACTCAAGGACCCACATACCCACACACAGACTCACACAGGCACTCACACAGCCATACACAGACCCACATAGCGACTCATAGACCCAGACACTCACATACCCACTCACAGACTCACACAGGAACTGACACACCCACTCACAGATCTGCACAGGCACTCACATACCCATGTACATACCCATGGTACTACTCACATACCTACTCACAGACCCACACAGCCAATCACACATCCACACAGGCACTCACACACCTAGGTACAGATTCACATAGCTACTCACAGACCCTTGCAGGCACTCCCACACCAACTCACAGACCCACACAGCCACTTGCAGACCCACAGAAACATGCATACACCCACTCATATATCCACACTGCCAGTCACAGACCCGCTCACAGACCCACACAAACACTCACATACCCACTCAAAGACCCACACACCCATTCACTGATCCACACAGCCACACACAGACCCACATAGCCACTCATAAACCTACTCACATTCCCACTCACAGACCCACAAAGCTAACCATAGACCCAGACACTCACATACCCACTCACAGACTCACACAGGAACTGACACATCCACTCACAGACCCACAAAGGCACTCAAATACCCACTCATAGACCCACACAGGCATTCACATACCCATGTACACACCCATAGTACTACTCACATACCTACTTACAGACTCACAAAGCCACTTACATACCCAGATACTCACAGACTCACACAGACACCCACACACCTATTCACAGACCCATACAGTCATTCACACAATGAGTGACAGACCCACACAGAAACTCACACCCACTCACAGACGGTTGTATGTCAATACAACGCAGGATTTTACCCCGCATGCCATTACAACGCGGGCTTTACAACGCAAGTCGTTACCACGACTTGCGCTGTAGGGTGATGGACTTAGGAATAGTAAAATTTACTATTCCAACACCAGCCTACGTACAGTAGGGAAGGTGTTGGAATAGTGAATCTACTATTTCTTAGCCTAGAGCGCCCTCCAGCGCAAGTCGTGATAACGACTTGCGTTGTAAAGCCCGCGTTGTAATGGTAGTGCGGTGTAAAAACCGCGTGGTAATGGATGTTCCCCCTCACAGACCCATGTAGGAACTTATACACCCACTCATTGGCCCACACAGATAGTCACACACCCACTGACAGACCCATAGCACCACTAACACACACACACTCATAGACCCACACATACATTCCCACACCCAGTCTCAGACCCACTCATACACTCACACACCCATTCACAGACACTCACAGTCACATATACACACAATCACAGACCCATGCAGGCATTCACACACCTAGTGACAGAACCACACAGGAACTCCCACTCCCACTTACTAACCCACACAGGCACTCACTCACCTACAGGACACTCATAAACCTACTCACCAATCCATAGCACCATCACAGACCTACACAGACACTGACACACCCATTCCCAGACCCACAAACCACTCTCACCCACTCACAGATTTACACAGCCACTTACATACCCACTCACAGACCCACAAACCCACTTAAAGATGCACATAGCCACTTACACAGCTACTCATATGACCACTCACTCACCCATATAGTAATTGACACAACCACTCCCTCACCCATAGTCAATCACACAGCCACTCATTAACCCATACAGCTACTTGTACTCCCATAGATCTGCTCAAATAGTCACTCATTCACCCATACACCACAAACAGACCCATACAGCTTATCACACACCTACTCACTCACCCATACAACCACTCACACACCCACTCATTCATCCATACAACCACTCATGCAGCCACTTACTCACCCATACAGTGACTCGTGCAGCAACACACTCACCCATATAACCAGTCACATACCCGTACAGCCACCCACACAGCTACTCACCTGCCCATACAGCTACTCATACAGCCACTCACTTACCCATACAACTACTCACATACCTACTCACTCACCCCTACTGCCACTCACATACCCATTCAATCAACCATACAGCCACTCACACACCCACTCACACATATAGCCACTCACATAGCCACTCAGTCACCCACACAGCCAATCACACACCCACTCAGTCACCCATACAGCCTCTCACACACACACTCACTCATCCATACAATCACTCCCACACACTCACTAAAACAGCCACTGACATACCCATACAGCCACTCACACACCCACAGACCCACACAGACATCCACACACCTATTCACAGACCCATGCAGTCATTCATACACCCAGTGGCAGACCCACATATGAACTCACACCCACTCACAAACCCACAGAGGAACTCACACACCTACTCACAGACCCAAACAGGCACTCATTTGCTTACCCACTCACATGCCCACACAGATACTCACACCCCCACTGACAGACACATAGGACCACTCACCCCCACTCACAGACCCTCACAGTTACTTACACAACCAATCACAGACCCATACAAGCATTCACACACCTAGTGACAGACCCACACAGGAACTCACACACCTACTTACTAACCCACACAACAATTCACTCACCTACACAGACACTCACACACCCACTCACTGACCAATAGCACCAATCACTGACCCACACAGACACAGACACACACATTGACAGCCCCACAAAAAACACATATACTCACTCACAGAAGCATACAGCCACTCACACACCCATTCATAGACTCACAAACCACTCACACACACACTCGCAGATACACACAGCCACTTATATACCCTATCACAGACCCACAAACCACTCACATGCCTACTCACAGATGGACAAAGTGACTTACACACCTACTCACACACACAACCACTCACTCACCCCTACAGCCATTGACAGAGCTACTCAGTCACCCATACAGTCACACGCACAGCTACTCACTAACCCATACAGCTACTTGTACTGCCATAAATCTGCTCAAACACCCACCCATTCAACCATACACCAACTCACAGGCCCATACAACTGCTCACACATCCCCTCCCTCATCCATCCAGCCACTCATGCAGCCACTTACTTACCCATACAGTGACTCATGCAGCCACACACTCACCCATATAATCACTCACATACCTGTACAGCGACTCACACAGCTACTCACCTGCTTATATAGCCACTCACTTACCCATACAGCCACTCACACACTCACCCCTACAGCCAATCACACACCCACTCAACCAATCATACAGCTACTCACACACCCACTCACTCATACAACCCCTCACACAGCCACTCAGTCACCTATACAGCCTCTCACACACCCACTCAGTCACTCACACAGCCACTCACACACCCACTAACTCATCCATACAGCCACTCACTCACACACCCAATCACTCACCCATACAGCCACTGACACACCCACCCACAGACCCACAAAACCACTCATACCCACACAGTCATGCACACACCCACTCACTCACCCATACAGTGACTCAGACTGCCACTCATTCACCGATACTGCCACTCACTCATACTGCCCCTCCCTCACCCATATAGCCACACAACAGCCACTTGCTTAGCCACCCTCATAGCTACTTACTTTCCCAAATAACGACTGAAACTCCTACTTCCTCATGCATCCACTCACTTACCTACATAGTCACCCACACAGGTACTCGCTCACCCATATAGCCACTCAAACCCCCATGCAACCACTCATACAGCCACTCGATCATCCATACGGCCACTCACATACCCACACAAACACTCAAATACCTGCTGACACACCCATACAACCCCTTGCATACCCATACAACTACCCCCACACCCACTGGTACACTCTTACAACCACTCACCCACTCTCACACCCATACAACCACTCATATACCCACTTATACACTAATACAGCCACTTGCCTACCCACCCATACACTGATACAGCCACTTACACACCCACTCACATACCCACAAACCACTCACACACCCATGCAGCCACTCATATAGCCACTCACACATCCAGAAAACCACTCACACATCCATTCACACACTGATAGTGCCACTCACACACCCACTAAGAAACCTATACAGTCACTGACACACCCATTCAAACAGCCATACAACCACTCAGACGCCAACTTACACACTGAAACTGCAGCTCACACATGCTTTCAGATAACATATGTCAGGAATAGTATCACTCATTAGTAGTACGGAAAGGGGCATATTCTCAAGAACGTGTGATAACCATTGCAAAAGTAACTTAACTCAACTTCCAACATCGCAGTCTATCGCGGGAAAATTACGCTGTGTTAACCAGGCATTCTCAACACAGCGGTACCATGCGATAGTCTCCAGATAACATATCAAATGTCCGCGTTAAAATCAATGCCACGCCACAAAAATGCAAAAAGTGAACGCAAAAAATGTTGCGATTAGGCCAATCGTGGTACAAAAAGCAGCGAAAACCAACGACAGGTCTGCAAATCCCACGCGTCTGGTGGGAAAATGCACCATAAAAAACTACAGAAACATCACACCAGAAACAATCCAAAGCACGAAGCAACATGGATGCACCCTGACCAAGCGCAGAGGCCAACGCGACCCCCACAACCCCCACAGACCACCCGCAAAAAACAACGGGGATGGCCAAGGAGAAGAGGGAGAGTAAGACAGGATGCAGTCCACAGCAAAACCAGCTCAGCGTCTCGGAGGTGACAGAACACTACCATCAACTGACCCACAAGTAGACCACCTGGAATGTAGTCGGAGTATCGAGGAGGCCAATCGAGGAGGCCAAGAGGCGCTGGCATGATGTGACAACCTAAACCAGGCACAAACCCACTGCCAACAGGAAGGCTGCAACGGCGTCAGGAGGCGGGAGTCCTGCACCACAGGACGAAACTGAGGCCACAGTCATCAGTGTGGAGACGGTGCAAGGAGTAGGGAGTACAGACACAGCTCGAGAGGACCTGGCACAACATCAACAGGGTGAGTAACGACCAGGGGCTGGGAGAACAGGGGGGAGATGGGCACAATGACACACATGCACAAAGATGTGTAGCACACTGCACACCCACAATTACCCTGGATCATGTCCCCGATCCCTGTGGCACACTGCAGCACACACATATAGCAATAACAGCACACCCACATTGACGACAATGTGGAACAATGCGCAAACCTAACACTGCAGAACAGAGGACACAACTGACTCAGCACATGCTCAAAAATATGCCAACTACATCTGACAGAGCTGGAAACTATGAAATGGAAATGTACGCGTACAACCTCACATCCATCATGTAGTCCAAATGTACACGGTCCAGCATCCAAATCCTGCACCTCCCAAACAGTCACACTGTACATTGTCATACAGTCTGCATGTATACAGGAACAATGCAATACATGTCAACTCAATGTCAACATGCACATAGACAACACATCTGTGATGCCGGAGAGGACCACCACATCTTCGATATCGGCGCCCTACAACAGCCATGGACATCCCACCAACCCACCACCAGGACCCGGGCAGCAGAGCTACTTAGAGGAGAACAGAAACCCTGCAACAGACCACATATCAGGTAGCACCCACAAGCACAGCTGGCTCACAACACTTCACCCACCCACACATGGCACCCCAATGCCAGGTGTCAGGATGCCAAAAGGAGGTGGCCGAACAGGTGCGGGTGGGGTCCAAACCCATGGAAGGTGAACTAGATCACATACGTGGGTGTCTATTATCCTTCAGGGACCACCTACACCCCACAAAGGAGAACCACACTGCCATCGAGACACGTGCAGATGCACATTCACAGTACAGAACCACGCCCAGGGGCACGCAAATAGCAGTCACACACCCACATTGGCTCTGCGTACGACGGCCCAGGCCACTTCCCTTACAAATTGAGTGGGTGACGACAAAGCTACATGTCCAATCTCGAACCCGCTGCCTGCTGTGACATGTCTGCGCCCACTGTACGCATCACGATGTAATGTTGTCGGGCCCAGGGCCCTCATGCACGCAACAAGACCACAGGGACAAACGTAGATATTATGTTGAACTGGCTACGGGCATGTGCGCCCGGCCCCTTTATTGGCAGGGCCACATGTACAGTGATGCCTGTGCTGGATGTGTGTGGGGTGAGCATAAGCAAGCCCGCACAGAGTGCTTGGTGCTGGCAACAACTTCAACAGTGGACACCAGTGCAACGGAAACTGAAAACACTTGCATAACAGAGTCAACTGTTGAGCAACATGGAGCTTGCCATGCAAGTACAGAGGTCACCCAACATGCAATAAGAAGTGTCCATGAGTTGCAGTGCACTGAGGTTGGGCCACCAGAGCTGAGCACACTCATGTGAAGAAAATGTCTAGGATTGAGTCCCTTCGAGATATTCCTGATGCAGATGTAGTGGGGTGTGTTAGACCTGCATCATCTTCCTCATCAACGTCCTGGGTTTCCCACACTTCTTGAGGTGACATTGCTGCGCAACCTCTCCACAGCACAAAACTCAATCAGTAACGGTCCATGGGTTTCGGAGCACTGAGTCAGTGGAACCTGGAATGCTGAGCAGGGGATCAGGCAGAAGATGGCATCCACGACAGATGCAAGCAACTCTGTCAGTCTGCCAGTACGATCGTTTTGACACTGGCAGTTGGTGGTTGGAGTTGGGCCTGACAGTGGTGGTGTGTGCCTCCTGCGGTGATGCGACATCCGGGCTGGTGAGGACTCGATTTGATGTGTGAGCCCCGGTGGGCCGCAGTTGGGGCCGGAGGCAGTGAACAGTGCAGGGCCACAGACACATGGCGTTGATGACCTCCAAGGCCATCCCCTCAGAGGCCATTCAATATCTCGGAAAAAGGGGTCCCGAACCTGACCAGCACAGAGTTAGTGACCCCGGATGCACAGCGGCCGGCAGAGGCACCCTGCCACAGGACAGTGTCTTGCGGTGCACTGAGGTAGGGCCACGCGGACTGGGCAGGTCCTCATCAATGTCGAAGGTGAATGTGATGGAGGGTTGCGGGAGACAGTGGAAGGTGTCCTCCAGGACATGATTGCAGAAGGTCTGATGTTATCCGGAAGCAGCAAATGGTGGAGTGGAAAGCGACAGCCTCGTTGCCACAACCAATTCGGTATCAGCTACATGAGGATGAAAACTACCCCCTAGTCCAAAGACTCAGACGCCACCAATGTACGACCAGAGAGTGTCCATTAATGTCAGGGAACAGACTTAGTGGCACCGGGGCTGAGAGGGGATGTAGTCTGCGATGATGCCAGTAGACTGATATGAACTCCACCATTTCTAAATCAAGACTCTGTGACCTACTGAACCGTAGTGTAGGCCGGAGGCAGCGGTCATTAGGCTCACAGCCACGTGTCATTGGCACGCGATACACAGAGTTAGTGACACCAGGGCAGTTGTCAGTAGTGTTCGATCACCTCCATAATGATGATCCTTTTTTCCGCCCAAATGCAACTCGTCATCCTCTTACGCTTCTCCTTGTGTGCAATGATATGTACTCTGCCTTTGCATAATCGATGTTCACTTCCAATTCTGTGACCTACTCGAGCGCAGCATAGGCTGAGAGCAGTAGACCGCGTGGGCCCACAGAATCTTGTGGTTGTGATGTACTACTAAGACCTGGTGGCACCACGTCGAAGGGTGTATAGTGACATGCACTCAGCCATAATTAATGTGCTGTTCCATGGTGTAATCAAGACTCAGTTCCAAATATGTGACCTACTTGTCCGCTGTGCATGCCGGTGGAGTACATCAATGACTAAGGACTACTGCGGGCCTGTGTTGCGGAGGCCGTGATGGTCTGAGGTGGCTGCCAAGGTCACAGGCCTCGGGCTTGGAGATTGCACCGGCACGTGGTGGACCCTCTTCAACACACGCTGGTGTTGGCAGGTGGGCATTGAGGCCTGGGTGCTCAGGGGCAGGCAGGACTGGTTCGGGGACCAGCTTCCCGGGGTGCAGCAGGCGCACAGGATCGCTGGCAACTCCGCTCATGGCGTCGGCCTCGTGGCGGGGTGAGAGGCGCCGCCCTGGCAGACAAGTTGGGCATTCCGGAAGAGGACCATGCCCAGAGTTATGTGCCTTTTATTCCAGCCCTTACGCTGGCCTGGCGTATGCCGGACCAGCCCACTCCGCTCACGGGGGACGGGGGGGACATAACAAGCTACATTTCAGCGATCATCCCCACTGGCTGGGGTGACATGGTTGCGTCCACTGTCCACTACACTCCAAACACCAGCGGTGTGTGTCGACATGGATATGTGGGTGGTCTGCATGCTGTAGTCTGTCAAGCGCATCCACGCCATACTTGGCATTGTGTACCTTCTCATTCATGGGTCACTTGCCTCCTTCGCACATGCCTGGGCCCCACCTCTTCCCCACATCCTGCTATTGTGTGGCTGAGGTGCCATGCCGTTGATGGCTATTGTACATGGCTGGCCCAGGTTCCCACAGTAAGTTGTTTTATCATGTCTAGTGGATGTGCATGTTGTATGTGAGCTTGTGACATGTGCATTTCCTGTTTTGTGAGTTGCATGATTGTGGAGTTGAGGTGTGTGGTGTGTTCATTTAATATTGGCCAACAAGCAGTGCATTTGCGTGGGTGCCATCCTGGTAGCGCAGGTTGATGATGGACTGTCGGAAGGTGAAGGGCTCATGCACACTGCCTGGGGGGTTGACGATGACGTTGGTGGAGATTCCTCAGTGGTCCAATATTGCCTGGACATTGGTGGAATACGTGCGCTTTCTGTTGCACTTCTTGTGTGCAGTGTTGCCAGGGGGCACAAGTAGGACATGTGTGCAGTCAATTGCCCCCTGACACACGAGGGAAGCCAGCTGTGGCGTAGACGCCTTGCTTGATCTCTGGCTGTTCCTGCACAGTGTGGGGGAAGAATAGATAGTGGGGTACCAAGCTGATGGTGTCATCCATGAGCGTTGTGAGGGACTTGGATTGGGCTGGCTGTGTGACTCCTCCGACTCGTGCGGATGTTGGTTGGAGGGTACCAGTGGCCAACAGGTGCATCACGGCCAGCAGCTTGGTCTGAGGTGGGATGTCCGCTGTGTTGCTACCATCAGCCTGTGTTCAATGGTGGTCAGGATTTATTTTCTTTTATTTATTTATTTAACTTGTAACGCGCAACAGCTACCCACAGTGGGTTTCCCGGCGCTAGGGATAGACTCAAGAAGAAAAGAACATATCAGATAATACCAGCAAACTCAGGACAGCGGTGCTAACTAAAGACAAAGATCACTCAAAAAGCAAAGTCTTGAGTCCCTTCCGGAAACGTAGCAGATTATTCTCTAATTTTAAGACAACTGGTAGGGTGTTCCAGAGCTTGGGGCCTAAATGAGCGAAGGATCGCCCACCCATTCTAGCAAGTTTGAATCTCGGGATACTAAAGTCTCCATTGCCAGAAGATCTAAGGGTGCGGTGTGTCCTATATGGTTGAACTAAGTTCTGTAAGTATTTCGGGGCTGTGCCCTGTCTGATCTTAAACAGGTAACATAAGGCTTTAAATTTAATCCGGCTTGAAATTTTAAGCCAGTGTAAGTCCCGCAGAGCAAGCTATGCTGAAGTTCTCCTGGGAACGTTCGGAAGCAACCGGGCAGCCGCATTTTGGACTACCTGCAGAATTTTAATGGTTGCAACATCAGCTCCCAAATAGAGAACATTCCCGTAGTCCAGGCGGGAAACAACCAGCGCCTGGACAACAGTTCTCTGAGTGGGGAGGGGCAGCATCCATAAGATTTTCTGTAGCCATCTTAAGGTGACAAAACAGATCGCGGCAACCTTTTTAGCCTTTTGCCTCAGATAACTTGTCGTCAACAAAAAAACCAAGATTACGAACCACTGTAGCTGGTTGAGGAAGTGGTCCCATATCGCTAGGCCAGTGTTGGGGGCCCCATAGATTTTTATTTTTGCCCAGTATCACGACTTCTGTCTTCTCCCCGTTTAATTTCAGACAGTTCCTCTGCATCCACTCGGCACACGTACCAGGCCGAGCCTTAGAGCAGAAGGGCTGTTATCATCACTGCCAGACAGAGAGAAGACAATTTGGGTGTCGTCAGCATAGGAGTATAGCGTCAGCCCCGCTTCCTCCACAATGGTGGCCAGGGGTCTTACGTAGATGTTAAACAATAAGGGGCTGAATATAGACCCCTGGGGAACACCATAAGCCGATGGACAAACTGCAGATGCCGCTTTGGCCGAGAAAACCTGGAAGGTACGCCCTCTCAAGAAGGAAGCAATCCAGGCTAAAGCCGAACCTGCCACTCCCAGGGAACGGAGAGATTTCAGGAGGATGGAATGGGACACGGTATCGAACGCGGCACTCAAATCCAACAGGATGAGTGCAGATGTTTCACCTTGATCGATACCGTGTCGTAAACTCTCCGTAACTCAAAGAAGCGCAGTCTCTGTGGAATAGTGGGCTCGGAAGTCAGACTGGGAAGAGTGTAACAAACCAGAACTCTCCACAAGATGATTCAATTGAGTATTGATGTGCCTTTCCAGGATCTTCGAACAGATGGGCAACAGGGAAATGGTCCTGAAGTTAGCAAGATTAGAGGCATCCGCACCAGCCTTTTTTAGGAGGGGCACCACCATCGCATGTTTCCATGCCTGGGGTACATGAGATTCCCTTAAAGAAGCATTGAGCAAATTTATAAATACCTGATGCAGGTTTGGGTCTAACATCTTCATGATCTTAGCAGGTAGAGAGTCTTGAGGAGACCCTGATTTCACACTGTTCAGGCATGCAAGGAAAGAGGCATCATCGAACAGTTGCCATTCCGTGAGCTTCACTGGGATAACAGGACTTTCGGGCAACAATAAAGGTCCAATCAGGGATTTCTCTGTCGAAGGGGGAGAGCTCAAGGAATCGTAGATGCGCTCAACCTTAGAAATAAAAAACTCCGCCAGCGACTGACATTGAGCCTCATCCAAGGGAGGGGGAGTTGGAGTGGTATCAACTCCTGCTAATTTCTTAACAACAGAAAACAGAACTCGGGGACAGTTTTGTGCTTGTGTTACCGTGTTCACAGTGTAAGCAGCTCTCGCACTTTTGCACTGCTTATGGTAACCTCTAAGGGCGTCCTTATAGGTCACTTTCCGCGAGACGGAATAGTTCGCCTCCATCTCCTTTCAAGTGCCTTACAGTTGGCCCGAAGAAGCTTCAGCTCCTCTGAGAACCACGGCACAGGCTTACGATGTGACATGGAACACTTCGATGTCGGAGGAAGCATGGTGTCCACTGCATTACTCAGCCATTTGGATACCACATCGTTGAGCTCTGATGTGGAGGATGGTTGTCTTTTTGTGCCTGTGGTGGGCAATGACATTCTCTGGTGTTGGGTCTGTGAGGTTGGTGCTTTTTCAGAGGGTCGCTGTCTTTGTCTGCGCTGCCTCAGTGTTGTTCCGGGGTTGGTGGGTGGTCCGGTGTGGTGGGGTGGTCCTGGGGGGTGGTGGCGGTGGGTGTTGTGACCCTCTTTGGTGTCCGGCCTGCATGTTCAGTGTCTCCATGGCATCTGTTGTTCTTCAGGTGTGGCTCTGGGCTGGCCTCCCTTTTGTGGTGCAGGCTGTCCGACTTTGCACCAGGTCAGAGCAGGTGTTAGTTTCCTGCTGCTAACGCGCATTATCGCATGTTCCGTGGTCTTTTCGAAGATCTGGCTGGTCGTTAAGAATGTTGCGAAGTGGTGTTGTCGCAGCTTTTTCACGAGAACGCCTACTCTGCATCTCATTAGCGATAGCTGCCGTGGTCCTCTGTGGCGATATTTTTTGCGACTGCTATCGCAGGTAAACTGGTACTATGGGCTGTTAGCACCAGCATGGCGTGATAACTTTATTGCGACTTTGGCTGCGATAAAGTGCTGTTAACTCGGCGATGGCTCCTTGAGAATATGCCCCACAGTATACTAATTTAACTTTTGTATTAGCTTATTGTATATATTTAAATCAAACAAACTTTTACAAAACACTCACACGATGATGTCATCAGTGATGTCATGAGTGATGGCATTTGAGATGTCATCACTGCCATCGCAAGGGCGCGAGCCGCGAACAAAGTCCTTTTCCTGCCAGACGCGTATCGGGCCAACGCCCTCTTTAGTGGCAGACCATGTGACATGACGGCAAGCTGCAAGCACCAGTAAATATCCAACTAATGCCCTAGGTTATACCATTCTCCTCTCGATGTCAATGGCTCCCATGGACAGGGACAAGGTACATTGGGAAGACACAATAGCCTGGGAGTTCACTGCCATAGATGGGTCAACCGTGCTACAACACACGCGCCACTGGATTAAAATATACCCAACTCAGCTACCTTCATACCACATATCTTACACCACGCAGACAAAATGTAATAATGGGCACCACAGACAAAGTTTGCCCTCGATGTTCCGTAATAGATGCAGGATTTATAAACATGGTGTGGGCCTGTCCAACTATTTCTGCCTACTATCACTGTGTGACGCAAGAACAGACAAAGCATCACCCAAGGCTCGGACGGTTGGAAACCTGCCTACTGGGCCTCTTCCACAGATCACCGGTCCACGGAGTAGGCTCTAAATTCATTGACCTGGCACTTGGTTTACCCAAAGTAGTGATTGCTATGCATTGGCTGTCCCAAATTGGCCCACTACATAACAGAGGGAAAGCAGCACTCCTAAAGTGGGCCACAGCTGAGGAATCTGAACTGAGAATGGACAATCAAAGGAGCCTACGAGAAAAGTATATTGCAACTGCCGGGGCACTCCTCCTTACCAACCTATTGGGCGGAAAGGAGAGACACCCAAGCTCACAAGCCAGCACAAGACGGGGACCTAAAATATTGACTGTATAGTTAGGTGAGTAGAAACTGAGTATACTGTGAGGGTGAGATACTGTATAATTGGAGCAGACAAATATCCTGTAGGTAACAGTAGTTAATGGTTATCTATGCTTGTTTTCAAGTTATCATCACCAAACATCTGTGATTAACACTATGACAATTGTATATGATCTAAGTGTACTGCAAAGAATGACTGCATGTTGATGATTTCGCCATTGCCCAACACTGTATGTATGAAAGGTTGAACTACAAAGCCCTGTTCAGCCAAACCAATGACCAGAAGCGCAGACTTAATTTATCTTTATGTTTAACTACAGAAATAATAAAAAATACTTTAAAAAATATAATACCTACCTACAGACTTTTAGTAGAGCATAATGATAATCTGCTATTAAAAGTATATTGTATTTAATGCTTGCTTTTTACAAAAAGTAAGTCAGGCCTACTGTCTTTGTCATAACTTTTCATACTAAACAGATCAAACCTTTGAAATCAGTCATACCTTTTCCCCATTAACTAGTTAGAGCTATAATCTTTCCCTTTGATTTAACACCACAACCGACATAGGCCCACTGAAGTGCATAGAAGCTGGCAACCATCATGCATACAGTTATAAAATTACAAGCATGTACGACATTACAGTTTGACAAAAAATATATAACCCCTCTCAAAATGGCCTGCCAAGAACCACCACACTGGGATGCGTGGCTAACCGCCGAAGGGAATGGCCGCTCGGTAGCCTTGCTCCGGAGCGCCACTCCCAAAACATCCATACAGCTTGTGTCCCGCTGGCCTGATTCTCGCCCCGGTGATCTCCTTGAGGTGCGGTAGTGTCTGGCTGGAGACTGGCAAGGTTTGGAGATGATTGGCGCCGTGTCCCGGTGAGCGCTCTGCGGACCGGATCGTCATCCGGGGTCCAGCCGGTGGAGGTGGTGCGGCACAGCAGTGATTGACTACGCGAGGCCGCGGCAGTGGCCTGCCTTGACTGAGCCGATAACTTTGGAGAGGAGCGCCAGTCTGACTGCAGCAAGTAATCACTGGACCTGAGACGGTTGCAGTAACGTCCCTGGGGCCTCTGGTGGGATGGGGGGCATACGACTGCAGGTCTGAGCATGCACGGGGTGATTGGGGCTGCGGCCTGCCCCGCCAGAGACTTGGAAAAGCAGCGGTGGGGGCCCAGTTGAGCGCGGCCCTTACCCGGAACTTGGGCACTTGACATAAGACTCCACCTGGGGCCCGAGTGAGACCGGAGTCAAGAACCTGTGAAAGCAGCCCCCAAGGCGGGAGAAGAGTATAGGTCTTGACTGGCTGGCGTGCAGGGGACCCGGTGCGGCCCTCAGGTCCCAGTGGTTGCCATATTGAATAAGCGGGGACAATCGTTGGCCCTTAAACATCAAGACTCCGCTTCAGGTATGCTGAGACCAGTGAGCTGTCCCTGAAGCAGCCTTGAGGGCACTAAGTGGGCGCCATCTGACACACACCCCTGCGGGACTTCTGGGGCCAGGTGTTAATTGAAGGCGGAACCCAGGAGGTCCATTTACATTTTGAAAGCCTACAAGTTAAGAGAGGTGGATAATGGGGTGCTGTTTCAAAGTGACTGCTCGTGCTCCTTGTGACTCTCTGAGTGACTGGCGACGCGGGGATTGCCTTTTGAGACTGACTGGATTCTCATCTCCTCAAGTGGTGGCCTGATCCACAAGAGGCGCCGAGGGAGGAGTGGAAGCGGAGACGCCTTGCTAGACAAGGGGGGCGAGATTTCGCCCGGTTCCTGTCCACTAGCGGTCCGTGCCTGGTTCACGGGGTCTCCGCCAGGAGGATATTCGCGCTGTGAGTCCAGCCGTGTATTCCTGTGAGTGTGGTGCCTCCTTCAAAAACCGACAGGCCGAGTGGGGAATCCCACTGCAGGCGGCAGGGAGTAGCGGTCACACACCCCGACATCGAGTAGTGTCATCTGGACGAGGGTCATGGTATCTGGACGCAACAACCGAACTGTGACGCAGACCAAGCTGGAGAAATTTGCTTGGCAAAAGCAACAGAGTGATGATCGAGGTGAGCCTGCGACCCAGAGTGGCACAATGGAACCTATGAACAAGGATCTCCTTGAGGCAATTATGGCAATAAGGACCTCCCTTGAGGTAAGGATGGACACAGTGGCAACAGACGTGGCACTGATCCTGGTAGATATGAAGAAGTGGAGAACACATCCAAGGACTTAGGGCCCGATTCACAGAATTAACTTAAGACTCAGTCCTAAACTTACTACTATTTTGGTATTCACAGAATGCACTTACTACTTTTGGCATTCGCAGAATGAACTTACTACTTTTGGTATTCACAGAAGTTAGGATTTTGTCTTAAATTTGTCTTAAGACAAACTTAAGACAGACTTAAGACAAAATCCTAACTTCTGTGAATACCAAAAGTAGTAAGTTCATTCTGTGAATGCCAAAAGTAGTAAGTGCATTCTGTGAATACCAAAAATAGTAGTAAGTTTAGGATTGAGTCTTAAGTTCATTCTGTAAATCAGGCCCTTCGTCTCTGATACCACCCTTCTTAAGCGACAAGTTGCCGACCTGCGCTCGTCCCACGAGGCAATGGCCCTACAGCTGGATGACTATGAAGGACGGATGCAGCGCAACAACGTCCGTATTCTGGGGGTGCCGGAGTACACAGAGGGGCATGCCGCTGACCTGTTTGTTGAGGAACTGGTCCTTAAACATCTTCAACCGCGAGGACTCTCTAAATGCTTCTCAGTCGAAAGGGCTCACCGTGTGCCGGGAGGCCGTCCAAAGCCGGGTGCGCCCCTGAGTCCGCTCCTTGCCCGGGTGTTTAACTTCCGAGACCGTGATGTCATTCTTCAACAGCGAGGGCGGCCCGCCTCTGACCTTCGAGAACAGTAGGACCATGTTCTTTCTGGACTTTACTTTGAGAGTGCAGAAACAATGCTGCAGCTTCCTGGAGGTGAAGAAGGCCTTACCTGAACAGGAGGTAAAATATGCCATGCTGTTCCCCACCAAGTTGAGAGTTGAAGTCAATGGGAAGTTGTGGTTTTTCATACGTCCGGAGAATGCCTGGGACTGGCTGGAAGACTGGCGCACGGTCAAAATGAAATTAAAGAAGGGATTCTCAGCTGCAGATAATATAGAGGACTGGCACCAGCAGAGACGTTCTCCTCCCCACTCTGACTCTGATTACCAGGACCACACAGGGGGGGCGCTAATACTGGAGGCTGGTAAGACTATGTTGTACTTCTCCTGGACTCTAGGGGCCCTCTGGAACGTCATGGTGTGTAGCTGTGGGGTCGCGGCCTCGCAGGTGCAAGACTACTGAGTGCTGAATTGGCTGTTGGGGCTGAGTGGGTCCCCGATGTCTATGCACTGCACGGAGCCGTGTTCTAAGGGATTGACCCGGTCCCATAATAGACCCTTTGGGTCTTCACTTGTAAGCTCCTTAATTGCTTGTAGCTACTTTATGGTAGTTGTTTCTTTTGATGAGGCCGAAGTCACGTTTATGATCGCTCTGGGAAGCCGCCGAATGGCGGTCGAGCGCGGCGGCTGGCCTCTGGACTGTGCTTCTTTAGGGGGTGGAGTTCGGTCCGGGGGCGCAGCATTCACCTGTTATGTATATATATCTTGGGAGTGGGGTAGCTCACGTTCCCTGGAGTTGTTTCATGGGGGGACAGGCACTCTGCATGTTGGGGGTGGTGGGCGGTTTTAGTCCTGTTAAGCAGGGAAGCAGGGAGGGGGGTCGGTCCTTAATGAGGTGAGCTAGTTTGGGTTTGTGTTGTTGGGGGGTTTGTATAACCAGTTTTTTTTGCAGTTGGACGAATTGGCAACTTGTGTGTATGGATCTCAGTTGACATCAACACCCATATCACTGACAAAATGTTTCAAAGCTCTGTATGGCACATTCGTGGCATAGTGTCGCCATGGGGAGCGCCTCGGGGGGTTCAGGACTATGCAGATTCTCTGTGATGACAATTGTACTACTAATTATTACCGATGGTGAAAGGGTCAGGGAATTAAACTTATCACCTGGAATGTCAACGGGCTGGGAGACAAAATTAAGAGGGGCATAGTGTTGCAATATATCCATTGGCAGGGTCTTGATATTGTACTGTTTCAAGAAACTCATTTGAAAGGGAATTTATGTATGTTCCTCAATAGGAAGGGGTATCACATAGTAGTACACTCGGGCTTCACTACTGGATCTAGAGGGGTGGGAGTTCTTCTCCATAAAGGTTGCCCCTTGATGGTACAGAACACTTGGACGGATCCACAGGGTAGATATGCAGCATGTACGGGTATGTGGGAGAGCGAAGTTATTAATGTTGTCTCTGTGTATGCCCACCTGGACTGCAACGCTTAACCTTGACGGATGTTGGGGCGTTATTGCTTAACCTGCCTGTGGGACTTTTGGTATTGGGAGGCGACTTCAACTTGACGATAGATGACCTACTCGACTGGTCCCCGCCTAGACGTGACTCAACACACAGTTCACAACTCCGTGATTTTACTGGCGCTCTGGGGGTGGTAGATATTTGGAGGTGGTCACACCCACATGACACACACTTTACATTTTAATCTGGGGTGCATGGCAGCCAATCACGACTTGATTATCTGTTTACCCATGCTCAACACATACACAAGTTCACTGCCTCTGCTTGCTTGGCACGAGGAATCTCAGATCATTCCCCTGTTCAGGCGATCCTCTGTGCTCAACGTGCCAAACAACCTGGTCCGATTATGATACAGCCATGAGCACTAAAGATTCCACATATCGGAGAAAACCTGCGGCAGGACACAGACTATTACTTTGAAGAGAACGTGGGGTCTGTTGAGTCGGCAATTACATTATGGCGTGCCTACAGGGCAGTGATCAAGGGGAGGGCATTGCCTCTGATGGTGGGTCATAGGACCGAGTGTAACAAGAAGGTGGTCGAACTGTAGACTGACATTCTGCACCTTGAGACTGCCTTATCTCGGGGCCCTGACCCTAATACGCAACACTGTCTCAATATCAAGAGACAGAACTATAGACAATTGCTATTGGAAGACACCACTAGGCGTTCCTTGGCCACTCGTCACCGGATTTATGAGCACGGTGAATGTACTGGTAAATTGTTGGCATGGCTGGAATGCAAGGAACAGTCCGCAAGATGGGTACGGGCAGTAAAGGGGCCTGGTGACAACTTGATCACTGATCCGCAGGGCATCGCTGATGCCTTTGTAACCCATTACGAATGGCGGCAGATCTCCTCGCGACTATATAGGTGGCTAGTATCTCCCAACAGGGTATGGAGGAATTGGACAAGGATATTTATGTAGATGAGATTCAGAAAGCAATCCAAGACATTCGTGCTGGCAAGGTGATGGGTCCCAACCGACTCCCAATCGAACTGCTCAAGCACATGGCGCTGAAGCTAGTGCCCCATTTACTTAATCTATACAACAAAAGCTATGAAACTGGCCTTCTCCCGCCAGATATTCGCGCAGTCACCATAGTGGTTATCCACAAGCCAGGTAAACTGGTGAAAGAGTGCGCGTCGTACCGGCCCATATCTTTGATCACGGTGGAGGCCAAAATTCTGGCCAAATTGTTCGCTAACCATCTGCTCCCTTATCTCACCAATCTAGTTCATCCGGACCAGTCTGGATTCATGCCAGGTCAGATTACGGCGCGGAATTTGCGTCGGGTACATCGTGCACTGGGACGTGTAGAAACGCTCAAGGAGGAAGGAATCCTGCTGGCACTTGATGCCAAAATTACATTTGACACTATTGCCTAGGAGTATCTGTTTGCGGTACTAGCCCGTATTGGGTTTGGACCCAAATTGATCGGATGGATCAGACTACTTTATACACAACCCAAGGCCTGCGTCTCTTTGAACAATCATGGTTCAGTTTCTTTTCCCCTCTGTCGAGGCATGAGGCAGGGCTGCCCACTGTCACCACTCCTTTTTGCCTTGGTCCTTGAGCCTCTTGCAGTCTGGATTAGGGGGGACCCTAGCATCAGAGGCAAAAGGTGGACACAAGACCATGAAGACCGCATATCACTCCATGCGGATGATATTCTGCTCTATCTTGCCTCACCAGCGCGATCGTTACGCCGAGCAATACATATTTTTCATATCTTTGGGGAGCACTCTGGGTACCAGATAAACGGGTCCAAATCCCAGATATACTCGCTCTGGGAAGATCCCCCGCAAAGTCCTCGAGGGTATAATATTATGGTCGCGACCCAGGGTTTTCGATACTTGGGCATCTTCATCACGACTGATGCTGCACTATTCTTTGGACGAAACTTACTGGGACCGCTACAGCGGTTTGATCTGACGTCCTACATTGGAAAGCGCTTCCCCTTACTCTCCCGGGACGTGCATCTCTATTCAAAATGCTCGCCCTACCACGCTTTCTTTATGCTCTACAAAATGCACTTATTCCATTCCCTAACTCTTACTTTTTGCAGATTGAAGCTGCAGTGAGAGACTTACTTTGGGACAATAGACCGCCTCACATAGCCATAAACAAGCTCACTATGGGATGGTACGATGGGGGTATTGGGCTGCCGGATAGGCGTCTCTACTATCAGGCTTCGCAATTAACGGCCATCAATAGATGGGTGTTTGGGTCATATGACAACCCCAGTTTACACACTGATCACTGGCTAATGGGTAAAGGGGGCTATAAGCGAGCATTGTACACTAACCATCGCAAACTACGTGGTCGGACAGGTTGCCCTGATGTTGGGCCCACTGAAACTTCAGGTCCCACTGCAGAGCCCGCATCCGCCATCGGGCGTGATGCACCAGAAGGATGCAGGAGGCCATCAGCCCCAGAAGCCGCAACGTCAACCTGACCGAGACTCAGGATAAAGGCTGAAAGATAGGAATCAGAGCCTGAATATCCCGAACCCGCTGTTCGGGAGGATAAGCCTGAAACTGTGCCGAGTCGAGAACCGCTCTGATGTAGAGGAGCTTCTGGGAGGGGCACCGGTGTGACTTCGGCACATTGATGTAGAACCCGAGCTGGTGCAGGAGGTCTGCCGTCGTCTGGAGGTGGCTGACAACTGTCTGGGGCGAGCCGGCCTTCAACAACCAGTCATCGAGGTAGGGGAAGACTGAAACCCCCTAACCTGCGCAGATGAGCTGCGACCACCGCCATCACCTTCGTGAACACCCGTGGGGCTCTGGTAAGGCCAAAGGGGAGCACGGTAAACTGAAAGTGCTCCTGGCCTACCGCTAGCCGCAGGTTGCGCCGGTGGGCCGGCAGGACGGGAATATGGAAATAAGTGTCCTGCAAGTCCTACGCTATCATCCAGTCTCCTGGGTCCAGGGCAGCTAAGACCTGAGCTAGTGTCAGCATTTTGAACTTCTCCTTCCGGAGGAAGCCGTTGACGTTCCGTAGATCCAAGATAGGGCGTAGGCCCCCTTTGCCCTTCTTGGGTACCAGAAAGTAGTGGGAGTAACAACCACACCCTACTTCTGGCCCAGGAACGTACTCGATGGCCCCCTTGGCCAAGAGGGCCGTAACTTCCTCTTGCAGAAGTCGCAAGTAATCCCCCGACATGCGGTGGTATTGCGGTGGCATAGCTGGAGGGGTCGCCTCAAAGGGGAGGGAGTAGCCCCTTCGGACGATTTGCAGCACCCAACTGTCCGCCAGTGGAGGAGGGGATGGCGAACCCTGCCCCCCACTGGCGTCACATGGGCCTGAAAGCTCGGACTAGGAGGGTTTTGAGGCGGATGCTGCAGGGGTAGGTGTGGACTGACCTCGCCGTTGTCCCCGACCGCCGCCACGGCAGTTTCCAGGGCCACCACTGCGTTGAAAATTAGTCTGCGTTGCATGGTTGGCAGCACGTGTGGGGGCGCCCCTTCCTTGGCCACGAAAGGAGTGAAAGGCGCCCGTTTGCTGGTGCGGGGCCGAGAGGCCCAAGGACTTGGCCCTAGCCCTGGAGTCCTTAAAGCACTCAAGCGCATGGTCTGCCTTGTCGCCAAAAAGGCGACGGCCATCAAACGGCATGTCCATGAGTGTATTCTGGACATCGGCCGAAAAGTTGGCGGACCTCAACCAGGCGTGGTGACAAATCGCCACTGTCATTGCCATCGCTCTGCCCAGTGAGTCAGTGGTATCCAGCCCACACCGGATGGAAAAACGTACTGCATCTCGACCCTCCGCAAGGGCTTGGGTGAGTTTAGCCCTGACCTCCGCCGGGCATTCTGGCAGCACGTCTGCGACCGTGTCCCACAGAGAGTGGGTGTAGCGGCCCAAGAGGCATGCGGTGTTGGAAGACCGCAGTCTCAAACTCAGGGAGGAAAATACCTTCTTGCCCTATTGCTCGTACCTCTTGGATTCCCGATCGAGCGGAGCCATCGGGAATGCGGTCTGGGAGTTGGAGGCCTGGATGACCAGGCCCTCGGGGTGGGATGGGTGAACAGGAAACAAGGGTCGCCCGGGGTCGGGCAGTGGCGTCTGGCCACGTTCCCATCTACAGCGGGCCTGGACAAAGTGCCCAAAAGAACCTCACTCAAGGCCTCATTAAACGGCAGCAGAGGCTCAGCCGAGCTTGACTGCGGTTTAAGGACCTCAGTGAGGAGGTTAGTCCTCACAGCCGCGACGGGGAGCTCAAGGCCCAGGGCCATGGCCACCCGCGTCAGCACCAAACTGTAGGTTGCCCCCTCCTCCATAGCCACGGTAGGAGGTGAGACAAAACCAGTGTCTGGCGAAGTGTCCAGACCACTGGCATTCCCAAGTTGACCTGTCCAGTCCTGCTGGGACTGACAATCATGTGTCAGAGGGTCCTCAGACCCCTCCCAGTACACCTCATCACCCATCTCCTGATACTCAGGGTTGTCAAAGGATGGGGCCGGTTCGTTGAAGTAAAAATCTCCAATCAGCGTCGAATACGGCGTCGAGCGGCGCCGCTCCGACGCCGGAACCGGATCAAGGGAGGCATCGGGGGACGGCATCGCCCTAAGGCAGCGCCGGAGGTGACACCCTAGGGATCGGCGCCGGTGAGGTCGTCAGGTCAACCGGCGACGACCCGGATCCGGAAGCGGATCCAGCGGGGCCCTGCGGTGCCAGGCTCGAAGGCTTCGGCGGCGTCGAGGGCGAAGCACCCGCCGGCGTCGGGCCGAAGCACCCGACCCGCTGGGGCCCCCAGACGGGTCCGCTGGGCCCGAAGGCGCCGCGGAGCCCGTCGGAGAAGAGAGCGACCTCATGGTCATGAGGAAGCGCTCGATCTCCTCCGGCGTCGCGTCCTGCCCAGGAACCGGAGGGTATGAAGCAGGCCGTGATGCCCGCGACTCCTATGGAGCCGCGTGGGCGGTGTCACCCGAACCCCCGGCCGCGTCGCGCGAGTGTCGGGGGTGAGTCAGAAGAGCGATGACGTCTCTTCGACTTCTTGTGCTTACCTGACGACTTTGAGCCCGAAGACCGATGGTGACTCCCGGAGCTATGATGGCTCCGACCCCGCGACCGGTCCCTCGCCCTCCGTCCGGACCGGGACCTCTCGCGGCGCGGGCCGACTGCAGGAGCTCGAGTCGCTTGCGGGACCGCTCCCGTCTAGCTTTCGACGTCAGGGCTCGGCAGTCGGGGCAGTCCTTGTCGTCGTGGGCGAAGCCGAGACAGTGAAGGCCCCGGCGGTGAAGGGGCGGTAACCAACATCAGTAGGTCGCAGTCCTCACAGGGTTTAAATCCAGGCATCCTTACCGGCACCGTTCGGAGTCGAGAAGACTCCGAAAAATTATCAAAAAGGATCGAAAAAGTTAGTCAAAAATTGACTATGGGTACCACTTTTTCCGGATCTGCGCTGCTGGCATGGAAAAAAGAAGAACTGACATTAGCGCGCGAGGGCGGCATCTAAATATTCCGGCGACATCATCCTGGCGCCGACGACGGACGCGGAGCCGCAGACGACGCCTACCGACGCGCAAGGGTACTGCTACGCAAAAGTTTCCGGATCCAGACTGACGCCTGGGGATATTCTAAGGTAAGGAATCTAATACTAACCTGTTTCTTTCAGATATTGTATATGTAAAGCTGTTAATGATTATGGCCCTATGTATTCTGGATGGCTGGAAGGGTGTGATGCAATATTGAAACTTGTACAATTTTTGCCATTGATGTCTACTCAATGTTATATGCTGTTGCAGTTCTCAATATAAACGGTTTCAAAAAAAAGAAAAGAACCACCACACTAAAAATCGTCTACCCTCAGGGATTGTCAGAATGAGTGACCAAAACCAAAATCCTAGCCTACTACAGTAATCTGTGAGATTAAATGTTAAAGAATACCCATTAACAACGTGTAACGCAGTGTGATAATAAGCCATGGATAAAGACCTATTGGCTTTACCAAATTCTTTTCACAATAAAATGGCCTGTCCGACTGCCTTTAGCTTAACTTTTCATGGGAAACAGATCATACCAATGTAATAGGACATAACTTATTTAGTGAACCAATTAGGCCACTAGCCTTTATAATTGGCTGGTCATCATAAGCAGCTCAGGGCTACTGCATTGAATGTACGCTTTTGAATAAGTCAACCGTCTGGATTACAGTCATAAAATCACAAATGTGTGCAGACTTACAGTAGGCAAAGCAAACTACTATCCCTCCTAAAATGGCCTAACAAGGATTTCCTATCCTGACGATCTTCAGTAAAAAGTGTCAAACCCCTCGCCTAATATGGTAACATGCAACATTTCATGTACCAAAATACCACCTGCAGGCCTTAATAAAGAGTTATAACAATCCACCTTTAAAAGCATAATGATTTTAACATAGCCTTTCACAATAAATATGTGTATCTACATCCTTTTAGTGACTTTTCATAATAAACAGATCAGGCCTACAGCTTTGATCAAATGGCTTGTCACCAGAAGCAACTCAGTCCTGATGTATTGATCCTAAGCTTTCCCTAAAGGCAAAAAGTGCAATGCAAGCTATTTTTCAGCGGAAGCACACAATGTCGGCACAAATTAAATGCTGTACTAAAGAAAACCAGCAAGTGGATGGAGCCTGCCATTGACCCAGTTCACCTCAGCCTGGTAGGTATTCGAGGCCACTGTTGTCCGTTTCTGTGTTTGTGCTTGTTTTTTCATCTGTCTTTGTCAGTGCCCAGTATCTTGTTGTTGTGCCTTGTTCTGTTTTTGTTTTCGGCTCCGGTTCTGTTCCGGTTTTTGTTAATATTGTGCTTTGTTCTGTTTTTGGCTTGTTTGTGTCCCTGTGCCCGTTCCCATTCTGGATGCTGCTGCCCCCGTGGCCCCTTCCCCCTGGCGGTTCCCGCTCCCACCTCCCAGCTGCGCTTCCTTCCCCTTTCCCTATTTAATGGTGGCCGCTGCGAGGGTGGGCAAGCAAGACTTTTGACCTCCTGGTGTGAGACCTGCTCTCTCCCCAGCGGCTCCGCTGTCTGTGCAGCTGCCGCTGCCGCTGTTAACCTCCGCCTGGTAGGTGTTCGAGGCTGCTGTTGTCTGTTGCTGTGTTTGTGCCTGTTTTTTCATATGTCTTTGCCAGTGCCCTGCATCTTGTTATTGTGCCTTGTTCTATTTCTGTTTTCTGTTCTGGTTATGCTCTGGTTGTTGTTGTTACTATGCCTTGTTTTGTTTTTGGCCTGTTTGTGTCCCCATGCCCATTTCCTTTCCTGTCGCTGCTGCCCCTGCTGCCCCTCACCCCTTACTGGTTCCCACTTCCGCCTCCCAGCTGCACTTCTGTGCCCCCGTGCCTATTTAATGGCAGTCGCGCGCACCGGGCATGCTGCTGGTGCGCCAAAGGAAGCCCGTCTGCGCCCGTCCCTGAGCCGACCGCATCCAGCGCCAATGACCTTGGGTCTCCTACCACACACCACTACAACTCAGCTGCCCTCCTCGCACTCAACCCTGGGAGGAACAACAACTGCTAGCTGTCCACACCGAACACCACCCACAGCCAGTTCTCCTACCATTACTGCCGCCAGACCGTTACCACTCTCTGCAACCTCACAGTCTCCACCCCACATCAGACTCCAACACCACCGAAGCCCTGAAGTGCATCCTCCTCTATGTGCGCTCCCTGCACAGACACGCCGTAGAGATCTGGGGCCTCCTCAATATCCTCTCGCCAGACGTTGCCTTCTTCACAGAAACCTGGACCAATGCCTCCTCCGCCCGACATCGCCACCGAAATCCCTGACGGATACAAGATCCAGAGGAATGATCGCCCCAACTGCCCAGGAGGAGGACTCGCCATCGCACACAAGAGCTCCCTCCTACTTTCCACCTCCACCACGAGCGACAACTCCTCCTCCACCGAACACCTTCACTTCCACATCCAGACCAGCCCCAGAACCCCTCTTCGCGGCACCCTCGCCTACAGAGCCACCGGACATCGTGCTTCATTTGCCACAACCATCATGACCTCATCGCACCCCACACCGTCACCTCCACAGACTACATGCTAATCAGAGACCTGAACTTCCACCTTGACAAACCCAGCCACCCCGATTCTGCCATCATCCTGGATAACCTCACTAACATCGGACTGAAACAGCTCGTCACCACCTCTACCCACAAGGAAGGACACACCCTTGACCCCATCTTTGCAAGTGGGATCAACATCCATTTCAGCCACACCATGCAATCCCCATGGACGGACCACCACTGTGTACACTTCCTCATCAAAAAACCTACGCAGCCCAAACCTGTGCCACACCCTCCAACAGAAACTGGAGCAAAGTCACTGAGGAGCAGCTCGACTCCGCCCACAACCGCGATGCCCCCACCACCTCGACCGATGCCAACCTCTCAGCCAAGGAACGCCACAGATGTATCAACAACTGTGCAGACGTGCTCACGCCCCTACGTAACCCTGACAGGCAGCTCCCCAGAAAGGCCACCTAGTTCTCCACCGACCTCCAAGAAGCCAGACGCACCTACAGACATCTCAAGTAGAACTGGAGAAACAGCAAATTCTCGGTACACCACACCACCTACAAAAAAGCCATGACAGAATACCACCAATGCAATAAATCCACCAAAAGCACCTTCATTCATAACAAGATCCTCGTGAACTCCAGCAACCCCAAGGAACTCTTCAGCATCATCCAGGAATTCACCAAACCCCCCAACCCCCTTAGCGAAACTATGGACATCACCCCCTCCCAGGGCCTCTGCAACAAGCTTGGCTCCTACTTTCATCTGAAAATCAAGGGCCTCTACAACAACTTCAATGACCAGACGCCTGATTTCAAAACCACTCCCTCCGCCAGCCCACCATCTCCTCCTGGACCCAAGTCACTACCAAAGACACCCCAGCAACCATGAAAAGCATCCACTCAGGAGCCCCCACGGAACCTGCCCCCATACATTTTCCACAGAGCCATCGCTCGGTAACTACGATGCACCATCAACGCCACCTTTGAATCTGGCATCTTTCCCGATGACTGGAAATGCGCAGAAATCAGACCCCTACTATAGAAGCCCTCAGCAGACCCCAGGGACCTCAAGAACTACCAACCAATCTCCCTCCTCCCCTTCACACCCAAAGTCACTGAGAAGACCGTCAATGTCCAACTAACAAAATTAATCATAGAACACTCCATCCTTGACCCGTCCCAATCCGGATTCCGCAACAACCACAGCACCGAGTCCGCTCTACTCGCTGCCACAGACAACAGCTGCAACCTCCTCAACCAAGGACACACCACAGCCCTCATCCTACTCGACCTCTCTGCAGCCTTCGACACCTTCTCCCACCACACACTCACCGCCAGAGAACACGACGCCGGCATACAGAGAACCGCCCTCAACTTGCTCTGCTCCTTCCTCATCGGCAGAGCCCAAAGAATCAGACTACCATCCTTCTTCTCCAAACCCACGGAAATCAACTGCGGGCTCTTCAACATATACATGGCCCCCCTCGCCGCCATCATCAAACAGCACGGACTCAGCACAGTATCCTACGCCAACGACACCCAGCTCATCCTCTCCCTAACCAAGCACCCATCACCACCAGACTCAACTTCCAGGAAGGAATGAAGGTCCTCGCATCCCGGATGAGCAGCAGCTGCCTGAAGCTCAACTTGAAGAAGACGGAGGTCCTCAGACCCTCCCCTCTGCATGGGCCAACACCTGGCGACCCACCACCCTCTGCAGCACACCCACCCCCACGGACCACGCCCGGAACCTCGGCATTGTACTCAACTCCTCCCTCTCCATGACCGACAGGTCAATGCCATCTCCTCCACCTGCTTCAGTACCCTCTGCATCCTCCGAAAGACCTTCAAATGGACCCCTCCCCCCCCCCCCGAATCAAGGAAGACCATCACCTACGCACTCATAACCATCAGACTGGACTACGGAAATGCCCTCTACGCCTGGATCAACAATTCTCTGCTCTGCAAACCCCAGATCATTCAGAACAGTGCAGCCAGACTTGTGCTTGGCATCCCTAGACATAAAACACATCAACCAACACCTGCGCAACCTCTACTGGCTCCCCGTTGAGAAGAGAGTGACTTTCAAGATACTAACCCACGCCTACAAATGCCTCCACAGCACAGGACCCCAATAGCTCAACGACAGAATCTCCTTCCACGTACCTAAGGGGAACCTCCGATCTGCCGACCTAGTCCTCGCCAAACCCCTCCCCAACCACGGAGCAAGAATGGGTGGCAGAACCTTCTCCTATATCTCGGCCAAGACCTGGAACAAACTCCTGATGTACATCAGACGTACCCCCACCCTGCACATCTTCAGGAAGACCTGGCTCTTCAACTGACCGTAGCTGCTCCCCCCCTTATTCCTCCCAGCGCCTTGAGACCTTCACTGGTGCGTAACGTGCTTAAAAGAATCCTTGATTGATTGATTGATTGGAAGGAGCGGAGAGTACCTATCAAACAGATTTAAAAGCGTGGACGTCTCTTGAAAAGTGCACTCTATTATAATTTCCAATGGTGATTTGTTAATACCTAATGATAACGTTCAGAATGCGTTTGCAAATGCAAAAGCCGCTGCTGAAGGTGGAGAGAGTCGTGTCTGTAGAATGAATACACCGTCTCATAATGTATATTTCATGATGTTTATCTCAGGAAGGGGATGCTCTGAAGATGCACCAGTAGGTACTGACAGTAAGTGCAGGTGCCATTGCTCACTTAAAAATCAGGACTAGAGAGCAATCCAGCTATTGTATGTAATTTGTCTAAGTGCCAAGACTGTGTCTCTGCCGCCTGCTCTGGAACCTTATGCACGAGTAGTTAATGGTAAGTGCACGCTGCGTGCTGAAAACCCATTCCCCTAAATAAAGATGCAAGACAGTGAACACGTGAAAGAGACGGGTATATCCCATGACACAAGCACAGAAGTTCCTTCTGTGTGTTCAATTGTGAGGTGCAGCGTTTCACTCACAGGCTCCTGTGTATCCCAGCCGTTCATACTTTTCAGAAAACGGTAAATAAAGCTGTATTCTAAAGCGCAAGTTAGGTTGTCTTGGGGGAGCTCTGAACTAAATATTTTCACGCCTTATCAGAGCCAGCCATCATGTCGTGTAGCGCGCCTTCCCTGCTAAGAGGGTCATTACAAGGAGAACGACTTGGTTAAAACTGTCACAGGAATTATATTTAAAGGCTTAGGACTGACTCATAATGCAAATCGGACAATCCGCCCACATAATTGCACGTAGGTCAATTCCAACTGCTGTGGTCTCCTATCAGAACAGGTGCCAACTAAGTTTCAGAAAAACGAGTTTTGTGGCCGCAGGGACTCTCGTTAGAGCTCTAATCATAAAATAAACTGCTTTTCCTACTTAATGACAGTCTGTCAGTACAGTGGTTTGCCGATAGGAGGACTGAGGGATTTAAACTTTTGGCACACACGTGCAGTGATATTTATACTGTTACAGTCCCAGGAGGATCGACTCAGCCATCCATGCTTTCAAGGTCGATAAACTCGTGTCCGGACAGAAAAGTCCTCTGCATGGTAATAGATATGCACCCCTGGCCTGATTGCCCAACTGTACTGATGTCTTCATCCCTAATGCCAGGACTTAAGTGGAATGAAAAAACTAGGGGGGTCTCTCAAATGGGCGTGGCCGATGTAATTATGGCTTAACATGGGCAAGGTAAAAATTTGTGCTTTTAGCATAGTGTGCCGCCCAACTGCTATTTTGCTGCTTCTGTCATTGCGTACAGATATATAATACAACAAGTAACATTACACCTACAAGAAGTCAGGGCTATTGGCTTTGCTAATGGTTGTTAGCCGTGTAAGATAAATAAGCAACAACTATGGCTTAGTTGTATATAATATTGAAAATGCTTTTTTTCGGAAATGATAAGACTGTGAAAGAACTATACCGAGTCTCTTTGAAGTTACCTCAATACCTCAAAGGCAGTGAAGGGTAGTACAGCTGCAGAGTTGAAATTTTTTTTCACCCTGAGGGCAAAAAAGGAGAGTTCGATAGAGACCTGTCTCGGCATCTGCTTTATAGAACAACCGGTGCTGGGCAACAGCAGGACCCGGCCCACTTAAAGCCCTGGCGAAAGCGGATTTTTGTTGTCGTAGACAAACACAGATCATGAGTGCGCACCATGACATAGGCCTGTCTCATGGATTGAGATCTTGTTGGACCATAGGGTCACCCAAAGCACGACCCTCATTGTGGTGGAAGGCTACTGCCTTCACCGGAGTTAAGCACACAAGCGTGGTGGTGGCAGCATACCGAGTAGTGATCAACCTTGGTCTATCCTGGTTTGTTGTTTAGTGCTGCGCAGCTCATGAGTGGTGTATCTGTGTGCCTGTGAGTGGCACAGTACATGAAGGATGTAGTGCTGGGAAGTTTGTGCATGTTAAATGTATGTGCTGCGTGTACATGTGCCTATGAGAGGTACAATTCATGAAGGATACAGTGTGTGAAAGATATGTGCATGTGTTGGGTGTATGGGTGCCTAACTGGACAATACATTGAGGATTCAGTGCTAGGCAGTGCACACATGTTGAATGCAAGTGTTGGATGTATGTGTGCCTCTGAATACTACAGTACATGAACGATACAGTAGTGTGCAGTGCGAGTATACTGAATACATGCACCGGGTGCATTTGTGTCTGTGGATTGTACAAAACATGGAAATCCCTCTTTCATCTGTATGGTGAAACGTGGAGAGGAGGTAAAGAAATCCCCCAGACAGATTTATGTATGGCTGCATTCCTGTAAGCTGGGTTGGACACACACTGGGTAGGGAAGGACCCGGCTTCCCCTGTACACTTCTAAGGGTGCTGTTTGAGTCAGTGAGGGGTAACAAGGAAGGAGCCGGGACACATCGCAGGAAGGTGATGGGGCTGATAAAAGAATCATAAATAGCATAGCTGAGAGCCCAGGACTAACATTTTGATGCACATTTCATCACTATGGCTAACATCGAGGTGTGAACTCTAATCACTTTCATGGCCTGTGTTGTGGGACAATCAGCTTAAGAGACTTCCCTGCTGTGACAGCCTGCTATTCAAGAGGAAGGGGAGGAGAGAGGCTTGCACTTCAAAAAATCTGAACCCCAACACAAAACCTACAACACATATACCCTAAATAACATTTGGTGTCTGGAAATAGACTATAAAAGAAGAGATTGAGACCTTCAAAATTGTAATCTGCCAAGCAGCCAGACAAGTAGTATGAGGATAAGAAGCTCTGCAAGACTTCTGTCTGTGACCAGGACTAGGGGCCAAGCCCTAGTAGTGTCCCTGCTACACCCTGGACATTGCCCAGGGAATTCAAGACCACCTACCCTGGAGCCTTGAGTGTTTAATTGATTCAGATGCTCCGTCCATCACCACCCCCTTTTGTATTGCAGTGTTATGGGCCCACTGATGTGAAATTTGTGATTAGCTCTTTGGGTTACATTGATGGTTTTACAGAGAATTTCTGGAGCCGCGCTGCATCAGTATCCTATCCTGCACTGCCATGACCATGTGCAGGGAAAAGAGTATCGCTAGTGACCACCACCAGGAAAAGAGTCATTCTCACCTGTCTCTGTGTTTTTGGAGGTTTCATTCCTTGTATCATTTTGATCCTTTCTATGGTAACTTGTCTAATTCCTTTAGCAATCATGTGGCCTAAATATTGTACTTCTTTCTGACAAAACTGTAGTTTTGACCGTGACACTTTATGTCCATCTTCTGTTAAATGATTTAACAGTGCAACAGTGTCTGAAACACATGCGTCTTATGTTTTTGATGCCACTAACAAATCATCAATATACTGCACTAAAACTGATTCTCCAGGCATACCTAAACTTTCTAATGATTTCTTTTGCAATTGAATAAAGATGGATGGACTTTCACTGTACCCATGAGGAATTCGGCACCATGCCAAGATACGGTCTCCAACCCGGAACGCAAATATTGGCAGGCTTTCTGGGTGTAATGGAACAGTGAAGAACGCATTACATAGATCAATGACTGTATACCATTCTACATCATGTGGAATTTGGTATGGAATTACTGCTTGGTTTGGCACAATTGGACAACATGGAACAACAATTTTATTAACGTTTCTCAAATCCTGCACTATTCTAAACGTTCCATTAGGCTTTTTCAATCCCATTATAGGCGAATTACAAAGACTGCTTTCTATTTCTCTGAAGATCCCTTGTTTGATCATTTTATTTATCACTGGGGTTATTCCTTCAAATATTTCAGCTGCCATTTTGAATTGGCGAATAATTGGGTAACTTATTTCTTCTTTCACAGAAACTTTCACAGGATCTACGTTTTTCATCAAGCCAATATCTTCTCCTGTGAAAACCCATACTTGTTCTTTGACTACTTCTTTCAATTCATCAGGTATTTTCTCTCGATCAAATACAAGGAACATACTATTCTTCTCTGATTCTATCAGTGACAGTCATTTTATACAAGCTATCCTCATCTGGGGTTTGGAGGTCAATGCCATCTGGTGAACATTAAATGGCACAGTTCATTTTGCACAGTATGTCCCTGCCAAGAAGGTTAACAGGACTACTGTCACACACCACAAATCGATACATGTTCTTGAAGTTCCAAATCTCTATTTCAACTGGTTTAGGTAAGGACGTTTTAATCTGCTTATTAGCTACACCTACAACTTGAATATGTTCACCCGAGAGAGGAAGATTTTGAATTTCCACTGATCTAACAGTAGAACGGGTAGCACCTGTGTCCACTAGGAAAGTCACATCTACATCATTCACCTTTCCATTTACATAAGAACCAGATTAATCTATCTCTAAAGTAGCTCCAAGTACGCACTCTTCTCCTTCTCTCAGGCACCGTCAGAAACTGTCCTCCGACTCACTCTCATCTTCCTTCAGCCAATACTGCGGACTCACAATCACTCTTGGATTTCTTGTTACCTGATCTCCTGCGCAGAATCCTGTCTCTGTACTGTATTTCTGTAGGCTTACACTGTGAGGAAGTGGAGGTTATGGCACCTGACACCTGTTGCTGTGGCGAAGGTTGTTGAATGACCTCATTCTGCACCTGCTGATTCAATTATGTATTTTCTGAATTAACTCTCGGTGGATACTTACACTCTTTTCTCCAATGCCCCATCCTGCCGCAATTATGACATGAATATTTCTTCTTTAATTCTTATATATTTCCTGTTCATTTTTGCTTACTGAAATTTCCCTTCCCTCTATTCTGGTTTCCTTCTGTAGTTTTATTCTCTAATTGAGCTACCTGATGTTCTGCAACTTTCACTTGTGCTCACACTGCTTTTTCTTAAAGCTTTCTTTGCTTTACTTCAATTTCATCCCTACAATATTTAGCATGTCTCATAACCTCATCTACTGAACACGACTGCCATCCCATCAAATTATGCTTAATCATATCCCCTATTTCTGGTCTTAGTCCAAACACAAATCGATATACAAAATGACTCATATCTTTTTCATACAGTTCCTCATATCCACTGTATTGTTTAAACACCAACAACAGTCTCTCATAAAATGCAAAAACTGATTATTTTGTTTCTTGTATCGTCCTGTCTATTTTTAACCAATCTGTCTCTTTTGGCTGAATTTTGTTTTTCAGAAACAGTATCACTTGTTCATATTTTCGCATTACTTCAGGTCCAGGAGCACCTGTGACTTTATCTTGTGGATATTCAGATTTTGGCCAATCTACAGTAATCTTACACTCTGACCATAAATCTGCTGGTACTACTATGTCAAATAATCCATCCAAATCTTCCCATAAGACTTTTGAAACCTTTATAAATCGATCTACTTGCCTATACCATTCTACTGGTTTCTCTCTCAATCTAGGAAAGTCATTTCTAAATGATAAAATGTCCTGTCTGCTCCGAGGTACATGTACATATCCTCCTCTCGGTATTTCTTTCATAGAAAATTCATTTACCACTTCTTCTTTCTCTCTTACTGGGAAAGCTAATGTTGATTTGTCATTGTTTTCCTCTCTTTTCTTTGCCCATATTATTTTCCATTTATCAATGTCTCCCCATTTTCTCAACAACACAATCAATTCTTTTATTCGAGTTATTCCTCCTGCCGTATATATATTTTCTATGTCCTTTTCTGTAAAATCCTCTCTATACGGTTTTTGCAACAGTTTATATTTTGTAAAATCTACATCCATTTCACTTGCTAACCCTTCAAATCGATCATGCATATTTTTGGTTTTCCATGTAATACTTTTACACATAAACATCAATTCATCATCTTGATAACTTTTCAATCTATCTGTCCCAATCGTTCCAATTATTAGGTCATCCATATCAATTTTTAGTCTAGCCACATCTAACGTTTTTGGTTCATTTTCTTTCAATTTTAAAGTTTTAATCCAATCACTTAATTCCTGCTCTGATGGTCGTACTTGGGGTTGTATCAAATCAATTTTCTCTACACTTTTCTCAGGAGTCATAGAACCAGACTCCACACCTGTTGGGAATTTATATGGAAGACTTTGATTGAGAGTTAAATCAGGCAGTGTCATTTGATTTGTACGTTTAATTTCTGACACATCTGGGTAAACCTTTTCCTTTACTCTTTGTATACTGTGATTCGAAGGACTAGTTAAAGATTGTTCTTTTATTTTCTGATTCTCAAACACTGGAATTACGGGACCTATTGTTACTCGAACAGTTACAGCTTCTATATTTTTAGTAAGTTCTTGTATCTTTTCAGTTAACTCATTTGTTGAACGTATATATTCAGAGGTACTTGGTTGTTATTCAATTTGCCTCTCCATTCTATTCTCAATTTTCCTTTTTTCATCACTTCGTTCAGGTGTACTAGTAAGTCTAGTTCCCAATAATGGAACATCAGAATCGTATCCCACTTCTACTCTTTCCGGATGATCTCTAAAATTTGAAAATTGCCTTGGAGTCTCTGCAGACCTGTCCTCCATTGGTGGAACATTTTGGGTGGTACCTATAGTACTTGGTTGATATGGTGGTGGTCTTCTGTTTAAGATTTCCTACAGCACTGTAACCTCTGTTTCACAATCCTCATAACCTTTCCTTCCTATCTCCACATTATTTTTCTTTTCCATGCATTTTTGTCCTACCCCTTCATCAACTGTTCTAACTGGATACATCCCATCACACATATTAGCATTCTTTCATCTCTGCATTCTATTTTCATGATTATCTCTCCAAAATCCACGAAATCAATTCTTTGGTCCTATGTAGTCCTCAAATGTTTGGAGTGGGTAGTGTATGCAGCAACTGCAGATACATCCCCCAATGAGGCACTCCTCGGGTGTTCAATAATCTGATTCACAAAGTCAATAAAGTTTCATTATTTATTCAATGTTTTTCTTCATGCGTTTTTCTAGAAACCTGATATTGGCAGCATATCGGTCAGAATAGCATTATTCCATTAGTTCGATACATGAACTCTTCTCCAACTCTTACCAAATGAATCTACTTGAGAAAGGCACATCATTTATGCCTACAACACCAACCAACCTTCTAGAACTAGAAGTGAGTACCTTCAAGTTCACAAGAAAATTGAGACTACGTCATTTCTTCGACAATATCTTACCAGACAGTACTATGAACAAAGATGATGAACTCAGAGGCCTGCGTCCTTCTAGCACCTACCAAGCACCTCAGAGTCATAAGTGTATTGATCTGTTTGAAACTTTAGTGCGCAACGATTTGCAAAAAATCAATCTAAAAAAATCTCCGAAACAACAAAATCTAACCATGAAGGACCGTGACACTCTCAAATCGTTGGCCAACAATCCACGAATCAGATGTGTCAAAGCTGATAAGGGAGGAGCTTTAGTAATCCTCAACTCCACCATGTATACACAAAAGCTACACGAACATTTACAAGACACCACGACCTACATGGCACTTGACCATAATCCGACCAGGGAATTTCAAAACATCCTCATTGACATAGTGACTGCAGCTCACCAAGCAGGAATCATTGAAGATCGTACCAAAAAGTATTTACTCCAAGAGCACCCCAAGAGCCCGACTATACATATGTGTCCCAAGATACATAAAAACCTCCTGGACCCTCCCTTTAGACCCATCGTTTCCACGAAAGGATCAATACATGAATCTACCGGAAAATTTATCGACAAGTACCTTCAACCACTTGTCATAAAGACCACCAGTTACATCAAGGACACTACCGATTTCCTCGTGAAACTATCTGAAGTTCAACTTAACAACAGTGAAACACTCATCCTTTGTACTGCTGACGTCAGCTCTCTCTACACTTCCATACCTCAGCTCGGAGGTATCGAAGCCATTGAACATGCCCTTCTCAACAGTGACATTGATGCACAAATGCAATCTTTCTTAATGGAGCTCATGATTTACACTTTGTATCATAGCTATTTTCAACAAGAGGATCAATGGTACCTTCAGCTATCCGGAATGGCGATGGGAAATTGCGCTGCTCCCACGTATGCAAAAATATATATGGAGAATTTCGAAAACCAACACATATATACCAACCCGACATTCCAAAACAAATCAAAGATGTACGTCAGATATATAGACGACTTATTCATTATGTGGTCAGACACCAAAGACTCTCTAAATCAAGTCCTCACTGAAGTCAACACCAAGGATTCACGCATTAACCTCACATGCAAATCAGTGACACAGAAATGTCCTTTTTGGATGTTAACATCAAGATCACCCCTCAAGGACTCGTCACAGACCTGCACAGGAAAAATACGGATCGCAATAACACCTTGCATTTCTCCAGCTTCCATCAAGGCTCCCTGAAGAAACACTTACCATTTTCGCAAATGCTGCGTGTGAAACGCATTGTTTCTGACGAACTTACATTGACAACACGCATCAAACAAATGCATGAACGGTTCCTTAACCGAGGTTACCCCGAGGAAGTTCTACAAGAAGCCGAAAGCCGAGTTGAAAAGATCTCCAGACAAGAATGTTTACTAAAAACCAGGAAAGAGAAGGAACAACGCATTGTGCTAGTTTCCAAATTCTCTACAGCCAGTTCCACTTACAAGAAAATCATATTGAAACACTGGGCCATGCTACAGATGGAACCTGATTTCCGGGGCATCTTTGAAAAACCTCCTTTATTTGCCCACACCAGAAGTAAAAATATCAAAGAGATTCTTTCCAAACCCACTCCAGCTATCTCACAACATCGAGGAACTCAGCCTTGTCTAAACTGTAATCATTGCAACAGTGTCATCAAAGGCAACATCATCCAACATCCTATGAAGGGCCATGCCATTAAATTACACGTTGATGCCACATGCGACTCGATGAACTTAATTTACGCCTTGAAATGTCCCTGCGGAAAGCTATATGTTGGAAAAACCGAACGTAAAAGAAAAATACGTTTAAATGAACATAAATCCAACATACGTTTAAAACTGGAGAAATCGGGGGCGTGTCCAGGATGGCGGCGTGATCGGACGCAGGTTCCGAGTCTCCCTGCCCGATCTCACCATTTTGCCGATTCTACAGCCCATATCTCTCCCCAGGGTGCCCAAAACCGAGGAGAGCACCCAGCGCTGCCAGGGGGCCGAAGATATCGCCGACAGCCCGCTCGGCTGATACGGCGGGAGCTGCTGACGCCTGTTATGCCGCTGCCGGTAATGGCGCCCGAGCTGCTGGAGTGAAGCCCGCCTGGAGACGGAGCGGCGGTTGCGTGGCTGGCGGCTGCCTTGGCGCGGAGAAGTGTGGAGGCGTCCCGGACAGCGGCACTAAGGCGGGTGGCCCGCGGCGATGCCGCGCAGCACAGGTGATTCGTCCGGGAGCCGCGGAGCCCGGCCGGGGCGTCCAAAATCGAGCCCCCGGCTTGGGGCCTGGTGCCGGCTCCCTAAATCCGAAGAGCGGGCCGCTCGCACAGCAAGGAGGGGCCTGCGGGAGCCCAGAGGACAGCACGACACCGCCACAGCAGAAGGACACCCAGCGGAATACTGGGGGAGGCACTGTCGGAGCTGCCGAGACCAGACGCGGACCTGCGGCCTCATCCTGCCGAGCCCCATCTGCCGAGGCGGACTCAGTGGCGCTCACGGCCTGGGCCTGCTCGGGCCTGCTTCGAGGGGCTGCCCCGGATCCCGGCGACCAGACAGAGGTGAGAGGGTCCTGGGCGGAGGTGGCAGCTTTTGCCGGGCTCCGGGGGCATGATCGAGCCCCCGGTGGGGGTAGCTGCATGGGGCCATGAAGAGCCACGCTTTGGGCCTGGTGGCGCACCTGTGCGTCGCGCTGGAGGGCTGAGAGGGGTGCTGTGAACTGTGGCCTTTGCCTCGCCTGGGGATCGCCCGCGGGGGTGCTGGCCGAACTGCGACTGCTGTGGACTTGTGCGACACGGTGAACCTTGGTAGAGACGCGGGAGGGGGAGAGGCAGTCTGCGCTAGGACCTCGCCGCAGCGCTAACACCGGCCTGTGCTGCTGGGGGCGCCCCGGGCTGCCTGGCCGCCTGTGGCTCGGCCCTGTAGGAGTGGACCGCAAAATGGCGCAAAGAGGGAAGAAAGGAGCCCAAACACTACCGGAAATGCTTGCCAAATCACAACCCAAAGGGAGCAAGGATCCCCCCTCCCCGATACCAGCTAAACAGTCGCCGACCCCCGCTGATGACCAAGTGCCCGTCACCAGGTCCTTTTTGGAGGGTCTCTTTAACTCACTTCGGGACGACTTCCGGTCCCTGAAACAGGAGGTGGCCGGAGAGGTCCGGGAGCTTCGCCGCGATGTGGAGGGCCTTGGGGAGCGGGTGGCCTCCGTCGAGGAGGCCGATCAGGCTCGGAGCGGGGAAATCGAGCGACTTCAGCAGGAGATCCTGCGCCTCACTGACCAACAGGTGGCCCTACAAGCCCATACGGAGGACCTTGAAAACCGCTCCCGCCGAAATAACATACGGGTCCGGGGGGTCCCTTCGAAGGAAGAGGCAACTGACGTCGTGGGCTACCTACAATCCCTCTTCAGGTGGATCTTGGGGGAATCGGAGGACTTTGTCATTCGAATCGACAGGGCCCACAGGGTTGGACTGCCACGGAGAGCCAAGGCCCCACCGCCGGACATTTTGGCCTATCTTCCGGATTTCCCCCTTAAAGAGAGAATCCTCCGGGAGGCCCGAAGATCCCAACCCCTTCGATATCAAGATCACCCCATCGCTCTGTACCAGGATCTTGCAGCTACCACTCTCCAGAAGAGGAAGGAATTCAAACAGGTGACGGACTTCCTAAGACAGAAGGAGATCCCGTATTCCTGGGGCCACCCCTTTAGGATCATATTCAAGTGGGAAGGCCGGCTGCATCAATTGCGCTCTCTCAAGGATACATGTGCGCTTTTGGGCCTCGACCACACTGACACTGAACCGGTGTTCAGAAGTTCTCAAGGGGCACCCGGGGGGGGTTGGCAAACTGTGCAGCGCAGACGTTCACCAGTGCACCGCCTCAAACCGGATGCTTCGGCCATCTCCCGAGAAAGAGAAACTGCGCTAGCGGAGGTAGCCAAAGAGACCTCCTCCCCAGAATGATAACACTATAACGGGAGAGATTCCTTGTCGCACTTGCCATGCCCGGGCGATGGGCGGGTCGGGCGGGGAGACCGGTGGTACCGCCGTCGGAGATGACCCCTTCATTATTTCTTGCCACGGCCCTGTGTGGACTGACAGGACTGGGACTATGTGTTTCAAGGGATGTTGGGCGGGGTGGGGGGAGTTGGGGTGGTGGTGGGGGGAATGGGGCTTTTGCCTGCCTTGACCTTAGCTTTCACGAACAGAGCTGTAGTCAATGGGGGTTTTGGGTTGTTTTGGGGGGGACTGTTGGGCTAGGGGGGGCTTCGGGGTGGGGACCAGTGTGCCGATCCGATTCTCTTGATGCTTCAAGAGCCATGTCCACGCAGCACCGCCTTGGTGGTCTTTCACCTGTTTGGTTGGCGGGTCATTGTGTTTGCCGAGCTGGACCGACATTGTTTCCACTGCTCATCTGCGGGGTGTCTAGCTGTTCCCCCGCCCAGAGGGATACTGTATACCGCTGTATCATACCTGCTGTTGCCTCATGGATGCTGACCCTTAATGTATTGGAGCTGGCCGATCCCCGTCAGCGACGATCCGCTCTTTCCTCCATAGAACATTTGGTGGCGGACGGTTACCTACTGCGGGGGGCACGTCTGCTTAAAACTCCTCCTGGGCCGGGACATGCACCACAACTCTGCACTGCGCCACATACACACTGCATCATGACAGACATAACCCTTAAAATAGTGACGCTTAACGTGAAGGGGCTGAACAACCCGATCAAAAGGAGGGCTGTCATCTCTTACCTTGAAAACTCCGGGGCGGATATTTGCCTGATACAGGAAACTCACCTACTGCAGAAAGATTGGCATAGGATGCGCTCCTGAGTCTTCCACATCAATTCTTCTCTTCCCTCCGAGCGAAGACGGCTGGGGTTGCCATTCTAATATCTAGGGGCTTCCGGGGGACTGTGGGGACCAAGGTGGGGGAGATCAGGGGTCGACTCTTGGCACATACATTCCAATTAGGCAACAAAACCCTCACTATTGGCTCCCTCTACGCGCCGAACACCGGACAGGAGGCCTTCCTGAGGGGTGCTATCTCGGAAGCCCTTCAAACCTCGCAGACGCCCCTACTCATAGGGGGGGACTTCAACCTTGTTATGGACACGAACGCGGACCGGTCGGGACACCGCCATGGGGAGTCAGGCGCTCTCTCAGCCGATGGCCGAGAGTGGCTTAAAGACAGGGACTTAATCGACCTCTGGAGGGCCCACCATCCGAGCGCCTCGCAATTTACATTTTATTCACATGTACACCACACCTATGCTCGCCTAGACCACTTCGTGGGCTCCTCGGATTTTCTCAAAACTCTGCGGGAGGTGGATATAGTACCGGCAGCTATCTCCGACCATGATGCGGTAGAGATCTCCCTCGCGCTCTGTGCAGACCACCGTCCCCGGGGCCCGTGGCGCCTGCGCGAAACCTTGTTGCAGAGGCCTGCCATCACCAAAAGAATCAGTGACTGCATCTCTGACTACCTGTCCGTCAATGACACACCTGGGATCTCCGCTACGGCCCTGTGGGGGGCCCTGAAATCGGTCGTCCGTGGGGAGCTCATAGCCATTGCGTCAGCGGAAGCCAAAGACCGTAAAAGCAAGCGGGATGACCTCAGAGCGAGGGTCGCTGAACTGGAACGGGTTCATAGCCGCACCTGCGCCCCGCGGGTCTGGAAACAGTTGAAGGCGGCCCGGGCCCAACTGGCCAGCCTGGACACGGATCGGGCAGAATTTGCAGCTCTTCGCCTTTGGCATACGTACTATGTCGGGGGCAATAAGACAGGCCGATTACTGGCCAGCGCTCTAAAGGCGAAAACCCAGCGAGCTAAGATCAATACCCTCGTGGGTGACGATGGTGCGGTGCTAACCACTGATACCCAAGTAGCCGAAGCATTTCGCTCCTACTATGCCTCACTGTATGGGGAGGAAGCGGCCTCTTCCGAGGCTATCGAGGCCTATTTGGCCACGTCGACTCTGACCGAGATCTCCAAGGCCGATGCGGAAGCTCTCGACGCCCCTATTCGCCAAGATGAGGTGCTAGCGGCCATATCCCGACTACGCCCGCTCAAGTCCCCGGGACCGGATGGGTTCTCGGCGGGCTTTTACAAACTTTTTAGCCTACAGCTGGCCCCAGTGCTCACACGCCTGTTTAATTCTTTTGAGGGGGAGGGTGCCATACCCCCGGACATGTTGGCCGCGGAGGTGGTGGTACTACCAAAGCCCGGCAAAAAACCCACACATTGTTCTGCATTTCGCCCTATCTCGCTATTAAACATTGACCTGAAACTTTTTACGGGCATTCTTGCTGCGGGTCTTGGCCCATGCCTGCCTGGCCTCTTAGAACCAGATCAGTTGGGCTTTGTCCCCACCAGACAGTGCGGGGATAATACCAAACGGGTGCTGCATCTCATCGATAAGTCGCATTTTCAGGCCTCAGACTCGGCGCTGCTCGCTGTTGACGCCGAAAAAGCGTTTGATCGTGTCAATTGGACATTCCTGCAGCACGTCCTCCGTCGCTTCGGCCTTGGCGACCGCTTCTGCTCCCGCATAGCGGGCTGTTACCATCACCCGCAGGCTAAGATCCGCCTAGGAAGCCTGCACTCACAACCATTCGAAATCCAGCGAGGTACCCGACAGGGGTGTCCTCTCTCCCCCCTCCTCTTCGCTATGTATATAGAGCCGCTAGCACAGAAAGTCAGGGATAACCCTCGGATTACAGGCATTGAGTTTGGACGCGAGCCCCATACCATCAGTCTCTACGCAGATGACGTAATTGCTGCACTAGACCAGCCCATCTCCTCTATACCCGCCTTTATGGAGGAAATTGCCTCATTCGGAACTGTTTCGGGGTTCCGTATTAACGTAGATAAATCCTTGATTTTGCCCTTGGGCAGCAATGTAGGCCTGCGGACCCCCGCCTTGGGCCTGGGGACCGGTCTTCAGCTAGCCACTCAAGTGCCGTACTTTGGGATTACACTCACTCACTCCACAGACCTTACGGTCTCCGCTAACTATAACACCCTCACCGCCCGGATTCGGGCAGACTTGGCGAGATGGTCCAAGCAACCTCTTTCCCTGCTCGGGAGGGTGGCGGCAGTGAAGATGTCGGCCCTGCCACGGATCCTATACTTGTTCCAAACCATCCCGGTAATGCCCCCGGCGGGAGTCCTGACGGCCCTGCAGGACGCCCTGAATGCCTTTGTCTGGGAGGGAAAACGAGCTCGGATCCACAGGTTACTGGCGTATAGGAGCATGGACGAGGGCGGCCTGGGTGTCCCGAACCTCATGAGGTATTTCTATGCATCTCAACTTCGGTACCTGGTGGAGTGGAGCCGACCTGAATCTGAGAAGAGATGGCTCTTCCAGGACAGGGCCATGGCACAGACGCCGCTCTGGAGGGTTCCATTCCTCGCTAAGCAGCATAGACCAAAATACATGCTACGGTCGCCTATCACGCGCACAACTCTACGAGTGTGGGATAAGGTGGCGCGCAAACACGAGCTGACCTCCTTTCCCTCCCCATTCACTCCCATTTTTGACAATCCCGACTTCCCTCCGGGCGTCGGTGCGAATACATTCCCCCAGTGCCGTGGCACGGCGTGCCGGGCCGCTGGTGACCTCTTTGACCTGCAGGGATTTCTCCCCTTCGCGGATATCAGACAGGGGTATGGCATAGAGAAACCTCATCTTTTCCAGAACCTCCAACTTCGTCACTGGCTCACTCACCCCGATATTGCTGCCCTGGTGGGCCGCCCCATGTCGCCTTTCGAAAAATGGCTGCTAACCAAGGATACGGATAAACGCCTCATCTCTGAACTATACCAAATGCTCACACCGCCGCGCGCCCCGGTCAAAACACCAAGCCAAAAGCGGTGGGAGGCTGAACTGGGTAGAGCCCTGACACCCAAGGAATGGGGACACGTCTATTACAGAGCCTCACACACCACTCGCAACACCACAGCAAGGGAGACAGCAGTGAAATTAGCAATGTACTGGCACCTCACCCCGGCTCGGTTGCACAAGGGGAACCCAGCGCGTAGCGAGCTTTGCTGGAGAGGGTGCGGGGAACGGGGCACTCTGACCCACATACTTTGGGAATGCACGGGTCTCGGGGACTTCTGGAAAGTTGTCTTGGATGATATTGACTCTACATTTGAGACTGAAGTCCCGAGATTTCCTGCATACGCTCTGCTGGGTCTGCCTAATGCATTAACTTTCCCATTAAGGTAGATGCGGGGTCGGCAAATGGGCATCGCCATGCAAGCGGCTACGCAACACATTTTGTCACTGTGGGGATCCCCAACTGCACCTACGCACACAGGCTGGCTGCATAAGCTTTGGTTCACTCTTGGGATGGAACGCATCCATGCTACACTCACTGATTCTACCGAAGCCTTTCCGAAGACATGGCTTCCTATACTGAATCAATTTTGGAAAAGATGATGGACAGAGTTTCTGAATGATGCAGAATACTCCTACCCAGTCAAGAGATCAGGGCTTGATCCATCATCGTTTTTTAGCTCACTGCACCATCCCAGCTTCAGAACCTGGCTATATGCAAATTAGTCAAAATTGATTTTATCCACACTAAGTGTGGGAGGGTATACTCAGACGTGAGTCCCTAGCTCATTGCACCATCAGGATTAAAGCAAGCCGGGCCGACGACGGCTGAAATGCCAGAAACCGGTCCCCGGTAGCTTGTCTCCTTCCCAGTATAAGAATTGGCTTGGTAGTTTGGTTTGCCCTGTTCCCATCATGCACTGGGACAGGAACAGACTAATTTGCATATAGCCAGGTTCTGAGCTGGGATGGTGCAGTGAGCTAAAAAACGGTGATGGATCAAGCCCTGATCTCTTGACTGGGTAGGAGTATTCTGCATCATTCAGAAACTCTGTCCATCACCTTTTCCAAAATTGATTTTATCCACACTAAGTGTGGGAGGGTATACTCAGACGTGAGTCCCTAGCTCATTGCACCATCAGGATTCAAGCAAGCCGGGCCGACGACGGCTGAAATGCCAGAAACCGGTCCCCGGTAGCTTGTCTCCTTCCCAGTATAAGAATTGGCTTGGTAGTTTGGTTTGCCCTGTTCCCATCATGCACTGGGACAGGAACAGACTAATTTGCATATAGCCAGGTTCTGAGCTGGGATGGTGCAGTGAGCTAAAAAACGATGATGGATCAAGCCCTGATCTCTTGACTGGGTAGGAGTATTCTGCATCATTCAGAAACTCTGTCCATCACCTTTTCCAAAATTGATTTCCTATACTGAATCTCCTCTCCAAAGAGTTCAATGAAATTACATGCCCTAGGTATCTTCGAATCCTGCGCCTCACTAACACCACTGATGATCCTCGGTGAACCACCGGACGGCCACACGGTTCGTCCCTGGTGCATTGACGATTCTACTACCATTTCGGGGCACACTGGTCGGGGCAGGGGGGAAGGGTCTGGGGGTGGGGGCGGGGAGTTCCTGGTTGTTGTCGTTCTTTTTATGTTATTCAACTGCCTAACACTTTCACCGCACTTGCGATGTCACATTGCTCTCATGACGTACCTGTATTGCCTTTTTTTCACGATAGGGAAGACATGCTTGTCTGTCCCGCCAGCTGTGTATGCCACTTGCCTAACCTTCTGATAGAGATGTCTCGTTATATGCTTGTTGACGTATTCAATAAAAATACATTTGAAACTAAAACTGGAGAAATCCAACATCGCCATGCACTTTGCTGAATCACGCCACACAATCGCACAACTCAAATTCATTGTTCTGGAAATTCTTACCAAAAGAGAAGGAACTGACAACCATAAACTACTGTTAAAGAGAGAACTAGAATGGATTTATCGATTACAGACTCTAAAACCATTTGGTCTTAACGATCGCATTGAATACAGTTGTTATCTGTAACATGTACATATGTTGATGTTAATTTGTCTGCATTGCTCCTTATTCCTTTTTCTTCAACTCGCCGCTTTCACTTCACAACCCTATGCATGTACACATAGGCCGTTATAATATGGCCGCTCTACCTTCCTACCCTTAGTCCTCTTTCTACCCACCCTTTTCACTCGATTCAACTTTAGACACGTATATTTCCCTCCCACAACCACACCCACTCCGACTCCGCAACCGTTGTACAGCGAACTCCGCTACGATTGAGCATGAAGTAAGTCTTGTTCCGCAGCGCATTACGCGCTCAGACTTTTCATCCTTTTTTCTACGCGTTAAACCTCCTTCACACTCCCTTCCTTCACGTTGATTTTCGTGCACCTTTCAAACCTTTCCGGTTTAGCTACGTCTATTCCCTCACCGATAGACACCAATAATTCCCACAAAACGCCAGCCGTCTACCCGCCCCTCACCCTACCTCCTTTGTCTTCCTCTACAGCACTCCGTGACAAAGGGCATCTCCGCCCGAAATGCATTGGAGAAGAGTTCATGTATCGAACTAATGGAATAATGCTATTCTGACCGATATGCTGCCAATATCAGGTTTCTAGAAAAACGCATGAAGAAAAACATTGAATAAATAATGAAACTTTATTGACTTTGTGAATCAGATTATTGAACACCCGAGGAGTGCCTCATTGGGGGATGTATCTGCAGTTGCTGCATACACTACCCACTCCATGATTCTTTCGGTGTTTTGACGGAAAACACCACCCTTGAGAGCACCCTAAAACTAGTGAAAAACAGTTTTGAACCTCAAGTTAACCCGTGCAGTGCACCACCTATCTCCTTTTTTTTTGGTCCTCAAATGTTTCCCGCTCCAAATCATGCATCTCATCTTCCCACTCAGCCAGCGCTTCAAACTGAGTCGGTCTAGGTCTTGGTTCAAGCCTCATCATCTTGTCTCTCAGATTTCTTAATACTGCAAGACTGAAAGATCCTACTGCTGGGAAAGCTAATGCACCATCATTTTTGGTATATCTTGCCCAATTATCTAACCATATGCATGTATGGTAGCCATATTTTGTCATCATGTATGATGCAGGCGTTTTAGGCGGAGGAAGCAATTTCCCCTCCCTTGTCTCAATTATTTGATCCTTTTTGAACAAATTTTTACATTTTTAAAACCATGAAGATTTCAGTTCAGTTTTCAGTTTATAAACTTTACTTTGATTTTTTTTTAAATCACAAAAGTTGTCACAATACAACAATAAAAGCCGGTTTAGCCATAGCAAATAATCACTGGGTCGAGAGACTTGATTGTACAAGAACATATCACATTCATCTTTAAAATAATAAATAACAAGATATAAAAACTAGTTCTAAAAACAAACTCTTTTTAGCGGCCTATACTTAATATGATAGAAAATTATCCATCTACTGTTAAAATACATCAAATGAAACATAAAATGCATCATTCAATAATAATACAATATCACATACTATACAATGGATTCGATTACTTGAACCTTCCACCAGTCCACCGAGTTACCCACACCTGACCCAAAAACTTAGCTGTTGCTATCATAATTGCCCCATGTAAGGATGTTTTTAATATTCTATACACCTCTTTGTATTCTCCAATACCCAAAGCTAAACAAATTGGTTTCAGCCAGCGTCGCCTCGGGATGCTTTATGCCAGGCACGCAAAAAAAATGTGTGGTATATATTCAACCCTATCTGAGCAGTATTGGCAATTACTACTACTTGCGTCTAATTGACACCACCTTGAAATAAAGGCCTTGGTGGGTAATGAGCCTACTCTGAACTGAAGGAATAATTTCCTGTCACAAGGGGAGGTAATTATATTCCAATACTGCTCAAGTTTAGGTTCAAACTTTATCTCAAGGAATGTATTAGTCAGGGTCGGACCAGTGGAAACTGTAAACCGTCTAAGGTTTATCATATGCCAGTAGGCAGCCTTTAGTTCTGCTTTACTTGGAAATGAGCTTGCTGCAGGGGAGGTCCACAGGCAACTCAACCCCAACTCACTAAGAATGTTTCTAACACAACTGAAACAGAGGAGCTTCTTGTTTACATCAAGCTCTCTGACTTCTAACAAAGTCAGGGCATAATTGGGCAGCTCTGGTGTCACCCAAAGTCTCCTCCAATATACTACTAGCCTATAAAGCGCAACATCTTTGATGGAATGGCACCCCAGATCTAAATATAAAGGAACCAAGGGGGGAGCCCAACCACCGATCATAAAAATGTGTTTTGACTCACCGCTAGAGATTCCAAATTCCCATACCCCCACAGCTCTACACCATACAAGATAGAAGCACTAATTCTAGATTGATAGATCTGTAGTACAGGAGCTACGGGTTTAGTGTAAGAACATTTTTGCTCCTTGAGTAATACTCAAGAGAGTTGGGCACACCTCACAGTCAGGCTATCTATTTGGGGTTTCAAACTGAGTTTTTTGTCGATCGTTACCCCCAGATCAGAAAAAATCTCAGCTTGTTCTAAAATGCACTCCTTCATTCTGACTTCGCCAGTGGGTTTGCTAGAATTCTGGAGAACCATAAACTTTGTTTTGTGAATGTTTACAATGAGGTCATGGTCCGCACAGAACACCTCAAATCTTGAGAGGGCGCATTGAAGTCCCTGTCTTGTTTTCGATAAAATGAGGGTGTCGTCTGCAAACATCAGGAGGGGTATCCTTTTTCCTGATAAACTCGGGGCATCAGTGGGATGGTTTTCAAAGTAATCTAAAACCCCATTTATATAGATTAAAAATAAAGTGGGCACTAGTACGCAGCCCTGCCTTACACCCTTCTCCACCGGGAACTCGGCTGTGGTGCTGCCTGCCATGTCCCATCTGACTTGGACATAGTTATCGGTGTAGAATTTGATTACAAAAGCCAGGATACCCAGAGGCAAGCCTAGTTTGGAAAGGGTGAGCCAAAGCTTTGGGCGAGGAACTAAATCGAAAGCAGACTTGAGGGCCACAAAGGTAGCATATATTGAACCTTTGCCCAAGGTAACAGTTCGCCAGTAAATAAGGATAAACCTTAAAATCTGGTCCACTGTACTTACACCCTGCCGGAACCCAGCTTGTAAATCAGAGAGGATGAACAATTGTTACTTACCTGTAAACAGGTGGTTCTCCAGTATTGGTGTCTTTCATAGATTCACATGCTTGAATATTCCCCGTCGTCGGAGTGGGAGTCCCACGGTAAATAAAATAGCAATAAATACTAAATATATATAAATATACATATATATATATACCAAATATAATTAGAAGAAAAAACCCAGAAATAAGTAAAGAAGAGGCATAGGGTGCCTGTCCAAAATTCTACATAGGAATGCATTGGAATAGAAAAAGACCCAATGCAGTCTATCCTTGTCATTATGTTGGTCCAAACTACAGCCAATCAGGCGACAGCAGCCCTCTAGAATCTTCACCTCAGAGCTCAGCTCCTCAGATTTTCGTAGCACAGAGTGACCCAAAGAGTCTATGAGGAGAAGAGAGCCTCTGAGGGGAGGAGGGAGGGTCACATGTGAATCTATGAAAGACACCAATACTGGAGAACCACCTGTTTACAGATAAGTTACAATTGTTCTTCTCCAGTATTGGGGTGTCTTTCATAGATTCACATGCTTGAATATAGAATAGTTAGCAGTCCGTACTATAACACAAAGTTTCCATAATACATTGCCTAAGCAAAGATGGCAAACAACAGGTGTAAGAACACATGCAATAGAAAATATATATATATACATACACATGTATACATAATAAATAGAATAAATCATATGGAAACTAAAAGGAGGAGGGTAGACAGAGGCTCACCTTATTGAAAAAGATTACGGAGCACAGCTTGTCCTACTGCGGTATCCCCTTTAGCCATGGCACCCAGACAGTAGTGCTTCGTGAACGTGTGCCTGCTGGACCACGTGGCTGCTCTGCAAATCTGATGCAATGGGACACCGTCAAAGGGTGCAGTAGAAGACGCCATAGATCTGGTGGAATGGGCCCGTACTGCAGTCTGTAAAGGCTTCCCCGCCTTCTGATGGCAGAAAGCAATAGCCGAAGCCACCCAACGGGCTATTGTAGGTTTGGTGACTGGTCGTCCCTTCTGAAAGCGGCCATAGGCCACGAAGAGCTGATCCGATCTTCGGAACTGGGCTGTTTTGCTGATGTAGAACTTCAAACACCGCCTAATGTCTAAGGAGTGCAAGCGATGTTCCGCAGGAGACTGCGGGTTAGCAAAGAAAGACTTCAGGATAACAGGTTCATTAATATGGAAGTCTGAAGGCACTTTTGGAAGAAAGGTTAAGTAATAGCACAGAATCCGGTTTAAACTGAAGAAAAGGTGGTTTTATCGTGAATGCATGCATGTCACTCACTCGACGTGAAGACGTCAAGAAGCGCGACCTTCCAGGTGATATACTTGAGGTCTGCTCTATGGATTGGTTCAAATGGTGCATTCATTAACTGTGTCAAGACAATGTTGAGGCGCCACTCGGGAGGGGGACGCCGAACTGGAGGAAAAGTTCGAAAGAGTCCCTTGAAAAATTGGCGTATTAACCTGGAGGAACATAGGGAGGCGGAGCCATCATGGCGGAAGTGTGAAATTGCCGCCAGAAAAACTCTTAAAGTAGCATGAGACAAACCCGACTGAGCCAGTTGAAAAAAGAAAGGGAGGAGCTCAGCGGGCGTGGCACACAAGGGATGCACCCCGGCGTCAGCACACCAATGGCAGAAGCATTTCCATTTTAACTTGTAAGTCTTTATAGTTGACGGAGCTCTGGCCTGAGCAAGGATGTCACGACACTCTTGAGGAATGGTTAGATGTGCAAATTCACAGTGCTCAGGTTCCAGGCTGATAAGCTCAGAGAAGAGGGGTCCGGATGGTAGATCAGACTCCTGTCCATGGAAAGAAGATCCATCCGAGGATGAAGAAGGATGGGCTTGCATTGAGACAGGAGGAGCAGCTCAGAGAACCACGCCTGCCGTGGCCACCTGGGAGCAATGAGAAGGATGTGGCAGGGTTCTCTCCGCATTTTCCAAAGCACTCTCAGCACTAGAGGGACTGGAGGAAAGGCGTAATCAAAGAGATTCGACCAATCCATCAAAAGGGCATTGCCTTGTGACCTTTTGTGGGGATGCCAACTTGCGTAAGCGGGGCATTTGCGGTTCTCTGGAGTTGCAAAGAGGTCCAGTACTGGGTAACCCCAGCGACGAAAGATCATATCGAGTGTTGGTTGATGCAGTTCCCACTCGTGGGTGGATGATCGGGATCTGCTTAGGGAATCTGCCAGGAGGTTGGACAACCCCGGAAGATGAACTGCCTTGATTGTGATTTGATGATTAATGGACCAGTCCCAAATCGCCTGTGCTAGGCGGGATAACACCGGAGACTTCGTTCCGCCCTGCTTGTTTATGTAGTGCATGCAGGTTGTGTTGTCTGTCTGTATGAGGACAGACTCTCCCTGCAGCACGGGTTGAAACTATTTCAGGGCTAAAAAGATAGCCATGAGCTCCAATTTGTTGATGTGCCAGGCCTTCTGGTGCAGAGTCCATTTCCCCTTGATGGACAGATCTTGGAGGTGCGCTCCCCAACCCTCCAGAGATGCGTCCGTAGTTAGCGTCAGATCTGGGGTGTTGAACAGGAAGGACATCCCTGCTGCAAGATGATGTGGCCGTGCCCACCATCTGAGCGCTTTCTTCATCGGAATGGTGATGGCAATCCGATCGTTGAAGGAACCGGTGACTTGACGTCACTGTCCGTCCAGTCCCTCTTGAATAGGTCATGCTCGTAGTCTGCAATGAGGGATAAGAGCGATGTACGAAGAAGCCATCCCCAGAAAGGACTTCAACAGACGGACTGAAATGCACCTCTTTGTCAGTAAAAGCAAGACTAGCCGTAGAATCCTTTGCTGACGTTCCAGGGAAACAAACGCCTTTGCCAGCTTGGTGTCCAGCGTGGCCCCTAGGAAATCCTTGCAAGTTGTTGGCTGCAATTGAGATTTTTCCAGGTTGATGGACAGACCCAAGGAACGAAATACTGTCTGACAAATGGAGGTATGGTGCAGCAGATGTGATCGGGACTGCGATTTCAGGAGGCAGTCTTCGAGATATGGGAATATCTGGATGCCTTGGAGGCGAAGAAAGGCCATGACCGGAGCCAATATCTTGGTATGATTTATGATTACGTATTTGTATCGCGAATGGCTACCCGGAGGCATCCCAGCGCTTTGGACACGTTCATTCACCAAATTCAGACAAACAGCAGGGTTTTCAACGACTTCCTGAAACTAAGATGGTTGCTTTCCATTCTCAGATAGAGTGGCAGATTGTTCCAGAGTCTTGAAGCCTGTAGGGAGAAGCGTCGGCTCCCCCTACTGTCTAAAGACTCAGGGGGCCGGCCGGAGGCCAAATGGAAGGACCTTGAACTGGAAATGAAGGTGCCCCACCTTGAAGCGTAGGAACTTCCGATGACCTGCGAGTATTGGGACATGGAAGTAGGCATCTGGGAGGTCAATGGTTGTCATGAAATCTCCGACCGAGAGCAAGCGCAAGATTTCTGCAAGCGTCAGCATACGGAAGGATAGATCCTTGAGATAGTGATTGAGCGCTCTCAAGTCCAATATGGGTCTCCATTCTCCATTTTTCTTGACAATAAGGAAAAAAACAGGAATAAAACCCCTTCCCTCTCTGAGACTTTGGCACTACTTCTACCGCACCCTTCTGAATGAGAAGGCGAACCTGATGAAATAGTTCCTTGAGGTACGGAGGTGGTGGTCCGGAAGGTGGCGTTGGAGGAGGTATTTCGACAAATTCCAATGCATGGCCTTTTTCCACAATGTCGAGTACCCAACGGTCTGTTGTAATGGAGGACCATTGAGAACCAAACAGAGAGATTTGACCTCCATTTCTTAGATTGACAGGCAAGTCATTGACGTTTGTTGGAAGCTCCCCTAAAAGTGGACTTTCCTCGATAGTTTCTGGCAGGCTGCTGACGGGAAGACTGTTGTCGGTTTCCGGTAAAATGTTGGTTGCCTTGGTTATAGGACCGATATTGACTGTTTACTCCTCGAAAAGTGGAGGTAGTGCCACGTCCTTGAGCACCCCGAAAGGGCTGCTTCTTAAATTGAAGGGAACCTAAGGCACGTGCAGTGTCAGTGTCCTTCTTTATGGATTGCAACGCTTCGTCAATATGCGCTCCAAAAAGTGATTCGCCGTCATATGGCATATCTAGGATCCTTGTTTGAACTTCCTGCCGAAAAGAAGTCGAGCGTAGCCAACCTTGTCGACGTAGGACGGCCGCTCCAGCGAGTTGTCGAAAACCAGTGCAGGCCACATCCACTGCACAATCAATAAGCTCTTCAGAAGTTCTCTCACCTTCTTGCAGAAGCTGCAGCGCTTCTGCCTTGGAAGCATCTGGAAGTAACACCACATAGGCGGACATATCCGCCCAAACCCGACGGTCATAACGACCTAAAATGGCCATAGCGTTAGCCACTCGTACAGTTGTAGAGGACATGGAGGAAAACTTACGCCCTATTGCATCCAGGCGTCGGCCCTCTCGGTCTGGAGGAGCGGTGATAGTAGATGCTGGATTTCTCGATCCTCTCTGAGCTGCCTGCGTAACGACAGAATCAGGCTTAGGCTGGCCAGTAAGGCATGCCGGATACCCCACCGGCGCCTTATATTTCTTTTCCAACCTTGGCAATTGTGCTGGTAAAGAATTTGGGGTATTCATGAGTTTTACCCCTTCAGCCCAGATGAAATCTATAATTGGGACAGTGTGAATCTGTTTGAACGGTTGGTTCTTGAAATCATATAGGAAGCAATCTTCCTCTCTCTGGACTCGTGGTAACTTGAATCGTTGCGCCGCTCTGTCCATCAATTGGTGGAAGCTGGCAATATCCACCGGAGGAGAATCCCCTGGCGTCACCTGAGATGGGGATGGTGTCTGAGCACGATAGTCATCCCACTCCGCCAAATGTTCATCATCATCACCATCCACATCCGAAACCTCTCCATCCTCACGCTCTGGAGGATTCTCATCATCATCATCGGGATAAAGAGTTGCGTGAACTTGAACTGATGTGCTTCTATGAACAGTAACAGGCGGTGCTGGTTGTGAAGGAGCAGGTGACGGCTCTGTAATCGGGTTCAAAATTGATGGGACATTAGTTACTTGTGGAGATGGCGGGAATCCTCCAACATGTTTTGGAGGCTCGAAATCATAGATAAAGGCAACATCGCAGCTGGTATTTGAGAGTGAACTTTTTGATGTTGGCCATACTGCTCATCTTCATCATTACTGTTTTAGTTATCACTTTTAGGTCTTATCTTTTTCCTGTTGTGTTATGTTTCTCCTTGTCTCTGCGCCGGGACGCTCCTTCGCTGGAGTCGCTGTGCGCATAATAAATTAATATAACATAACATAACATAACTGAAGTCCTGGCACTTTATATTCAAGTCCGAAATACTTTGAGCTTGGCCGTCAGACTTCTGATCTGAATCAGTAGCAAACAAAGGAGAGGGTGGAATAGCCATATCCCCTTCTGTGAGAGTTCTGAAATGGTCCGATTTGCTGGACTGCAGAGGTAACAAAGGCAGAGAGGCAAATGAAGAGGCTGACATTGAAACTGTGTCCTGCGACCGTGTCGACGGCGCGCTATCGGTCGTCTTCTTTAAGGGAACTGTGTTTGAAATCGTCGTCGACGAGGACATCGTCGATGGAGACGTCAGCAGTGGGGCCGTCGACGGAATCTTCATGGACATAGTCGTCGACGGAACCTTCAATTTCAACTTTTTCGTTGACGAGATAGCCGTCGACGGAACAGTCGTCAACGGAGCAGTCGTCGACGGAGCAGCCGTCGACGGAGCAGCCGTCGACAGAGCAGCCGTCGAAGGAGCAGTCGTCGACAGAGCAGCCGTCGACGGGACAGAGGAACCAGACACTCTCGTCGACGGTTTCCCCGTCGACGGGACACTCGTCGTTGAGGGCGTCGACGAGACCAACATCTTCGAGCCTTTCGTCGACGACGAACGGGCTGTCGACGACTGAAGTTTCTTCGTCGACGAGGGCGAAATAGGAACAATGGAAGAAACAGTCTTGGAGCTGAGAACAACCATCATCGACGACGAGGACGTCGACGCAGAGGCTGACGACGATCCAGAGGCCAGCGTCGTCGTGACTGTCGTCGTCGACTTTGATCCAGAGACAGCCATTCTCGTCGACGGAGTAGAAGCCACCGTCGTCAATGGAAAATCAGATTTCTTCACAGAACAACCGAAAGTAGAAGCAGAAGGAGCCTGAGAGCCATGTCTCGTGGGCCCAGAAGTGGTAGGCAAAGGCGAAGACACCGCAGGGGCTAAAGAGAGAGAGATTTTCCTCTTCTTTAAAAAGGGGGAAGGTACCTCCTGCACACTACCACGCTTTGAAGCTGCTTTAGACTGGCCTGAAATTACACTTTCAGCATCAGAAAGTATATTGTCCTTATCCTTCAGCCTTTGAAGCCAGAGTAGTAAGCGGCCTTCTCTATCTTTTAGAGTCTTAGTGGAGAAAGTTCTACAGAACTTACAGCTTCCCACCTCATGGTCAGGGTAAAGGCAGTAAATACACTTACTGTGTGGGTCCTCATGAAACAGTCTTAGCTTCCCACAGGATGAACAGGCTCTGAAAAGAGACTTTTTACTAGAAGACATTGTAGAGAACAGGAAAAAACCTGAAGAGAAAGAAAACTGAGCAGAGCTCAGGGAGACTCCCTTACACACGACGTGCGGTAGAAAATCTGAGGAGCTGAGCTCTGAGGAGAAGATTCTAGAGGGCTGCTGTCGCCTGATTGGCTGTAGTTTGGACCAACATAATGACAAGGATAGGCTGCATTGGGTCTTTTTCTATTCCCATGCATTCCTATGTAGAATTTTGGACAGGCACCCTATGCCTCTTCTTTACTTATTTCTGGGTTTTTTCTTCTAATTATATTTGGTATATATATATATATATTTATATATATTTAGTATTTATTGCTATTTTATTTACCATGGGACTCCCACTCCGACGACGCGAAATATTCAAGTATGTGAATCTATGAAAGACACCCCAATACTGGAGAAGTGAAAATCCTCCAACCAAGCCTGCATTCAGCCTAGAATAACCCTTGCCAAAACCTTTTGAATGCAATCGATCAGGCGTATGGGCCATGAAGATTTCTCTCTCTCAGCTCCATAGTGAAACTCCATTTTCTATTAATTTCCTGTCTTTCAAAAGATTGCGCACTCTTCCAAAACTGCTTCGTTACACCAGCCTAGCACAGCGCAGTTCACACTATCGCACCAATTAGAACAAGATCCGTTTCATTAGTGCTCAACCAATTATTTTGCTGCTTTCACTGATGCACAAAGTAACCCTTACTCTGTTTTGGTCATACGGACGAATCCCAGCACGACAGTTTTGACGTCCGCCCAGCTCCGGCTTCTGCAGCTTCAACTGACCCTCCTTTACAAAATTTATCGGTGCACTGTATTTACACGTCTATACAGCAAAATCAGTTAGTAACTACATAAAACAACTCCGTTCGTCTGTTTTTCTAAAACCAAAGTGATAGTTTCCTCAATCACACAAGTATTCTGTATTTCCAGTAGACAGCGCTTAACTCTTCTCTACCACCTAATTTACTTTCACCGATAAAGTAGCACTTCCCTCTACTTTATCCTTCTCTCAAGCTTAGGTTAAACTTTAATACTCTCTCCGGGTAGAGTTTTAGCCAGAATACGCAATGATCCCTATGCTCAGACCCAAGATTGCACAGGTTGCCCCCGCTACACATTCACCACTTCACAAAGGTCCCTAAACTTGTAACATACGACGATGTCACCACGTTGAAACAGACTATGTGATGTGCGACTTCACTTGCCACACTTCCTCTGCCTGCAGACAGAGTGACCAGCTTCCCACACTTTCCGCTAGCCTTTTCCAGACTACATATAACGTAATACGAACTCAACAGATGTTAGTCATGAATTCTGTACATCAAAATTCTATATACTCTACTCTACACATCATTTATCCTAGTCAACCGATAGCAACCAATGCTCTGCTACCAAGTCAATAACTGATGCAGCGTGGCTCCATAATTTCTCTGTAAAACCATCACCTTAACCCAAGGAGCTAATCACAAATTTCACACCAGTGGGCCCATAACACTACAAATCATTCATACACACATTTACCCTGCTCCGAGGATTCGGTGAAGACTAAAGAGAGCTGCTGGATTATAGGAGTGTCTAAAACTAATTTTTATACATTATTTACATCTTCAGTTTAATTTTAGTACCATGGATTTAATTAAAAGGAAACACATTTAAAACACCCCACCATTATTTGTCAATGGATCAGCTACTAAAAGTTAACTAAAGGACAACAAGACAAGCTTAATTCTCCATTTATTAAATTTTTATTTAGAGACTAGTTCTCCCAGCATGACCTCTACCTTTTATTCTCAAAGAAAATTTATTTAAACATCAATAACCTGAAAGAAAAGTTTAAAATTCAAATAATTTATTTATTAGCATGACAGTTTGGAAATAAGTAAAATCTTATATTACCAAATTTTGAAAACGCAGACATCAGCATGAGGACAGAATAGTTCCCAATGAACACCTCTCTATCTCTCTCAATGTTCCCCTCTCAAAGGACTCTGGATCCATTCAAAAGCTAAAGTTCAGAAAAATGTTAAAGTCCCTGCGCCATAAGAAAATTTGCGCAGACAAACAGCATGTCGAGGTGCAAAGATAAAATCGGAAAAGCAAGCATAAATCATCCTTCCAAATGTCCTCTTTTATACCCTTTTTCACTAAGGTATCTATCTAAATTTTGTGACTTTGGGTTCCAGGAGTGTCCGTGATTGGTCAATGAAGCGGTGGATGAACATCACCCCATCGCCTTACTGTTTAATTTCCGCAGTCATCGTTATAATAGAAAAAAATAGAAAGTCCATTGTTCATGTCATGCTTCTTGTGTCCTTTAATTCGTTATTCAATGCCTTATTCCCACGTTCAGGATACTGACATTCAAAAAAGATGGCATCTGTTCCAAGTGGCAGGCCACACTTTCCTTGACCCATTCTACACGGGAACAGGCAGCTCGTTCATTTCCCCTTCTAAACTCACACATGCGTACTTCCTTGCAAACTCGGAGTCGCAGTCAGCCTCCATTTTGTGTTGGCCACAGATGCCACATTTTAGGAACTATTATAGAAACAAACACAAATTAAACGCAGATTTGGAGAAATAAAGCCCTTCTGTTTACCTCCCCACTTCTAATAGTATCCCAGTTAGTATTTACCTAGCTTTAAGCAACATATATGCGTGAATTTACTTACCAATCTTTATGATTTATGCCACAAATAAACAGACAGAAAGAACATTCATGCAATTTTCGATTAGATTATGACAAATACGTACTCCGGATCCATTCAAAAGTTAAAGTTCAGAAAAAGTCCCTGCGCCATAAGAAAAGTTGCACAGACAAACAGCATGTCAAGGTGCAAAGATAAAATCGGAAATGCAAGCATAAATCATCCTTCCAAATGTCCTCTTTTATACCCTTTTTCACTAACTTATCTATCTAAATTTTGTAACTTTGGGTTCCAGGAGTGTCTGTGATTGGTCAATGAAGTGGTGGATGAGCATCACCTCATCACCTTACTGTTTACTTTCTGCAGAGTCATCGTTATAATAGAAAAAAATTGTAAGTCCATTGTTCATGTCATGCTTCTTCTGTTGTGTCCTTTAATTCGTTATTCGATGCCCTATTCCCACGTTCAGGATACTGACATTCAAAAAAGTTGGCATCTGTTCCAAGTGGCAGGCCACACTTTCCTTGACCCATTCTACACGGGCACAGGCTGCTCGTTCATTTCCCCTTTTAAACTCACACATGCGTACTTCCTTGCAAACTCGGAGTCGCAGTCAGCCTCCATTTTGTGTTGGCCACAGATTGCACATTTTAGGAACTATTATAGAAAAAAACACAAATTAAACGTACATTTTGAGAAATAAAGCCCTTCTGTTTACCTCCCCCCTTCTAATAGTATCCCAGTTAGTATTTACCTAGCTTTAAGCAACATATATGCGTGAATGTACTTACCAATCTTCATGATTTATGCCACAAATTAACAGACAGAAAGCACATTCATGCAATTTTCGATTAGATTATGACAAATACGTACTTTTAATGACGAGATACATAACAGATTAGTAAATTACGCTTGGCCATTAGATGCAATTTAGTATCCCACGTGTGTTTGTGTAGGTGCATTCTATTCTATGTTGGTTAATTTCAAAACCACACGATTAATACATGTTACTATTATGGAGATTTGACTTAACAAGGGGTATACAAACATTTTTGTTTCCACCTTGCTCCATCAATACAAATGTCAACACTCCTACTCAATACTCAATATAATCACTTTCAACATCAGAGGTGTATAGCAAGCAGCTGGTATTCTATTCATTTCCATTTAAAGAGGAGGAGTGCACACATACTTTTTTGCAGGAGACACACCGGCTAACTCTGGAATCCAGCAACAAGTCTTCTCCAGTAACTACTCTGCATTTGCATGGGGTGTGCAGATATGGGTTCGGCCTTGCGTTCCTCTCCAAGTGTCGTCTACAGGTGCTCCTTACGTATTACTCCAGGGCTACCGTAATGGTGTCCCCATTGTACTGGGCAGTATCTACACTCCCAACGTCAATCAGCGCTCTCTACTTGATATGTTATCCTGTCATCTAGTGCAATGGACCTTCATCCCTTGGCTCATTAGAGGGAACTTCAAAAGGGTCCTTCACCACCTCTCTCTCAAGATCCCTTTGGCACACAAAGCCGGCTATTTCGCATACAGGTTCAGACACTGAGACCTCAGTGATATTTGGCAACATCAAAAGCCTCTCAAAGTTAACTCAGTTTAGTCTCGACCATACTAATTGCATGTGCAATTGGATAGTATCTTGTGCTGTTCAACTCTCTGCCACCTTGCAATGTTCGCAGATTACCTATGTAATGCTTGTAGATTACCTAGGTCACACACTGTAGGATCACAATCCATTACTTGTCAGCCTGGTCTAAGATTGCGCGCTTTCCCGATACCTGGATACCTCAATGCTGGAAGACGCTACTTTCAGACAGTCAATTTGTGAATGTATCACCAAATTCCTTGATCTGACTCAAGGTATGGCCTCCTCCATCATGGTTGAGTGGGAGGTACAAAATGGTTATTGCATTGACCCGACAGTAGGTGAATGCCACGTCATAGAGTTGCAGCTTGCTGATAAAGAGACTTCCCGGCTTGCCTTATGAACCCTTTAGGCTGTACAAACAACACCTTTAATCGCACATCCTGAAGTCTTAGAGCAACTATGGTATATTACCCACCAAGTGCACGCAAAATGGACACAAATGAGGCGGGCAAACCAGTTGCACTGCTGTCCTGGATAATTTGTCTGAAGACTGTGCAACCCCTTTATTTACCTACCTCAGAGCAGCGTTACTGCTGATGCAACACAACATGCACAATACATTCACTCACTGCTATCCAACACTTTATTCCTCCTCGCTACAGGCATCCGCTCACTCTCCCCAAACTTACTTGGACGAACTCACCCTACCACAAATCCCTGCTGAGCAATACCAGTACCTAGATCAGCCCATCTCAATAATGGTGATTAAAGAAGCAATCCGCTTCCTCACTGAAAACAAAACTCCCGGATTCGATGGACTTCCAATGGAATACAACAAGACTCACTCTGATGTCCTTGCACTAAAACTGGAGAAAAGGTCTCCTTCCCTCCTCGCTCCGTGAGCTCTTATTGGTTTTCATTCCAGAGCTAGGTAAGGATGCTGAGGAGACAGCCTCTTATCGCCCTATGGCAATCTTGAACCCAGACTACTTACAGCCTGATTCATCAATCTCCCGTTTTGAGAGCCCCTAATAGCGATTCATAAGGAATCGCTATTAAGGACTTGCAAAACGGGATTCATGTAGGAATTGCTAAATAAATAGCGATTCCTACACAATCCTTATTTGCGAGTAGCAAATTGCTAATCGCAAATAAGGAATAACTCCCCATTCATTCCTATGGGCCAAAAGGCCCATAGGAATGAATGGGGAGTATTCCTTATTTGCGATTAGCAATTTGCTACTCGCAAATAAGATAGCGATTTAAAGGGTGCCAGGGGTGTCCAAAGGACACCCTGTAGCACCCCTTAAATGCAAATTGAAACAGGTGTTGCGCACACACATGTCCAAAGGACATGTGTGTGTGCAACATGCAACTTAGAAAAATGCTTTTAAAAGCATTTTTCTAAGTTTTTGCTATTTACCGAGAGGTCTGACCTCTCGGTAAATAGCGGCCCGAAATTGCGAATTAGCAATTTAAAAATGGTTGATGAATTGCATTTAAGGAATCTCAAATAGAGATTCCTTAAATGTAATTCCTCGCAATTTAGCGAATTAGCATTTACCGATTTTTGCATTTGGGATGATGAATCCCAAATGCAAAAATAGCGCTCGCAAAGGGCCAGATTCTCAGAATCTGACCCTTTGCGAGCCGATTTCGGCTTGATGAATCAGGCTGATAATTCTTAGCAGCATATTAGCGGATCACCTACTTACTCTCCTACTTCAGTTGGTCCACTCTGACCAAAATGGTTTTGTTCCAGGGAGGAGCAACTCTCTGGACATTCTGCGACTAATTTGGGGTATGTAGTTGCACCTCAATTGTTCCCCGGGTTGGTCTGATTGGTCCTAGACCCGAAAAAGCATTCAACTCTCTTAATTAGGATTGCCTTTCCTTCCAACTCCAGTGCATTGGTTTGGGAGGACGCATGTTGCATAGCATAAGGCTCGTCTGTGTGCATCTGTCAGCGCACGTTTGCACAGGGTCCTGTATTTCTGCCCAATTATGGTTCACAGAGTAACTCAACAGTGTTGCCCCCTATCTCTGCTCCTCTTCGCCTTGGATATGGAACCCTTTGCCATTTGATCAAGTTGGGGAGGAGCTGACTGGGGATAGGGCACATGTGGTGTCCATATATGCAGATGACATGTTGTTTTACATAATTACACCTATGCAGACTGTTCTGATAATGTACAGGTATTATTCGACTTCTATCAGATTTCAATCAAGTGGAAAAACCTTGGGGCATATTATCAAGCCTGTGCGCTAAAATTATCGCCGCTTTATCGGCCGAAAACGGCAGATAAAGCGGCGATAATGGGCTTGATAATATGCTCTATGAATTCCAATCGAAGCCCATGTTAGATGTATAGACATCTAACATGGGCTTCGATTGGAATTCCACAGAGCATATTATCAAGCCCATTATCGCCGCTTTATCGGCCGTTTTCGGCCGATAAAGCGGCGATAATTTTAGCGCACAGGCTTGATAATATGCCCGCTTGCCTGTTCCTGCTCCAATCCTAAACTCTGCCTATACCCTACGCCTTAGGTGTAGGACCCCTCAACTGGCAAACATGAATGTTTTGCCACTTAGGATTTGCATATATACAAATCCGAGTAAGATTTATTTGACAGGAATCTGTTCCACACAATGGCAGCACTTTGCAGTAAGATTTTATTCTGGGGCACATTGTCTTTATCGCTAATGGGCACAATTGCACTTTCCAAGATGGCCATGCTGCCTCAATTACTCTATTAATTTACTAACCTGACTCAGCGACTCTTCATGAATTCTTTTGCCCCTGAAACAGTCTACTTGGTGAATTACTATAACATAAAGGCAGCCGAAGGGCTGTTCTGGCAAACCTTTACCATCCCACTGACTCAGGAGGACTTAGGCTTCCCAACTTTGAATTTTATTACCTTGCTTCTCACCTTCAGTGGCTCTGCCACTGGTTTAAGGCTTGATGATACCGCAGCCACACAGGAGCCTTGGCCACTGAGCCAGATATTGCAGCTATATGATTTGGTAGCATGCTCGGTTTGTCCCTACACTTAATTGTTACAAGTTGCCCTTGCATACTTTCCCAGAGCGTTGAGCATCACAAGTACAGCACCGATCAATCCCCAATTCATTCCTCTCCTTGGCCTCGAACAACCTGACCACGTCTTTGGGCACACTACCATTAAACAGTGGCATTTATGGGATTTGAAACCCTAGGTGATTTATTCAGGGAAGGCTGCTCACCCCCTTTTGAAGAGCTCCATGAACACCATCAGATCCCTCAAGGATGCTTCCTGACCTACAATGCTCGCCCTTACATGCTAAGCCACAGATGGCACATAATGTCCACAAATACATCCACACATGAAGTCTCGTCAAGTGGCTGCATAGACCACTAGGTGCACATGCAAGATTCACACTAGAACCTTTGTGAGTCCGATGGGAGTCCAATTTTGGGAGGGCGCTTAACAATGCAGATTGGGTTTGAGCCCTCCCCTGTCCATCTTGTAATGCCCACTTTAAATCTATTCAGTTCTAAATTCTTCACAGGGCATACATAACCCCGGAACAGGGGCCAGACTCCACATGCCCTCGATTATTCATCTGGGTTGGGAAACAGCCTTTACCACTCAATGCCCCTTTCCCACACAGGTCTTTACAGCGCATACTTTTACAATGACATGGTAAGTATACATCAGGTAAGTGTTTATATATTAAAAAATAAAGGTTAAAGCTTAGTTATGAAAACTTATTTTCCCTATAAAAAACTAATTTAAACTACACAAACTTCGAAAATGTTAAAGCTATAGTTATAACTTTCATTTACACTTTATCCACCACCTTCAAATTAGTATAAGTAGTGGGCCTCATTACAAACTATGTTCAGCTCGCTAACCAGACAACACTATTACTCGCCACTCTACCATGAACTATGTTGTGCCAAATAATGTCATTCGAGAAACTATAAGTGTTGTGACAAATGCTATGATTTCAAATGTTATAAGTGATGTAGTATGCAACAGCATAAACAGTGCATGGAAAAGGCATGAATTGTAGTTAATGTAGTGTGCCGAGGAGGTGACAGAACTGAGATGTACAATTAATAGTAATTTGAAGTTGGTATGTAAATTATATATTGAAGTTATAACTATAATTTTACAATGTTTAATGTTTGTGTATTTTAAGTGGGGTTTGTATAGAAAGAATACATAAAGAATGTCTAACTATAAATTGTCATTGACATTTGTTTTTTTCATTGTAGGTTAATGGTTTTAATTTTTTTTATAAAAATGTGTTTCAAATCGCAGTATGAAGTTCCAGAGTGAAATAGAGTGGGGTGATGTAGAGTGGAGTGTCGTAGCATACAGTGGAGTAAAGTTTTATACTGTGGAGTGATGTGTCATATCGAATCACGGACAGAATATCGACCTCAAAAATATCGACCTCAAAAATACCTGGGATCTTAGTTTTAAAATGGACAAGGAGGCTATTTACGCTAAGAAGGGAGCTAACCATCTTACTGACTCATATATGAGGAAAACTATTCAACCCTATGTCACCTGGAATTTACCACATGGCATTCGGCGTTTCTGGTTTCTCCTAAGACAGGATTTGTTGCCATTAAACAATTTGTTGGCAAAATGGTATGGTACTCCTGCAATTTGTAATTTTTGCAACTTGTCCACCCAGGATTGCTTGCACGTTCTCTTCATATGCCCCATATTGCGCCCGTTTCGGCGTAAGTGGTTAAGATATATATGTCTGCAATTGGGTATTTTAAATGCTAACTCTTTTTTACTTGCACTGTATAACCCCCCAAATGAAATCTTCTGTTTTAATATTTTTAACTTTTTTAAATGTTTTTTAGCTATTTATTGAAGACTTTTGTAGCTGATGAAATTTGACTTCTCTGTATTTTTGTAAACATTGTAGATGTCTATTTTTCATTGAATGGATTTTGTATTGTGTATGGTTCTTATGTGGATCTCCTCGGAGTTCCAAATCATAATAAAGGAATTGAATTGACCTAAAAAATATCGGAGCCAAAATATCGATGTCAAGAATATAAAAGTTCTATCTATATTATGGTAAGTACAAGAATATCAGGGAAAAAATATTGTTGTTAAAAATATCATTCCAACTCCATTTTTTTAAAATGTTAAAAAATTATGTAAAATTATGTAAATAATGCATATATTTAAAATAAAAAGTTAAAAATATGTTTAAAATTATAAGTAATACATATAGGGGCCGATTCCGATTTGGGAAAATGCCCTCTGAATAGCCGTACAGAGCTTTTTTCCCATTCGATTCGTATGGAGAACCGTACCTGTACGTACGACCTAGTACGATGTGTACCCAAAGCAGTTCTCCGTACGAATCGTACTGAAGACCGTACAACTCACTGATCCATACGAATCGCATTCGGAACGCGCAACCCACGACATCCATACGGATAGAAGCTGTATTTTCCGACCCAGCAAGTATGAATCATATCGACAACACTCCGTACGACTCTTTTTCTAGGGGAGCTTAAAACATCCGTAAAAGCATATTTCGCCTTGAAATGCGTACGGAACGGACCTCCCCGGGTACGGTGCGTACACCCCATGATAGCAGGGGAACGGGGCGTCGGGGTACAGTGCACACACCCCTGGGTTTCAGGGGTATGGTGCGTATGTCCCTGTGCGTACACCCCATGAATGTTGGCGGTTGATGGTTCGTTCCCCCCCAAGGCCGTAGGTGTATGGTACGTACACCCCGTGCGTGCACTGGTTGCGTTTAGGAGTATGGTGCGTATGTGAATGTGTGGCTCTCCGTATGAATTGCCTATACACTACGTGTTCCCTACGAATCGCGTATTCATTACCCGGTCCGGATCGTACTTGGCGGGTTGTACAGCATGTTTACGAATCGTATGGCTCAATGTGAGAGTCTAATTCGTACGGATTTTGCCTTGTATTTTGTACGGTTCGCACGGATTCGGATCATACTACAGGATTCGGACGGATTTGTACGAATCGTTCAGAAAAGGCTTGGAATACGAATCGTCGTACGGATCGTTTCCCGAATCGGAATAGACCCCATAAAGTAAATTTAAAATAAACATACATATAAAATATAATACATATATACTTAATAATATTAACAATTAATTATTGAAATAACATTGTTAAAAAACATGTTATAAATTATAAATATATACACATACAACAATAGTATAAATAAAAATATAAAAAATATTTTTAAATAAATTATACACTACATTAACTAAAACAGTAAATATTAGATAGCGTAGGGGTAAAAATTACTATTCGAACTCCAGAGAGTGCAATAGGAGGGAAAGTGTTGGATAGCTTAGGGGTAAAAAATATTATTCCAACTCCAGAGAGTGCAACAGTAGAGAAAGTGTAAGATAGCGTAGGGGTAAAAATTAGTATTCCAACTCCAGAGAGTGCAACAGTAGGGAATGGGTTGGATAGCGTAGGGGTTAAATTACTATTTCAACTCCAGAGAGTGCAACAGTAGGGAAAGTGTTGGATAGCGTAGGGGTAAAAATTACTGTTCCAACTCCAGAGAGTGCAACAGTAGGGAAAGTGTTGGAAAAAGTAGGGGTTAAAATTACTATTCCAACTCGAGAGAGTGCAACAGTTGGGAAAGTGTTGGATGGCATAGAAGTTAAAATCACTATTCCAACACCAGAGAGTGCAACAGTAGGGAAAGTGTGGGATAGCTTAGGGGTAAAAATTACTATTCCAACTCCAGAGGGTGCAACAGTAGGGAAAGTGTTGGATAGAGTAGAGGTTAAAATTACTATTCCAACTCCAGAGAGTGTAACAGTAGGGAAAGTGTTGGACAGCGTAGGGGTAAAAATAACTTACTTAGAATTAAAATAATTTTTTTAATAAATAATTCAATTATTAAATAACTATAAAATACTTATCAATATCAATAAATAATTACTTAAAAATAATTACCAATTAATAATTAACAATTAAATTGATGATAAAATAAAATCAAATACGAATTATTAACAATTAATTACCAAATATTAATTAAATAAAAAATAATTAATTTTCAATACCAAAAACAATCATTATAAAAAAAAATCATAATTATTAATCAACAATAACGTATTGATAAATACCAATAAATAATATTTAATCACAATTAATTACCAATTAATTAATGAACAATACATTAATATCCAAAACATAAAAATATTAATTGTTAAAAAGTTATTACCAATGAATAATTATTTAACAATAAATTAATTATAAATACTCAACAATAAAATAAGTAATTACTGAATTACACTTAAATTACTTCCCATTCTATTGCCCTATAAACTCACAACACACATTAATTATCAATACCAATAAATAAAAATAAATAATTACTTAATTACAAATAAATTACTTCCCACTCTATTCCCCTAAAAACCCACAACCCGCTACAGAACTAAAACTCAAAATTTACTTAAAATTAATTACTAATTCCTAAAAATTTTAAATTAATTTAATATAATTAAGTTTCTTCCCACCCTATTCCCCTATAAACCCACAACCTGCTACGGTACTAAAACGCATAATTGACTTAACATTTTTTTTTTACTAACTTCTAAAAATATTATACATATATTCTAAAACTAGTACAATAATTAACAAAAAATATAAACACAAACATATAACATACATAATAAAATACATAGCACTAATATAAATATCGATATTAGTAACATCAATATTTTTGCTATCGATATTACGCACTACTATATTAACAAAAACGATATTTCTTACCTTCAGGTTGATATTCTGGTCATCTATATTCTTGATTTCGATATTGTGTCTCTACGATATTTCCAACTCGATATTATTGTAGGTCAAAATTAAAAACTCCATATTTAGACTATTTACCATCATATCATGAAGTGGAGTATCATTGAGTGAAGCGGCGTATTGTACAGTGTAGTGGAATGTCGAACAGTAGAGCTGAGTGTTGTACAGTGGAGTGCCATTGAGTAAAGTGTAGTAAAGTGGCATAGAGTGTAGCAGAGTGTTCTAGAGTGTAGTGGCAAAGTGTGGAGTTCAGTGCAGTAGGCTGTCATACTTTAGTGTTGTTGAGTGGTGTGTCGTGCAGGAGAGTGGCAGAGAGTTTTGTACAGTGTAGTGTTGTACAGTGGAGATTCATTATTTGTGAGAACACAGTGCATAGTAGAGTGGTGAGTTATAGTTAGTGCTGTCTGATTAGCGAGCTGAAAATAGTGTGTAACAAGGTCTGCTACTTATAATAATTTGAAGGTGGTGGATAGATTGTAATTGAAAGTTATAACTTTAACTTTAGAATTTTTAAAGTTTATGTAGTGTAAACTTGGTTTTTATAGGGAAAATAAGTGTTCCTAACTATTCCTGAGATTTAACCTTTGCTTTTTTCATGAGTTTTTAAAATTTTGTGTTTTGTGTTTCAAATCATATAGTCCAGTGTCGCAAGTTGAGAGATGTTATGTGGAGTGTCGTACAGTACGGTGGAGTAGAGTGCTGTAAATTCTATTCTATTCATAGACTGGAGTATTGTAGATTGGAATCGGGTGGAGTAGAGTACAGTGTAGAAGCACATTGTACAGTGTGGTAAAGTGTTAGATAGTGTAGAGGCATGTTGTCTCATATATTGGAGTCCAGTATCTTAGATTGGAACAGTCGGTTGTACAGTGCAATGGCGTATCAAACAGTAGAGTAGGGTATCATAGACTGTCATAGAGTAGAGTTGAGTGTTTTGGAGTGGAGCAGGGTGAAGTAGAGTATCATAGTGTGGAATATCATCAAGTGGAGTGTCGTAGAGTAGAGTGCTGTGTCATAGTGGAGTGGCGTATCATAGATCAAAGCTGAGTGTGTGTTGTCGAGTGTCAAACAGTGTAGTATAGTTGCGTAGAGTGGATGGTCATGGAGTGGAGCAGAGTGGCATAGATTGTAGTACAGTGTTGTAGAGTGGAGTTGCAGACAGTTGAGTACACTGAAGTGGGGAAGTGTAGAGTGGAGTAAAGTGTCATAGGGTGGAGTGGCGTGTCGTAGACTGTAGTGGTGTGGAGTGCATTAGAGTGGAGTGGCATAGAATACAGTGGAAAAAAGTATCATAAATTGGAGTACTGTGTTATATAGCGCTGTCGAGTGTAGTACAGTGGATTGGCATTGACTGTTATAGAGCAAAATGGCATTCAGTGGCATAGAGTGAACTGGCGTACAGTGTAGTAGAGTGGAGTACTTCATTAGAGTAAAGTGGTGTGCAGTGGCATACAAAGAGTTGCATACAGTGTTGTATACTGGACTAGAGTATAGTAGAGTGTTGTACAGAGGCATAGCAAATAGTACAGCATTGAACAGTGGAGTGAAGGGGTTAAGACTGAAGTAAGGTGTTGGAGTGTGGCATATAGTGTAGTAGAGTGTTGTAGAGTGGAGTTGCATAGCGTATAGTAGTGTGTGAAAAAGCTATGTTAATACATTTTTAAAGCGCACATATACCCAGGGGTGTCTTGGCGCTGAGGGTACCGCAATCCAATAATACAACTATGTCTTAGTTATATTTTGGGCCATGGTATATTGTGATAACTTTGCAGTATACCGTGGTAAACAGTGATGACAAGCCAGTATATTCTTGGGTAATGGCTATTTTTAGAGAATGAAAGGCAGCCATAATGTTTTTACTACACTTTGGCTGTGTTCAGTGTTAGGGACACTAGGTAAGTAGTAGGTCCCTACCTATTACCACTTTGTTAAAGTGGTAATAGGTAGGTATTTTAATTTTATATATATATATTTTTCTTTGAAGTAAATTTACGGCCATGTACCAAGGTAGTTTCACAAACATTTATGAACTTCCACGAATGTACAGTAGTGACAGATATCTATACATTTAAATGCCTTATAGCGTTAAAAAAATACTTACCTACTTAACTGCAGTACCCCAAAAGCATAATCTTTGCACCATAATATATAATCTTGCCAAATGTCATGTAAATCCATTCATCATTTTGTGCTACATCAAATACAATAGTCTAAGGAAAATGCATTGATGGAAAATGCACTTTGGGGCCCTGTATTATCTTTGCAACCCCTAAATGATTCACCACAAAAATATACATTATCTCAAAATGTAGAAAAGGCAAAAGGTATGGAAAGTTTTGCGGTGATTCATCAAACGGGTAGAAAGTTATTAGGGAGCTAATATTCGTAGAAATGCCTATCTTTGGGAAAACTAACTATAACTATAGAGTGGCAATCAGTTTTAATGTGACCATAAATGTATGTTTTGGTTGTTCATGTAGTAATTCTGAAATTTTACATGTTCAATCTAGTTTATGTTTTGGGCTTTTAGTGAGATTGTGCTGCATATGATGCCAAAATGAATGAAAGCCAATCATTGTTATGAAAATTAATATGATTATTTTATTTCCTAATGGCCAATTATCATGTCCTCCATATAGTAGTTTGTCTAACTCACTGCTAAGTCACTTTTCCATTTTGATGCACAGGAGTACGTTGGAAAGATGTTTTTTTTTTGGCTAGTTTTATTTTGTGAGCCAGACAGCATGTAAAGAAAACTTATGTAGATTAAGATATATTCTTTTTGTTAAGTATTTGTTTATAGGTTTTCATTCGCTAACATAAATGCGTCTTTCAGTTGTTCATGTAGTAAATCAGCAACTTTACAGAGGCAGTCTACTTTATTCTTTGGGCTTCCTTGCTACTTTCAATAGGATTGTGCTTACTATGAAGGCCAAAGTGAATGAAAGGCAGTAATTGCTACAGTGATAAAAATTGAGACTATTATTTTTTTCCAAGTGGCCAATTATCATGTCCTCCAAATAGTAATTTGTGTGGCTCACTGCTAGGCCTATTTTTTATTTTGTTGCACAAGGGTGCATAAGAAAGACTGTTTGTTTGGCTTGGTGGGTCAGCTTATTTTGTGAGCCAGAGGGCATGCAAAGGAACTTATGTAGATTAATATGTATTCTGTTTGGTATGTATTTGTTTATAGGTTGTCATTAGCATGTGACCATACATGAGTATTTCAGTTGTTCATGTAGTAAATCTGAAAACAGTCAAGTTTATTTTTGGGGATTCTGTGCTACTTTTAGTAGGATTGTGCTACATATGAATGCCAAAGTGAATGTAAGGCAATCATTGTTATTGTTGTTATTATAAAGAGTGAGATTATAATTTTTTCCTAATGCCCAATCATCATGTCCTTCAAATAGTAATTTGGATGACACACTCTTAGATCAGTTTTTCATTTTGTTGCACAGGAAAGAATATTTTGGTTTGGCTAGTTGGGCCAGTTTTGTATTGTGAGCCAGAGAGCATGCAAAGAACATTTATGTAGATTAAGATGCATTCTATTTGTCATGTATTTGTGTATAGGTTTCTATTAGCATGTGACCATGAATGAGTCAGTTGTTCATGTAGTAAATCCGAAACGTTACATATGCAGTCTACTTGATTTTTTAGCCTTCCAAGCTACATTTATGCCATAAGTTAGCACTAAGTTGAAAAACTTTATAACTTAAAAATATACTTCCTCTACTTACCAGCAGTACCCAAAAGAATAATCTGTGCACCCTAATATCTAATGCTGCCAAATTTCAGCTAAATAGAATTGCCCGTTCTTGCTATATGTGAAATACAAAAATCTATGTAACATGCATTGGATTTCAAGGCTGTCCTGAGACCCCCGTTTTCTTTTTGCACCCCTTTGACCAAACACTGCAAAACTTTTATATTAATATATATATCATAGTTAGGACCTAGTTTCCATAAGAAAAGCGTTTTTTGATTTGCCAATATCTTTGGCGCCTTTTGACAAATCTTCGTGAAATTTTCAAAACTAATGGACCGCTCAGGTCAGCTTTTGTCTTGAAAGTTTCGGGGTGATTGGTCTAGTGGGGGGGCCGAGAAAAAAGGGGGGTCCCAAATCGTGTTTTCTCCATGTTCATTTCCATTGGAAACTTTAGACAAAGCTACAGCCCGAACTGCTGAAAGGTATTACCCCAAATTTGGCAAAAATGTATCTCTTTATTCAGAAAGCGTTCTTGTTTTTAAAAGGTGTAAATCAATTCAGTAGTTCCTGAGAAATTAATAAATAAATAAATATCGATATCTGGTGACCGCGGAGGACCCAGAAACCTTCCCGAGCACAAGCTTGAGTCTTATTGGCTGCCAACACTTCAAACCAAGAAGTGTTGGCAACCATCTTGTAACTCGGTTGAACCGAGTTACAAGAAAAAAGGATAAAAAAATGATTAAAAATAAGAAAAGAGTGCAGGGTAGAAACACCTTGACCCCCTAGGCCAGCTCAGGGCCAAAAAAAGCATTTTTTTAAACATTTCGGCGGGATTCGTGCACGCAAATTCCGCCAACATTTTTTTTAAATGAAGCGTGGTCTCCAGAGCTTTGTTTTTTAAGCCCCAGGTGCGCCAGGTCCCGGGGGCAATTCTTAATTATTATGCTGGAACCCACGGGTTCACTTGCAGCCCCGGGGACCGCCACCTCCCTGGGGCCTTGATAATAATATGCGGGGCATGCAGTTCCCCCGCAGCCCCGGCCCCCACTTCATCAGGGCTTTAATTAAAAAATGTGTGGGTGGGGCTCCGGCCCCACCATGCTGCCCTGTGGACGGCCACCTCCCCCGGACATTGCTATTATTATAGGGGAGGCCTGGTGGCCCCCCCAAGCCTCAGGGACCGCCACGTCCCCGGGGCTTTAATTGTAATAAAGAAGTAGGGGGGGGGTTTCTGACCCTCCCTACATTGCCCCAGGGACCACCACCTCCCCGGGGCAAACTTAAATTAAGGGTGGGTGTCCGTTGCGGATGCCTGGACCCGGGGACCACCAACTCCCCGGGACATTAATCATGATGGGAGGGGGCCACGCTGCTCCCATCCTGGAGCCCTCTCTGGCCCTGGAGCCCTCTATGGCCCTGGGGACCGCCATGCCCCATGGCCGGCTCCAGCAATTTCCTAGGGTGCCGACCCCAGGACATTGCAGTTTGCTATGGCAGGGTGGGAGCACGGTTCCCGCCCTGCCATAGCAAACACTGCTTTGCTTCATGAAAGCGAGAGCAGGAAACTTGCTCTCGCTTCCATTAAGCAAAGCAGAATTGCTTTTGGGCAAAGGGAGCTGCATGTTAGCAGGAGGCGGGGAGAGGGCTGTGATTGTTGGGGCATTGGGGCCCGTTCCCCAATGAGAGGGCAAACCCTCCCTAATCTTAATTTTTTTTTTAAATGGAGATTAGGGTTTCTGGGGCTGAAATCGGCCTGGGAGGGAGGACAAGGGGTCCTCCTTCTCTGGAATTTTTTTTTTTTTATTGCCATGCCCGGAGGATGGCGCTACTCCCATAAAATAAAAAGAGGTAAAGCCCCGGGGATTGGGAACACCTTTCTGTTTTTTAAAAAATGTATTAAAAAAATGCTCAGGCCCCCGGGGAATTAATAGCAAATTTTAAGGATTCGCTATTAAAGACTCGCCAAGCGGGATGCATGTAGAAATCGCGTTATTTTATGCGATTTCTACTGCTTCCTTATTTGTGATTCGCTAATTGCTAATCGCAAATAAGGAATGCCTCCCTATTCATTCCTATGGGCCTCCATGCTTTTTGTATTATGGGGCCTACGACAGAAAATACTTTCAGGTCGATGTAAGGCTAAGCATAAAATTCAAATGACCATTGTTCCGGCCCGGAGGCCCACTGGGTTGTGTATATTAATTTTAATGATCACAGAATCAACGTAACCCACTGGGGAAATACTTTGCTTGTTAACATTACTACACGAACCAACGTGCCTTGTACTACGCCCACCTGGGACAATTTTGTGAGCGCTGTGAGAAGTTGGCCTGGTATATAATGCTCACTAATTCTAGTGATCACTTTGTACCATGCCAAGCAACCCTTATGATGATTGGTTGTAATTCAACCTTGTAGACCAGTTATCCTAGTGGTAACGTGGACAAAGCAGTCTTAGGCTAAATCTGAAAGGCATGTGAAGCCAGCTGTAATACCATACACAACCCCCTTGAATACCAAATGAAAGGGACACCACACAGATATATATTGAAAATATATATTGATTCATTACCTATAAAATCCCCTGGACTCTTTATGAGCACAGAAGCACAAGCGTTAAATCACAAGACAGTTTAAAATACACAAAAGTTGCACAATATGGATGAGCCCTAGGGGCCACCTAAACCATATACTAAGAAAGTGGTATAAGAGATACCAATCGGAATGGGAACAGGCCTAGGGCCTTGGGAATCGCTGGAGCTATTCGAGACTATCACTGATTAAGTCGGGAAAGGCCCGCGGGACTCGGGTGCAGTGTTCAAAGTGCACACACTTTCCAATGTAAAGTCTATGGTGCGTAAAAAGTACAGAGTTAGTTAGTTAGGAACCTTCTGAGTGACCTAGAACGCTGAAACTTAAGACACAGGCCCTTGAGATGTGTACCAGTGTAAAAACACCGGCGGAGCTGAATTACCTTACCCACAGGAAGCGGGTGCACAGGGTCGAAATAGTGTGGGTTTCGTCACGCTGGTCGATGGTGCTTGGAGCTGAAGATGCTGCAGGCGGCTCGAGGTGAAGAGTTCCGGTGGATCCAAGGGTGGATCTGAAGTTGTGAAGACCTGAAAGCAGAGGGGACAATGTTCAAAGTCACTAGCCAGTGACTACCGTGGAACCAGATTGGAACCAGGCGATGTCGGGTGCAAACAGGCGTTGTCATGTAGCTTCTCTCTGCAGCCACGTAGACACCGGGGGTCGAGGACGTCCAGGAGTCGGTCACGAGCTGTCCCACGCAGGATTCTCGCTGTTGGCGGTGTTGGCGACCTGATCAGAGCAAACAGGCCTTGGCTAATGCAAGCCACACAGGAATCGAAAGATGCTTAACACTCGGACCAGCAAGGTCAGAGCGAGTGCTCCTTTTCACAGGAGCTTGGGCAAGTCTGGAGCAACCAGACCCGCAGTGTAGTTTGTCGGTTTCATCGCCAAGATGGCCGCTGACCACGTGGCTAGTGGCCGGGACGGCGCGTAGAGTGGCACAATGCAAAAGCGCCCCACGCAGATCGTGGAGATGCTGGGGGGCTGATCTTCGGTGCAAAGGCTGCTCGGTGGTGGGGGTTCTCAGTCCCCAAAGCACAACGTCGAGGATGCCTCAGATGCTGCGCAGTCAGCTTTTCGAGTGTCATCCAAGATGTCCGGTCCCACGTCACTCGGTGCCTCCACGGGTCCCTTCTTTGCAGGGACTGTGGATCGGGCTCTGAGAGGTCTGGGAGTCTGGGTCTTGTCGGGCTCTGGGCTTGGGCTCCGGCGGGAGGCGGCGGCAAAGCAGATGTCGAGTTGCTGGTTGGTGCCTGTGTTCACAGGGTGGCCACTCCTAGGCCAAAAGGGAGATTCTCTTCAGTCTTCTGAGCAGCAAAATGTCGAAGTCCAGTCTTCTTCTTTGTTTAAAGTTGATTCAGGATGATCTGCTGTGCAATGGCACTGCTCCCACTCTTATTCCCAATCTGAGGGGTGGATACCCTACTAGGTGCCTCCTCTGGGAGGAACCAGGAAGGGGGGCGGTTACACCCCCTTTCCTTTGTCCAGCTCCTCGCCAGGCCTGGGTCTGGAAAGTCCCAGGACCGGTTTGGACTGGCCTATGCACGGGGACACCTTGTGTGCCCCGGGTATGTCTGATTCTATTCAGCCCTGTCCTACCCAATACACAAAACCCTGTCTGGGGTGGTGCTCGCACCTCCCAAGGCAGGAGACCTTTGTCCAGGCCACCATCTGCCGAGTTTTGGTCAGCAGCAGGAGGCCAGACTCGTGTCTGTGGTGGCAGCATCCATTTTGTGATGCTGAGGCTCTGGTTAACTTTAACCGGGGTTAAGGCTACACACATGTCGTGTCCCTCTAGAAGGGTGGAATGCTATCCCCGTCGACAGAACTGTCGAGGGGATAGTATTCCAATTCGTATGACACCTTACTCGACATGTTTTGATAAAGCCAAACCAAGGATGGCATTTAACCGCGAGGATTATAATGCACTTAAGAGTATATGGTATGGCAATATCCCGGAACAGCTTAGGGAGTGGTTCCCGACAGCTGCAGACAGGCTCAGCTCATGCTAGAGCACCATCTCACATATTTCCAAGCACTCTGCCTCCAGGATTGATGAGGCCTTCCATAGGAGTGGCTGATAGGAACATATGTGTCCAGTTTAGGGTTAGATATAGGGATACTATATCTAAGTAAGAGGTGATTACACCAACTTACCCCAGCTGAGTGATCAGCCAGTTGTGTCAAATATGGAGGCCAGGCCAGGGGTGGCACAATTTATGCTGCAGCCCCTGGTAGGACTTGGAAACACCTATGCCCTGGGTACCTATGGTATACTGTTACAGGGGCCAACAAGGTGAACCAATTCCAATTGGGTTATGCACCTAAGGTACATGGAGTCCATTTTAAGGAGAGAGCAATCAGTCTGGGGCCCTGAATAGCAGGATCCCAGGCCAACTAAGTCAAAAACCAGCTAAACACCAGGCAAAAAGTTTGGGGGTAACCATAGTCAGATATCCACCTTCCTACAAGCGCATGCGCTATAAAGTTCTTGAAGCAGCATTTCCAGTTTGTCTGTGATTTTCCTCTGACGAAGAAGCCGTAGAGCTTAGAAACGTGTAAGGAAAAGAATGCATCAACTTTGGACTGGGCCCTTTTGGTTTTATTAATTCATGCCAGCTACTTGGCTCTTTCTCGCCTCAGGGAAAAATGTTGATGGATCTGTGTGCTGCAGCCCGGCCGCAGAGAAGTTACCACCATGGTATTTGTATTATGTGGCCTACGACGGAAAATAATTTCAGGTCGATGTAAGGCACAGTAGGATGTAAAATGCAAATGAGCATTGTTCCCAGCCCGGTGGCCCACTACGGTGTGTATATGAATTTTAACTTTCACAGAATCAATGGAACCCACTGGGAAAATATTTTGCTTATTAACATTACTACAAGGATCAGCGTGCCTTGTACTACGCCCACCTGGGGCAATTATGTGTGCGCATGCGGTATAAAGTTCTTGAAGCAGCATTTCAAGTTTGTCTGTGATTTTCCTCTGAGGAAGAAGCCATTGAGCTTTGAAACGCATAAGGAAAAGTATGCATTAACGTTGGACTGGGCCCTTTGGTTTTATTAATCATGCATGCTACTTGGCTCGTGCTCGCCTCAGGGCACAACTGTTGATGGATCTGTGTGCTGCAGCCCGGCCGCAGAGAAGTTACCACCATGGTATTGGTATTATGTGGCCTACGACGGAAAATAATTTCAGGTCGATGAAAGGCACAGCTGGACGTAAAATGCAAATGACCATTGTACCAGGCCCAGAGGCCCACTGGGGTGTGTATATTAATTTTAATGATCACAGAATCAACAGAACGCACTGGGGAAATACTTTGTTTATTAACATTACTACAAGAACCAGCTTTGCCTTGTACTACGCCCACCTGGGGCAGTTTTGTATGCGAATGCGCTATAATATTCTTTGAAGCAGCATTTCCAGTTTGTCTGTGATTTTCCTCTGACGAAGAAGCTGTAGAGCTTTGAAACGCGTAAGGAAAGACTGCTTTAACTTTGGACTGGCTCTTTTAGTTTTATTAATTCATGCCTGCTACTTGGCTCGTTCTCGCCTCAGGACAAAACTGTTGATGGATATATGTGTGTCATGAGTGATGCAATATGTGACGTCACCAGCAGTGCATTGCGGGTGCGCAAGTTAGCTGAACTAACTATAATGGCCGTATTTCTCAGTTTTTGTATGAGTGAAATGTCAGGCTGACAATAACGACCCTGAAACCTGTGGTTTTTTCAGTGAATTTCTAAGGATTTTTAAATGCTGATTCCTAACTATAACATCAAAGAAACCTATATATATATATATATATATATATATCAAACACAGTCAGGAAGCACAATTGAGAAAGGCCCCAGGAAGCTTGATAAATGTTCATTTATTTTGCATTCAAAATCTTGCCAGCAGTCCAGTCCCAGTACAACTGGCTTCTTAAGTAAACTGCTCTGCCAGACGCGTTTCTGGAAAATCATTCCTTTCATCAGTGGCACAGTCGGTAAAGTGAGCCTTGCGTTGCTTTTTTTCAATTAAGAACACCTGCTTCTATAGGCGTGGCATTCACAATGCCTCATGGTGTTCGTAGTTTTTTATTCCCAGTGGATGCGATGCTCACTCACCAATTAAAATTCAAATGTTCAGCCCCAGTGGGTAGATGCACAGTGTTCAGTGACAGCGCTGCTCTGCTTTATAGTTTCCAAATGCGAACTTTTGCAGGCTCCAGCCCTGAATTGCAGCCTGCAAATGCTTCCTTCTGGCAGTCCCAAACTGGAAATACAATACAAGATTGAGCAGACCTGCTTGAGCACAGTGAGCCTTCCTCGTTAGGCGTGCAAGCCCCATAAATCAAACACAGTCAGGAAGCACAATTGAGAAAGGCCCCAGGAAGCTTGATAAATGTTCATTTATTTTGCATTCAAAATCTTGCCAGCAGTCCAGTCCCAGTACAACCGGCTTCTTAAGTAAACTGCTCTGCCAGACGCGTTTCTGGAAAATCATTCCTTTCATCAGTGGCACAGTCGGTAAAGTGAGCCTTGCGTTGCTTTTTTTCAATTAAGAACACCTGCTTGTATAGGCGTGGCATTCACAATGCCTCATGGTGTTCGTAGTTTTTTATTCCCAGTGGATGCGATGCTCACTCACCAATTAAAATTCAAATGTTCAGCCCCAGTGGGTAGATGCACAGTGTTCAGTGACAGCGCTGCTCTGCTTTATAGTTTCCAAATGCGAACTTTTGCAGGCTCCAGCCCTGAATTGCAGCCTGCAAATGCTTCCTTCTGGCAGTCCCAAACTCGAAATACAATACAAGATTGAGCAGACCTGCTTGAGCACAGTGAGCCTTCCTCGTTAGGCGTGCAAGCCCCATAAATCAAACACAGTCAGGAAGCACAATTGAGAAAGGCCCCAGGAAGCTTGATAAATGTTCATTTATTTTGCATTCAAAATCTTGCCAGCAGTCCAGTCCCAGTACAACCGGCTTCTTAAGTAAACTGCTCTGCCAGACGCGTTTCTGGAAAATCATTCCTTTCATCAGTGGCACAGTCGGTAAAGTGAGCCTTGCGTTGCTTTTTTTCAATTAAGAACACCTGCTTGTATAGGCGTGGCATTCACAATGCCTCATGGTGTTCGTAGTTTTTTATTCCCAGTGGACGCGATGCTCACTCACCAATTAAAATTCAAATGTTCAGCCCCAGTGGGTAGATGCACAGTGTTCAGTGACAGCGCTGCTCTGCTTTATAGTTTCCAAATGCGAACTTTTGCAGGCTCCAGCCCTGAATTGCAGCCTGCAAATGCTTCCTTCTGGCAGTCCCAAACTCGAAATACAATACAAGATTGAGCAGACCTGCTTGAGCACAGTGAGCCTTCCTCGTTAGGCGTGCAAGCCCCATAAATCAAACACAGTCAGGAAGCACAATTGAGAAAGGCCCCAGGAAGCTTGATAAATGTTCATTTATTTTGCATTCAAAATCTTGCCAGCAGTCCAGTCCCAGTACAACCGGCTTCTTAAGTAAACTGCTCTGCCAGACGCGTTTCTGGAAAATCATTCCTTTCATCAGTGGCACAGTCGGTAAAGTGAGCCTTGCGTTGCTTTTTTTCAATTAAGAACACCTGCTTGTATAGGCGTGGCATTCACAATGCCTCATGGTGTTCGTAGTTTTTTATTCCCAGTGGATGCGATGCTCACTCACCAATTAAAATTCAAATGTTCAGCCCCAGTGGGTAGATGCACAGTGTTCAGTGACAGCGCTGCTCTGCTTTATAGTTTCCAAATGCGAACTTTTGCAGGCTCCAGCCCTGAATTGCAGCCTGCAAATGCTTCCTTCTGGCAGTCCCAAACTCGAAATACAATACAAGATTGAGCAGACCTGCTTGAGCACAGTGAGCCTTCCTCGTTAGGCGTGCAAGCCCCATAAATCAAACACAGTCAGGAAGCACAATTGAGAAAGGCCCCAGGAAGCTTGATAAATGTTCATTTATTTTGCATTCAAAATCTTGCCAGCAGTCCAGTCCCAGTACAACCGGCTTCTTAAGTAAACTGCTCTGCCAGACGCGTTTCTGGAAAATCATTCCTTTCATCAGTGGCACAGTCGGTAAAGTGAGCCTTGCGTTGCTTTTTTTCAATTAAGAACACCTGCTTGTATAGGCGTGGCATTCACAATGCCTCATGGTGTTCGTAGTTTTTTATTCCCAGTGGATGCGATGCTCACTCACCAATTAAAATTCAAATGTTCAGCCCCAGTGGGTAGATGCACAGTGTTCAGTGACAGCGCTGCTCTGCTTTATAGTTTCCAAATGCGAACTTTTGCAGGCTCCAGCCCTGAATTGCAGCCTGCAAATGCTTCCTTCTGGCAGTCCCAAACTCGAAATACAATACAAGATTGAGCAGACCTGCTTGAGCACAGTGAGCCTTCCTCGTTAGGCGTGCAAGCCCCATAAATCAAACACAGTCAGGAAGCACAATTGAGAAAGGCCCCAGGAAGCTTGATAAATGTTCATTTATTTTGCATTCAAAATCTTGCCAGCAGTCCAGTCCCAGTACAACCGGCTTCTTAAGTAAACTGCTCTGCCAGACGCGTTTCTGGAAAATCATTCCTTTCATCAGTGGCACAGTCGGTAAAGTGAGCCTTGCGTTGCTTTTTTTCAATTAAGAACACCTGCTTGTATAGGCGTGGCATTCACAATGCCTCATGGTGTTCGTAGTTTTTTATTCCCAGTGGATGCAATGCTCACTCACCAATTAAAATTCAAATGTTCAGCCCCAGTGGGTAGATGCACAGTGTTCAGTGACAGCGCTGCTCTGCTTTATAGTTTCCAAATGCGAACTTTTGCAGGCTCCAGCCCTGAATTGCAGCCTGCAAATGCTTCCTTCTGGCAGTCCCAAACTCGAAATACAATGCAAGATTGAGCAGACCTGCTTGAGCACAGTGAGCCTTCCTCGTTAGGCGTGCAAGCCCCATAAATCAAACACAGTCAGGAAGCACAATTGAGAAAGGCCCCAGGAAGCTTGATAAATGTTCATTTATTTTGCATTCAAAATCTTGCCAGCAGTCCAGTCCCAGTACAACCGGCTTCTTAAGTAAACTGCTCTGCCAGACGCGTTTCTGGAAAATCATTCCTTTCATCAGTGGCACAGTCGGTAAAGTGAGCCTTGCGTTGCTTTTTTCAATTAAGAACACCTGCTTGTATAGGCGTGGCATTCACAATGCCTCATGGTGTTCGTAGTTTTTTATTCCCAGTGGATGCGATGCTCACTCACCAATTAAAATTCAAATGTTCAGCCCCAGTGGGTAGATGCACAGTGTTCAGTGACAGCGCTGCTCTGCTTTATAGTTTCCAAATGCGAACTTTTGCAGGCTCCAGCCCTGAATTGCAGCCTGCAAATGCTTCCTTCTGGCAGTCCCAAACTCGAAATACAATACAAGATTGAGCAGACCTGCTTGAGCACAGTGAGCCTTCCTCGTTAGGCGTGCAAGCCCCATAAATCAAACACAGTCAGGAAGCACAATTGAGAAAGGCCCCAGGAAGCTTGATAAATGTTCATTTATTTTGCATTCAAAATCTTGCCAGCAGTCCAGTCCCAGTACAACCGGCTTCTTAAGTAAACTGCTCTGCCAGACGCGTTTCTGGAAAATCATTCCTTTCATCAGTGGCACAGTCAGTAAAGTGAGCCTTGCGTTGCTTTTTTTCAATTAAGAACACCTGCTTGTATAGGCGTGGCATTCACAATGCCTCATGGTGTTCGTAGTTTTTTATTCCCAGTGGATGCGATGCTCACTCACCAATTAAAATTCAAATGTTCAGCCCCAGTGGGTAGATGCACAGTGTTCAGTGACAGCGCTGCTCTGCTTTATAGTTTCCAAATGCGAACTTTTGCAGGCTCCAGCCCTGAATTGCAGCCTGCAAATGCAAAAGCAGCATTTCCAGTTTGTCTGTGATTTTCCTCTGACGAAGAAGCTGTAGAGCTTTGAAACGCGTAAGGAAAGACTGCTTTAACTTTGGACTGGCTCTTTTAGTTTTATTAATTCATGCCTGCTACTTGGCTCGTTCTCGCCTCAGGACAAAACTGTTGATGGATATATGTGTGTCATGAGTGATGCAATATGTGACGTCACCAGCAGTGCATTGCGGGTGCGCAAGTTAGCTGAACTAACTATAATGGCCGTATTTCTCAGTTTTTGTATGAGTGAAATGTCAGGCTGACAATAACGACCCTGAAACCTGTGGTTTTTTCAGTGAATTTCTAAGGATTTTTAAATGCTGATTCCTAACTATAACATCAAAGAAACCTATATATATATATATATATATATATATATATATATATATATATATAGATATGTGTGTGTGCAGTAGATCTACATTGAAGCCTTTGCACAGAATGGTGAATCCAATAAGTGTGAAAACTCACGGATCAGCTTCCTGTAGGACAAGTAGGAGGGCATATTTTTCTGCTAATTGTGCAATGGAATGACCTAAAACCTCACTGTATATAGGTACCACCTTAAAGTCTCCATCTTCAGAAATTCAATGCCCTCTCCATCTTCAAAAATTCCCTGCCCTGCAACAAAAGCTGTGGACCATTTCTGTTTAGTGTCAATGGTAGGCTGGGCAGAGCGGTCTGTGTATAACTCATGTAATACTCATGTATTGGTATTTGTGTAACTGTAAAAAGTTCCACAAACTTGAGTTTATGTATGGTAAAGATTTTCAAGCCTGAGGGGTTGGATCGTATTCAAATTTTTCATTAGTTGACTGTAAAGACGTGGCCTACCATACCTAACAAAGGTGAAGAGTGCTTGCATTGGAGATACATAGTTATATTGCTGCTTTAAGTGTGGGTATAGCGGAAACTATAATGATTGATTGCAAGAGGATCCTCCTTCAGTATAGCTATGCATACGGCAGTTGGACCCTGCTCAGTAGGAGTAAAACGTACCTCAAATGCAATCTGTATGCTATAGGAGTCATTAGTCCCTCCTTGTAAACTACTTATGTGTAGTCTGAATTACTGAGACAAATCCTAATTGCCAGGTTTGTTTTATTGTCCTGTGTCTCTAAAGTGTGTCTCTAACATGTCTGTTTGCAGTCTGTGCAGGTTCGTGTAAGATTGCTATATGTGTTGTCATCCAATTCTTTTCAGAAAACCTGGTAGGAATTAATTCATACAAGGCCTAAAACCTTAACCTTAATGCAGTAAGTAAGCTCTTCCAAAGTTAAGAAATCCAGTCAGGGCATGCAACTTTCCTAATTTATTTGGTGGCTGTAAAGTGACACTCTGCTGTAGGAAGTCAGGTGACAATTCTTTACCCACACTGGATGATTCGTATCTAAGGAAAATCATACTAAAATATGTAATTTTAGATCTTTTTTAAATTTGTTTTATATTCATGTCCAGCTAAGAATGTCACTGCTCAGTCCACCTTATCAGGTGTTCAGTCAAGTCTTTATCTGTAAAGTAGATGTCTGCAGTAATGATTATGGAGATCTTACAAGAAGATCCTGAGGTGCACAAATTGATGCAAAGAGTCCAGGGCTATTCTTATACCCCTGAGGTAATCTTGTATAGTCATATTTAAGACCACTGAATGAAAATGCAGTTAGATACTGGGTTTCAGGTTTTATTTTATTTTGACAAAAAAATCCATTAGATGTATCTAGTGTTGATTTATATATTTTGCTTACTAAACTTGTCATTAGTCAAATACTGTGAGCAATTTGTACCGTGTGTGTGTAAGCATGTGTTTTGTGCTCTGTGGTAGAAAGTAGACGCTGGTAGCCATATAAGTTCTTAAGTACCTTTAGTCCAGTTGTACAGCAGGATGATAAGCAGGTACATCAGCTTAGTAGACCAGATAAACAGATAGTGATGACATAGGTTAGCCCAGTAGTCAGCCCTTGGACCTATGGCACAGCAAACCCCACCAGTCTGCCTGCTGCTCAGCCCATCTGTAACTGTCATACCTCACTCAGTCAGACACCCAACATTCCACGCATCACAGCATTGCCAACATTCTACTTTAAACACACACAGTGGCTGAGCAGCAGGTGGACTGGTAAACAGCAAGATATAAGAATACTATGCAGGGCATAACACATCCTCCTCCTTTTAAAATGAAAAACGAAAGTGACTTTGTTATCAGAGAAACAACAATGCAAAAAGAAAAAACTGTAGACAAGAAAAAAAACATTCGCAAGGAATATTTCAAAACTCTAGAATGCATGAAAGTGATCAACATCACGAAAGAATAAGAAGCAATAAACCAGAGAGAATGGAAATAAAACAACATAGAGTACAGAGTCCCAAACTATAAAACATTCTGTTGCATAATGCAGATTACTAATTTTGCAAAAGCAGCAAAATTACAAATGTAAAGAATGGTTCAAAACCAGGGATGTGCAATTAAGAGAACATCATGAGAGATAAAGAACCATTCAAAGTAGAAAGAACGAATATACAACAACTGATAAATTGAGTACAGTAACCCATCCTCTCCCAAAAAACAAAATGAGAAAATGTCATTGCGTAAGGCAAAAGGTAAACACCCTGCCACTGTATTTGGGTCTACCCCCATGTATGCACATCCTGTGTAGGAATGACCTTGTATAGCATAGATGGGACCCAACCAATGCACACCAACCCTATGTAGGAGTTATGCGCAACATAATGGGAAAGGACCCATGACCTAAAGTAATATAAATTGGCAAAACCCCAATAAACAAACCACGCAACATTAATCCTTACTGCAAGGGAACAAATGACATCCCAAAAGGAATCTTACAGACGTTGTCAAGATGGAGCTTAAAACCAATCTTTCACCCCTCATATGAGGTACAAACACTTGGGAATGCGACCCATAAAGTCCACCGTCCTGTAAGGATCTAAGACTTTAACTAAGTATATGGGACCATAAACCATGAAGATACACCCAGTGTAGGGGGACGTACCCATAAACCAAAACCAACCCAGTGAAAAAGTTGCATGCAATGTGCAATGAGGAACCCCCATAAACATACCCCGTGTAAAGGTTACCAAACAAAGAACTAATAGAATTGTACCCATTAACAAAACTAACCCAGTGAAAAGGGTTACTATACAGAACACTGTAAGTGGGAAACACACTCACAAACTCACCTCAATGAGGAGGCCGCGCTTAACGCTTTATAATAACTATAACCACAAACCTACCCCAGTGTAGGGGTTGCGTTAATGCTTCATTGGAAGGAACTAGACCCAAACCATGCCCATCCCTAATAGAAGGGATAATGTAGTAGAGCTGCCCACTAAAACAAGACTAAAAACGTCCCTTTTGTAAGGGAGAATAACATGTGGAAGCCGAAACATGTATGCTATGAACATGAAATTTCCATTAGATAGCATCAAAGTAAAAAAACGCCTCATCTTCACTAACGGCCCCACCAGACCGCCGGGGATGCCTGGTCTCACCCTGGAGATACCCATTAAGGGACCATCTCTCAGGGAAGCCAGGAAGGGTTTCGCAGCGGTCGAAGCGCCTTGGGACCCTCCGGGTAAGTAGTGCGCTATATAAATGCCTATACATTTACATTTACATTTTACATTTTACAGTAAATTGGTTTCAGGTGACAACAAACAGGCTCTGTAAACAAGGAAAGCATAAATAAGCATTGCAAAAATGCACACCCATAGTTAAATGTACACAAAAAAATTCAAAATTGCCACACACATATTGCATAGAAAGACAATAAAAAAACAAAGCTTCCAGCATCAGACTAGCTAACTCTAAGTACAGGAACAGAAAGGTGTGGGTGGATAAACGTCACTCGGACGGAAAACATAAGAACATTTCAGTGGAAATCGAACTTGGCACTAGGTGGCAGCGTAACACTGGGCAGTGAATACAAGAAAATACCTGAAAACAGGATTACACCATTAAGAACAATCCTACGCTGCACTCGGGAAAATATGAGCTCCGATAAGACATCCAAGCATGTTTTCCCCATTTCAATAAAGACATTTCTTTAAGTGGCAATTTCTTGAAATCCTGGTGTGGAACGTGAAGAAGAAAAATAATATCCTGGAACCAGATGTTAGTCACTTTGAATATCAAACAACTGTCACTCACCACCGGTGTAGAAAAAACAATCTCATGCTCCTTCACCATGAACACAACATTCTCGTCAGGCTTCATGCTCCAAATAACTCTGTTGAAGACGACTTTGGGTGACGCCGTGCTGTGTGGTTATAGGCTAGAATGTGTGCCCAACATTGCTGCTTAGTGAGGTAGAGACGGAGGAGAATTCTTATGCGTCACTGAACACTGAAAGTCAGAGAATCCACAAGAAGGTAAGTGTGCGCGCTGAGCATGGCACACGTTGTTATTTTAAACAACAACAGGGCGGTTGAACTGCCAAAAGTGGAGGAGACGGCTGGGGCCAAAATATGAGTAAAAACAAACTTACCCCAGAAGTCCAAAAATACAACTGCAACAAGAATGGTTGAGTGACAAAAATACAACAAACAGTTACCACACCAGACTTGCTTCACTTGAAGTGCAGGGCCATGTGTAAGAATCTCTGCGCCTGAAGTAGACATGCACCACACCTTGATGAGAGGAAGCAGACAGAGACAATATGTAGACATTTTCTACGTTGTGCCCACATCTGGAAATAATACCTTGGGCAGCCTGTAAAAACCTGTATCATACAAAGTCATTCTTCAGGCACCTCCAAAGTAGCGCCAACACCTGGCAGTTGACGGATTTGGAGCAGGACAACTCTCCATGTAAATCTTGTTGCGTGCTGCGCCCATGTAACATAGTCAAGTACAAAGTCATTTCCAATAAGTAGACTATCCTTGCAGGCGCAGGACTTGTGGGTGTACACACAACCTCACGGTACAGCACTCTGTTTTTGGGGCTGACCGATGTACAGGACACTGGTGGGGCTGCAAAGAGTGCTGTGCCAATTTCTTTTGTTGCTTATGACATCTTGTGTTGCATTGGAAGCTCTTGAATGTATTCATTATTTGCCTTTAGTGTGCTTAAAGCGGCGTCATTTCTATGCAGTCTTGGCAAGTTAAACCTGTGGCGGCTTCTCATCATGTGGGCTTGTGCAGATGTCATCTTGTGGTTATCGAGACAAGTAGGCATGTAGGAACGTCACCAACTGTCGCTCGTTGCCAAAATATGTTGTGCTCTGTGGTAGAAAGTAGACACAGGAAGCCATATAAGTTCTTAAGTACCTTTATTCTAGTTATACAGCAGTATGATAAGCAGGTACATCAGCTTGGTAGACCAGATAAACAGATAGTGATGAAGCAGGTTAGCCCAGTAGTCAGCCCTCGGTCCTATGCCACAGCAAACCCCACCAGGAGCAGCCTGCCTGCTGCTCAGACCATCTGTAACTGTCATACCCCACTGAGTCAGACACCCAACATTCCACGCATCACGGAATTCCCAACATTCAACTTTAAACACACACAGTGGCTGAGCAGCAGGTGGACTGGTAAGCAGCAAGATATAAGAATACTATGCAGGGCATAACAATGTGCATTTAAATTTCTATAATCTAAAATTGATCTATAGGATTGGTCCTGTTTGAACCCCTTCATTGCTCATGACGGAATGGTTCCGTCATAAGCATCGGTGCCCCTGTGCTCATGATGGACCCATTCCGTCATGAGGCCGGGGGCACGAAATCCCTCTGCTGCAGACAGTGATTTCCTTTTCTCCCCTGTGACCTTGGGAGCTGGGGAAGAGCTTCCCCAGCTCTCGAGACCCCCTCCCTGGTTTCTGTTCAATGACGATCAGCACAATTTAGCTGTGAAAAAAATGATTTTTTTTCAGCTAAAATTGAGGTTTGCAAGGGGTTCTGGGTAAGGGGACGTTGGGGGATCCACGCAAGCCATACCTCCTTGGAAGAACCCGGGTGTCTACTTTCCAGAAATGTATGGGTTTGGTAGGTTTCCCTAGGTGCCGGCAGAGCTAGGGTTCACAAACTACAGCGAGGCACTTTGCCAAAAAAGGGTAATTTTTCACTGCGAAATTGAGGTGTGACCACTATGCGTTTTGCACCATTTCCTGTCGCAGGCACTAGGCCGACCCACACAAGTGAGGTACCATTTTTCTCGGAAGACTTTGGGGAAAGCAGGGTGGAAGGAAATGTGTGGATACACGCAGTTTCCAGAACTTTCCAACACAGAAATGTGGTGAAAATGTGTTATTTTTGTCAATTCTTTAAGGTTTGCAAGGGATTCTGGGTAACAGAACCTGGCTGAAGGCAGTCAAGTCACCCCATCCTGGATTCCCCTAGGTGTCTAGTTTTGAAAAATGTATAGGTTTGCTAGGTTTCCCTAGGTGCCGGCAGGGCATGGGTTCAAAAACTACAGCTAGGCACTTTTCCAAAAAAGGGTCATTTTTCACTGCGAAATTGAGGTGTGACCACGTTGCGTTTTGCACCGTTTCCTGTCGCAGGCACTAGGCCGACCCACACAAGTGGAGTACCATTTTTCTTGGAAGACCTTGGGGAACGCAGGAAATTTGTGGATACACTCAGATTCCAGAACTTTCCACCACAGAAATGTGGGGTTTTTTTGACAATTTTTAAGGCTTGCAAGGGTTTCTGGGTAACAGAACCTGGTGGGAGGCAGACAAGTCACCCCATCCTGAATTCCCCTGTGTGTCTAGTTTTCACAAATGTATATGTTTGCTAGGTTTCCCTAGGTGCCGGCAGGGCTAGGGTACAAAAACGACAGCTATGCACTTTGCCAAAAAAGGGTCATTTTTCACTGCGAGATTGAGGTGTGACCACGTTGTGTTTTGTGCCGTTTCCTGTCGCGGGCACTAGGCCAACCCACACAAGTAAGGTACCCTTTTTCTCGTAAGACTTTGGGGAATGCAGGGTGGGTAGAAATGTGTTGATCCATGCAGATTCAAAAACTTTTCACCACAGAAATGTGGGGAAATGTGGCTTTCTTGACATTTTTTTAGGTTTGCAAGGGATTCTGGGTAACATAACATGGTGGCAGGCAGTCAAATAACCCCATCCTGGATTTCCGTGGATGTCTAGTTTTAAAAAATGTATGGGTTTGCTAGGTTTCCCTAGGTGATGGCAGAGCTAGGGTTAAAAAACAACAGCTATACACTTCGCAAAAAAAGGGTACATTTTCATTGTGAAAATGTGGTGTGTTCACATTGGGTTTTGAGCCATTCCGGTCATGGGCCCTATGCCTACCCACACAAGTGAGGTACCATTTTTATCGGGAGACTTAGGGTAATTCAGATTTGTAAAGCAACTGTTATTACCTGTTGAGTTTTGATGCATTTCTGCCTTCCAAATGAAAGACATTGTGTAAAAAAGAAGTCATTTTGAAAGATAATTCTCATGTTAGTATGAGTATTTCCAATTTTGAAAATGTGCAAATATGTACTGTTTCTAAACTCTATAATTTGTACCCATTTCAGAAATACATAGGTGTCTTTCATGCCGATGTTTCCATGTATACATTTTCGCACAATAATTGCTATATACCCAGTACATAATAAAAAGCCATGTCAAATTGCTACTCAGTTTTTGACTCTGGGTTCGTCTGCTTCTTGGTGAACCTACAAGTCATATGTATCCCCACAACTAGGAAGGTCCAGCAGATGTAACGGTATATTGCTTTCAAAGAGCTGTCATAATTACAAGAAGTTACAGGTGAAAACGTGGACACAAAAGACTTTCTTTCAACTAATTTTCAATTTTTCCAATATTTAACTGTTATTTTCAATAAAGAAACCTTAATGGATCTACACAAAAGACCCCTTTCTGAATTCAGAATTTTGTCTACTTTTTTAAAATGTATAGCTTTCCAGGATCCACTATTGCTTTCATACTCATTTTTACCATTAACTGGAAGGAGGTTGAAAGCACTAAAAATAGCAAAAATAGGCTATGTCCCAGAAAAATGACAAAACTGTGTAAAAAATGTTGGTTCTCTGACAAAAGACTGTCATTCCCTAAAAGCAGGGAAAATTGTGATTTAAGCCCCACAAACCCTTTTTTGATAACATTTGCAGGGAAAAACCCAGAGGCTTTCATTTGTAGCCCATTTTTCTGAAAAAAACTAAAATGTTACTGTATTTTGGCTAATTTCTGGGACCCCTCCAAGGGAATCCACAAACCCTGGGTACCTGTAGAATCCGCATGATGTTGGAAGAAAATGATGCAAAATTGGCGTGGATACCTTATGTGGTCAAAAAGTTATAGGGGTGTAACACTGCGGGGTCATCACGAAGAAATGACTATAATCAACATGCAAATAGACAATTGACAAATACTACCTCTTCCTCCCCACAGAACGTTGAAACCGAGGTAGAGACGCAATCGACACAGTGGCCCTTTAATTCTGAATGGAACTTGGAATGGGAGGAGTCTCGTCAGGACACAGAGACCTCTTATGCCGGAATTGACGAATCAGGGGTGTGCTTATTCACCCGGAGGGAGGAAAGAGACGACGAGGAAGACGGAAGCAGAGCGGAGCAAAGGAGGAACGCGTATAAGGAGAAACAACGGAGAGACGACGAGGAAGACGGAAGCGGAGCGGAGCGAAGGAGGACCGCGTGTGAGGAGAGACAGCGAAGAGACGAAGCGGAGGACGTTGAGCCGGAGAAGCCAGGAGGCCACCGACACTACGAGCTGCCCAGCCATACACCCGGGGGAGGTGTATGGCTTAACCAGGTGCGTGACAAACTCAAAGGTTGGGTTACTCGTAAAATAGCAACGACGGATTAAACCCGGGATACCCTCCTTCCTGGTATTTTCCCTACCCCGAGCACTAAACCCTTCACCACGGCAATAGCTACAGAGTGCATCACGTGTGTTTGATCCCTCACTCCCCTCCCTGTATTAAGTGACATAGAACGGTTACTGATACACCGTTTTGCCTTTCTCCCTGTTTATTTACTTGAGGGACAACACGGAAACCGACGGAGACCTACCTCGACGGACACCCGATCGAGGACGTAGAGCTGCATCTACGGAATCAGGGATCCGGAAAGCGGCAAGGAGCCGTTCCCCAAGACTTTCCCAAAACACGAGAAAGAAAAGCTCAGACTCGCTATATACTAAAATAAAACCTAGAACTACTAGAATCAGCGTACTGCCTATTCTTCCCGTGCCTGCTACAAGGGGCCTAAGCGCACACTATCCCAAATAGCCAAAAAAAAGGCTTAGCACAGGAGGGGAAAAGGACTAGCAGCAAAGGGGTTAACACCAGAAAATAAGGAATGTGTGTGCATTGTGCAATGATAAGGCTCTATTATACAATGATATTGTAACTGATCAAAAATAGCTTTTATGTCATGCTTAGCTTCTGGATTTTGAGGATACTGAACCTGAACTTGGTGCTCATTCCTTAAGGGAATTAGATGTAGAATCGATTCTGTGCCACACCCTGATTGATTTCTATACACCGTGGGAGCATGTTTTAAAGCCCACTCATGAGCATATCTTTCCCTAAGCTCTTCAGGTACTAAGGAGGAAAATGCTAGCATAACCTTTTTACGTCAAGGGGCATCCCTTATGAAAAACTGAGGCCATTCATTCTCTTCAAGTATGATGTCATAAGCATTCGATAATTGGAACAAAAATAAGGCTTTATCTTAGTGCAATATACCACCCTCAATCTGTATTTCTACCCTGTGTGGAGGGTTTGTGGTCCATTCAGTGTGGCAACCTGAACAAATTCTTTAGTTGGAGTCACCGCCAGATGCTCTTTTAGAGTCCTGCAACCTATTGTCACTTCTCCAACTCTGTCCGGAAGTGCTACTCCTCAAGTCCTGCTGCGCAGAAGTGCCTGTAATCCATAAGGCATGCTTTTGCGCTAAACCGGCTACTTTCTTTTTCTTAAAAAGTAATTGAAGCCAAACATTTCTTTTGGGTTTTTCATGGTAACTTCAGCTTCACACTCTGGCTCGCTTTCTGCCTGACATTGTTGTCCTTTCTGTGATACTCAGTCTGTCCACTTTATCTGTCCTTTTACTGTCCCCAGAGTCCTGCAAAGAACAACTATCGTAGTACTGATACCTATCCAGTTTATGATTTGATCATAGTCCTTCAAATCATATGTTCCCCTCCTGGACTCCTATGGAGTCCAGGAGGGGAACAGGACTGGAGGAGATACAGTCCAGGTTTTCTGTTTTGCTTACTGCTTTTTCTTAACCTCCTGTTCAGCTTTCTCTTTACCCGAGCCCTCAGCTTTGATTTGCGGTGATGATGCTCAAGAAACTAAAGTATCCCAGCCAACAAAGGAGTCAAATCATTTTAGGAAGTTCCCATTACTAATCTTGAAAGGGATCTGCTGCCAAAAACTGGTGCACGGCAAGAACCGGGCTTCCCTTCAAATGTGACTGAGAACTGTTTTTAAACTCCCTATTAATTTGATTCCTAAATCAAGAGCCATAACAGTTCTGTGCTCATTCGCTGTTTGTTTTAACACGACTGCTAATGAGGATGTGCCACCCATATTAGTATAGATGGAACACACAGAGTTAGCATCCTGTCTCTTGTAGTGTTTTATAAGGATAGACCACTTCTAGGTGATTAGCTTTACAAGCAACCCAAAATGGCTTCGCTTCTTGTTTTGTGCGCTCTGTGACCTTTAGAGCATTAATAGCTAATGGACTAATCACCAACATTCCCCCATGGCAGTCAATTGCAAAACAAACTGTGAATATCACCTATTGAAGGCTACTAACTGACTTAGTTTGCGTCTCAAGACTGGAGCTGACAGATTTACTGTGCTTGGATACGGTATAAACCCACCTAATACATCATTACTTAAGGGGTCACAAGGTGAGCCCAATTGTATCCGGCATTGCCAGATCTGAGAGAGGGAAGTTCTCCAAGGTGTGCCCCTTATTGTTTGGGACTCTATTAATCTCATATGAGTCAGTAAGAGGAGTAGGAGCAGAGATGAGACTAGGCAATGGGGAGGTGGGGAAAGTGTTATAGATTGTTTGAATTTTTTCTTGAAAGTAGTCTGCAACTTCGTTGCACCGATCAGAAGAGATGGTGTTTTCCGGCATTGGGAGTTCGAGTAGGGTCTTTGCTATCCGGAAAGTTTCCCTGCGGGAGTCGACAGCTGAGGTGATTTTTCCCTCATAGTAGGATGCCTGGGTTTACTTAATTTCGGCTTGATAGGTTCTTATAGCCTTTCTATAATCCATTTTGCTGCTCTTGCTATAGTCCTTTCTCAATTTTCTTTCCTGGTGTTTACATGTCTGTTTGAGTGATCTAAGCTGGGTTGAGTACCATGGAGTTGTCCTTTCTCTCCCCCTATGGGACATTTCTTTGACTGGGATCACTATATCCAGTGCTGGTTCGATCCAGTTATATAATTTTTCAGCGGCTTCAGTAGCGTTGGCGTCTAGAATGGGTTCTGTACTCTCCAATATCTTGGCCTACGCCTCATTGGACAGTTTAGCCCAAGGGCGATCTTTCTTTGTGTTAGTTTCTGAGTGGGAGCGTTGTATAGGACTTTTTAGGATAATGGGGATCAGAGAGTAGTCCGACCAAGGAAGGGGAATTGGGTTCCCCACCACCAACATATTGTTTTTGGAGAACACTGGCTCGTGTGTATGGCCTTTGATATGCATAGGGCCTACCACTATTTGCTCCATGTGGATGTCTTGGGACAATTCTACCGCTTCAGTGTTATTTTGATCATCAAAGTGTAGATTGAAATCTCCCAATAATGTGGTGTTGCTGCTTGAACTAACTAATGTTGCAACTACTTCTGGCAGGGTATGGATAAATTGCCCCGCCTTTCCCGGTGGGCGATATAAGAGTACTCCTGCGAAGGAGCATGTTGCGGAGAGTGTAATGGGAAAATGTAGGCTTTCACAGCCGGCTACAAAGTTGGGCTCAGAACCTGCATGCGTAAGGCTCTTTAAATATTATTGCTATCCCTCCCCCTTTTTTATTCTCGCGGTCTCTCCACTGAATAATGTATCATGGTGGGAGGGTTTGAATCACCTCTGGGGTTGAATCCCTCTGAAGCCAGGTTTCTGTTAAAAACAAAACATCTGGTCGCTCTTCAGTTAGGAGGGTATTTATTTCGACCAAATGTTTGGGTATTTGACCTACAGTAAGTGCAAACATTCGGGGCAGATTTACAATTACTGGAGCATCCCTGCATAACGGCAAGAATGCGCCAGTAATTGTGCACCGCAGCTCCGCCACCCATGATGTGCCGCATTTACAATGCGGCGCACCATGGGGCAAAAACGGCAAAGATGCGTCACGCATCTGTGCCATAAAAGCGGCGCATTGCTGGAGTTGCGTCGCAAGCGCGACGCAGCTCCAGCAATGATCAGGGGGGCCCTATGTGTACAATGCTGCATCAATCCTTACGCCTGCTCCAAGCAGGCGCAGATTTTGATGCAGTATGGGCCCAAAAGGGACGGAGTGAAATCATGTAGATTTCACTCAGCCACTTTTGGGAGGCGTTCCTGCGCAGGAACGCCTTCCCCTGCGATGGTACGCCTCTTCTAGAGCAGGGCTTTACAATGTGACGCATCTGGGAGATGCGTCACGTTGTAAATACCCCACACCATGGTGCATCTTTTGCGCCGCCGGTGCGTCACAAAAGTGTGTAGGAAATAAGCATGGGCGGAAAATCCGTTTCGCTCGCGGATTTTGCGGATTTTCGGTAAATTCGCAATCCGCGAGATTCGCGAATCTCCCGCAAAATCCGCAAATCCGCGAGCAGCGGATTTTGCTCGCACTGTTCGCACTGTTCGCGTGAGTTCGCGCCCCGCGAATAAGTGCAAAATTGCAGAAATACGATCTTAGCAAAACTGAAAGTAACTACTTACCAGGTTCAAAAGTTCAGGCTCATCATTAGTAGCCATTTCCTGTAGTGCTTCCTGAGGGGCCCCTCCAGAGTTCAGTTGCCAGTTGAAACTATTATGTGACCCTGCTCTGAACCTCAGAATAGTTACACATATGCCACAAAGGTCCTGAATTACAGCTAAGGGAGACAAGCAGGAGCCAGGCTGGAAGTTCAAATCCATTAATCAGCCCCTAATGCATTATTGTCAGTTGGGGCAGGGCAGGTGTTGTAACTAATTTTGCAACAATGAAAGCACTTAGCAAGTGCAAAAGATCACTAATCAGGAAGCACTAAGGAAGCAGGTGCCAGCTAAAAAAATATTCTGGGACACATTAATCAGCCCCAAATTAATTCAGGTCACTTGAGGCAGGGAAGGTGTGCTTGCGTTGCCACAATAATGTACACTGACTGGACAACCAGAGGGTGCTGTGATGAAACAGAGGGTGGCATGGGTGGGCCAGAGGGTGGCATGAGTAGTCAGAGAGTGGCAGTGGTGACAGAGAGTGGCAGTGATGAAGAAGAGTGTCCCAAACAGGCTGGACACGTAGAAACAACAAGTTCGCGAAACTTGCGACCCGACAGGTAAGTTCGTAATTTGCGACATTGTAAAAAACCCTCGCGAACTGGCAGAAACCCGCGCAAACACAAAAAAAATCCGCAAATTCGCGAGAATTCGCGGATTTTGCGGATTGCGAGTTCGCAAATCCGCAAAATTCGCGAACGCGAGATTCGCAAAATTCGCCCATGCTTAGTAGGAAAATGTGTAGGAATCGCAATTTATTTTGAGATTCCTACATGAATTCCGTTTTGCGAGTCTGTAATAGCGATTCCTTGTATTCGCTATTACAGACTCGCAAAACATGCCGATGATGAATCTGGCAGTATGTCCCTGACTAACAGCATGATGCAAAACCTTATGTAGGCACTGGTGTAACACAAGCCCCCGCAGAACCCGCGATCCTGGGGGCCCCGGCCGGGCCCCTCCAGTCCTCACGTCACTCAGCAGTAATACAATACGCTGGCCTGTAGGCTGAGCTGAGGCAGTGTGTGAGGCTCTTAAATGGTGCGCAGGGCCCCTGCGAGTATTTGAGATGCATTGGTGCGGGCAGGACTGGGTGCGGACGGGCCCCCGGCCCCTGGGAGGCTCAGGCTGGCTGGAGTGGGACTTCACTGACTGGAGCCTTGAAAATGGTGCGGCCGCCCGGCGGCCGGGGCCACCCTCTAGTGACAGTGTTCGAAATCATGGTGCGTGCGGTGCGGGCCCCCGGCCGGGCCCGAGAGTCTTCGATGCTGGGCAGGGGGCCGGCCTGGGCCCCGAGAGCAAGCCCGAAATGGTAGGGGGGGGGGCCCTGGCCCTGCCGTGGCCGGTGGCCCCCGTCACCCTGTGAGTGAGTGTCGGACTGGACTGGAGGGTCACTGGACAGAAAGTGAAAGAATGAAAGGCCTGTCCAGCGGCCAGCCGCCATTTCATAGAATCAGGCGGGCTTAGAAAGATAACAGTTATCTTAGTCTAAGCACTGCCGCCTGATTCTATGAAATGGCTGCGGGCCGCGGGACAGACCTTTTATTCTTTCACTTTCTGTTCCGCACTTCCGCCGCCGCGTATGCGCGTGGGGGGCGTGGACACTAAGGCTCGCTGCTGCTGAGTGGTGGTGAGCAATGGGACACGCACAAACATCATGCGCCGGCCAGCCGGGCCAATAAGCAGCAGCACTCAGGTGCCTGTGGGGCGTGTGCGTGGCATCAGGGGCGCCCGGGCGCGGCGGCGCGCATAGCCATAATTTAAAGTGAACAGAACAACGGAAGACAACGAACGAACAACTTCTGCCATTGCCAATCTGTCTAATCCTTCTTCTAAGACAAGGGGGGACCCAGGGAGAGCCAGGCGCGAGCTGGTCTTTCCCTGGGTGCGTTCGCACGAGGGATCTGGGAGCAGGTGGGGGTGATTAGGGGAGGGCATAAACGGAAGGCAGGCAGCGGATTGGGAAGTGCGTAGCGAGGCAGGGGAAGGGAGGTTTCCTTTTTGCTCCTTTTTGCTGGCGTCGCGTTACTTTAGTGGGGACATGGAGGAGGCGGCGGAGGTCCGAAGGGCTGTCCAGACCCTGTGTGCGGCGGGACGAGAGGACCTGCTGCGGCCGGGAGTGCCGGCGGAGGCGTGGGTAGGGTTGGCCCGCCTCGCAAGGCTTCGCTGGGCGTGTCGCGGGCGGTGACTGCTTGTCAGTCACCCGGCCCGGAGGAAGACGAAGACGGAGACGCTGCCATGCCGGTGGCGCAGCCCATGCCGGCCCCGGCCCCCGCAGTGTTGGAGCCCCCGCCGGCTGACCCGGGCGCCCACCAGCAGGTATGTCTTGTGCCTCTGCAGTGTGCTGGCTTGCGTGGGGCGCCCGGGGGGAGGCGGGGGCGCTCCGTGGGCCGGCAAACTCAGCGCTTGGGCGGGGCCCCCCCGGGGAAGGCTAGGAAGCCTTCGGTGGGGCCTGGTAATCGTCGGAGGAGGAATCTCGAACCTAGGAGCCTCCCCCGGGTCAATGCTCAGGCTAAGGTGTTCGGGGCCCTCCCACCCCGGGTTCTGGGTTGCTTGAGGGGGCCTCACCCTGCTTATGGGTAAATGGCCAATGTTATTTGCTGTCCCCTGCGCCTGCTGGGTTGGGGCTGGCTCAACCCCCTTTGCCTGGTGGTGGGGCTTTAGGTTGCTCTGATGTTGGGGCGCCCATGCTGTTCCGCCTGACAGTGCCCCCTCCCGGGGGGCTCCTGTGGCCTCCGGGGCTGTACTGTTAAATGATGTGATTCCCCCCCCAACCCCCCTGTCCCCTGGGTCCACGACTCCCGGTCTTGCTGTCCCCCGCCCTGCCCCGCAGCAGTCTCAGGTGTCTGGTGGGATGGATTCGGACCTTTGGGGGGCGTCCACTGCCCCCAGTCAGGTTTTGTACCCGGCTTCTCGAGAGATGCCCGGTGTCCCACAGGGTAGTTTGGCCTCCGGGTTAGGTGGTGCCTCTGGGTTTGCGTCGGTGGCTGGTTCATTGGGGACTGTTTCCCTTGGCTCCCTGGGGGGCGGCATTCTTGCAGGTTCTTCGCAATCTGGCTTGAGCGGCCGCAGCTTTCATGTTGCGTCTCCAGCTGGGCGGCTGTTGGCTGGTTCTGCGGGCTTGGGAACTGTCCCTACGGCTGTTTCCAGTAGTGGGATCACGGGATAGTCATCTGGAGCGGATCTCTCTTCTGCAGCGTTGCGCGCGCGGAGCTTTCATGACATTGACTGGCAGTTTTATGATGGGGGAATTGGTGATGGGGCGCTGCCAAGTGGCAGTGCAGAAGTTTCATTTTCTGGGGATGTTTTACATATGAATGTACAAGATGATGACTTGGAAGAAGGGGAATTGCGTGACAAGGAGGTTGGGCTCTTGGCAGCACGGGCCCAGAGGGGTGGGACGGGGCAACTCCCTGTTTCTCGTATTTTGCAGGAGTCATGTGCGGGCCATGCAGCGGTACGGGAGACAGCAAGGAGTGGACCTTCTCGAGGGGATCAGGTTGATTTTCATTAGAAGTCGGCACACTTGCCAAGAGGTAAGGATGGTTGGTGGACTGTGTGGCAACCAGGGGAGAGTCTCCCGGCTAAGCGTACCAGATCAATCGGTACGGGTGATGGGGTTGTTAATGAGCGAGTCGCTTTGGCACCGCGGCTTGAGCGGCCGGTGAGTCTGAATGTTTCTGATGTGCAAATTACAGGGGAAGTTTCTAAGGTTGGGGATGGGGTGGCTGTTCCCAAGCCAGTTACGGAGGATAGTATCCTGCCGAAGAAGTTGCCTTATTCTGGAGTGGGGATGCCTTTGGGGTCTCACTTGTCTGAAAAAACCAAAACTCGCATCTGGAACGGTGAATTTGTGGATGTTTTTCGGCTTCTCCATAGAGATGTACAAGCTAAGGAGGGGTCGAAAGAGGAGGAGTTGGAGTTGGCTCGGAGGCCTCGAGTTCCGCGGTCTATTGAGAACTGGACTTCGGCCTTTTTAATTTATGCCAGCGTGTATAGCCAGCGTCATCCGAGTAAGGCAGTGGACATGTTCAAATATGCTGACGTCATCCGTAAGGCACATAGTTATTTTGGGGGCTTGGCATGGTTGTCGTACGACGAGGAGTTCCGGGCTCGTATGAGTGTTTTCCCAGAGCGTTCCTGGGGTGAGGTCGATGCGGAGTTGTGGCTGCAGTGGATGGCGTCTGCTCAACCGCCTGCTACGATCCACGCGGCTAGCGGGCAGCCGGTGCATTATCGGCCCTTTCAGTTTCGCCCCGCTCTCCCTGGGGCGGGGGGTTGGGGCAGAGGGCAGTCCTCCTCCTCTGGAGCGTGCTGGCATTTTAACAGGGGTTCATGTAACCGGCCAGCATGCAGATATAAACATGAGTGTGCACAGTGCGGAGGTCGGCATGCTCTCACGCAGTGTTTTCCCGGACAGCGTTTTGGAGACCAGGGGAGGGGTTCAGGGGGCAGGGGACAACCTCCGCAATTTGTACATAAGGGCTCCTACTCCTATTAAGCAGGACGTTTTGGATTTGTGGTTGGAGGACTACCCTGATGTTGAGGCTGCTAAGACTTTGTCCTGGGGCTTCAGAGTTGGGTTTCGGATTGGGTACCAGGGTCCCCGGGTGGGCCGGTGGTCTGACAATCTGAAGTCTGCGAAGGAGTGCCCTCAGGTTGTGCAGAAGAAGCTGGATGCTGAGCTTGCAGCGGGTCGGATTGCTGGTCCCTTTCTGGGTTGTCCCCTCCCGGTTTTGATCGTCTCCCCGCTGGGTGTGGTACCAAAAAAGGCAGTTGGGGAATTTCGCCTTATACATCATCTGTCTTGGCCTGAGGGTGCATCCATCAATGATTTCATTGACCCAGCTGACTCAACCGTGACATATGCTTCCGTGGATGACGCCTTGCGGCTCGTTCGCACGGCAGGAGTTGGGGCTTTGCTGGCAAAGAGTGACATTCAGTCAGCTTTCCGGCTCCTGCCCATTCATCCTTGGGATTTTGGTCTCTTGGGCATGCATTTTGGTGGCTATTTTTATGTCGATAAAGTGTTACCCATGGGCTGCTCGGTGTCATGTTCCCTCTTTGAGACCTTCAGTACATTTCTACAGTGGCGCTTCACTTTTGTCAGCGGCCACGTTCTGGTCTGCCATTACCTTGATGACTTTCTTTTCATTGGTGAGGGTCATTCCGGGCAGTGTCAGTCGGCTTTGGCAATTTTTCAGGCTATGACTACGAAATTGGGCGTTCCTTTGGCGCCGGATAAAACCGAAGGTCCTTGTACATCCTTGACTTTCCTAGGGATTGAAATTGATACTACGACTATGATGGCGCGATTGCCTGCTGCTAAAGTGCGGGAGATGTCTGATTTCCTCAGATGGGGTTGGGTGAACGCAAATTAGAACTGCGTAAAGTCCAGAAGCTTTTGGGGTACCTCAATTTTGCTTGTCGGGTTGTACGGGCGGGTAGGACGTTTTGTCGACGTCTGGGCCTCTCGATGTCCGGCGCCAGCCTTCCTCATCATCGGGTGCGCATTACAACTGCTGTCCGTGCTGATTTGACTATCTGGTTGAGTTTCCTGCAAAATTTCAATGGCGTGTCCTTGTTTTTTGCGGATGAGGACATTGTGTGGCAGGTGCAGCTTTTCACGGATGCATTGGGAGCTCACGGCTTCGGCATCTTTTGGGAAGGTCGTTGGTGCGCGGCCGGCTGGCCAAAGCATTGGAAGTAACAGGGTCGCAGCATTGCGTTCTTGGAACTCTTCCCGTTGTTGGTTGCTCTGTTTATCTGGGGAAAGGAATTTCAGAATCGCTCCGTATTGTTCCATGTGGACAATATGGCAGTAGTGGACTTGGTTAATAGACAGAGGGCCCGCGATTTGCGTGTCTTGAGGCTCCTGCGCGCCTTTGAGAGAGCGCAAACTGAACAAAATGTATGAGTGCATCATAAGTGCCAGTAGTATGCACGAACCATATTAGAAATACTATAAGTGCTGAAAATATATTCACCTATACTTAGAATTGTGTGGTTAATTTAGAGATTTCATATAGAAGTGGAACTAATGCAGAAATGTGTGGAAAATGTATAACCTTATTAGACGTGATTAATCCTGATCCATGTTATGTAGCTGCTAATGGAAGAATGTCAGGCTGCAAGGCACAGAACGGAATAGGCCCCATGGCCAGAGCTGAAAGGGTTGGGAAAGGTATTCATTTGCATAACATGGATTGCACTAATGTTATTTAGTAATTCTGTTTTCGATAGGTTTATATTCTATAGATGTGTTTTATATAATCATAGAATAAAGTATTAGCATGCTATTTTGATTTATGAAAGAATTTGAAGAGAATAAACCTCTGCGAGAAATGTTGTAGGCCTGAAGTGATCAAAGGTTTTTGATTTGCACGTACTGGTACAGGCCGAGCTGTGTCGAGAAATAAGTTGCAAACTTCTGTTAGAAGTTTATGAGAATTGGGATCCTAGATGCGGATGTCTGTCTGCAGGTGCGAGGGGGTGTTGATTAAAAGTTTGATGAATAGAGCTTTGTTCGAGTAGACTGGTACAGACATGGAGGAGGACTCAGGAATGTTTAGGGGGTATCAGCGGGCCGGAGAAGAGCCTGAGAAGCAAGGTCAACGCGAAGCACGAGACCCAGAGGAAGATCATCATGGAAAAAGCCAGAATCGACACCACGTGAGGGGCATCTCTCGAGGGGCGTCTCAAATGATTATTGTGTTTTTGTATTAGGGACAGCACCCCTGGGTGGAGTTAGAGCAGATGCCTGAGGACCCTTCAGAGAGCGGATGGGTAGGCAGAGAGGGGTCATGGCTGGAGATCATAGGTTTTCACCTAGAGACTAAGAGTGGGTGATCTTCTTAGGAAGTCATTCACAGCTGACACCTTTGATAGGTTGAGATTCTGTTAAGTAGGGATACCATCCAGAGCAGGGTAGGGACAGCCTAACCTGAAACCTTCCCTCCTGCTGTAAATGACGGAGAGATCACAATTCGTGTCAATGCTTGCAGCCCTTTTGATTTTGGAACTAGTCCTAGTAGTGTTCTTTGCTCGCCTGAGGGCTTTTAGGGAGCACATGTATGTAGTGGTGCCCGTATATCTTTTGAATCTCATTTTGAGATGCCTGTACTTGCAGTTATCATTGACTCTGTAATAAACCTCTAAAACTTAGAAGTAGTCTGTGGTTTTTCAGAGTCGAGCCCATTATTGATTGAACTAACCTGGTAAGAGATGCACTTTCTCTCCTCAATGACAGGCAATAAAGATTCAGTCGACCAGAACGGGGTTTAGATCTAGAGTGATAAGATAGAGATCAAAATCCCGCCCCCGCACCTTCATGTTGCGGTGTCTACAACTGAATATTGTCTTTAAGGCTAGGCATGTTCCTGGGGCCACTAATTGCATCGCTGATTCTTTATCTCGCTTTCAGTGGTCCGAATTCCGCAAATTGGCTCCTGGGGCGGACCTGGAACCGACGGCGATCCCACAGTACGTATGGGACTTGGGGGATTGAGGGTACACCAGTTGGTTGAGCATTCAGTGGCTGTCTCTACACGGCGGAGTTATTTGAAGGCCTGGCATGAGTTTTTGCAGTTTGGTGAGGAGATGGGGGGTACGGTCCGGGCTGGGTTATCTGATGAACAATTCTTATTGCAGTTTGTTTTACATTTAGCGGACAGAGGCCTCTCTCACACGACCATTTCGGGCAAGTTAGCCGGGGTGTCTTTTTATGGTCAGCTTTGGTGGGGGAGGGATCCTGTTGGGGGGGTGTTGGTTCGTAAGGTTCTAAAAGGGTTGGGTAGGCTCCAAGCCGGTGGTCAGAAGCTACGGCAGCCGATGACCTTTGATTTGCTTCAGCTGCTTTTATCGCAGTTGGAGGTGTGCTGCTATGATGCTTTTGAGTGCCACAAATTTCGTTTGTGTTTTGTGTGGTTATTCTTTGGTGCATTCCGGGCCTCTGAACTGCTGGGTTTGAGGGGTAGAGTGGGTATGACCAGCAGCGAGGTGGTGGTGGAGCATGATAGGGTGCGTTTGTGGCTGAGGATGTCCAAAACTGATCAGATGGGGAGGGGTAAGTGGGTGTTTCTGGGTAGGAGTGGTGTGTCTGCTTGCTGCCCTGTGGGGGAATGGGAGGTTTTTGTGTCTTCTCCTCATTTTGCTCCGGGGCAATTTTTTGTCATGCTGATGGGAGCCCCATCCTTGTTTCTCAGTTGTTAGCTGTCCTCCGCAAGGTTTTGTTGGGCCTGGGGAGGGATCCTTCTCAGTTCGGCACTCATTCTTTCAGGATTGGGGCGGCGACAGAGGACGCCAGGTTGGGGTAGGATTGGTCTCAGATTCGTCGCATTGGGCGCTGGCGCTCTAGATGTTGTGAGAAGTATGTGAGAAAGTAGTCCTCCTTTGCTGTGCCTAACATTTCTTTTTCTCCTAGGTCCTTGGCCCTCAGTCACTGGATGCAAAAGGAGGGTGTGGATCCTGGGGCACTCTTTTGTTAAACGGGCCGCTGTGGCCGCTGCACGTCAGCTTTGTGGGAGATCTCTTGGTTCAAGCAGTGTGACGCACGAAGTCTCCTGGCATGGCACAGGGGGCATGCGCTGGGGCGGTCTCTTTCCCGCCTTGGCTTCTCTGGTTTCAAAGGGTTTGGGGGGCCCTCCGGATCTACTGGTGTTGCATCTTGGGGAAAACGACTTAGTCTCTCTCTCTGGTTTGACTCTGTTAAAGTTAATGAAACAAGATCTGGAAGTCATCAAGACCACATGGGTGAGCACCATGGTGATATGGACTGAGTTCGTTCCTCGACTACAATGGAATAGGGCGAGGAGCTATTCCGCCGTGGAGAAGGCAAGACGCAAAGTGAATAGAACAATGCGACTCTTTTGTAACCATTTATGTATATACAATTTGGCTCATCATCATTTGAAAGTTTCAGAGACTCATTTATTCTGTGAGGACGGGGTCCATCTGTCTACGTTAGGCATTTCTTTTTACCTTCTGGAGCTCAGAGATTTGATTGCTAAAGTTCTTCAGGTGCAGTTATGGTGTGCTCCTTCCCTTCCTTCTTTGGGTGGGGCAGGAAAACGCTAAAGGTTTTCCTGGGTGGCGGTTTTTGCTAGTGGGGTGGGCAGCCTGGAGCGGGTTGGCCATCCTGAAGGGTAGCTCGTTGGGTAATCCTGGGGGTATTAGGCAAGAGTTAGTATCGGGTTCTGTTAGGTAGGGAGTTTAGGCATACTGTGTAGATTGAAATGTCATGAAATAAATAAATAATGAATGTGTTCAAGAAATGTATTATGCACCTGTCTTAAATTAAAGTGGCCTTTCTTGCTCCTTGAAGAAGCGTGGACAGTGATTTCTTGCGCGAAGAAAGCAGCCACCAGGCGCAGGCAGCCCGCCCACGCTCAGCCTGTCCGATTTCTGAATCCATCCATTCCGAACTCGAAGTTCGAACTTGTCTCGAAGTAAGTAGTTTTGCTATGATGACCCGTCACCCGGTCCCGGCTTCAAGGAGGTGCATGGCCATGGACCAGGCCGCCTTGGTTTAGAACATTGTTTTTCCCCCAATACTCCGTGTGTAATTACCAGGCCACACGGTTTGAACGAGAAAGAAAGAACACACCCATCGATAACCACCAGGCCTGATTAAATTGCACTTTTCCTTTTGCCTTTTGCAGGTGGGTGGGAATGGGATCAATATTCGAACTGCGTCTGCCGAGAGCAGCTGTTTGTGTTACTGGTTCAGAACAAGGCTCCTTTATCGACCACATATTGCTATCCGTTGATATGGCAATCTCAGCTTCAAATTTTAATATTCATGAAAGTATCCACAGTGACCACAACCCGATCTCTGTGGAAGTTAAAAGTGGACTGTTTGAATTCAGCAAAAACCGTAAAGACCCGGGTGTTTTAAAATTAATTAATGGCAACCGACGACTAAAGTGGTCTTCAATAAACAGTGAAGCTTTACTTGATTCAGTTAAAACAAGTTGTGCCCAAGAACTTACCCTCTGCTCCACTGATACTACTCCCCCGGATCTTATACTATCTGCCTTTGCTGCACTGACTAATAGAGTAGATCAACTACTCTCAGTACCATTGAAGGGCCAAGTCAACCAACAGCCACGATGGTTTGATCATACCTGTTCAAAAGCCAGCCGACAACTAAAAATGGCTCTCAAGATCAAACCTAGGGATCCCACATTAATCAAAATATTACGCTCTGATTACAAGTCCGCTTTGGCTTCACGCAAAAAAGCAATAAAGGCGAACATCTGGGAATCCTTACTTGATCCATCCATACTGGGCAACAGCTCCAAGTTCTGGAGCCTGATTAATAAACCAATGTTTGACGATCCGAACGCTGCCTCCATTGGAACCTGTATACCTGAAAGTGAGTGGGTCTCTCACTTTAGTGCAATCTTTAAAAGCAACGATACACTGTATACGCAAGTTCCAATTTTTCCTGAAGAAACCCCGTTGCTATTCACAGACAAAGAAGTGGAAAGGGGGATTCGCTGTCTAACTAGCAACAAGGCCCCGGGCCCAGATGGCCTCCCCCCAGACTTATTTAAATCCAATGCCTCCTTTTGGGCTCCAATCCTCACGGCAGTGGTTAATGCTGGAGCTGCCACCAGGGCCCCCAAGTCCTGGGGAGCCTCAACTATTGTCCCCGTGTATAAAAAAGGAGACAGAAGCAACGCAGCTTGCTATAGGCCAATTTCATTGATTAATTCTGTCGCCAAGGTTGTTGGTGGGATCATCCTCAATAGGTTATCCACTTGGGCCAAAAATAACAACGTTATGTCACCAGTGCAATATGGCTTTAGATCAGGACATTCTACAATATCACAATGCCTGAATCTATACCTAATTAGCGGCAAATACACTCTGGCCAGAAACGGTATGCTTAATATGGCCTTTATGGACCTCTCATCGGCGTTCGATTGTGTCGACAGAAATAAACTTTGGGATGTCTTGATGAAAATGGGGGTTGAAAAAAACCTAATCAATTTCCTGGCTGATCTTCACAGCGATACAGAAGCGAACGTGCGATATACTAAAGACCTTAAAGTGACCAAAGACTTTAAAATAAATCGGGGGGTCAGACAGGGTTGTATTTTGGCGCCATTTCTTTTTAATTTATACATCAATGATTTAGAGGAGCATCTTTTAAGAACAAACACTGACTACCCTTACATAGGTAAAAGGGGCGTCCCTGTCCTTCTTTATGCTGACGATGCTGTCCTTATCTCAAGAACTGCACTTGGCCTTCAAACTCTACTGGACTCTTTTTTTCACTTTATGAACTCACGAGGCCTGAGTATTAACAATGCCAAGTCATACATCATGAAGGTAGGTCATGGGTCCAAGAAGACTTATCCTTTATCCGTCAACGGGGAAAAAATACCCTATACAACAACTTTTTCCTACCTCGGTGTACTGTTCGACAGTAAACTTACATGGGGACCAGCACTAAAGAAAAAGAAAGGAGACCTAATAAGGACCAACGCGGCAATAATTGACTTTGCTCGCAAGATGGGTAACACGCCTGTGGTCGCGATAATGAAATTATATCATGCCAAAAGCACATCTGTTGCCTGCTATGGGAGCGACCTCTGGGGGTTCTTACCAGTGCCTGAGTTAACTACTACAGAGAATAACTTTTTAAAACAAATTTTATGCTTGCCGAAGAGTACGGCCAACTTTTCCACCCATGAGGAACTGGGCACGCCGTTCTTAGAGGATAAAATCGCAGTAAACCCCCTCTTGTGTTGGCTAAATTGCTGGATAAATAAGGAAATACCTTTCACCCAGAATATCTTATCTGAAGCACTCACATGGGACGGGAAGCTAAAGATACCCTGGATAAAGTACATCCGAGACTGCCTTCAGGATCTGGGCAGGTTGGACCTCTTCTTAACACCACAGATAGTAACAAAACACGACGTAACTTCTGTAAAGACTACTTTTCTAATGACCCGTCAGATGACGAGGGAAGAGACTGAACTGAAGAAGGGCAGTGTGTTGAGTCACACTTTATCCAAAACATGTATCCAAATAGAACCGTATTTATCCTGGGCCACCTCCAGATATGAGCGGTTTTTATTGACCAGATTTCGTTTTGACCTTTTCCATCTGATGCTAGCCGTGCCCAGTGGTGCCCATAGGGGACAAGTGCTGCCAGCTTGCGGCTGCGACAATAAGTCTCCGCAAGATCTGGCGCACTTTTTATTTATATGCTCCTACTACATCTTACCTCGAAAAATGTTTTTAAAACCTCTTCTTAAGAAATTGAATTTTGTTCAAATAAGGCCAGCACTAATTTATCTCAAAATGTTGCATTGTGAAAGCACTTTATACATAGTCAATTTTTTAAAGACAGCCCTGAGATTTAGGAAAAGTATGGAAGGCTAATAAGTTTCCTGATGATTTGTACCGCTGCTCCCGTATGAGATGTGATAGGCTATATTGTGACCCACTGTCCTTTTTTACTTAATGTTTTTAGTGATGAACTGTTTATATATGTGTTATCTTTTTTCTCTGTACTTTTATGACTGATTTTTCTTTCAGTCGAATAAAGAAACTTTGAATTGAATTGAAGTTTGTGTTACTGTCACTATAATAACCTGCAGGAACGATAACAAATGTAACGTTTACACTGACATAGTTAGCCACTTAAGCGGCTGGAAACTGGGGTGTTAACGTCAATTCTGCAGATTGATTTGGGTTTGGAGGGTTTAATGCATGTCAGTGATGGAAAGGCGGCCCTTTTAGCAGCAGAATATTAGGAAACGGCGTCGTGAATACAGAGCTCGGTCTCTTGGCAAGCTGGACTGCGCACTAACATCGTGTTTCCTGTATGCATATTGATTTGTCCAGTTGCAAAAAAGAAAAGAAAAAAACAATCCGTGAGATCTGAAACGGTGTCACGTTTATGGAACGGGTTCTGTTTCTTATGAAGTGCACTTTGGAGTCGGGCTGCTGTTGAAGGCTTGAAGATATGTTTCTTTGGCGCAGCATCAAGTGCAGTATGCAGCATTGCAGAGCGTGAAAATCAATGGAATGTATTTGCATTCATCTTTAATTGCCGTTTTAATCATTTCCTGAGATTGTATTCATTGTTCTTGTCCACAAAGGCAAAACTACCCTTGTGTGTGGATCTTTTATTAATATGATCATGATATTCAGAGCGACACGGTGTCTGGTAGACTGGTAGGAAGAGAAAGCAGAGAAATACAGAAGAGTAAAATAGAGTACACCAGAGAAACAAGACAATTATAGCTCAGCTGAAAGAGTGCATGTATTGCACTTTCTGCCTTGTGTGACAACCTGTGCTCAGTACAAGGGTGCGTTGTTACGTTGACAAACCTTTGATCAACGCTATAGGTCTGCTCTGTTTATTTGTGAAAAGTTGTGCCTATTCATACTTTGTTTGCGTTTGCACTTCTGTAGCTTGCATTGAACTATTAGATTGGTCTGGAACATCCTTATCCTGCTACGTTTTTACAGAAGTGCTGGTTTCAACCAACAACACCCCACCGCCCTCGCTCTAACCCACCGCACACACACTTTGTAAAGAGAAGGCATGGTAGGTATGCTCCCAGTATTATAGATGATGCGAGGACAAATGGCGCCTATTAACATATTTATATTTTTGTTGACGGTTCCTGTCTGGTGGGGGAGGTGGGATTCGGGGAATTAATTAGCGTGAAGCATAATTAAAAGCCTCGCTAACACTTGCATGAAAATGCCTGTGGGACCCTGTTATAATTGGGTCTGACCAAGTCCACTCTTCTTCCGTATTTTTCCCTTGGCCCACAGTAGTCAACAATTAAACATACAGATAGTAGGAAGGGAAGGGCAATTTTGGGACACATGACCTGCTGCTCTGCTGCACGTGTGTCGTGAGGAAGCCAGAAGGCTATTCAATATTCATAACAGTTCTGGAATCTGTGGGGGAGAGAGTGAGAGTCGGAAGCTTGCATCGCCGCTGCGACATTACATTCACCGCCACTGAGGCATGTACCATTACTAGCTATTTTGAGGAGATTCTGTGCGTGAGGAATTGGGCACTGGTGTGTGTGTGGGGGAGGTGAGGTGAGAGTCGGAGAGGAAACTTTCCACCTCTACTGCATGCACTTATTGTCTGCTCAGTGCTTGCTCCTCGTGTTAGGGAAGCTTAAGGCAAGCTGTTGCTGCCCATGCTGCCTGTAACCCTGCTGTAGGCCAGTGAAGCTAGTTAAAACATTTCAGCAAACACAAGTCTAACTCAATGACATTTGCCAGTGCTTCTCATTGGAAAGGCTACTCAAGTGATTTTGAGGTATCTAGCTCGAGCAGCCACAAGTTCCGATGGTCACAGTCGCTGTGCTCTACATGCTGGTCAGTACTCAGTGCATGTTTGTTTCATGTATTACTGAGTTTTAAATAGCACAAACTTGACCCGAAGATATCTGCTATCAGAGCGCTTTACATCGCACCAGTTGCGTTACATGAGGACACATTCATTTTTGTTAGGCAGGGAGATTAAGCGATTTGCACAGGATGTTCAGCGTCATTGGCTAGAGTCGGTTTCAAATCAAAATATGCTAGATTTATTCGTGGTAGGGCAAAGTGGTACATGGTGGGCCGCGCCGCTGGGGAGGCATGGTGGCCCGCGCCGCGGGGGGGCCCTCCTTGTGCTTTGCAGGGGGGCCCCCTCAAGTTTTGTTACGCCACTGTATGTAGGACTAGGTTTGATCATATTTATTCAGAGTTTCTACACCCCCTTATTAGTAAGAGTTCCAAAAAAAACAGAAATTTGAACAAATGTACTGCTTTGGTGCTCAGAATAGGTGCAATCTCAGCTCATCGAATCGCAGTGTTTTCCACTAGCTCAGTACATTAATGTGTGAACTCCAGGAATCCGTGCTTGACACTTTGATGACAGATTCCAGGCCTCAAAGGTCCATTCATGATTTCGCTCTCCCTAGGTCAATAAAAAGAGTACATTTGAGCAGTTAAACAATAAACATCTACTATCTCTCAATATCAACTATTTTCAGCTGAATGGGTGCACTACGAAATTTACAATAACACCTCTTACCAGGAAGGTTGAACTAAGCACTCCATCAATCAAATGCAAATTTCTCCCAGCAAATCAAGCAAGAACATACCCTGTGCAACAGTAAGATGTAAAGAACAAATAGATTTCATTATCCACTAATAGACAATTAGAAGTTGGGTTCTTTTTTTTAATATAAATTAGGAGTACGGTAACTTGTTAGCCCCAGAGTAAGCCTGAGTTAATTTGTAATGTGTTTTTCCCAATGGTAGTCTAGTATTGCCTCTCTTAGGTACTTCCAAGACCAGCCCAACAGAGTTCAGTGTACCAATACTAATCAAAAGCTACATATGTGGTCAAAGGGAAGAGGGAAGGAGTGACTGGGTTCTTATTCGTCTGATCTCATTACCACCTTTCCAGACTTCTTGCAGTGCCTTATTTCACTGGCAATTCTGGAACTTTAGATCATGAATGCTGTAGATTTCTGGGATCCCGTCATCGGTTTGGTGCAAGATTTCTCCGCCACCTCTCTCCTGGTTCTTAAACGGGGCTTCCAACTCTTTACTACATATGAGATAAAAGCAACATTTTTCTGCACTCCTTTGATCATTTTACTTACAATTTCCTTATTTACGTTTTCATTATATTTGTAAATATATTTGTCTGTACCCAGTAAACTGCTACCTCTAAGAACGCCAAAACATCATTGCAAGGTGCAACTAAAATAGCCAACCAAAGCAGTAATATAGGGCTCTCCTCGTGTTCAGTTTAGCTATCAAATTCAAATCCTACTTTTTGAAGGTATCCTTTAACTCATTTACAAATATTTTCGGTTGTTTCTACAAATAACAAACTGTGCAATCCCTTAATGTGTTTCTGTTTAGTACATTTTTGTTCTATTCAATTCACTATACAGCGGGACACATGGCATTCAGTGCATTTCCAAGAATTTCTTATCCCCTCTCTTGGAAAATAATTTTCCTCTAGTCTACAAATATCTTCAAGGAGATATGGGAGAACAAAAAAGGAAAATATTTTCATTTCACGAGTAAATGCTTTCTAAATTTACATAAGTTTATATTCATTTATATACAAACACTGCACATATGTCAAGAAATGCACCAATTCAGTAAACAAACCATCATCAGGTCCACCTTTATTACACAAACTGTTTGGGAAGGTCTATAGACTCTATAATTTGGTGAAATGCTTCTTTGGTGTCTTACTCCTGCTCCATCTTGGATCCGCTTCCTTCGAGCCCTCAGAACATCTATCGATTTCAATTTAAGAATATTTCGGAACGAATCCTAGTCCAATAGCCACTGCACTGTTGCAGTCCTCCTGCCATCATCATTCATATCTTCATTTACTTCCCTCAAAGCGCTGTGATACCATAACTGCTATACTGTAGCTGAAAACTTTGGGGCTTAATTACAAGCCCATTGCGCCGCCAGCGCGTCACATTTATTGACACGCTGGCAGCGCAACTGGCTTCCCCATCTTTACAAGGCGATGTAAAGTCACCCTGCGTGACTTTTCATGACCTTGTAAATATTTGTTCCCTTTCAAGCACAACTCTGTGTGAAAGGGGCGTTACATGGGTGTTGCTGTGGGTGTCCCCATGCAACATCCATGGAACCAGACGCATTCCCAGATTTGCAACACTTTATAAACCTGGGAGTGCGTCAGAATCCTACAGGGCATAGGAGTGGCAGAACGAGGAAAAATACTTTTATATCTCCTGTTCTTTTCCTCTTTCTATGCGTGCTGCATTTTGCAGCACGCATAGAAAGAGGAAAATGCAATCAAATGATTGTTTGTGTGCAGGAAAGTGTCCCTTCCTGCATACAAACAATCATCCCCTCAGCGCAGATACCCTTGCAGAATGACGCAAGGGTGTTTGCCCTGGTGAATGGCTGCTGTTTGTGCATCGGGACAGGGGAGAAAGACAGGAATGTGCCGTATCTTGTAGCTACAGCACATTCCTGCCCTTTTGTTTTGACACACGGCAGCACAGCTGAAAGGCTTGATGTGCTGCAATGCGTCAAAATATTGTAAATGAGGCCCTTTGTCCTTATTTTGAGATGTGTCTTTTTCTTTTCATCTCCTATGTTTTTTGGGGTGTGGGATCTTTTCTTCACGTTATCGGTTTTGTTTCTGTTAAATTCTTTTGTTTTTCCCTAAATCTGGAAAAAAAATTAGTACATGTAATTCGGAGCCATTTTGAGTTAAATAAATATTAATTGCATCCTACTAATCACATTTAGAGGTAGCAAATTAGATTTTCATTAGGCTCTCTTGGACAGAAGGTTTCCAAAATATTTATCCATATTGTTTCACTTCTCAACAGTAACCAATAATTAATCCTCTGGATAATTTATTTCATCTGTTCAACATCTTGAAATCTCATTTGTGATACAGTATAGTTCTTCCTTACATAATGTTTACTCAAAAGTGATCATTCATATTTCATTCTTATGTTGGACTTGCTCTCATTCCACTGTAGTCTTACTTTTCAGTAAGTTTTTTTTATGATGTAAGCCACCGGAACATCTCATTGTATATATTACAATTCAATTTCACAGGTTTAGTATGCTTCTTTTTTCTATGGTGCTAATGTCAATTGTACCCAATCCTGTAGAGTACTCACTGTTTTACGCAGTATGTTTTTCAAATTGATGTAACAGTTGTGAATGTTGTTTTACCTTTCTTAAATTCCTAAGATATTTGAACTCGAGCTTGCACTAACATAACCGAAATGATACCATCTTCCATTTTGAAACGACGTTGCAATGCACCACGTGATCACAGATATTCTTCTTGCTTTTGCCTTCATAAATAAATTGTGAGCTTTAAATGGGTAGGCTGCAGCTTTCCCATTCTTTAGGACTAAGATGTACCTAACCAACCAGCATCCCACCCATTACCTACATTTCAAGAAAGCCCTTCTCCTCTCTCAGGATTCCTCTTTGGTTCCACAAAGTCAGCCTCCCTCTTACACATTAGATTTTTCCTCTCATATAAAAGCATCAGGTATGTATAAGATGTTGTCCTGTCCTTCTGATTTGAGAACAAATTCCAAGGTGGAACTCTTGTGGGAAAGGGATCTTCATCAGGCGTTTTCTATCCAGGCCTAGGGATCCATATTGGCTGAGATCCATACTTCCTCTCACTCAGCAAGCACAACACAAACATTATATTATGTTTATAACAGGCTTTTCCTGACCCCTGAGGACCTTCATAAATTCCAGATGAATAATCATGCAAAATGTTGTTCTTGTTCTCATGATAAGAGTGACTTTTTATACATTTTTTCTTTGTCCATTGGTTAAAAAGCGTTGGCTGCTCATTTGGAGGAAGCTAAATGAAATTTTGTCCACAACTTTCTCTTTTGATATTTTACATATTTTATTAGGTGGCTCATCCCCCTTATGGTGTTCAAGGGAATGTGGGAAAGTTTATTGATTTGATTATAGCTATTGCCCTACAGATCATCACCACGAATTGAAAAGACACCACTAAAATCACTTTTAGTGGCTGGTGGAATCTATTATGTCATCATCACAGATTAGATTGTGCACATGCTACTTCTACTCCTTTAATGATTAAAAAAGATGTATTATGGTTACCACTCACATCATTTTTATCCAGACAAGCTGTTGTATCCCAATCTAATGTTACTTATTATGAACCTCCATAAATGTTGGAAAATCTTTTTCAGGTTAATACTGTTATTTCTGCAATACTATTATTGCGTATTATTTGCTTTTCCTTTTTCTCTTTCCCCTCCTCCTTCTTTCTCTTTTTCTCTTCCTAAAATCTTTTTAAAAATACATTGTGTTTGGTAAATTGTTTCAATCTTTCAATTCCGGTTCTGGTCTATGGAATTGTTTAGCTTTCATATCTCTCTACTTTATTCACTGTGCTTGAATTGTATTGTGTGAATATTGGTGTATATTTTTTATTTGTTTCTCCATATAACTTAAATAAAGCATTCTAATCTAAAAGATGTACCTAACCAAAGACAACCCAGCTGTTTCAGACTGCTCCTTATACAGAGTTACAATTCTCGTCACCTAAATAGACTCTGGGAACCTCTGAATCCAATATAATAGTATTATGAGAGAATCTTCTAATGTATTTTGGAGTAAAAAGTTTCTTGTTGCCTGTTCCTCATTGCTGTATTTCCAGGGAACCATGTACTTGTGTAGTAATATGTGAAATTCTTTGTCTAAAGTCCTATGAAGGATCTGCATTGCCTCCGTTGACTGAACCCTCATTTTCCCACGCTTAGGGGTAAGGCGAAACAGCTTTGCGCACCAACAGATCTGGTATCAGAGCTGATGGTTCCAGTTGGATCCGGTCAGCTTTAAATGAACCCATTAGACTATTGAACCATTTATTGTATCTTCATGGTTCAGCGGTTTTGTCCTGAGATCCAAATTGACCCTGCCCCAACCGGATCCTGGTTCCTGATGATGAGGTAAAGGTAACCCGGAGAAGGACTATGTGAGTATCAATAGTTCTGTATGCACTTGAGGTGGGTGAATGAGAAGAGAGACGTAAGGCAGTGTAATGCAGGATTTGTAGTTAGTGCGTTGTGGTGGAATACAGTGGGTGGATTGTGATTTTATTATTATGTTGCATTAACTCTTGGACTTGTAGGGATGGCAGTTATTGTATCTGTGGTGATATTGTGGGAATTTTTGATTTATTTGCTGTATACAGCATAAAGTTTGTTGCGTACGTTACAACTTTGGTGTTACTCTACAAGGTGCACTTTCACATCCATGGGTGACATGAGTGAGCTTGCTTCAATGCACCAGCAATTAATTTGAAAGGCAAGTTATGGTAACACTGCAAGACACTATTCACTGTTTAATTGACAAAGAATTATTGCTCTTGGGTTACTAACAATCCCATAAAGGGAACAGGGGCCCTGTGGAAACGGCAACAAACCTTATTTCTTTATTCACATTATCGCACACACTGTACTAAGAAAAATTAAAACTTTTATGTTTAAAGGTACTTATTACTAGAGGAACAATCTGTTTGAATGTTATGAATAATGAGAATAAAAATTCTAGCATTGTTAAAATGCCATCTAGAAGCTAAACCCTGTTTCTATGATCTATACAAAGAGAGCATGGAGGCAGAGCCACTTTCAGTCTAGAGTTTCTTAGGGAGAAGAGATGCATTGCATACACTGTTGACAGCAAAAGGTGGTATTTATCAGCAGGGGCACTAAGACATTCCTATGTACCACAATGTAGCCGCTGGAAGGATTGTCTCACACCACCTGGTGTCATGCTTCATCATAGACCAGTCCTCGCCCTCTAAAAACTAGGTTTGAAAGAGGGCGGGCTTACACTTGAAGACAGGGATGCACCTCCTAGGGGCAATTCTGACCTCATCTCAGGGTAAGCATTGTGGAGACACATTTTCTATGATTGGTGCACAGATTGCTTTCACACTGCTGCTGCACTATTATTCACTCACGATAGAACCATGGTGATTGTGGGTTATCCTGTTTTCCTATGTATCTGTCCAAAAGCTAAGTGACAGTAAAATGTTTTTTATATATGTTCTCTCTTACAGGGTTTCAGAATCTAGCATTTCACAGTGGAGTGTGATCTTCATCACCCCACTGACTGGAATCCTCTCACCGTAGTGTGGTAAGAGTGGCGCCCGTTCTTTCAGGGTCCTGATGAATGCCGTGGACCCAGTTGGGCCTTTAGGCAGAAACATGTTGACCTCATCCACGGCGGTGGGGGGACATTAATATCCCCAATACACTGATCACCTTGTTTTAAACCACCATATAGATACCAGCACCATTAAATTTAAGCTGACACCTTTAATGGCCATTTAATCCACTTCTTTTTCTTTGGCCCCACCACTTAGTTTAGAAGGGCATCCCTGTCTTCAGGTGTATGCCGGCCCTCTATCAAACCAAGTTTTTAGAGGGCGAGAACTGGTCTATGATGAAGCATGACACCAGGTGGTGTGTGAGACCAGTACTTCACTTTTTGTGAGATGCCTGCACTCACAAACTAGAAACTACACTAGCACTAGCGACACTACACTGGGAGCAGCTACTTTGTGGTAAATAGTTTATGTTGGAGCCTGCCGTCTCCCAGCACCCCGTGCCTCTGGTTCCCTCACTCCAGAGTTTGTCTGGACTTTTTGGTTGCACTAAGACATTCCTCCCAGCAAATGGCGAACACCCACTGTGGTAGTAATCAGTCGATCTTCCTCCAGGACTTGGCTTTATCTTCTTCAAGTGAGATGTAGCAAGAAGTATGCTGGCAGCTGGTGAGACCATCTGTGGCAGGATCTTAGGCGATAATCTGGGCGAAGAATCTCTCCTGACAAGTGGCAATCCTTATATACTAAATCTTATCAGAAATTCGAATTTCTGAAATAAATGTAGGAATGTCTGACATTAATCATGTGTATCATTAATCATGTGCAGACATTTCCTTATGAACATATAAGGAAAAGGAAAGTCAATTCAGCCTAAATTATTTTGGTTATGTCTGTATTTGTTCTTATTTAACTTTGACATGGTAAGGAGTAGACATCTAACTCAGACAAATGTCTCATTAGATGTTGTATCTATGTCATTAATCGAAGAACTTGACGCCATCATAGGTCCTAGAAAGATAAGGTCTGGTGACATCTGTGCCTAAAGGCAGACATGACAATGATTATGAATAAATCAGGGAATATGGTGAATTTCAATGACTAAGTTAAGGAAGAAGGCAGTCTTCTTTGACTAAGATGGAGTCAGGACCTATATAAGATGAAGTCGGACCTGAGGGACTTTATGTCATGTTGAAGTGAGGTATTGCAGTCATATTTGTTGTACTGTCTGCTAAGGTGAGGTTTACAGTGAGGCAAAATCGGCTACACCAAGACAGTGATGTAACATTTCCATTGTAGGAAAGCATTAATCGAGCTCAGTGGCAGTTAATTCCTTGGTGCACAGGAGTGTGCACGCCGAGTACAGCAAGTCCCATAGATTATGGGTCTGCTGTTGAGGGAAAGTAAGTAATCATCTTGGTACTGTAGAGATTTCGGCCTAGGCGAAGCAGGCAGAACATTAACTGTGGTGAAATTAGTTCAGAAGAGCTCTGTAGTATTCAGGTACATCATTTGGAGCTGGGGATGCTGAAGACACACTGCAATAGGGAAACCTTTCACCGGGAAACACTGGTATTGGATGGTGGATCGTAAATACTATTTTGTAGCAAGTGTGTGAGATTGGAGCAAGGAGTTATTGAAAACACAGAATGGGGAAACTCTTTTTCCAAAAGTGTGAAAGATGCAAATAAGGAAGAGAAATTCCCAGCAGAAGAAAATCAAGTTACGGAAATGGCAGCACGGAAGGGGTTACACATGTGCATGTGGCTTCGCCAAGTACACAAAGATATGTCCAAAGATGGGGAATTACAATTCCGACTGAGCGGGACTTTCCACATGTCCAGAATCAAAAATGTAACCCCTTTGGTGCGTTGGACGGCTGGAAGCCGGGGGTCAGAAAGAACATTAGGCACCAGGGATTTTTTATTTTTATGTGTATATGGGTGTGGACAGCCAAAAATGAGCTTGGCAATGCCCCCACCCAAAATTCCACAGTCTTTCTATGCCACCCCCTAGGAGGCAGATGGGGACAATGCCCCACGATCTGACCCCCATCCACCCTCAGGGATTCAGAAAGCACACTAGGCGCCAGGCTTTTTTTTAATGTATATAGGGGTAGGGGCTGGCCAAAATGGGCATGCCAGTGCCCCCACACCAAAAGATGTCTACAGTATTTCTGCCCCCAAGGCAGCAGATGGGGCAATGGCTCCTGATCATTCCCTCGGGAGTGGGGGGGGGGGGGCAGAAACACCACTAGCAACCAGGGATTATGTTTTTTTATACATAGGGGTGGGGGCTGCCCAGAATGGGCATGCTCATGCCCCCACGCCCAAAATTGTGATTTTTGTCAGCTAAATTTGAGGTTTGCAGGGGATTCTGGGTAGGAAAACGTTGAGGGATTCACACAAGCCACACATCCCCGATTCCCCCGGGGTGTCTAGTTTTCAGAAATGTCTGGGTTTGGTAGGTTGTTTTGATGTTGCCACAATACGTTTTGGACCCTTGCCTTTCACAAGTACTTGGCACATCCACACAAGTGAGGTATCATTTTTATCAGGAGAACTGGGTGGGGAACGCTTAGTGGAAGAAAATTTGTGTTAGCCCGGTGATCCCACAACTTTCCCACACAGAAACGTGAGAAAAATCAAATTTTGTTCAGCTATATTTGAGGGGTGCAGGGGATTCTGGGTAAGAAACTGTTTGAGGATCCATGCAAGCCATACTTCCTTAGACTCCCCCAGCTATCTAGTATTTAGAAATGTCTGGGTTTCGTAGGTTTCCCAGATGGTCGCCGAGCCTGGGGCCAAAAACCCAGTTGCAGAACGAGGTTGTTTTGTTATAGTTAATTTTGAGGTCTTCACAATATATTTTGGGCCCTTTCCTGCCACGGGCACTTAGCCCCTCCTACACAAGTGAGGTGCCATTTTTATCAGGAGACTTTAGGGATTGCTGGGTGGGTGGAAGGTTGTGGATGCACGCAGATTCCAGAACTCGGAGCCAAAAACCCAGGTAACCCTTCTTTCAAAACCACTTCGTTTTGTGAGAGGTAATTTTGATGTCTCCACAACACTTCCCTGCCGCGGGCACTTGGCCCACCCACACAAGTGAGCTTTCATTTTTATCTGGAGAATTGGGGGAATGTAATGGGTGGAAGTTTGTGGATCCACACAGATTCCAGAATTTTCGATCACCGAAATGTGAGGAAAATGTGTTAAGTTTGACTAATTTTGAAGTTTGCAAGGGATTCTGGGTAACATAACCTAGTGAGAGTCACACAAGTCCTCCCATCCTAGATTCCCCTGGGTGTCTAGTTTTCAAAAACGTACAGTTTTGCTAGGGTTCCCTAGGTGTCGGCTGCGCTAGGTTACAAAATCCACAGATAGGCACATTGCAAAAAAGGGTCAGTTGTCACTGGAAAAATGTGATGTGTCCACATTGCGCTTTAGGCCATTTCCTACCACGGGCACAAAGCCTACTCGCACTAGTGCCATTTTTATCTGGAAACTTTGGGGAAATGCTGGGTGTAAGGTTTGTGGATCCACGCAGATTCCAGAACTTTCCATCACAAAAAAGTGATGGAAAATGTGTTATTTTTTGACAAAGTTTGAGGTTTGCAAGGATTTCTGGGTAACCGAACCTGGTGAGAGTCACAGAAGTCCTCGCATCCTGGATTCCCCTAGGTGTCTAGTTTAAAAAAATGGATAGGTTTGTTAGGTTTCCCTATATGCCAGCAGAGCTAGGGTTCGAAATGCACAGCTAGGCACATTGCAAAAAAAGGGTCAATTTTCACTGCAAAATTGTATGTGTAAACGTTACGTTTTGGGCCGTTTTCTGATGCAGGCACTAGGCCTACCCACACAAGTGAGGTACCATTTTTATCGAGAGACTTAGGGGAACACAGAATTGTAGAACAACTGTTATTATCTATTAACTTTCTATGCATTTCTGGCCTCCAAATGTAAGGCAATGTGTAAAAAAGAATTCAATTTGAATAATGTATTCTAATTCACATGATAGTATGGGTACCCACTATTTTGAAGATGCGCAAATAACTTCTGCTTCTAAACTCTATACTGTGTTCCGATTTCGGAAATACATAGGTGTCCTCGATATCTATTCACTCTTTTTATTTTACCAAATGAATTGCTGTATACCGGGTACACAATGAAAATAGATTGCAAGACGCAGCTCAGTTATTAGCTCTGGCTTCCTCGGGTTCTTGGTGAACCTACAAGTCCTACGTATCCTCACAACCAGCAGGGTCCAGCTGATGTAACGGTTAAAAAATCTGTCACACTTAGAAGAAGTTACAAGTCACAAAGTTGGCACAATTGGCTATTTTTGTTCAACTAATTTTCAATATTTCTTATTTAAAACTGTAAGGTCTTTATAAAAAAAAACTTGAAGGATCTACACTAATGACCCCTTGCTGAATTCAGAATTTTGTCTACTTCTCAGATATTTATAGCGTTCTAGAATCCATTATTGATTTCACACACATTTTTACCACTAACTGGAAGGAGGTTGAAAGCACAAAAAGTAGCAAAATAGGCTATATCCTTGTAAAATGCCAAAAATGTGTAGATTTTAGTTTTCTGACAAAAGTCTGCCTGTCCCTGAAAACTTGGAAGATGGCGATTTCAGCACCACAAACCCTTTGTTGATACCATTTGCACGGAAAAAAACAGATGCTTTCTTCTGCAGCACTTTTTCCCCATTCCTTCCCCCCAAAAAAGGGTACCTTTAAAATCCCCATGATGTTGGAGGAAATGGGTGCAATCTTTGCGTGAATACCTTATGTGGACAAAAAGTTACAGGGGCCTAAGCAGGAACTACCCCAAATAGCCAAAAAAAGGTTTATCACATGGGAAGGAAAGGCCTAGCAGTAAAAGGGTTAAGAAGGAGAATGTATGGCGTGAGAATTCAGCCTAGACTCACATTTTGTGGCCATGAATCTGGGAACAAGTTGCGAACGAGAAAAAGGAGGCACAAGCAATAGGACTTAGGCAGGACGATGAGAGGCAAAAGATGGGAGAAGGTGATTGAGACAATTAGCTCTTACTTGCTGATAGAGGCCAAGGAGATAGATGAGGAAACCCTAGTGAGAAAAGGAATTCTAAGGACAAGGAGAGAGGAGGAAGACACCTTGGTAGATATGTTCCATAGAATAAGGTCACCCCATATAATGCAGCAATTGCACCAAGTGCTACAGCACAAGACGCTGAAACTGAAACAAACCCTGTACCTGCTTCAGAGGTTAGTGCCCCCTCATGTTACTCAGAGACTGCTGTTTACCATTTGCTTAGACCCCGACCCATTAGCAATAGGAATTTCACAATCAGTGGTAACCCTTAATATTCCTCTGTTGCGACAGGCGTTAACACGTCCCAGAGTTAGACCCTTCAGAGCATCCCTCAGGACCTCACTGAGATGTCCGGCCCAATAGAGTCACGCCCACCCCAGGGAGAGGCTTTGACAAACCTGGTGTGCAGACAAAATATTGAGTTGGAAATTTTGAACTACAGAAATATTGAGTCCTAAATATTGTGAGTCAGAAATATCTTCAAATATGGGGCTGATGCACAGCTTGAGTTTACAAACTTATTTTATTCACAGTTAGTTCAGTTCAAGGTGCTGCTGATGGGTGACGCTCTCCGTCCGTGGCGTCCTATATCAATATGAAGATGTGTTCCCAAAGGGTCATTGGTTACATCCCCTACAGGCACTCTTGTAGTGGTTCCTATTCAATAAGGACTCCAATTCATTCATTGATTTTCTCCATTTTTATTTGTTATTTTTTTACTTCTTTGCAATTACTTCATTGCTATTTTCTTTCATGTACTCATTTTTGTGTTTAGTTAGACATGAATCCTTTTATACATATTCTCTTTATGAGCTCCAATGCATTTCGGGCATTTAGTGCCCTTCCTCAGGGAGAAAAGGCTGTTGAGAATAAAGCCATAATCACAAACCACAATATTTACATACATATGCAAAACAGTTTGATCAGTTTTGGGGGTTCAAACCATGCGGGTTTTTTTTTTAAATTGTGCCCATGCTCATGAGTGTAGGTAAAACACAATCGCTAATGTACGGTGTTATGCCCGTGATCGTTATCAGTGTATATCGCGGTGTACATAAGTAACATGAAACCACACTTATGTGTAAGCCGAAATGTGCCCGGACTTCGAATGCTGCACGGAAAAAATGTATATGTAAACCAACAAATCGTTCTAACTTAGGGAATAATATAAACCAAAATGCCTGGCTTTCTTACTGACCATAAATGCCACGTTGCAGAGGATCTAGTGAAGGAATACCCTTTAAGGGAAGTACAGGAAGGCAAACATGTGCCTATCCTATGGTCTCGGACAGATCTCTTCCATTTCACAAATTCTCTACCCAGGTTTGGGGAGAATCCTGATAAGTGGTACACACAGATTGATTAGATAGTTACCAATTCAAAGTATTTGTGGTAAGATTTGGACGTGTTGTTTGAAGTGACGGTCCTGAAGGACCTGTGGATGAAATGTAGGAGAGCAGTGAAATGGCCGGCACAGGAACCACCTAGGAAAGCAGGTTAGAATGCTTCCTCACCATTGGCTAAGACCAAATACAATGCAGTCATTTACCACCTAAAGTCTAAGGTCCCCCAAAAGGAGATGAATTAGCCCAAAATCTTCCGAACATCTCATGAATCCAAAGAATCTGTACATGCATACTTTGAAATGCTAATGTAGGTGTACACAGAGCATAATGATCTAAACCACCTGCTTAGGGAGAACATGGTAAAGTTTCTCACCTCCTTCGTGCAAGGCTGCACTCGGAAATTAGCCATCATGTAAGGCATTGTTTGCTGGCAGAGTAAACCCATAAATGAGATCCTGCAATATGCAAAATATTACAGTGATATGCCAGAATCTAAACGTAAGGGGCTGAAAGAAAGGTTCATGATGGTTCAGACTTAGTGGGCACAGAATGGATGTGAGAAAGGACCTGACCTTCCCATCTAAGGACCTGACTTTGACCCCAGTACAGGAATAAACATTCAGGGAGTCTCAATCGCATATAGAGGGAGTGCCCTGGGAATGGGAAAAGGTCATGGAATTGTGCCTGGAAACAGTATAAGTGCTTTAAAAAAAAAAAACGTTACCCCTTGTTACAAGATTGTGTACTGGAAGTGGAAATGTTGCTATAGTCCTGATCGATGCCCAAGCCCCAAACCGGTCAGTACAGGAAGAGCTTCCCCCAGTACTCAGACCCCCATGGCAGACCTCAAAATCCTGAAGTTAGGTGTGCCACAGAATCCCCCTGGACATAAACAGATTAAGGTAGAGAACCTCCAATTCCAACCGAGCTACAGAGTTCCACATAACCTATTCACATCTCAGACTCTCATGATCTTAGAGAAATCCAACAGACCCAATGATGGTGCCTGAGGGGTGGGGGTGGGAGAGAGGAGTGTATACTTGGCATAGTCCTGGAAGTGGATTTTAGTGGTCCATATGTAGATGGAGAGGTCAACGGACATCCAGTATCTTTTTTGATTGACACCGGTGCCACTCGTTCGACTGTTGTGACAGTTGAGGTGCCGAACCCATCCTTTGTGGAAAAGGAGTCTAAGTTTTTGCTATTACAAATCAGCAGCGTACAAATCAGGTCACCGCCCCAGGTCCAGTAAAAATTGGTGACATCACAGAAAAGCACCAGTTTGCCGTGTGCTATTCAATCCCTGTAAACTTACTAGGGAGTGACTTGCTTTGCATAACCTACTGTACACAAGACAGTAGATAAGAGACCCAAGCAGCAGACGCATAATTTAAATTACACGCCCTGGATTCTGTAGAAAAGTTATTTCCAGTCATTACTAAATAAGATTTACCTGTTCATTTTGAGACATACCGTCAGAGATGATGTGTGGGACTTGACCAGGAGAGAGATTGGGTTAATTCATGGCACAAAGCTGTTAATGATAACCCTCTGGCCAAATTAAATATTCCCTCAAACACTCCCTTACAAGCTAACCAAAGAAGCCATTGCAGGATTAATGCCAGTAATCGAGAATATGAACGACACGGTATTCAGAAGGAAGTCATCACGTTTCCATGTAATGCTCAGATTATGGCTTACAAAAAACAAATAAAAAGTAGAGAATAATGCAGGAACCCCGAAAAATTTACCAAGTTGTCATTCCATGCTATCCTGTAGTACCGAACCCTGCTGTGATCCTGTTCCAAATTCCCCCAGAAGCTGAATTGTTCATGGTCATTGACTTTTTCTCGGTTCCCCTTCATGAAGAGGCAGATTCTCTTTGCGTTTCTGTCCTAGGAGATGACTCTTGTGTGGCGTCATGCTCCTCAAGGGTGTATATATACAGAGAGCACGTCCTTTTTTAATCAGATACTTAAAATGAACCTAGAAACTCTTCAGGTACAGTGTAGCTCAACCCCTATTCAGTAGGTTAAGGATTTACTCATTGCATCGATGAACGCATTGAACCAGTCCTTAAAATGAAATGTCCGACCACACAGAGAAGTACGAATGTTTTTGGGCAGTGCCGACAATGGATCCCAAATTTTATTTTGTGTCAAAGCCTCTACTGAGCCTGTGCACACTATTGTCAATAACCCAGTACCAAAAGATGACTAAAGCATGGAATCCTTCCAGGAGCTCAGAAATCTACTGTGCATGGTACACGCTCTTGGAATTACAGGTTGCACCACAGAGTTTGTACTCATTGATACATATATGGAGAACCTTGTACTTGTGTCATAATGAGTGAAATTCTTTGTCTAAAAGGACCTGAATTTCCTCTGTTGGCGGAACCCTCATTTTCCCACTCTAAGGTGGCAAATCTATGCTGCATTTATTATTGAACTTTATTGAGTTCTTTGTGCTTATGATCTGTAGGTTTTGCTGCTAACCATATTGACCATATAATTCATTTAACTACTTAAATAATCCTTTATTTAAAGCCTTAAACTTTGACCTGTGGCTTTCATTCCTACTGAGAATGTTATTATCTTATGCCTATACTGCAGCCTACTGGTATTAGAGACAGTTCCAGTCGTGGAGCACCAAAGTATAAAGGGAGAACACAGCTACCGGTCCGAGCCATTTGCGGGTTCAGGAAGTTTAAGGCGAAACAAATATGTGTGCCGACACAGATACGCTCAAATAACATTTTTCCACAAAATTAGGGTTGTAGGAAAACTTTTTGGCCAGGAATTCTGGGATGTGCCGGTATTATCATCCACCATTACTGCCTGATTTCTAAATTGGCTACTAAATGTACTAGACTATTTGTCAAATCTAGTTCATCTAATATAATCCTTTTGCAACATTGTTGACTTTTACTGTAAAGAAGGCCTCTTTGCTGTTCAGCTATCTGTGCACACCCACCTATTTTTCTACCTATCGCTTATCTCTACTGTTATATATTCAAGGAGTGGTTCAATAGACTGGGACAGCGCAGGCATGATCCGGTCATTGCAGTTTTTGATTTTTTTTGTGGATCATGCAGACAATGGCAGCAAGAACCTACAACAGAGGTTAGTGGGTGTGAAGAATCAGTATGAAGTGTTAGCCATTGCAGGTTTCAAGACTTAGATGTTGGGTCTTATGCAGAATATAAAGTTATTCACTTAGGCCACCACTGTTGAGAAAGCTTAGATTAGAAAATACATTGACCTGTTTCATAGTTTGCAACTGAATCACTAGTCAAATTCATTCTTATTCGGAAGCACTTTGAAGGAAGGAAGGATAGCAGGCTATGGCTTTGGTTAACAGTAGGATGTTAAAAGGATGCAGAGTGTTGAATCAAACTGTTGGATTAGAGGATTTTTTTCCATGCAACTAATAGTCAAAGTCAAGTAGATTTTTTTATTCTTTTTGATTATTTAAAATCATTACTATTCACAATAGAAAAATTATCCTTAAAACATTCAAACAATTTATAATACACATTACATAAAATTATCATCTAGTTGCCATTGTCTATTACTGTGTGCTTATAATCATGAAATTCATTGGGGAGGTTTGATTTATACGACGTTAAGTAAATGAGCGGAATGGTCCTTAAAAACTTTTAAGCTGGCCATCTCAATTAAGTCTTTCATTTTAGCACGTTATTAACATGTTGTCCAGCCTGGTTAAAATAATCTGTCAAGCATTGAGGTTACCGTTTCCGACTTTACTTCTTTCCCAAAGTTCAGCTTGTCGTAGGAGAGATTGTACTTTTCTCATATATTTGACCCCCCTACAAGCCAGCATGGGTGATGATCCCTCCAGCCATCGAATTACGGCGTGCCTACATGTACGAATGTTCAAGTTATTAAAAATGTCCTTTAAAAGCCGTCTCCTTAAATCCATGAGTGCCGGGCACTTGCATAAAAGGTGGGTTAGTGATTCTTTATGGTAACCGCATAGGTAACAATAAAGATCCGTATAAACGCCTTTCCAAGATGGTTGCAAGTCTTTTGAAAGGTGTAGGCCCAGCCGATATTCTATATATCTCTACTTTAGCATCATGCTAAAGTGACTTTCTAAGTATGCCTGGGGTTTTGTCAAGGAGTATGAATTAATCACTGTCCACTCATGTTGGCGTTTGGAAATTGCTGATTTGTCTTCCAAAAAGGACTTCCATTTGGCAGCATTATTTGTTATTTTATCAAAGCCGGCTCTATCTAGAATGGTATCCCATGTCGATTGGATATCTAACTCCCTCAAAGATTTGATCAAATAAGCTCCCCAACCACTTAAAGTGGTTTGATTCAACTGATTTTCAATTTCTTTCCAACACAGGCTATCTAGTGAACCTTGTGCTGACAGGCGTGTTTTATGGTACAGTTTCACAAAACCACTCATGCCCCGAAACTTCTGATTCCACAACCCAAATTCCATTCGAACCTGTGCCGGCGAGGCGGATTTTGGGAGGTTAAAAAACGCTTTGTACACCACCGGCCTCCTTGCCACACCAGGTAACCAGAGCGTATGACAGAGTGGGTAGAGTTTGCGATGCCATCACCTTTAGAAGATGCGTATCATTTGGGCAATCCATTTTTTTATATAGTAACCTGTATGCATAGATCAAGGAATGTGTTTTCGCCCCAACTTTAGACCTAAATATTTATAGGATGCTTCCTATTTTATTGGTGATCCTTTTGCATACCATTTAAAATTGGATTTTTGGGGTCTACTAAACGTACCACCTTAGTCTTTTCCTTGTTCAGTTCCAAGCTTTCATGCTATCGATAAGTAACAAAGTTATTGATAATTCTTTGAAGAACTATGGATGTTTGGCTCAGCACCACAATATCATCGGCATATTGTAAAAAAGGAATTGGACTATTTGCCAGGTTCGGTGGATGACCTTCCTCTACATGCATTTGTTTAACGATATCTGCCATATATAGGTTAAAACAACTAGGTGCCAGGACGCAGCCTTGTTTTAAGCCCTGTTGGGTACTGATTTCGGTAGTGATGCTGCAACCATTACCCAGTCTTGCTCTCGCCCAGGTTTCACTGTACTGGCCTAATATTGCCTCCAGTAGTTTCCTCGGCAGCCCCCATGCTCTTAATTCTTCCCATAGTTGGTTTCGATTCACCCTGTCGAAAGCCGCTTATAGATCTATAAAGCATGCAAACAGTCTGGTCTTTTTTCTGCTTTTTCCATTAGAAGTGCCAAAGTTGTCAGGTTTGTTAATGTTCCTGTCCCTGTCCTGAAACCCGTTTGAAACATGGGAATTATGTTTGTTTCGTCCATCCAATCTTGAAGGTGCATAAGTAAGCATGATCCGTATAATTTCGCCTCTACGACGATCAGCGATATCAGCCTGTAATTTCCAAGCTTAATATGGTCACCCTGCTTGAAAATGGGATGGATGATATTCCCTTTCCAGGATTTAGGCATTTTATTTTGGCTGTAAATCTGATTAAAAAGCGGTGTTAGGTACTCTGCCCAAAAGTCAGGTGAATGTTTGAAAGGAGCATTAGGAAGCCCATTTGGGCCTGCGGCACCCTCTGTTTTAGGCGTTTTATTATTACCTTCAGCTGTTTAATGTTTATCAGGATGTCTGAAACTGGTACTGTATGTTCTGTTATTTCTTTCAACTAATTAGTTTCTGTCAAGGTAACTAGATCGCTACAAGTGTCCCCTTCGGACAAGGTCTCTTTACCATGCAATGGCATACTAATAACTTCATGCAGGTTTTCTTCTTTTTTTCGTAATGTTTTTGCAAACTCCATGTTCTTGGTGCATATTTTGCACTCTTTTTTGATGTGCCTTTTTTGGTCATGCTTCTTGCAATTAAACATATTTTGCACATGCTGAATCCAGTTGTCTTCTCCAATTCCTGCCTTAGTTGGTTGCCCTTTGTCAAGTTATTAATAATGCCCCAAAATGTCCGACCATTTGGGTTTTTGCTGGCCAGTAATAGTTTTGACCAAATACCTTCTTATAATAGTTTTTCCGCTTTTCCCAGCCTCTTCTTACAATTTTTTCGTAGGACCCTTAGTTTCACCTTATCTAATTTCATTCCCTTTTTCGCCGCCATGGCTTGCCTTCGGACTTCACGCCAGATCTTTCTTTTTTCCTCTCGTAGGCTAAGATTAAACCATGGCTCCTTCCCAGTATCCATTCTTCCTTTGCTAGAGTTAGTGACAGGAAAATTGCGGGTTAAAACGTGGCATAGATGTTCCCAAGTCTTTATGAGAAGTTCTTTGTATTGGGTTTTTATTGAGAGCAATTGTTCTTTAAATGTATCCAATATTGGTTTTATATCCTTTCCAACCCATTTCAATTTCCGTAAGTTAAACTTTTCGGTATCTCAAATCAAGGTGTTCATTTTTTGGGTTTTATCAACGCAAATGTTGATTTTTGTGATTAATGGAAAATGGTCACTTTCTATGCGTTGATCGATCTCGAATGCGACTACTTTTGAAACCAGATAGCTTCTAATTATCATAAAGTCTATTGTCGATTGCCTTTTGCCACTTGAAAATGTTACAGCCGCAGGTCTTTCCCTGTTTGCGTTCCCATTCAAAATTGTCAGGCCCAGACTTCCCAGTTCTTGGATTATTTGATTATCCTTTACTAAATTACTATTAAAATCACCGGAGATGATCAAGGAGTAGTTTGTGTGATTTTTGTAGCGCTTGAATCAGGGTCATTAGTGTTATGATTTTTTCCTTCTTCAATTTTTGAACGTAGACGTTGAGTACTAATAAATTGATATTAGGTAAATTTGAGTCGGGTTTCCCTGCGAGTTTTGTGGCTTGCAGCAAGTTTACCCCGATGTCTATTTCTTCCACTTGCCATCCATACTTTTGTGCTATGTATGTTGTTAGACCTCCTCTCGGGTGCCCAAAAGTTAAGAATCTTTCTGCTAAAGTATGAAGCTCTGTATAACCGGGGATTGATACTGGGCTCAGGTTCCAAGTTTCTTGAAGTAATATTAATTCATGTTGTTCAAGAAAGTTCGCTGTTTCGTGGTCTCGGCCCATATTATTAAAGCCATGAACATTCCATGAGCAAATACGGATTTTATACAAGTTTTCCAGGCTGGGCTCATCCCTAATTCTTTGAATAGTTCCTTTTTTCTGCCAATTGCAACTGGTTATCTGATACTGGGATTTTGTTCCCTCATTTAACCCTACTTGCACTTTAGGAACACTTATTGCTTAAGGCCTTGGGAACCCAGGACCAATCAGCGCTTTTATCCAACCTGGTATCTTGCTCTTCTGAGCCTGCCAATCTCTTCACTCCAGATGCTTTTTGGGGGGTTACATGCGCTATTTAAACATGACTTTTGGTTATTCTCAACTTCATTTTCCATTTTTTGGTTTGTGATGTTTTTTAGAAGGGGAAATGGATATTTTTGCCATTTGTGGCATCTCAGCACAATGCCCCATGCGTCGAAAATTAGGCTCATGGCATATATCCTATCTACAAAGGCTTTTGAGAACCAGGTGGTCAGAGACTCCTCGACGTCGGGGGAGTTTACATTGGTTTTAAACTCTACGGATAGAGGGCCCGATTCACAGAATGAACTTAAGACATTTGGTATTCACAGAATGCACTTAGAACTATCTGGTATTCATAGAATGCACTTACTACTTTCGGGATTCACAGAATGAACTTACTACTTTCGGGATTCACAGAATGAACTTACTACTTTTTGGGATTCACAGAATAGATTTACAACTACTAACTTTACGTCCGCCGCCGGGCCGTAATTTCCACCACCGGGCCGGATTTTACAGCACATTGGCGGTCTTTACTGCATATTAGCGCAAAATACAATTACGGACCGTAAATTACGATTACGGGCCGTAAATTAGGATTACGGGCCGTAAATTACGATTACGGGCCGTAAATTACGATTATGGGCCGTTTGTCATGCTAGCCAAGAGGAAACACCTGGCCAAGGTCCACCCATCCCCCACCATGGATCAGCTGACACACAGCAGCCAATCCCAGCCCTGCAGCATGTATGAATGCAGAGCAGACACAAACAATCCCTTTTCAGGATGTCACTGAACGTGTTAGTAGCACTACCCCTTGCCATGCGGCAAAACTACTTGAGGAGGAGGAGAGCAGAGAGGATCTACAGGCTGAGGATCAACCTATTTGGAATGTCCAGCCAGGATGTAAGGGCCAGGTACCGTTTCCCACCTGAAGTAATCCTGGAAATGGTATGTGAGTGGGAGCAGGAACTTGACTCTGTGACCTGCTGCTCACATACAATACCAGCATACCTCAAGATCCTTTCTGCCCTCCACTTCTTTGCTACTGGGTCCTTCCAAAGGGTCACCAGTGACCATGTGGGCATTTCCCAGGCGAGCCAGTCGCGGTGCCTGCATCAGGTACTGAGCTGCATCACTGAGAGAGCCCCCAACTACATCAAAATGCCATATACACTGGACATGAGACAAAGGGCAGCAAGAGATTTTTATCTCCTTGCACAATTCCCACGTGTGCTGGGTGCAATAGATTGCACCCATGTGGCCCTTCAGCCACCCCGCCACATTGCACACATCTTCTGCAACAGACGCAGATGGTATTCCATCAATGTTCAAGCAGTCTGTGATGCCAGTGGAAGGTTCATCAATGTGCATGCAGCGTTCCCAGGCAGTACACATGACAGCTTCATATTCCGCATGTCACCTCTTGCTGGGCGTATGGCTGCTGGAGAATTTGGTAACATGTGGCTACTGGGTAAGTACCAAGCACTGAAAATGGGTGATATGCGTCAAGGAAATGTCTGAATGCCCCCCAATAGTAACGATTGTACAATAAGAAACATGGCCCAACAAACACTGCATGTATGAACGTATAGATCATGTTCTGTGAAAGTCAAAGAGTGAAATGTTAACAACTGCCCATTCTTCCCTCCTCAGGCGACGCTGGGTATGCACTCTCTCCACATCTCCTCACCCCTTACAGGCGTGCTAACACTGTACCTCAGCGTAGGTACAATAGGGCACACATACGTACTCGAGCCATCATCGAGCGCACTTTTGGTCTGTTGAAGTCGAGATTCAGATGTCTCGACCGTACAGGGGGTGTGCTTCTGTACTCCCCAGTAGTCGTGTGCAAGATCATACTAGCCTGTTGTGTTTTGCACAACATTGCTCTAATGCATGGGTTACACATGCCTCTCGACCCTCGACTAGCTCTGAATGTGGGAGACCGGGCTATTGCACATGACCGACGTCAGGGCATGCAAGTCCGTGATCTGCTTGTTGCCACGTATTTCGCATGAGCAACCTGTAGTGCCACGGACAACATGTGGTTTGCGGTCTGTTGTCAATGATGAAATGTGGACAGACACAACAGTGTCCATAAATCCCACCCTGAGACGACTTTGCAACCTACACTAACTGCATGGAAATCACAGCTGCTGACAGAAGTCAAAAGGTGGATTGTGCCTCAGGTCACGTGCCCATGTCAGCGATCAGCGTAGTGGACATCCCTTAAACAAACTATTCACGCTGATGACAAACAATACATGTCCTGAGAGACATACCTGGACCTCATAAGGATGGGTCACCAAATCACAAAAGGGTGCATACTCAAGCCTATGACCACTAGAGAATTGACTCCCCCCACAAATGATGGGCCCAGAATGTGAGTGATGATGTCATGGTAGAATCATGCACCATGGGTCAGATTTACAATAAGAGTTGCATCTCTGCATATCAGTAGGGATGCCCCAGTAATTGTGCCTCACAGCAGACATCCCTTGTGCCATCATGGCTGTGCCGCATTTACAAAGCTCTGCGCTGTGGGCCAACTATAGACAGAAGCGTGAAGCATATGCTGTCATAAAGGTGAAGCACCACTGGAGTTGGGTCGAAAGCGCAACGCAGCTCCAGCAAGGCAAGCGGCGAGCCGATGCCCAACATGCAGCATCAATTCTCAGGCCTCCTACAAGCAGGTGCAGGGTTGGGACGCAGCATGGCTATGAAAATGACTGAGTGTAATTTTGTACATTTCACACTGCCACTGTTCGGAGGCGTATGTGTGCTGGAAGGCCCCCCCTGAGCAGGAACGCACAACTGCGGTGGAGGGCCTTACAATATGACACATTTCACAGATGCGTCACGTTGAAGATACCCCACAGCATGGAGTTGGCGTAGCACTCCTGCGCCACTAAACTTACGCTACTGTGGCACAATTGGGGCACACAGCGGTTGTATAGCTGCCCCCATATGTATCTGACATATCCACACTTCTCCACACCAATGTTACATAACACTTCATTCAACTCTGATACTGAGTACTCAATATGAACTACATGTCCCATAATGCAAAGTATGAGAATAGGAAAGTGGGATGGATGTTGTCAGTGCATAAATGACATTAAATGAACTGTTCCCCCTTTTGATACATAATCATGAATCACACCTGCATTGTCCTTTCACTTTCCCCTACATCAGAACAACAGGATGGCAGTGGATTTGTTTACTGATTGTGGATGGCCCAGGATGAATAAAAAATGGCTGCAAAATACTTCCTGTGATGTATTTCCTGTCTCCCACTACCTGTATAACATTTCCTGTATGAAATAATGTGTTCCGGGTCATTTTCGGAAGTTACGGCACAAAATCGTAGGTTCCGGCGGCGTATCCTAATGCGCTTGCGCGTAAACGACGCTCCGGAACCGGAAACTACGAACTCGGGCCGTAAATTACGAAAATAAACTAGAACACATCATTGCATACAGGCAAGGTAATACATCGAGTGGGAGACAGGAAATACTTTACAGGAAGTACTTAGCAGCCATTTTGTGGTCATTCAGAGTCATCCTCTTTCACTGATCAGATCCTCAGGCATCCTGCTGCTCTCATCTGACCAATTTCCCCATAATGGCAGAGGAATATGAGGAGAGAGCCCCCCCTTTCTCAGACAGGGAATTGGACATCTTGGTGGAGGGGGTGCTGGAGAAATTCCCTCAGCTATATGGGGACCCTAAGCACCAGCTGAGCACTGCAGCCCGGGGCAGGCTATGGGCCAACATCGTCGAGCGCTGCAGTGCAGTGGGAGTGTCCACCAGGAGGGCTAGGGCGTGCCGCAAGCGCTGGGAGGACCTGAAGCGGTGGGCCCGTCACAAGGCTATGGAGCTGGTTGGCCTGTCCTCCCAGCAGCATGTGCATCGTCCTCGCCTCTCACCACTGTACAGGAGGGTCCTGCGAGCAGCGTGGCCAACCCTCCATGCTCAGCTGGAGGAGCACGAGCAGCATAGACCTAGTAAGTGCATCATATGCAATATGAGTCTGGGAGTATGATGTGAGTGAAACAGTGCTGTACCATTGTGCGTCCCATGCCTCCATTAGCCAATTCCATGTGCAAGCAGCAGTCACCAAGTTTTTATAGGCACTCTGTGGCATATGGACTATACAGGCCAGAGTGCACTCTGGGAGTTGTAATGTTCTCATGACAACTGGGTAAATGAGCCACGCTCATGCATCCATATTGAATTCTGCTCTGCCAGCACCTCTACAATTGTACCAAGTCTATCATAACGGATGTGTGCATTGGATGAGCGATGGTACAGAGACTGTCCAGTCTGCACATGGCAGGCCATAGGGGATTGGATGTTGTGATTAGTATTGCACCTGTAGCGTTGTGTTCTAATTGAGACAGATCATCATGTGCCTTGGAGTCAAGACAGATATTGAGATCCTTGCATCACTCACAGGTTTTCATAGGTCTGCAAGGTGTCCACTGACAGACGTCTCACCCTCAGTGGCCTGTATGACATTTTACATGCACAAGTAGCTGACACAACCGCCCACCACTGTTCAGCGGTGTACTGCACTACCTTGTTAGTCAAGTAAGCCACTATGTGGCACAGGATTGTCCGAAGATGTGTGGGGACATCAAAAGGCTAGACACACAATGTAGCTAGAGGAGTACTCCAGACTCCACGTGGATGTGTGACCCACATTTGTCTTGTCCCATACAATGCTACAAAGCAGATGGCACTTGTCCAGACGTTAAATAGCTGCAAATCAATATCAATGGCCAATATCTATTATATCTGGACTCTTCATGTTCTCCTCTGGTGGACTTGTAGTTGAACTGGTACATGCAGCAGTGACACGACACACAGATCACAACAATGCCAAGGTTGAGGTTTGGATAATGCAGTTGCGCAAGCCACAATAATACACATGAGATGTCCATGTCAAACTCAAATCAGTATATGACAGTGTGCATACATGTAATGTAAGTGCATGGACAGAATGGGGGTTGGGAGCACACTGCCTCACAGTCCCAGCACGGTTTGTCCCTTTGCATCCTGGTAAATGCAGTACACATTCCAAACTTAAGTTGGAATAATCTGGAGTGATACACCAAATTTGCTGCTGACTTTGCTGTATATCCCTAGACACGTGTTCCTGGAATGAACGCTACATCATCTTGGTTTGCGGTGTGCCTGTGAGTGTTACTGTGACCTGAGAATAACTTGGCAGCATTCCCAGCAAACACAGATGATTCAGGAGTTAGTTAGTACTGTACACAGCATATACCCGGATGCAAAGGGGCAAACTGTGCTGGGACTGTGAGGCAGTGTGCTCCCAACCACCATTTAGTCCATAAGGACTGAGGGGCAGATCAACAAGGCACTTGCGCCTCTTTGCACCGCCATTCGGTCACTTTAGTGACGCAGCGGCGGAGCACACAAAGCGCCATGCTGCTGGATTATTACAACGTGACGCATACGGTGCAGGATCGCATCCTAAAAGTGGCTGAGTGAAACTACAAGATTCCACTCAGTCACTATTAGGGCCAAGCGAAGTCAAATCTACCCACCTGCTTGAAGCAGGTGTTAGGATTGCCGCAGCATGTTAGCGATCGTGCACCCCCGAGCCTTGCTGGAGGCGGGTTCGCATTTGCCACGCCACTCCAGCAAAGCCCGGCTCTTCCACCGGGGATGCATCACACATCTGCCCACCCAAGCACCACGGTGTGCCGCTTTGTACATGTGGTCCATCAGGGGTGACGCACGGGTGGGCTGATGCGTTGCGAACTCATCAGACACACCTCTGCTGATTAGCGGAGATGCGCCAGAAGATGTAAATCGCCCCCTGATAACTGTACAGTGTGATCAGAGATAAACAAATTTGGACCTTGGCTATTCTATGTATGTGTAGCGTCATGCATGGAACAACCACCACATCAAGATTTTTCTTACACTTCTGCAGGCATGGTTGATGAGACAGGAGATCCGCAGGAACAAGTCCGGAGAAGTAGACCATAAGTTCGGCGACGGCTAAACCCTCTTTCCACCAGCGATGAAGGAGAGGAGGAGGAGGAGGGCCCATCAACATCTGCAGGCCAGAGGGTTTCACCCACCCAGGATGAAGACGAACACGATACTGGTACTATGTCCCAGGTGGAGGCTGTGGACATTGAAGGGGGGGTGAAGGACCGGACACCTCGGACCATGATGTGGGGGATAGCCCCTCACCCACACGTACATCACCAGTGGGTCACAAAGAGGTGTCCCCGGGGAAGGCCAACGTTCCATCTGGGCCTGCCATCTGCCCCACCGTACCTCTAGAGTCCCCCATGCCATCGGGGGCTCATGCTCAATCCCCTGATACCTGTCTCCCTCCTCTTAGCCGCCAAGCCAAACCCATCCGATCCGGACCTGAGGCACCACGTCCCTTCTGTGTCCCCCCCCCCCCCAGTGTCGGTGCTGTTCCTCCTGTGGCTGTGCCAGGAGACTTGAGTTGGATGGTCGAGGGTCAACCGGACATGTCCGCTCGCATCTTGCTACAGGTGTGTCTGGAGATACCCTCGATGCAAGCGCACCTAGTCCGATCTATGGACAACATCGGCACCCAACTCCAGTCCCTGAACACAGCCATTACGTCTTTCATTTCCCAAGTGCCTTCCCATACCACCGTCAATGTGTCCCCCTGTCCGTTGGCCCACACTGGTTCCCCCCCATACTCCTCGTGTGTCACGTTCCCGTGTGGTGCCTGTTCCTGCATCAGCCAGACGTGTGGATGTGTCCGACCCTGAGGAGATAGACATTGTGCTCCTGGATGATGACCAGAGAGACACTTGACTGTTGGACTGAGACATTGTTTTGGACGAAGATTTCTTTCTCCCCTTGTGAATAGACTGGTTCCCATGACGCTACCTGATGTATTATATTTGTTTTGCCCCACCCAAATCCAAGTTCCCTTCTCCTTCTGCATTAAGATCATCATTTGTTTTCCTTTCTCCCTTCCAAACGGACGGTTTGTTTGTGTTCCCACATAAATGACTTTGCAGAATTATACTTTGTCTGACTAGTTTGACTTCATTTTGAATGTCTATTGCCAAATATAGACACATATTTAGTAAGTCATATGCTATGCAACTACAACGTGTTGCCATGATGTGTTACACTTGTACCTGTCTCACACACACACACACATGCCTATATCGTCAGAAGAGACATAGTACACAACAGAATATTACTGTAGTAGATATTTATTGTCAAAATACTCCTAAGTAGCCCAAAACAAATAAGCCATTTCAATGGCGGTCATGTTTGCGTTTCCGCAATTGTGGGGGGGAGGAACGCGGTGAGGGGTGAGGTCGTCGTCTTCGTGTCTGTGGGTGTTGTCCAGGCTGATCAAGAGGTGCAGGTGCTGATGGTGTCTGCACATTAGGTGTCTGTGGCTGGACAAGGGCTGGTTGATCAGGTGGTTGAAGTGACTGTGCAGATGTTGGTGGTGTTTGGGCAGGTAGTGGGGGTGGTGGGAGTGACTGTGCAGAGGTTGGTGGTGGTTGGGCAGGTAGTGGGGGTGGTGGGAGTGACTGCGCAGAGGTTGGTGTTGGTTGGGCAGGTAGTGGGGGTGGTGGGAGTGACTGTGCAGAGTTTGGTGGTGGTTGGGCAGGTAGTGGGAGTGGTGGGAGTGACTGTTCAGGGTGCGGGTGTGTTTGTGTACCTTGGCTGTGGTGCTGTGCAGTTTGTGTTACAGGTGTGGGGATGTGCTGTCCTACAGGCCGACATGATTGTTCCCCTCCCTGCGTTGGCCGTGAAGGTAGACTTTGGACCACTCTCACCATGCCCTCCATCATCTTCATGGCCAAGGCATGGTGTCTTGCACTCTCTTCCCTTTGGATGGATATCAGGTCTCTCATATTTCTAGACATTTCCTGCCAAGTGCTATCCATCCTGTCCAAAGCTTGGCCCACCCTGTTCACCACCTGAGGGAATTGGGCCATGTCCTGCAGGGACCCAGAAATGTCGGACAGGGTAGCCCCTATGGCCCGAATGTCCTGCCTCACCTCTGCCTGCTGTCGGAAGAAGTCCTGCTCCCACTGGCCACCATCGTCATGTGCAGGCCCCCTCTGCTGGTGTCTGCCAAGGATGAGATGAGCAGGTCCAAAAACAGGGGGGCTGGCAGGTAGAAGTCTGTGGGCAGGAGAAGGGTTCCCAGGGGATACCTGGTCCACAACAGGGCTGGTACTTCCCACAGATGGTGGAGAGAATGGCAGGGGAATCCCTGCGTAGGGAAGAGTGGGTAGGGGAACCACCATGTCGGTCCCGGACGGGAGGGCTGTGAGTGATGTCTGTGAGTGGATGTGTGGTAGCCATGGCTGTGTTGATATTTGCCGTGGTATTGATGGTTTGAGAGGAGGCAGACGGGCGTTGCTTGTCAGAAGATGTGAGGCGGGGACGTCAGTATTGTCATCCCCGGAGTCAAACGAATTGTACTCATCATCCTCCTCAAAGGCAACGTCCTCTTGCTCTTGATCCTCCTCCTCTCAGGCATGAGTTGCAGCCGACATTGCTGCCTGGAGATCAGGAGATTCTCCCCTCGGATTTCCCGTCGGCCAGCACTGGTTGCCGGTCTGTCAGCCTCTCCCACAGCATCATCTGAAACATAGAGGTTGCAACTGTATTGGTGATTGACCAGGTATTACATGTGCAGCAACACCAGGGTTGTATTTACTGCACCTTGCATCAGCAGATGAGGATCATGTGATCTGGTTTGGTTACCACCACAAATGGCCGCTCACACCATAGCCCTGAGGTGTTACACGGAGATCTACATGATACTAGCAAACTCTCCAGTTCCAGCCACAACTCTCTGTCCCTTTGCGTTCCCTCCTAGTCTATCCTGCTGCACCTCTCTCACCATAGTTGTTGTAGACATAGCTGTAGAGGGTAGAAACAAAATTCTCAACAATCTTCCTCACCAAATGACAGACAAGCATATGTGTCACTCCTGGTCTGTATTTCACTTTGTAATCAACAACTGTTGATTCCATGTAGAAGGGGATCTTGATCTATGTAATGGCTTTGTAATCTAAGCTGTTGACACTCCTCATGCCCGATTTACCTGAGGTACAGGTGCGTGACAGTTTCACAGCTGCAGCCAGGACGTCATGCATCCCCCAGGATGGTGTCCACTGCAGTGGTCTCATCCTGTCAGCACCTTTGATGAGAAATACATGTCCATATTTTCGTACAACAGATTGTAGCTATGAGAACAAATGGCATTCTCATTAGCCATTTGTGGATAATCAAGGACGCTGTGCAGCATGCGTAGCTCATTGACTTAACATGTGGGCACCTGCTCACAAGCAGCATTTGCAAGCTTACAGCCATGCGGCACTGACATCAATAAGATGACACATCAACTGATGGACTTGTATGAGAAGGTTACTGATTTCACCCTTACCATGGTGACTGACTATTTTCATGGGTGTAATGTTGTCTGTTGACAAGTCAGAATGGAGTTCAGTTGTGAGATGTGCAATTGTCAGGGGCCTGATGTTGCCCAAATGTGCTTCCCTACCCATGAGGTCACACAGCTCATTATTGAATGAGAGAACACAGATTACTAATGTCCATCCTTTGAGTGTTCTCTGTTCCCATGCTCCATTTCCAACATCATGGTACTACTTACATGACAACAGATAGTGTCTTGTGTGTGCAGCAGACATCCAAACCTCATATTTCATACACTCACCTATACATGTGGATATGGTAGAAGGGAGGCAAGCAGAAGACAACATTTGGATTAGATCACACATTGCAGATGAGGTGAGAAGCTTTGAATCTTCGCACCTGCACTGGATTATCCTGTTGCTCTTCAGCAAAATAATGTTGCATGTGTAACTGCATGAAGAATCACCTTAGCAGCCCCTACATCCATCTCACAGGTACACAACTGGCACCAGTGTGTGCCTCAGCCATGCCAATTTCATATTGATTTGACCATGTTAATTTTGCTAGGGATTTAGCATATCATTGACTTGCAAGCCTTTTGTGTTGTGGAAGTTTCTTATGACACATTGTTCTATTGCATGTCCATTGTGCACACACTTGGCATACATTTTGTGTCAGCATCTCATTTGCCACCAGGGTCTGATCGGCCATGTGTTCAAATGCCCCATTTGAGCATATTGTGATGCAGGATAACAGTGTTGTACAACACATATGGTGGAGGTGAAAGGCACAATTAATAAGCATTCAGCAAGCTTGACTTACCGTGACCCAGCACCGGAGCAGTCTATGGTCCCTGGACAGATGTGAAGTCCAACCTAGTAGCAGAAGTCAGTGGTCGTCTGGGGTTATGGGAGGACGGCATTGTACCTACAATGATAAGTTTGTTTGGCAACTTTATATTCCTGCGACCTCCCTTACGCTGTAAGAGGCGGCCGCTCACTCGCGCTCTGCCGAGTTCCCTCAGCGCCATCCTCACATCCCTGACTGATTACTGCTGGCTAGTATCGTAGCGCTTCTAGCACTTACAGCACTGCTATCCATTCATTACCTGCAACGCAGCGCTTATGCTCCTTGTAACCGCCCGCATTGAAGTAGTATAATTTGCATATCTCAGCTCGCACTGCGCTCGCTTTGTTAAGCTGGTACCGTTTTTACTGCTGCTGGTTCATCTGTGCCTTCTCCCCTTTGCTTAATACTTTTGTGGCCCCAAGCTCGCCCAGATCGTATTTTCTTCCCCTGCCATTTTGTTTGTTTGTGCTTTGGAACAAGCCCCTCCTCTCCGCCCCGCACCCGCCTCCCCAGCTGCTCCTCCCTTCCAAGATTGACCACCACTGCCCCGTAGATCAAAGCGCTGTGACCTCCCTTACGCTGTAAGAGGCGGCCGCTCACTCGCGCTCTGCCGAGTTCCCTCAGCGCCATCCTCACATCCCTGACTGATTACTGCTGGCTGGTATCGTAGCGCTTCTAGCACTTACAGCACTGCTATCCATTCATTACCTGCAACGCAGCGCTTATGCTCCTTGTAACCGCCCGCATTGAAGTAGTATAATTTGCATATCTCAGCTCGCACTGCGCTCGCTTTGTTAAGCTGGTACCGTTTTTACTGCTGCTGGTTCATCTGTGCCTTCTCCCCTTTGCTTAATACTTTTGTGGCCCCAAGCTCGCCCAGATCGTATTTTCTTCCCCTGCCATTTTGTTTGTTTGTGCTTTGGAACAAGCCCCTCCTCTCCGCCCCGCACCCGCCTCCCCAGCTGCTCCTCCCTTCCTCCGCCCCCCTCCACTCTCCATTTATGTCTGATGTCCCCACGCGCTACGTCCACGCCGAAGGTGCGCCAAAGGTAAGCCCGTCTACGCCCGTCCGCGCCTGGACCGCACCCAGCGCCAGCCCCCCTGCCCCTCGCGCTCCCCAGCCCTCCTGCATTACCTACGATGCCGCCACCCTCCTAGCCCTTGACCCCGGTCGCGCCCCCAAATGCGTCCAAGCCACCCCTGGACAAACCCATGGACCTTTCTCCTGCTTCTCCTGCAAATTCAGCGGCACCGACAACATCTCCGCTACAACCACACCACAGATTCCCGACCCCAACCACCTACAATGCATCCTTCTCAACACCCGATCGGTCCACAGGCACGCCATTGACCTATGGAATCTACTAGACACCATTTCTCCGGACATCGCCTTCCTTACGGAAACATGGATGAACGCTTCCTCCGCACCAGATATCACCATTGCCATCCCTGAAGACTATAAGATCACTCGCAAAGACCGTACCAGCCACACAGGAGGAGGAATCGCTATCGTCCATAAGAAATCAATCCGCATCTCAACCAGCTCTAACGCCAACCTCGCTAACTCCGAACACCTTCACTTCCAGATCCACATCGACCCCAAAACCACACTCAGAGGCACCCTCCTCTACAGACCACCAGGACCCCGCGCAAAATTCAGTGAAGACATCACGGACTTCATCACCCCACACGCGCTCCCCTCCAAAGACTACATCCTTCTGGGAGACCTCAACTTTCACCTTGAAAAGATCAACGACCGCAACACCGCCACCCTCGTGGACAACCTCGCCAACCTCGGACTTAAACAACTAGTCACTTCCCCCACCCACATCGCAGGTCACACACTCGACCCCATCTTCACATCCAGCAATCATGTCTCCTTCAGCCACACCTCGGACCTCCTCTGGACTGACCACAGCTGCGTTCACTTCACCTACAACAAACCAAAACCCAGCATCCACCTCCAACCTACCCTGCAAAGAAACTGGAACAAAATCACCACGGACCAAATCTCCGCATCGCTCCTTCGAAACACCCCAGCCATCTCTTCTAACGCTAACGAAGCCGCCGCCAACCTCACCCTATGGTTATCCAACACCGCCGACACCTTAGCACCACTGAAAAAACGTCAAAGCAAACCTGGCAGCAAGAAGGCCTCATGGTTCAACGATGATCTCAAGAAGTCCAAGAAACTCTGCCGCTCCCTTGAAAAGGCCTGGAAAAAAGACCCAACCACTAGCACCAAGGACGCCTTCAAAAACGCCACCCGCACTCACCACCAACTAATCCGAAAAGCCAAGAAAACAGCATTCAAGGATCGACTTGACAACAACGCCCACAACAGCAAGGAACTTTTCAACATCGTCAAGGAATTTTCCAATCCCTCGGCCAACTCCAACGACATCACCCCCTCTCAAACCCTCTGCGACTCCCTAGCCTCATTCTTCCACAACAAGATTGCAGACATCCACAACAGCTTTGACAACCAACCCGGAAACCAACCCACCCTACCATTTACTGAACATCTTCCCCCCGTGAACACCCTTAACGACTGGAACCCAATCTCCACTGAGGACACCATCCGCCTGATGAATTCCATCCACTCAGGATCCCCCACAGACCCATGTCCTCACCACATCTTCAACAAAGCAGACACCGTCATAGCACCGCACCTCCGAGACGTCATCAACTGCTCCTTCAACTCCGCCACCTTCCCGGAAGACTGGAAACACGCTGAACTCACCGCCCTTCTGAAAAAACCCACAGCGGACCCCACCGAACTCAAAAATTACCGCCCCATCTCGCTTCTTCCATTCCCGGCCAAAGTCATTGAGAAAGCTGTCAACAACCAGCTCGCCGCCTTCCTCGAAGCCAACAAATCCCTCGACCCCTCACAATCTGGCTTCCGAGCAAAACACAGCACTGAGACCGCCCTCATCGCAGCAACAGACGACATCCGAACTCTACTGGACAATGGAGACACAGTCGCCCTCATCCTCCTTGACCTCTCTGCAGCATTCGACACAGTCTGCCACAGCACCCTTCTACAACGCCTCAATAACATCGGAATCCAAGGAAAAGCACTTGAATGGATCACCTCGTTCCTCACCGGAAGAACCCAGAGAGTCCGCCTTCCACCATTCAAGTCCGAGGCCTCTGAAGTCATATGCGGCGTACCACAAGGATCCTCACTCAGTCCCACCCTCTTCAACGTATACATGAGCCCCCTCGCGGCCATCGCACGCCAACACAACCTCAACATCATCTCTTACGCGGATGACACTCAACTGATCCTTTCTCTCACCAATGATCCCAGCACCGCCAAAACTAACCTACACGAAGGAATGAAAGAAGTTGCCGAATGGATGAAACAAAGCCGTCTGAAACTGAACTCAGACAAAACAGAAGTCCTCATCTTAGGTACATCCCCCTCTGCATGGGACGACTCCTGGTGGCCGGAAGCCCTCGGAAAAGCACCCATCCCAACAGACCACGCACGGAATCTAGGCGTCATCCTGGATTCTTCACTCTCAATGAACAGACAAGTCAGCGCCGTATCCTCTTCCTGCTTCAACATTCTTCGCATGCTCAGAAAAACATTTCGCTGGATCCCCCCCGAAACAAGGAAAACAGTCACCCACGCTCTGGTCACGAGCCGACTGGACTACGGAAACACCCTCTACGCAGGTACTACCGCAAAACTCCAGAAGAAACTCCAACGAATCCAAAACGCCTCAGCCAGGCTCATATTAGACATCCCACGCAACGAACACATCTCTGGTCACCTTAAAGACCTCCACTGGCTACCCGTCAATAAGAGGATCACTTTCCGACTGCTTACCCACGCACACAAATCACTCTACGACATCGGACCAGAATGCCTCAACTCACGACTGTCCTTTTACACCCCCTCCCGCCAACTACGTTCCTCCAGCCAAGCCCTCGCCACTGTACCTCGCATCAACAAGACCACCATGGGAGGCAGATCCTTTTCATACCTGGCTGCTAAAACATGGAACTCACTCCCCGCTTACCTTCGCCTTACCCAGAACCACCTAGCATTCAGAAAGCAACTTAAAACGTGGATATTTGACAAGTAATCCTCCTCCCCTTCCTAAGCGCCTTGAAACCCTCTGGGTATCTGGGTATGTAGTGCGCTATATAAATTCTATGACTTGACTTGACTTGACCTGCTGCCACATGTGATGCATTGGATTCCTGGCACAGGACGGGCACAAGCAATCATGGTCACCACCGTTGCAGTAGTGTGTCATACATTATGTAATGAGTGATCCCACATATAACTTAGATTGGGCCCACTACCTTGATGCTACCTATATCACAATGACATGCCTACGAATCCAGAGGTAAAGTCCACTATCGTGTTTTGTTGATGTCCGAAAATTATCCATCCAATGTACGCAGTACATGATCAGCTGTGTGGACTGTGCTGAACAAAGTATGTATGAAAGATTAGAAGTTGGACAGTGTTTGCATTGTCAATACTACAGAGACTGGTATCTCCCAGTTTGGTCTTCATTTCCGTATCGGTGCAAATGCTACTTCTTGTCTTTCGCTGTTCACAAATGTCATATGTTAAAGGTGAATGTCCATTGACATCTCCAATTGTCATGCAGCAAATGTAGCATAAATGGTTGTCTTACATAGCTGGGCACTATTTGTCCCTCTGTTGTCTTCTGACGATGTATGCATTTTGACCATCTCCTGTCCACTTTGACTTACCAGTTAGTGTGGTTGACATGCCTTCATCGGTACGTTGCCGATTCCTACTATGCGATGCGGTGACCTCTGCTACTGAAGTTGTCGGTGCTCTGGCTGGATGTGTCAATGGGTGAGAAGAGAGAAAAGTAGACAAATGGGAAATGTGCTTGTGTAACGTTTCGGGGATTTGCCCATATATTCTGTGTGATAACAGTATTGCTTGGAACTGCCGCAGACGGGGCAGGTAGGAGCAGTGGTGTGTTGGGGATGTAATGGCGTGGCAGATTGGAAATTGGACAACAGGATAGGTGTTGGACATGTTCACATCAGAGGATACTCTCACCATCTGCTTTGTGATTTAGGCCGGCACAGGGTGATGTACTTTTTGGAGACTTTTGTGGCAGGTTTGCAAGCCCCTGGGAAAAATAGATTTACACTGTTGTTGCAGCACTTCTGTGACACAACAGTGGTGTACAACAGACAACACATTTAGGATTATTCGCACCGTGACGCTACTATGGTGAATTGTCATGTTGTGAGGCCCTGCGCAACGTCAGCTTGGAGGTAGGCAGGGTGTGCATTCCTTTGGAATATGCCGCGTCCAAGTGAGTCAGTGTAATCTACATCAGTGGTTCTCAAACTTTTGACTCCTGAGGACCCCCATTGAGTTACCACTGGAAGCCGGGGACCCCCATGCAATTTGTATGAGTTAAATTTCAATCATTTTAACAGTAATTTGAGAAAAATACACATGTGTGCACACAAAACAAATACTCAAAGTACTAAGAATTTTGGGGCAAGATGTGCGACCATTTAATTTAGCGCCTCGCAATTTGCTACACATTTCGAGTGGCAAATTGCGAGTCGCTAAATGAAATGTACAACAGTGTGTTTGACACTGTCTGGGATTGCCAATGGGGTCGCAAATTGCGAGGTTCATTAATATTATTGAGCCTCTCGCAATTTGCAAGCCCATTGGGAGTGCCAGCCCTCCCAGGTATGGTGGCCTGCTGGGCTCTGCAGGCCACCATGTCGGGGACAGCTTTTCAATAAAGCAGTTTTGAAAAGAAAATGCTGCCTGTTTACAATGCATTTAATAAAATCAATCAAGTAAATGAAAAGTTGTCTTTACATTTTCTAAGGGCAGGCAGAGGTCCCTGGGACCACTGCCTGCCCTTAAAATATAATTTTGCATGCATTTGCTAAGGGGAAGGGGTCCCCTGGAGACCCCTTCCCATTTGCAAATGCATTACCATCTACTTGAAGTAGGTGGTAATTGTGAATGTTTTGCGACCACAAACATTTGTACATGGTTTTGAGACTCGCTATTTGGAAGGGAATGCCGCTTCCAAATAGCAAGTTGCAAAACCTATTTAGAGAGTTGCAAACAAATTGCAACTCGCGAAATCGGCTATGTACAGGGCCCAATAGGTTTTTGCATGCGCAAACGGGTTAGCGAACCCGTTCGTGCATATTAAAACGGATCGTACATCTGGCCCTTAGTGTTTTATATTGAAGTAATAGGCCCTCTGTCAAATGTATTTCATTTGTTTTATAGCATCTTTCATACCAATGTAGAATGTCAGAGCACTTTACATCACACACATATAGAGACATAGAATCGTACATTTGCAAATGCATTACCATCTACTTGAAGTAGGTGGTAATTGTGACTGTTTTGCGACCACAAACATTTGTACATGGTTGTGAGACTCGCTATTTGGAAGGGAATGCCGCTTCCAAATAGCAAGTGCATTTAGCGCCGAGACACCCAAGGGTAATTGTTCGCGCTCTATAAGTGTCAGAAAATAAATAAATACATGTAAATCAGTGTGTATATGAAATGTTTAAAGAGTGCTTTGTCTGGAAAAGCACAAACTCAGGATTCAGAACATGACACAGTGGCTAGCATTGCCTTTAGCATACAAAATGTTTTTCCACCCAAAAATGTATTTTTAGCAGCATCAGGATAATTAATAACTGAGAGATATTTAAGTTACAAACTGGTACCATGCAGTGTGCAAGAAGCTCTTTGATGACAGTTTATAGGTCCCTCTGCTAGATTACGATTGTCACTCATGAAGTGCACAGTAACAAAAGAATCTCTGTGACAAAAGCAGTAACCACAAACCTAGGTACATACAATACTGCTTTTTAAGATGCATTTTAAACGTTCTTTGCAGTAGGCACATTTATACTCTGTGCTACATTAGTTAAATTACAGCTGCCACTGAACAACATTCTCCTCATGCTCCAGCAGGTACATGGATCACTGGCATTCTCTTGACACTTTTATTGTTGCTTGAAAGCTGCTAATTATACAAGAACGTTTCTGTGCTTTTAAAAATGTTGCCTACGGACCCCATGGAAATGTGTTACGGACCCCTGGGGGTCCGCGAAGCACAGTTTGGGAATCACTGATCTACAGGATTTCACAGTATCACTTATCAGAGGCTGCGGCAACGCAACCATCCGCCTGCTTGAGGCAGACGTCAGGAGTGGCACAGCACGTTAGGTATGGGCAGTGCATGGATATTGTTGGAGTTGCAAAGCTCTTGCGACACAACTTCAGCAAAGCCCCCCCTAGACACCATCAAATTCAACACACATCTGTCTATCCCTGCACCACAGTGCACCACCATATGTACACAACACATCAGTGTTTGCGCAAGAGTTGAATTGGTCACATGTCACATTGGTACTGGCGCTTCCCTGCTAATGTTTGTCTTTAGCTTATTTATTTATTTAACTTAATTTTAAATTTCCATTTGTCATTGCACATTTTCTGTCAATATGTACAGTTATTGAATTAGCTGGGTTGTGTATGTATGGCATAAGTACTGTGCACATGTTTTTAATTAGGTGGGAGGGGTATTAGCCTTTTCTGATGCAAAGCATTCTGGGACTTGTGGTGCTACATAGTGGGTGACACATGAGTCTCTGACTAACCATATAGTTATATGCACTTAGGACAATTTCCATGATCACTATAACAGTGTAACACAGACAATCTCTTAATGCACATTTTCTTTTCATTCCACTTACCTGGTACCACGTGGCGGACGTCACTGACAGGCAGCCCATGGACCAAGTGGGGGTGTATTGTTGTCAGGATATCCTCCTCCAGTCGGGTGAGCTGAATGCGGGGTACAGGGCAAGCAGCAGGGAGGATTCTGCGCAGTTCTATCCTTGAGAATTTTTCCTTGACCCTCTGCTTTTCGTCCTGCCACTTTTTTTAATGTCCTGTATAGTTCGCCTCTCCACACCCAGGGCTGAGACAGCAGTGGCTATCTGCTGCCATAGTTCTTGCTTCTGTGCCCCACTGGTGCAATATGGTGGTAGCCCATGTAGGCGATTGTGGTGCCTTACTATGTGTTCCACTAGCATGGTGATCTCCTCTGGTGAGAATTTTTTTTTCCTTCTGATCTCCATGTTCTCTGGCACTGGAAGCGTTGTAGTAACAGTCTCTCTGTGTCCAAACCTGTTCCTTCACTGTGTGCTGCTTTTATGTGTTTTGTGGTACTGGTCAATTAGTGTTAGTTAGCTTCAGCTGGAGCCTGGTGGGGGATGGTAGGCAGTGGCAGCGGCAGCATACACCATGGCAAAATGGAGCTGTTGGCTGGGATTGGCTGCTGTGTGTCAGCTGATCCATATTGGGGGATGGGTGGACCTTGGCCAGGTGTTTCCTCTAGGCTAGCATGACAACCGGCCCATAATCGTAATTTACGGCCCGTAATCGTAATTTACTGCCCGTAATCGTATTTTGCGCTGATATGCGGTAAAGTCCGCCAATGTGCCGTAAAATCCAGCCCGGTGGCGGAAATTACGGCCCGGCGGCGGACGTAAAGTTAGTAGTTGTAAGTCTATTCTGTGAATCCCAAAAAGTAGTAAGTTCATTCTGTGAATCCCGAAAGTAGTAAGTTCATTCTGTGAATCCCGAAAGTAGTAAGTGCATTCTGCGAATACCAAATGTCTTAAGTTCATTCTGTGAATCGGGCCTAGAAGGTCTTGTGATGATATTCCTTCTAATTCTGGAATTTCTTTAAAGAGCCGCATCAAATTCCCTCGGTTCAAGATATCTTGTCCGCCATTTGTACGATATTCTGGTACAAATGTCAGTTTTTCGGGGGTTTCTCCTTGTATTGGAGTAATTAGATTGCCTTCTTTTTCTTTTTGCCCTCAATTATTTTTTGCTATTCCTCCATTTGCATCAATCGCTCTGCTCCGTTGTCCAAGGGAGAAATTGCTCCTTACTGTGTCCAAATTGTTCCCTTCTATTTTGAATTCTTCAAGTTTGTCACTCTTTGCATGCTTTGATAATTGGATAGGCTCCAAGTGATGTTCTTTTTGTGGCAACTTACATGTCCTCCCTTTTTCATTTATCCTTATTTTTATTGGGATCCTTGCGCTAAGCTCTATGTTGTGTGTTTTTTCATTTAATTTTTTATGTGAGGCGGTTTTACCTCCTTCATAACTTTCAGTAGTTTGTCTTTCCTCATACCTGGGAGAGGTTTGGGCCTTATTGTCTCGCTTTGCGACTGTATCCTCAGGTGTTAGCTTTTCGTGCTCCCAGTGTCTTGTTCCTACCCATTCTTCGATTTCTGTTTGGCGCGGTTGCTTTGAATCCCCTTTTACAAGGATTGGTTCTTTACATGGTTGCCGTTCAGTTTTATTTTCATGTAAGTCTTGGCTCTTTCTCTCTTGTTTGTTCTCTTGCTTTGTACAGATTGGAGAGTTCAAGGATTCGTGCTGCGAATTACATTTGTTAACCACTCCTGATTGATTTGGTTGCTCTATAACCATAATTGAGAAATTCGATGGGTTTTTATTCAACGAGTAATTCTCTTTCTTTGTCATTGTTTGATTAATGAAAATAGGATAAATATGTTCGTTTACAGGTGGTTTCTCATTACGCTGCACCCTACCCTTTCTGGCCAGTCTTTGTCTTTTTGTTAGCTTAACATTCTTTAAAGTATCGCTCGTACTTTGTGTGGCATCAATTTGGTAGACTCTCTGATCTAAACATTCCTCATTTGCCTCTTGTTCCGGGTCATCATTTACACTTGGATCTTTAATTTCGTTAAATCGCCCATTTTCCTCATTAGCCTCCTTGACCCCGTTGGGACTCATGTTTTTGTTGTACCTTATCGATGACTGTACTGCCCCTAAGATATCTTTTAATATGTCCGGCAGATTTGTCAATTTGTCCACTAGTGTGCCACATACGCAACTTGGCTGGATTTGGGGGGTATCTATTTGTTGCACCCTATCTGCCTTCCCGGGGATAAGGGACACAATGTGGTCCAGCTTGGTGTTTACCTGAAATGTGTCCGGCGATCAGGTTTATGAGATCGATCTGTACCTCCATTTTGTCCGATTCGAAGTTCAGGGCCGTTATTGCCTGATCCAATGTGTTTAGCAATGTTTTACTTCAAGGAGCCTTATGCAACTCTCCAGAGGATGTTTCCAGGTCCCCTGACCCTTGTTCGAGCCTGCTCACGGATGAAATTGTTATTGGAGATGACAGAACTAACTTTTTTGTCTTCTTCATACATGCTTTCTGATTTATCAGGTTTATTATCTGGGCATAGTGGTGTAGATTCCAACCTTTCTTCTCCACCCCGTATCCGTCCCTTTTCGGGATCTACTGAATCTGCATCCGCCTGGTAGATCTTGTTTTTTGCTAGGATCTTCTTGTGTTTCATATTGGGTATGTGCTTGTATTTGTGTGTAGAGTTCCAATATTTGAACCAACCTTCCCTCATTGGATAGAGAGGAGGTTGTTGACCAAACGTCGTCTTGTATGGTGATATGCTAGACCCCAGTTTTATTTTCCTCGCTTGGGCAGATTTTTTCCTTCTCTTCATCCCTTTTATTTGTTTTTATAGTATTTTCGAGTTTTGAAGGATTATATTGGTGTATCTGGGCTATTGCCAAAACCGATTTACAACAAGGGGTTTTGCTATTTGTCTCTGCAGTAGTTTGAGGATTTTCTGTTGGTTTTGGCCCTTCCTCCTGGCTTATCTCAGTAATTATTTGTGTGCCCTTCTCCTCCTTTCTGATGGATATTGGCTGTTATTAACCCTTGACGCAGGTGCAATTGGACTTGGCAGATGGGCTTGTTCCTGGGTTGGCGCGTAGATGGCAGCCATTGGGTCCTTTAAAAAGAAACATTTTTGTATCCCGATGTTTTTTCTTGGGCTGCTGGTAGAACTTTCAGGAGCTGAGACCAGCCTCTCCGTCGTGTGGCCTTTTTTTTTTTATTCTTAGCTGGCCCTTGATCTTCAATTTTATCATCTTTAATTTCTTCGATTACCTCCTGTCGCACTTTACCTGATCTCATAGTTTTTTATGGATATTTACTTTATTATCTTTGATAAAAGCACCCCTGGCTAGTACCCCCGATTTTTTGTATGTCAAGCAATCGGGTTGGAAACCCAATGGCGCAATAAATACTATTCCACCTGTGCGCCACCCCTTTGACTCGTAATTCCAGGTGAATTTCGCACGGGGGCAGGGTACAATTTGCAGAAGTGTATGATACCAAAGACAAGATAAAAAGTCAAGGAGAAAAGGCAAAATTAAACGGGGAGTGTCCAGGCCAGAAAATAATGATTTTACCTTTAGGTCCAGTAATTTCCCAGCACTAGGCGATGGCTAGTGTTGTTTTTGCTCTCCCTCGCGAGCGGAGCTCACGGGGGGCCGCAGGCTGCACCTGTCCTAGACGGGTCGCCTCTGCAAACCACCCCCGGCTCTTACTTCGAGGTTACCGCTAACGGCAGTCGCGCTTGCGGGTTCCTTGGCGTGCACTACTCTGTACCAGGGGGAAAAACCTGCTGGGAATGGCAACTTTTGGCAGTTCTAGGGGCGGGTTGCATAGATCATTCAAAGGAACTCGGCGGGGCTGTAGCTGGTGTACAGCAGCGGTATGGCTGAGGCAAAGGATTGCTAAGCGTGGCTACGCAGTTCCTACTGCCTCGTGCCTGCCTTCACTGCATGCTGCCGCTGCCTGCGCTCACCTGCAGCCATAGCCTTTCTGCCTCCTACTCCCGCTCCCACCAGCTCTCTGCCACCAACGTCTCTTGCGTCTCTCGCGGCAGTGTGGTGCCAGTGCAATCTCCGCTGCCTCTACCGCTAAGGCTGACGGCTGGCGGCACCCTGCACCTCCGCAGCTCCTCGCTGCTTGCTCTCGCTCGCTCTGGCGTCTCACTTGGTGGAGGAGGAGCAACTAATATATCCCACTCTCGTGAAGGTACTTTACTCCCTGTACACCTTGGAATATCTAGGTCTCTTCCCCTTGTATTTGTAGAATGATAACAGGGGAGAGGAGGATTGCTAGTATATGGGATTGTGTGTAGCAGAGCCACAGTTTTTCATTAAGACAATGAGAGGTGCAGCTGGGAACGTTTCTGACCACAGCTGAGGTTGTTCTGGAGCACTCCTACATTTTGAATAAGTAAAATCGTTCATCACAGAGGGAGCAAAATGGATCCCAAATAGAACGGGTTAGCAGACACTTCATGTCCTGCTTAATTGTATGCTGGAGACCGTTTGTCCAGCAGTTCACTCTATGGTGAACTAGCTCCACAGATTATGATGTAAATGCTCTGATTCCACACAGTTGAGACACATTGTGGTCTGGAGACTCCCTAAAGGAGCGATAACTGAAGTCTCCAAGACAAGGGAGGGTTGCCTCTCAATTTCCAGGATTTAAAAAATATATATATATTACTTAATTTGTAATCCTTACTCTTTAAAATTGATCATTTTCGAATGAGTTGCTACTCACTTCAGTGTTACTCCATTTAGACTATACAGCCGGGGCCTCCATATGCACTATTCTTGTATACTATGGCACAGCATTGTTAATCTTTTGAAAACATTATACCTTCAATCTGCAATATACAATAATATTCAAATCAAAGAGCATTGATGAGTCTACTGACTAGCTTGACAACACTGCATGAAGTATTGTTACAAAATTCTAAGGTGTAAATAGAGGTAAGATGGGAGCAAGGTGACGCATGCTCTCCCTTGCCCAGGCCTTACCCCAACTCTGTATTCCTTTACAGTCCGAACAAGAGAAGAGATCCGCCTACCGTATAAGTAGAGAAAGGGTGATCAGCATCCAACCCACAGCCAAGATGGCGGACGCAGCCCCAGAGAGCGGGTGAGTCAGGCATAGGTTTCTGAAGTGACCTTGCACTTGAATGGATTAGATCCTATTTGGATGATCACACCCAGTCTGTTCTTCTGGGTACCATAAAGGCTATCCACAAATAGAGAATGGGGTTACCCCAGGGTTCTTTCCTTTCACCCCAACTATATTAGCTCAAATGAATTGCAGAATATACAAATATGTCGATGACTCAACTAATACTCAGACTTGATGGTACCTATATCTCTCAGGAAATTTCAAACTGGTGTGCGTTTTACATGGGAATGATTGGGCAGTAATTACTTAAAATTTTACTCAAATAAAACTGAAATTGTGATTTTAAACAAATACAATTCATGGGACTCTTTTTGCTGGCCATCAGAAATGAGAGTGGCTCCCACCCCTAAAAAAACAAGCAAAAAGCCTGGGTGTTATAACATACCATGAGCTTCTTATGAAACCTCAAATAGCAACAGTCATTTTAGCGTCTTTTTTTATACTTAGGGAAATCAAAAAGCTATCTAGGCTCATTACGTAAGATGCCTTAATCAATGTGTTCATGGCTTCCTTTAGGTCACAGCTCGACGGTGCCAATTCTTTATATATTAGCCTACCAAGAACTCAATTATATAGATTACAGATGGTACAGAATCAGGCAGCTAGACTGATTTTCAAACGGCCTAGAAGTTGCCATGTAACTCACTTGTTCAAGTATCTCCATTGTTTTCTATTGGAGCAAAGAATTTAATTTAAAGTCTGTTGTATCATTTTTGAGGTATCTCTTGGACAGGGCCTTTATTTTTAAAATCCAGAATTGAAACTTCATTCCTGCTCGGGAGCTTTGCTCTTCATCCTAGAATTTACTGACTATTCCAAAATACAGCATGAAACAGATGGGTGGTTGCAATTTTTCTGTTCAAGCTCCAATAAATAGAAACTCTCTACCTTCCTTTGTTACGTTACCACACTGATTTGTAATATTTTCTAGGACACACTTAAAGACCTGGCTGTTTAGACAAGCCTCTCAACTGCTAAATACTACTACTGCTACTTGTGCTAAATATACATATGCAGCAGGACGTTCCAATTGTATTACCAGCGACAAGAAACCTATCGGTGAGCGTGCGCTCAATACATTTCATTTAACACAACAAACAAGCACTATATCAAATGAAGATGACATACAAATATGACTTAAAACAAAGCTCTACTAGTCCTCTGCATAGTTTGAGAGCAAAGGATAAATACAGATCCAGCTCATAAAACAGTTGAAGACTCTAGCCAGCTGAAAGGGTGTTAGGCTACTGGACACTGCTAGTAAGTTTTTTCTCAAGGTTTTTTCTTCCTTGTCCATTTGGTAGGACACATTGGCTCTCACAGTCTCTAAGAACTAGCCAGATACTTATTAAAGAGAGACTTGAAAATATCTGGCTTGAAGTGCCATTGGACTGAAGCTGCACCTCACTCATGATGGCCAAAACCGGTCCGGAGTTGCTTGATCTCTTCTAGAGGAGACCTGCCCCGGCAATTTGGGCATGGCTGTTCTCACTGGATAAGGCCCATCTTTTTTGCATGTGGCAGGACTCTCTTGAGAGAACTAGTGGGCAAAATAAACAGGGACTGGAGTCTGACCGCCAATCATTTTTTCTTCAACTACCATAGAATTCTTGCCATCCATTCCATTGTGTTTAGTGGTGACTGTGGGCATGCTGTGCCCCTAAAAATTCAACACCTCAATGGCACATGCAGAATTTCTGGAAGCAGAGGGTGGTTTGAGAGATAAAGGGTAGCTTCAAAGATTATTTTGACCCAAGGCTAGATTTTCGTCTGCATTGTAGAGTTCACATTCAGATTTACTGAATCCTGATGTTCCAGTGCTGCTCCTGAGAAAAAGGATTGCAAGTATTAGTAAGGTGGAATTAATTTTTAGAGCATGGATAATAGTGGTATATTGTATTTGTCATATTTATGAAGAGTGTCGGCAAAGGTTTTGTTATATGTTGGGTAAAATAATCGTATTTGTCATAATCTAAGATCTTGAGATATTGAGATTTTCTGCAAAGCGTGTGGTTTGTGAGGCACCACATTCACAGTGGATAGGGATTTTATGAATTAACTTATTATCTTTCAGGTTTCGTGTTTTTGAGTCTGGGTTAGTGTTACTTGCTCTATGTGCATGAGAGTAAATACACCAACCAGAGTTGAATTACCACAGAATGGAAGTACGCTTTAGTGTAAATTTGTGAATGACAATCTTGTTCCTATTAATTGTGAAATTCTTTTCATTCAATCATCTGATTTTCTCTTGTTTAGGTAGAGCTGACAAGATTTTTATTCTTCATTTGTGTGTGTTTGGTAGCGAAAAATTTAGCATTATTTTTCCCTATTCACGGAGAAGTCGCACTGCCTATTGGCTGGCTGATGCGGATAGTCATGCTACAATTGGTGTGAATTCATCAAGAGTCGCGCGGCCATTGTTTAATTTGTGAGGTTTTTAGATTATTTCGAGTGAAAATAATTGGTGCGGTAGTGAAAAAGCCTAGAGCTCCTAGTGTATCTGATACGGTGGGACAGAAGATCCTCCTGAAGGTTTGCCTGCATTCGAAATGCTGACGGGTGTTGGACTTCATAAGTGTGCATGGTTCAAAGACTGGTGTGAGTATTCTTCTGGTAAAAAGGCAATGTCATTTCCTTTAGAAGGTACTTTTAATACTTAGTTACTGCCAGTAATGCTGACTGACTCACTTCTGTCTTTCTTGGCCACGTTTTTGTACGGTGCCCCCGCTGTAGTTCAGGGTCTCATTTCTGTTTGCCCAGTTCGCCTTCAAGTGTTCTTTGGCCTGCCTCTCTTCCTTTTTCCTTCTGAGGTCCAGTAGAGAGCTGTTCCTGTAATAGTCTTGTTCTGTTTTGGTGGTGAGTTCAATCCATCTCCATATTTTTGAAGGATTCTTCTCAGGTTACTGGTGTGGAAGGCCGACAGTTTGGGGTTTGTGGTTTTTCCTCACCTGCCAGCATTCTGATCCACACAAGTATGGACAGAATGCCGCTCTGGTAAAGTCTCAGCTTGCTGTTGGTTCTATACTGAGATGACCTCCACACATTGTTCAGCATCCTGAAGGATTTCCTGGCCTAGTTCAATCTGCTCTTGATGTTACTGCCTGCCCCATTATCAAGTCTGATGATACAGAACTAAAGAGTTCACCTTGATTGGTGAAGGGTTTGGGATGTAATTTGCATGGCCTTTAATTTCTTTGAGTTGAGCTTCAGGCCTACTAGCTGTGCACATATGTTGAGGCGAAATCTTTTTATGCATATGCTGGTGTGTGGGAGGGGGTAAGGTTAGGTTATTCGCATAGTCACGGTCCTTCTGGGTGGAGAATAAGGTCCATCTGATGCCTCTAGCTTGGTCTTCAGGTGTGCGTTGCAGCACCCAGTCAATTATTAGGTTGAAGAGCAAGGCTGACATCATTCCTGTTTCACACTGTTACTGGTTATGAAGCAATCTAATCTAAGATTTGTAGAGCACATGGCTACCTGGAGGATTCATAAACCAGTAGACCCCAGAACCGACCTTTCCCACCTCACCCCCACGCTCCCCCCACCCCGAACGCTGAGAGAAAATCTAACTGACAATAGCCAGGGATTTTCTTAGAGCATTCAGATTCTATTTGACGCAGTTTGAGTAGCATGGAATTCCATAGTTTGGCGCCAAACAGTTGAAGGAGTGGCCATCCCATCTAGATCTGCACATTTTTGGTGTTGTTGCAAAGAGGGAAGTTGCAGATCCCAAGGACCTTCCAGGATTATATGGTTCAATGAGGGCATGAAGTGTTTGTAGAACATTGTTATGGAAGGCCCTATTGGTGATGCAGAGATGTTTAAACTGCACCTGCTGCTCAATGTGGAGCCAGTGGAGATCACCCAGAGCCTTCCTTGTGGACAGGTGGCTAGGAACTTTAAGGAGGAGGCGGCATCCACATTTTGTATGATCTGTAGCCTTCTTTTAACGTAGTGTGGGGAATCTAGGTATAAGGAGTTTCCGTAATGCAGCCAGAAGATGTTCAAAGCCTGTGCAATGAATGTTTGTGAAAGGGAGAGCAAAAGGTCTAACACTTTCCTTAGAAGTCTAAATATTCCATAACATTTTGCCGCTAGTTTATTGGCCTGGTGCTCCATGGTAAATGTGTTATCCAGTCAGACACCCTATGTTTTTATTAAATTTTTAGGGCTCAGCTCAATCTCCGGTCAAGGGAGTAGCGCTCTATTAACTCGGTTGTTACCTCTTGTACCCATTTAACTTGAGAGATCAGCTGGCCATCTAGTAGCATTAAACAGAGGGCACGTTTCTAACAGTTGGAGCCATGTTCTAGGGAGATAGAAAGGACAGAGTGTCATCTGCAATGGAGACTATAGTTAGTCCAATAGCTACGCTAAAGAGCGCATGTAAAGGTTAAAGAGGGTAGAAGCTATACCCACTAACTTGAATCTTCCTGGTCAAAATATCATAGAAGCTCCTACTGAGAAAAACTGTCTGCTGCGGGATGCCATAGAATCTCAGTATACCTTGGACGCTTTCACAGTGGATATGGTCAAAGGCTTTCTTAGAATTGATGAAGCTGATGTATAGTTGATCTGCCACTTCATGCACTGCTCTATCATGTAACAGAGTAAGGATCAACACACCCTTGCAGAACAGAGTCTTTTGTTTTCTTGACTGCTTGTCTACGGCCTCAGAAAAGCACTGCATAATGTGGTTTGCCCGGATTTTACTCAGGATTGACAGATGGGTGTTTCCACACCAATTGTTACAGTTGGTTAAAGCTCCCACCTTTGGAATCTCGATGATGATGCCTTGGTTTCAGTCATCTGGTACTTTCTTTCCCTCCCAAATCAACGTAAACGGTGGTTGTAGTACCTTGGGTGATGCTTTAGGGTCTGCCTTGAACATTTCTGCATTCAGGGTTGTCTTGGCCAGGAGCTTTTCTGTTCTTGAGAGACCAAAGGGCAAGCAGTGATGACTTTTATTTATGTGGTGGAGTGGTGTTCATATCCAGGTCTGTCCCTGCAACATGAATGTCGGATTTTCTTGTTGGTACTAGTTTGCTCAAGGCTTCTTTGAAGTGATTGGCCTAGCGTGCTTCCTGCTCATTCACTGTTGTGAGTAGTATGCCTTGCTTATCTATGATAGGGATGTTGTATGAGATTTACCACTGACTATCTTCATGAGCCAAAAGATCTTCCCCCAATATCCTCTACTTGCTGTCCCCCCTGATTGGCTAGCAAGGTTATCCATGTAGGCCCACATGTCTGTTCTTGTCATTCTTTTGACTGCTCAGTTTGCTCCTATGTACTGTTGCTTGTACGTTTCATGCAGCCTCTCGGATTTGGCCTTGGCGTTTTTGTGCTGCCCTCCTGTCTTCAATAGCTTGCAATGTGCCATGTCTTTTCCATTCTTTCCTCTTCCTGGTCCCCACGTATGCTTTACTGCTCTTCACATATATTGAAGAAACCGGTTCCCATTTCTTGGTGACATTGTCTGCAGCTGGCTCCTATTGATCTTCTGTGTCTGCCAGGATATGGAACCTGTTTTTTAATTGTAAGACAAATACATCTCATTCTTGAACTCCTAATTTTACCACATCAAAGAGCTGTCTTCCTAATGTTCTGCAGAAAGAAAACCACTACAGTAGAGACAGTACTGTACTCAGAAAGGGACAATGACCTTTGATGCCAGAAAGCTTGATTTCCTGAGGCATACAGTGTGTAAGAGGAAGCCCCAACCTAGATCTACACCATTTGAATAATTAAAAGAATGGGATTGAAATGCCATAGTGAAAGAAAATGAAGAGTCAGTTTAAGAGCTCAATGAACCAGTCGATGGAATCAGAGTGGGTCATACAAAAACAGATCATGGAGAGAGGGCATGGTGGAAGAGGTGCATTTTTTCCCTGTAATAGTTAACAAGTCAGAAAAAAAAGAAAGATGAGGATTCTGATAGTGCCAGACAAAACAAAAATAAGGAAACTGATTCAGACGAGAAGGGTCATTTCGTGAATTACCTGTTGGATTATAGCTCTCCTCCTCACACAGATTGTGCACAAGCCGAATTGGTGTCTGATGTGGGGGAGAGCAGTGAGCAAAATACGAGTATGCAGGGAATAGCAACGCTTGTAGTACCAAGTGCAAGTATCTCTGCAAGTGCTCCGCTTGAGGGTACACTGCCAACTTTACCTTGTCCTAGGGGCATTACAACTGCTGTGGATACATGAACAAATGTTAGTGTTGTAGAAGTGGTAGCTACCACACTTTCTCAGAGGAGAGAAATTAACATTGCTAATCTGAAAACTGAATTTTGGGGACGTTTGCAGGGAAAACTTGGTTTGGGTCAAATATTGATATATAATTTGGATGCATTTAAATATTTAATCAAAGCAGTAGCAAGATGTGTGAATTAGGCATGATTGAGCTGATGAATTTGGAGTTATTAGAAGAACAAAGAACTTGTGAAACAATTACAAAATGGAATTGAGTGAAGAAGAAATAGCAAACATGGGTATTATAACTTTGAGAACTCATATCTGAGACTTCATTGAGAACATAAAAGATTGGAGGGATTTGAGAAGGTACAAATATAAGTGAAAGAATAAAGTTAGTCCTAAAAAGAACACTGACACAGGAAAGCAAGTGTGGTCACGAGTGATCATGAACTAGAATCAGTGACAGAATTTCCTTTTAGGGAAATACACTGAGGGAATTATGTGCATGTTCCTTGGTCCAGGGGTGCTCTTAGCTTTTCAAACCGATTTTCCAAAACTGAGAGAGGAACCGGACAAGTTGTATAGGGAGGTTCACAGATTTATGACTATTTCAAAAGTGCTTTGGACTGATTTGGATACATTGTTGGAAATTGCTGTCCTTAGTGATTTGTGGGGAGAATGAAAAGTGGCTGTTTCTTGGCCAGCAAAAGAACCAGAAAAGGCTTTGACTAATAACACTCCACCTGGTTTGGTTGTGGAAAAATATAGAAGCAATGAAGAAGCATTTGGAAAAGAAGGTGCCGGAGAAGAAAGTGAACTGGCCTAAGATAATGAGAGCCACACAATAGATGAAAGAGTCAGAGCATGTTTATTATGAAAGGCTTAAGCTGATTTATAGTAAGTACACTGGAATTGAAGTGCCCGAAAGTTGACATTAACAGATTTGTATTGGCTTTAGTTTTGGATTTGCGTCCGGAGCTTAGCTTTCATATTCAGCAGAGTGTAAGGTGTTGGCAAACAGAGTATTGAGGAGATACTGAAGTGTGTCAAGTACTGTAGTGACATTTGACATGAAGAAAGGTGGTCAAAAAGAAGTTGATGATTGTGGAGATTCAGAAAAATAATTGATATAAGTTCAGTTCACAAACTTTATTCGGATAGACAATGTATCCATAAAAGTGCAACAATAATTAAAAAGCGGAAATTTAACAGTATATAATAGCAAGAATTACAGTTGTATAAACACAATAACATGAGATTCTTAGAAGGCAATTTAAAACAAAAATACATCATAAATAAGTCACTAGTGTATAAACAAATCCATTAGTTAATTTAGGAACTGTCTGCACATTGGTAAAACTCAATCCATAAGCATGGACTTGCGTGCCCTGGTAGCAATTCTCAAGAATGTGGTTAAACTAAAGACAAATTCTTCATTTTCTAAGGCAAGCATAATTGATATAAGATAAGGAGTCCTGATTCAGATTTTGTACAGGCTGAAAATTCTGGTATGAATGGGACACAAGGAATGCACGGAGTGAGAATGAGATTGTACAAATGTAGACTTGGGGTCGAGGTAGAAGGTCTGTGAACCACTCTGGAATTAATGCAAAGATTAATTTACTGAAGAGTACTGTTCCTCACATCTGCTGAGAAATCAGATCGAATTCAAAATGTTCTTCCTAAAATGCAAATCATATACAGACCCAGATTGCTACCCAAGTCCATCAGACTCCTATGTAGAATGTGCAAAATCAGAGTCAATTCCATGCAATTATGCTCATACCTCCAGTGTTGCAGCAAAACTTGAGAAATAAGATGCAATATAATCCAAGGTGCCAGCAGATTCCATTGATTCTGAGCAATGATTTCCCCAGTTTTTACCGGATGCAACAAATTTGCAATGATGGTGCCTTAGGGGGAGAGGCATTGCAGGATTGGTTCAGTCCTAGAGGTAGACCAGAGAGGGCCATATGTAGATGGTGAGGTGAATGACCACCATGTATAATTTTCAGGGCTGGACTGGCCGTTGCGGGCACCAGGCATTCCCCTGGTGCGCCACAAGGGTGGGGGGCGGTTTTGGGCCCCTGGGGCCGTTTTTGTTACAGGGCCGTTTATGCAGCATAGCTGCAAAATCGTCCCTGCAGACCAAACGCGACCACATACTGTGAGAAGTTGGCCTGATATGTGATGCTCACTAATTCTAGTGATCACCTTGTATCATGCCAATCATGCCAAGCAACCCTTATGATGATTGGTTGTAAGTCAACATTATAGACCAGTTATCCTAGTGGTAACGTGGACAAAGCAGTCTTAGGCTAAACTCTGAAAGGCATGTGAAGCCAGCTGTATTACCATACACAAACCCCTTGAATACCACATGAAAGGACACCACACAGATATATATTGAAAATATATATATATATATATATATATATATTTATTAACTACAAATATCCCCTGAACTCTTTATGAGCACAAGCGTTAAACAAAACACAGTTTAAAAATACACAAACGTTGCACAATATGGATGAGCCCTAGGGGCCACCTAAACCATATACAAAGAAAGTGGTATCAGAGATACCAATCGATAGGGAAACAGGCCTAGGGCCTTGGGAATCACTGGAGCTGTTCGGGACTAGCAGTGACTAAGTCGGGAAAGGCCCGCGGGACTCGGGTGCAGTGTTTAAAATGCACGCACTCACCAATACAAAGTCTATGGTGCATAAAAGTTAGAAAGTTAGATAGTTAGGAACCTTCCGAGTGACCTAGAAAGCTGAAACTTGAGACACAGGCTCTAGAGGTGTGTACCAGTGTGGGAACACCGGCGTTGCTGAGTTACCTCACCCACAGGAAGCGGGTGCATAGGGTCGAAGTAGTGTCGGGTTTCGTCACGCTGGTCGATGGTGCTTGGAGCTGAAGATGCTGCAGGCGGCTCGACGTGAAGAGTTCCGGTGGATCCAAGGGTGGATCTGAAGTTGTGAAGACCTGAAAGCAGAGGGGACAATGTTCAAAGTCACTAGCCAGTGACTACCGTGGAACCAGATTGGAACCAGGAGATGTCGGGTGCAAACAGGCGTTGAGGTGTAGATTCTCTATGCAGCCATGTGGACACCGGGGGTCGAGGACGTCTAGGAGTCGGTCACGAGCTGTCCCACGCAGGCTTCTCGCTGTTGGCGGTGTCGGCAACTTGATTGAAGCAAACAGGCCTTGGCTAATGCAAGCCACGCAGGAATCGAAAAAGGCTTATCACTCGGACCAGCAAGGTCAGAGCAAGGGCTCCCTTTTACAGGAGCGAGGGCAAGTCTGGAGCAACCAGACCCGCAGTGTAGTTCTTCGGTTTCGTCGCCAAGATGGCCACTGACCACGTGGCTAGTGGCCGGGATGGCGCGTCGAGTGGCACAATGCAAAAGGGCCCCACGCAGATCGTGGAGATGCTGGGGGGCTGATCTTCGGTGCAAGGGCTGCTCGGTGGTGGGGGTTCTCAGTCCCCAAAGAACAATGTCGAGGGTGCCTCTGATGCTGCGCAATCAGCTCTTCGGGTGTCTTCCAAGATGTCCGGCCCCACGCCTCTCGGTGCCTCCATGGGTCCCTTCTTGCAGGGACTGTGGATCGGGCTGTGAGAAGTCTGGGTCTTGTCAGGCTCTGGGCTCGGGCTCCGGCGGGAGGCGGCGGCAAAGCAGACGTTGAGTCGCTGGTTGGTACCTGTATTCACAGGGTGGCCACTCCTAGGCCACAAGGGAGATGCTCTTCAGTCTTCTGTGCAGCAGAATGTCGAAGTTCAGTCATCTTCTTAGTTTCAAGTTGATTCAGGATGATCTGAGGTGCTCTGGCACTGCTCCCACTCTTATTCCCAATCTGAGGGGTGGATCACCTGCTAGGTCCCTCCTCTGGGTGGGACCAGGAAGGGGGGCGGTTACACCCCCTTTCCTTTGTCCAGCTCCTCGCCAGGCCTGGGTCTGGAAAGTCCCAGGACCGGTTTGGACTGGCTTATGCACGGGGACACCTTGTGTGCCCCGGGCATGTCTCAATCTATTCAGCCCTGTCCTACCCAATACACAAAATCCTGTCTGGGGTGGTGCTCGCACCTCCCAAGGCAGGAAACCCTTTGTCCAAGCCTCCCTCGCTGGAAGGACTCCCAGCAGCAGGAGGTCAGACTTGTGTCTGTGGTGGCAACGTCCATTTTGTGACGCTGAGGCTCTGGTTAACTTTAACCGGGGTTAAGGCTACACACATGTTGTGTCCCTCTAGAAGGGTGGAATGCTATCCCCGTTGACAGAACTGTCGAGGGGATAGTATTCCAAATCGTATGACACCTTACTCGACATGTTTTGATAAAGCCAAACCAAAGTTAGCATATAACCGCGAGGATTAAAATGCACTTAAGAGTATATGGTATGGCAATATCCGGGAACAGCTAAGGGAGTGGTTCCCGACAGCTGCAGACAGACTCAGCTCATGCTAGAGCACCATCTCACATATTTCCAAGCACTCTGCCTCCAGGATTGATGCGGCCTTCCATGGGAGTGGCTGATAGGAACATATGCGTCCAGTTTAAGGTTAGATATAGGAATACTATATCTAAGTAAGAGGTGATTACACCAACTTACCCCAACTGAGTGATCAGCCAGTTGTGTCAAATATGGAGGCCAGGCCAGGGGTGGCACAATACATGCTGCAGCCCCTGGTAGGCCTTGGAAACACCTATGCCCTGGGTACCTAGGGTACACTGTTACGGGGGCCAATAAGGTGAACCAGTTCCAATTCGTAATGCACCTAGGGTGCATTGGCTGTAATTTAGAGAGAGGACAGCAGGCTGTGGGTCTGATTAGCAGGCCCACAGCCACATTAAGTCATAAACCAGTGAAGCAAAAAGCTAAAATTTGGGGTGACCATAGGATAGCAGACCCTACTCTCCTACACATACATTCCTAGGATTTTCTATTTTTGCCAAGAACTGCCAAGTTTAACCACCATGGATAAATCAGCATCCATAGCATCTGTTGATTTTGATTGGTAAGAGGAGAAACTAGATTGCTACAAGAGATTTAAAGTTGCTATGATTGGTCTCTCCAAGAAGGAGGTGTTCCAAAAGGTGCTGAGGGCCTGGGTCAAAGCAAGGAATACCTCTGAGAATGAGGAGGGGGCTGAAAATGCAGAGGAGCACCTGGAAGGGCCAGTGGGTCCAGGGGGGAGGAAAGCACCTTCCTCAGTAGGTAGCAGTGTTTCTGTCAAAGGCCTGTCCCCAGAAGAGCGGTAGGACAGGGAGAAGAGTAGGATGCATGAGATGGAGCAGACCATGGAGCAGAATTGGAGTTGCTAACTAGGAAATTGGCCCTATAGGAAAAGAGGATGCAGTTTGAGCATGTGTTGAGAATGAGGGAGCTTGATTTGGAGCTCGAGAGGCTTCAGGCCATGAGTGTCTCTGCTCAGAAAAAAGGAATTTGTTTAGCTCAGGAAGTTAGCTTTGCTGGGTTGGAGGTGGAACCCAGCTCGGATGGTGGCAGCAAAATTGAGTTATCTAGTGCTGAGGGAGTAGTACATACACCCAGAGATGTGAAATCTGACTTGGAGGGGGTTAATATACACAAGTATGTTCAAGGACAAGAGGTAGCTTCAGAGCAGGGTCCTTGAGGAAAATTGGAAAACTGACGCAGGGGTTCATAGTCCTAGTGGTGGGAGGGACACTCCATTGACTCTAGATGAGAGGTGCAGGGAGAGGGTTTCCCCCAAGGTTGAAGTCCTGGTATGTGAGTATTAAGACCGCCCAGAAGAATATGGATTGAGTGACAGCAACAGTCAGATACTTTCTGGCCAATCTCAAAAGAGTGGTCGGGAGTACGTGTGCGAGGCACTGGATGGTGAGGTGAAGGATAGTTTGGTTAACCCTTGTAAGGGGCTGTGTGATCCAATTGTGGGAGAGCATATTGTAAGTCCCTGTTTTCCAGAGCTATGCCAACACCTGTTGGAGGGTGAGTTCTCTGACCCCCAGGGAGCTCACCTTAGAGGCAGGCCTTTTGGTGAATTCCAGAGGGTTTGGAGAGGCAGTGAGGAGCGACCCTGTGGGGAGTGGCTCCAGTATCTTCCAGGCCTGTGTGGTGGAAGAGGTTCACAGTAGCCCAGCTAGGTCTCGGTGTAGTGGGAGGGGTGTAGGGGCTCACATCCTGTCTCAGTGGGGACGGAGTGAGTGTGGGGCTGCGTGTCCCAAGGTGCCCGAAACCCAGTCTTAGAGCCTGGATGGTTCTTTAAGGGTACACCAGGTGGGGAGCCTAGGCTATCCTGATGGGCCACCCGTTGAGGAGGATCCCCTAGTGTCTGGTGAACTGTGAGTGTCTGTAAGCAGGCCTCCACCAGTTCTGGTGTCTGGCAGTGCCACTCCTAAGTGGAGGGTGCACAAGTCCGGATTGAGGGGTGAGAGGGTGAAAGAATCACCAGTGGAAGAACCAGTGGGTCAGGGGCCAGCCAGAAGGGCTGAGTCACCAAGGAAGGACCATGGTGACACCACTTCTGTCCTGGGGGATCTTCACACGCTGTCAGATGGTCAGGAGATCTGCGACGGGCAGACTGTCACACAACACATGAGTTATGTGTCACCCTAAGGGAGGGTATGTGCACTCCCCAGGAAGTTCTGGTTTGCCAGGCAAGATTTCTACCGCAGGGGTTGGTCCCTGGGTTGGGAAGCCAGGTTCAGGTGTTGTCTGACCTGGAGGAAGGAGCAATTGTAATCAGTGTCCTGACCGATGTAGCTTCTAGGGGTACCAATCCAGTTGGGATGGTGCAGTGCTGGGGTAGGGGGTGCAGAGGGAGGGAGTCCTCGCCTCTGACCCCAGTTCAGCCTGAGGGCTTAGACCCTAGGTTGGAGGGCCAGGTTCAGGGTGTCCTCCCTGACGTGGAAGCTCAGTTGCAGGATAGAACCCCTGAACTGGTGGGTGAATTGTGCAGGACACCTGCTACAGGCACCCTGACAATTCTGGAAGGGGGTACCACTCTAGGTGGGAGGGTACATAGCCCCAAGGAGGAGGACCGGGTATGGGAGAGCCCATCACAGTCTCTTGTCCAGCCGCCGGGTGCAGGCCTGGGGCTGGTGGGTCAGTGTCAGGATGTCATACCTGACCTGACAGGAGGGGGAGTGGACAAAGGGTGACAAGCACCTGGGGCTACTACTCCCTGCTCTCTGATGCCACAGAGGCTTGAGAGCCCTGAGAGGCATATGGCCTGGGTCTCATCACAGACTACTCTGTGGCCACTGTGGCTTGCTGTCTGTTGGGACACCCCTTTGAGCAAGCTAAGGTTAGGTGCTGCACAGATGGTGTCCACGGGTGAGGAGAAGGGTTCCCCAAGGGTTAGCATGGTAGGCCCTGAGAGTATGAACAGATCGATCCTAATGGGTTCACATTTGCATAGAACTGGAATATGCCCCTGCTGTTGCAGGCCAGGGTCCATGTTCTATCGCCCAAAGCAGTAAACCCCATCAAGGTAGTGATTGGTCTGCCCTGCAGTTTGGCTGGAAGGGGGTTGTGTTGGACTTGGCCCTTTTTGAAGGGTCATCCCTGAACTTTTTGCCTTCCTCCTGTATTTTGTCTGACCTGTTTTTGTTGGTTTTAGGACTCTGGGCACTTTACCACTACTGATCAGTGCTAAAGTGCATATGCTCTCCCTATAGTAAATTAATCTATGGATTAGTGATTCGATGATTGGCTGATTTGGTTTACTTGTCAGACTCTAGGACAGTGCACTGAGTGTGCCTAGGGCTTGTAAACCAAATGCTGGGCACTTTAATTCTAACATCTTATAATCCTAACTGACTCAGGGAAATAGGTATAAATTAGAGTTTAGTATGCCTGAACTCAGAATGATAAAATACATCTTTTAGTGAAGGTGGTTTTAACATTGTGTTTGAAAATACCACTTTTATAAAGTCGGTATTTTCTTGCCTAACTGTTCAAGCCTGCCTCTGCTAGGTTGTGTATTCCTTGTCTGGAGTTTAGGTGACATGGGCTGGGGCAGGGAGAGTCCAGGAGACAGGGTGAGTCAGCACAGGGCTGAATAGAGCTATCTGCATGTAGATGGGTGGGAGGAGTTGCACATGAGACCTGAATAGGGCTGTGCCTGCCTTCCTCAATGATGGCTCCACCTCCTGGGGTGCGTCTGATGTCCCTGACCCACACTGTCAAAGGAAAGAAGGAGTCTTGTCAACAAAGTGCTCCAGTACTGCACAGAACTAGTTTGGAATAGGCACAGACACTCTCTGCCTTCAGAGAAAGGATTTTGTTGTAAAAAAAGAGGGGACCCAGACCCCAGAACTTTAGATTACTTTTGGGAAACAAGAAGAAACCTTTGCTGAGGAGAGGAACCAGAGGAACTGAGGAAGAGACTATCCCTAAGATGAATGCTGTCTGGGGTATTGGCCTGCAGTGGTTGCCTGACTGCCAAAGAACGAGAAGGGGCTTTGTGCTACTTTCATTCAACCTGTGAAGGATCTCCAAGGGCTTTAGATAGAGACTGCCTCCTGCTGAAGTTTCAGGGACAACATACTTCACCCACCAGCTCCCCGGGTTCTTTGGAAGTGCCTGCAGTTGTGTTGGGCTTTCTGAAGGACTGCGTGTCGCAAGGAGCTGGAAGCGCGACTCAAGAAGAAGCAGCATGTCGCCACCGCAGTCGATGTCATCGCATCACTGAAGAAGAGTGTCGACGCTGCCGCTTCGCAGAAGTGCCTTGCATCACCGGAGAAGAGTGTCGCCGTTGCATTAGACGGCGTTGCATCATCGGGAAGCGTATCGCCGCCGCAGCCGCTGTTATCGCATCACTGAAATAGGGCGTCGCCGCTGCAGCTTTGCATTGCATTGCCGAAGCGTCTTGCATCACCGGAGAAGTGTCGCCGACTCATCAGACACCGTTGCATCACTGTACAAGCGTGTTGCAGGGCCTGTCGTGGCTCAGAAGAACCGTTGAGTCGCCACACGGCCATTGGGCGTGCACGCATCGTGTCGCATCAAGGAGAAGACGTCATTTTTGTTTCACTGCACCGGATATTCGTCGCATCGCCACGGAAGCGCAGTAAGAAACAGACGCATCCCCTCCCCAAGCCGAGAAGAACCAACGCATCCGCTAAGCACTAGTATGGACCAGACGCATCACCGTGCTGTAGGTATAAGGATTCCCATCAACACTTTTGTTGTGTAGCGTTACTCATCCTACGGTACATTGTACTCAAAGTGTTGCATTTACCATCTAAAGAGAACTAAGCTATTTCTACCATTTTTAAAGTACAGTATTGCGGATTTTTGTCATTTGTGGTCTTGTGTTAGGTCTTTATAAAAATACTTCTTTTTATACTACTTGTGTGGTGTCCATCTGTAGTGTTGTATCTGGGTTACTGTATGTGTTCACAAATGCTTTACACACTGCCTCTGAGATAAGCCTGTCTGCTTGTGCCAAGCTACCAAGGGGGTGAGCAGGGGTGATTTTAGGAGTGTACCCCCTTACCCTGACTAGACGCAAGGGTCCCTATTTGGTCAAAGGTACCTACCTCTGCCAACTAGAGACCCCCAAATCGAACACAAACTACCAAGACGATGAAGACACTGACCCTGATTGTGTCAATGTAACAGAATTAGGTACCACTCCGAGACTAGATATCAAAGATGTTCCCTTTGAAATGGCTGATCTGACTTTGTAGATGGTGCTGGTCTTAAGAGACCATATATTTACAAAAAGGGGTGGTGAGGGACAGAGTCTCTGAATTAAGCAGAAAGCTCTCACCCAGTCAAAAGATCAGGGCTAGATCCAACACCGTTTTTTAGCTCACTGCACCATCCCAGTTTCAGAACCTGGCTGTATGCAAATTAGTCTGTTCCTGTCCCAGTGCATGATGGGAACAGGACAAACCAAACTACAGAAGCCAATTCTTACACTGGGAAGGAAACAAGCTCCCGGGGACCGGTTTCTGGCATTACAGCCGTCTTCGGCCCGGTTTGCTTGAATCCTGATGGTGCAATGAGCAAGGGTCTCACATCTGAGAATGCCCTTCCACGCTTAGGGTGGACAAAAATATTTACAAAAAGGGGTGGTGAGGGACAGAGTCTCTGAATTAAGCAGAAAGCTCTCACCCAGTCAAAAGATCAGGGCTAGATCCAACACCGTTTTTTAGCTCACTGCACCATCCCAGTTTCAGAACCTGGCTGTATGCAAATTAGTCTGTTCCTGTCCCAGTGCATGATGGGAACAGGACAAACCAAACTACAGAAGCCAATTCTTACACTGGGAAGGAAACAAGCTCCCGGGGACCGGTTTCTGGCATTACAGCCGTCTTCGGCCCGGTTTGCTTGAATCCTGATGGTGCAATGAGCAAGGGTCTCACATCTGAGAATGCCCTTCCACGCTTAGGGTGGACAAAAATATTTACAAAAAGGGGTGGTGAGGGACAGAGTCTCTGAATTAAGCAGAAGGCTCTCACCCAGTCAAAAGATCAGGGCTAGATCCAACACCGTTTTTTAGCTCACTGCACCATCCCAGTTTCAGAACCTGGCTGTATGCAAATTAGTCTGTTCCTGTCCCAGTGCATGATGGGAACAGGACAAACCAAACCACAGAAGCCAATTCTTACACTGGGAAGGAAACAAGCTCCCGGGGACCGGTTTCTGGCATTACAGCCGTCTTCGTCCCGGTTTGCTTGAATCCTGATGGTGCAATGAGCAAGGGTCTCACATCTGAGAATGCCCTTCCACGCTTAGGGTGGACAAAAATATTTACAAAAAGGGGTGGTGAGGGACAGAGTCTCTGAATTAAGCAGAAAGCTCTCACCCCTTTTTCTAAATCGTTTTTGGCCACTATAGGTGTGGCAGGGTATACTCAGACATGAGTCCCTTTCTCACTGCTCCATCAGGATTCAAGCAAGCCGGGCCGAAGAAGGCTGAAATGCCAGAAACCGGTCCCCGGTAGCTTGTCTCCTTTCTGGTGAAGAATTGGCTTGGTAGTTTAGTCTGCCCTGTTCCCATGATGCACTGGGCCAGGGACAGACTGATTTGCATATAGCCAGGTTCTGAGCTGGGATGGGGCAGTGAGATAAATAACGGTGATGGATCAAGCCCTGATCTTTGGACTGGGTAAGAGTGGTCTGCTTAACTCAGACACTCTGTTCATCACCACCCCCTTTTTCTAAATCGTTTTTGGCCACTATAGGTGTGGCAGGGTATACTCAGACATGAGTCCCTTTCTCACTGCTCCATCAGGATTCAAGCAAGCCGGGCCGAAGAAGGCTGAAATGCCAGAAACCGGTCCCCGGTAGCTTGTCTCCTTTCTGGTGAAGAATTGGCTTGGTAGTTTAGTCTGCCCTGTTCCCATGATGCACTGGGCCAGGGACAGACTGATTTGCATATAGCCAGGTTCTGAGCTGGGATGGGGCAGTGAGATAAATAACGGTGATGGATCAAGCCTTGATCTTTGGACTGGGTAAGAGTGGTCTGCTTAACTCAGACACTCTGTTCATCACCACCCCCTTTTTCTAAATCGGTCTTAAGAGACCATCAAAGAATTTTAAAAGCAACTTATGCCATCTACATCATTTCTAAAGTATCATACTTGCCTATGTAATTTCAGCACAAGTGACAATGTTGATTGCTTTAACAAGATTGCTGCCTAGCAAATGAATTGAGTGCGACAATCTATACAGACAACGGATACAGATGTGGAGTGGCAGATTATTTTGGGCAGTTATGGTCACAAAGGAGCTTCATGAAATCCTCTGGTACTCCCATAATGAATTGTTCTTACATTTTAGACCTATTGGAAGCAATACCAGAACCTAGAGAAATAACAGTGGTGAAGTGCATAGCCCATAAGTCCGGTGATGACAGCTACAATAACCAACAATTAGGCAAATCAAGTAGATCGGAACTGCACACTTGAAAGTGCAACTGTAAGATCAAACGAACAGAAACAAATACAAGAACCAGAAAAATATGAACTTTATGTTTAGACTGATGATTATACAAATAATGTGAATTATTGAATCCAAAACAGACATTAAGTGAGCTTAAAGAACTGCAAGAAGAAGTACCAGAGAATGAAAATATGCTAATAAACTGGTTGTAGGAGAAATCACAATGACGTGGGTAGCCTCAGATCATCTGTATGGTTTGACAGATTATAGGCTACACTCAATGGCAAGGTATCTGCACAGACACAGTCATGTAGGGAGAGATGGTATGGTTAGGATCTTTAGAAAATTGCGGCACAATACAAAATTAAAAAACTTAGCAGCAGATTTGTGCAAGAGGTGCCTTACTTGCCAAGGATCTAATCAGGGTAAGCAAAAACTTATCATGAGTTGCATAGGTAAATGAGAAGGCCCATTTAATAGACTTTAAAGAATTGTTGGTTTACAGTAGGCTCAGCTACTTTCTTGTGATTGCTTGACAATGGGATGAAGCAAACCTAACCCGGAGAAGTGATAGCATGACTATGACCAAACTCTTTTTGAGCGAGTTTATTTCATGGTTTTGCTTGCTTGTATTTAGACACATCATGGGACTCATTTTAAAAATAGGGTCCTAAATTGGTTGTATAGTACTTTCCAGATTGAACAAAAGTACACTGTACCGATCACAAGCCTCAGGATTTGAAGAGAAAATGAACAGCAATATCAAATCGAAGCTTGCTAAGGTGTGTGCCTCCACAAATCTAAAGTGGCTGGATGTAATTCCTTTTCTTCTCATGAGCACTAGAAGCACTCCAAATAAAAAGACTGGTCTCTCGCCCCATAAGATCCTAATGGGCATAGCCATGAGATTTGCATATATTTCCTTAGAGACATTTGTATCAATAATTGATGATTTCATATTGGATTACTATAATGGTCTAGCTGATGTGGTGAAATAGGTCTCATAGCAGATGAACTTGGCAAGAACATTGACCAATTAAACTCATTGCTACGCACAGCAACCAGATAACTGTATTCTGATCAGCAAAAGCTGTCTGGAGGTGAAAAGGGCCAGATCAAGTTGTGGTTGTGACTAACACTGCTGTGAAAGTGCGCTGGAATCCCACAGTGGATCCCCGGAGCTCACACAAGGAGAGTGAAGTTTGGGGATGAAGAAATGGTGACAACAAGCTCAGAGTCACAGAGTAAAGCCCAGGTTCTCTGCATGGATCCAAAGGATGGATAAGCAAATCCTGAAATTGGTGAAATTGAAGATCAAAGTCAAGATCCAGGTGAAGGTACCAGTAGTCAGTCAGTTTGAAAATCAGAGTGAAGAACTCTTGCAGAGTCATGAGCAGCAAGAAGAAACAATCTCTTATCTAGTACATGAACAAGTCAAACTGAAAATTCGAGTCTCAAACCCCCCCAAGGTAATGTACAGTGAGATAAATTGATCAAAGCAAAAGGTCAGCTATGAGTGAAGAAGATGAATCAGTAGTCACAAAAGATGACAAAAGTTGAGAAAGTGCATCATGGAGATAGGTGGCCTGATGCAGTGAAAAGAACCGGTAAAAGGTGACACTGGTAGATTCAAAGATTGGAATCAATCAGAAAAGAACCAAAGATAATGAAAATCAATTCTAAGAGCAGTGACTCACCAGTTGCTAAGAGACCAACAAAACGAATAATTGCAAACAACTGAGTGGACCTATCTAGTATCTTTCAGAAGAAGATTAATTAGATGTGGAAATCTACAGCCTAATCAACTGTTGCCTATTCACCTTTAAAAACAAGAAGAGCTGCCTTGAGAATTTTGTTAAAGTTAATTGATTTTGAAATAAAGAATATGGACTTCATAAGAAAACACTGATTTTGTATTTTGAGTCAAGAAAAACAGAATCCACAAACTAAATGAATGAACTTAAAAAGAAACTATGAAGTCTATTTTTTGATTTAGGATATTGAATTTTGATAATTAAATGTTGATCTAGTTTTCAGTTGAAGATGGCATATAGGAAATTCAGTAAAAATGATACTATGGTTTCACTAATAGTGATATGAATAGTGTTAATTGGCCTAATGTGTTGGATTTCTCCAGTTGGATATGACTCTCCTTCACAAGCTGAATTAAATACAGTATATTACAAAATAGAACACATGACATGAACACATAGGTACAGATTAGTGAATAGTTATGAAGAAAACAGTAATGCTTATCTATTAGAAGAGTATGTTGGAATTATGGGTATAGGGAATTTTTTTGTATGTACTTTTCTCCCTTCTGCATATGTAGGTGCAAAATATTAGTCACTACCGTTATTGTATAGTTTAGCCTGTAATATATTTGTTAGTATGTGTATATAAAAAGACAGAGGTCCAAAAAGGAAAAGGTGCGAAATGAAGATGGAAGATGCCAGATAAAGTCTATGAACAGCTTAAGATGTTGAAAAAAAATCAAAAGATCTAGAGACAGTAACACAGGCTGTACTATAAACAGCTTAGGGTTTTAGTGTGCAAAGTACTTAATTACATCTGAATTCATGTGCATATACTGACATGAAGCTAATCCAATTGAAATTAATTTTCTGCGACATGTTAAAGTATGTTTTCCTGGCTTAAGCTAACTAGGCCTTAGTTAAACTTCGATGCCATCTTGTTCAAAATGGAGGTTACATCATGTTTATGCTCGGTTTATATTTCTGCTTGACACTACGTAGAGCAGGATGTGGACTTGTTTATTTCTGAATTATATTGTTCACGAAAAGGGCCTCTTGTAAAAGTGTCACAAGACCTTCCGCTTGCACAAGGTATTGCACTCATTCTTATGTAGGGGATTAGTGCTAAAGTGACAGGATTATGTTATATTTCATAATTCTGTAATTTGATGAAAATGTAACTCTTTGCTCAGATCACGATGATTTTGCCATATCAATGCTTTCTTATGGAGAAAATGGCTGTATAAGCCCTTGAATTGGGGGGAGGGAGCCAGATCTTTTTGGTCTCTGTCCTAGGGATGCCGCCAGATTTTTTTTAACTTATTTTGCTACATATCAGAGACCTGGACCATCCCGGATTGTCCCTATTTTTCTGCATGCTTTTTATTACTGAGAGAACTTTGTGGCAATAATTATGCATTTAGAGGAGATTGTTGCTGTATCTGCACGATACTATTTCTGCATTGTGCCTTTTGAATTTTGTAATCAACCCTCATGGTTTTTCTAAATTCTGCTCTAGAACTTTTTGAGGCAGCCCTTTTCTGGCTTTATTTTGGGAATGCTGTTTTGAACCTCATCTAAGGGACACAGCTCCTCATTATTTAAGGTTAACACCATCCAACATTCTGGGTGTGCCATTGAAGTGCATATTTTATAGGGGTACAGCATGCACACAGGACTAAATGGATAGTGCTAGACCTGGAATTTTTTGATGTAGTTTCCCCTGTTTTTTTGCCACTGATCTCCTGTTCACGGTGTGCTGCATTTCATTGAGTGTATGTAGATGATTGATGAGTAACTTACCCATTGGGATTTTTCTACTTTACACTCAGGCCTGACACTACAGTGTCTGTGTGTGCAGTTTTAAACTGTCATTTCGATCTGGCAAGTGGACCTACTTGCCAGGCCCAAACCTTCTGTTTTAATACATGTAAGGCACCTCCAAGTTAAGCCCTAGGTAGCCCCATGGTTCAAGATACAGTGTACTTCGGAGGTAGGACATGCACTGTTGTGTTTTACATGTCCTTCTAGTGAAATACTGCTAATTTCGTTTACTACAGTAAGGCCCATCTCTCCATACGTTAGCATTGGAGCTGCCTTGTAACATCTTACAAGTGTATCTGCCAATCGGGATGTTGATAGATAACAGGAGTTTGGGGTCACTGGACTCAATTTAAAAATACATCTTTTAGTAACGTTTTTTAAATTGAAGGTCTGAAAATGCCACTTTTAGAAAGTTGGCATTTTCTTACTTTAACCATTCTGTGCCTCTGAATACATGTCTGGGTCAGGATGACAGTTGGGCTGTTTGTGCATTCACTCTAGAAAGTCATATAAAGGTAGCTGAGGTGTGCCCTGCATATTCTGATGGCTCACCCCCTGGCTGATAGACATTCCTGAGCTAGAGAGGTGGGACGTGTTGTCACAGACACCTGCCTGTCCTCTCACAAAGTCTCCATCCCCCTTGAGTGTGGCTAGAGCCAGGGCTGGGAAAGACAGCATCTTGTGCACTACAAAGACTTTCCTTTGAACTTTGCCTAACTCAGAAGCTCAAATGGGTAGAAGCACCAGACCTCAGACAACAGATACTCTGAACATTTCTGGGTTGAAGACATTCTGCCAGGAAGAACAGCTGGATTGATATCAAGAGTGACTACCACTTTGCCGTTTGCTTTGCATTGCTAGCCTGCTGATGCTGCTGTCCTGGGAGTAAAAGGAGTAAAAGGACTGGACTTTGCTTTCTACATCCTGCTTCCAAGGTTCTTCAAGGTCCACCAAAGCCTTCACCGATATCTTGCTAACACCTGGACTTCTCCGTTAGGAGTTCTGTCTTGCCAAGTGGTGCCAAATCCAGTTCTTGGGCCCATGGATTCGTGTTGTTGGTGCTGTATTGCAAGTAGAGCAACCCCAACGTTGTCAGACGCCATTGCCTGCACCGGAGCGGAGGACACTGCTCGTGAACAGCACGACGCACAGCCTGGACTTTCAGAGCAGCCCCTACGACAGCGCTCTGCACCAATGCTGCACCGCTGTTGCACTGGAGCCATGGACACTGCTTGTGAAGAGTATGATGCACCGCCCTAACTTACAGCTTCGACTGTGATATTGTGGAATGGATAACCAACGGATTTGACCTTCCAAACTCATCGCCACAGCACCTCCCCTGCAATAGTAAGGAACCAGTGCATCACCTGCCCTGCCTAGCAATAAGGAACCGACGCCTCACTGCCCCTATAGCAGTAAGAAACCGACACTGCCCCTGCTTCAGCGATGCCTCACCTCACTGACGCCATGCAAAGTCTTGTTTTTCATCATCTTCCAAGGTACTGTAACCGGGGTCTGTGTGACTCCACAGCCGTCCCGTGCTGTATCACAGCCGGCGTCAAACTGTTGGATTTGTACTGGTCACGACGTCGTGATAGCCCCAGTTGGAGCCGTTGATTTCGAAGAGCTATAATTTTAAGCAATCTTTCAAAAGTGATATCTGGACTTGTGTATGTTAGATTTGAGATGTTTTGTTCAGGTTTTACTCGGATAAATATGGGGGTGGTGTGTGTGTGTATGTGTTTATATATATACACACACACAAATACTTTACACATTGTCTCTGGGATCAGCCTGATCGCTCTTGCCAAGCTAACAAGGGGGTGTAACTTACCCTGAGTAGAGTGAGGGTCACTTCTTGGACAGTTTGCAAAACACTGCCAACCAGAGAGAACCATTTCTATCAGATAGCACCACAATTTTACACCTTGTTGGATTCAAATACTCATGAACTCCAGTAACCGTGATGGACCTGTTTCTTTGTAAGTGTATGGATCTACCTAGCAATGCCTTTCTGCTGATGGAGTGCCAGAGGTTCGCTTCAAGTGAGTGTTGCCCACTTGAGCTTCCAAAAAACAATCCATTGCTGACAAAATGCCGATTGTCATTGCTGGAAAAAAAATTGAATAGACATCTGGGCTGTCTTCAGCTGCCTGTTGGTAAGTCCTCTGTGGTGACCAGAAGCGGGAAGGACTGTAGCCTTCACCATGGTCTTCTTTTTCATGATCAAAGCTGTCAAGAAGGAGTCTGAGTTAAGGAGAGGGTGTGGCCCGACAGCTAGGGCAGTCAACCTCAAATCTGGTGAACCGGGTTGGAGTCTCTGCACGGACACGCAACATCATGTGATTCTGGGCAAATCACTTCATCTCACTGTGCCTAACAAAAATGAATGTGTCCTCATGTAACACAATTGGTGCTCGTGTAAAGCGATGCGATACCCAATACCTTCAGGTCAAGTTTGCACTAAATAAAACTCTGTAAAAAAGAAGAAAAAAAAAAGGATGGATGGAAGACAGTATGTAACGCCTAAAATTCGGCCCAGGAATGCTGTGGACAATCCATCCAGTTGTTAACGGTCTGATTAACGTAAGATGTAAACAATTTTACCATTAAGACCACTGTGAGTAGACAGACTGCTGATACCATCTGGTAATAGAGGAGACTGGAACCTATAACTTAAGCAAAAGGGTCCCAGAGCAAGGTCCTGTGACAATTGGAAATGGTAGGTAAGAGAGCAGAGTCACATACTCATTATTCCACAGCTCTTAAGTTATAGGTGACCATGCCAACAACATTTGAAAGGAGGCTGGTGCTTCGCAGTACCTTTGTTTCTTCCTGTGCTTGAGCTATAAAGGGGTGGAGCAGTGTGCCAAGACCAAGCCTTTAATTTAACTTGCAAGAGGAATGGCCGCAGGCTAGTTAGCCATGCCCATCTCAACAGGTTCATGCAGTGTGGAAGTGGGACTGTTGTAGAGTCAAGACCTAGACCAGACCAGCCCGGACTACAATGCTGATAGCACACAAGAGGACACAGGCTTCAAGCCACTGCCCAATCACGCTGAATGTCTGCTGCGAACTGGAACTTGGTCCCGCGACCAACACCCAAGGAGGAAGGCTTACTTAAACTCTCACTGCAATGGGTGGCAAAACCTAATCGAATTGCATTTGTTCGACCACACGTTGCAAAGGCGTCTAGGGATCACAGCATCCATACAGGTTATTAGATTAGACCCACATGGTAACATTGTCTTCTCAAGTGAGGAATGGTTGACCTTGAAGAACCCTGCACTATGGGGTGCTTGATACTACTTATTTGATCCTTACCTGGAATCAGCTGCGATGTTAACAACCTATTTGTATTTGTGTGTTATACAGCAGCATAAGCACTATATCTTAACATAATGTTATACATTCATATAGGCACCAGACCTTAACATAAGTGCATTCACTTAACAGTATTCTGCATTAGACCTTAGAATGAATGTTTTTATTGAAGATCCGATTCCGGAACGCTTGTTATTAGCTGAAAATAGATATTTCCCTTCGAGAAACAACCTTGGCCTGTCCAGTTTCTGCCCTAAGTTACAAATGCAAAACATAGCAACATGCTTGATGATTTTCAGTGATAGCATTTGCTTCCGGCAAAATGCTGCCACGTATCCAACTCAGGGTTGCAAGTGAGAGGTGCCACTCACCAGCTTGAAAGGGGTGCACGGAATTTAGGATAAATGAGCTCAGCTTGAGGAAAAATAGGGATGCATGCTATGTGATGGGACACAGTTCTGAAGACAGCATGGCTCTGAAAGAAGGCAACCTTATTATATAATATTAAAAAGCAAATAAGGAGATTTAAAATAATCTATTACAGCCATGAGAGAAATACTGTTTGGAAGTATAATGTAGCCAATGCAATAATATTCACTATTGCTTTAGCCATTATATGGTGATCATTCTAGTACATATGCTATATGGCAGATTAGTGCATAACACTTAGAAGATACAAAGGACTGTGTATTGTATAAAGGGTGCGGGCGTAGGAGCGCTGGGTACCGCTCCTCATACATCAATACCTTGCTTTTGTGCTCGACATCCCCACAATCCTAGAAGTGCAACCTAACTGAGGTGGTAGGAAGAGCCTGTCTTGTCATTTTCTCCACAGAAACTCAGGCTACATATCTGCCTCTGGGGGCTCTGAATACCTATTCCTCTCTGGCTTCTAAAAGAGGAAATTCACTCCTAGGATGTCTGGTATCATAGATAAGCTGACCATACAACCACATGTGTGGGGCTCCGTCTTGAGGAGGAGACTGTACCAACAACTCTAGTTCAGACTGATGCAACCCAACATCCCCTGTGTTATAGGCAAACCCTTGCTATCCAGCCAATGCTTATTGCTCGAGCAAAAGACTAAAGGTTTAGTGGGTCTGGTTCTTTGCATGGTCGATGACGCAATGTGTGTGGACAACGTAAAGATAGAGCACTGCAGCATAAGGTACCAGAGCTGTAAAAAGAAGAGTTGTGAGGAAGAAACATACAGCAGCAAGCACTGGCAAAGCCAAAAGGTTTTGCCTAAGTGTGATCTATTGTCTTCGTCAATGTTTTTAGACACGTTGCACAGCAGAATGGGCTGCTGACCGACATGTATTAAATAATAACATTTTAAAAAGCAGTATGATGAGACCAGCGTTGACCATGTCATCACTTTTTTGTAGCCTGCGATGCAGTGCAACATGTTTAAACAAGCAATGGCATAACCAATAGGTCTTGCGCCTTTGGGACCTTTTAAGTGTTTAGCCATGCACCTTTAAAGTCATTTTTGCTTAAGCACTGATTTACAACTCATCTTTCCAACAGCACGCGGGAGAAAACATATAGCTAAGCCTTTAGCAAAAACACAATTAATTTTAAAATATCCAATGGCATGGAATTATTTTTGGAAAAGAAAGCTTAAGCTTGAAAATAACCATGTTATAATTAGGAGTTTGATGGTTGCACTTGTGGGCTGTTGGACACTCATTACGTATAAGAAGTGAAGGGATTATCCTGTTTACAATGTTAATTACCATGGAGAGGGTAGTGCTCATAGTGGACCGAATTAGCAGGCTCCTAGGAATTAGCTCAATTGAGGGGTGGGAGGAGATTGATGAGCAACAACCCCTGATCGCGTGAACTGGAAAAGGGAAGTTTGTTAAGCAACATCGGAACATAGGGGTGTGAAGGAGAGAGAGGGTGATGGAGAGAGAGGGGCAAGGAAGAATAACGGATGATGAGATGGAGCACCACAAGGATGACTTTCAAGATGGCTGAGCGTGGGGGCTGTCGGGCCACAAACTGCTAAGAGCGTGTAGTGAGGAACCAAGAGCACCGGCGGGGACACCCTGCGAAAGACCTGGCTGGAGGTGGTGGACACTGAGGGACCCCCTTGGTTCCAGTAGTAAGGTCCTGGCACGGAAGAAGACATGGACTTGGAGCTGGAGGGCCCTGACGGCTAGCCGGGGAGAAAGAAGGTGCACAGGCTTGCTGCTGGAGCGTGATATCTCCTAGGTGCTTCCTCTGTGGCTGCAGCGGCCGCATAGGTGCCTCACACTTCGCCCAGACTCATTCCTCCCCCCAACTGACGAGCCGGCCAGTCTGTGGAGTTGGAGGCGGGACCTGCAGAGAAGACTGGCCTGGTAATTTCCTGCAGTCTGAGGTGAGCGGGAGTCGTACGGCGGGCATCGTGAGAGGAGCCAGGATCCCTGGGGAGAGTGGCCAAAGAGCGAGAGCTGCCCCGGGCTGAACTGAGCCTACCTCCTGGGGGCTTCAATGGGAGGACCATAAGCCCGTCAGCTAACTTTGGCCGCTCGACTTTCCTGCCATGGGGGAACCTGTAATTGCTGTCCTGGGAGGAGCTGGTGTGGACAATAGGACAGATGGGTGTGGGAGAGGGTAGGGGGGCTCCGGGAGAGGGTCATAGAGTAAGTGCGAATGCTGTACATAGGAGAATCAAGCATGTGAAAGAAAAAAAAAGACAAGAGTGGTGCACGCACAACGGCAATAGCAGGCTGGGGAGTGGTGTGCGAGCAATATGACGAGAGAGGAAAGCCATATGGCGCCTCTGCTCATCATTGTGCGCGTAACCAGACGCCCATGGCCAGCCAGCTTATGCAAGCACTTTTAAAAGCCCTTTTACAAAATGTCTCGCTGAGCAGAGCATGCGCTGGGTCAGATGAGACCTAAAAACACATGGGCAAAGCCGATAATTCTCACATAGGTGAATACTATTGGCTTTGCCAAAGGTTGTTGCTGTGAAATACGCATTGTGACTGTCAGGGCGTTGAACCTATTTACATGAATATTTGCAGGACCACACCTTTTATCACTGAACACAATATAAACCCACACGAGAAGCAGATATTAACATTCTTTGGATTTTGAGAAGATTATGAAAAATAAAAAGTGCTCTCCTTTTATTCTCAAAACCTGGGGCCTGTATTCAGGAAGAAATGTCAGGCTGAAATAGAACTGATTTGAGATAACGAGATACACATACTTTAAGTTTATGGCTATTTCTGCTCCTTTTCATGCCTGTGCCTAAATTGGTCTAAAATGGATATGTCCTGCTCGCGGGGCGGGGGATTCTCTGCCCGTGCGTGATAACTGCACTTACAGTCCTCTTTCACAAGTGCTCAGAGCTACTTTCTTACCTACACAGAGTGTAAAAACAAAATGTACACCAAATGAAAATGCTTTTTTTGCATATATTAATCAGTGCGGTATGACTGGGTTTATTGCGGAACAGACGGCTGCTCGAGCACAGCAGGTGATGTCACTGCTAGTGCTGCCGGTAATTAGTAGGTCCAGGGATGGCGCCGGCATCGGCATTGACTGCCAAGCTTGCTGTGACCCTGCCTGCCTGCTACAGCACAGGCATTGTCCCAAGCTGTATTGCTGCCAATGCCGCCAAGTATGGTTGTGGTGCCTACTGGACTCACGCACGCTCAGCAATTACTGCAGATTCTACAGGTGACGCCATGGCGCACAAAAGTTGTGTTGGTCCACAGCAGTATCGAGCACGTTGAGGATAGCAGCAATGCAGGGCTGCAGGATATGCTACTCTGGCTACGCAGCAAGTGCCAAGTTCACACTTTCGTTTATTCTTTCTCAGCCTCCCCCTCTTCTTTCATGTTGTGTCTCTCCCCCTCCTCTTTCCCTCCTTCATTCGCTGTCTACTTCCCCTGCTCCTACCCCCTCCCCCTGAATCGCTCCCCTTGCCTACTTTTTCCTTACGCATATGCCCTTCTTGTTTCTCGACCGAACATATAACTATGTAGCTATTCTCTAATAACTATATAACCTTTGTAATGATGTAACCTGCCACTATGGTTTGATACTCATGTAAAGCGCTCTGATACCTCCGGGTCAATTAATATTGAGACCACCACCTGCAGGGTCAGAAAATGTAGCCCCAACTCTGTTAAAGAAGTGCCGGTGCTGAGCACCTGAAAGCATCTGCTCAAATTAAGCACGGATTAATTTTAAAAAGTACATGAGGAAAGACAGCCCAGTTGAAGGGCAATAGTCGCAAACAGGAAGCTGTGATAGGTCCATTCTCCACAGCTGAGACCGGAGCCCAGGGAGAAAGCAATGAGGCGAGACCAATAAAAAGTAAGGAAACAAGACTGACATGGAAAGCAACCAATGGCAAGTATTGGTAAGTAATGGGCGGGATCCAGGCCAGTTTTAAGCTTTTTTCCATTAACAAGAGATTCCTCCAACAGCATGTGTTTTTTCAGGCAAACCTAAGTAGGAACAGGGTCCAAGCAACACTCGAGAATTTGTTCGGCAGTAGAAACAACTAGGTTCAGAATAACAATTCAGCTTAAAAAGAGAACCGGCTGCTCCCATTTAACCAATTTTGAAGCAATTTCAAGTTTTATTCATTTTATTCAAAGCAAATTGATTCTGAAATGCGCATTTAATAGATACGTTTTCTATGAATTGGATATACTAGAGTCTGGTGAGCCAGAAAATTACATTTAAAAAAAAAAACTTTTTTAAGAGGGCTGTCAGGGGGAGGATTGGAATTGGCCGAGGGTGGGCTGTACAATAAGTAAACAGATCACTGTATTGTGCTGCCGGTACTACTAAAGGCTCAGTTTTATCTGCTCTCCATCATTTGCTCCAGGAAGGTATCGCCAAAGAAAGGTTTGATGTAGGCAGGAAATAAACCAGTGATTCTGCTTGAGACATCGGTAGTAGGGAATGATAGGACACTAGGCTCTATAATCCCGGAAAATACAAATTTTACCACCGAATTTTTTTAGGCCTGGTTGACCATCAGTAGGAATGCAAAAAGGTATTGATACCAGCTTTTTTGTGCACCAGGCTATGGCATAAAACAGAAGATATGATCAAGAATTTTTTTTAAGATAACCAAGGTAACCTTAGGCAGTTTCTACCTCTAAGGGTTAGGCATCCATTGATTTTGAGGGAGGAAAGATGAAGTCCTTATGTGGAACCTGGAAATATGGTTTAATTGTTGGATTTGAGTACCTGAAAATATAAACCAGTGAATTCTCCCAAAGTTACATGTTCATCCTCGATACGGATAACTGTTTTTGTAAAAATCTAAGAGGGAGCAGTACTGCACTTCAGTTACACAGAGGAAAATAGTATGGATATAATTACAATAAGTTAGCTCAAGTAATAGCACCATACCAGGTCCCAGCAAGATACACATGGGAATTAAAAGGCTTAGGAACATAATATTTTTTTATTTTTCAAAGCTTCTCCATTTTTGATAAAATGACTGATACCATTTACAACAAAGTTGATCACTATTAAAGGGAAACTAATTACAAAACCCATGAAATCACACTTGAAAATAAGTAGGTAGAGGCGTTGCTTGGAGGGGCAACATGGAGACTGTGCATCTGTAAGACTCCTGCATTAACTTCCCCATATACTATGGGGCGGGAGCTGCTACTGATCAAAGAGTTAGGTCTTGAGGAGTCTTCTGAAGGCCAGCAGGTCCTGGGTCTGTCGTAGGCTGGTAGGGAGAGCATTCCAGGTCTTGGCGGCGAGGTAGAAGGAGGATCTGCCGCCATTCCGGATACAAGGAACTGAGGCGAGGGCGAGGCTGGCAGAGCGGAGGCTGCGGGTGGGGGTGTGGAAGCTGAGTTGGTGGTTGAGGTATGTAGGTCTGGTGTTGTGTAGCGCTTTGTGTGCGTGGATGAGGAGTTTGAAGTGATCCTCGTGTTGATGGGGAGCCAGTGTAGGCCTCATAGATGGGTTGTGATGTGGCTGCGTCGGGGGACGTCGAGGATCAGTCATGCCGAGGTGTTCTGGATTAGTTGTAGTTGTCTCAGGAGCTTGTTTGTTGTGCCCGAGTAGAGGGCGTTCCCGTAGTCGAGTCTGCTGGTGACATGGGCCTGGGTGACTGTTTTTCTCGTGTCGGGGGGATCCACTTGAAGATCCTGCAGAGCATTCGGAGGGTGTTGAAGCAGGACGCAGAGATGGCCTTGACTTGCTTAGTCATGGAGAGGGCGGAGTCGAGGATGACCACCAGGTTGCGTGCGTGGGTTCCGGGGCAGTGCCTAGCGATGTGGGCCACCAGGAGTCATCCCAGGCTGATGGGGTGGGTCCAAGGATGAGGACCTCCGTCTTGTCTTAGTTCAGCTACAGTCTGCTGTCCTTCATTCAGTCGGCGACGGCCTTCATTCCTCTGTGGAGATTGGCTTTGGCGGTGTGGGGGTCTTCGGTGAGGGAGATGATCAGCTGGATGTAGTCACGTAGGAAATGTTGAGGCTATGTTGTCGTGCGACGTGGGCAAGCGGTGCCATGTAGATATTGAACAGAGTCGGGCTGAGGGAGGATCCCTGAGGGACGCCGCAGATCTCGGTGGTTTTTGAGCGGAAGGGTGGGAGGCGGATGCTCTGGGTTCTGCCGGAGAGGAAGGATGTGGTCCAGGCCAGGGCCTTCTCTTGGATACCGGCGTCGGAGGCGTGCTGATCAGGTGCGGTGGCAGACCGTGTCAAAGGCTGCTGACAGGTCCAGGAGGGTGAGGGCGGCTGTGTCTCCTTTGTCCATCAGGGTCCAGATGTCGTCAGTGGCGGCGATGAGGGAGGTCTTGGTGCTGTGGTTGCTGCGAAAACCGGATTGGGAAGGGTCCAGGATGATGTTAACCTCGAGGTAGTGGGTCAGCTGTTTGCTGACAATCTTCTCTTCAACTTTTGCAGGGAACGGGAGCAGGGCCGGAAGTTCTTGAGGTCCTTGGAGTCAGCCTTGGGTTTCTTCAGTAGGGCGTTGATCTCGGCGTGCTTCCAGCTTTCCGGGAAGGTTGCTGTCTCGAAGGAGCTGTTGATTGCTTTCCGGAGGTGGGGTGCAATGGTTGTGCTGGCTTTGTTGAAAATGTGGTGAGGGCAGGGGTCAGATAGGGATCCGGAGTGGATGGAGTTCATGGTTTTGATGGTGTCTTCGTCGCTGATGGTGGGCCAGGCGGTCAGGCGGCTGGAGGTCGCGGGGGTGGTGGTCTCGGTGGTGGGTGCGGGGGTGTCGGAGTTGAAGCTGTCGTGGATGTCGGTGATCTTGCGGTGATAGAAGGTTGCCAGGGAGTCGCACAGATCCTGTGATGGTGGAATGTCATTGGTGTTGGAGCTGGAGAGTACTTTCACGATGCTGAAGAGCTCTTTGGTGTTGTGTGAGTTGTTGTCTAGGCGGTCCTTGAAGGTGGTCCTCTTGGTGGTCCTGATGAGTTGGTGGTGTCTGCGCTTGGCGTTCTTGTGGGCTGTGTGGCTGTCTGGTGTTCGGTCGTGGAGCCATTTCTTCTCCAGTTTCCGGCAGGTGCGCTTGGATGTCCGGAGGTCTTCGGTGAACCAGGCAGCTTTCTTGTTGGTGTGGTTAGTTGTGGAGATCTTGAGATGGGGGAGGGCGTTAAAGCAGTCGTTGATTCACTGTTTGAGGTTGGTCGCGGCAGTGTCGGGGTCAATGGGGTCGGCGGGTGGTCTCAGGGCGAGGGTGGTTGTCAGTTGGTCCTCGGTGACCTTGCTCAAGCAGTGGTGTGGCAACTGTTGGGTGCGGTGGTGTGTTTCTTGAAGGTGAAGTGGACACATCTATGGTCGGTCCAGTGGGGTTCGGTGGTGTGGTTGAAGGAGACGTGGGGGCTTGCGGAGAAGATGGGGTCCAGCGTGTGTCCTGCGGCGTGGGTGGGGGTCGCCACGAGCTGTTTGAGCCCGATGTTGGCGAGATTGTCGATCAGGGCGGTGGAGTTGGCGTTGTTGTTGTTCTCGAGGTGGAAGTTGAGGTCCCCGAGGAGGATGTAGTCCGTGGAGGCGATGGCGTGGGTGCTGATTAGGTAGGCGATGGTGTCGTTGAACTGTGGTCGTGGTCCGGGTTGTCTGTAGACGAGTGTTGTTCCTCTGAGTGTCGTGTTTGGGTCGTGTGGATCTGGAATTGTATGTGTTCGGCAGTGGTGAGGGTGTCGTTGGTGTTGGTCGAGACGGAGGGTTTGTGGACGATGGCGATTCCCCCTCCAACTCCCTTGATGCGGTCTCTGCAGGAGATCTTGTAGCCTTGTGGGATGGCCATGGCGATGTCTGGCGCTGAGGTGGCGTTCAGCCAGGTCTCTGTCAGGAAGGCGGGGGCGGTAGAATCTAGGAGGTCCCAAAGTTTGATGGCATGCTTGCGAGCGGAGCGGGTGTTGAGGAGGATGCATCTGAGGTGGTTGGGTTCTCTGGATGGTGGTTTGGCAGGCTGGATGCTGGTGAAGCTGCAGTTCCGGCAGGTGAAGGGCCCTAGGGTGTGCTTTGGGATGGGCTGGTAGCAGGAAGGGACATCAGTAGGAATCACTAAATACTAGCCCACGGAACACTCGAGTGTAGGCCGGTATTCTTAGGTGGAATCACTGCTCGGGGTCTGGACTACAAGTAGCCCAAAGCACAGCTTCAGAGGTCGCCGGAAAGCAGATGCTTCTGCAAATGAACAGTGCCCAGGGGTTCGGGTTGTACGGTACCCACGAGGGATACTGGTCTCAGGTTTGCTGAGCACACTAGTCAACCACTGGGACACTTGGAAACCCATCTACTGTGTTGCAAAAGTCTTTGGAGTCCTCGGGAGCTTGGGAGTTGCAAACTGGTCAGATGAGTCTTTGGTGCCTGCTTAGCTGGGGAATAACTCCTTTACTCCAATTGAGATTCTTCAGTCATCCAACTAAGTGTAGATAGTTGAAGTACTTGGTTTCTGTAGCAGAGTTTCGTCCAGGTAAATCTAAAGTCCTTCTTTATAGCCAAGAAACAGGTGGGACAAACTCTGGGGCCCACCTATGGGGGGGGGGGTCGGACAGAGTGGTGGCAACACCCATTTCCTTTGTCTAGTTTCGCGCCAGAGCAGGAGCAAATAGCTCCTGCAAACGGTTTGAGCTGGACTATGCACAGGGGCACAGAATGTGCCCCCAGTGCAGACATCAAAGCACTCTCAGAGTGCATCCACCCAACCCCAAAACACTAAAGCCTTGTTCAGCCACCCCTGCTGGAGTTTCGTCCAGCAGCAGGAGGGCAGACTTGTGTGTGTGGCTGGCAGCATCAATCTTGTGATGCCAGGGTTCTGTAAAGCTGGTACCGAGTGTACCGGTGTTTTCATATTTCTCCCTCCAGGAGGGTGGGATCATACCTCCCACATGAGTTACTGGTGAGGAGGTATGATTCCAAGGTGTTTGACACCAAACACGACAGGTTTCTGTGCAGCCATTTTAAAGTTAGCATTTACAGCAAGGTTCTAATGCAAGAGTATATGGTATGGCTGCATCACAGAACAACCCTGGAGAATACATTCCGAAGGCTGCAGAGGGGCTCTGCACATGCATGGGCCCTCGATCACATAAAACCCAGCACCCTGCCTTCAGGATTGATATAGGGGTGACTGATAGATATAGTGAACCTATATCTAACTAAGGGGTGCATGCACTACCTTACACAGATTGCAGTAGCAGACTTGTGGTGTCAATTTGAGTGGCCTCTCAGGGGTGGCATAAAACATGCAGCAGCCCCTGGGAGGCCTCTGGGGTACCTATGCCCTTGGTCCATAGTATACCATATACTAGGGTCTTATAAGGGTACCCCAGAAGCCAATCTGGAGTGTACCTAAAGTACATGCACAACCAATTTAGGGAGAAAGTAGATAGACTGGGGTCCTATAAGCAGGATCCCAGTCAAACTAATTTGAAAGCCAGCAAAACACCAGAAAAAAGAGGAGGTAACCATGCAGTCACATTTCACCTTCCTACAGCCATTATGAAAGAGGGAGAGGCTATGTTCCACGGCTGGAGAAAGGTGGAGGAACCAACGTCTGAGGAGAAAGCTGAAGGACTGGGTGTCATTGAAGGCAGGATCAGATGTCTGAAGAAGCAGAGTGTGGGCTTGCCAGAGACCCACTCTAAGAACTGCATACTCCTAAAACTCAGCCAGAACGTAGGTTAGGTAGGAGGAGTAGAGCTGGCCTACAAGACAGGAGGAGACACTGTGGAATGCACTGGACGGACTAACTATTGGGTGGTTCTATGGTGGGGGACTCCAGTGACTGACTGGAGAGGAAAACCTCAACAGCATTGGGAGGAATGACAAAAACCACAGAGACTGAGGGGATAGTAAGTCCAAGGACTATGAAGGGGGGGGGTATATGGCTGAGAAATGTGTGTTGAAGACTGTGGGGCCCTCTGCAGGCTTCTACAGCAGTCTCCATTGGAAATGTGTGTGGGACATCAGAGATCCTACAACTGTCCTCCGTGAAGAAATAAGGAGGAAGACATGGTCAATCAAGAAGCACACACCAGGCGTGATGTGCCAGGTAGTCACCTGATGTGTCACATGCTCTCCCCCGGTGTGTGTTCTAGTGAAGTTCAGGGATGGGCTGTGGTGGTTCAGGGAACAAATTAGCCAAGTGAATCAAGTAATGATGCTTAAGAGTCGATCATACAGAAGTAGTGCAATGGAACAAAGACAGGAGAGGAAAAGTGAGTCTGAATGGAAAATAGGGTGTCCGGGCCAACTAGCAAGCAGGGCTCCACAGAGAAACATTCTCTCCTGTCATCGTAAAAGAGACTGGTGCCTTCTCCCTGGAGGCAGGAGCAGAGAGGATCTAATGAGAGTAGAAGAGATGACCTTCTATAGGCATCCCAGGATCAGTAGACGACTGAAGGGGGGAAACTGCTTCTTTGTGGAGCAGGTCATTTCATCCTAAATCAATCGACATGCAGGACTGGCCCAGAACAGCCATTGTAGGGCCCCATCAAAACCATGGAGAAGTTGATAAAAGAAACAACAGCCCTAGCAATAAGGGAAGAGGGACAAGAAGTTAATGTACTGCAACAGGATTTAAGAACTGTGGTTGACAGACCGAAACTGAAGAATATCGAAATTAGAGGATGGCACAGAAACTGTTCATACTAAGGTAAATCAACTCACTGCAACTTGCCACACATTGGAATAGAGGGGAGAAGGGTAGAAGATGGGCAAGCAAGAGTGCGGCACAACTTCACAGAGGTCAGGCACTAGGAGTTATTTCTAGAGTGGTGACTACAAATTATAGCACCAACAAACAAGCTTTGCTCCCTTTTCGTGTTTTGAACGGTCCACAGGACTCTGTGCACACAACACCCGATAATTGGGAGACGCATTAACTATAAAGACAGATACCACACTAAAGAAGGCACGAACAGCTGGTAAAATGAAATACCACACCTTAGGTTATGAATGGACTACATGAAAATGTCCGAAAGCAGTGTCATTCCTTTGAAGAGCTAAGAGCTAGGACTACAGGTTACTATACCAGGCTAGACTAAAGTAATGCATAATTCAAGGTCAATTTATTTGACACCCCAGACGAGGGATGGGATTGGGTGCCAGAATGTAAGGAACTGAAGAGGCCACTGCCACCAGAAAAACACATCTGACTTCAAGAGCGGACTGCATATCAAACCAGAACAAAACATGGCACAAGATGAGCAAGAAACATCTATTTTACTACAAAGTCCACTGAGTGCAAGAGTGGGGTAGGGGAGTGGAGAAGTTATGTTAAAGTTTTGCCAAAGAAGGTTGCCTCTTATGAAGAGTGAGTTACTAATAAAGATTGCAGGCCTCAACAAATTAATAGATGGGAGTAGGTGGGAACAGGCAGATAGAAGAGGCGGCACAAACATGCCAATCTGGATCCAGGTAGAGGAGACAGCCTATGCAGTTAGCCCTGACAGGTAATGTAGGACTAAAGGAAGAAGGGGAAGTACCCACACATCAAGTAACAGAATTGGACAGCGGGGTAACTGCCCAGGTGCGAGATCAATGAGGATATCTCTACAACTATACACAGGTCCTCTTATGCACACACACACAGGGCAGTGCTCAAAAGTTTGACAAATGTTACAAGGGCTTTGGATCCAGCCAATATATGGTAAACTAAACATCGGAGAGACACTCTACCTACTTCTCAGGCATCCAGAGGACATTTTTCAGGATGGACTATATTCCAGAATCATAAAAGTCAGTCCTTGAAAGAGTAGCCATCCTACGACTGAATGAGGCCTTGACTAAGATATCTTTTAAAGGACTTCAAAGGCAATCACACAGCTAGGTAAAGAAGCGCCGGGAGTCCATTAATTCTCTGGAGAACTTTAAACGCTTAGCAACACATGCAGGGTAGCTCAGACTACTCTTAACCAGGCATGAGAAGGTGGTATAATGCCAACTAATTTCCATCAAGCCATAACAGTGGTTGTACCCAACGCAGGGGAACAAATAAAAAGGCTCTTCCTACCGACGAACAAGTTACTTACCTTCGGTAACGATATATCTGTAAGAAACATTAGTTAGTGTTAGATTCCTTACCTTAGAATATCCCCAGGCGTCAGTCTGGATCCGGAAACTTTTGCGTAGCAGTACCCCTGCGCGTCGGTAGGTGTCGTCTGCAGGCGTCCCCTGCGGCTCCGCGTCCGTCGTCGGCGTCGTGCGCCGTGATGACGTCGCTGGAGTATATAGACGCCGCCTCCGCGCGCTGACGTCAGTTCTTTGCACACAGCTTTTCCGCGGCAGAAAACGCAGAGCCATGAGAGAACCAACACTGGTGCCAATTGAAACTAGGGCCCTGAAAGGGATGACCTTAACCCTAGGTATCAGTTCGCAGAACGGGGAGGATGGGTGGGTTCGGTAAGGAATCTAACACTAACTAATGTTTCTTACAGATATATCGTTACCGAAGGTAAGTAACTTGTTCATCTGAAAGAAACACGTTAGTGTTAGATTCCTTACCTTAGAATAGATACCCCAGCAATACCAACCCCGGTGGTGGGTCTGCGAACCAATACATTCCTACACCAGAAAGTCCTGGAGGACAGAACGGCCAAAGAAGCCATCCCTCCGGACTTGACTGTCCAGGCAGTAGTGCCTCGCAAAGGTATGCAGCGAGGCCCACGTAGCCGCCTGGCAAATGTCCTGCAAGGGGACTCCCCGGCCCAGGTCAGTACTAGCAGCCGTGGCCCGAGTGGAATGGGCCCTCAGCCCAACAGGAGGCTCCTTCCGAGCCAAAGAGTAGCACGCTTTGATGCACAGAACGACCCACCGAGAGATGGTTCGTTTACACACCACCCGTCCCTTCTTCGCACCCACGTAGCCAACAAACAGTTGGTCATCCACCCGGAACTGGCGTGTGCGATCCATATAAAATGAAAGCGCACGTTTTGGGTCCAGACGATGGAGCTGCTCTTCATCCTTTGAAGGATGCGGAGGCAGGAAGAAGGAGGGGAGGGTGATGGACTGCCCGATGTGAAAAGCAGAAACTACTTTGGGCAGGAAAGAAGGTCTAGTTCTTAGAAACACCTTGTCAGGATGAATGGACAGGAAAGGAGGTTGGACAGAAAGGGCCTGGAGCTCACTCACTCTCCTGGCAGAGGTGATGGCAACCAGGAAAGCCGTCTTCAAAGTCAGGAGACGAAGAGGACAAGAATGAAGGGGCTCAAAGGGAGCACACATCAGAAAGGTTAGAACCAGGTTCAAGTCCCACTGAGGCATCACAAACGGAACAGGTGGATACATGTGTGTGATGCCCTTCAAGAATCTCGTTACAATCGGGGACTTGAACAAATAAGGCTTATCAGGAAGCCTCAGAAAGGCTGAAAGGGCAGAAAGGTAGCCCTTGATAGTGCCCAGAGCAGAGCCCTGCTGGGCAAGAGAAAGAAGAAACAGAAGAACCTCGGAAAGAGGGGCAGAAAGAGGATCCACAGCCTTTGTTGTGCACCATGCCACAAATCTGTTCCACCGACAGGCGTATACCGACTTAGTGGAGGGACGCCTGGCTGCCAGAATAATGTCACAGGCTTCAGGAGGCAAGTCAAATGGCCTCAACTGCTGCCGCTCAATCTCCAAGCATGGAGGTGGAGACTGGACAGGTTCGGGTGGAGGACCGTCCCCTGCTGCTGCGACAGAAGGTCCTCCTGAAGAGGCAGGCGGATCGGGGGACCGACTGACATGCTGAGTAGCTCGGGATACCAGTACCTTCGAGCCCAGTCCGGAGCCATAAGGATAACTTGGGCCCGGTCGCGCCTGATCTTCTTCAGCACTCTGGGCAGAAGTGGTATAGGCGGAAAGGCGTATAACAGACCGCAACTCCACTCGCGCCGAAAGGCGTCGCCGTGCGAGTGCCGTCTTGGAAACTCCAACGCGCAGAACTGATGACATTGCGCGTTCTCTTCTGTGGCGAATAGATCTAACCAAGGCTCTCCCCATTGCTGAAAGATGCCTTGCGCCACGTCCGAGTTCAGACGCCATTCGTGATCCATCGAGCACCGACGGCTGAGTTCGTCCGCCCTGGCGTTCAGAGAACCTGCCAGGTGTTGAACCGTCAGAGTCACGCCCTGACGTTCCAGCCACTGCCAGAGGCGCAGAGCCTCCTGGCAAAGGGTCCACGACCTCACTCCGCCCTGTTTGTTGCAGTATCACATGGCGGTGGTGTTGTCGGTGAACACCTGCACTACACTCCCGTTGACAAAGGGGAGGAATGCCTTCAGTGCTAGACGAATCGCCCGCAGCTCCAACAGGTTGATATGGAGCCGGGACTCCGCCGGAGACCAGATGCCTCTGATCTCTGCCTCTCCCAAGTGGCCCCCCCAGCCCTGGAGGGATGCGTCCGTCACGACTACGTGCTCCGGTTGGGGAAGGGAGAGGGATCTGCCTCTGACCCAATCGCGGTCCGTAAGCCACCACTGCAGTTGTCTCGCAGTGCCCTCCGAGATCAAGACATGGTCGGACAAGTTGCCCTGATGCTGGGCCCACTGAAACTTCAGGTCCCACTGCAGAGCCCGCATCCGCCACCGGGCGTGATGCACCAGAAGGATGCAGGAAGCCATCAGTCCCAGCAGCCGCAGCGTCAACCTGACCGAAACCCGGGATAGCGGCTGAAAGATGGGAATCAAAGCCTGTATATCCCGGACCCGCCGTTCCGGAGGATAAACCCGAAACTGCGCCGAGTCCAGAACCGCTCCGATGAAAAGGAGCTTTTGAGAGGGACACAGGTGTGATTTCGGCACATTGATGGAGAACCCCAGGTCGTGCAAGAGGTCTGCCGTCATCTGAAGGTGGTGGACGACTGTCTGGGGCGAGCCAGCCTTCAACAACCAGTCGTCTAGGTAGGGGAAGACTGAAACCCCTAACCTGCGCAGATGGGCTGCGACCACCGCCATCACCTTTGTGAACACCCGTGGGGCGCTGGTAAGGCCGAAGGGGAGCACGATAAACTGAAAGTGCTCCTGGCCTACCGTGAACCGCAGGTAACGCCGGTGGGCCGGCAGGACGGGGATGTGAAAATACGCATCCTGCAAGTCCAACGCTACCATCCAGTCTTGTGGGTCTAGAGCAGCCAAGACCTGAGCTAACGTCAACATCTTGAACTTCTTCTTCCGGAGGAAGCCGTTGATGTTCCTTAGATCCAAGATAGGACGTAGGCCCCCCTTGTCCTTCTTGGGTACCAGAAAGTAGTGGGAATAGCAACCACGCCCTACTTCTGGCCCAGGAACGCGCTCGATGGCCCCCTTGGCCAAGAGGGCCGTAACTTCCTCCTGCAGAAGTGTCAAGTGGTCCCCCGACACACGGTGGTTCTGCGGTGGCATGGCTGGAGGAGCAGTCTCGAAGGGGAGGGAGTAGCCCCTTCGGACGAGTTGCAGCACCCACCTGTCCGATGTAATTGTGCGCCAGTGAGCGTGGTGATGGCGAACCCTGCCACCCACTGGCGTCACATGGGGCCGAAAGCACGGACTAGGAGGATTTGGAGGCAGATGCTGCGGGGGGAGGTGTGGCCTGACCCCGCCGTTGACCCCGACCGCCTCCACGGCGGTTTCCACGGCCGCCACCGCGTTGAAAAGATTGTTGCGGTGCGTGGCTGGCAGCACGTGTGGGGGCGCCCCTTCCTTGGCCACGAAAGGGGCGAAACGAACCCGTTGGCTGGCGCTGGGTCGAAAGACCCAAGGACTTGGCCGTGACCCTTGAGTCCTTGAAGTGTTCCAGCGCGTGGTCCGCCTTGTCACCAAAGAGGCAACAGCCATCGAACGGCATGTCCATCAAGGTATTTTGGACGTCTGCCGAAAAGTTGGCGGATCTCAGCCAGGCGTGGCGACGAATCGCCACCGTCGTTGACATAGCTCTGCCCAGCGAGTCGGTCGTATCAAGACCACACCGTATGGAATATTTAGCTGCGTCTCGGCCCTCAGCCACAGCCTTGCCGAGCTTCGCCCGCACCTCCATGGGACATTCAGGCAGCACGTCCGCGACCGTGTCCCACACAGAGTGGGTGTAGCGGCCCAAGAGGCATGCGGTGTTGCAAGACCGCAGTCCCAGACTCAGGGACGAGAAGACCTTCTTGCCATACTGGTCATACCTCTTGGATTCCCGATCGGGCGGGGCCGACGGGAATGCGGTCTGGGAGGTAGAGGCCTGGATCACCAGACTCTCGGGGGTGAGATGGGCGGACAGGAATTTGGGGTCGTCCGGACAAGGACGGTGGCGCCTGGCCACGTTCCGATCAACAGGCGAACCTGAAGCGGGCCTGGACCACGTGCCCAACAGAACGTCTGACAAGGCTTCGTTAAACGGCAGCAGTGGCTCCTGTGGGCATGACTGCGGTTTGAAGACCTCAGTGAGGATGTTAGGCCTCACGGCCGCGACGGGGAGCTCAAGGTGTAAGGCCTTGGCAGCCCTCATCAGCACCACTGAATATGCAGCACCCTCCACCGACTCCACGGAAGGAGGAGAGATAAAACCAGGGTTAGGAGAGTCGTCCAGACCACTGGACGACTCTCCAAATCACCTGTCCAGTCCGGGTCATACTGGCACTCACGTGGCAGAGGGTCCTCAGACCCCTCCCAACCCTCTCCGTACTCTACATCATCTCCATTTTCGGAGTCAACAATGTAGACCGGCTCCTCGGGGTTCACAGGCCCCATCGGCGTCGAGCGACGCCGGTCCGACTCCGCGTCCGGATTTGGGGGAGGAATGGGGACGGCGCTGCCCGGAGCCGGCGCCGGAGCCCCGGCGCCGGCCGAAGCCGGCACAGGAGAACCGGGGCCGCGCGGGGGCGGCGTCGGGGGTAACTTAGTTGGAATCGGCGCCGAACCAGCCGGTAGGCCAGCCGGCGTCGAACCCGAAGGCCCTTGCGGCGCCGGCGTCGGAGCCGTCGGCGGCACCGGGGCCGAAGCACCCGATGGCGTCGAGCCAGGGACACCCGACCCATCAGGGCCTCCAGACGGTAGCACTGGGCCCGAAGGCGCCGTAGGCCCCGTCGGAGAACTGAGCGCCCTCATGGCCATGAGGAACGCCTCAATCTCCTCAGGCGTCGCACCGTGCCCAGGGACCGGAGGGTATGGGGCAGGCCGCGCCGGCGACTCTCGCGGAGCCGCGGAGTTGGGTTCACCCGAACCCCCGGCCGCTTCGCGCGAGCGTCGGGGGGAGTCGGGGGTACGATGACGACGCCCCGACTTCTTGTGTTTCTTACCTGATGAGCCCGACGAATGGCGACGACTTCCGGAGCGCTCGGCGCGGCTCCGCGACCGCTCCCTCGAACGCTCCCTGGACCTCCGGCCGGACCGAGACCGCTCCCGACGCGGGGCCGACACCCGGAGATCAAGCAGCTTGCGGGACCGCTCCCGTCTAGCCTTGTTAGTGAGAGCCCGGCAGTCGACGCAGGCGTCCACGTCGTGGTCGGGGCCCAGGCACCGGAGACAGAGTCGGTGATGGTCCGTGACCGACATCGTGCGGTCACACCCGTCACAATTCTTGAAACCGGGCATCCTACCAGGCACCAAAAAGAGATAGAAGTTATAATAAAGTTGGTCAAAAGACCGGAGTACTGCTCTTCGGATCTGCGCTTGCTGGCGCGGAAAAAAGAAGAACTGACGTCAGCGCGCGGAGGCGGCGTCTATATACTCCAGCGACGTCATCACGGCGCACGACGCAGACGACGGACGCGGAGCCGCAGGGGACGCCTGCAGACGACGCGCAGGGGTACTGCTACGCAAAAGTTTCCGGATCCAGACTGACGCCTGGGGATATTCTAAGGTAAGGAATCTAACACTAACGTGTTTCTTTCAGATTGATCTTGTTACTGAATGTAGAGACCACCCACAATAAATGATACCCAGGCTGCTGACCATCTTCACTTAGGACAGTGAATATTAAGGACATGGAATGAACTGGTACAAAGTAGCCATGCTAGCCATAAACATATAGGATACAGAGTAGACATCAACAGGGGGCATTAAGAGAAGGACAGATTTTGGGGGGGTTTTATATAGCGTGAACTAGACCCGAAGGTATCAGAGCGCTTTACCAGTTAAGAGTTAGACGGATACATTTGTTTTAGTTAGGCACGGGGAGATTAAGTGATTTGCTGAACATCACAGAATGTTGAGCATCCCTGCGAGACTCGAACCAGGTTCCCCAGCTCAGAGGTTGACCGCCCTAGCCATTAGGCCATATTCTTTCCCCAATGAGAGAATGTAGATAGATTTCGGTATCAAAGTAACCTGGAAGCAGGATACATTTCCCAACTGTAACCTTAGAGAAAGGACGGCTGAGTTCAGAGAAGATTTACAATGCTGGAGAAAACTTTGATTCTGCAATGGAAAGTGCAGCCATATTTAAGATGGCGACCCCCCCTTCACTGAATAACACAGTGTCCAAACAGGGTAATAAGCCTGTTGTAATTGTTTTGTTAGTAGCTGTGCATGGCAGGTTGCAACGTTGTAAAGTGTAAACAGTCTGCATCGCCATTGTTTCTTTTATAAGTGAAGGACTAGTCAATTGTGTTTTGTCATGTTTTGTCACTTCATTGGTTATGTACTCGCCTAACGCCAAATGTGTTATTATTGATGTTTTTTTTAACCATTATATATACTGTTCTTTGTGACATGAGGCTAATTTTGTCTGTGTGAGTTTCAAAGGCAAATTAAAAAAGAAAAGGTATAATAAAGACACCAAAACCACTCTAGTTGTCAAAGTAGTTTTTTTTTAAATATATTAATGTAAAGTTAACGCCCAAACAATTTTCTGTCCAAAACTTTCTAAAAGTGACATTTTCAGAATGTCAATTTAAAAACCGACTTCACCATAAGTTAGTGTTTTAAATTATGATTCCAGAGACATCAAACATGAAAAGGTTACCTGGTCCCATTTGGAAATTACACATATAAAAGTTAATAAGGTAACTCAAAAGTGATCCTATGGGAGAGGTAGACCTTGCTGTTGTGAAAACCTAATGTAAGCGTTTTTCACTACCAGAATATGTAAAACTTGGTGTGTATCACTTACAACGCAACTTTTACGTCGTAATGCTGTTACAACGCAGCTATTACAACGCAGGATCCATTACATCGGATGCCATTACAACGCATGGCATTACAACGCATACCATTACATCGTAAGTATTGGTAAGTATATAATTTTTTTTATTTTTATTTAATATTATATAATTGATTTAATTATTATTAATTATAAATAAAAATAAATAAAAATATTTATTTATGTTTTTAAATATTATAAATTAAATGTATTAATTGAAGTAATTTTTTTAATAAGTATGAGTATAGGAGTATATGTTTTGGGGTACTGAGGTATATGTTTTGGGGTGGTTGGGTATTTTTAGGTTTTAGGGCAGGGTTTGGGTTTTGGGGTACAGGGGTGTATTTAGGTTTTAGGGCAGGGTTTGGGTTTTGGGGTACAGGGGTGTTTTTAGGTTTTAGGGCAGGGTTTTTGGTTTTGGGGTACAGGGGTGGTTTTAGGGCAGGGTTTGGGTTTTGTGGTACAGGGGTGTATTTAGGTTTTAGGGCAGGGTTTGGGTTTTGGGGTACAGGGGTGTTTTTAGGTTTTAGGGCAGGGTTTGGGTTTTGGGGTACAGGGGTGTTTTTAGGTTTTAGGGCAGGGTTTGGGTTTTGGGGTACAGGGGTGTTTTTAGGTTTTAGGGCAGGGTTTGGGTTTTGGGGTACAGGGGTGTTTTTAGGTTTTAGGGCAGGGTTTGGGTTTTGGGGTACAGGGGTGTTTTTAGGTTTTAGGGCAAAGTTTGGGTTTTGGGGTACAGGGGTGTTTTTAGGTTTTAGGGCAGGGTTTGGGTTTTGGGGTACAGGGGTGTTTTTAGGTTTTAGGGCCAGGTTTGGGTTTTGGGGTACAGGGGTGTGTTTAGGTTTTAGGGCAGGGTTTGGGTTTTGGGGTACAGGGGTGTATTTAGGTTTTAGGGCAGGGTTTGGGTTTTGGGGTACAGGGGTGTTTTTAGGTTTTAGGGCAGGGTTTGGGTTTTGGGGTACAGGGGTGTTTTTAGGTTTTAGGGCAGGGTTTGGGTTTTGGGGTACAGGGGTGTTTTTAGGTTTTAGGGCACGGTTTGGGTTTTGGGGTACAGGGGTGTATTTAGGTTTTAGGGCACGGTTTGGGCTTTGGGGTACAGGGGTGTTTTTAGGTTTTCGGGCAGGGTTTGGGTTTTGGGGTACAGGGGTTTGTGTTTTGGGTTAATTAAATTATATTTACCATTTTTAAATTAATTAAAATATATTTAATAAATTAAATTAATTTTATTTCATTAATTACATTTTTAAATTAAATTAATTAAATACATTATTTCAATTAATTTAATTTAATATCAATTATTAAAATATGTACATTAAGTTAATTGTATTATTTTGATTAAATTAAATTATTCCCATTTTTTATTAAAATTACATTTATTAAATAGATATTTTATTAAATTAAATTAATGGCTATTTTAAAATGTATTTTAATTAAATTAATTAAATTAATTAAATTAACTTAATCACATTTTTAAAAAAAGGTATACTTACCTATACTTACGATGTAATGCCATGCGTTGTAATACCATCTGCTATGTAATGCCATGCGTTGTAATGGCATCCGATGTAATGGATCCTGCGTTGTAAAAATTCCGTTGTAACGGAATGAGATGTAAAAATCCGCGTTGTACTGACACCAATCCGTAAAACTCAAAAGTACATGTCCTACTTGTTAAATACACCTCATCCTGGCTGTCCAGGACCTACCCTAGTGATGACATGTAATAATAAGGAAGGCTTAGGCCTGGCAAAAGGACTATTTTGAAGAGGGATTTTAAAACTGCACACACAGGCTGCAATGGCAGTCCTGGGACCTCTTTAAAGGGCTACTTAAATGGTTGGCACAATCAGTGCTGCAGTCCCACTAGTTGCATTTAATTTACAGCCCTTGGGCACAGGTAGTACCACCTTACTTGGGACTTGTAAATAATTAAATATGCCAATTAGGTATACGCAAATCTAACATGTTTAAAGGAGAAAACACAATCACTGTAGCACTGGTTAGCAGTGGTAAAGAGGGCAGAGTCCTAAGGCCAGCAAAACAAAGTCAACGAAAATAAAAGGTAGGAAGACAAAGATAGGGGGAAAACCCACACTAAGGATGCCTGGTCTAACGGATGCAATCAGGTCTGTGTGTGTGTGTGCAGATTTGAACATGCTACGTTCTGCTTAACTGGACTTCTGAGGTTGAGCACAGTGAGGGTGGAAATAGGATTAAGGGCAGGTTCTTGGGCACCCTTTAAATAGTGCCTAATTGTGCTGGGGGAGGTTGTAGAGTCTGTTCCAACCTGTATGTGGAAAGGTTTCCCTGTGGTCTTCCCCCCTCCCTTGGAAATTGTCACTATTCAGTTTATGGCTCTCGGCCTCAGACTATGGCTTGTTTTGACAGGACACTCTTAAGCCACACTCAAAAGTGCATAGAAGTCTTATGTCAAAGCAATGTACAGCAGGTACACAGATGGGTCATCTTTCATCTTGAAATTGCCGGGCTAAAGCATGAAGTTATGTTCGAGAAAGCGAAGTTCAGAGGAGCAAGAACTTGTCCAATCTATGTCACCGTGCATGTTCCCACTTAATGACCGGGGATATAGTTACCATCAATGCCCAAGCATGCTGATCCTATTGTTTTTCCTAAGTTCTTTAAACCTAGATTTCCATCAAAGATGGCATGGTCTTTCTAGATTGTAATGTTTTGTAGTCAATCGCAGGCCTGCTTCTGGTCCATATACCCTCTGAAGTCAACTGTGGCCATGAATGACTATTGTGGAATAATGCAAACAATACACTGTTGCTTGCACTTTACTGTTGTCTTTACGTTCTGTGAAGTCAGTGCATTTCTATCATGGCCCCTCCTCCATTCAAGACCTTGATGTGGACAATTCTTGCCAGCGGATCAGTTTGTATCCTAATGTTTCTGTCTCCAGTTTTGAAATTGTACTCTTTTTTTACAGTTTAAACTCAAGTGAGCTAATTGCCAAAGCATCAGAATACTTACGATCATGACTGGATAACAAAGTTTCATGAAGCTAGTGTCCAGTGAAGAGAATCCCTAAGGGGAAGACCTAGAGAAAATTGTTCAGGGAATTCCTCAAAATGTTCAGAATCATTTTCATTGCACTATTCCTTGTGCATACGGGTTGTAAATGTTAGTTCTAGGTAACTGACATTCTTCTACACCCATAGGATTGTATTCCTTTTCTTTTCCATGTAATAGTAAAACTTCTCTCTAAAGAACTATTACTTCTCCATCCAACCCCAAGTTAAGTACTAGAGTTGGTTTTCTTACCGTTATGGATATTATCTGATCCCTCCACATTTACAATTACTCTTCAAAGCTGGGTCCCTGCTCTCTACCTACTGTGTTACATTAATATACATGTCTAGCTCGCTACATGGAATTTTTCTTATTTCATTTTCTACCAAAGACATTAGTGGATCAAAGCAATACAACAAAAACAGTTCCAGTACTAGGATTTGAAACAGAATTTGGAAAGACTATTTTAATCATCAAGGAAATTACTTTGTCAAGGCTGGGCCAACGCTGAGATGACAAACCACCATTAAAGACCTAGCACCTGACGTTGGTACCAAAGTCATCATCAATTTATGGAAGCAGCAAGTTTGGTTCCAAGGAATCTCTACATCCCACTAGAAAAAACATTCATACTACAGACCCCAACATCATCACAGTGGTAAGAGGGCACAAGAATGTAAGTGTTTAAAGTGTTAATAAAAAACCATGTGTTGTCAGAAATGAAGTTACTGAATAAATCCGCACGAAGAACTGTAGCCATCGCGTTAGCAGTAGTGATTTCACAAAATTAATATCATTTATCTCAAAGAGATGTAGCATAACTAAGATCTCACTAGTCACACAATCCAGAATAAATGGAGCCTAGAAGAAATGGTTGGGAATTGGGCAATCACACCTCTGCAAACACTAATAGGGCGAAGGTCAATAGGGTACTCACTAGATTCATCCTTTTCTGGGTTTTGAACTCTCGCTCGGCCAGTTTCAAAGTCGTCTTTCACATTGACAGTAATATCACATGCCACTTCATAACCAAAAATAAAGAGGTAAACTGTAAAAAAAGACCTTTTTTAAATGTTCTGTAACTGTGAAGGAATTAGAAACTGGAAGCTGAAAATTAAGTTTGTATCCTCAGATTAATTTGTAGGAGCAGTGCAAGTGCATCAAACAGATTATAGTATGCATGATCAGTGGACCCAAATACATTTAAAAATGTTCCATCATTCCCAATAAAATAAACATTTTTTATATTTACATGTGAATTTAAGCATTTCATCATTTGTATATTTGCTTGATACATGCTTGTTTCTGCATTTTTTTATCTTTTTCTGCAGTTCAAATAAGAAAAAAACACAATCGAAGAGTCCTAGACCTCTAGTAATGACTCATTGGGTGACCCCGGATTTAAATAATGAATCAGCGGGGTTCCCAGATTCCGGTAATCATTAACTGGGGGTCCACTGAAGTAAAAGAATTAAGAACCACTGTGCTACATCATTTTTAGGGGACAGTTCAGACACAAATCTACAACGCCAAGACCGCTTAAACAATACAGGTCCTTCATCCACTGTTTTGGCTCTCAGAAAAAACCTTTTCATTTAAATACCCCAAGATGACCAATGTTTAGCCCTGAACCAGCATGCTAGGAAATATTCTACCTCCGAGATCCTGATCAAAACTGCAGACCTAAAATTAAGAGCTTATAAGGCACTAAGATTATTCATACCTACTACACACAAAAGTTTACAATATAGAACTCGTCAACAGCAGTCTTTCCTAGTTTTATTTTTTTTAAATTAATTTCTTTAACAATAAGCCCACCTGGACTGCAGAGCAGTCCTGTGTCATTGTGTGGTGGGAGGCATGGGATAGATTAAGGATGCCCCTACGGCATTTTCCAAAACCTTTGCCTCACAGAGACTTTCACTGTTGGTCTTACTATAACACTATTCCAGCATGATAACAAGTTGTTATGCTTTCCCCAAAAACGAGTTAATACTCCTTTTTAACTGGGATTTCCCAATCCCAAGTCATTATCTTGATCATCTACCTCTGTGACCACCAACTATGTTACTATAAAGTGAAATGAAAAAACTGAACAGTACAGATTCTAATGCCCTCATTAGAGAGTGCCATAAGAACATACACTCCCTTGACTGATAGAAATTAATGGTATACAATGGCTGCCTGCTGGGTCTTGGGGTCCTGCAAAGTGGGTTTTTACTAATAATACCAATTAAATCTTTAACAGTTTGCACAGATGCTTGCCATATCTATTATAAAGCAGAAGATGTGAAAGTAGATTAAAATGCAAATAACGGGCATTGGCAAACACATCATGGCGAGGATTCTAATGATTATGCAGTTTATGGGTGTCCAACCAGGGTTCAGGATAGCAGGATCTATGCCAGATTCTCAAGAGATCACCCTCAGATACATTCATGTACACGTAATCTAGATGGGAGTAATTTTCACTGAATTCTTACCCTTCAAATATGCCATGGATCGTGTTCCACAAGTGATGTGAATGAGATGTAACCTACTGTTTCAGGCCCCTTCAAATGGCTCACTCTACAAAAGTTATAGGAAACAGTTAGCATACCAATCTATTACGGCAAGATGATCATCACACACGTTATTTCAAGACAAATGTATTTACTTAAATCATTATTCTCAATGCAGTCAAATACAAGCGATTTCATGGACATGCTTGTGAAATGTTTTGATAATCCTTTATTCTTTTTATTTTTCACGATCTAGCTACATAGTGTGGGACAAAAAGAATATAGGATAATCAAAGGATTAGCAAAAAATGTAATACATGTCTCCATGAAAACTCTTGTATTTGCCTGCAATGAGAATAATGATTTAAGTAAATTAATTAGTGTCTGGAAATATCGTGTGTGCTGATCATCTTGCTGCAATTGTATATGTGAATTTTTTCACTATTTGGAAATTAGAAGGTCTTTATCCCATGATCGCTGGACCACATAAAATAAGATCCCAATACTATAAGTGTGTTACTGTGTCTAAGGCCTCCTTGTAAATAATTAACATACAAATGTATGTTGCTTAAAACCTAAATAAGGACAATCAGAAACTCTCCATTGTCATCACTGCAGATCCCCATCCGATGATAGAACTTACCACAAGTCAGGCAAGCCTGCTGCCATCCAAGTCTAATTTTTATGGCTGTTCTAGACAAAAGGAGCATAAACACCCGATGACATTTCAGAGAACTTCCAAATGCCTCCGCTGTGGCATTCATTTAGGCCTGATCAATTCAATTATCCAAGCATACAAAAGATGAAGTAATGCAAGAAAAACACATTTTAAAGCAAACTCATATAAAGGTGTCCCAGTAACACAAATATAATATCTTTTTCGGTCAAATACAACAGCAATTCAGTGCAAAAAGCGTTCTGCAAAGTCAAAACAAAAAACAAGAGAACAATACTATCACGTTTCCTGTTTTATTTAAGATTTTAGTTTTAATTCTGAAGAAAGAGGTACATTTCCTTGGTTTAGTTTTAGCAACAGGTTATAACCATATTTGTCTATCTGTTATCTTTTCTTTTTTTGTCCTCTTCATTTCCCGTCTTCAATACTGCACAAACGTCCAGAAACTATAGGGTTTAGTAATAGCCGCAGACTGTGGGTACGTCCCTGATTATGTTGCTGTAATCCCAACGCAGTGTTACCCCAGTGCTCTATTCAACGGAATTCAAATTAGGTTTATTTAAATCGAAGATCAAAATGAAAAAATAGAACTGGCAAAAAAAGTAGAATTATCGCAGGTGTTCCGGTTGATTGTAGTTAAATCATGTACTGCTAGACAATATATTGGAATTTTCCGTAAAAACTGATGTTTTTTCAAATCCAAATGTATTGTGTTTTTTTTTAAACTTAAATTTTGTTAACTTGCTGGTCCTCACTAAATCAATATTCCATATCAGAATGCTTACTGAATAGGAGTGTAATATTTCAGCAGCTCACAGGTGAAAGGACACAAACCGATATCCAGACTCCACAATGCCATGACTGACAACAAAAAGGTTGTCCAGTTTCCTCAGCAGAAGGGTTTCAAAAGTGATAAGGCGTTGTTTAATTCATTTTCTTTTTAAATAAAAATGTTTTTGCTACTGATTTTCAAAGCGTCTCATTTGGATTTAGCAGCAAACAAAATAGTTACTTTCCAAGGAGACAGGAAACTTAATTTGTGTCACGAAATTGCGTTGTGCTGGGAGAATTATTTCATTCGTCTGATTCGGCATCTTACTTTGATTTATTTCAGCTTTTTTTTTTTTTACTCTTTTTTTAAACCATACCTCTGAAATGCATTTTAAGAGAAGATATGCTGTTACTCTAACTTATGTGGTTTAACAGAAACTTTGCCACGGGAGGTGGCTATGACACTGCGATCACAATGCATCTGGGGGTGGGAGGCGCATCAGGAACTACATTCTTCAGAATGACAGATTGGAGGGTGAGTCTGGGGGTGAAAGACGAATGGGGAGGGCAGAGTAAGAAGCAACTGCTGCCAGTCTGTCCATTCAATGGCGGTCCAGCGTAGAGCTCTGTAAAAGATCTGTGGGTGCTTTACTGGGGGGTCTGAAGGCTGTCTGGAAGCCTGGAGGTGGGGAATGGAAGCTGGTGGGGTTTGTGTGAGGAGGGTAAGGGCTCCAGCCGGCTCTGTGCAGGGGGATCTGTGTGCTGAAGGGATTTATGTGGTGTGTCTGCGAGGACGTGGCACCACCAGGGACATCCATTTCTGTCAGGGCCTGGAGAGATTTTAACCAGTGTGGAGGATTGTCGTCCTGTAGAGTCTCTAAACTGTTCCCAGTGGATGAAGGGATACCTGAGAAAGGGAGACACAATAAAGAGAAAAGGATGAGCGCTGTCAGCAGGACAATAAAGAACCAACCTACGGTGATTACAGTTGATAAACATGGACCTACTAACCACACCACAGTTGGATATTTGAGTCAATTGAAAATGCTACAATGAAGAATACAAAGTCAATGCATAATGACAATATTTCCATTCTGGCAACAATGATGAATCCATAATAAAGAAAGCAATTTTGACAAATGTGTAATGAACCCTATCCCCTGGTCTTAACTCCCAACCCCACCTCTCTACTTGTTATGTTACTTTAAGCAGACCAGGCCTAGTTCGTATTAGCAAAGGAAAGATAATGCTAATTCTAAACCTAACTTGTGTATAATTCTTACACTACTTACAGATCTATAATTAAGGACTGAACTAGCTAGTGAACAAAACCAAAACACACACACAAGATAGTGGTCAGATTTTTTAAGCCCCTTACAAAAAGTCTCGCAGAGCAGCGCATGCACGCTGGCTCAGGCGAGAACTAAAAAATCCATAACTTAGTGGGCTTCATTTTTAATTTTCTTCAGAACAAACGCCTTAAAATCTTTATTTGGACTCCGCATAAACCAGTGCTCTATTAAATCAACTGTCTGAATACTTGTCTTCCCTGGATGTGCAGAGGCCTTGTTCATGTACTGGGTACAAACACAGTAAGCCTCAAGTATGCCAGCACGTTCTAGATGTTATCAGGGCACTGAAAGGGTACACATTTATAGGTCCGCCAATATTACTCCTGAAAAGGTAGATGTTACATTATTCCAGGATGGGATGAAAATAACCTTGAAGTGCAAGAATAAAGTAAGTGGCAAAACAAAAGAAAGTTAGCAAGTGCACTCACTCACTCAGTATATTCTCTCATAAGAATATATTCACAGGCATGTTTGCTCAAGCAACAAGAATTGGGAAAAACAGTAAGTCTTGGTGCTGGCTGCCAGCCTTTTGGTTTGGTCAAAGCTTACTTTGTCTTGCCATGTTTTTTGTAATATGTTATGTTTGTGGCAGCTGTCGGGCACTTGTCAATATAAAAATTAAACACTAGCTAAAATCAAAAATATAACTTTTTTCGGTTTCAAAAATCACCTATTGCCTTAGCAGTCTCTGTCACTAAAGAAAACAACTGTGTGGTGGTGCTCGTTGTAAAAAAGCAGAATGCTATTACTCAGTGTAAGTTAAAGAATGACTGAAGTGGCCCTACGCTGTAGGAGGAGTGAGGAAATATGAATAACAACTGACCAAAGAAGAAGGCTGGCAGGAAGTAACTGTAAGGAAGTATATTATACATATAATTTGGCTGAAATCTAAAGGGCTTGGGTAACGCCAGAATTAAAAATGGAAAGCACAAAAGCGTGCTAGCATTATACCACAGATTTCCAGGTGTACCTTTGGGACATTTGTGAAATTCATTTCAGTCATAAATCTGCATCCTACTAGTGGTTGCCTCATTGCCGTCTCCTCACAAAGCAAAAGGAGATCACGCACAACTTCCAAGCCTCGTTGCTTATGAAATAAGATGAAGACCATGGTGGCTCAGCAAGGAAGGAGCTGGAGGAATAGCTGCGGCGCAGCTCCCAATCTTGATTTGCTCAGAGTTGGGACCTACTCCGATCCCGGTATCGGAAGTGAAAAATCTGGGGGTATGGCTGGATGCGGGCCTCTCTTTTGTAGGCCATACTAAAAGAACCGCGGCCTGTTTTGGTCTCCTGAGGGGCTTGAGACCTGTTCTCAAGTTCTTTGATGCCCCGACCAGGCAGCTGGTGATCCAGGCTACTATCATCTCCCGCCTGGATTACGCCAGCTCTCTCCTGGCTGGGGCTAACCAGGCTGAACTAACCCGCTTACAACGGGTTCAGAATGCTGCGGCGAGGGCGATTGTTGGCTTGCCCAGATTCTGCTCAGTGACAGGTGTCCTTCGCTCCCTACACTGGCTTCCGGTTAGGAAGCGCATCCTCTTCAAGGTTTTGTGCCTTGCTTTTAAAATCTTGAGAGGTACAGGCCCGGAAATCCTGTCGAGTTGTCTGTCTTTTTATGTCCCTGCCCGTAGCCTCCGCTCTCAGGGTCTGGCCCTTGCGGTGGTTCCCAGATTCAGGCTTAGCCGCATGGGAGGCCGCTCGTTTAGGGTAATGGCTGCGTCAGCATGGAACTCCTTGCCTGTTGAAATCCGCTTGCTGGAGCACCTTCTGACCTTTCGGAGGGCTATAAAAACCTTCTTGTTTTAGCTGTTTCTTAGTTTCTGTTTTTAGCCTCTTGTTGTGTTACGTGCTACCTTGTCTCTGCGCCAGGACGCTCCTTGGCTGGAGTATCTGTGCGCACAATAAATAGTCGTAACATAACATAACATAACATCCTAGTGCCAAGAGCTTGCCCACTTCAACTTTTGCAATGACTTTCCTTATTTGCACTCATTACCTGCCAACCTAAATCCTTGCTTGGATCAGCCTTCCGACTATATGGCGTCTCGTGTTTCAGGATCTATGTACAACACCGCAAAGTATATGCAAGAAATATTTGAAGAACAGGAGCATGCTCGTTTGAAATTTATTCTGATAGCTGCTGAATTAGTTGAAGAGTCTAGGTCTGAAACCAGAATGTCATTCCTTACTTTGGAGGGGAAAGCTTGTTGTGCTGTACTTCTACAATGTTAAATTTATACTTTATCTACAAACGTGGTTTCACAGTGCCTTCCAGGGGTATGAACAGCATTGTTACTCTTGGGATAACTGAATAGTGTACCAATTGGTCAATCAAAAGAACCTCTAGAGAGTTGTCCTCTAGCACTCCTGGGCGGATTCCCTTTAATGCCCCTTGGCTACATAAGTGTCTCCATTAAGTTTGGGTCTCATCTCTCCAAAGTACACTGCATATTGCACTCCCATTGTAGCTCAAAGGTGTCTCTAATGGGTTGAGTGATCGCCACTCATCATACACTGTTTGGTGGACCCAAGGATGCACATCAATGGAAGTTTTTATTTAGGATACAACTATGCCACTTCTGTCAAGCATGTGGTTAACTTTAGTTACCAAGGGACAATGTTTAACTGTTGGGGATCGAGAGTCACACCTAGAAATCGGGAACAATCGTTAGCAAGAACTGTCAATGCATTTTTCTCCTTTTCTACTAAATTAGATAAAAGATTGCTCGCCTATATGCTGGCCTTTTATCATGCAAAATGCGCTGGCACAGCAACTCATGGTGCGGGTCTGTGGTACACAAGTGGCATCCCCCTTACAGGCTATGGAATCAACGGTCTCTCATAGGAAATTAGGCCTTCAGTACATTGAGGATGTCCTAAGAACCCAACGGATGATGCTACGGCGAAGGGTTCGGGTCAACAAAACCCTCCCCCTTCATAGAATAACCGAGGATGCTTGACCCTGTCCCTAGGTCTAGAGATACCCTGGTTGAGGGGAATTAGGGACATGGCCATGGCTTTAAATAGGCAGGACTTGTTTGAAGACCCTTTACGATATTTGCTGATGTTAGATAAAAAGAAAAAAACTCAGGGCCATGTGCTACACCCAATGGGTGGAAAAGAGATGGGCAAGGGTATCAGAAATACCTACTGTGGATTTATACATGCAACTTAAACCATCTAGAACATCCAGCCATTGTATGACATACCCAGTTACCAGCAACATCATTCTCAGGTTCCGACAAAGTCTCTTCCATAGATTAATCACCTTTCCCAGGTGTAATGATAGGCTGCATGACTTGTCACCCAGCCCATGCGATCAGAATTCAGCACAGAGCACCTTACATATAATATTGTTTTGAACGTTATATTCTCACTAGAGGTCCTCTGTTTTAAAGCCTCTACTGATTAAGTACTTTTTGCGCCATTGCGCAGAAGGCAAAAGACAATTGATGGATGGAATGAAGAACAAATCAGAACATTCACCCCCAGTCAAGAGCTGGATTCAAGCTATCAAGAGAGGTGAATCCCTGAAACCAGTCCTAGGATGCTTGTTTCCGGTCCAAGGAGGACCTGGCTTAGCAGTTCGGGATGGACTGTTCCCATGAGGCACAGGGTCAAGACTGATTTGCATATTGCCAGGTCTAAACTGGGCTGGCATGGTGAGCAAAAGAATGATGAATTTAACCCAGATCTCTTGACTGGGGTGAATTTTTGATTTGTTCTGCATTCCGTCCATCAATTGTGTATCTTTTGTACAGAAACACTGCGCTTTTTATAGTCTGTTGGTCCAGAGGATACCGCTATTACCATATACACCTTTTTGGAGCTGATGTTAAAGGTGAGGCAACTGCTTGCAGTGCTTTATGTAGTTGCATCCCTCCTGCGTTTTTTGGTTTTAAATGCATTTAAGAATGCCATTTCTGAAGTTTAAATATACTGGTAGTATTGTGGGGTATTGTATTAACAGTATCTCAGTATTCAGATCTTAGGAAAGAGGAATATAAAGACAGCCTGAAAATCTATCACTCTTATAAGGAAGGCTCCGGGCGTTTACTACAATGAGAGGAGCGAGGGAAAGCAGAGAACTCTTCAAAGGAACTTTTTACTATTTTCAAGGAGATCTCGTCACTTGCAAGAACCACAGACCCTGCTACCAGCTCTGTGGACTCTTGCAATCCGGTGGCCGACTTCTTTGCGGAGAAAGTGGGGAAGATGTATTCGACCTTCCCTGTTGCAGCGCGTAACGGGTGCGTGGAGGGTGAGGGGACGCCCAATTTAGGGGAGGCAGAATGTCTTTGCGAATTTGTTGTTCCCTCATGTGATACTCTCAATAGCTTAGCCTTAAGCATCAAGACTGGCTCACCCAGAGACCCTGCGACCCCTAAGGTGCTAAGAGGGAGCCTTGAGATAATTGAGCCCTATATCTGGCACCTTCTTGATCTCTCTTTTACCAAAGGAACTGTCCCTCCAAAGAGGCGATCGTCCTCCCATTAAAAAATAAACCAAATGTCAGCATGAGCCAACTGGAGATCCTACGCCCAATTTCACTGCTGCCATACTTTGCCAAAATTGCAGAAAAGTTGGTTAATACACAACTGACAGCTCACATTAGTAAATACAGCTTACTTCACCCCACTCAATCGGCCTTTCAAACATCTAACTCCACCGAATCGGCTCTGCTCCTCTCCACCGAAATCATCTGCAAATATGTGGATGAGGAACAAATGGTTGCCGTAGTTCTACTTGACCTCAGTGCCGCGTTCGACACTGTGGCTCATCCAACCTTACTTCAGCGCCTTAGGAAAGGAGGTTTGGCGGACCGAGCCATGGAATGGCTGGAGTCCTTTTTACACAAACTTAGTTTCCAGGTGTCTCAGGAACCTTACTATTCTAAAAGTCTTAAGCTGAACCAAGGCGTCCCACAGGGCTCTACCCTCAGCCCACCCTCTTTAATCTCTACATCACCCCTTTGGCAGAGATTATTGAAAGATTTGGGGTCAGTGTTGTGTCTTAGGACACATGACATGACAAGACAGCCATCAATTTTTTGACGTGCCTACATGAACTGGCATCCTGGATGGCTAACAAGTGCCTTAAGCGTAATGGTAATAAAACTGAAGTTCTTGTGATAGGTGAAGCTCCCACGATCTGGTCATCAGCATGGTGGCCTCAGACACTGGGACCAACCCCGTCCCCTTGTGATCCGGTACAAAATCTAGGGGTGTGGTTGGATTCCAAGCTTTACTTTGATAACCACACTAGGCGAATGGAGGGAAAATGTTTTGGGGTTCTGCGAGGTCTCCAGAAGACCTTGGATGTACTGCCAATTTCAGCGAGGAAAACTATGGTCCACGCTCTGGTGACGTCACACTTGGATTATGGGAACGCACTTTATTTGGGAGCTAGTTCCAAATGTGTGCAGAGACTCCAACACATTCTGAATGCTGTGGCTCGTCTCGTTTTAATGTCACCCAGGAAAGCCTCTTCCAACAGGGCCCTAGCTTCCCTTTACTGGATCCCGGTAAGGGAACAAATTATTTTCAAAGCTATGTGTGTGAGCCATCACATTTTACAGAGAAAAGGACCCACCTCTCTGCATGACTTTCTTACACCAAACTCTCCGACCAGCTGTTTGAGATCTAGCAGGACAGGGCAGGTTAGCATTCCAACCAGTAGGAGAGCAACAATGGGTGGACGCTCCTTTCGTTTCCTAGCTGCCAAACATTGGAATAAACTCGCCCTGAGGCTCCAGCTGGAGTCTGCGGAGAACGTCTTTCGCAAAAAGCTAAGGACCTGGCTCTATCCCTCTTTGAATCCTCATGTTTAATCTCTTCTTCTTTCCTCTGCCCAGAACCTGATTTGTGCCGCAGCGCGGGGACACATTAGTAAGTGTAACCAAGCGCTTTATAAGCTTGTAATTATTATTAGTAGTAAATTAAAGATGAAATGGGTCCTTTGCCTTGACCACAATTACACTACAAGTTGAATAAGTTATTCAGGATCACTTTTTTGTGGCTCGTTTATCTGTTATAGTCATCAGCAGGCAGGCTTTCCAAATGACGATGGGCCCGATTCACAGAATGAACTTAAAACTCAATCCTAAACTTTCTACTATTTTGGTATTCATAGAATGCACTTACTCATTTCGGTATTCACAGAAGTTAGTAGTCCTAACTTTAGGACTCCTAAATGCCTTCTGTGAATACCAAAAGTCTTAAAATTAGGATTTTTCTCAATTTAGTAGTAGTAAAGTTAGGACTCCTAACTTTAGGACTCCTAAATGCCTTCTGTGAATACCGAAAGTCTTAAAATTAGGATTTTTCTCAATTTAGTAGTAGTAAAGTTAGGACTCCTAACTTTAGAACTCCTAAACTGAGAAAAATCCTAATTTTAAGACTTTCGGTATTCACAGAAGGCATTTAGGAGTACTAAAGTTAGGGCTACTAACTTCTGTGAATACCGAAATGAGTAAGTGCCTTCTGTGAATACCAAAATAGTAGTAAGTTTAGGATTGAGTCTTAAGTTCATTCTGTGAATCGGGCCCGATATCTCATGTACTGCACTTTGCGACGGTTTTATATGTATCCTGATTGTTAATTTCTTTTTTCTTTTTACTCAAGGATTTCAGATCTCAATATGATCCAATAAAGTTAACCTGAATTGAATGATACACCCCCCTCTTAAAGTTAAGTACCTGCATTAGCGACGGAATATTTTCATTCTATAATATCCAATGTTTATGCACCGCAACGCTACCCACAAAATGCTTATACCATGTCTTCAAACCACACCTCTTTTTTAAACTCTTGATTGTGCATTTTCATATATACATTAGTGTACAACCAAGTGCAAAACCGAAACAGTATATGGACTGTTTAGTCGTAACGCCGCGTTTACAGATCTACTCAAGTTTTAACAATTTCAATAACATAGAAGCTATAGGCTGGTACATCAAGTAATCGGAGCCTCTGATGCTAGTACACGAAATGTAGGTCCATTTACACAAATAAAAATAGTAAACTTTTACAACAGGCCTGCGTGTGTCAGGGTTAACTGCGCAGTATCTATCGCTTTTTGAGAACATGTGTGGTTGTGGAAGGATGGGTCATGTGCCCTCGACTAAATTATGAACTCCAGGCTTCTCTTAGGACCATCAGGTGGTTGCCTCTGGCTCTGGTGTAGGGGGAGTGGGGTTGGGCTGCCTCATGTATATTGGTCTGTATCTCCAAAAGGAGGGCATCCTACACAGTGGCTAAAGGGTACTTACGCTGTTCTTTAGAGTCTTCACTGTGTAGTGCCCTACTCCCAGCCTTTGCCCACGTGGTCATGGAAAGTTTCTAACCAGCAAGGATTGGGGGTTAGTTGATGTCCCCTCTTGTGTAATCTGGAGCTTGGCCAGGAGTATGGCTAGGTCTATGAATTGTCTTGTTACTCTGTTTCTCTTGGTGCAGCCTAAGAGGACTGCAGGCAGATTCCTCAGGTGGGCAGTGTTGTGTGCCCTGTGCATCTATTCAGGTGGTTTGTGATCTGCCAATATTAGGCAAGCACTGGGCACGTCAAGAACATGTGGAAAAAGTCTGTCTAGTGTGCAGCAGCGGGGGTAGGCAGCGTTGGTGCTAAGGAAATAGCGATTGATTTTATGGGGAGTGAGCTAAGCCCTGTCCAACACAAAACTGTGTAAGCCAGACGTAGGCATTGAGAGACACCAGTGTAGGGTGTTCCAGAATGCGCTGCCACTCGTGGTCAGTGATAGGTCAACCCAGTTCAGTGTCTTAGTGCTGATGCAGAGTGGCGAGGGATGCAGTTCCATGTGAACGAATGGATCCAGCAAGCCATCGTATCAAGTTGAGGACCTCCAGCTGCATGCTTAAGTATTATATCTTTAAATGCATGTCTGGCTCCTGCTGCATGACAGCCCAGCACGCCCTCAGTGACAAAATGTACAGCAGAAACTGTCCTGGAGGAAGACCAGCCTCTGCTAGAAGCTCCTCAATGGAAAGGAGTGTACCATCTCAATAAAGGTCTCATTGTATATACTCCTGCTTCATGCCAGTGACTTAGTTCCCTCAAGAGGTTATCACGGTGCCACGCAGCAGGCCCAAGAGCAACAGGGCTAGCACATAAGGTTTTGCTGATCTTGTGAGAAAGTTTTATTTTGAAACAGCTGTATGCCACTAGCATCATGTGCATTTGAGGCATTGGCATCTTAGTATGTGGGTGGAACCAATGTAGCGCGCAGGGTATGCCCCAGAGGGGTTGGGCCAACGCCATGAACTCCAGGTGACTACCCGCCAGGCCCCTGGCTCCAACTGTCGTTGGGAGGACAGGAAGATGTGTTCGCAATCTGGCATGCCCAGGCCACCCTGATAAGGCGGGAGATAGAGTTTAACTACAGCAACACTGCCACGTGAGGCATGCCAAATAAATTCTCTAGTGGGTTGTTTCTGGGAGCAAAAGATGGATGTGAGACATACAGGAGGACGTGGTAGTAAGACTACTTTGGTGAGACCTATGGGGCCTGCAACAGAATGAGGCAGTCTGCCAGAATGCCACTTGTGACTGCAGATCGGTAACCACCCGGACTACGTAACCATCCCGTAGGTCTATGGAATATAAGGATTCCTAAGTAACAGAACATGATAGGTTGCAACGGTACAGATTCAGTTTGTTTGAAGAGTTGGGTCAGGTGTGGCGGCCACAAAGGGGAGGAGGCACGACTTGTTCCAGTTGACAGAGGTTGACGCAAATCTATCTAGTGTATGTGCGATAGTGCCTGGGATGTCCCAAATGTTCCAAAGGTATAAGAGCATATCATCTGCATACACAGTGTCACCCATTGCTCAGAGGTCTCCCTTATCAACTCCCATCTCTAATGTGGGCTAGTTGTTCCATTGCTAGCTAAATCCATTCTGGTCCAGACGTACCAGCTGTGGAACAAGCTGGGCCAACCTGTAATAAATAATTAATTACCGGTTGACCAGTATCTTAGCTAGAACTTTATAATATATATTAATGAGTGGCAAAGGCCTTTAGGGCCCTGCCCGGTTTAGACAGCAATATTAGAAGAGCTTCACACAACGATGGCAGGACATGAGGGCATCCATGTTCTCATCATATAGCGTTTTGAGTCTTGGGTGCCAGAACAGAAGTGTAGGTTTTATAGAATTTACGCAGCAAATTATCTGGGCTGGGAGTTTTGCCTGTAGTTAGCACCTGGATAGCATCCTGGACCTCGTGAGGAGCGATTTCCCTGCTGACCAGATGTTACACGGGTATGTACCACAGGTTCCAGAAAAGACTCCATGTCATTCAAGATAGCTACCATCACAGATTTACATTGGGAGGTGTAATACCGCGTGAATGCCTCGTGTATGCACCACTGTATGTGCAGACGCCGGAGGCCTGGCGTATGGATAATATGGTATGCCTTGGCTGCTCTTGGAGGATCAGCCATGCTAGCAGCACTTCAGCCTTGTCGGATTCAGAACGAGTCTTATGGGTGAGGGCCGCATATTTTAGACAGCGCAGCCATTCTAGCAGTGCTGCATGTTCCTGTTGCAATTGTTAACTGCCAGCCAAGGTCACCCGGGGACGCTCCTCTAGTAGCAGCAGCTTCTGCTCTTCAATTGAGATCTCCTTATCTAACATAAGTTTCAAGTTCAGAGTATTCCCCAGGCTGTGCCCGCTGATTGCCACCTTGAAAGCATCCCACTCTCCCAGCCCGGACATGGCGATAACCGTAATAATGTCAAAATATTTGGAGATACAGCTGTCCAGGGAGGCCCTGAGGAGTGGGTGATCTAAAGAGTCTGCCTGAAGGCGCCACGCAGGCATTGATTGGGGGGGGGGGGGGGGGGGGGGGGGGGGTCTGTGTTCACATCTCACATGCAAGTGTTGCTGCTTATGATCTGAGTGTGTCCAGCCCAGCTAAGCTAAGTATGTGATGTAGTATGTCCACTGTGGTGACGAGGTGGTCTATTCACAATTGCAGGGCATTTGCATGAGAGTAGATTGAATAGACTTTAGTGTAATTTTAGCATCGGATGACATGACTATTGCAAACAAGGGAGGGACGGGGGATAGGGGGGTACTCCGGTGCACACCAATGATGCAAGGCAGAGTGTCTTCAGAACGAGACTTATTGAACAGAAGCAAGACGTAACTGTAAGCAAACATAGCACAGTAAATGAAAACATGTAATACCATCGGGAACAAAGATGCAACCGCATCCTGCCCAAACATATGAACCGCCTTTACCAGCATATGGGCGCTGGCTGGGGAGCAGGTGACATGGTATGTGACGTGTGGGTGCAAGATCCTTTATCAGATAGGAGTCAATATAAATCCCAGTATCGTCTGCCACTTGAGTAGGTCCACTGGGTGAGGTGTGCTCATTGGAAGCGTAGGCCACAGAGGGCCCCGCTTGCTAATGGTACTGACTCATGTTAGCCATCTTCTGTGGTCAGAGACCCCATGTTATTAGAGGTGAACGCTTTGTCAAATATGCAGTATAATCCCAGCCTGGAACGTTCTCAGCACCCATCTACTAGATGCCCATTCCCCAGGCGTTAGGGAGGAAGAATAATGTATCTGGTTACAACATGACATAGTACACTTCGCATAAATTTTATTTATAAATGCAACAATCACAGGACAGTCTTCGGTTTGAGGGGTCACAGTGAGTGACGTACTGAAGCCTGGTGGAAGGAGAATGGAGGACGTAGACTTGGTGTCGCCTTCCTCAGTATACACTGGAAGAGTGAGTCCCTGAAAAGATGCAGCCAACCACATCAATTGTTCCAAATCAAGGTAGTGGGACAACTTGGTTGAGCCCCATGTATGCCGGCTGCTGCTTGTTTCTTCCGGATTGTCATATACTGTTGCAGAGCTCCTGTGATAAGGGGAGCTCCACTTGGCCACAGGGCTCTGCCCACTCCAATGCATCCTTAAGGTCATTGAAAAAATGGGACTGTCCGTCTGCTTGGACCCAGAGGTGAGCTGGGAACAGGAGTTAGTATTTGAGATTTAAAGCATTCAGGTTATACTTAACGGTTAGGAACGTTGTTGGCGTTGAACAGTTAGCATGTAGTCTGGGAAAATAATCAATGTCATTTTGACTATCACCAAAGTTTCCTGCTTCTGAGCTTCGCACAGGATGAGGTCTCCAATCCCTGTAGTGCAGCAGGCAGGCCACTTGCAGTCTGGGAAGAGCAAAGAGGTTGGGGGGGAGGGGGTGATGACAATGAGCCAGTACCCGATGTGCAGGTTTAATCGAAAAAAAGCACATGAATCGAGAGGCGGGAATGAAGGTGCAGGCCACGTGGCAAGTGCGCCACTGTATTTTGTCCCTCTGCACCCTCTGGGACACCAACTGTTTGCATGTTCATCCTGTGCGAGTGTCCCTCAGATTCATCCACTCTGTTAGGGTGTGAACCTGGATTTGCTTGCACATGTGACTGTGACTGCACCTCCAGCACCTGTGGCTGAAGCAACAACACTGCCGGCTAGAGTATTGTAACAGGTATTAAGGAGCAGGCTTGACGATGGCGGAGACTCAGGAGAAACCATTAAAAACAGCTAATCCTATGCATGATATGCAGTGCCATTCATAGAAGCAGGAGCCTCAGCTCCAGGCAAACCAACCGCTTACAGGGGTCAATTAGTGAAAGCACACTCGCAGCAAGAGCAGCCCAATATCTCAAGGGGGTTCAGTTGAGAGTAGCGAAAATCCATCCATGGGGTCCCAAGGTTCACAGGCGTCTGTGTTGATTCCCCAGCGGAGCACACAGCAGCAGTTCTAGCCACAAGGTTGCCACTAGGCAGGTTGCTGAGGCCTACGCTTCGGGTCCCACCATCTCCAGGATAAGGGAGTAAGGCATTTATAGCCCGGTGAGGCCCACAGACATCAAGGCCTGCAGACACTGGGCCCCAGCAATCTATTGATGGTCCTCCGTCAAGGAGCATGGACAGTGCGAGAGGGAGCCCTCTGCCATTGCCAGCCCCGGCTATAATCCCCAACACCAGGTTTCTCAGCCCCCTCACCCAGTGTACCCCTCCACGGTTGTTGAAGCACACTGGTGCTTGGGGGTGGAGGGAGTGGGGGGGTGTCCACTGCGGATACTTTGGCTCACTCGGGGTCACAGCAGCAGCTGTCAATCATGCCGCAATGATGTTCTCCATATTTCCGGCTGGGTCTACGCAACACCACGCCAGCCAGTAGGTAAGGGAGGGCCGCAGGGCAGGCCTTGCCTGCCACGGTACCCAGTCGCCAGAAATACGAATGAGTCGGTATGCATCGGCAGGCCCGCCCACCCTACAGTCTGGTAGCGGCTACACCAGTGCAGGACCCAGTGGGGCAACGGTCCCCTCGGTCGGGACCCAGCCACACTGCATAGGTAGCACCCGCAGACTCCTGGTCGGTGCTGCCCAAAACACTGGCCGCTACTCCTTGCTGGTTGCCGCCCTCAAAAGCTCCCCCAATAGCACAGCCACTGCTCCTACACGGACAGCTGCCGGCTCCCTGGTTTTGGGCTTGACATGCGCCTCTCATCACGTAGAACAGCCCCCTAAGTGAAGCAGAGGTGGATGGCAGCTAGTATGGGGGATGAATGCCGGATCTAGGGATCTGGTGGTGGAGCTTCAGTAGCAAGCGTCCGCCATCTTGCCCGCATTAGCTACGCCCCTTCAAACCGTACCTTATATCAGTCCAACTGCAGCCAACATCTTTTAAACCATGCACCCCAAAGCACACCCAGAAACCTGATGCATATCAGTTCGCTTCATAACCTCATCAATGGAAACGGATTAGCTGATAACTTGACTACCCAGAAAGCAAATTCTTTGGACCTACAAGTGGTTGAAAATTGCTGTACAAATATCTATAGAATACAGGATCCATGCAAAACCTTTTACACCCCAATATCTCCAAAACAGAACTTCCACATCCAGTAGCTAATTACTCTAGGCAACCCTTTTCAGGACCCCTCTTCTAGGCTAACTATTCCTCGTTTCACAAATTGTTCCTTTCAACTTTCAAGAGTAAAGTGAAAATAAGAGAACATACTGCCATGTGAGAATTGACAGGAGGGGGCAGAAGAGACCAGCTTACACTTTTCAGGTGTAAAAAAATCCCGTTTTCGACTACCGACTACATTATCTGCTCCCTGTTCTATTGGGGAGACAGGATAATCTAGTCACAAAAGGAAGACTTTAACAGGAACCTACGAAGACTGAACTTCCATGACCTGAGGTGCTGTATCATCCTTTCCCGCACAGCCTTATAAAGGTACCAACTATGGTTTGAGAAAGGCTGATATCTGGTACTGGCATCTGACCTTGGAGTGTAAAATCAAGCCAGCAGGCCTCCAGGATACGAAGAGAGCAGGCCTCCAGGATACGAAGAGAGCAGGCCTCCAGGATACGAAGAGAGCAGGCCTCCAGGATACGAAGAGAGCAGGCCTCCAGGATACGAAGAGAGCAGGCCTCCAGGATACGAAGAGAGCAGGCCTCCAGGATACAAAGAGAGCAGGCCTCCAGGATACAAAGAGAGCAGGCATCCAGGATACAAAGAGAGTAGGCATCCAGGATACAAAGAGAGCAGGCATCCAGGATACGAAGAGAGCAGGCCTTCAGGATACGAAGTCAGCAGGCCTTCATGATACGAAGTCAGCAGGCCTTCAGGATACGAAGTCAGCAGGCCTTCAGGATACGAAGTCAGCAGGCCTTCAGGATACGAAGTCAGCAGGCCTTCAGGATACGAAGTCAGCAGGCCTTCAGGATACGAAGTCAGCAGGCCTTCAGGATACGAAGTCAGCAGGCCTTCAGGATACGAAGTCAGCAGGCCTTCAGGATACGAAGTCAGCAGGCCTTCAGGATACGAAGTCAGCAGGCCTGCAGGATACGAAGTCAGCAGGCCTACAGGATACGAAGTCAGCAGGCCTACATGATACGAATCAGCAGGCCTACAGGATATGTTCTACCCAAAGAATAGCAGACACTCCTGAAGAGCAAACAGTGACAATGAGAAGCTTGCTGCAGTCCTGGTTTGATATACCTGCACATTTGGTTCTGCCACTCCTTACTGTTACTGCTTTCTCGTTTTTGAATGTCCTACCACCTGTCAGCCCTACCAAGTTGAGTTGAATCCAAATCCTGTAAGATTTTTTAACTATAGTCTGGGGTTTAAGCACTGGTCACCCCTTCTGCTTTGAACATTATTCGGTAATGCTTTCAGACAGTCACAAGATTCAAACCATGAATCAAACATTTTCTAAACATGATTAGAAGTAATTTTTATATAAGGCTGGAATACTCTAGCCAACAAACAAATCACCTTGAATTTCATTTCAATCCCAACGTGATAAAAGGACCGCCGAGCCAAAATGCACTCAAGGCGGTACAATCGTGGAGAAGCGTGGCTCAATGGTTAGAGCGGCAGACACTGATGCAGAGATCTGGCCCAGGACCAGGGTTCAATTCCCGCCTCGGTGGCTCTTGGACTCAATCTCCCCAGACCTGATAATTCTTGCCTCGGTGCCTAGTCTAATCATGGGTCCCACTCTGACTCTGGGCAATAGCTTGCTTAATCTCCACAACGGCCCCAGCAGCGCTAGGATGCCTGGCTTCACCTTGGGGGTGCCCAGGAGTGGACATTTCACAGGTAAGTCAGGAAAGGTTCCACAGCGGTATGAATACCCTCTGGGTAGAAGGCGCTATATAAATACAAACACATTTACATTTACATTCACTCTTTAATCCTTTAAAGGGGCCTAACAGGTCTGTGCAGCCCTTGCGGTGCAGCAGGACCTCCAAACCTTTAATGCAACCCCATTTAACCCAATATCTGAGATATTGGAGACTCTGGGCTCCCTCGTCACATTCTGCAGGGGAGCCCCATTGGTTTGCTTTACACCTCTGATCTCCAATTACCTTAAAATTGTACTTCTCTTTACACCCCCCATGCTAGTCAAGTACCTTTCAATCTCCATTCTTTGTTAATTGGTAACAGTTTAGGTTGAAGCCTGCAGTCACTTTGTGCTCTGTAACTCTGAGCAACCTAAACTTCCTGAGAGCCTTAGTCCAGTGTTTGAAATTATCCAGACCCTATTGGGCCACTTTGAGACCTTATCCTACGCCCTATAATTATGATACCCACTGTTTATATTGCACATGCTGTTTTAAGCATCATGTCTGTGGGCAGATGTATGCTTAGTAAAAACTTGACCTTCCTTTCAGTGACAAATGAAGATTAACACAAGTACCCACCCCCAGCTACTTCACCTGAAAAAATCAATCTCGTTGTTTGCTTTGCAAAAGTAATGTAAAACCCTATGTACTTGTTTACTAGAAAGTAAACATCAGCCATAATCTCTATATAAAGCTATACTCATTTGTGGGAGTGGTGGGCGGGAGGGGGGAGCACGAGGGCATCACAGACTTTAATGTCATGAAAACTTAATTCAGTCCTAAAAAGCAGATACATGACCTTTATTAGTCCTCAATAAGTCGTCAGAAGCTTCAAAACACTTCAAATGTGGCTTCCAAATAAACTCTAAAGGAGGCAGAGCAAGCAAGGTAGGCAGGTGAGGTAAAAAGATGCCACCGCTTTCGACAGAAAAGAGGTAAGGGCTCCCAGTATCAGTTTGTCTGGGCTGAATGTTGTGTAGGAAGGGGGCACAGAAAGTGCTGGCAGCTCACTGACTCTCTTAAGCAATATTGCAGCCACCAGAAAATGCATTTTACAGAGGAGTAAAAACAGTGGAGAATTGCCAGGTTGAGGTCCCATTGTACTATCTTCAGAAATCGAGTCACTAACAAGGACGGTTGGTCTAGCAACTGCAAGGAAGCGGATACAGGTGACAGAACCATGAACTGTGACCAAAGCAGGGATATGGGTGCAGAAATAGGGGGGTGGGGTTCAAAATTCTTGAAGGCACATTATGTCACAAATTTGTCCTAATGGGAGGCATATACAGTCTTGGTAGAGAACAACATTGCAGACTTCGCAGGGGGTAGTGGTTGGTAAAAAGCTGTGAACTGCTGTCACTCAATCTTCAAGCATGTAGGTGAAGCGTGAGTAGACTCTGGTGCTGTACCCTGCCCTGCTGTTGCGACCAAAGATCCTCCCGAAGGGGCAGCCTGATTGTAGGACTGATGCTCATGTTCAGGAGGACTGATGCTCATGTTCAGGAGTTCTAAATAACAAACTCTCCTTGCCCAATTCTGAGTCACAAAAATGACTTAAGCCTGGTCGTTCCTGATCTTCTTGAGAACTCTGCCTAGGAGTGGTATGGCGTACAGGGGGCATGAGCTTCACTCGAGAAAAAGAGCATCTCCGAGCAAGCAGTGTTGGAAACTCCAGCGTGCATGACTGCACTGTTCTCTGCAGTGGCGAACAGACCTAACCAAGGCTCTCCCCTGTCTCGTAAGTGACTTTGCACAACCTTTGAATGGAGATGTAATTAGTGATCCACAAGACATTGATGGCTTAGTTTGTCTGCTCTGGTGTTGGGAGCACTCGCTAGATGTTGAACCACCAGGAAAATACCCTGACGTTCCAACAATGTCCAGAGATGCAGGGCTCCTTGACACAGGGTCCAAAACCACACACCGTCCTGTTTGTTAGAGTACCACATAGCGTTGGCGTTGTAGGTGAACACATGCACCACCATTTCCTTAATCAAAGGAAGAAAGGCTTTTAATGCCAGTCGAATCAGCTGTGGACTAGAGTCCTCTGATCTCTATTTTCTCCTAAGTGGCTGATCCCAATCCATGAGTTATGCATCGGTCATTACAGTCAGCACCGGATGGGAGAGGGAAAGTAGTCTGCCACTGACCCAATTGGGGTTTGTCAGCCACCACTGCAGGTATTTTGCAGTTCCCTGTGGATCTGGACAAACTCAGAATTCCCAGATACAGCACTCAGACTTTAGGTCCAACTGTAGAGCCCACATATGCCAACAGGCATGCATCACTAGGCCATGAGGCCCATTCGCCTCAGAGTCAGACTCGCCAAAATCCAGGCCAGAGGCTGAAACATCTGAATCCTAGCTTGAATATCTTTGACTCATCGCCGAGGAGGATAGGTCCGTAACTACACTGTGTCCAGAACGGCTCAGATGAAAGGGACCATCTGAGAGTGAGTCAGATGTGAGACTTTGGCATTTGGATAGTGAACCCCAGCGAGTGCAGGAGATCTGCTGTAGTTTAGCGGTGGGAGGTGACTAGCTCAGTTGAGCCCCCTTTAACAGACAATTGAGATAAGGAAAGATTAGAATCCATGACCTCTGCAGATGTGTTGCAACCACTAACATCACCTTAATGAACACACAAGGGGTGCTGGTAAGGCACAAAGGAATGCCCATGTCCAACTGTGAACCACACATAATGCCTGTGGGCAAGACGGGGATGTGGAAGTGAGAGTACTTTAAGTCCAGCTCTACCATCTAGTCTCCCAGATCGAGGGCAGACAGGACAGGAGATAAAGTGAGCATTTTGTACTTCACCTCATTGTACACCTTCACCTTATCAACTTCTTCCTGAACGGGGAGGCCTATGTCCTTTTTAGGCAGCAGAAAGAGCAGGAGTAGCCACCTACTCCTAATGCCGGAACCCTCTCAATGGCTCCTTTGGCCAAAGGAGTCTGGACTTCATGACTGAGCAGAGAGGTGGTCCTCCATTAGTCGGTCGACAGGGGGTAAGATGGGTGAATTAGTTTTCAAAAAGGGGATGGAATAATCCAGTTGAATAATCTGAGGTACCCACTTGTTCGATGTCATGGACTGCCAGTGGGGCAGGCGATTGCAGATCCTGCCTCCTACTGGGTGCCTGTGGTGGTATGAGGGAAACATTAAAGGGCTTGAGGCTGCTGATGCAGGGAGAGAGGTGACTGGGTCGAACTCTGGCTGGCAGTGCCACGTTGTCTGTGGAAAACTCTTATACAACCAAAAAAAGGCTGGGAAGCCTACTGGCCTTGGTGGATGGGTGGGAAAGGAGGAGTTTGGTAGCCCCCACCATAGCCACGGAAGATGCAAATTGCCGAATTGGGTTGATGGGAGGCCACTGAGAGGCCAAAGGACCCGGCAGTAGGATGACAGTCCTTAAAGAGCTCCAGCGCAGAGTCTGCATTTTCACCAAAAAGGCAGGAACCTTCAAAGGACATGTCCATAAAGGGAACATTGGACATCCCATCCCGACCCCATGAAGCAAGTGGTTTTCAGCCAGGTGTGTCACCTCAGGGCCACTGATGATGTAATTGCTCAGCCCAACAAGTCGGATGTATCACATTGAATGGTGAACTTTGCAGCAACTCTCTCATCAGCAATAGCTTGGGAGAGTATGACTCCAGCCTCCTCGGAGACCATAGTCTGCACTTGCGCAACTGAATTCCACACAGTGTGTTCGTATCAGCCCAAAAGGCACGTGGTGTACACCAACCAAAGTGCTAGGCTGGCAGAAGGTATGTAGTCCCTTGGTTAGAGAACAGACCAGGTTTGAATTTTGAGGTGGAGGCTTGGAACACCAAACTCTGAGGGGATGTACTGATTGAGGAAAGTGGGATCCACAGGAGCGAGGGAATGGCGGCGGACAAGTGTCCTGTGCACAGGAGTCCTTGTGCAGGGCTTGTATCGGGCCCCAACTCCCAGCTAAAGCACCTTAGTCAAGACACTCATCTTGAATGCCACTGAGGGTAGCTGAAGGTCCAAGACCCCAGCAACCTTTCGCACCCCCATTGCAAAAGAGGCCCCTTTCTCCGTAGCCACGGTGGGGGGAGAAACCAAGGCAGTGTCTGGTGAGGAACTATGCTGATCTAGCTCCATAGCGGAGTCAGGAATGATGATCGGGTCAGGGCAGCTGTGGACGGCACCACCGGAAAGGGTTCAGTGGAAGGTAGCAGCCTAGAGGGTGGAGGAACTCTGGATCCAGCACCGCATCCATGGGGGCCAACTGGCGCAGTGAGCAGACCCCCCGACGGGAATCCAGCAGGGTGAGGTGGTGGGGCCCACCAAATAATTCTGAGTTAGGCGGTGGTTGCTCCAGCTCTGGGAAACTCTGGAAGGTGCAGAGCGGGACCTAGACTGGTGCATTGAAGTTTTAAAATGCTTTGACTTCTTAGACTTCTTTTTGTCAAAAATATGTTTATTAGCATTTTATCATAGATTACAATGCAAACTGACAGATGGTGCATCTGGATAAGCGTAAATGGCATAGCATGTTAAGAAGACCAAAAAGTAATATAAGGCACTAGCTATATACCCCCGTATCCTAAGAAACCTAAAGGAGTAAGTATAGTTTCGTCAAAAGTTAGGCCATGGAGTAGGCTTGCCCCGAGGTAAAACATACCATTCTGCTGTCTTTCTTTTGTGATGGTGTTAACCCCAACCTTCCAACGGGGAAGGTATCCATCAAAGGAAGGAAGTCCTCACAAAAGAACTCCTAGGAATTAAGTAATACCATTGGACACCCTACCCCCCCCCCCACCATCCCACCAACCCATTACTGGTGGCGGCTACCCAACTACAGCGAGGTTTCAAAACATGGTGTCGTCAAGTAGGTTAAAATTGAAAAAGATGCATATCTCGGACTGATGCAGGGCAGACTGCTAACGGTAATCCCCTTGGAAGGAAGGCAACCAATGGCCCCCCAAAGGTATTCAAAGTTCTTATCACGGTCATTGAATACATCGCCCATCCGTTCAAGGGACCGCAATTTCCAGAGTCTGGAGTGCCATAAAGAGATAGCGGGGACCTCTTTCTTCTTCCATGCGGCAGCTATCGATACTTTCGCAACCCCAATGCAAGTCCACATAACAGCCTTTTCTGCCTTAGTTTGATGCTTGAGTGAGGGGTCACGAAGGCCCAGGAGAGATTCTGCCATATTGGTCAGAATAGGGTACCTCAACGGGGAAGGTGGGAGGTTAGCTCTATAAAACTCCTCCACCCGGGGCATTAAGGTATTGGAGAGGGCGGTAAGTCCATTGTGATTGAGGGCATGCCCCGAAGTTACCTGACTTTAGCGTCTGGGATTGTAAGGTTAAAGATATAGGATTTGTCCGTCTTAACCTTGAAGCCCACCACCACTTCAAAGTGTGTGAGTTCCGTTTGAAGCGCAGGAAGAGAGGTGGCCGGGTTTAGTGAGTGTCACGAGCACATCGTCCGCAAAAAGTAATGCCCTTTATCTCTGGTGCTGCGCTGATGGCCATGGCCAGCAGCTCAATACTGAAGGCGAACAGTGGAGGTGACAAAGGGCACCCTTGGCGGGTACCCCTAGTCAGAGGGAAGGGAGCCGACAGAATCCAATTTACCTGTACTCTCGAGCGAGGGTGGACATAGTTAGGCCATATCATATTAATAAAGCTTGCAGCAAATTCAAAGGACGTGAGCGTGGTAAAGAGGAATGAACAATCCACACTATCAAATGCCTTCTCTGCATCTAACCCCACCAGTACTGTTGGGATCGGTTTCTTGTTGGCTTTTTCGATGAGGTGGACGATCCGTCTGGTGTTGTCATGAGTCTGGCGGCCTTTAATAAATCCGGATGAGATTCAGCATAAGGTTGTTCAATCGAGTTGCGAGGATAGCTGAATATAATTTTGCATCTAGATTGAGAAGAGAGATAGTGCGGTAGGAGCCGCACATCTGTGAATTCTGCTCTTGTTTCGGAATAACTGATCACAGATTCCGCCATCGAGGGAGTGACCTCACCGGTCTCTGCCATTGCATTAAAAATGTGGGTAAGATGGGGCAGGATGTCGGGGGTAAAGGTTTTGTAGAACTGGGCCATGAACCCAGCGGAGCCTGGCGCTTTCTGTGGTTTGAGGGATTTGATGGCTAAGGCCACCTCCTCCGATGTTATCGGAGCCGTAAGTCTGTCATTCCAGTCTTGTGAAACCTGGGGTAGCTGTAGGGCCCGCAGTTAGTTACTTTGTGCATCTATATCCCGTGGTTCCCCTGTAGACAGGTTTCTGTAGAAAGTGCCAAAAATATAGCTTTCTCTGTGTCTTTGTGAGCCAGCTCCCCCACCAGTCTAGTATGCCGTATATGTATTCTCGCTCCCTTTGTTCCTTCAGCTGCCGGGCTAAGTGTCTACTGATCTTATTCCCTTGTGAATAGGAAAGTTGACGGAGTTTCAGAGGAGTATATTCCGCCCAATAGTTGTATACAGCCCTAAGTTGCCCCCTCAATGCGGTGAGTGCGCAGAGACCCTCTAGTGGGTTTGTTCTTATGGGTTGCTACGGCTAATGAGAGCTCGGTTTCTAAACCTACTTGTTCTTTGGTCCTGCGTTTGTTCAACTTAGAGTTAAGTGCAATACATCGGCCTCTAAAAAACGCCTTACAGGCGTCCCAGTGATTGAATAGGGAGGTTTCTGCAGGGACATTCCTGGTAAAAAGAAAGTCTGTGATCGTGTCTCAATTCTGCAAAGAGTACCCTATCTCTTGTGAGGGAAGCCGGAAAGTACCACTTGGGAGATGTGGATGCAAGATTATATTACATGACAGATCGAGACGAGACAATGGACGGACACAGAGTGGGAAAATCTTGGCCTCTCGGAGGGCTCCCATTAAGTATTGGCTAATGAATATATGTAGTCGAGCCTAGAGTATGTGTGGTATACATGCAAATAAAAAGTGTAATCCGCGTCTGGGGATAGAGGGTCAGACATGCATCTCTAAGGCCCATGTCATGTATCGGTTTATCCTCTGTGGAGAAGGCACTAGACTCCGGTCTATGGGTGTGGGTGCTATCGAGGTCTGTCTGCCAGGTTAGGTTAAAATCCTGCAGTAGAAGTGTCGGCCCTCCGCAACATCCTGAATCTTCCCTAGAAGCACTTGAAAGAAGGATGCCTGTCCTGTGTTGGGTACATATGCCGAAATGAACGTCCATAGCCTACCTTTCAGAACGCCTTTGACCATTACCCAACGTCCCTTCCTTGTCTGATTTAGTATCAGTGGGTTGAAATTTCGAAGGTGTATGAAAAAGGATCGCGGTCCCCCAGTGTTTAGTGAGTGCAGATGCTCTATAGATTAAGGGGTAGTTTTTATGATGGAGGCAAGTCTCCTCCGCCAGAGGTATATGTGTCCCTTGTAGCGCTATTATATCTAGGTGGTGGTCAGAAATATGTGGTTTGGACGCCGGGAGAAATGGCGGCGTGAAGCTTCTCTCCTCCCATGGCAGCCAGCCTTACGTGATTTTAGGGACACTTTCTGCACCTAGAAAACGGATTTGAAGACAGGGTTACGAGTCGGAAGTGGAGGGCTAACCTGGGGGTGACTCCTGGGCGGCTGGGAGACCTGTATGTGGTGATAATGTGAAGAGCCGATTTCTGCCCTCGCCCGACAACGACGGAAACGTGTAGACTTGACGGCTCCTGCAGGGCTTAAAACGGAGGCTTTGGCGTGTGCTCCTCTCCAAATGCCCTCTACATGATGGTGCTCCACGGGCTCCTGAGTGAGTACACAATGATAACGCTGCCTCTCGCCTCATAAGGATGTTTGTCAGTCTCCCGAGTGGCGCGTACAAAATGGCCGGGGCACCCGGTCTAATTTGAAAAGCGGCCAGAACAGAGCTTGTATCACATACGGGTGGCCCCTCTCAGTCCCACACAGATTTAGACTTTTGTAGAGACTGCCTAGCTAGATAGCACTGCCAATCCTGCACAAGCTAAATATCACTGGTGCCTCAGTGCCATTTCACACATGAACCTGCCTCATCAAAATGGCGGACGGCGGCGCGATTCCCAAATCGTGCTTAAAAACACACTCTACAGCCTGAGCACCACCACAACTACCAGTCATCATTAAAAAGAGCATGTAGTTACAGAAGAGGAGTGCTGCAATTGAGTAGTAGAGATCGGCACACGCTGTAAGCAATCTCTGCATGAATGGTAATGTAATGAATGGGAAGGGAGACGCACAAGGACTGCACAGCGCTCTCTGAAAAGCCTCATAGTAATTAAGGTCTGTATGGATGCTGCCAGCTATCACACATTAACATGGGATAACCCGCATTTGCTGTGAAACCCTTTTGTGGCTGCGAGGAATATATTGGGCACCTGCAATGCAAGCATGGCGAAATAAACAGCACTGAAGCCGGTACCAGCACAAGGCACAAGGCAGGGCGACGCAGATCAAGAGACAGAGTTGGGGCAGATGGCACACAAGACAATAGTGGCACAACGCGCTCTCTGAGACGCACTTCAATCTAAACCGGCGAAATAATCGGATTAAGGACACTGTTGTCTCCCAATTCCGGATATATGAAGGCACTCACCGCCACTACCTAAGGTACCTGGTGATACTGTAGCGAAACTTCTTGCACCCAATTTACACCGGTCTCTCTCAAGCTCCTAAGACCAGATCTTCATCTGTCACACATTCACGTCAAGAGATACCATGGGAGATAAGGACATGTCGAAAAATCTCATAAGACTCAAGGCTGAACTTCCAAACCCAGTATCACCCATCAAAGGTAAAAAAGAGGTTAGCGAAGCTATGGATATTATATTGAGTAGACTTGAGGAAGTGTGTGATTTAGCAAAATCTACAAAGGAAGAAGTCGTGGCCAATATGGCAGGACATACAAGACACTAACTCTCGACTTACTGAGACGGAGTCAAGGATCAGTCGCCTCGAGGATACAGAGGCTAAGACCTGTAGAGCACTTAACTGCCTTCCTATAACATCAGACCAGATGTCGAGAAGACTGTCCTAATTGGAAGATAGGAATAGAAGGGGGAATCTTCGAATATTTGGAATTCCGGAAGGCTCAGAAGAGGCTCATGACTCATGTGTTTCATTTCTAGAGACATGGTTTACACAAGCGACTAACCTCAACTTCACTCAACCACTTGAATTTGACAGGGCACATAGAGTCCCAGGCAGGATAACCAAGAACCAAAAAGGCCTCAGACCCATAGTCTGTAAACCCTTGAGATACCAGCATGTGGAGCAAATACTATCTTTCGTACGCAAGAATAACCATGTCTTATGGAAAGCAAATAAAAGTATATATCTCACAGGACTATAGTAAAGAAACTGTTGAGGTGAGGAAGGCCTTCCTTGCCTTGCGACCACAGCTGCGATCACTGGGACACCAATTCGGCTTTGTGGGGCCAGCTAAGTTCCGGGTGACTATCCAGTGAGTCTCACAAGTTTTTACGGACCCTCAAAAACTCAAGAGGCTCCTAAATGGCCCAGAAGAACAAACTATGGACACATCGACGGCTGGAGCAGCGGGGGCATCTGCCTGCGGATATAAACGAGTATCTTTTGCCTGTGGAGCTCAGTACTCTTTTGAAGTGGTGTGTTTTCACTAAACTTACTTTGCATTATATGCCAATACATGATATTGTTTGCATTCCTTCATGCATAGCTAGCAGGGCGCTATAGCCGATACCATGTGATATTAATGTTCTATTACACGGTCATATGCTATTGTTGCAATCTTTTTTGCATAGAAGCAAGACGCTTTACTAGACACCATGTGATAATGATGTTCTATTATACACTGTTGCCATATGGTTTTCCTGCGCCACGCAGAGCTGAGACACGTGACCCTTGTTCATCTGCTTGATACCGTTACTAAAGATATATAGATATAACCGGTTTGGATAATCGACCGGCTCTAAGACTGATGTTACTGCTTTCCAAAACAGATGTTATTACGTTGTACTTGTTTTTTGTCTATCTTCACATGTAGGATAAGACCTGCACAGAGATGTTGATATTCTTTCCACAACTTATGCCCACTTTGTGCGCAAATGGTTGGTCAATTATGTTATCCGTAAATTGCGTAAACCCATGAAACCGAATGGATCGCGAGTGTAAGGTACTTGATACTTGTTTTCAGATGGTTGACTTCACCAAGTTGGCATTAATGTCAGACGCTTAAATGTTGAGCTAGTTCCCAAGTTCAGTGGTGAACTGTATGGGTGCCATGGGAGGAATAACGTTGTTGTTTTTTCCTAGTCACATGCCTACCATCTACGTTTGGGGAGGGGTGGGTTGGGGGAGAGGGAAGGGGAGGGTGGGGATCGGGATTGGGTAGGGGTTTGGTCTTTATCTTATTTTTTGTATTTAGTTTTGTCCGCATTTATGCTGATGAATCTTTCAGTTGTTGCATGTCATTGCCAGGGCCCTCACACTCTTACAACTTGAGTGCTGTCACCGATTATTTTGCAGTCAGTGCTGTTCTCATTCAGACTGCTGTTCAGCTAGGGATGCTACAACTAATGCTTCACACATACTCACTATACTCATACAGATGTCCCCCAGTATGGAAACTATGCAAAGTAGACAGGCGTTTGACTTCTTTCCTGAGTATTGATCTTCCACTAATTTCATATGGCGTCATCCATAATTGGCACACCCCTGGGGGTAACGAAAGTAGGAAACTTGAAAATTCTCTCTCTTAATGTTAAAAGGCTTAACCAACCTGTCAAACGCCAGAAAATCTTAGAATACCTACGTAGGCAGAAAGGAGATATTGTTCTGTTGCAGGAGCCCTAATTGGATACTAAGCAATTTCACACGCTTAGGAACAAATTCTACACAGAAGTGGCAGGCTCGGAAGCGATCGCGAAAAAGAATGGTGTTCTAACTCTAATAGCCAGGAACTCCAATGTCGATTTACTTTCTTCCCCGATTGACACTAAAGGGAGGTGGGTTACAACCAAATTACTCAAAGACAACACCGAATTCTACGTTACAAATGTCTATGCCCTAAACACTTGTGACTTAACATTTTGGTCAGACCGAACGAGACAACTAGACACCACCCTTGACTCATATCCTTGCTGGAGACTTTAACCTCCCATTCGACCAGACTCTTGACAGGGACTCCAGGTGCGCCTTCCGTAGTAACAAGTCACAAAGCTTTCCCTACTCTTTGCAGTAGGTCTCACCTCGTAGACTCGCGGCGACTGCAAAATCCTGATGGGAGGGAATACACATTCTACTCTTCTCCACACGACTCGTTCTCACAAATTGACTATTTATTACAAAGAATGCCATCCCCAGAATAGAAGAGACGACTATAGAACTGAGGGTCTTATCAGACCACTCTTGCATAACACTCACCGTCTCCAATATGAAACGGTCACACCGCCAATCTCTGGCGCCTTAATGAGGAAGTTCTTGAGAAGGAGCAATATCGAACCACCATTGAAGTGGCCATCAAAGAATGCTTGGAAAACAATAAGAGGGGAGATACAACTGACTTGACCCATCGGGAAGCACTAAAAAGCACTATCAGGGGGGTTATTATCAAACTTAAATCAGCCATGAACAAGAACTACAACGCAGCCTTAGAGGCTCTAGAACACAAAATTTCCACTCTAGAGGCAAGACACTTGAAGGACAGGAAAGAGGAGACACTAAACAAGCTATCTAATAAAAAGTATGAATACAATAAAATAGTAACCGAAAGGGCAGGGGTGTGGTTGAACAGGAGGAAACTATTTAAAATATGCGATTCTAATAAGGCTGGGAAAAGCTTGGCAGCGTATCTCAAATTTAAAATTCAGAAAAACACGATTAATTCCATCTCTGATCAATCTGGGATGGCCTGCTTAGACCCCCTCAAAATTGCAGAGATATTTAAAGATTTTTACGAACAACTGTATGCCAAGAACGTAAATGTAAAAAAAAAAAAAAAGGACCAGATCAAAGATTTGGAGGGCTGTGTACTACCGTCTCTCTCTGCTGAGGATCAAGAAAATCTCAATTGCCCAATTTCGCTTACTGAGGTTGAGAAAGCCATAAAGTCTCTCAAATGCAGTAAGGCTCCTGGACGCGATGGTTTCACTGCTAGATTCTATAAATACTTCGCCTCCATACTATCTTCATCACTCCTCCACCTTTTCCGGGAAATCAATGTAACAGGTGAAGTAAAGGGCACACTACCGGAGGCTATCATAGCTGTTCTACCCAAAGATGGGAAAGACCCAACACTCCCCAAAAACTATAGACCGTCTTGCTTATCAATTTGGATTGTAAGCTTCTGGCTTCGATCCTAGCCAACCGTCTCCAAGGGTTTTGCCTAAACTTATACACCCCTCCCAGGCAGGCTTTTTGAAACACAGGCTATACACCGATACCAGGACCTTTGCACACGCCCTTGAAAAAGCAAAGCTTCTTACCACCCCTACTGCAGCAATCCCGCTCATTGCCGAAAAGGCGTTCGATAAAGTGGATTGGACATACTTAGAGGTCGTCTTACATAAATTTGGACTACGGTCGTCCTTTACGAAATTAGTTATGTCCCTCTACTCCTGCCCCTCAGCCAGAGTCAGAGCGGGAGGGTCATTTTCCTCATCATTCAGACTGCAACCTGGGAACCAAAGAAGGGCGCCCCCTTTCCCCTTCGCTATTCCTTTTGGTCATCAAACCGTTTTTGCATCACATACGCAATAATAAAGGTATCTCCGGAATCTCCTTTAACGAATGCACAATAAAAATTACAGCCTATGCAGATGACGTGCTGGTTGTATCAGAAAAGGCAGAGGAGGGTATATCAGCCCTTATGACCACTATTGAAGAGTTCTCGAAGGTGTCCGGATACAAGTTAAATAAAGACAAAACGGAAGTTAAATTATTGAATAACCAAGGGAGTAGGGAGATCTTAGGGGATTCTGGCTTAACATGGCAGCCGGGCTGCTTTAAGTACTTGGGCTAGACTTTGATAGGGATCTTATTGCTACTTTACGTATTAATGAAGACCTGCTCCTGAAAGAAAATATCCAAACTGCTTGAGGGATGGTCGCCTAAATAGGGCTGAGACCCTGAAAATGATGGTGACTCCGCTGGTCAACTATCTAGCAAGTATGCTTCCGATGACCTTCTCTGAGGATTTCTTACACAAGGTGAATAAGCTCTTTGGTACATTTTTGTGGCAAGGGAAGAAGCCCAGGATATCAATGAAAAAGCTACAGCTAGCTAAGAATAAAGGCGGCCTGGGTATCCCTAACTTTAGAAATTACCAGACTGCGTTCCTGTGTAAGCAAGGTGCACAATGGCTGGTCGAAGATCCAGCATACGTCCCGCTGTGGCTAGACATAGAGAGATCCCTCATTTGCAATGTACCCCCCCCTGCACTACTTACCATGGATTTGACACACCTTCCCCATTCGAAATACATCTTATTGAACACAAGACGTGCCCTTCTAAGATTGGACCAATCCCATAAAAATGGCCTCAAATTTAAAAATACAACTTCGGTGGCCCTATGGCATAATCCTGACCTTAAAATCAATGGGGAACCGCTCTACTGGGAAGGCTGGTCTGCAAAGGGTATTAATCTGGTGAGTGACCTTTATGATGGACTGCACCCCCTTCCGTTTTCCGCGATCCAGGTAACACACTGTCTCACACCGATGGACTTTTACGATTTCCTCAAACTAAAGTTACTCCTATCCACGCGTTCTCTCAAACCCTTAGAACCATGGCTTAAGACCCAGCTGATAAGTATTAGAACAGCCGGTCATTTTGTATCAGGGGTATATAAACTTCTCCTTCCTTTGCCAGGGAAAGCTCAAAGACGTAGTGAGATACGATGGGAGGCTGAACCCAACTCCACGGGGCTTACTTTTGACTGGGATAAAATTCATGCTACAGCCCTTGTAAACAAAATCTCCCCCATATTGTCACAAACTAAATATATGCTACTTAACAGGGCATATTGGACGCCTAACAGACTTTTTAAGCTTCAACTAAGAGACAGCCCCAAATGTTGGAATTGTAACTCCGATGTAGGAGAACTAACCCACATACTTTTTAACTGCCCCTCGCTAGGTAACTATTGGGGAAACTTTTTTGACTGTATAGAACATATATTTAAAATTAAACCTGCAAGGGAGTTTGCTTATGTCCGACTGAGTGTCCTGGACCCAAAGCTGGCAAATGACAACGACTGCCAATTGTTAGACTTACTGCTCACCTTGGCGTGTAAGGTAATCTTGTGTAAGTGGAAGAACGCTTCTGAAGTATCTTCCAAGATGTAGCAGGAATGGGTATCCTGCATCAGAGGAGCGGACACCCCAGCTCTGCATTCCTCCCCTTGGCGTGCCTCACATAAGAAGCTTTGGAAATCCCTTGATGCTTCTTCCTTTTCATTTGAGCCCCCGCTAAAAAAAGAAACTCTGCAGTACCTGTACCACCGGTAAATGTGGTACACTCTAGCTGTCACTGTTTATGTAATGGTACTCGTTACGAATCTCGGGTGGGAGGCTATGGCGATACTTACATCTAATGGCACTCATCCGACTCGACGATTCATTAGTTGGAGTTGTGTGAGAATGTAACCCTGGGCTCTAGAAGATCTTGTTGTATGCATGCCAATCTGTATCCATGTGACATATGTGACTTGGACATCATCCTTGGATTTTGATATGCATCCTTATTCTGTATTTTATTATTATTGTTATTATTATTTATTATTAGTTACTATTATTACTTAGTACTTGTATTGCACTTATTTTGTATTATGCTTTCATCAGGATCCATTGTATGTAACCTTTAATGTTATTTTGTGCTCATTTCATTCATTCTTTGATCTATTTGTTTTCTAATAAAAACGATTTGAAATTAAAAAAAAATTCGAATTATATTTCAAGATTGGTTGCCTTTTTTGAGGGGAGTTAAGGCCTGTCACATTCCAGGAGCCTACTGTAAGTGCCATTTAGTTTGTGTTGTACCCCTCCCCCTCATGAACCTGTGTGTCAATCTCCAGTTCCCTGCATCAACGGCCCTACATGATAAGAAGCCTGGGTGTATCTGCTTTGTATAGGACAACGTAGTCAAAGCACTTCTATGGGAAGAATTTTTAAAAAGCCACCACCAGTCTCCCTCCCCCCTCTCCAACATAGCCAAAACCACAAACACCAAAACATAAAATTAACTTTCCTATATATCGGATCGATGGTAGATTTCAGACTGGGAGTTAAAGTACCCACGTATGCTTGCCTGAGGTCCCGGTTCGCTCCCCCTCTGGACATTTCAAAGAGTGCTATTCACCCTACATGTTCACTCTGACAGAATCGCCAGGGCCCATTGCTCGAGTCCCCCCTATGAACACGAGAATAATATCAAACGTGTGTGTCTGTGTAACAAGTCCCGCATCTCAGTGCAGCATAGGACGCGCCTTCCCACAACTTTAGGCCGGAAAATGGCCCATTCTCATCCGTGGACCAACAGTCACCTTCCACCGGTAAAGTCTTGACTAACTTGAGGTTCGAAGCCTCCTCTCGTCAGCAGGTCCTCTATGGCTGAGTCCCGGTTATCCCCCAGAGATCGCTTCCCAGATAGGAGGCGAGGCTGGTGTGCATGTGTAAACCCAGTCATTTGTGGTTTCCTCGTGGGCTGGCGGACCACTGTGGTTGCACCTCGCGCTTTGCTCTGCGGCAGTTCAGGGACGTCTCCGCAGAGGCCCAGAAGATCCAGCCTCTACTTAAGATCTATCACATGTCTCTGCTTGCTGTGGTATTCGAAGCTCAAGCCAAAAGGGATAAGTCAATCGGTACCTGATCTTGTCATCGCGAAGCTTGAAGGGGATGGGCCGAAACTGTTGCCGTCCAGCGAGAGTTGCAGGTGCTAAATCTTGGTAGATGGTACAGGAATGGTTCTGGAAGTATACCGTGCCTTTCCTCCAGGCCGCCAGGAGTACCACCTCTTTCACCTTATAGGAGTGGAATTTCGCATGGACATCCTTTGGCCTTTGTTGTCCTCCTGTCGCTAAGTTTCCAACTCTGTGCACTCTTGAGTGTATGTGGGCGGACGATCTCTGCAAATAGGCCCTCCAGGAAAGCCTCTAGATCCGGCCCTTCCGCGCACTCCTCGAGGTCTCGGATCTGTATGTTTTCCCGCCTAGCTCTGTTTTCGAAGTCTTCCGCTTTTCAACTGGGTCTGGCAGAGCTGATCCTGGATGGTGAGTAAAGTATCGTGCATCTCAGATGTGCGCTTGTCCGCTTCCTGAGTGTGCGTTTCCAGGTCGACCGCCCTGGTGCCCACTGAATCCACGTCCCGTTAGAGATCCGCCATCCGTGTGGTGAGGTCTGACTTCAATTGGTCAATTGAAGTTTGAATGTCCTGACTCCGCTATTTCCTCAATTCCGCTTTAAAATCTCGCAGGGAGGACACAAGATCTTCCTTGGTGAAGGCCATGACGGAGGTCTCCTCGTAGTGATCCAAAGCTGGTGGAAAAAAAGCTTCGAGACTTTGTTGCTCTGGTTACTGTCTTCCTTGGCAGCATATGGGCTGACCCCGCCTATTCTCCACTGTCCTGGCGTTAGAGGATTTTAGTGGTAGCCCCTGGCGTTACTGTGCCCCGGAGTAGCTCGTGAAGGGCAATCAATCACGTTTCCTACTCAAAATGGTGCCCATTCAAAAGATGATCGCTTCCTCACTTGCTTGTACCTCCCCCGAAGGGTCCTCGGCTCACCCGTTCTGCCCAGCTTGCTTAGTCTCTCAGGAGACGGAAGGTCAATGCAGCGCCTCACAGCCCACCATTCAGCAAGGCGGGCCACTCACCTCAACCGTCTTGGCATCCTAGCAGGCGTCTGGTCTCAGCTGCGGCTGATGACAATGAGGTCTCCACAGCGAGTTCTTCTCACGGTGATCGGACCGACGCGGCCGAGAGAGTGGCGGCCATGTTACCCAGCTCCAAGGCCTCCCAAACTAGGTCCCCGCGTGGCTCACAGGGGCGATCATGGAGGACACTCAGCGATTCCCCTTCTGCTCCAGCCCCGGGACTCTCATGGGATCACTTTTGACACAGGTAGGGTGGTGATTTGCACCGAATTTAGGTCCAGAACTCCAGCGCAGCCCAGGAGCAGAAACAGATTACATCAGTACGGCCATCTTGCCCGGCCACAGCCCTCTAGACTTCTTTTTATGGGACTTACTCGATGACTTGGATTGTGAAGATGATTGTGGCAAGTGACATCGCCCTGTGAATAAAGGGCATCAGTTATGCCATCTATACACTGGTAAGCAGAAATGCACATCCCTAAAAGCTATAGAATCCACCTCTAGTTAAACTGTCTTGTATCCTCAGAATTCTCAATTTTGACGTCTGATTGATGTGTTCAATGACCTAGACTCCAGTAGTTGCTGTACAAAAGATGAAGAGGCATTCCCGAGTCCATATGTCTCCCATCTCAATGAACAGTTATAAAAATGTAGTGCTGCCTTGTCGTATTAAAATAACTTCAAATAAAAAAAATTGCAATTACAACAATTTGCATAGAAGAAAGCATATAGATAAAATGTTGGTACTCAGAGGCAGGGGAGGACCCTTAAAACGGAGGTTGGCATAAAGCACCAGCCATTTAAACCCTCTACTGAGAAAACATTTAGGAATCTTTGGTTCCAACATTATTCTTGGCAACCTGCCTTGCTTCTTTGGTAAAGTGTTTTATTGAATCCTATAGGTATCTCATTAAGAAGCAAATTTGCAATTTAAATGACACTTCTCAGGTTAAAACTGGCACTTGGGAGGAAAATGTCATCAGTGGTGCATGTTTGTGTGGTTAGTGAAGAATTCACTCAAACGTCTTGCCAAATAGCGATTAAAAAAAAGAGAAACGCCGTAGTGCTTTATATGCAAGCCCTTGAAGGAAAGGGTATTGATATTACTGCAATCTTCTGATTCAAAAAGAAGACATTTTTACCATTCAAGAGAGTGTAAAGTGTTATAAAGCACAGTTAAGATATGCCAAGGTCAAAACGGATTCTGTGCAGATAACTGTCCACCTACGTACACAACCAAATGCGTCCTTGTTTTCTCGGACATTCTGACAGCAATCTCTTTTTTAATGATTAGTCTAGATTCTTTAATATTCCATGTCACCAAATGTACGCTTTCTTTGCAGTTGCATAACTTGCATAGGGGGATCACAACTGGAGCATCTTCTATTAAGAGCTGAAGGGGATATGGCTTAGATAGAGAGAGGGAAATAGTTAAAGAGTGGAGATTATGAGCCTTTATAACAGGGATATGCATAAAAATTTGGACCATGGAGGATGTCCAGTTACACCGTTTGAGCATGTGTATCAAAATCTGAAGATGCTAGCTGGTCAAGGTTCGACAGGGCACTGAGTATCGTAAGTGTATGCAAGAGTCACTAAGCTATGCTGGCTGATGAACCCTAACTGGGCCAAACGAGTCCTGGGTTGCTTGTGTTCCGATTCAGGGATGGACTGGCAGTTCAGTATGGACTGTTCCCATGAGGAGCAGGGTCAAGACTGATTTGCATATGGCTGGGTCCAAACTGAGGTGGCATGGGATGCAAAATAACGATGGACTGAGATGCGGCTCGAGTGTTTACCACAGAGATTAATTCAAACATTCAATTTTTTGGGAATGCTTAAGTGCCATGACCCACAGAAATTTACCTTCAATGAAATTTTTTTTTCTTTGGGTCCCCGGGTAGATTACATATAGGCAATTAAAAAGCTCATATAGGAAGAGTAATGTTGAGAAAACCAGATCACTCAAAACACATACCAGAAGGGTGGTAAAAAGGATTTAGAGAATTAAAGAAGGGTACTAATAAATCAAAGAAAACATCCTGTCAACCATGAAAGCTATCGGGACAGTGAAATTACAGTTCTTTAGGGCATAACATCAGAAATGCAACTAGTGACACATGCTTAGAGGAGAGTGAGTGGATCTTAGGTAGACTTAGTGGCTGAAAGCCCCAAGCTGCACAGGTTCCAGTTTCATGATCCTTCCTGCTTTTTAGGTCTTGCCTGTTGTAGAAACACCTACTTCAGACCGGAATAACACTTACAGTGGGCATTGGGCCAGCCCATTGCTTATCATTAGGTGGCTTTCTTGTCAATCTGTTGCTTACTTATTCAATAGCTTTCTTTCCTCTCCTTCGTTTTTCCCTCCTGAAGCATAGATTTATACCTTCACTGCTTATATTCATGAAGCTACTTTTTTCTTTAAGCACAGCATGGACTGCGTGCGTTTTCTTCCTCTCTCCCTATATATATAGCATGTGTGTGCTGCTCATCCCTTCACACCCTAGAAACCGCCACATGCACTGTCACCCACACCACGGATCTCATGTACTGCTTCCCCCACTCCTTTGTTCATTTGTTCATTTGTTTTTAAATTTAGGAAGTCACAGCAGGAGCCACTTCGCCATATATTGCCTCAACCCATTACACAAGATAGAGCATCTCTGAATACCTTTCACCAGGCAAAGTGAGCTTGCCATAGTGCTCACAATGCAATAGTATGGCCATCCAATGCAGAGACTAGAGTCATCCCATAAAACTCTTCCCATATAGGAAAGTTGCAGTTGGGTATGGATGTCAAATGTTTTGTCGGGCAAATGGTGGGTGGAAATGTATGATCGGTTGAGATCTTTATATTATTCCACAATACTCTCCTGCTCAAATTGAATGATAGCATGCACTTGTCTGCGATTGGAGCCTCTGAATGCAGAGTGAAAATGTACTGGCGTGTGACGGGCACCTATGATTAAATGTCTCCCACTTGCTCAAAACCAGTACTGGAATGCAATGAAGGAGCAGTAAAGTATGGCCATCTTGAAGAAGACTCAAGTCCAACATTAGGAAACACAGTTGTTAGCATTATTTCGAGCACAGCTGTGCAACCAGAGTACAGTAATCCGCATACTTGTGCTGACTGGGTGGAAGAGAGTGCAGTGGAGCTGCCTAATTTGGAGAGAGATTCCACCGAGCTGCCTCCTTGGCTGCATAGAGACTAGCTCTGTCCACTTCAAATACACCCACGTCCACCTGTACAAAAATGATGGATTAAGAGTTGCACTTTTCTAAAGTGGATATACTCAGGGTGAATGTTGCCTTTGCCCTGCCTTTGTGAGTAGCAGTCTCCCGCAAAAACACTAATAATCGAGTAAAAGAGCATCTTGAAACTCTGAGCACTATCAGCCACATCTGTACTGAGGAACCATTAGACACTTGCATGGTGACAAACCGAGGAACCCGAGTGGGCATTCATGTTCCCCCAGTTCTGCATCCCTATGTGCCAAACAACAAACCATATGAATGTCAAAATAATTCAAAAGCAAAGGCCCCACAAGACCTTTTTTAAGGCATTCAACTGCCCACAATGCAAAATTCCAGAACCATTGACTTGTGTTATATTTCTTCCTGTCCCTTTTCACTAAATTTAACGGCAAAAATTTAGTGCCACCATCAGTACCAGTCTCCCTCCTTCCTATTCTCAAATACGCTTTAAGTGAAAAAGAGGCACATAATACTCATCGTAAAATTTTCGCAGAGACCGCTGCAAAAAGTTACATGTGCTCCTTCTGCTTAAAATGTGTAATACAGAAGTTGCCAAGTGTCAACAGTTGGTGGTTAATGTTTGAGGAAAGTGACAGAATATGAGAACACTGGCCCTATTTCTTTAGGTGTGGGCTATTGCAGTGCCAGTACCAAAAAGACCCAATATGAACAATGCACACAGTAGACAAACAATGGCTTTCTTCAACCTGACTACTCAGCCTTTGGTTTGAGACTTTGTCAATCACATCTTGACTCATCACATTGGAGTTTAAATGTATCCTGCCGCCTTCATGCACTACATGAGGGTCCAATTTTACAACAAACGCCATGTCCTGTCTTGTCTCATGCTCAGGTGCCAACGTTGCATGCATTAAAATAGTAAACCCAGACCTGTTGGTTTCGTGAATGTTGTTTTCTAAAGGTAACAGTATCATGTTTGGTAAAATCCTTATGTCGGTTTTAACTTGTTTTCCTGCTTTTTCTTTGTTGTAATATTTTACTGTGTCCGATTTCTAAAGCGAATAAAGAGACATTTCCATACTCAATACTGGAGGCTAGACACTTGACGAAATGACTAGTAAGGCTGTGTCATATTGCAGCACACCTCACCTCAACTATCTCCAGTAAAGCTTGTTAGTCTTTTAACCAGGAATACTATAGGAATTTCCTGACAGGAACCACTAGAATTTCTGTGGAATAAAATTTCAACCTCATATATCACCTGACCGTGATCTTGACTCTAGACAGTCCTGGTGAACTTCGAACATGACCTTAGGACACCAGCTTTAATAGCACAAGCTCGCCCAGTGTGGACATCATCCTTACAAGCCTAAAGGTTATGTGATTCTGACCCGCAATTGGTAGTCGCCATTTGATCTTCACTTTTCTGTCCAAAATTGGTGACAGCTCTAACTACACTAACTCGCCCTGACGAAGTTCCTTAAAGGCAAATGGAACGAAACGCGTTGGCTGTGCCTATGTCTGATGAATACTATTAAATAAAGAAGAAGATACTCTAATACACCATTTTCTATTGACTCTAATTGTGTGCACCTTCCATTTCGTGTTTGTATGTTTCTCAAAAGGTAAAGTGACAAGAATGGCAGATGTTCTTTAAAGAATGCAGAGGTTCTCTGTGCTAAGTAATGAAACAAAGCACTTCCACAATTTGCCTTAATGTTTAGGGTACCTTCCCTGAGGTGGGAGATGGATAACCATACAGGCAAAGCAACTCATAAATTATCAACCAGTGGGTAGGTACTGCAGATAGGAGTTACTAGAAGCGGAGAGGCAATATATCAGGTGTTGGCAATGCCTAGTGGTCTAGCAACCATGGCACAAATTATTTGCAGCTACGAACTGGTGGAGTCGAGACAAACCACAAGGCTTCAAGTTTCGTGATTTCACCGTTGCCAAGATGGTTGGTTCTTTATAAGAGGCCTCTAGTGAGAATGCAATAGAACAATATGAAAAAGAAAAAAAATAAGATGCATTTGTAAAATCTTCAACTATTCCATGTAAGTAAAAAGAAATTATATATCATGTGATCAAGGTCCAGGTCGGACCGAAACGCGTCATGACGGCATGGGATGCAGGGCAGAAAACTGAATAAATGAAAAAGCACAAAGAAATTGGGTCCACGTGTCTATCCGAGTCCGTGTTGCTTCATTGGATTCCTGATGGATAGAGTACTGATATATATATATATATATATATATATATATATATATATATATATATATATATATATATATATATATATATATATATATATATATATATATATATATCTCTCAGCTCCTTTTTCTCCGTATTCCCCAAAGAAAACAAGCACTCGCGGGAGGAGGATCAATCGGTTTTATTACTGACCCTCTGAGCACCAGACGTGTTTCGGCTACTGCCTTTGTCAGTGGTGTATATCAATGATCGAAGGTGTCCACCTTTGAGTAGCACGCAAACAGCAGCGCGGAGTATGCACCACCCCGGTACCCTGGGGGTCACTACAGTGAAGCAGCAGTCGTACTTGGAATCGAGGACGGGCCCACTTGTGGAGTCCATACAGGACTTGATTGTGTGATTCCCGGACCACACTTCCCAGACTGCACAGTCTCATTTGAGCCTCCCATCGGTGGGTGTGTTATACATAAAATGGGGAAGTGGGTCGGCGGTTGCGCACACCGCTTCCGTTAAAGCCCCTGAAGAGAAGCAGATGGAGCTTCGAAACACGTCGGGCAGATCCCGTACGGAGCGGCGTCTACGAGTGGAGACCAGTCCTCACCTATACATAAACCAAGCTGTTGTTCGCGTGCTACTCAAAGGTGGACACCTTCGAGCTTTGATTTATACGCGGCCGTCCAGCCGCGGAGTATGCACCACCCCGGTACCCTGGGGGTCACTACAGTGAAGCAGCAGTCGTACTTGAAATCGAGGACGGGCCCACTTGTGGAGTCCATACAGGACTTGATTGTGTGCTTCCCTGACCACACTTCCCAGAATGCACAGTCTCATTTGAGCCTCCCATCGGTGGGTGTGTTATACATAAAATGGGGAAGTGGGTCGGAGGTTGCGCACACCGCTTCCGTTAAAGCCCCTGAAGAGAAGCAGATGGAGCTTCGAAACGCGTCGGGCAGATCCCGTACGGAGCGGCGTCTACGAGTGGATCCCCGTCCTCACCTATACATAAACCAAGCTGCTGTTCGCGTGCTACTCAAAGGTGGACACCTTCGAGCTTTGATATACACAGAAAAAAACATAGGTTTTACGGAAAGTTATAGTTAGTTCGACATTTCACTCGTCCAAAACCAGAGATATTCCCCTGTTATAGTTAGTTCAGCTAACTATAACTCGCACCCCCGCAATTCACTGCTGATGACGTCACATATTACATCACTCATGACATAGTCAGTGACATCACTGATGACATCTCAAATGATATCACTGATGACATCCAGTGACTGTGTGTTTCTGTAAAGTTTAAATATGTTTAATATATATATAGGGAAAGGCGTATTGAAGACTGAGTGGGTGTTAAGGTGTCTGAATGGATGATTTAGTAGGTGAGTGACTGACTATGCGAGTGATTAAAAGTATTAGAATGAATGCATGGGTTAGTTACTAAACTGTGAAAATGTCTGTATCCGTCTGTCTGTTGGTTTGTAAGCGGCTACATGAGTTTGTGAATAGCTACATGAGTGTCTATGTGGGTTATTGATTGGTTGGCGGAGTATCTGTATGGGTGCCTGAGTGTTTGTGTGTGTGTGGGGTGTGTGTGACTGCATAGATGTGAGTAGGTGATTCACTGCGTGCATGGTTTCAAGCAGGCATCTGTGATGGACTGTATGGGTGGGCGAGTGTGTGTATGGGTGTGTTAGTAAGTGAATGTATATCTCTGCTACATGTGTGAGTAACTACATATGTGAAAGGCAGTATATACGTGTGTTGGAGTATATAAATGACTATAAGTGAGAGTGTGTGATTATGAGAGTGGCTGTATGGATGAGTGTGTGCTTGTAACAGTGATTGTATAAGAGTGAGAATGTGCTAGTATTTGTATGAGTAATTGAGCTGGTGTGTGTATAACTACTGTATAGGTGAGTAAATGGCAGTGTAATACATTATTTACATGACTGTCTAGGCGTGTGAGTACCTCTTTGGAGGAGTGGTGGTGTGTGAGTGTCTATATAGGTGTATGAGTGCATATGATAGTCCTGTACTGAGTGACCATAAGTATGAGTGACTGTACGGGTGAGTGAGTGAAAGTGTGTGTAAACCTAAGAATCAGTGAGTGGGTATGTAGTTGTTGGAATGTATTGTTTTGAGAATGGCAGCCTGTAATTTAGAGTGGGTGTATCAAAAGTTATATTAGGATGTGAGAAGATGCATGAAATTATCACATGGATGATATCAGTGATGTCACTGACCAGGTCATGAGTGATGTAATATGTGACGTCATCAGCAGAGCATTGCAGGGGCACGAGTTATAGTTAGCTGAACTAACTCTAACGGGGCAATTTCTCTGGTTTAGTACGAGTGAAATGTCCAACTAACTATACCTTTCCCTAAAACCTATGGTTTTTGTTTCAGTGAATTTCTAATGTTTTTTAAATTCTAATTTCGAACTATAACGTGTCTGAAACCTATGGTTTTTTCAGTGAATTTCAAAGGTTTTTTAAATGCTAGTTTCTAACTATGCCTACAGAGGTAGGACATGTGAAGAAAGAAGAAAAACGCACAAAGAAGCAAAAGAAATTAAGAAAGAAGTAACAGAAGTCCACAAAGACGAAGAAAAGTGCAGGAAGAAGCAAGACGTGCAGAAAGAACCAATAGAGGAGCAGGAAGAGGCCTTGTTGCAAAATCATGCTGTGCCCACAACTTTTTCAGACGGGTACTGGTGGTAACTGACTGACTAACCAGGCCTAGAGCCAGTGCTATGCTAAAAGACTTAGAATACAGTGAAAACACCTACATACACTAGGGAATACTGTGTACGGGTATCCCTGTGATAAGCATGACTTCCTCTGTAAGGCCCTAGTACATAATAGGGCAGGGGGATTAAAACTACCTCTAACTCAGAGGTGCAGAAATATGCTACTTTAACTAGTAGTCGCGTTTGCAGAGTGGTGGATAAATGGTGCTGGGCGTCCAACCAACGCTCAGGTATTCCGCTGTACCAGGAGGGATTCTTGCCCCCCAAACTCCCTCAGGACTAAATTGGACTTCATCCCCCATCCCATAGTTAGCCACGAGGCACGTTTGAAGAGTGGTAGAGAAAGGGGGCCATGGCCTCCGAAGAAGTCTTAGCAATCTCACTGTGCGTGACTTACTGGAGGTAACAAAAGGGGTAGTTGGCCCCCAAAGACATCATTGGGGGCAAAGTTCCCAAACTATTACCTCCAGTCAGTCCCACATAGCAGCACTGGTAAGTACTCGTACCAGGCCACGCCCACTTTGCCCACCACTCTACAAACGTGCTCCCTGGTGCGCTCTTGGATGGCGATTGAAGTCCCCTTCACTGCTGGGGGTCCTTTAGGGGCCAACTAGCCTACCTTTTACCTCCAGTAAGCCCCACACAGTGGGATTGGTGAGAGATGGACAAAGGCCATGCCCCCTTTCTCCACCACTATGCAAACGCGCCCCCTGGCGCGTTGTAAGTTGGGGGATTAAGTCCCCTTGAATCCTGAGGGACCCTGGGGTCCAACTAGCCCATAAGGTACCTCCAGTAAGCGCCACAGAGCTGCGTTGGAGAGAGGTATAAAAAGGGGCGTGGCCTGGACCACCTCTCTGCCATGCAGTCCTGGGGCGCTCACTGGAAGCACCTGGTGGGCTAGTTGGACCCAAGGTATCTCAGGATTCAAGGGGACTTTATCCCGCAACTTAAAATGCGCCACGGAGCGTGTTTGCACAGTGGTGAAGGGAGGGGCGGGCCTGAGGTGACATGTGTGCAAACACGCCCTGTGGCGCCTTTTAAGTTGGGGAATTAATTCCATTTCAATCCTGAGGGCCCCTGGGGGGCCAAACTAGCCCACCAGGTACCTCCAGTAAGCGTCACAGAGCTGCTTTGCAGAGCGGTGTAAAAAGGGTGGCAGCCTGGAACACCTCTCTGCAACGCAGGCCTGTGGCGCTTACTGGAGGCACCTGGTGGGCTAGTTGGATTAAAGGGAAATTAATTCCCCAACTTAAAATGCGCCACAGGGCATGTTTGCATATATGTCACCTCAGGCCCCGCCCCCTCCCTTCACCACTGGACAAACGCGCCCCGTGGCGCGTTTTAAGTTGGGCGGTAAAGTCCTGTTAAATCCTGGCGGTCCCTGGGGTCCAACTAGCCCACGAGGTACCTCCAGTAAGCGCCACAGACCTGCATTGCAGAGAGGTGTAAAAAGGGGCGTGGCCTGGACCACCTCTCTGCAACGCAGACATGTGGCGCTTACTGGAGGTACCTGGTAGGCTAGTTGGCCCCTAGGGGCCCTCAGGATTGAAGGGGAATAAATTCCCCAACTTAAAACGATCCCTGGAGTCCAACTAGCCCACAAGGTACCTCCAGTAGGCGCCACAGAACTGCGTTACAGAGAGGTGTAAAAAGGGCGTGGCCACAGGGCGCATTTGCAGAGTGTTGCTGAGAGGGGGTGGGGCCTCCAGCACAATCACATGTTTTTTAAAATGTATTTTCTAAGAAGGGGGGCTGTGTGGGCCCCCTTTTTACTTTTTTGGGCCCCTGGGACCCCACCCCCAGGGTCTGACCCCCATTTAAAAAATAAAAAATGTATATTAACGGGAAGTGGGCCTCGTGGGCCCCCCTCCTGTGGCCTATTCCGGCCCCGGGGACCACATCCCACGTGGTATGGCCAACATTTTTTTTATTATTATGGAGGGGGGCTGCGTGGCCCGCCTCCTAAGGCCATTTATGGCCCCTGGGACCCCATCCCCGGGGCAGGCCTTGCATGTTTTTTTAAAATGTGTATTAATATTGGGGAGGGGGCCGCGTAGCCACTCTTCAGGGCCACTCCGTGCCCCGGGGACCCCATCCCCCCGGGGCCTGGCCTCTCGTTGGAGACCGTGGGGGGGGGGGGGGGGGAGGGGGGGGGAGCCCCAATGCCTCCACGGTCCAAGCCGGCTCCCCGCCTCCAGCGGGAGCCGGCATTGCTTTTCCACACGGGGAGCTGCTAACATGCAGCTCCTCGTGTGGAAAAGCAATTTGGTTCGGATTTTGGAAGAGAGAGCAGGTTTCCTGCTCTCATCCAAATCCAAACCACAGTTTGCTATGGCAGGGTGGGAGCCCCGAGGCTCCCACCCTGCAATAGCAAACAGCAGTGTCCCGGGGTGCAGGAGCCTGGTCTGGGGGTGGCGGTCCCCAGGGCCATCACTGGCTCCATGAGGGGGGCCGGGCGGCTCCCCTCCCATTCAAAGCAAAGCCCCGGGGGATGGTGGTCCCGTAAAGGACCCTAATATGTACATTTTAGTGCCCCGGGGAGGTGGCCGTCCCTGGGGCGTGGTGGGGGGCTTAAAGTTTAATTATTTATTTTAAAAGCCCCAGGGGTGGTGGTGAACACGCGCATGCCAAGGAAACCGAGGACAAGATGGCTGCCAACACTTCCTGGTTTGGAGTGTTGACAGCCAATTAGAATTAAGCTCGTGGTCGGGGAGGGTGCGCGGATCCACTGCGCCTCTATATATCCAAACTTTTATTTTTTGATTTTTTTAAGCAACTACTGAATGATTTACACCATTAACAAAAAGGTCTCTTTCTGAACCAAGGGCTACCTTTTTGCCAAATTTGGTGTAATTCCGTTCAGCAGTTCGGGCTGTAGCCATGTCTAAAGTTTCCTATGGAAAATAACATGGAGAAAACACGTTTTGAGACCCCCTTTTTTCTCGGCCTCCGCTTGGTGAATCACCCTCAAACTGTCAGGATAGGAGCTGACCGGAGCAGGCCACAAGTTTTGAAAATTTAGCGAAGATTTGTCAACCGGCACCAATGATATTGGTAAAAGAAAAACACTTTTCCTATGGAAACTAGGTCCTAACTATAACTGTCTACTGGCGTCCACCATATATACATAGCCTAAAGTTATGATGATGCTCCAAAATAAAATGCACAAACCAGAAGAGTAAACATCACCATTCAGAAGTCAAGACAATGCGGCAGCAGTCGCACAAACAACAAGATCTTGAAAATAAGGTGAAAGGAGATTATGAGCTAGGAGCAAAGCAAGCAACCTGCAAATTGTACGGATGCATTGAAAATTCCAAGACTCTGGGGTTGAAAGGATAATGCGAGATGAGGGACACAGAACAAGGTAGCAGGACAGATGCAATGCACCGTATATAGCAGAAGAGCATCGATACCATTATACATAGAACCTCCATAGGGAGGAATGAGCCAGTCTGAGGAAACATTTTATCCCACAAGCGTGGGATTTATTAACGGAAGAGTTTAAGGCTTTCAATTACGATCGACCTCCATAGACTCACAGTGACTCCTTTATGGATATACTGCACTGCTGATACGTTATTTAGAACCCAGGTTGATATATATGTATCTTTACAATGGACTCTTAATTCCATATCGATTCATTTTTCTGCCTTGCGCCTCAATTTTATGGTCACTTCTATTGGAATGACCTGCTAAGTATACTGGTCATATTGGACTGTTAGCTTGCGGGAGGGTTAGTGATTGGTTGGAACACATGGTTGCAGTTCATTTTATGTAATGCTAAATGTGGCTACTGGAGAAATCTGCTCAATTATTTGTATATGTTGAAACGTGTAATCGAAAGATTACTAAGAAAAAACTAGTCAAAAAAGATCCCATTGTACATGTAAGACTCATAAAGGAGTTTAATAATCTTATAATGGGTAGAAGGCTGGTGAACTGGAAGTATAACTAGTCAAAAAATATCCCATTCTACGTGAAGATTGGTAAAGGAGTTCAATAACCTTGAGATGGATAGTAGGCTGGTACACCGGAGGAGGAACTAGCCAAAACATTTTCAGGTCCAAGTTTTTAGGAATGTCATTCATCTAGAAAAAAAAAAATCGAGAACTACTGCGGTGCCACACATATTGTGCTCTTTGGGGCCTGCATAAGAGAGGCTACAATAAAAGTGTAAGTAATATACACCTTTGCAGCTGATACAAATCAGACTATAGTAGGAGTGAAAAAAGGGCCTTAGTTTAGAAAATAATGATGGATGATCCAGGAAATAAGAGCACCGTGCAAATGCAGGCCGGTACAATCACAGGATTAGAGCCCAAAAAACTGACTGGCAAAGCAGAATGGTAAGAGATGCCAGTTGTTGCAGTTATCCGACATGGATTTAATCTTGGCATCAAGACACCAGAAGATCTGCTGTGTGACTTAAAAATGCAGTAACCCTAGTGAGAGGTATTAGCCCTGACTGATGCAGTGAGAGGCATATTCGGTAGAATTAAGAGGGCTGTGCCACCACTGTTTGGATCACTATAAACGTCTCATCTGGAATATTATGTCCAACTCTTGAAGCAACACCACCTGAAGTATGGATTAATGTAAAGGTCCAATGTGGGAGAGGTTACGAATATTAGATGTGTACACCATTTGAAAAGAGGTATGGGAGGGTGTGGTAGATATTACGCTTCATGAAAGGGCATTCATACAATACAAGATGCCTATTTTTTCAGTGATGGGACTAAGTCAATACTAGAATTGAGGCAGCATTGGAGAAATACAAACAAATCAAAGAGGGAGAAAGAGGTAAGAGATGGGTTTACTTAGTCTCCCAATTTATTACAAATAATCAAAGAAAGTGAACCAAGGTATAAAACAGTGTTCATGAAAGTATGTAGAAGACTTCATTCAAGTGTTCAACCTCAAAGCAGTATGTTTTGACCCACTAGGGTTGATTTTGTGGGTAGCATCATTATCGGGTGCTCTTCAATTGAGTGTTGCATTCTCCAAGTGAAGGAACGTTCTCTTTCCTGGAGGTCCGCTGTCTGCTTGGAGGCAGTGGTGAAGTAGGAGGTGAATTTAAAATTATCTACAATCCCAGAGGAGAACTAGTTTTAATTTTGACAAAACAAAATGGGAAAAAGATAAGGTTAAAAACAAGAAGCAATGTTGTTAGGAAGAATATCTTTTCCCATACATCTGAGGTGTGATGTCTGATCGACATAATTCAGTTGTGAATAGCCCTGGTGGGTATGTGGCTTTAGTCAGGCCCGGGTGAAATGGTAGCCCTCAGATTTTGAAGGAACCTATGAAATGGGCTTACCTTACATGTATCTTTGTCCATCGAGTTGCTCATACACACACATGTCGAAAATATAAGCCTGAAAGAGGACTGAAAAAGATAATACACAAGCACAAGGAGACGCCTAAAAGCCACAAGAGGGAATGTATTTGTGCATGAAATAAATCCAAAAATAAAGAAAATTCTGAGGTGAGTACTCATCTTACAATAACCAGGTGACATGCTAGAATATACCTTTACTAAAGTGCATATATTTCTTCTTAACCCTTGTGTATTAAAAAAAAATGACTATAAGAGGCTAATTGTGTCCTCTCAATTCTTGTGTCTTAAAAAATATAGTAATAATACGAAGAATTGTAGCTAACAATCACATCGTGGAACTGGATTTTTTAAGGTAAAAAAAAATATATTTGATCACTTGTCCATGCAACTTCAAATACATTGGCCTAACATGCAGAAACAAATATATGGATAGGTGAACACCGGAGCAATATTAGATGGCGAAGGATAATAACGAAGATGAGCAACCACTACCTATCTGCCAACCACACAGAAAATGATCTTCATAGGACTGTCCTGGAGATACTGAATGACAAAAAGGACGCACAACGGGTACTTCTTCAAAAAGAATAACTGTGGGTGTACTGCCTAAGACTCTTCGATGAAGGACTTAACGACAACATCCCATGGCTTTCAGTTATCAATGAAATACATCAATATCTGAAGAGCCACTCTTTCTTTACAGTAACTTATTCTGCGCTTTAGCAAAACTTAGGATACACCTCTAAATAGAAATCAACAATAAGAACACAAATGGACTCTCTGTACCTATGACTTTGGTCACCTTTCACATAACTTAACTGAATACCATGTGATAGGTTTAGAGTAATCTCGCCCTATCACTGCCATCCTTTCCTTACTTTAAGAAATCTAGGATATATCTCTAAGCATACCAAGCATAAACCATCTAACCATTCAATTTATGATTCTCTATTTAGGCCTTAACTCAAAATAGGTACTTTTACATACAATAATACTACCTTTGCAATCCGTGCCGTCGTTTTATGCACTATGCCAAAAACGGGTTATAAGAAATATTATTTTTTAACCTTTTCCCTGAATTTCTTTTGCCATAATATAAAAAATATCGAATCTTTGATATTATGAGCTATATAATTTTTTCACATTATTTTTGCATACATCACTTCTCAGTTTATAAATGTGCCTGCTCTCATTTTTCTAACCTCCTTTCTTAACCTGGTGTTGATAGTTTAGAGCCTTTTTTCACTTTCCATCCATTTGAATACTCACGATCGCAGAACCATTGGCATCGTTCTGCACATTAGGGCCTTTTTTTTATATTTAAGGCCACGGGGAAACCACTACTGGCATAATCTAAAACATTTAGCCCTTTTCTATAGAGTGACATGCAGCCTGCATTTCTCTTGATTATTCAGTCGCTGAGCGATATATAGAGCAGCGCTCTCCTGTTCTCATTGCCAATCTAGGACACTCGTATAAACAGTCACATTTTCAAGTGTCCAGATAAGCACCTTGTTCTTCCTTGATTATCCAGCTCTGGTTTTTCCTTGCTAATGAAACCTTGCCTATCCCTTCTTTTTATAATTCAGATGTGAACTGACCCGCAGGTCCTCCCCAACTCCATGAGACAATATCCTTTTTAATAAGGTACTTTTCAGTAATCTTGGAAAAAAAAATTACTCACATGTTTTTAAATGCACTATTTTTTATCTTATGAAACACAGTTCCACAGTACGAGTACGTTAGCTACAATTCCTCTTATCATTACTATCTTTTTTTAGACAAGGATTAAGAGGACAAAATCAGCCTCGTATCATTTTTTTGTTAATACACAAGAATTAATAAGTAATATCTGCACTTTACTAAAGGTACATTCTAGTATGTCAATGGGTTGTTTTAAGATGAGCACACCAATCCGGATTTTCTTTATTTTGGAATGTGTTATTTCGTGTGCAAATGCATTCTCTCCTGTGAGATTTTGCGCTCTCCTGTTGTGTTTTATTTTTTTCAAGCCACTTTCAAGCTTACATGTTTGACATTTCCACTTATGAGCAATTCCGTGGACACAGATGCATGTAAAGGGCGAGCCACTTTCATAGGTTCCATCTAAATCTGAGGGCTACCATTTCTCCTGGACCTGATGAGTCCAGACCCACCGGGCTATTCATGGCTGAGGCTGAAATATGCCGACCAGACATCACACCTCATATGTATGGGATAAGTAACTCTTCCTAACATTGCTTCTTGCTTTTACCCTTATCCATATCCCATTTTATTCAGTTGTTAAAATTAAAACTAGTTTCCCTCTGGGATTGGAGATAATTTTACATTCACCTCATACTTCACCACTACCTCCAGTAAGGAGGACGTTCCTTCACTAGGAGAACAGGACACTGAATTGAAGACCCGATGATGATGCTACTCATGAAACCATCCCAAGTGGAGCACAACATACTGCTTTGAGGTTGAACTCGTGGATGAGGGTCTTGAATGAAGTCCTCTACATACTTTTTGGAACACTCTTCGAAGTATTGTCAGATTTTATTTTCATGGAAATGGTATTAAATACAGGAAATAATATCCAAGGGACTTGAAGAGAAAAAAACGAACTGTATAATAATAATGCCACAAAGAGGCAGTTCAACGACAACAGCATTGAGTAAGTAAGTGTGCATTGTGGTTCGAGAGAAAGAAGAAAAACAGTGAAAACTGAAAAGATTTTCAAGCCGTAATCAATCAGTCCAATTCAATAGTTTTATTACTTTTGAGACATGTGAGAAGGTGTAGGTGGTCATGGGAAAGTTTATGTTGTTGTGGAGTGGGCGACTGATGAAGACACCCTCTGTACATTTCTTCAGTGACTAATTTGAACCAGTGGGAGCCACCAACACTCATTTTTCAGGATTGCCACTTATTTTTCCTCATCAGATATTTATCCAGAGCAAGAGAGGGAAAGACAAATCGGAAAGCCAAGGAAGGGAAACACTGAAAAACATCACAAAGGGAGAAAGCAGGAACCTGCAAGAGAGGGATAGAGGGGCAGAGAGTATCTGGTGGTGGATTAAAGATGAATGAGGTGGTTTGAGACTCTGGATCCTTGGTATTTAATGCTCAAACGTTAACTTTCACTGGCCATCGGCTTCTGAGCACAGCTTCAAGAATCAGCACTCATTATTTTACAAATGTCCTTCTCCAGGAGCAGTGTCAGATTCTTGTGTGAATAAAAAAAAAAATCCCACAAAAAACCCTGTAAAATGTGCCTGGTGCAAACCAGATTTTCACATATCTAAATCTGGTGCAGGCCTCTTAACCACAGCTAGAAAGGAATTGTGTTACATAGTTTGGTGCACAACAAAAGCATGATCTAAAATCTCGGTCCTGAAAAGAGCCTGCATAAGGAGTAGTTTGCCAGAAAAAAAACCAGTAAAATTTACCAGGAGAAAAACCATTAAAATGTAGTTGATTTAAACTTCATTTGTACAGATATAAATCTGGTAAATGCATCCTAACCATGGCTAGAAAGAAAGTGTGTTCCATAGTTTGGTGTACAATGAAACACAAAGATTACCTCGACTCTCAGCCCCCAAAATAGCATGTATTAGGAGTGGCTTGCCAGATGAATGCCTAAAGTGGCATCAGTGGACAAAAACTGGGTTCTAGCCTCTATTGGAAGCAAGTAGAGACCTGCCTAGGCAACTGATAAACAGTCTTTGTGAAATACTCAATGTAATGACTCATGACTGATGGGTGGCTTTACCGTCTTTCCTGTTGTTCCTTTAGAACCAATAATTGCAGGCGATTAATTTATGGATAGGTTGACGCTGGACGGTGACAAACAACAAGATAAAAAACACCAGGGCTTTCAAAGACCAGAGTAGGAGCAGAAAACACCAACGCACGGCAGTAAAGCTCCCAATATTTCGAATTCCAAAGAAACCAACCATCAGTAACAAAGGCTACCTAAAAACTAAAATATCCACATACAAGCATTGCATTATTGTAGCTGTCCGATGAAGCCTAGGAAGCAAAAGATATAACCGCCGAGCAGGAAAAGACAGAGCTAGGGACGTGCTGCCAACATAGGGCCAGAGCAGATGGAAAAATGGTTACCTGTGATGATGGCGGGATCCATCCAGCTGCGGGGGTTGTCCCAATTCAGGCTGTTGATGATTGTAGTGTTGGACGTAGGTGCACTGTGGTTGGTGTTGGAGGGGGAGGGCGCATTAGGCTGTCCACCAAAGTTGATGTTAATGTTCGGTAGTAGTGCCCTGAGCCCGTCCTGCCATTCCTTCATATTTAAACCCTCTATAGAATTGCTGTGGTCTGGGAGGTGTACCAACAAAAAAAGAAAAAAATGAAAAAAATCATAAGTGGAAGTTACAAAAAGACATTCTTCTGTGGAGGACATTAATGGGGAAAAAATTCTACACAATATTATAACTCATCTGCCTAGCACAGAATGAGGTGTGGTACTGTGTATCTCAACACTCAGCCCTACGTCTAGGATTCTGAGGTTTAGGTAAAATCCCAAAGTGGTTTTGAGGCATGTATGGGGCCAAGTGCTATCTTTAAATGGTCCTTCTGAAAGAGCATGGCAAACAATGAAAATTTACTGAAAAATCAAGTCTAGGTCATTTTGACTAGAGTGTCTTAGAAAGCAATACTAATATTCCTGCGAAGTGTTCGAGTAAGTTGAATCGAAAAGTCATGATATAATTGGAGGAGCAGATCTGGGGCAGGTGCTCACGACTGTCAGGTGATGCAGTAAAGGCAACTTTATGGCACGAAAGATGTTAAAACATTCCACTAAAGATGAGGAATTAAATGTCCACAAACCTTTACAACAAGGATACGGATATCTTTTCATAATACTTCAGTTTTATGACCATGTTTTTTGCTGGTTTCACTGTAAATTACATGCTTTTCTCCGTCAATCACCCAGGGCCATGGGAAGCTAATTAGGATACTAAATAAATCCATTTTACAATATCCAGTCACTGGATAGAAGCTAAAAGGGAGGTGAACAACAATGTGAGTAGAAGAGAGGATTTTTTACATATAAGCATTGCTTTTAAGATGACCTCCCATTAGGGGTCCCGCAGCAACAACTTTAGAGCTTCCAAGTGTCACTATAAGGAGACTGCAGGTAATGCTGAAGCAACATTAGTAGCTGGCAGGACCCAGGCACTGCTTGAGAGAGGCAATAGTCCAGTACGGATTCTACAGCGATACTTCCTGGGAATGCCTCAGTACTGCTTCCTGCCACTGCAGACACCTATGTCCAAAACCTCAGTACTGCTTCTGGCCTCCGCAGAAGGGGTAGCGATACCCATTTGAAAAAGCCTCAGTATCACTTCCTACCACTGCAGAAGGGCTGGCGATACCTACTGGGAACACCTCAGTACTGCTGCCCACCACTGTAGAAGGGCTGTTAATATTTATTGGGAATGCCTCAGTACTGCTGCCCACCACTGTAGAAGGGATGGATATATCTACGTCGAGGACCTCAGTACTGCCTCCTACAACTGCAGACGGGGTGGCGATACCTACAAGGAACATATCAGTGCTGCTTCCATACCACCGTAGAAGGGATGGTAATATCTACTGGAACACCTCAGTACTGTTTCCTACCGCTACAAAAGAGATGGCGGTACCTGCTGGGAACACCTCAGTACTGCTGCCTACCACTGTTGATAGGGATGAAGATCCGTACGTGGGACACCTCAGTACTGCTTCCTATCACTGCAGAAGGGCTGGTGATACCGAATGCAAACACCTCAGTACTGCTTCCTACCACTGCAGAAGGGATGGAGATACCTACGTGGAACGCCTCAGTACTGCTTCTTCCACTGAGAAAGGGAAGGAGATACCTATGTGCAACACCCCAGTACAGTTTCTTGCCATTGCAGAAGGGAAGGTGAGATCTATTGAGAACGCCTCAGAGTACCACATCCTACCACTGCAGAAAGCCTTGTGATACCTACTGGGAACACCTCAGTATTGCTTCCTAGTACTGCCCACTGCTGAAGAGATGGTGACATCTGCTGGGAACACCTCAGGATTGCTGCCTACCACTGTAGAAGGGATTGCGATGCCTACTTGGAACACTTCAATACTACTACCCACCACTGTAGAAGGGCTGGTAATACCACTGGGAATGCCTCCACCCTGCTTCCTGTCACTGCAGAAGGAATGGTGACATTTACTGGGAACACCTCAGTACCGCTTCCTACCACTGAAGAAGGGCTGATAATACCTGTTGGGAACGCCTCAGTATTGCTTCCTACCACTGTTGATGGGGATGGATATAGGTACGTGGAACACCTGAGTACTGCTTCCTATCAGTGCAGAAGGGCTGGAGATACTTACTGCAAACACTGCAGTACTGATTCCTACAACTGTTGAAGGGCTAGTGATAGCCCCGGTTCCAACATGGCGTGTGCCGATTGATTGGAGGGCTGTTGGGACGCACTTCCGCTTTCTCACAAGCTGGCGTCAGCGCTCCAGTCTTCATTGCCAGGGAAAGTATTTGAGGGACACCAAACGCGCAAGCGCAGCGGGCGCGCCGAAGACGTGCCAAAGGCAAGCCCGTCTGCGCTGGAACCAGGCCTAGGGCCATACCCCCTGGTCGCCAGCTTACAGGTGTCAAGAAGGCTTATTCAGGTCGGGAACTTTATCAGCTACGTCCACCACATAACCACACTTGTATACTGCTTGCACCTGATGATTTAATCGATACAAACTTATCTCAATGTCCTAACTGTGAGGTCAACCTTCCCATCAGCCCAAGAATTAATAGTGCCACCATGTGTGTCGGGGACATTAAAAGGGGTCTTCCCATAGTCGCCGCCCTTGGTAATGCTCGCTCTTTAAGCAAGCATAAGCAAGATATAGCTGATGTGATCACTGATCGTAATATTGATCTATTATTTATCACTGAAACATGGACTGACCAAGCTTCTGAGCCAGATTTGCTGGTAGCAACCCCGGAAGGCTACGCTCTCCATAGACAGGATAAAGTAAATAAAAAAGGAGGTGGACTAGCTATAATCTCACGTAGGAACCTCTCCACTAGAATACTACATGTATCTTCTTCATCAGCTGAAGCTATTCATTTCTGTATCCTATTTACACCTTGGCAAAGCTTTAAAGGAATGCTACTATATCGACCTCCGGGAGCAAGGCCTGGGGTTTTTAGCCTCTCTTAACAATATGGTGGAAGGACTGTTGGCTGAAGACTCCTTTACCATCTTAGGAGGCTTTAATTTCCATTTGGAAAATGTTTTTAATAATGATACCAATAAGCTTCTAGCAGATATAGAGACTATGGGTTTAACGCAGTTAGTTAAGAAGCCTACCCATGAGTCAGGTCAAACCCTTGATGGTATCTTCTCTAATTTTAAAAATATTGAGGTAACAAGCATTCTGCCTATGGTATGGACAGATCACCACACCGTAATCAGCTTGCTAACACATCAGCCTCTCCCCCAGAGGTGTTCAAAGCTTGGAAAAATATAAATAATGATCAGTTCAAAACCCTCCTTCATTCAACGCTTCCTGAGATTTCATCTGACCCCAATACAGCTGCCACTGAGTATGCAAACAGGCTACATAATGCGAATAGTTCATTAGTACCTAATAAAAAGATCTAAAAAAAATAGGAACTTCCAGTCACCACCTTGGTTCAATGACTCCCTCCGGGAACAAAAACAAAAGTGTGGAAACAGAGAAAGACATTGGTGTAAGCTCTACTCAAGCGAAGATAAACTGCGTTACAGGGAAGAACTCGCCAAATATAAAACCATGATTTTAGACGAAAAAAGTAAATTCTACACAGCACAAATTGAATCCGCCAAAAACTCAAACAAACAGTTATACCAAGTAGTCAATAAGCTTGCGGGTCCATCAACAGTGGCAGCCCCCACTCCAACATAATTGTTCCGTAATTCCCTAGCAAATTACTTCTATGATAAGGTAAATATGATTTACCAGGAATTTTCAGCACACCGAAACAATAATACCACATCTATTACCCCAACTCTCTTAGATCAGGTCTTTGGACAGTTTGAAACTATCTCTAGTGATCACATTGCCGAGGTAATGACCACCATTAAATCAGGATCAGCCACTGACCCCTGTCCACCTAAGTTCCTAGCCCCTATTATGGACCTAATAGCTCCAGTATTGGCAATTATCTGTAACACCATGTTCACAACAGGGATCTTACTTACTTGGAAACAGACCATTCTGAAACCTCTGTTAAAAAAATCTCACTTATACCCCGACAAGACAAAGCATTACAGGCCTATAGCTAGTTTACCGTTCCCATCCAAAGTGGCCGAGAAGGTGATGAACCAACAACTTTCCAAACATTTGGAACATTACCAACTGCTTGATGACACCGAATGTGGGTTCCGGAAAGCACACGGTACAGAAACAGCTTTAATCAAAGCCTCAGAAGATATAAGAACCATCATGGATCAAGGAGGTACGGCGGTACTTTTATTGCTGGACCTGTCAGCGGCATTTGACACGGTCGATCACACCATCTTGATCGACCGTGTCTCTGCAATGGGGGTACAAGACATGGCAAAAGGACTGCTGGCATCTTTTCTCTATAACCGCACCCAGGGAGTGACTCTGGGCACATTCTATTCAGCCCAATTGACACTGCCGTGTGGGGTACCGCAAGGCTCATCCCTAAGTCCGACACTGTTTAATATCTATGTGTCAGACCTATCAAGGGTCATTAAGACATATGGGATGGGCCTTACTTCACATGCGGATGACACCCAGCTGGTACTGGGGGTTCATAACAACGGAGAAAGGGTGGCAGCCAATTGTCAACAGGGCATGCTGTCCATCAGTGACTGGATGGCCAGTAATTGCCTTAAATTGAACTCCGATAAAACTGAGGTCATCATATTTGGCAAACTATCCCCTGCCTGGTACAGTTGTTGGCCATCTTCACTAGGATCTCCACCCAGCCCAGTTCCAAAGGTGAGAAACTTAGGCTTTTTGTTTGATGACCGATTGACATTTGCACTTCATGCAAATCAGACGGCATCAACAGCGTTTTATAAACTTTGTCTAATTAAGAAGATTCTTCCATTTCTCCCTGAAAACGCTGGGAAAACTCTGGTCAGCACACTAGTAATGTCATCTCTAGACTACTGCAATGCGCTGTTTGCTAATGCGCAAAGCAGGGTAATCCAAAATCTACAGACCGTTCAAAACGCGGCTGCCAGATTGCTGTCCAGAATACCTAGGTTTAAACCAATCTCCCATATAATTAAAAGGTATCACTGGCTCTCAGTTAAGAATCGCATAAAATTCAAGACATTATGCATCGCCTATAAAGCCTCACGCAAAATAGGCCCTCAGTTTCTTTTAAACCAGCTGATTTCCTACCGTCCAAATAGATTGCTTCGTTCTTCCGCGGCACATCAGCTCATTGTACCACGCACAAAAACTGTATCTTGGGTGACAGACACTTTGTTGTTACAGCAGCCAAACTCTGGAACTCTCTCCCTTTGGAGAGGAGAGAGTGCCAGTCCTTGCTTCTTTTTAGGAAGAGGCTAAAGACTTGGCTGTTTAATCAGTAACCCTTCCATAGATCTTGCTGCGGTCCGTAGCGACGAGACGCCCCAGGGCATTTGTGCACTTTATAAATGTAAAAAATAAATAAATACCTACTGGAAATGCCTCAGTACTGCTTTCTACCACTGTAGAAGGGCTGGCGAGATCTACTGGGAACATCTCAGTGGTGCTTTTTACCACTGCAGAATGGATGGTAATACCTACTGGAAAGATCTCAGTACTGCTGTCTACACCAGTTGATAGAGATGGAGATAGGTACTTGGAACACCTCAGTACTGCTTCCTACCACTGTAGAAGGGATAATAAGTACTGGGAATGCCTCAGTACTGCTTCCTACCACGACAAAGGAGATAGTGGTACAACTGAGAACACATCAGTACTGCTTCATACTAGTGTAGAAGGGATGGTGATAACTACTGGAGTTCGGTCTGGACTGTTCCCTTGAGGCACAGGGTCAAGATTGATTTGCATATGGCTGGGTCTAAACTGGGGTGGCATGGTGAGCAAAAGAAAGATGGAATTAACCCAGATTTCTTGACTGGGGGAGAATGTGTGATTTATTCAGCATTCCGTCCATAATTTGTTTTTTGTAGCACATTTCACCCTAAGTGGGATGGGTATGCCCAGACGTGGATTCCCTTGCTCACTGTGCCACTGGATTCAAGCTGACCTGGCTGATGAAGGGTAATACCCAGAAACCGGTCCCAAGATGCTGGTTTCCCGTCCAGGGAGGACCTGGCTTGGCAGTTCAGTCTAGACTGTTCCCATGAGGCACAGGGTCAAGACTGATTTGCTTATGGCTGGGTCTAAACTGAGGTGGCATGGTGAGCAAAAGAACGATGGATTTAACACCGATCTCTTGGCTGGGGGTGAATGAATGAGTTATTCAGCATCCTGTCCATCATTTGTTTGCGTTAACTACTGGAAATACCGGAGTCCTGCTACCTACCACTGCAGAAGGAATGGAGATAACTACTGGGAACACCTCACAAATGAATCCCTTTATCAGAGATGGTATGGTGCAGTACTTCACATTCTCAGAGACACTGTTGTAATTGTTAACAATGTGAATTCTTTAAAAGAAATCGAAGACTCAAGTAATGAGAAGTGGAAGAATGCCTCAAGGATGAAGATCAAAAAGGAAGTGAGATGTCCCACCTCTTCATTCACAATAAGAAACGCAAAACTTGTAACACAAGATGGGAGGCCCAATAAACAAACAAGGCAGTGTACCTTGAATATTGTACAGAACTCACATGCACACAAACAAGTGTCATTTCAACAAACTTATCAAAGTACAAGTGATAATGTGTTCTCACATCCCAATGATGGGTCCAGAACAGATGGTTTGATTAGTTAACAAACAAGCTTTGCAAAACATTACACTTATTGAAAGAAGTAACTGCTTCCGAGAGCCAAATGAAATCACTAAACGCTCTAAGAACAAGTTAAAATACAAACTAAAGCAGGGATGACACCATCTATCTAAGAGATGGGGCACATATGTTTGACAATGACCGATAAGGACAAATAAACAATAGATTTCTAAGTAGAACCATTACGCCCTAGTTTTTGAATTAACTAGCATAAAAGATATGTAAACAAGTAAACTATTATTTTAAAAGGAGGGCTTCTGTCTTGTAATTCACTTTATATTGACCTCATTTGCAGCTTGAAAGATATGATCTTGAGATAGAATTAACCAGAGGAACATTTCTTCAGGCTGTGTTAAATTAGTAGCAATAGTTAAGCGGTGTCACAGAAGCCTAATCAATGTATTACTACATTAGAACACTCATGCGGATTAGTTTTAGGTTGATGGTGCCCACTACACACATTTAAGAACTAAACCTCACAGATTTAATCTAGAAAGAAATTGGCATTTCTGGAAGAAGTCCAGTGGAACTTTAGCAGTCACTGAATGACAAGATGGTACAGTCTCAAGAAGCAGTTTAGTGTTTATCCAAGGTTTTTTAAATCTTGTGGGCGTTGACTGGGGCACTACACTGTAGGCCTTGCCAAACCATCAAAAGGACACACCAGGGTTTAGATGTCCCAGTATCCATAACATAGTCTCCATACTCAGGCCCTCAGAACTATCAACCAGGGCAATTACATACCTTGGCCTGCTTCAGAATCCCTAAGCTTAACTGCACTATTTCTCTCAGAATGCACTTTTTTGTACAGAGTTTTGCAGCTTTGCAAACAATCCACCAGGGTGCTTAGAAGGTATGGGGTGCAGAAACGAATCACAATCTTTATAGGAGCCAACCGGCAGGTATTTCTCCATCTAAACTCTAGTTTAATCTTTGGCTCCTGAGCTTCAGTTCACTTTTTGGGAGAATAAGTCATAAAGTTCCACGCCTAACAGTCACAGGCATTTCCTTTTTTTAGATGTCTCAATTAATCTATGCTAAAAATGAAGTTGCATATCAGTTCAATCCGGCAGAAACTCAACTCAATAGTTAGGTTGGTTACTGAGAGTAATCGCCATTCAGTCTATTGATAGGTTCTGTGCGCATACCAAAAGTAAGCAGTCAAAGAGAAGTGCAAACGCCCCACTTTCACGATAAAGAAATGAGGGACGGCCTTAGGGAGACTGAGGGAACACCCAGAAGAAAGCATGAAATACTTCAAAGCTTGTAGTGATATTTTAAACACTGTATGGCTGACTGACCTAGCTTCTACGTTTGGAGGACTTTTAGCTTTTTCTGGTCTTTAAAAGGTTTAGGAAGGGCAGAGCAGAAGCACCCGGGTGAAACTAGTCCAGTGCATTTTTTAAATGACAGGTATTAGAACTGAACACAAACCGAACAATACAAAAGTTAACTTGTTGCGCATCTTAGCTGTCGTTAATGCAATATGGTGATGATGTAACATTTCTTTTCTCGCTAATATACACAGACCAGTCAGGCTGGTTCTATGACAGATCCCGGATTCTCAATGTGACCCACAAGTCACAGCCAACTAAATACTGGTAACACATACCAGTCAGCTTAAGCGCTAGGACGCCTCCGGGCAGCTATTTTGCGCTTTATAAAACTCATTTTCATTTCATTTCATTCATTAATTTCATTTCATTTCATTTCATTAACCACATGGCTGCTGGGCGTTATCCCCCCCCTGGTCATTTCATTTCATTTCATTAACCACATGGCTGCTGGGCGTTATCCCCCCCCTGTGCTGGAAAATGCCATTTTAGTGGCACCATGACGAGCTCAGCTCGTCATCAGCACACGACACCCGTGGGTGATGACGAGCTGAGCTCGTCATCAGCATCGAAAGGGTTAATGCCATAATGGATGATGCCACAACCTTATCTCTGTTTAACTGGTATAATCCAGCATCTTGCTCAAGGGCTGGTGGTCAACAGAAACATTCCGGTCCGAATAACCAACTGCGGTCCAAAGCATCTGTCAAGAACGTTTTTTAATCTCACTAGCCATCGTGGCTCGGACTGTTTGCACACTTGTTGGCGTTTATGAAAATTCACTTGGCAGTGTCCCCGCTTATTTCTCACCATCTTGGCTTGGACCATTTTCACCCCTGTTTGCGTTTACAGCAATTTTTTCAGTCCTCATATGCAGGAACTTCGTCGCCTCATTTCGTCTCTTGTTCCCTTAGGAATTTACTCCCTGAAGAAGGGCAGTATTCACTGGCCAAAATGCATTGGAGCTAACATTAATGTGTTATAAACGACTAGGATAGCCATTAATGGATTTACCCAAACCACATTAACAACGCAACGAGCTCATGAAATTAATGAGCAGAAACCCTTGCAGGATATATTAAAAAGAAACATCGATTGCAACTTCGGAATACTTGAGTTTAATTGGATGGAAGTGATCCTTACTAGCTGTGCCCATTGAGGGCCACCTTCCAGCGGGGAGGTGCAACTGTAATTATTTAGATACAATTTGAATATTAGGAGTGCGGGATTTAAAAACCTAAGAATTTAAACTTAAAATAGAACTACATTCAACATATGTGTTCAATTCGGCAACCTTCAGACACAAGTGTAACGTCTCTCACTAGCAAACTACCTAAAACTGATTTTATTTTATTAACTTCAAAATACATTAGAGCAATGGTCTCCAACCTTTTCTGTAGTGAGAGCTACTTCTGATCAGTGAAAATCATTGTGAGCTACTAAAGGCCAAGCAAATTGTGATTTGTTCCCAGAGACCACCATACCCAGCTTCATTGATTTCAAACCTAATTTTAAAGGAGACAAATACTATGTTTGTACCAAATACTCGATTTCCCTATATAGAAACTAGTATTAGAATGGCCCTGGGCTGTCACTGTGCTTTCAATTAACAACTGTCAAAGAAATAATAATTTGCAATAACTCTTTCAAAAGTGGTTTCAGATGAGAAAACCTTACTGCGAAGTCTTACGGAGCAACTATTTGTGATCCTATTTCTTCGGATTTATCAGCCAACAAGGTCACTAGATTTAGTTAGTCAGGGACACTGGAATTATGAGGTTTTGGATGACCAAATTATGTGGTAGGACTGACTTAATTATGTGCAAGAAAAATTCAAAATAGCAAGTGTAATACAGCACATTTTGTAATAGTTTTACTTCAATATTTTGTATTTTTGTATGCATATAAAAACTGTGTGGATAAAGGTTTCAACTATACCAGTTTAACACCCAAGGACAGAAATAAGCAAGAGACATGGGACCAAACAGTCTTTGCAAAAGGCCTTCAACTGGGAGGCAAAACATGTTGCCACCTTTTTAATAACTTTTGTTCCATTTGAGCTAGAACAGTTCTTTTCTTACAATCTGCAGATTACATAGCAGATGATGGATTGTGTGTCAAATCCATAACTATGCAGACAGTGTTGCAGCCTTATATTTGCATAATTCCAGTGGCCCTTGTTATCTGACCGGCCTAAATTTGACATGCAGTTGAGTTTAAGCCCACCGATCTATCTTAAACTTGATTGTAGGCTGCATTATGATCAGACTGCCATGTGTGTCGGGAAGTGTGTAGTCTGTGGAGACGTTTGAACATGTGCATGAATGGAAATGTGTATAGGTGATTGAGATCCTGTGTCATATGTACTTGTGGCCAGGACATACCTAAGGCTCGCACCATACGTGACACTATTGTAGGTATGACAAATATACAGCCATTTTTTTTTAAATGGGAGAATTTTAAAGTGAAGAAACACCATATTTATAGGGAATATTTTCCTTCATTCAAAATTGTCCCCATTAAAAAATGACTATTTTTCTGTTATATATGTGGCATTGTGCCTACCGGCCACAAGGAGCATAGTGCCTGCTGTTTGTAACTGGAACAATTTAAATGAGAGAAGATTCAAAAGAAAAGCTAACTTTGTTTGAACGGCATTCTACGCTTCTATTTGTAAATTCTATACTTTTAAACAGCAGGTATTTTATTCCCAGTGGCCAGTAGGTATTGTGCCATATTTAGACGAGAAAGAAAAATTGTTTTTTTAAAGTGAAGAAAAATGTTTCATACGATATAACCGACTTGACTGAATGTTAACCCCTTCCACACTCATGACGAGCTGGGCTCGTCATGGTGTAGCCTCCTCAAACACTGATGACGAGCCCAGCTCGTCATAAAACAATAAAGAATAGCAATTCCCAGCACAGAGGGGGAAAACGCATAGCAGCCATGGAGTTAAGAAAAATGTTTCATAGAACATTAAGTCTTTATGTTTTATGAAACTTTTATTCACTTTCAATTTCTCCTTTTTAAAACGGTCTGTATTTTTCTCAAATATGGTGCCATGTCTGCTATCTACTGGAATTAAGATGCAACACTCAATTGGGAGAAATTCAAAATGAAGATTTAACTTAAACATTAACTCTTCATTTTATTTTTCTCCTTGTTCAAAGTAGTCACAGCATCTTGCTCTCAATTTAAGTAACTTAAATCTTTATTTGAATACATAAATACAGTGTGGCGGTGAAGAACGGATTCAGCCACTGCTTCATTTAAGGCCCTGCTCTGTGGAGTCCGATTGCAGGACTGCATGCTATGCGCTGCCTAAAGCCCCAGCCCTACAGTCCCAGGCCTCTCAAGACTCCGGTGCCAGGCTGCTGCTAGTGTCTCTCCGGCTTTGGACAGGCAGCAAGCCAGATACTAGAGTCTTCAGTTGCTGCATGGACGTGCAGGGGGTCCACGAAGGCCTGCTCCAAAAATGAAATTATGCTTAATCACCATTCAAATTAAAACGTGGCACATTAATATCTTCAAATAAACTTTTAATGATTTTAACAAACACAAGGCTGGGAGCTCCTCCTAGGGTGTCGGCGAGCTGGTAGCTCGCGATAGATGGTTGGAGAAACCTGCTTTAGAGCTTCTACCATGTGATCTGGCAATGGCCCAATGTGCTCTAGTACAGACAAGGATTAACAAGTTACTTATCTTGGGTAACGTTCATTCTGATGAGTATTCTAACTGCAGAATCCCCGCTGAGAACAACACTCATTGGAGCGGGAGAATTTTATAGCAGTGCTCCATATCACCTCTGAAGTGACGGAGCGAAGCTGCATAGAAGTGCCAAGTCTGAGTGCAGACAGGCCATCAGATGCGAAGCGTGGACAATTTTTGGTAACCGTGTTCGGAAAACTAACTTAGCACATTTTTAGGCCCCTCCACAGAGCGAGGACATTGAGTTATCTGCGGTTAGAAAAAGTATCCAACCAAAAAAAGTGTAACAGATAGTAACTTTTTATTCTGATGCATACCTCCAACCACAGATTCATCCCCTTCGAAAACATGCCAAAGCAGCACCTCCCCAAGGTGGAAGGTCCACAGTGTGGTTGCAGACCAAACATTTATGGAGAACCCAGCAAATGAAATGTCCTTTCTGCATTATGTTGCTGGCAAGGCAGTAGTGCTTCATGAACGTATGCACCGAGGCTCATGTTGCCGCCTGGCAGATATAAAGCATAGGCACTCCACACGCCAACGCAATGGTAGCAGCAGTTGCGTTGGTGGATTGGGATCTTACTCCTTCTTGGCCAGTGCATATTACAACTTAACCCTTTCGCTGCTGATGACGAGCTCAGCTCGTCATCACCCACGGGTGTCGTGTGCTGATGACGAGCTGAGCTCGTCATAAGTGAAGCAAAAGAGCAATTTCCAGCATACAGGAAAAATCATGGCAGCAGCCATGTGGTTAATGCAGATGTCTAGCCCTCTTGAAGGGGTCCTCTTCTGCAGTTTCCATTTCTTTGGAAAAAGTAGTTCTTCCAAGGCTTTGAGGCGAGCAGTAGGACAAACATTAGGTATAAGTGAGGAATCTGCAGGTAGGCAGAAAGATAGTTATTGAAGGAAAGTACTTTTTCCTCCAATGGATACTTCTACCTGTGGATTCCACACCTGTTGAACAGATTTCCAAGCAGTATCGTTAGTTAAGAAAATCTTGTAGAACAGGCCTGGTAAAATGCTTATCCCCACGCACCTCTGAGACCAAGCAGAAATTCTGCCGCCTTGCAGATTTCTGCAATAGGATTGTCTCTTGTGAGTGCAGAAGGAGGACGTGGCTCTAGTGGAGTGATCTCCGATTGCTACAGATGGCTCCTTGTTCCCCAAATGTGTAGCACATTTTGATGCTAAGGATATCCTGCAGGATGTTTGTGTATGCTTTTCCCTTCTATTATGTCCATTCAGGCAATAAAGCGGTTGCGCCTCCTTTGACGGGGACAGGAGGTCTGACTTGTGTGGAAGGGAGTAAATCTTTTGGGAGGAAAGCAGCTCTGGTTCTTAACCCCACCTTGTCAGGGGAAAAGGTTGTTATCGGCAGGCACTAAGGTCAACAGCTCACTGACCCGTTTGCGAAGTGATGAGCCCCAAAAAGCAGTCTTTTTGGTTAAAATCCACAACCGTCAACTGTGGAGGGGCCTCAAACGGAAACCCCATTAAAATGCTTAAAACAAAATTTCGGTCCCTCTGGGGCATGAGAAATGGAGTTGGAGGGTAAAGGCAGGAGTTGACCAGTCTATACCCTCAAACTCCATTTCATAAGCCCCAGAGGGCCTAAATCTTGGTTTAAGATTTTTAATGGAGTTTCCATTTGAGGCACCTCATCACTACAGTGGATTTAAACAGGGAAGGCTGGTCTGGGAGACAGAGGAATGCCAACTACGCTTTTACAGTGGCCACTGAACATTCCTCCGAGTTCAATAAAGTGCTAACCAATGGACCTCTAATAAGCAAGTAAAGGGTCCACATTTTTGTTGTGAATCATAAAACAAAATTGTTTCATCTTACAGAATAACCAGACTTTATGGAGGGAGATGAGCTGATGGATGATGTCTACCACCTCGGTTAGTAGCCAAAATGAACTTAGATGTCCCTACTCTATTTCCAGGCTTGATGGAGGCTTGATTTGGGTGCAGCACCACCCCTTTCCAAATAGAAGAGAAGTTCTGCCCTGGATAGGTATTAGAAGGACTTTGGTACAGCCTTGCCAAATCTTTATTACTCAAGGAATCAAGGGTATGGAGCGACACACGTAGTGCAGCTGAATGTTCTACCTCAACTGAATGCGTCTCCCCAACACACCTCACAGACACTGGAAGGTACAGTACTGTTGTCACTGAGCATTTTCTGAGGAGACAAAGAAGTCCACCCTGAGGAGTGCCATACTTGGTGAAGATGTCCAGGACTACCTCCAGTAAAAGAAGACACTCTTGATCGGAATAACGTTGGTTCAAGATATCAGCTCCGACATTCAGAGACCACACCAGGTGATTGGCTGTTAATCAAAGTCCTTCATGTGTGCCCAAGATCACAAGCTCAATGCCCCCGGACACAGGAGTTGAGACCCTTACTCCACTTTATTTGTTCAGATACCGCATTGCAATGATATGGCCAATCAGGATCTAGACAGATCGACCTCGAACAGATGGAAGGAAGGCCTTGAACGTCTGTGGAATCACCTTCAGTTCTAGCACACTGATATGAAGCACCTGCACCATTGGACACCAGAGACACTTAATCACAAGATGAGCTCTCCACTATCGAGTGGAAGCATCCATTACTACCGTGGCCACAGCTGGAAGGAGACTGAAAGGTATACCTTGGTGAAAGTTCACTTCATTCTTTAACCAGAACACATACACCGCAGCATCCTGGGAGACCACAGTGAGGTCTAACAGATCTCCCATGCAGAGGCACCACTGCGGAACCCTCAGATGAAAATGCACTTGTATGGCCAGGAGGAAGCTAGTATACCTAGCATGGGTAAGATTGGCAGCATTGAAACTCTTGTGCCTTCCATGAAGTATGGAACCATTTTCTGGATGTCATGGATCCTCAGAAGACGAGGAAAGGCATAAAGAAAGGTAGTGTCCACAATCAACCCTATGAATAGGAGACGTTGGTAGAGTCCCAGGGGAGATGTGTGTTTTATGAACAGCCCAGGTCTAATAGCATAGTTGACTGCAGATGGCAAGACACCAACTCTGGTGACTTGGCCTTAAGCAGTCAGGCATCCAGCTAGAAGAAAACTGGAATACCCACCTGTATGAGATGAGCCATAAATCCCTTGGGTTTGACTCAAGGTACAGAGGCCAAACCAAATAGGACAACTGAAATCAGTAATAGGTGGGTGTTGGAAAGTGGGTTATTGGTAGGGGCAAATGTAGGTCTGCCACTGGCAGTAGGGCCACTTACACATGATAGGACCCAGCATAGGTCTTAGAAAATTATTCCTATGGTCAACCCTTGGTAACGTGGCTGCGAGCAGACAGGCTTAACTTCAAAGACAGGTATGTAAAGCATTTAAAGACAGCATTTCAGTAAATAATAAGACAACACAAAATAAAAATCCAACAGCAATTTATAAAAATAGGTAATATTTTTATCTTTTAAATGACACCAAAACGAAAAAATCCACTGTAGGGAACCAGAGATATGAATTTTTAAAGATTAGTCACTTTCTAGTGCTTAGAAACCAACAGTGTCCCTTTTAGTGATTTTGTTTTCTCTGTCAGGGACACACCTTTATAAATTGTTCTGAAGAATTTTCTCACCACTGTGGCGGGTCGCCTTCTTCAGCAAGCGGGGTCCAGTTAGAACACCTTCCTGGCGTTCTGCTTGCGAGTCCAAAATTATCCAACACACAATCCAAGGTTCTGGAATCTCCAAGAGGGTCCTTCAAAGTGTGAAACTTCAACTCCGCAATCCGCTTGAACAAAACCCTTACAAATCCACCGGTACTCCAGTCTTTGAATTCTTTGTGGGGCTGTCCAGGTGAGCTCTGTTAACCTGTAGCTTGCAGGGAGTCCACCGAGTCCTTTTGCAGCAAGGTAATCCACAGGGCTGCAGTTTCACTTGGTGCAGTCTTCAGAAGTCAGGCCTTAGAAATCTTTGCAAAGCAAACTTCTTTTCAGCAGGGTACTTCTTGCTTCAGTAAGTTTCAAACCGCAGATCTGGAGGGCTCTGTTCCTCTCCGATACTTATTCAAAATTCTCTGGGTCAAGCACAGGGTCACTTCTGACCAATGAGAGCAGGGCAACTCCGCATAGTTATGTCCACAACCTGTAGAGTGTGGCATTAGTTTGTCCCAGAGTGCATCATTCTTCCAAATCAATAATGGCTGATTTTCCAGCGAGGAAAGAAGAGCTGGCTAAACACACCCTCTGGGGTGGCTTATTTCCATGGACTCTTCCCCCTACCATCTGCACGTACCTTCCTCAAGCCTAGCCCTGACTCTGGGTCAAGAGTGTCAGAGTGAAACTGAAACCCAGACATCCCCTCTGCCTTTGAAGAGGATGGTTTACGACTCCACCCCCTGGCCTGGCATTCCTATAGACCAGCAAACTGCCCTCCCAGCAGAGGGGTTCTTTATCACCTCTTCAAAGCAGTCTGGCTAATCCACTTAACTCTGACCAATCAGGGCAGACCACTGAAAGGCTGAATTTGGAGTTACAAACTAGAACGTCGTCTAACTTCTTGCATGTACACTTTAGGAGAAAATCAATATAATATTGTTGGATTTACTACTACCATTCTGGGAAGTCTTTGAATGGTCTCCTATCAATATTTATTAATCAATAACTAACTTCCTACCATGTTAACCTATGGGCCATGGGGAAAATGACTTGGCCACTTTTCTAGCACTAGGGCTTATAAAACCATATTTTATAAGTATTTCCCTAATTTCTACAGGACCCCACCCCCTGTGCAACTAGGGGAGACTTCAGGGGTTCTGAATCTGCAGAAATATTGCAAATCTTCCATAGCTAGTTCTTCTAGCATCAAAGTCTAATTTGAGCAGCTCTTTAATACAATGTGGGGAGTGAAATGTAAAATTTCACTTTGCCTAGGCATATCAAAACTCATTTAATAAGGGCGTACCTTATAGATAACTGGCTCCCCACCCCTGGGATACCTAGTGGTGACCCTGGGGGTCGCCAATGCCCAAGGTTACTTACCTTCGGTAACTATATATCTGTAAGAAACAGTAGTTCGTGTTAGATTTGTTACCTTAGGATAACCCCAGGCGTCAGACTGGATCCGTAAAGTTTTGCGTAGCAGTACCCCTGCCCGTCAGTAGGGGATGACGGAGTACTTGGACGCCGCCCTCGTGCGCTAACGTCAGTTCTTATACACAGCTTTTCAGCGCCAGAAACGCAGAGCCATGATAAAAACCGACACTGGTGCCATGAAACTAGGGCCCTCAAAGGGAAGAACCTTAACCCTAGATATCGGTTCGCAGAACGGGGAGGATGGGTGGGGCGGTAAGGAATCTAACACTAACTACTGTTTCTTACCGAAGGTAAGTAACTTGTGCATCTATAAGAAACAGGTTAGTGTTAGATTCCTTACCTTAGAATAGATACCCCAGCAATACCAACCCCGGTGATGGGTCTGTGAACCAATGATCACACCAGAAAGTCCTGGAGAACAGAACGGCTGAAAAAGCCATTTCTCCGGACTTGGCTGTACAGGCAGTAGTGTCTATCAAACGTGTGCAGCGAGGACCAAAGTAGCTGCCTGACAGATGTCCTGCAAGGGGACTTCCCGACCCAGGGCAGTAGTAGCTGCCGTGGCCAGAGTGGAATGGGCACGCAGCTCCACAGGAGGCTCCTTTTTAGCCAGTGAATAATAAACCTTTATGCACAAAACGATCCACGAGAAATGGTTCATTTGTGCACCGCCCGTCCCTTCTTAGCGCCCACGTGCCCAACAAAGAGCTGGTCATCCACCCGGAACTGGTGTGTGCGGTCCAGATAGAATGAGAGCGCACGTTTTGGGTCCAGACGGTGGAGCCGCTCTTCATCTTTCGAGGGATGCAGAGGCGGAAAGAAGGTGGGCAAGGTGATGGACTGCCCGATGTGGAAGGCTGTGACTACTTTGGGCAGGAAAGAGGGACTCGTTCTCAAGACAACTTTGTCAGGATGGGCAGAGGAAAGAGGTTGAGAAGAAAGAGCCTGGAGCTCACTCACTCTCCTGGCAGAGGAATGCAGTCTTAAGAGTTAGAAGACGAAGAGGGCAATTATGAAGTGGCTCGAAAATAGTGCACATCAAATAAGTCAGAACAAGGTTCAAGTCCCGCTGAGGCATCACAAAAGGAACAGGAGGAAACAGGAGAGTGATGCCCTTCAAGAATCTATTTACAACAGGGGACTTGAAAAGAGAAGGCTGATCAGGAAGCCTCAAGAAGGCTGAAATAGCAGAGAGGTAGCCTTTGATAGTGCCCACAGCAGAGCCCTGCTGGGCAAGAGAAAGAAGAAAGAGGAGAACCTCTGAAAGGGGTGCAGAAAGGGGATCCACAGTCTTTGCTGTGCACCATGCCACACATTTGTTCCACCTGCAGGCGTATATCGATTTTGTGGAGGGGGCCTGGCTGCCAGAATCACATCACAGACTTCAGGAGGCCAGTCAAATGGCCTCAACTGTCGCCGCTCAATCTCCATTCATGGAGGTGGAGAATGGACAGGTTCGGGTGGAGGACCGTCCCCTGCTGTTTGCGACAGAAGGTCCTCATGAAGAGGCAGACGAATCAGGGGATCGACTGACATGCTGAGTAGCTCGGGATACCATTATCTTCGTGCCCAGATCGCGCCTGATCTTCTTCAGCACTCTGGGCAGAAGTGGTATAGGCGGAAAGGCATACAATAGACCGCAGCTCCATTCGCGACGAAAAGCGTCTCCAAACGAATGCCGCCTTGGAAATTCCAACGTGCAGAACTGATGACATTGTGCATTCTCTTCGGTGGCAAATAGATCTAATCAAGGCTCTAAGCAAGGGTCTCAGCGCGGGGACACGCCGGTGCGCGTAACTCAGCGCTCTATAAATGCCCTTATTATTATTATTATTAAGGCTCTCCCCATCGCCTAAAGAGGATTTGCGCCACATCCGAGTTCAGACGCCATTCGTGATCCATCATGCACCGGCGGCTGAGTTCGTCCGCCCTGGCGTTCAGGGAACCTGCCAGGTGTTGAACCACCAGGGTGACGCCCTCGTGTTCCAGCCGTTGCCAGAGGCGCAGAGCCTCCTGAAAAAGGGTCCAGGACCCCACCCCGCCCTGTTTGTTGCAGTACCACATGGCGGTGGTGTTGTCCATGAACACCTGCACTACTCTTCCCCAGACAGAGGGAAGAAATGCCTTCAGTGCAAGTCGGATCGCCAGCAGCTCCAATAGGTTGATATGGAGCCGGGACTCCGCCGGAGACCAGAGGCCTCTGATCTCCACCTCTCCCATGTGCCCCCCCCAGCCCAGGAGGGACCCATCCGTAACTACTATGTGCTACGGTTGGGGTAGGGAGAAAGATCTGCTGCTGACCCAATCGCGGTCCGTGAGCCACCACTGCAACTGTCTCGCAGTGCCCTCGGAGATCAGGACGTGGTCGGACAGGTTGCCCTGATGCTGGGCCCACTGAAACTGCAGGTCCCACTGCTGAGCCGCATCCACCACCTGGCGTGATGCACCAGAAGTATGCAGGAGGCAATCAGCCCCAGAAGCCGCAGCATCCACCTGACCGAGACTCAGGATAAAGGCTGAAAGATCTGAAGCAGAGCCTGAATATCCCGAACCCACTGTTCAGGATAAACCCGAAACCCCGCAGAGTCCAGAAACGCTCCGATGAAGAGGAGCTTCTGAGAGGGACACAGATGTGACTTCGGCACATTGATGGAGAACCCCAGCAGGTGCAGGAGGTCGGCCGTAGTCTGGAGGTGGCTGACGACTGTCTGGGGCGAGGCCGCCTTCAACAACCAGTCGATGAGATAGGGGAAGACTGACACCCCTAATCTGCGCAGATGAGCTGCGAACACCGCCATCACTTTCGTGAACACCCGTGGGGCACTGGTAAGGCCGAAGGGGAGCACAGTTAACTAGAAGTGCTCGCAGCTTATCGTGAACCGCAGGTAATGCCGGTTGGCCGGCAGGACGGGGATGTGAAAATATGCGTCCTGCAAGTCCAACGCTACCACCCAGTCTTCTGGGTCTAGGGCAGCTAAGACCTGAGCCAAAGTCAGCATCTTGAACTTTTCCTTCCGGATGAAGCCGTTGAGGTTCCGCAGGTCCAAAATAGGACGTAGGCCCCCTTTGCCCTTCTTGGGAACCAGAAAGTAGTGGGAGTAACAACCACACCCTACTTTTGGCCCAGGAAAGCGCTCGATGGACCCCTTGGCCAAGAGGGCCGTAACTTCCTCTTGCAGAAGTTGCAAGTGATCCCCCGACAAACGGTGGTACTGAAAGCTCGGACTAGGAAGGCTTTGAGGCGGATGCTGCGGGGGTGGATGTGGACTGGCCTCGCCGCTGTCCCCTGGCACCGCCACAGTGGTTACCACGTCCACCGCCGCGCTGGATGTTAGTCTGCAGCCCGTGTCTGGCAGGACGTGAGGAGGCGACTCTTCCTTGGCCGCGAAAGGCTGAAGTTTGCTGGTGCTGGCCCGACAGGGCCAAGGACTTGGCCGTAGCCCTGGAGTCCTTGAAGCGCTCAAGCGCACTGCCTGCCTTGTCACCAAAGAGGCGACCGCCATCAAACGGAATGTCCATGAGGGAATTCTGGACATCAGCCGAAAAGTTGGCGGACCTCAGCCAGGCGTGGCGGCGAACCGCCACCGTCGTGGAAATCGCCCTGCCCAGCGAGTCTGTGGTATCCAGCCCACATCCGATAGAGTACCGTGCTGCATCCCACCCTTCCGCAAGGGCTTGAGGGAGTTTGACTCGGGCATCCTCTGGGCAAGCTGGCAGCACGTCCGCGACCGTGTCCCACAGAGAGTGGTTATAACGGCCCAAAATGCAAGCGGTGTTGACCAAGCACAATCCCAAACTAAGTGAGTAGAACAGCTTCTTACTGAACTGCTCATACCTTTTGGATTCCCGATCAGGTGGAGCAGTCTGAAATGCGGTCTGGAAGTTAGAGGCCTGGATAACCAGGCTCTTGAGGGAGGGGTGGGCGGACAGGAAGCTAGGGTCGCCCAGGGCCAGGCGGTGGCACATCTCCACGTTCCGATCTACAGGGGCACCCTTAGCGGGCCTTGACCAAGTGCCCAACAGAACATCAATAAGGGCCTCATTAAACGGCAGTAGAGGCTCCGAAGAGCTTGCCTGCGGCTTAAAGACCTCGGTGAGGAGGTTAGTCCTTACGGCCGCGATGGGGAGCTCAAGACCCAATGCCTTGGCCTCCCTCGTCAGCACCACGCTGTAAGCAGCCCCCTCCTCCGTAGTCACTGTAGGAGGGGAGACAAAGCCAGTGTCGGGCGAAGTGTCCAAACCACTGGTCCCCCCTAGATCCACTGCCCAGTCCTGATACGACTGGCACTCTCGTGCCAGAGGGTCCTCAGACCCCTCTCAATCCTCCTCTCCTCCCATCCCCCGATAATCAGGTGCAAAGGATGGGGCCGGATCAGAGAAGAATTGCTCTTCTCTCGGCGTCGAACGACGCTGGTCCGACGCCGGATCCGGCGGAGGGGTCGTAAGGTCGACCTGCGGCGACCCGGATCCGGAGGGGCCCTGCGGCGACGGGACCGAAGTAGTCGACGGCGCCAGGGCCGAAGTAACCGGCACGCTTGGGCTCCCAGTCGGGGCCGCGGGGCACGAAGGCACCACAGCGGGCCCCGACGGATGAGAGAGCGACCTCATGGCCAAGAGGAAGGAATCGATCTCTTCCGGCGTCGCGCTCAGCCTAGGGATCGGCGGGTATGGAGCTGGCAGCGGCACCTGCGGCTCCGCATGGACACTGTCGCCCAAACCCCCAGTCGCGTCGTGCGAGCGTCAGGGGGAGTCAAAAGAGCGATGTCGTCTCTTCGACTTCTTGTGCCACTTACCTGAGGACTTAAGGCACGACAAATGGTGTTGACTCGCCGAGCTGCGATGACTGTGGCCCCGCGACCGGTCCTTAGACCTCCTCCTTGACCTGGACCGTGAACGGCGCGGGCCGACTGCCGGAGATCGAGGCACTTACGGGACCTCTCCCGCCGAGCCTTCGAGGTCAAGGCCCGGCAGTCGGGGCACGACTTGTCGTCGTGGTCGGCCCCAAGGCAATACAGGCACCGACAGTGGGGTCGGTAACCAACATCAGACAGTTACAGTCAGCACAGGGCTTGAAACGGGCATCCCTACCGGCACCGAGAGTCTACAGACTCGAAAAAGGACCCAAAAAGGATCGAAAAAGTTAGTCAAAAAGTGATTAAGAAGTACTGCTTTCTCCGGATCTGCGCTTGCTGGCGCGGAAAAAAGAAGAACTGAGGTCAGCGCGCGAGAGCAGCGTCCAAGTACTCCGACGAAGTCATCCCGGCAGCAACGACGCCGACGACGGGCGCGGAGCCGCAGAAGACGCCTACAGACGCGCAGGGGTACTGCCACGCAAAACTTTCTGGATCCAGTCTGACGCCTGGGGATATTCTAAGGTAAGGAATCTAACACTAACCTGTTTCTTTCAGATATGCAAAAACATGGTAGGTTTTTTATTTTTAAGGGCCCCTACCCCCAAAGTCGAGTTTGGGCACAATTTAAGGTTTAAAAGCTGTCCTGGCAACCAGTGCTGCTTTTAACCTGACTTCAGGTTTCAGCACTGCACACATGCTGGTGCAGAAAATCTGCTGGCCTCTAAACTGCCATGCCCCAGGATACTGGAGACTTCTAGGTAGTTTCAATTCCCTGCTCTATTACATACCAGGAGCTTATGGGGTAAGATCTGCCAATTACCGGAGTACCCCACCATACCATAGTGTATCCTGGTGTATGTTGGGTGTCTTAACTGTATTCTAATGTGTTCCTTATAGCTTTGCACTTGCCCTGGGCCTGGTTAAACAGGGCCCAGGGTCAGTCAGAGTCAGTTACCACCAGTTCCAGTCAGCAAAAAGTTGGGGGTGCCCAGGGCACAGGATGACTTTGCAACAGTGGGACCCACGAAAAACAAGTATTTACTGGATAGTCTGAATGTCCGGAGTAGCCCACAGCCTTCTAGGTCTTGCACGCCGCTGCCACTCCTCATAGCCTAGAGGCACAGTCTCAGTCCTCGAGCTCCCCTCGAACCATTGTTGGAGTCACTGTCTCTCTTGTAGTATTGGTATTATCTGTTTTCTCTTTTATAATTGCATTTTTATTTAATTAAAATTGTTGTGCCAACAGTACATACTACTCAGCAGTATTTCTTTCATCATCTCTGCTTTGTTGTTACTGTGCTTTTTTACTGCTTTTTTGATCTGTGCTGTTTCCAGCCCCCTGCCCTCCCGCCTCCTGGGCAGCCCCCTTGTTGGACTACTTATGGAGGCCACAGGCGTGCGTGCCACTGGTCCACCAAAAGGCAAGTCAGTCTGCACTCGGACTGCACATAGCGCCAGGGACCCAGGCCCTCGCACTCCCACAGATGATCTGCTGTGGATCTCCATGCCCAGGACCCCAGACGCAAAAACTGCTGCATTGCATTGCCCCGCTCCTCAGTGGGACCTCTTGGTTGCACCCGCTGCCGTTTTACCTCTACCCTTGGACCGAACGACATTGCAGCAACCAACGCCAAATCTCTCTGCAAATACGCCACTTAAGTCTGGGACACCATCTCCACCCTCGCCCCTGACATGACCATCATCGAGACCTGGAAATGGCCACTGCAACACCCACCCTTACCGGCTACAAGATGACACTGCGACTGAGCCAACAGATATGGAGGAGGTACTGCCATCATACTCAGAGACGCGATCATCTGCACCATCATCGATGACGAAGCCACACCAATCATGGAACACATGAACTTCCAACTTCGCATAGATGACAAAACAACTGCCAGAGGTACCGCAGCTTACAGACCCTTAGGTCTAAGAACCAGCCTTAGTGACACTATTGTGGAATTCATCACCCCATTCGCCATCGAATCTGTACACTACATTTTCCTGGGAACAGCTTCCACCTGGATGACTCCACTGATACAAACTCCACCGGCCTCCTGGAAAAAATGGACATCGGCCTCAAGCATCTCGTTGCAGACACCACGCACAAAGCAGGACATACACTGGACCCAGTCTTTGCATCGAGTAACATATTTAGATACAGCCACATCACAGAACTCACCTAGTCTGACCATTCCATCATGCACTTTGCCATCGGCGGACCTCCCTGCACAGCCCCAGCCACCAAGTGCCCCCTTCCGCAGCTGGACCAAGGTCATGAAACACCAATGAACTAAGGTGGTCCACATCACCCAGCCTAACACCACCACACTGAAGCAAGCAGTAGAGAAATTCAACGTCTGGATCACCAGCACCACCGACTGATTCGCTCCCAACAAACTGGCCAAAATGCACAGATCCACCAAATGAGTCCGCTGGAACACCGTAGAACCGAGTGCGTCGAAATGCAGGTGCAAATAACTAGAAAGAAGATGGTGCACAACCAAGAATGACACTAATTGTGTCACCATCAAGTTGGCCCTCAACAACTACCACTGCCAACTAATAAAAGCAAAAAAGAAGGTTCACATGCCACATCGAGACCAGTACCAACCAAACCAAGGAACTCTTCACCATTGTCAAGGAGTTCACCTGCCAGTCAGCTACCGGAAACTCAATCCCGTCCTCACAGGAATTCTGCGATGCACTAGCTGACCCCTTCCACAACAAGATAGCAACCATCTACAGAAACTTCAATCCCCAACTCACTGACCTCCTCTGCATCCAATCAACAACCGATTAAGGCCGTCAGCTCGCTCACCACATAGGAACAGCTCAACACACAGAACACAACCACTCTAATGAACTCCATCCACTCTGGCGCAACCATCAAACCATGCCCCACAGATTTATCAACCTTGGAAGAGATGAGATTACCTACCAGCTCACCACCATCCTCAACGCCTCCATTGCCACAGCCACCTTCCCCGACACCTGGAAACATGCAGAGGTAAGATCCCGCTACAGTCCCCAGAGAGCTCCAGAACAACCGCCCCAACACACTGCTCCTGTTTCCCTTCAAAGTACCGGAAAATGCCATCTACCTCCAACTCACTGAACACCTGGAGAGAAACAACCTGCTATACCCTTCCCAATCAGGATTCAGAGTCAATCACAGCACTGAGACAGCCCTAATACCTGCTGCAGACAACATCTGCAGTCTACCCGACAGGAGAATCCACAGCCTTGATCCTACTCCACCACTCTGCAGCCTTAAACAATCTACAACCACACACTCATCAATAGACTATGCCAGATCGGAATCACAGATTACTCAGTCAGATGGATAGATGGCATCTTTTGTCATGGGGCTCCCCCAGCGAGTCTGCGCCCCCTCACCTCAAAACCCAAGCCCACCATCTGCAGCGTCCCTCAAGGCTCATCCCTCTGTCCAACTCTCTTAAACATCTACATGACACCACTTGCACACATAGCTAGAACTCACGACATCAACATCTTACACCGGCGACACCCAGTTCATCTTCTCGCTATCACCAGACCCTACCACGGCGAAGACCAACTTCCACAACTGTATGATTAACATCTCAGCCTGGATAAGGAACAACTTCTTGAAGTTCAACACTAACAAAACCGACTTACTGATCTTCGGCAAACACACATCCCTTTGGAATGACTCCTGGTGACCATCGGAACTCAGACTCACCCACACTCTGCAAGACCAGGCCTGCAACCTCACCCTCACACTGGACTTCAAACTGTCCAAGAAATGCTAGGCCAACACAGTCTCCTCACCTGCTCACACACTCTGCATGCTCTGCAAAGTCTTCACGTGGCTCCTCCATCAGCACCAGGAAAAAGGAGACACAGGGCCTCATCACCAGCTGGCTACACTACGGCAATGTACTCTACCCAGGAACCACCAAACTCATGAGTAGACTCTAGACGAGGCAAAATGCAGCAGTTAAGCTGATCCTCAAACTGTCCCAGCAGATCCACATCACCCAGAACCTCAAAGACCTCCACTGGCTCCCCATTTAGAAAAGATGCCAAATCAAGCAACTGACCCACTCCTACCAAGCCCTCCACAACCTTGGACCTGCCTAAATGAACCACAGTCCAAACTTCAACCTACCTCCCAGGAACCTCCGCTCCGCCCACCTCGCCTTCGCACAAATACCTCACATCTGATACTGCCACACAGTAGGCCGCTCCTTCTCCCACCTTGCTGCCACATCCAGGAAAAGAGCTTCCCCTCCCCTTCTGTACTTCAACATCACTGGCGCACTTTAGGAAGGGACTCAAGACCTGGCTCTTCGACTGATACTCGCAGCACAGCGCCTGGATATCCTCGGGTGAAACTCTGCACTTTAAATATTGATGGGTTGAAAAATACCGATTGAATGTGGAAGTATGCATCCTGCAAATTGAGTGACACAATCCAATCTCCTACACCAAACGGAACTGAACTAGGGTCAGTTTGGGGCTGAAGTGCCTGTCTCAGCAAACCAGCTTATCCAAAAGTGGAATCCTCTAGAGAAGCCTCTAAAGTGACAATTGTCTAAAGTCGTGCTGTTGTTGAGGGTGTCCGAGTCCTAAGGATCTGGTTGTATCCTTGCAAGCCTAAAATTGCTCTAGGCCTGAGTTTGCTTTATTGCCAAATAGGTGGGTGCCATTAAAAGATACATTTTTGAGGCTGGCCTACACATCTGTTTAATACCCTGACTTGAGAATCGAAGCATGAAGGCAGACTGCTACTGAAGATGCCACAGCATGGGTCACTGAGTCTGCAATGCCAAGACCGGAATTAATGATGTGGTTCAAAGCATTATGGCTGCATAAAACCCTGGTGCAGGAAAACCTGGGTATACTGGTATCGCCGCAAGTGGAGGGACTGGTGGCTCGAAGACCGGCTCTGGTTGCAGATCCGATGGCTTCACCACTACCAATTTCAGCTCAGAGGATTAAGATTTTTGTGGGAGTCAAAAAGCGTCTTGGAAACTTACCTCTGGAATATTTCTTGTGCTTCTTTTGTTTCTTCCTTTTACTGGAGTGTGAGGAAGGTGACATCGAACGGGCCGTGAGGTAAGTCGGCCTCTCTTTGTCTAGGGCAATGTTTGGCTTCCCATCCCATACTTGCCTTGGGATTCATGCTGTGACCCCAAAACATAAAAGATACACAGAGTGGGGTACCATGGTGGATATCTGAAACTCGCAGCCTCACCAATGCTGGGAGTGGCAAAATGCTTGAAGCCTGAACACTTCGGGGAAGACATAACACCAATACTGTAATACATTTTTGAGAAACACTTTAACTCAAACTCAGAGAGCTCCAGATCTGCAACAAAGGCGCACAAAAAAGCTAACAGATGCCTTCACAGCGGGTTGGGTGCTATATGGTTTCAGTGAAGCTGTGCAATGTCACTTCTTGTGAAGATATGAAACAAGCACCCCTACCAGCGTCATACCGCTTTGAAGGTTTTTGGATCCAGTCGGACGCCTGGTGAAGAATCTGCAGGTAGAAGTATCTAACAGAAGCTGTGGAATTTTTATCCCACTGAAATACATTGTAGTGAATGCTTGGTTTTGAGGTTCACAAAATGAAACATATGGAAAGGGTGAACACATTTTAGACCATATAAACCTTCTTTTGAGAATGCAATACTAATATTAAGAACTGCAGTTTGCTCTTATATGATTTGCCCCCTGGAATATACTGATGTACTACTGCAGTTCGATGAATCATGCTGGAGAGAACAGTTTTCTCACAAAAAATGTCCGTGAAATATAAGGTAAATGCTCCAGATGAAAGAACGAGGACATTTTCTAAAAATCAACAAATATGCTTCCAAGTCAAGTAAGAAAAAGTCCTGGAAGTTGAGTAAACTTCGAACAGCAGTAGCAGTATGCCAGTTTATTTTCCAGGGTTCTACTGTACTAACTAGAGCGCACACATTCTATATCCACAATTAATGTAGTGAAGTCCGTGCCAGAGTTGGTATGCTGTTTGGTTCCCACATAAAAAATCTAACAGATCCTTTATCAATTGGACTTCGTGAAACAAAATCTGCTACCTTCTCTAGATGGTACATCGATATCTCAACATCTTATAATTCAATTTTAAGAAATAAGTTTTCAATTGATGCAAATCAATGTAACAACCTGTTGCAAAAGTTACTCTTTGTGTAACGATATATCTATACGAGACATTAGTTAGTGATAGATTCCTTACCTTAAATTATCCCCAGGTGTCAGACTAGATCCGCAAAGTTTTGCTTAGCAGTACCCCTGCGCGTCAGTAGGTGGCGTCCTGCAGCTCCGTGTCAGTCTCTGGCGCCGTATGCACCGATATGATGTCACGGAGACTACTTAGGCGCCACCCATGCACGCTAGTGTCAGTTCTGTACACTACTTTCCGCGCCAGAAACACAGAGCCATGCAAGATACTGACCCTGGTGCACTGAAACTAGGGCCCTGAAAGGGATGATTTTAACCCAAGTAATCTGTTCGCAGAACTGGGAGGATGGGAGGGGTGGTAAGAAATCTATCACTAACTAATGTCTCTTACAGATATATTGTTACACAAGTAGTAACTTGTGCATGAAAGAGACACATTAGTGATACATTCCTTACCTTAGAATAGATACCCCAGCAATACCAACCCCGGAGGTGGGTCTGTGAACAAGATTACACCAGAAAGTCACGTTGAACAGAACGGCCAAAGAAGCTGTCTCTCCGGACTTGACCGTCAAGGCAGCAATGCTTGGTAAAAATCTGCAGCGAGGCAAACATAGCTACCCGACAAATGTCCTGCAAGGGAACACCGCGTCCCAAGGCAGTAGTGGTTGCCGTTGCCCTGGTGGAACGGGAACGCAACCCCACAGCAGGCTCCTTCTTAGCAAACTAGTAACAGGCTTTGATGCAGAGAACCACCCACCGAGAGATGGTCCGTTTGTGCATGGCCCGACCTTTTTTGTCACCCACGTAGCCAACAAAGAGCTGGTCATTCACCCGGAGCTGCTGTTTGGTTTCAGAAAAAATGAGAGCGCACGTTTTGGGTCCAGATGGTGAAGCCTCTCCTCCTTTCGAAGGATGCGGAAAGAAGCTTGGTCTGCCCGATGTGAAAGGGCGCAACAACCTTTGGCAAGAAGGAAGGAAGGGTCCTAAGAACCACCTTGTCCGGAAGAACAGAAAGGAAGGAGGTTTAGAAGAAAGGGCCTGGAGCTCACTCACTCTTCTGCAGAGGTGATAGCTACCAGGAAGACAGTCTTCAGAGTGAGAAGACGCAAAGGACAGTTATGAAGGGGCTAAAAAAGAGTGCACATCAGATACTTCAAGACAAGGTTCAAGTCCCATTGAGGCAATATGAACAGCACAGGAGGAAACGTGTGAGTGATGCCTTTCAGGAAACGGTTAACAACCGGGGACTTAAAAAGAGAAGGCTGATCAGGAAGCCGCAGAAAGGCGGAGATGGCAGAAAGATAACCCTTGATAGTGCCCAGAGCAGAGCCCTGCTGGGCCAAGGAAAGAAGGAACAGAAAAACTTCGGTAAGAGGGGCAGAAAGAGGATCCACAGACTTATCTGTGCACATGCCACAAACTTGTTCCCCGGACAGAGGGAAGGAATGCCTTCAGTGCCAGTTGGATTGTTCGAAGCTCCAAAAGATAATGTGGAGCAGGGACTCCGCCGGAGACCAGAGGCCTCTGATCTTTGCCTCTCCCAAGTGGCCTCCCCATCCCAGGAGAAAAACATCCGTCACCACTGTGTGCTCCGGATGGGGATGGGAGAATGAGCTGCCATTGACCCAATCGCGATTCGTGAGCCACCACCGCAAGTGTCGTGCAGTGCCCTCCGAGATCTGAACGTGATCGGACAGGCTGCCCTGATGCTGTGCCCACTAGAACTTTAGGTCCCACTGCAGAGCCCGCATATGCCACCTGGCAAGTTGCACTAGCAGGATGCAGGAGGCCCTCAGGCCCAGGAGCCGGAGGGTCATCCTGAATGAACATCTGAATAGAGGCCGAAAGATTGGATTCATAGCCTGAATATCAAGCTGCTCGGGAGGATAAACCCGAAACTGCATCGAATCCAGAACCGCTCCGATGAAGGGGAGCTTCTGAGAGGGACTCTGGTGAGACTTAGGCACATTGATGGTGAACCCCAGAAAATGCAGATCGACCGTAGTCTGAAGGTGGGTGACGACCCCTGGGGCGAGGCCGCCTTCAACAACCAGTAGTCAAGGTAGGGGAAGACTGACAACCCTGACCTGCGCATTTGAGCTGCGAAAACCGTCATGAATGAATGAATGAAATTTAATTTGTAATGCGCGAACTTAGCCCAACGGGCATCAAGGCGCAGTGCGTACGTATACATTCATACAAAAACCAAGATGCTTTAATGATAAGCCTGAGAGAAGAGCCAAGTCTTCAAAAGTTTCCGAAAGATGGCCAGAGACGGCTGGTTAGAGAGTTCGGGAGGGAGACTATTCCATAGTTTGGGAGCTAGGGTGGAAAAGGCTCGTCCACCCTATCTAGCCTTTTTGTATCTGGGAATGACGAGCAGATTTCGCGAGGATGACCGTAGGGATCTATTAGGGGAGTAAAGACTGACAAGAGTCTTTATACCTTCGGGGGCAGATCCAAACACAGCCCTGTGAGTCAGACAGATAAGTTTGAAGGAAATCCTGTCGTGCATGGGAAGCCAATGGAGGTCCTTTCTGGCTTGTGTTGCAGATGTAAGCCTGGGCAGCATTAGGGCCATCCTGGCAGCAGAGTTTTGGACCACCTGGAGGCGATGTAGGGATTTCTTGTTTATGCCCCCATACAACGCATTACAGTAGTCGAGCCTGGAAGATACCAGGGCGACTGTAGCCTGCTTACGAGCGTCAGATGACAAAAAGGGGGCAATATTTTCCAGCATGCGGATGGTATTGCAGCAGGTGGATACAGTTCTATTGACATGTAGGTCGAAGGAGAGGGCCGAGTCTATGTGGACACCAAGGTTTCTGGCCGAGTTGGAAGGATTAGGGCAGTCACCCAGGGAGGGGGGCCACCAGTCTTCGGACCAGATGTCGTGGTTACCTCCAAAGACTAGGACCTCCGTTTTCTCCCCATTGAGCTTTAGGTAGTTACGCACCATCCATTGCGACACTGCCTCCATACAAGATCGAAATTTGGAGGCAGCCGCTGAGGCCTGTGAGGTGGTGGAAATGATAATCTGGGTATCATCTGCATAAGACAGTATTTGATACCCAAAAGATCGTATTACCTCGGCAAGTGGGGTTACGTAGATGTTGAATAACAGGGGACTCGGGAAGAACCCTGAGGAACCCCACATTGCACGGCCTGGGAGGGGGAGAGGAAGCTACCAAGCTGGACCCTATGTTGTCTCAGATAAAAAAGACGACAGGAGGCTCAGAGCAGTTCCCCCTACTCCTATCCCCTTCAAACGATCAACCAAGATGGAAGGGGATAGGGTATCACATGCTGCTGTAAGGTCGAGTAGCACCAGTAATGCGGTCTGCCCTCTGTCCACTTCGGAGCGGATGTGGTTGGCTACGACAATGAGGACAGACTCTGTGCTATGAGCAGCACGAAACCAGTGCTGGGAGATGTCAAGAAGGCCCATCGTCTCAGGTAGGTAGTGAGATGGGAATTGAGGTGGGCCTCTAGAATCTTGGGCGGGAAGCAGAGATATAGGACGGAAATTTTTAAGGATTTCAGGATTTAGGGAAAGTTTCTTTAAAAGGGGCTTGACAACCGCTGATTTCAAAGGGGTAGGAAAAGACCCCTCATCTATAGCCATGTTCATAACTTGAAGAGAAGGGAGAACCGTCTCTCTACAGGACTTCATTACCTTCAAAGGACATGGATCAAGAGGCGAAAATGATTTGGTAGAATCAAGGAGGCGGTTTAGATCATCAAGTGTCAAACAAGGAAATTTAGAAAAATTGGACGGGGGGTCCAATTCGGGGATTTGATTGTGTAAAAGAGGAGAGGAAAGGGGCAGGAGTGCACTATTTGCATTTAGTTCAGAATTAAGAGAAGTTAAAGAGACATGAATATCAGAAATTTTGGTGAGAAAGAAGCTTGCGATGTAATTACAGAGCTCCTGGGACTCGTTAACTGATTCAATGGCTTTAGGTACTGAAAGAGAATCAATGACTTTAAAAAGCTCTCTGGATGATTTAAGAGAGATGGTGACTTGGCTGTAGTATATCTTTTTTTTTCAGCTATGGCCTTTTTATATTCTCTCAGGGCAGATTTATGTAGGCTTTTCCCTGGAAGCTCAGGACTTGCACACCAGGCTCTTTCCTCACCACTTTTGTGAACACCCGAGGGGCACTGGTAAGGCTGAATGGAAACATGGCAAACTGAAAATGCTCCTGGTCTACCATGAACAGCAGGTAACGCTGGTGGGCCGGAAGGACGGGGATGTGAAAATATGCGTCCTGCAAGTCCAATGCTACCATCCAGTCTCCAGGGTCGAGGGCAGCCAAGACCTGAGCCAGAGTTAGCATCTTGAACTTCTCCTTCAGGAGAAAGCGACTGACGTTCCTGAGGCCCAAGATGGGGCGCAAGCCCCCTTTGTCCTTCTTGGGGACCAGAAAGTAGTGGGAATAACAACCATGTCCTACTTCCAGCTCAGGAACGCACTTGATGGCCCCCTTGGCCAAGTGGGCCGTGAATTCCTGTTGGAGAAACGCAAAGTGATCACCCGAGATGCGGTGGAACCGAGGTGGCATGGATGGGGAGTAGACTTGAAGGGGAGGGAGTAGCCCCTCCGGACGAGCTGCAGCACCCACTTGTCGGAAGTGACAGATAGCCAATGGGGACGGTGATAACAAATCCTGCCACCTACTGGCGTGGGGTGTGACCCGAAACTCAGACTCAGTAGGGGCGGAGGTGGACTGAACCTCACGCCGGCCCCCCGGAGCCACTTCGGCGACCTCCACACCCACGGGCAACACAGAGTCTGGTTCTGCGCAGGCTTCAGACTGAACGAAAGGGCAGTGGCGCCTCTGTCATGGCCACGAAAGGAATGAAACTGAGACGTGGCTAGGCATGTGGAGGAAAGGCCCAAGGACTTTGCCGTAGCTCGAGAGTCCTTAAAACGCTCCAGTGCAGTGTCTGCCTCATCACCAAAAAGGCGAGTGCCGTAAAAGGGCATGTCCATGAGCGAGCTCTGGATGTCCAGGCATAACCCAGTGTACCTCAACCAGGCGTGACACCGAAGCGCCACGGTCGTGGAAATTGCCCTACCAAGGGAGTCCATGGTATCAAAGCCACAACGAATGGCGAATCTAGCCACGTCCTTACCCTCAGCCACAGCCTGGGACAGCACAGTCTGGACCTCCTCCGGGCGCTGAGGCAACACCTCAGCCATGGAGTCCCACACCGCGTGGGAAGAGCGGCCCAGGAGGCAAGCGGTGTTTACTGACCGCAGTTCTGAGCTTGCCGAAGAGAACAACCACTTGCCAAACTGCTCCAATTATTCAGAGTCCTTATCCGGCGGAGCCGTGGGAAAGGCACTCGGACGTAGAGGCTTGAATGACCAGACTTTCGGGTGTAGGATGAGTGGTCAGAAAGGCAGGGTCAACCGGCGCCGGGCGATGACGCCTGGCGACGTTCTTATCCACAGGGGCCCGCGGGCCATGACCAAGTGCCCAACAAGACTTCGGTGAGTGCATCATTAAAAGGCAGAAGCGGCTCCGATGAAGTGGGCGCCGGCTGGAGCACCTCAGTGAGGAGATTTGTCTTTAGGGTCACTGTGGGGAGATCGAGGTTAAGGACCCCAGCAGCCCGACGGAGCACCACAATATACGAGGCGCCTTCCTCCATAGTGGGCGGCCTCCTCCATGTCCTCCACCCAGTCCTGCTCAGAATCACACTGAGTAAGCAGGTCCTCAGACCCTTCCCAGTCATCCTCCTACGCCGGCGCCAGAGGCACAGGCCTCGGCAGCAGGGCAGGGACCGGGGAAGGAAGAATCGGAGCCGAGAACGGCGCAGGCTGGGGCAAAGTCGGCACTGGTTCCCAAATCGGATCACAGGCAGGGACAAATCAATCCGGGAACTGGGGCAGAGGTGGAACCAGCGGTATCCTCTGCGGTGCCGGGGCCAGAGCCAGCAGCATGGGAATTCTTGGCGCCGAGGCCAGAGGAGCAGGATCCTGCGGCGCCAGGGCCGGAGCCGATGGCGGTGCCGGGGCTGGATCTGCCGGAGGAGCTGATTGACAAGCAGGATCCAGACATGGGACCACGGGGCCCAAAGGCGCACCGGCGGGAGCCCGAGGCCTAAACAGGCGGTCTATGGCAACAAGAAATTCTTGCAGGAGTCACAGATGGACCCGGGTAAGGCGGGTAGGCAACGGGATTCCCAGGCTCCACCGATCCGCAGGGGCAGAGTTCCGGTCCCCCTCGTCCGCATCCTAGGATCGACAGGGGGGACGTCCAAGAGCAAAAACGCTTCTTTGACCTTTCTGTGCCCTCTCTTACCCGAATCAGAGTGTGAAGACTTGGAACCCTGGGAGTGGTGATGACCGCTCCGCGAGCGGTCACGGGAACGACCCCTGGATTTCAAACGGCGCGGGACGAGTGCCAAACTTCAAGCAACTTCCAGGGCGGCTCCCTCAAGGCCTTCGAGCCTTAGCCCTACAGTCTAGACAAACCCTGGAGTTATTGTCGCGCTACAGGCAGTAGAGACAGACGTCATGAGGGTCCGCCATGGTCATTTTGCGACGGCAGGTCTTGCAAGACTTAAAACCAGGCATCCCCAATGTCTGCACCTTTTAACTGATCTATGCCCTGCTGTTCCACAAAACAATAAAAATGTTTAAAAAAAAAAAAAAAGGCATCCCTACTAGCACCAGAGAGAACCAACACGAGACAAAAGTCTCAAAAGATAGTCAAAAAATAACTGAGGCACATGCTCTAACCGGATCTACGCTTACTGGCGCGGAAAAAGAAAACCGAGGCTAGCGCGCATGGGTGGCGCCTAAGTAGTCTCTGTGAAATCATCTTAGCACATAGGACGCCAGCAATGGACGCTGAGCCGCAGGACACCACCTACTGACGCGCAGGGGTACTGCTAAGCAAAACTTTCTGGATCCAGTCTGACGGCTAGGGATATTCTAAGGGGACGCTTTGCTGCTAAAAATCACCGCTGGATCGCTGTGCTTGTGACCTTCACCGGAGTTAATCTTTGCTGTGACAACTTCTCGCGGGTCCCGCTTCGTGGGGGGTATTGTGTGCTCACTACAGACTTTGCCCAAGACTTGGAACATTGATTGTGGGTGGAAAAGTAAGCAGACAGGGCTGCGAGCGTGTTGCGGGTCGGGACTACGAGTCCCAGGAGCGCCCGCCAGCCAGGATTGACAGCACCTGGCCCGCTCTCCCTGCCTGCTCCTCCCCACCCTTCTAAGTGCCTATAATTGTACTCCCCCAGGCCCGCTGCGCGTGAGCGACCGGGAGAAGCCCAGGACAAGGGCGGGGCAGTCTGTGGCCGTCCGGGGCCGGTAGAGGTCGGGTCGGGCCACTCCCCCATCATTTTGTATCATTTCATTGTATGCATACTGTTATTACTGGTATCTGGTTTAGGCAGATTGTTGGTTTAAGACTGTTCTTACACTTGGTTGAGCTCTATATTGTCCTATTAACCCAGGTTTGCTAGAAGGGTAGTTGTGTACATCTTACCAAAATGCCCCTACGTTCAGGCAAGGAAAGGCAGGTTCAAGTATCCACCACAAATGGAGTCTTTACAGGTACTATCGATCAATTTTTCAAACGTACCACCTGTATTTTGGAAAAAGAAATGCACTAGCAGAAAAACGTTTATCGCTTGACTTGGTCACGGGTAAGCGTTCTTCACTAGGGAAAATCCGCGAGGTTGTTTCACCGGTTCCCCTAACACAACTGACTACCATTTCTACCAACGCTAACATTGATATAGAAGTGCTAACCGCACCCGCCAGCCAAAATTTGGAGTTAGAGGGGGGTGTCATCGATATTGCCTAAGATTCTATATCAGAAGGCAGTTCCCTATACCAAAATTTACTTGATATTGAGACTGGTCTTTCAGACTCTCCTAATATTATTCCAAGCCCGGAGCGAGAAATTCTATCTCCAAATCCTGAGTGCACGCCTGCACACAAACCTTGTAAAAGGAAAAGGGTAGATTCGACCCAGAAGGGGGGCAATAAAAAGGGCCTGAGAACTAATAATACATCTCCTCTATTGACCACTGCACCAGCCCCATTTAATCCCCCAGAAAAAAACAAAATTATAGGAAATGATGTAGAAAACATCCTTTTGGATAAAATAGAACTACTGATTAAATCTCTTCTCCTGTCCCTATTTGAACGGACTAGACTATTAAATGATAAGATGGATATCTTAGATTTATTAGTAAGAGAAAACATAGCCACAACGAAAAAGACCAAACTGTCTACTGCCCCCACGGGGTCTGATCAGACACATTTCCAGAAAAACCTTTTGAGTAATGGGGATAAGGGGAATAAAGCCAAACCTGTACCCTCTTCTTTGAGAGCCCCCCATCAGAAACCTGTCTCTGTTAAAAACAAACAGACTACTGCGAACGCAATATCACAAAAGGTAGATGTTGTTTCTAATCCACAGCCCACTCTTAGAAAATCACCCAAATCTTCCCGTCAAATAGACCAAAATATACGGACTAGGTTAAAATCTCCATCTAGAAAACAATGTGTGTATCTCCCCCTTGAGTCATTACCCTATACCATAATTTTAACTGGAGTGGCTCCATTGGGAGAGGGTAAGAGGGAAACCCATAGAGACCTATATAACAAAGTAACCTTTTGGTTAAACAAAAATCGACCTCTCCCACTAATGTCCAAAACTGAAATCCTTAATGTTAGGAGGGTGGACTGGGTGGGATTCAGTAAAAAAGATCTTGGAGGGGGACTGTGTGGTTATTAGCTTTAGGGAGCCATGGGTAGCTGATTTTATCTGCAGAGAACCAAGACTTGGAAGACTGGGTGACGTCCAAACCATGTCTCTGCACTACTTCTACCCTACACTCAACTCAGCGAGAGACCAATCACGCCAAAATCATCCCATCCAAATCTATAGACCTAGAGATAAATATTTTCCAGAAACACCTATCTATCCAATGTTCCTGCCCCACCTTTCAAATTGTTTTGCCCCACTAATGGGGCTGGATGGAGTAGACTGACTTAATAATGGGTCTCTAAACCACAAACTGTCCAGAACACCCACCGGAGTAATACCTCCACACTATCCAAACCTACAGGTGTTAGATAGCTTCACCGAAAACCAAATCACGAATACAGTAGATTTGCTGAAGGATGAGTTGGGTAATGCCCCCCTAGGTATAGAACTGACGGATGAACATACAAGCAACTCCCCAATACAAGAGGGAAGTGGGGGGAATGTTAGCTTACCTGACAAGTTACCAGGTACACCTGCAATTTTACTTAAGATATTATCCTGGAATATCGCGGGGTTGAAGGGGAAATTGGATGAAACTGATTGGGGGTGCTTTGTACAACAATTTGATATAATTGAATTCCAAGAAAGCTGGTCAGTCGACGCCATATATCGACTTGGCTATTTGAATTTTTACAAACCAGCATACAAAGGACCGAAGGGTCGCGCGTCTGGGGGTCTTGTTATTTGGATTAGACAATCTCTAGGTTTAAAGATCCATGAACTGCCTACCTTAAGTACTGATATTCAGGGGCTAAAGTTAAGCAGTGAAAATAATCAAGATGTTTTCCTAATCAATATAGATGCAAGGGGGCGACCAGGAGGGAAGATATCTAAAACTGCTGAGGATTTAGATCCCTTACTGAACAATATTGGTAGAGATAAGTGTGTAATGTTGGCTGGGGATTTTAATTGTACGTTTGAACCCATACCCACTCTGGATGACGGGTGTTATGGCGAAGCAGATCAGCTATGGAATATCCCTAGCCTGGCCATTCCACCTGTTAAAAAGGTTACTGAGGCCGTTATGCAGTGGCTTGGTCTATGTTTGGAGTGGGATTTGAGAGCTGCTAATGGGAGGACTAAGTCAGATCTGGCGGGAAATGTTACTTTTGATAATGGTTACAGCACCAGCCGCATAGACTACTTTTTAATTAAGATGGAGTTCTGGAGTCTATAAGAGGACATGGAAATACCTGTAAGATCGGAAAGTGACCACAATCCCTTAGCAATAAACCTGATAGCAAATGGTGACCTACTTAGAAACAATGCAACAAACCTTATAACAGCCGAGGCAGTCCTTACAAATGACTGCCGTAGGGTACGCTGGGTTAGGTTTCTGGAAGATCCTGGCATCATTGATAATATATCAGTAGAAGTATTGGCAGCGACCAAGAAGGTAAAGCCTCTACTGGAAGATGTGGGGTCACTGGAGCAAATTGGTGTAATCCACGAGTCCCTTTTTGCCAAAATTAAAACCATCTTTATCAAACCAGGTATTGCAAAAAAAACTGGTTATATTCACTTAGGTGCCAAATGCTATGATAAGTCCTGCCGTAATGCACATAGTTCCCTGATAGCTGCCATCAAAACCCGGGTAACAATGGATATTAAAAAAGAGAGGGCAAATTACAAGAAGGCGTTAAAACAAGCAAAGACAGCCTGGGATGATCAACGCTGGCTAGATCTATACGAGGCTAGCCTCTCCACCAACCAACAAAAATTTTGGCAGGTAGTGAAGTGGGGAGGGACAGGGGACTTGCAAGCCCCAGTTAATCATGTTCCGCCCGAGATCTGGGTTGAGCATTTCTCAGCCCAGTTCAGTGGTATAGAGATGGGATCCCATAATACAGGGGAGAGTAACAGGCATCCGACACCAGCTGCTTTTTGTGATCATATAGTCTTTCAGGAATCTGAGACCGTAAACGCCATAAAGCAGGTTCAAAATGGCAAAGCACCCGGTATGGACTGTGTTCCAGCGGATCTTTTTAAGTATGACATGGAAAATTGGGTCCCGTACATAACTACTCTGGCTAATGAATAGCTAAAGGCGTTAGAATTCCAGATTCCTGGAAAGGGGCCGAGATCCTACCTGTGTATAAAAAAGGTGACAAGACTAATGCGGGAAATTACCGCCCTATCAGCCTTATTGACGCCCTGCAGAAGGTAATTGCTAGAATGTTGTTGGGCAGAATTCAGTCTTGGATGACAGAAGAAAATATTCTGTCTCCACTGCAGGCTGGCTTTAGGGCTAATATAAGCACAGTCGACCAAGTGCTCAGATTTGTTATGATCTATTGGAAGACTGTTTTTAGGCGGAGGTACAATATACGCAGCGTTCGTGGATCTTAAATCTGTGTTCGACCTGGTCCCGAGAGAAAAGATGTGGGCAGCGTTAAGGAGAATGGGAATACCATAAGACTTACTCGAGTTTACCATCAGGCTACATGAAATTTTTTTTGCCAGAGTAAGGTCGGGCAGCCAGGGACAGGTGACAGAATCCTTCCCAGTGACCCGAGGAGTAAGACAGGGGTGTGTCCTGGCACCAACCCTATTCTTACTCTTCATTAATCAAGTTGTTCAGTTTCTCTCAGCAACACCGACAGATGCGCCGGTCCTGGGCAGGACTAGATTTCCCCTTTTAATTTTTGCCGATGACACCCTAATCTTGGCAAAAACGCAAGTGGGTCTCCAGACAGCATTAAATAAGTTTGTGGACTTTTGTAGTCTAAATGACCTCAAAATTAACGTTTCAAAGACAAAATTTATGGTTCTGACCAAGAATAAACCATTGAGGGGTCATGTAACCATAAATGGGACTATTTTGGAACAAGTAGAGGTAATGACGTAGTTAGGGGTAGTAATAGACTACAGGTTACGCTGGAAGGAACAGATCGAGGCACTTAGCCTAAAATTTGCACGTTTATCAGGGTGTCTTGTAAAAGAACAGCGTTGTTCCCAGACAAAAAGAGTTTTGCCAGCGCTCAAGATCTATAATGCAAAAATTAGCTCTGCCGTACTCTATGGCTCAGATTTATGGGGAAATGTAGATCTAGCTGTTCTGGATAAAAACCAGAATAAGTTTCTTCGCAGTTTGGTAAGTCTTCCGCTATCGACACCGTCACTTCCACTCATGTTAGATATGGGCTGTCAATCCATTAAACATCATGCCCAATAGAGGATGGTTGCTTTATGGAGACGTATCTGGTCCACTCCTGAATTATCTATGTTTGCCAATGAGATTCTGGATGTGAGATCGATACAAGGGGCAGGGAATATATCCTGGTTCAAATCAATAAAGACTACACTCTTTAGAATGGGTCTTCACATGCAGTGGACAGAGCCGGGAAATTATATTTTCCCTTCGAAAAAAGATTTTAAACTTTTATTCTGGGCCACAGTAAAAGAAGACCTGGTCTTGCTCTCACAGAAACCCAATTTGACAGGTACATTCCTAATATACAAAGTGGTTCCACACACCGAGACCTACTGGGACACCATTACAAAAAGTACTGATAGGAAATTGTATCATCAATTTCGAGTAGGGACGTTGCCATTAAGGGAATTTACAAATAAGTGGTACTGTCCCTGGTGTAGTGAGCAAAGGGAATCTTTAGGCCATTTTCTTTTTGCTTGCCCAGCATATTGCGCACCGCGCCGGAAATGGCTTAAACCCATATGCAAAAGGATCAACACACGACTGTGTGAAGAAGTGCTGTCAATTTTAAGATACAATACAGCAGAATGGTTGGCCATAGGTATGGCAAAATATCTTGGATGGGCTTGGACCATCAGAGTTAGGTGTTTACAAGGTGATAAATGATAAGATATAAAAAATTTATGCCCAATTGAATGAACTTTTATATTCTTACTAATTGTGAAAAACGTCTTTCTATGTTATTTAATTGACTTTTTAAACAGATATGTGATTGTTTATATTGTATTCTTAAGATCTGTACTTACGTGTTGTATTTTTGAATATATTTTACTTGCTTGTCTTTTATGAAGAAAACTTCGAAATAAAGCCGTAAAAAACTGAAACTGATATTCTAAGGTAAGGAATCTATCACTAACATGCCTCTTTCAGATTTTATATGCCCCTGGAACAGAACATTTAGTAAAATAGAGCATAAGAATATTTATCTGAATTCTCCTAATTTTAGGATTCAATACAAACTATTCTGGTGTTTTTTTGTATACTAACAAAAGCTTCATTGAATTACAGAGTGAGATTAAATACTTTGGAGTTCCTGGATCACCTTTAGGTTCATAAAGGCTCACAGTTTTTACAGGGCTTGTAGCCGTGAGCCGTACCCAAGCACCAAAGGCAGACCTCATGGTGATCTGTTTGCAACAATACCTACAAGACTTAAACCCTGTAATTCTAAGAGGACATTGTGCCCTTGCACACTAGAAAATCAAATGTAATGAAAATCTTGTCAACTGTTTAGGAAAACATTGGGAATGAGCTCTGCATAAGAGTACAAAGGCACAGAAAGAAAGAAACTAATGTTATCACTAATGTTCTGCAAAGATGCATATTAAATTAGAGGTCTAGGCTCAGGTTGATGGAACTATTTGTATTTCTTTAACAGCTGTGGGTGAAGCTAATCTATTTTCATCTGCTGCGATCCTCGCCTTTGTTGCATGTACATATCTAACCAAATTATGGTAGCCACCTTAAACTAGTTATTTCATTAGAGTATTCACATTTCTGAAAAATAGAGCGGGAAAAAAAAGACCAACAGCTAATTTCATGTTGAAAGCATGCTTTGCTTGGGTGCCCAAGGACTGTCTTCTGTGCTCAAGAATAACAAACTAGCAAGTCCTCCCAACTCAGCATGCAACACTGGTCCTATTAAGGACTGTCACCAAGTTGAAATCAGCAAGCAATCGTCTTTACAAAAAAAGACAACTATTTTGAAAAGCTGAAAAATCACTAAAAGATAACTGACATCACAGAGCCAGGGCCTCAAAAGGATGAGCACTCCACTGTATCCTAATATTCAATGTATACTCTCAGCAGATGAGCAATGGAAGACACGTTTTGCATAGAGTGGCTTGCAACTGGGGACTCATTTGCCAATGGTAGATCTGAGGTGATAACCATGTGAAGACGACTACCATGAGTGCTGACGTTTATGCAAACTCTGGAGTGAAATGGCACAGTTAATCAGGCAGATTCATGTTACCCTGAAGATGCACAGCACGATCTAAAAGTAGTAGGAACACTGGAGCAATTAGCAGAGGGTTGCTCTTCCAATCATGTATCCAGCAACAGTGACGGACATGCCTTTGGCAGAAGGCCTTAGTAACACCTCGGCTGACACAGTGATGAAGGGTTCCATGTCTTGAATGCAATGATGACGGAGACAAAAAGAGTGTGATGTCCACAAAAGCAATGAACTGGTCGTGGTAGGAAGGACCCATTGTATAGGACAAGGTCTATCAAAAAAATGTAATAATGCAGGGCAACGTAGGACAGAGGAAGTAACTGGGCCGACTGCATTGGTAGAATTTCCGACAGAGGAACAGGCTGGATAAAGGAAGAAGGCTAATCAATGGTTGGGGGCATAACCCAACTAATTTACAGAAACAAGAGGATATTAGTGCATTACCCAAGAGATGCTTTCCGGTTGTGTTGCATGTAGAATACATATCCGACCCCTGCCCTCCACAAAAATGCAATCTCATCTTTTTAGGTCTCGCGTGGCGTCGAGTGCGCACATGCGCACTCGAGCTCGCGAGATTTAATGACTTTAGTGTACTTGACTAGCGAGGGTTAAGCCCCGCCCATCTTCTCCATTGGCTGGCCTCCTAAACGGTGGCCAGCCATTGGAGAAGAGGTCCTAGTGACATTCTTCTTTCAATCTTAGTCCCGTCTTTTTCAGATTGGGGGCTTTTTTTTTTTACTTTCTTTCTAGGCTGTAAACAGTCAAAAACACGCCCCCCAGTCTGAAAAGGACAGGGCTTAGATAGAAAGAAGAACCATTTGTCTCTAAGCCCCGTCCTTTTGAGACTGGGGGGCGTGTTTTTGACTGTTTACATCCTAGAAAGAAAGTCAAAAACGAGCCCCCCAGTCTGAAAAGGACGGAGTTTAGAGACATAGGAAAAAGACATGTTTTGGGTTAAAAACTTAAGCCACCACTTCAATTCGCCCCTTATACACTATCCAGCTCCAATTGCCACTGCAATCTCTTGCGCTTCTTTGGACTACAAATAACCAGTAGCCTCACATATTTGAGACTATTGTCATGGACTCTAAAATTGCTATATACATTTGAAAATCTGCAGTCTGAAGCAAATAAGTTTTATGAAGATGTAAATAAATAAGACAGACCATTAACTACGTAAGTGCTGATATTCCTTCCCACCTAGTTATTTGCCCTTCCTTTTTTGTTTTACACATTATGGGAATTTCACAACAGATATATAGACTAATTGTGTGTCCTTCTTTCTTTTCCAACATATTGGTGTTTGTAAAAATGCATGTGGTTTGTGATATTTTTCTGGAATGTGGGAAGGAAGGAGTGGCTTGAGCTTGCTGAGAAAATAGTTAAAACTGGCTACATTTGACTTTTGTTTTGATAAAATAAAATCCTAAACCAGAAAGTATTTTTTTACCCCCAAAATTACCCTCGTAAGATTTGCTACTTCCTAGTTCTTCCTGTGCGAATATCAGCATGACCCAGTAACAAGTTAGGATGGCAACCAGGTAGATCTGATTAGTACCTCGCTTTGAAAAAGGTGCATCACTTGATTTAGTGAGATGAATTTCCTCAATTGTACTCCAGAGACGGACCGTGTGCTTCTTCTACACAGAGGAGAGAGCTCAACGAGAACTCCACCCCTCGAATCCTTCGACCGAGGAGAGCCACCAGGGAGCCACAGACTCCTGGACAGACACACCTGTGGGGAAAGAGTCCCACCGGCGCCTGGGAACTGCTTGGCACATACATGGTTCCAGTTGCTGTGAAGAGTCCAGCTGTGTTCAGCTCCATGGAACGAGAGCGTTGCCAGGGTTTTGTTTTACGTCACGGGGTCTCGCGAGTACGCAGCTGAAGTTAGTTGACAGCTGGCTGATTTAGGGATCGTCAACTATGGACATCCTGCTTCAATAAATCAGTTATTAATCCCACTGAATCTCGGAAATGCTTACTACATATTGGCTACAAGAGGAAGTAAGATCACCAGATGGTGCGGAGGAACACATGCACAGTCAACTGTCACCTTTGAAGCATCCGCTGTGGGTACTACAATGAATAAACATTGGTGAATTATTGCGAGTCAGTTTGAGCACCCTGCTTAGGGAACCTGATGGTGGGGTGCCACTGAAGTGAGGCGTGGCCTCATTCGTACACTCTCCTTTACTATTGGCGCAAGACCATCACACCACCCACCACATCCACCACCACAACCACCACGTCCACCACCACATCACCCACCACGACATCTACCACCACATCCTCCACCACCACATCTACCACCACCTCGACAACATCCACCACCACCACCACAACATCCACCCGCACCACATCCAACACCACCCGCACCACATCCAACACCACCCGCACCACATCCATCACCACCACCACATCCAACACCACCACCACATCCAATACCACCACCAGATCTACCACCACCACATCTATGTGTATGTGTGTGTGGTTTTCTGTGTGTGTGTGTATGTGTGTGTGTGTGTGTGGGGGGGGTGCAAATGCAATAGGTCTCGCATTTGCGAGAGATTAAGCTATTGGCATTGTAAATGACAATGCCATTTATTTATCTGTTTTCAAAACTAACACCAAAAAAAACAATAGCTTTAACTTCTGCAAAGGTGAGACCGTTGCATTGTAAATGCTTGTTTAATAGTGTGGTAGGGGCATAGGCTCTGTTAAAGATACCACAACAGTGAGATATCATGTAAACTTCACAGTGGTGAGGAAAAGATATTGTTTCCTAGAAATAAACTATGATTAAGAAACAAAAGCTGCTCACATTCTGGCTAAGAGGAAGGAAAGTTTGTATTTAATACCAAGGTCTTTAACTTGTTTACATTTACTAGGACCGACTTAATTAATGTTAGTAAACTCACCTGCATTGAATCACATCCATACTTCGGATATGCAATGCTAGCTGTCCCCTGGGCTGCATACAACTTGCACAGCCTTTTAAACTAGTACAGAAGACAAAGACCTGCCCATAGCACCACAATATGTACTAAAACATCAACCATACCATCTTTGTCAAGTGCCTAATTTACTTAATACAACTTGATGACTACTTAACCTAGCAATACTCCAACATGTATCAAAACAAACAAACTATACTAGACTCAACCATTCATCCCACTCGCTACAAAACTGATCACACCTCTGAAATAAACTTAGTACTGAGTCCAACAGCACAGCTTTATACAGATTTGAAAAGTTTAATTGTATGTGTTAATTCCTTACATCGCTGATAGACCAGAGTTTGGTGGCCCATTGTGGTCACATTAAACACAATCAAGCACCAAGCTACTCTTAACTCAATATTTTAAAAAAAAAATATATATATATATATATATATATATATATATATATATATATAAATGAAAAGGCTGCATCTACTTAGTCCAAACCATTTATGCTTCGGGCATCAAATACATTGAGCACCAAGTCTGTCAGGTAACTCATCTGGATATGGTAAAACAGAGACTTGCATTTTAACTACCTAAATGCACTTGCATAGCTGCAGTGCGCAACTAGTACCCGGGGAAGATGATCTTAGGCACAATCTTACATTGACCACCTGTGGGGTTTAATGTTTTTAAAAATGTCAGATCCATCGACATCTACTCATGTATGCCAAGTGCTTAAAAGAAGTTTTGATGTTACAAAGTTTATAAATCACTTCAATCATATCCAAATTAATGACTGTGTGCTTCAAAGGTACAGCAGCTATATTCAAGATTAAGTTTACCAATGTTGGTAAAAAAAAAAGGCACAACAATATGCCATAAAAGACTGGTAAGAAATAAAGAGGAATTATTGTTATGGTTTTCCTTGTTGATTTATATGCTTGGCAATTTTAATTGCTGTACTGTATGTTCTTTTTTATTCATTGTGTAATTACTTCTTACATATTGTTATCTTACTTTTTTCCAATAAACTTGCTTTGAACTTTAAAAAAAAAAGGCACTACCTACGTCATTTGCCAGGATTTGGCCGTTAACCTGGTGCCCTGCTCTTAGATCACCGAGTTATTTATGATGTAGAGATTTTTAAAAAGCTGCGTTTAGCACATTAATGTTGTAACACTGCCTTTTTCCAATATCGCAAACACTAAAAGGAGGATGGCTGTCCGTTTTCTCGTTTAGTGTTTTCTCAATGCTTTAGCAGTCAGCTGAGCAACAAACGTAAGGTTTAGTCAAGCCTCCACCACGGAAACTTATAACCACATCCATGTTGAAAAGGGGCACAAATTCATTGGAAGATGTTGAATCCAGGCTATTTGCACACAATGCACTGGCAGAGGTACTTCAGAATATAGGGCTTCTTTACCTTATATTACTGGAAGAGAGCTAATGGAAGTTTATCAGGCAACTCAAAAGGTAAATAAAACAGAACAAGCTAAAGATGTAGGAGTACACGGTTAGTCGCTGGGCAATGGGAGCAAGGGGGGGGGGGGGGGAGTGAGTAACAAAATACAGACTAAGAGCAAAATGCTAACCGTGGGAGGAGTGAAGAGTTACACAATACAGATAAAATTCGAGAAACCGTTCCTTTATTGGATTGCTAACATTAACGATAGTAGTTTTTTAATTAACGCACACAGGACCAAAGTAACAGGGACCATTCTTCTTCGTGCATTTCTTTATCAAGACCAAACAGGTTGTGAAGAGTAACCCTCGGACCTTACCTCCACCCCAGAAGCATCAACACAATTCCCCGATATTTGTTAAAATGAGTTCATGCCAAAGGCAGGGCGACAATTGATGCCTAAAACACACCAACCACATGTACGCCATCTAAGAGTGCAAATATCATCAGACAAAAGCAAAGAATGTTCAAAACTCATCATCCACAAAGCTCTGCAAGATATTCAGGCACTATGGGCAAGCCAGACAACCAAAGGATGATCTCCCTCTACGGGGTCATCAGTTGACATCTCAAATGTAAGTGATCAGAAGGAATTTCTTTCCATATATAAAAGTTAATTTGTGAGCCTCGTTTTCAGTTACGTCAGACTGGAACAAGAATTCATAGCATTTCCCTGAACTGGACATGGTCGCTAATGGACCCGTACCAACATTCTCCCAGGCCCTCCTGCTCTTTTCAGAATCTTACTAGCCACATCAAGTTTTGACTGCAAGTGCTTTGAACTGACTGTAAAGCAGCGGAACAACTATTGAAAACAGCAGATAAAGAGAAGCATCATAAAGAATCAATTATATCAAAGTAATAACTATCTATCCTTTTAGGGACGTCAGAGCCCTTCACTTATGCTGGGCAACGAAAAGCAGTTCCACACACCATACTTTTGATACTGTGGCCATCTTTTCCCACAGGGAAGTGAGCTTTCAAATACTGTGCAGTCAAATACTCTATCAACAGCACATTCTGACTGATAGAAGCAAACATTTTCAAGCATGCATTTAAAAAATGAAAACCAAATATGAAAGCTTAAATACCCAACTCGGAGCTTCAACTGGAAGTGTTTACAAATGTTTAATATTACAGGTTTACACTCGTTTTTATATTGGTCCCCCCAATACAACATATCACTTTGTAAAGTATTCCCTAACGAGCTGTTCTTCCTTTCAGGTCACAAATTACCGGCAGCCAGAATGGGAAAAGGGAAGGAGGAAGCATTTGGACATCTGATGGTCTTCAGAATGAGGGTCTGCATCCCAGGAACAATTGATTCTACATAGTTGTTTGTACCAGTGCCAGAACAATCCGGTTCGGTCAGGAGCCAGGTCTGTAAATCCACGGAAGCGGCTTGCCAAGTAGACAAGAGACAGTGAGATTCCAATGTCTGGAGCATCCCATTCACTGTTTACACTCGACACAGGGCCGGCTTTTGATAATGCTAATAGGAAGTGGATTAAACTGCTTCATTAAATCAGACTAACCGGTGGCAAGACTTTACATCCGGGGTAGGGGAGTAGGTGTGGGCTAGAGGGGAGTATGTGTGGGGTGGAGGAGGGGAGTAAGGGTGGGGTGGAGGAGGGGAGTAAGGGTGGGGTGGAGGAGGGGAGTACAGGTGGGGTGGAGGAGGGGAGTACAGGTTGGGTGGAGGAGTACGGGTGGGTTGGAGGAGGGGGGGGGGGGGAGTACGTGTTGGGTGGGAAGTACGTGTGGGGTGGGGGAGGTGTACATGTGGGGTACTTGAGCACCTGTGTGAAGTAAAGTAAAGGTAAGTAAAGTATGAAGTCTTATATAGCGCACGACTTACCCTGGGGCATCTCGGCGCTTGCTTAGGGAACCCGTCCTGGTATTCCCCTGTGAGATAGCCCTGGCAGGGTATCCACAAGGTGAAAGCCAGGCATCCCACCGCGAGGGGCCGTTGTGGAGATTAAGCAAGCTATTGCCCAGAGTCGCAGAGTGTGAACCCGTGAGCTGAGAAGGCACCGGAGCGAGAATTAACGAGTCCGCGGAATTTTGAGCCCAAGACCCGCCGAGGCGGGGAATTGAACCCTGGTCCCGGACCGAACTCAAGCTCCAGGTCTGCCGCCTCTAACCCCTGAGCCACACTTCTCCACAAGGGAGGAGCACAGCGGTGAAAAAAAAAGCCACCTTTAAATTTTCTTGATTTTACATACATGACAAATCCGGCTTTCATTAAGCCCTTGTCAATGCCAGCATCTGCCGCAGAAACTACAGCAAAGCTGAAAAATATGGGTATTTTGCACTCACTCTTGGCCTGCCAACTCAAAGGCACTACTGAGCGCACATAAATCCATCAGTGGCAGCACAGCCCAAGGGCAAACATTAGCTTGGTCAAGGTGAGCTACAAAATGCTGACGTGTCTCCAGGCCTTACTTGGGCATTTCATCGGAAAGGAACAGAAGTCGAGATGGGCGATGTAAGTGTACAAAAGTATTGCCTGAGGGTCCTTCAGTACAGGGGTAATGGCCGTGGAGGTTTGAACAGACCCACCCACGTCTGTTTGAACAGTTTACCAAGTGAGGGGGGTGTCTGCTGGGATACAGCCAGGAGCGATTTACCACGGTAAAATGGACTATCGAGTGGTTCCAAAGTAAGGTGATTGTGGGTGGTGGATCTGAGAGCTTAGACTGAGAACCTTGTATTAGTCTGTGGTAAGAAGGATCCCTCATTTTATGCTCCGCGTTTACTTTTGAGTGATTTCGCAGGAGTGAATGTCGGTGCGTAGATTCCTCGCATAAAAGTGATGAGAACAGAATCACTAAATCTTGCACTTAGAGACTGAGGTACATTATTGCTGGAAGACACATTTAAGGCGATTGGTTATAAATTCCGCCGACATGGCTGGTGACCCAAAGGCAATCAGCTTAAGGAGCATGTACCCAATTTTGTGTGCATGAATTACTGGAGTTGACTGCTAAGTATGTGCGAGGGCGAATGAAAAATGTAGTATATTTACATTTAATAAGATGGCGATGCTGATCTTTGTGTATGTTCCATGGACATAATGTGTGTTGTTGCTGCTGATCTGACATGGGTTATGCAAAAAAAAAAAAAGAAAAAGAAAAAAGACGAGACTGTCACTCATTAACATCACTGATTAACATGGACATTTTCTGACGGTGCATTCCAGATACGGGTGAGGCTGGATACACGATGGGGTGGGGGAAGAAAACACGGATGCCCCTGGATGCCCAGCTAGTGCACGGATATACAATATTATAATCGGACTTAAGAAATCTCACACGAAAAAATAATCTGGGTGGTGAGCGAAACACACTCCACTTACTACAACACCAACGTTATTTTTAATTTATACCTTGGTACACACACCAAATTTATCATTCGCTCACCACCCAGAGATTTTAACCCGATTCTGAAAATCATACAGGAATTCACTCGTTTATTTACCGTTTCCACTCTTCTTCAATCACTTACTCCAACTTTATTAACAGCGAATGAACCTCATTATTATTTTTTCGTGTCAGATTTCTTAAGTCAGATTATAATATTGTATACCTACACTTTTTTAGGAAGATATCCTCTATATGAGATCATTGCCTTTTTTGTTTAGATATTCCACTAACTATGTGCACGAAATGCATTGGGAACGCCTTGTGGATAAATACGAAAAAGTATAATTTCTACTCAGAACAAAGACGAATGGAAAATAAGATATTATATAAGAAGTTAATGAATACAATTTACTTCTGAATAAACACAATAAGTTCATCTAAAGAAAGATTCTCATCGAATTATTTTATTCAAGATTTACACGCTATATAGCGGATCAAGAGCCGTGCCCGGAGGGTCATCCCCTAACCAGAGGATGCTTCTATTCATGCGTTTTATAGAACACTGAAAATGCTTCCGTTCTGAAATGAGGAGACAAGTTAAATCATAGGCAGCGAAGGGTGGGACTGATTCAGAGAGTAGATTTATGTTTTCACCTATAGGGATTGGGGGGGGGAAATCGGAGAGCCCGATACATTGCCGTCTCAGTAAGGCCCCTTTAAATACAGCCTACAGCTTAGATTCTCTACCACCCAAGGTGATAGCAAACACTCTGGAAACCTGCTTCGAGCGGCGCAGGGCTTGCACCACTAAACTCTGACTGATGAACTGAAAGGAATAGAGGGTCCCCTGGTATAGTCCTGTCCCTTTCGTCACCAACCTAATGACCGCCGTTGGCTGAGGTGCCGGAAGAGGATCCACCAGAGGGAGTCATGGCATCGGCACCACTTTGGAGGCACCAGAGGTAGGGTGACCAGACGTCCCCGTTTTCCCAGGACGGTCCCTGTTTTTGGAGAAGTGTCCCTGTGTCCCGAAACGTTTCTCCAAGTGACTCAAATGTGTCTGTTTTCAAACAGTGTCCGGGTTAAACACAGAAATGTCCCTGTTTTTCATTGTTCCCGTTGAGCATGCGCAAATATGCTCTCTTTGCACTGTTTACGGCGTGTGTAGTCACTGAGGTGAGCACTGTAGCAGGAAGGGGAAATCCTTTGAAGCGAGACATTTTCTCTCGGGATTTCCTTTCTCGTTTTACACGCAGCACCACCTACGTCATCGTGCCAGCCATATTTAAACAATTGCATATCAAAACTGAATCTTCGCTAGAGGATGAAATAGTGATATTAAGGTGCAACCCCAGTTTATGAACTTTCTTAACTTCTGTGATCTGTTGAGGCTGTGTGTTTGCTGCTCCCCAGATGTCCCACCTAGAAGTATACGAATCAGAAACTTTAAAGTATTTCTGAATGTTATGATGAGTGTCCGATAACACATGTGGTGATAACCCTAACGTCATTCTCAAGCTCCAACCATTCATTTCTACCAGTACCAAGATCAGAACAGAAATCCTGTGTTCTCCATATCAAAGCTATAAGTTGACCTTTTGATTGAGCTTTCAGATCACGGCAAACTGTTTAGCGGGAAAGGATTTAAAGGAGCAGCAACATAAGTGAGTTGTACTTTACGTGGTGCTGACGCGCAGCTATAGAAACGAGCATTGAAAAAGCTAGTAAATCTGGCGTTTGCTAGCCTGTGATACTTTATTGATTTTTGGCAAATATATGCTAGTCCTTAAAAGTGTAAATGTAATAAAAAGTACTAATGCTGCTACGTAAAGGAGAAGGGTGCCAATAAAAGGGCTAGGATTTGTTGTCTGTAATGCTTCATCTCGGTCTATGGAGGGATCTGTAATTGTAGTCCCTTTTCTATGTCTATGACAGCTGTCAAATAGTCCTACTTTTATGTTGATGGTTACTGCAAACTGTAGTCCTACGTCTAGGTTTATGACCTGTCCCCGTTTTTTTTTTTGAGAATCTTGTCACCCTAACCAGAGGATGAGTAACCGAGAGCATGAACTGTGCCAGTGAAGGAACCACTTGAATGTGTATGTGAACAGTATGAATCCATAGAGGGCCCAAAAGTCCCTTACGGCCCCCCAAGGTGCTCCAGAGGAAACTACAGGCCACCTAAGAAAGAAGATTTCCCGGTTTATGGGTGTATAGATCATTGCTGTCTTCCTTTTTGCCCATGTCCTGATGAGGCCTGACTCTGTGGATCAAAACGCGTCGACATCATAAATTGGATAAGTCTGATGGATCAAAAATTACAGGTAAAGATTCTCAGATACACACTTTTTGGACTCAGTGATGGTTGGAAGTGTCCATCCTTTGTGTGTACTGGACTATCTCCAATAAGGATTGTATATATTTATATATATATTGGTGTTTATTTGCAACATTAATTAGTGTATGGGTAGGAAGGAATCATGAATTATTAATCATTGTGTTTTTTTGATATTTTTTGCTTATTTTTTACAGAAAACGTGTTTGATCGTTTCCCAAACAGCGTTTGTTATCTTTTCATATATCCTTGCCCAAATGTGGTGAGGTGCTTAGTGCAAACCCTTGTGGTTTATTTACAGCTAAGAAAGTAGGCAAGACCTGAACCTGGAGTCAGATAACTGGAGTAGGCCGGATGCAGCAAATAATTGAGATGGTGCAAAAAGAACCCAGAGGGCTGAGGGTTCGGAGGCGGTAGAGGTGAAAGAGCTGGGGTCAGTTATGCCACTGGCACAGACACCACGACGAAAGAGTTCACCACCAGGTACGGTTCAGACTATGAATCAACAGGGGGCAGAGAACCCCTGGGACACTAGCGCTTCGAGCAGTAATGAGGCTGCTGCATCTTTTTTCTTGTGTTTGGTGCGTTTCTTACAGTAAGATGGGGGAATGGAACTAAACCTATGCCAAGAGAAATGTCAAACTATGATCATCACATGCTCTGGATATGAAGAGGATAGACTAGCTTTCTTTAATCATCTAGGGATGCATACTATGCACCACATATGTGGGTCTGTGATCGACATTTGACCCTCACAATCCCTACAGGGATTGAAACTTGAAGGCAAGTGAAAAAACATCCCTAGAATTCAACCAAATTTATGTTAAGAATTTGGGAAAAAACTTTCAGACCAAGAGTGACAGCTCTAGTTTCACTTATGCGTGTGGAGGAAAAAAGGAACTGGAATATAGGTACTGGGGTGGGAGCTTTATTGCTCCAGTGAAATTACTGTGGCGTCACTCCCTACGCTTACATGGAGCCAGCACTCCCTTGTTCCTTCCTGCATGGAAGAGCTGTTGAAAATTTCCAGCTCCATTTTGAAGCCTGTGATATTCAAGAGGTGATGAATCTGAAGACAGAAATCGCAGCCACAATTATTGAAATTTTTAGAACGGTGTTAAACCATTCTCTAAGGTACAGAGAGGAATGCTGATCTGTACCAGCAGTGCCTGCCTTATTAAAAAAACATTTTGGTTAAAGAGCAAGTTACTTACCTTCGGTAACTATGTATCTGTAAGAGAAATATGTAGTTATAGATTCCATGCCTTAGAATGACCCCCAAGCGTCAGACTGGATTCTGAGACATTTTTTCGTAGCAGTACCCTTGTGCATCAGTAGGTGGCGTCAGTCGACTCCGCGCCTTTCTTAGGCATCATGGTAGCCGGGATGACGTAGTTGAGTCTACTTAAACACCGCCCCTGCGCGCTGACCTCAGTTCTGACACGACATTCCACACCAGAAGGGCAGAGCTATACAAAAAGCTGACCACTGGCGTACAAAACTAGAGCCCTGTAAGGGAGTCCCTATCCTTAGAAGTTAGTTCGCAGAACAGAGTGGATGGGTGGGGCGGTAAGGAATCTATAACTACATAGGTCTCTTACAGATATATTGTAACCGAACGTAATTAACTTGTTCATCTGAAAGAGACTGTAGTTATAGATTCCTTACCTTTCAATAGATACCCCAGCAATGCCAACGCCGGAGGTGGGTCTGCGAACTAAATTCGCACCAGGAGTCCTGAAGAACAGAACGGCTGAAAAAGCGGTCTCTCTGGACTTAGCTGTCCAGACAGTAATGCTTGGTGAACGTGTGCAAGGATGCCCACGTGGCTGCCTGACAGATGTCAAGTAAGGAAACTACACTTCCCAAAGCAGTAGTGGCTGCCGTCGCCCTGGTAGAGTGGGCACGCATTCCTACCGGAGGTTCTTTTTTAGCTAAAGAATAGCAGATTTTAATGCATATGACAACCCATCGAGAGATGGTATGTTTATGCACTGCCCGACCTTTCTTGGCGCCCATATAACCCACGAAGAGTTGATTGTCCACCCGGAGGGCTTTTGTGCGGTCAAGGTACAAAGACAGGGCATGTTTTGGGTCCAGACAGTGGAGACTCTCCTCTTCTTTGGAAGGGTGCGGAGGCGGGAAGAAGGTGGGCAATGTGATGGTCTGACCTATGCAGAAAGAGGTAACCACTTTGGGCAGAAAAGAGGGTCTAGTGTGAAGGACCACTTTGTCCGGATGAACTGCAAGAAAAGGAGCTCGGAGGAAAGAGCCTGAAGCTCAATCACCCTGCGAGCAGAGGTGATGGCAAGCAGGAAAGCGGTCTACAAGGTAAGACAATTATGTAGTGTCTCAAAGGGAGCACACATAAGATAAGCAAGGACAAGGTTCAAGTCCCACTGGGGAATCACGAAAGGAGGAAGAGGAAAGAGAGGAGTAATGCCATTCAGGAATCTGTTAACTGTTAGCGACTTGAAAAGAGACGTTTGATCAGGAAGGCGTAGAAAGGCCGAAATGGCTAAAAGACAGCCTTTAAGAGTGCAGAGACCCAAATACTGCTGGGCCAAAGAAAGAAAGAGGAAAACCTCTGAAAGAGGGGCCGAAAGGGAATCCACAGCCTTTGCTGTGCAACATGCCACAAAATTGTCCCACCAACAGGGATATATCGTTTTAGAGGAGGGACGTCTGGCTGTCAAGATCACATTACAGACTTCAGGAGGAAGGTCGGAAGCTGTCAACTGTTGCAGCTCAATCTCCATGCAAGGAGGTGGAGGCTGGACAGGCTCAGGTGAAGAACCGTCCCATTCTGCTGCGACAGAAGATCTTCCCGAAGAGGCAGTCTGATCGGAGGATCAATGGCAATGCTCAAGAGCTCTGGGTACCAGACTCTCCGTGCCCAGTCCGGAGCCACAAGAATGACTTGGGCTCAGTCGTGCTTGATCTTCAGCACTCTGGGTAGAAGTGGTACAGAAGGAAAGGCATACAGGAGGTCGCAACTCCACTCGCAATGAAAAGTGTTGCCTAGCAAGGGACGCCTTGGAAACGCCAAAGCGCAGAACTGCTGACATTGCGCGTTCCCTTCGGTGGCCAATAGATCTAACCAAGGCTCTCCCTACTGTTGAAAGAGACCTTGATCCACCTCAGAGTGGACGCCATTCGTGATTATTCATGCACCGGCGGCAGAGTTCCTCTGCCCTGGCGTTCAGGGACCCTGCCGTTCAGGAACCTGCCAGGTGTTGAACCACTAGAGACATGCCCTGATGTTCCAGCCATGTCCAAATGCGAAGAGCCTCTTGACATAGGGTCCAGTACCCCAACCGCCCTGTTTGTTGTAGTACCACATGGGGGTGTTGTTGTCCGTGAACATTTGCACCACTCTTCCCTTGATAGAAGGAAGGAATGCCTTCAGTGCAAGACAAATCTGCCAGAACCCCAGCAGGTTGATGTGGAGCCCTGACTACGCCGGAGACCTAAGGCCTCTGATCTCTTCCTCTCCCACATGGCCGCACCATCCCAGGAGTGACGCATCTGTCACTACTGTGGAGTCTGGTTGGGGAAGGTAGCGGGATCTGCCGTTGACCCAATCCAATGGAAAGGCCAAAGGGGAGCACAGTAAACTGGAAATGCTCTTGGCCTACCATGAACCGTAGGTAACGCCGGTGGGCAGGCAGGACCGGAATGTGAAAATAAGCGTCCTGCAAGTACAATGCTAGCATCCAGTCTCCAGTCTCCAGGGTCGAGGGCAGACGAGACCTTAGCCAAGATTAGCACTTTGAGCTTCTCCTTGTGGAGGAAGCGGTTGACGTCCCTTAGGTCTAAGATAGGACGTAGGCCTTTGTCCTTATTGGGTACCAGGAAGTAGTGGGAATAGCACGATCTACTTCTGGCACAGGGACGCATTCGATGGCATCCTTGGCCATGAGAGCCACAACTTCCTGACGGAGAAAGGCCAGATCCAACAACATGCAATGGAGTGGCATGGAGGGAGGGATAGTCTCAAAGGAGAGTGAGCAGCCCCTTTTGACTATTTGCAAAACCCACTTGTCCGACGTGATGGTGCGCCAGTAGGGGAGGTGATGGCAGATCCTGCCGCCCACTGGCAATTGGTGGCCCTGAAGGTCGGGCTAGGAAGGTTTGGAGGCTGCTACGGAGGGGCCAATGGTGGAATGGCCCTCCCACTGGCCCCAGACCCATGTCGCTGGGTCTCACGTCCCATCTGCGAAGACACTGGGTAACTTGCCCAGGACTGTGGCCCTGGGCGCAACGTGGTGGGTCAACCCTTCCGTAGTCATGAAAGGGGCGAAAGGAAGACCGCACGGGATGAGAGTGGACAGCAAGGCCCTAGAGTCCTTGTAACACTCGAGCGCATTGTCTGCCTTGTCGCCAAACAGGCGACAGCCATCAAAGGGAATGTCCATAAGGGTTGAATGGATAGCCCTAGAGAAGCCAGTGGATCTCAGCCAGGCGTAGCGCCTCAGAGCTACTGACGTAGAAATTGTTCTATCCAGCTCACATCCGATGGTGAACTTTGCTGCGTCTCTATAATATGCGACCACCTGGGAGAGTACGGCCCGGGCCTCCTCAGGGCACTGTGGCAGCAAATGCGCAGCACTTGACCAACCGTGTACCACACAGAGTGGGTATAACAGCCCAAGAGACATGCAATGTTCACCGAACGCAGTCCTAAGCTGGAGAAAGAAAACATCTTCTACCCAAGATGGTCCAGCTTCTTGGATTCCTTATCTGGGGGAGCAGTAGGGAAAGCATCTTTGGAAGTATAGGATTTCAGGGGCAGGGTGTTGGGAGAGGAAAAGTGGGTCGCCCGGGGCCGGACAGTGGCAATTGGCAATCATCCTGTCCACAGTAGCTCCTGTGCTGGGCTTGGACCAACTGCCCAGAAGAATGTCTGTGAGGGTCTCATTAAACAGCAGCAGGGGCTCTGGAGAGGCCGCTGCCGGCTGAAGCACCTCAGTTAGGTTAGTCCTGACTGCCACCGTAGGAAGCTCAAGGCCCAAGGCCTCAGACACCTTACACAACACCACAGAGTAGGAAGCGCCCTCCTCCGTGGCCACGGTAGGGGGTGACAGCATACCAAGGTCTGAGAGGTATCCAAACCACTAGCATCACCCAACTCCTCTCGCCAGTCTGGCTCCTCAAGCTGGCCAGATCGAGGGTCACCAGACCCCTCCCAGCCCTCTTCACCCTCCTCTGGCTGCCAGTCAGGGTGACAGGGAATGCCAGGAATGAACAGTTGGAGAAAAGTAACCTCTGGCACTGGTACCACCATCGGTCCAACGCCGTGTCCATATCCGGGATGATGCTGGTTGGGGGCACAACTGGGGCCGGGGGCGTAGTCGCAAGACTCTGCACCAGGGAAGGTCGACCAGCACTGATCCGGATTCAGTCCTAGATCCATGGAGACCCTGCGGCGCTGGGGCCGGAGCCCCTGGCATCAAAGGCCTAGAGCCCCCACTGTGTCCGTGGGGCCCGAAGGTGTGCCTGCGGAGTCGGGCTGCCCAAAATGAATGTGCAGCGCTTCGTAGAACTGACAAAGCTGCGCAGGAGTTGCTCTGGCTCCGGGAAAGGGAGGGAAGTACAGAGCCGCTCTGGGTCCCGCATCGCATCGGCCGACGGACGGGGAGAAGGCGAAGAACGACTGTGCTTCTTTATCGTCTTCTTGTGCTTCAACTTACCCGATGAGTGCAAAGACTTTGATGACGAATGGTGATGGCTCCGCGACGGGTCCTGCGACCTTCCCCTCGACCGGGACCTTGAGCGGCGCGGAGCAGACTGCGGGGCCTCCAAAACCTTTCTGGACAGCTCCCGCAAAGACTTTGGGTTCAGGGCCCAGCAGTAGGAGCACAACTTCGGGTCATGGTCGCGCTTCAGGCACCAAAGGAACACAAGGTTCGGATCGGTCACTGACATCAACTTGTGACATCCCTCAAGCACCAGGAGTCGAGAGACTCAAAAAAAGGTGTCTACTAAAGAAAAAAAAAGTATTCGTCAAAAGTGACTAAGGGCACGCTCTCTCCGGATCTGCACTGGCTGGTGCGGAAAAGGGAGACCGGATGTCAGCGTCCAGGGGTGGCGCCAAAGTAGACACCACAAAGTTATCCCTACAACCAAGACGCCAGATGCAGAGTCAACTGACGGCACTTACCGACGCGCAAGGGTACAGACTACGAAAACATTTAGCTGGATCCAGTCTGACACCTGGGGGTAATTCTAAGGTAAGGAATCTATAAATACAGTCTCTTTCAGATATGCATATTCAGCCAGAGGTACCTTGGAGATGAATAGCAAAGGGCTGTTACCCAACTCAAGGCCTCAGACTCAAACTAGAAAAACATCTGGGATTCAAACTCATGTGTATGGGGGTCAGACTCAGTTCAGAGGACTAATGCATCCACTAGAGGGAAAATGTAATCATTTCACCAGGATGCGATTACAACAAGACCATTCATGGCATTTACATAAGCACGAGCAACGGCTACGACCATAACCAATTTTGCTAGCCGGTGCATTTTACTTTTTCAATCCGTTAGACTTATTAGTCAAAATCTAATGCAATGTCCCATTGCACTGTGTGCTAGGGTCACAAATCTCCTGTACTGTACGGACCGGACCACTACTATGAACTCCACCCTGCAGGCACTCACCCACCAAAATACACTGGATCGTAGGCACACTGACCCACAAAAATGCACCGCAAATAAGCTAAAATGCAACACCACCGTGCGTAATGGAGATAGTACACTTTACTCAAAATGTTGACGGAACACTAGGTGCACTCCTCACAAAGGACTGCTGGGAACCTTGCCCATCATACTGTAGCAAGCTATAGGTAGGCATTGACCAACAAAACTGCACATCCTATGGACCTTAACCCTCTAAAGTGCACTTCAACCTGGACGCATGGAGAGAGACCCACCAAATTTCACTGCTGGAAACTAACCCAAACAATCAGCATTAAATCTGTGGGACAGTATCTCAGCACACTATTTGAGGGACAGTAACCAATCCTAAGTACAAAATACACTATGGCACACTACATCATAGAAACAGTAGCACTGGGCATAAAAACACAGCATTGTGCATTTTGACCAAGTACAGTAACAATACTGGTGGCTCCTGCTAACCTCAAGCCACTGCAAGATCTGAAATACGGACTTTACATTCAAAAGGCATTAAGCAAATGTCACAGAAACACACCTAGAAGTTGAATTATCAGAACCAGGCATCCTGCCCCTTTCCTGTCTAATGATGCAGATTTCCAGCTTTGCACTTTCAACACTTAACACTGTATCTATCTACCGGTCTTATTTCCAGAACGAAAAACAATGCAGGTGAAACAAAAATGGAATAGCCTCGTTCAACAGAAAGGCTTTAGACTATATGAAAATTAATGACCAGTATTGGCAAAGTGAAGGCTAACACAGACTTGCCTTTGGTCCTTACTTAAAGACGAGTTCAAAGATGGGTATTAGTGATATTTACAAAGCTGGAAGATTTATGAATGAACACATCTGTTATTAATACATGCACTAGTCCAGCTCTACCCCAACCAAGCTAAAATCAGAAAATCAAGCTTTAAAGAAGGACGAAAAATAACTACCATAGATACATAGTTTATCACCAGATTAGAAGAATACTGAACAGGAAAGGTGCCAAACTAAACACTGCTCAGCATTGAAGAAAATCGGGAATTACTCCAAGTCCTGTGAACTAACCTCAGTAACTTCTAGTAAACAGCATTCTCCCAGTATCCCTCCGGCAACAGCAGTGATCTTTAGGTGTGCTGAAGAGTTAACTCTTGGTGCAAAAGTAATGTATGAACGCAATGAAGCGATCAATACAAATGACTGGCTTCTGTTGGTCTCAAAACATTCAAAACTTCCAAACCTCGTAGTTAAGAAAATATTCATGGCAACATGTTTATTTTGGCGTACCATAAAAAATCTACTTCAGTAGCATTATTACTGGTGAGTTGACTATATGTCGATTCCTCACCCGTTTCATATCCCCCGGCTGAATATGCAAACCTTTCATAGTTCTACTGCGCTGGTAGGGGCTGGTTCCCCACTGGCGCCAGAAAGTGATACGGATTTGATATCACAGAACCATATAGCACCCACCCTGGTGCTCCACTTTGGTGTGCCAACGTGTTTCAAATCCAGGAAAACCAGTTCCCGAATTCTCCTCAGGGCTTTGTCACTTCTCTGTATAAGATGCAGAAAAACAATAAAGTTTTATTTACCAACTTGAAACCTTTCCTCTATCCCGCATTACACTGCAAGGTATCAAAGTATGTTTATATACCTGGAACAATCTGGTTAGCGGAACCTTCCAGGTTTCGGAAGGAGGTTCAGATTAAACTGTCGGTCTCCTCATTTTGGAGGTAGTGGCTCATTGTATTCATCAGGGATATTAATTCCCTATAAAGTTATAATATTATGTATCTAAAAACGCTACTTGTTTTGCATGAAAAAGCAAAATACTTGGAAGGAGCGACAAAGGTAGTGCAATCATACCTCTATTTTACTGGTCGAGGTCTCACTTTGAAGTAATGTTAATCATACCAATCTGTATTTCGAGGCGGATTCTGACGAAAAGAATAGTACCCATTAGGACTATGCTACTTATCAACACAAAAAGTTCAAAAATTGTACACGTTTGCAAAAAGCCGCGAAAGTCACGTACCTTCTCAAAGTTCTACGGAGTTGATACTAATCATTTTCGTGTGCTAGAAAGATACTTTGTGATCCCGGCAGCTTCCAGGAACAAGCTAGCAAAGGAGGAAAGTAAATGATACAATTGTAGCCTTCTAGGACTAGACGCTTCTGAACAATCTACCGCATGGCTTTATTAAAGGCGGACCTGTTAGTAGTTAAACGCTGGAACCCACTACGTCTGCCGGCTGGATATCAAATCTCAAACTGTTCCTATTGACACAACAATATTCATTTAGCTCGTGCGAACAGATGAAAGTGGTTTTAGTTCTAATAGACCTCCTGTATTAGCAGAGGCAGAAAAGGGATGGGGGGAGGGGGGGAGACTTAGCTGGCACAATACCTCTTGCTACTACGCTCATGCAGACCATTTCGCACTCAACTGCAACAGCGGCCATTTTGAAAATCGTGCATTTACTTCCTCTTACTAGAATGAGGGATTATGGGACACTTAGTGTCTGAATCTATCAGGAAATTTGCGGATGGAAACGCTGTTTGCTTTGTTTATCAAATTATGTGCAATTCTTTTGGTTAACATTTGAGCAGACCCAGGTGTAGCACTATTTTTTACAATCTTGATAATTCAGACGGCCTATTAAGTCGTCCAGTTAGTGTGCTATTGAATTTCAGGATTAAGTATGCTTCCTTTTGCAATAACACTGTCTACATCAGCAGGGCGTTTTGTTTGGTTCACAGTAAATAGAATTGACCATTTGGAGTCATTTTCCCTATGTGCTTGTTGGACAAAATGTTCAACCATTGGCGCTGTCATGACTTTCTTTTTGATGCGCGACCTGTGTTGACTAATTCTCAGATTGACTTGATGATTGGTCTTTCCTACGTAAATCTTCATACATGGACATATCATCACGTAGACTACGTTTTTTGTCTTGCAATTTAGGAACCCTAGGTGTTTCCACTTGACACCTAGACGGTGAAATTCATTCCCTTCAATGGCATTGGGCAAGCCACACAATTCCCACATTTGTGGTGGGCCTCCAACCGTTTCATTTTCCATTGAGATAGTAAATCACTTGACTTTTGGTATTGAAACATCTGCCCTAACAATCTGTTGCCCTATACTTTGATTCTTTTTATAAGCAAAGATGGGTCGCGGAAAAGGACATTCCAAACCCTCGAGGAGGTGCCAATTTTTTAGTACCGCCTGTTTCATTTTGTGTGTGTCTGGACAGTAGGTTGTTACACATACCAACCTATCTAGCTCTTGTTTCTTTTTAGCCTTGAGGAGACATTCTCGGGGTGTGAATCGTGCCCTTTTGAATGAAAGTTTAAAGAGTTTTTTAGGATAACCTCTCTGTATCATTTTACCACATAAGGTTTGGGCATTTTCTTCATAATCGCTCAACTCTGTGCAATATCTCCTTATTCGTAGAAGATGCCCATATGGAAGATTTGCTTTTAGGTTTCTGGGGTGGGCACTTCTATGATGCAAGATGGTGTTTTTATCGGTAGCCTTCTTATACAAGGATGTTTTAAGATGTCCATCAACACCTGTTAGCTCAACATCAAAGAATGTCATTCTAGTTTTGCTATGCTCAATGGAAAAAATTTTGTCTTCATGTCTGGCATTAAGCCATTCATGGAACGCCCATAGCTCAACCTGGCTCCCCTGCCACAGGAGCCAGATGTCATCTATATAGCATAACCATTGGTTAATGTGATCTTCAAATGGGTTGTTAGTCCTCTTCATGGCGCAATACGAAAAAAAATTGTGGAGACTGCTATTTCTGGGGCATAAGTATAAGTATAAGTATAAACCGTTTTGTAACGCGCTCTGTTACTGGTGAGTATCCTGGCGCGGGGAAAAAGACAGAGAGGCAGAGAACAAGACATCGGGGGATCCTCCTAGACTGCACTCTTGAATAGGTGAGGTTTCAGGTGTTTTTTGAAAGCAGCCACTGTCGGCGTGGAGCGTAGATGGAGAGGGAGGGCATTCCAGGCCCGAGCCACCACAACAGACAGCGACTGGCCGCCCAGTCTGGCACGTTTAAAACGGGGAAGGGACAGTTTAAACAGAGAGGCGGATCTCAGGGTGCGTGCCGGGATGTACCTTGTGAATCTCTTTCTCAAGTACGAGGGGCCCTGGTCATGAATTGCACGAAACGCCAACACCAAAGATTTGAACAGAATGCGTTGCGCTACGGGAAGCCAGTGAAGCGAGCGCAGCTCAGTGCGAACGCTCTTCCACCTGGGGATGTTAAATAGCAGGCGTACAGCCGCATTCTGAATAATTTGGAGGCGTTTGACCAGGTATGCCGGAATGCCACTGAACAGTGCATTCGCGTAATCGAGGCGAGCCAGTATGAGCGCTCTGGCAACCGACTCTCTGGCCTCCCTAGGGAGCAAGGGGAAAAACTTGCGGAGCATTTTCAGAGTGGCAAAACAGGTGCCTGTAAGTTTTTTGATGTGATGCTCAAATCTGAGATCCTCCGTAAACCAAATGCCCAGATTTTTTGCTGGTCTCCCCATCTCTTTTGGGCAGGGAATGTTAGAAGGCCAAAGTGTGCTCTTAAATGAGGGGGGGAAGGAGCCATAAAAGAGCACTTCGGACTTGTCCTCATTGCACTTCAGCTGGGCCTGTGTTAGCCAGCGAAATACCGAGGACAGACACAGATGGACTGTAGACGTGTCCAGATTGTCATCTGGCCAGGTAAACAACAATTGGGTGTCATCAGCATACCCTAAGATTTTAGCCCCAAACTGTTCAGCTAGGTATACCAAAGGTGTAATGTACACATTGAACAGTAAGGGGCTAAGTGTGGACCCCTGCGGGACCCCTGTAGGCAAAGGCTTTTGCTCAGAGGCATGCGGAGGCATCCAGACCTGCTGGGTCCTATCAGATAAAAAAAAGGACAGCCATTCCAGCACCACTCCCCCAATACCTATGGCAGACAGCCCATGGACATTCCACTTCACTTGCATGTAGAATTGCTCATTGAAAGTGAAATAGTTCTTCTTTAGAGCGATTTCGGCTAATTTTAAAATAAATGATGTTGGCACTCTATGTGGTCTCTCTCTACTTTCTAAATACAGTTTCATCACCTCCTACGCCTCGTCTGAGGGATCTGCGTATAGAGGGATGTCACGTCCATCATCACCATAATTTGTGTTTGTTGGTCAAAGGGGGTACCTTCTACCTTTGTCAAAAAATCTGTGGTGTCCCTTAGATATAATTTAACTTCTTTAAACAACGGCTTTAAGAAGAAGTCAACGTATTTTGAGATAGGCTCAAGTCAGGAATCACAGCCCGAGACTTATGGGCCGTCCCGGGGGTTCACTCAAATTTTTATGGATCTTTGGCAAAATATATAGGACGGGGGTTCTGTGGAACTTTTTCGTTAAAAATTCATGTTCTTTCAAGCCCAAAAACCCTCGGTCTTTGCCCAGTTGCAAAATTCCTGCAATTGTTCCTTGAATCTATTTGACAGGGTCCTCTGGAAACAGTCGATACCATGTATCATTCTTAACTTGTTTCAATCCCTCAGTCCAGTACATGTCACAGGGCCAAATCACTACCGCCCGCCTTTGTCCGCTTGTTTTATCACCACCGATGAGTCTTCTTTAAGACTCCGTATTGCTGCTCGTTGTCTATAACTAATATTAGAAAGTGTGTTATTGCAAAAGGAAGCATACTTAATGCTGAAATTCAATGGCACACGGACAGGACTTAATTGCCTGTCTGAATTATAAAGATTGTAAAAAATAGTGCTACACCTGGGTCCGCTCAAATGTTAACCAAAACAATTGCACATCATTTAATAAACGCAAACAGTGTTTCCATCCGTGAATTTCCTGATAGATTCAGACACTACGTGTCCCATAATCCCTCATTCTAGTAAGAGGAAGTAAATGCACGATTTTCAAAAAGGCTGCTGTTGCAGTTGAGTGAGAATTGGTCTGCAAGAGCATTGTAGCAAGAGGTATTGTGCCAGCTAATTCCCCCCCATGTCTGCCTCTGCTAATACAGGCAGTCTATTAGACCTAAAACCGCTTTCATCTGTTCGCACGAGCTAAATGAATATTGTAGTGTCAATAGGAACCGTTTGAGATTTGATATCCAGCCGACAGTAGCTCAACGCTGGTACCCACTACGTCTAACAGGTACGCCTTTAATAAAGCCATGCGGTAGATTGTTTAGAAGTATCTAGTCCTAGAAGGCTACAGTTGTATCATTTCCTTTCCTCCCTTGCTAGCTTGTTCCTGGAAGCAGCCGGGATCCCAAAGTATCTTTCTAGCACACGAAAATGATTAGTATCAGCTCCGTACAGCTTTGAGAAGGTACGTGACTTTCACAGCTTTTTGCAAACGTGCACGATTTTTGAACTTTTTGTGTTGGTAAGTAGCATAGCCCTAATGGGTACTATTCTTCTTGGCAGAATCCGCCTCGAAATACAGATTGGTATGATAAACATTACTTCAAAGAGACCTCGACCAGTAAAACAGAGGTAAGATTGCACTACTCTCGTAGCTCCTTCCAAGTATTTTGCTTTTTCATGCAAAACAAGTAGCGTATTTACATACATAATATTCTTCCTTTATAGGGAATTAATATCCCTGATGAATACAATGAGCCACTACCTCCAAAATGAGGAGACAGACAGTTTAATCGGATCCTTCTTCCGAAACCTGGAAGGTTCAGGTAACCAGATTGTTACAGGTATATAAACATACTTCGATATCTTGCAGTGTAATGCGAGATAGAGGAAGGTTTCAAGTTGGTAAATAAAACTTTATTGTTTTTCGGCATCTTATACAGAGAAGTGATAAAGCCCTGATGAGAATCCAGGAACTGGTTTTCCTGGATTTGAAACGTGTTGGCACACCTGAAGGAGCAAGCATTAATAGTGTAAACTGGCATTCGCTAGTTGAAAAATTGGTCTTCTTTTGGCGATTGTGCTCCTTTTCTGACTTTGTCCTTTATTTTGGGATATAGATTCACGCAATTGAAAGAAAAACACGAATGTGTGATGTTTGTTTGTATAATGTATTGTTTTTGGGATGTATGCTGTTTGTTTATTTTTCTTAGAGTATTAGGAGTGTAAATATAGGTTTGCAAATAGCACTGTATATTAATGGAAATGTCTTGAATGTACAGTTTTTCCCTTTTGTGCTTAAATTTGAAAAAATAGATCAAAAAGAAATACAAAGAAGACTGGTATAAATAAAAATACCGGGTCAAACCAAAGAAGTCTGTGTTTGATCCATACGTTAAGATTGTTTGAAAATAAGTTTGGTGTAGGCAAGTTTTTGTACTTTTAGAAAGTTGGCATTTTCTTACTTTAACCATTTGATGCTTTCTGCCTGTCTCTGAATACACGTCTGGGATGGGTGACAGCGAGGCTTTGTGTATTACCTTTAAACAGCCATACACAATGAGAGTTTAGATGTGACTTGATGGGCCTTAATGGGCATTGATGGGTGGCAGAGCTGAGCACAGCCTGAGTTACACCTGTATCTGGTCCACACACAAAGGGCTGCATACCCTCCCTGCAATGAGTCTAGAGCCAGGGCAGAAAATGCAGTGACTGTGCACTTCAAATGCCTCTTCGAAGTCTCACCCACTTCAAAGGCACAACTGGGTATAAGTACTGGACTTCTGACACCGCCAACTCAGTATACTTCTGGATCTGTGAATACTCTGCCAGGAAGGACTGCTGTGCTGCTACAAGGACTGCCACTCTGCTGGACTCCTGCTTTGCTGTGCTTGACTGCTGCCCTCTTGACTGGAAGTGAGAAGGACTGAACCTGCATCTGTCTGATCCAGAACCAATGTGGTTTGTCTGCTTGCCTCCCGTAGTAAGTTTCAGGGACATCAAAGACTTCCAACCATCCACCTACAGCACTTGAATTCCGCCTTCGGAGAGGTGCCAATCCAGTCCTGAGCCTTTAGATGTGGGTATAAAGTGCTGCAACTGCCAGAGTCCATGGATTGCAGTCATTGTGCCACTCCATCAAATAACATCACATCAGGGCTTCTGCATGGATAGAGTTAAAGCCTCCGCCTCGGTGCGGCACATCACCTACAACTTAAACGCATTTTCGCGGCGGGAACCAACAATTCACATACATCCAAAGGATAGACTACGATGCATTGCCCCCCATGCTCCAGGTATCGGATCTCTGTCGGAGACGCAAAGAAGGAACTTTGCAGCAGGACAAGGTTGGTCCCTATATCAGACTGGCACTCCATCGCGGTCAGCCTGAAGTTTTGGATTTGACTGTGCAATGCAACCAGATAGCCCCGGTTGGTGCTTTATACTTTTAAAGACATCTCAGTTTAATCTTTAAAAATTCATAATTCCGGTTATACTTATTGGAGTTTTGCAGACTTGGTCTAGTTTTTTAATAAATTGAGCTCCATTTTTAGGTTGAGCATAGGCAATGCGTGCACTAATCTGCGAGGCATGCTGTATTAAGGTTAGGCATATTAGTTCCTCCCATTTCACGCCCATCTTTTCAATTGGCTCCTGTTACTGCTTAGCAAAATCGTTGCTTTTCATTTGTAAACAAGCTTAGTAGTCCCTCCTTGGTACTTCCTGGCCTACAATTGTAACCTCCCATGAGGACTGACCCTTTTATTGGTGGTGTTACACGGTCTGCTTTATCTAGTTGGTTAGCACTATTTGCTTAAACTACTTTCTCCTACAAGCTGTTTTAGGCAGGACACTCTCCCACAACCGCATGTTTTTTTATTATACTAGTGGGCACACCTTATGTTTTGCAGCTTCCAACATGCAAAAGAAGCGGCACGACAGGAGGTGCCATTGTGTAGCTATAACTTTATTTTTACAAAACGCACACCATGCTTTATCTTTAACACAGAACTTTTAAAAAAACTGTTTTTTACCCAGAACGCATACTTTGCTCTATCTATAACACAGCAGCACACTTAACAATGGCGCCCATCCCATCCCCGGGCGCCATGTTTAATGTTTCAGCACTGCGACCGCTTATACTTTCCCATTAGCAGCCATCCTTCTTGGTTTTTTTCAATTACCATACCGCCTGCTTCACAGAATGTCACAGGCTGTCACGCATACGTTTTATGAAGACAGGCGCCATGCTTAGTTTTACCACGGCACTTGCGTTTGCAGGCGGATGTGGAGATTCACCTTTCCACGCATGCACGACGCATTTTTGTTTATGCACTGTGTACTTTCTCTTATTATAGCTGCCACCCGCTTTTGTTTCCCTCTCTATGGAGTACGGGCAGCTCTGCACCTGCACTGTTACTGGAGGCTGGTCCGACCTGGTCTACTGCCCCTCACATCTTCTCTACCGCCCAAGGACTCTAGCAGTTTAGTGTTCGCAACTTGAACAGCGAGGGTATGTGCTTCAAGTATCTCGCGGTTTCTTCTCTCAAGCAAGTTGGGAAACTGTATATTAGTTTAACAAACAGCCCTACAGCACTGCTAGGTGTTTCTTGGTCATAGAAAAAGGCGTGTTACACTTTTGATACTTAAAAGGCAAATTTTCCCCAGAAAGGAATGCTGGGAAAAGTGCATCACAATTTTAAAGCATTTGAGCTTTGCAACTGCGATAAGTAGTGCCTTACTGCTTTCAAAAATCTCACCAACCACCCGCTCTTTTCTAAATGAGCCTCAAAACAGCTGCCACGCAGATGTTTTATAAAAAGCATTTGCAATGCAATACGGCTCGCATTTGCGAGATTCTGAGCTATTGGCATTGTAAATGACAATGCCTTTTATTTATGGGTTTAAAAACCTGCAATAATAAAAGGCATTGTCATTTATAATACCAATAGCTCAGAATCTCGCAAATGCGAGCCCTATTGCATTGCAAATGCTTGTTCTAACTAGGTGAGATATTTCTTTGTATAGTGTTTACATTGTTTCTGTTTGAAGTGTTGCACAAATACTTTACACATTGCCTCTTAAGTTGAGCCGGTCAGCTCTGTGCCAAGCTACCAGAGGGTGAGCAGAGGTTAATTTAGGGTGTGTATCTGACTTACCCTCACTAGGATTGTGGTTTCTGCTTGGACAGGGTGCATAACTCTGCCAACTAGAAACCCAATTTCTAACATGTGTTGAACACATTTTAATACATGGTACTTACAGAGGGATGGCTGCCCTGAAAGGCAGAGAAACGCAGGCAGGGCAGCAACGGGTATCCTTTGAAGGTGCCCACTACATAACCCAGCTGGTCTAGCAACAGAAAAAAACAAAGGACCTTCGATAGGCACGCTTTCATAGTGTCTACATTCTACTTCATGCCATGCAACCAATCTGCTTCATTAAAGTAGGCTGATTCGGTTGAAGAGCGATGAACTGACAATAAAACGTCAATCACCAAAGATGAAAGCTTGACGTAGCTATTGTTTCGCTACATCTTCTGGTATGAAGGTGGAAGCTATGGAGGGTGGGGTGCAGCACCTACTCATCTAACCATGCAAGAAGACTCCACTCTAGGAGGAAGAAGCAGCTGAGGACACAGGGAGAGCTGCTGCAGGTCTGCATATCGCAACCCTCTTGGCCAGTCCAGGCCAATCAGAATGGCTTGGGCCCGGTCCTACCAAGTCTTCCTCTGAACCAGACAAATCAAGTGTGTAGGAGAAATGGCCAATGACCTGGAAAACTCTACTTTACCGAAAACATGCTCTGGAAGGCACCCTTCCATGGATTTTGGAAGTCACAGAACTGTGAGTAATAGGCATGGTAGCAAGTGGCGAAGAGGTCCACCTGAAGGGTGCCCCACAGGGCAAAGATTGTCTGAATCATCTCATGGTGGAGACTCCACTTGCAGTTAGCAAGAGTACACCAACTGAGACTGTCGGCTCTGATATTCAGTGAGCCACAAATGGTTGGTGATTTGCCAGAGCCCATTCAGATGCTTTCAAGACCAGAGGCTCAAAGCTTTTGGACAGAGAAATTGAGACACCCCTCTCCCCACTCCTCCTGGTTTGTTGACATACCATACATGTGGAGTGATGTGGCTCACTGGTTAGAGGCGGCACACCCGGAAGCAGAGGACGGCCCGGGACCAGGGTTCAATTCCCGATGTGGCAGGGTCGTGGACCAGGGTCAGCGGACTCTATAATTCTCGCCTTGGTGCCTACTCTAACCAGGGATCACACTCGGCAACTCTGGGCATTAGCTTGCCTTATCTCCACAACGGCCCCCCACATACGCCGGGGATGCCTGGTTTCACCTTGGAGATACCCAGTAGGGACCATCTCACAGGAAAAGCCAGGACGGGTTCCCCAGCGGTCTACAGCGCGGAGATACCCCATGTGGGGTGATTCATGCGCTTTACAAGACATCATTACATTACATTACATACAGTCGGTCAAGAGCTAGGCAGACCAGAAGCGAAGGGATGGGAGGAAAGCTTTGAGAGCTATCCAAATTCCACACAGTTCGAGCAGATTGATGTGAAACGGTAAACATCAGTAACAACGAGGCCAGAGTCAGGAGTATTCAGAAGCCCGCAAGCCAAACGACTTGCCCCAACAACAACTATGCCTTAACCATGCATGTGCATGGTTAAGGCAAAGATGGTCTAGTGTTCGGGATGGGCTGCGAGAGAGGAGCGTCAGAAAGCGAACACGACCGGTAAGAAGGGTTTCGGGGTCGTTTTCAGGGGGTGGGGGGGAGGAGGGGGGTAAACAAGTAGTTTTTAAGGGTTGGGGCTTTAGGGATTCGGGTAGATTTTAGGGGATGGGAGGGGGTTCGGAGTCGTTTTTAGGGGTGCCACTTGCCGTGCTCAAAGAGGCAATCAGTCCTAACACCCTCACACCTGAGCTCACTTAAAGGCTGAAATATCAGGATCATAGCCTGAATGTCCTGGACTATCTTTTAAAAAGAAAAGCATGAAACCGAACTGTGTCCAGAATGGCTCAGATGAAGGGGAGCGTCTGAGAAGGAGTCAGATGTGACTTCGGCATGTTGATAATGAACCCCAAAAATGACAGGAAGTTTGTCATAGTCTGGTGGTGGTTGCCGACTGCCTGGGGCAAGTCCATTAGGGCTTGGTTTAAATGGTAAGAGGGGCTCAAGTAGATGTCTGTCCCAGCTGAACAACCTCCGCAAGTACACCTCCAAGGTAGGGAGCTGGAGGTCAATGACTTCAGCCACCCTACGCATAACTGTTACGTAGGGAGCAATCAATTGCAGTGCCAGGCGGTGAGAGGAGCCGGACCCAGTACCAATTGGTACTATGTAGTAGAATCTCCTGCTCAGTAAGAATCAAACCATTGAAGAAAAAAAACAGTGTTTCAATAGAGAGGCACTAGACAAGAATAAATACTGGTGGCAGCTACAAGCATAAACCTGGTGACTTATTTCTTGAATTATAACAAATTTTCTTCACCCCTGTTGAAGAGCCTTTGGTTAATTTTTTCTCCATTTTATAGGCCGTTTCACACACAGCTCCTGGGAGACCAGTGCTTTACCGTTTTAAGTTTCTGATATCCATTTACAAGTTGCATTTTGGAATTCTAAATATAAGGTAGGTCACATTATTAAGGATAAAGAGGCTGTGTTGCAAAATTAAGCTTAAAACAGATTTTTTTTTTTAGATTAATGTACCGGGTACTGAGTGACAAAAACTATTTAAATTGTTTTCAAACTAAAATTTCAAAGAACAGTTACTTCCATGCTTGGAGATTATTAGAGAAGATCTTGGGAGGACCAAGCCAATAAATATAAATAAATGCATGGAACTGTAGATAAAATTGCCACTGACAAAGTTTCCATAACTATCCTTTGATCTGATTGGATCGGAGGTACCAAGTACGCAAGTGGTGCATATGTAAACTAGAGGCCAAATGTCTGAATCATTCGCTTTATCGTATTCAATTTTTTTAATAGTTGCACAGCAAAATACGCTCTCTCTAATGTACTAACAAAAGTTAACATTTCATGATAATGATACGAATTAGAAGTGATGCAAGTTATATAAATAATGTCAACAAAATCTCCTATGTATTTGTGATCTTGTTGTGTTATACCATATCTTTATGCCCAGCGGAAGATAACCACATGGCTAAACACATGTTGGCTACCGCAAAAGAAACCAGATTACTTCATTATAGTTTTAAATCTGAGAAATGTGTAAAAATAGGAGCTATACACGTGAATAGACAACGAAACACACGGCATTTGAAGTGGTCAACAATAGTCTGGTTAAGGCAACTTGAATAAATATAAAGTAAACTTTATTTGTGCAGTAGCATCATCCCTTGAGAACAGAGAGTTTAGCTTTCAGAGCATCTTTCGAGCTGGGCCTGAATTACCATTATTCTCTACCTTATCACAGAAAACATATAATAATGTTTAAACCTACCTTTCAAACCGGTTTCATATACGGATACGCTACAATATTACGGACTACGTAAGTCTATCTAGGCACTGTTCTCTTATATTTTGTCTCTGTTTTCTGTGTGGTTTTCTTTCCTGGCTTGTACAGAAGTACTGTCGTACTAAGGTATAGTAAATTAAGTTGATGATTAGGATGTATGTTTTACTGCCAAACCCATTACAATTATTAGATAATCTTCATTAGACTAAGTTTGACTCTGAACCCAGGAACTTCTAAATGTGGTTGAATGCAAACAGGTCATGCACTAAACTAAAGATTACCGCAGGCTCACAGTGTGGGTCAAGGAAAATCTTTATTGTAGGTTACAGGAAATCCAGTGTAATCACTAGAAACGGTGCTCTTAAAATAATTCCTTCCTTTAGCAGCTGCCTGAAGATGATGGAGTCACCTCCGCTGATGCCTCCCTGCAAAGGCCAGGCTCTTCAATAGGCTCACTCCAGAGTTCCGTTGGGCTCTACTTCCACCTGATAGAATTAGGCAGACAAGGACAGAATGTTATGACATTTTCTCTCATTGGACTCTCTCCTTTAAAGATGTGTTCCTCAACCCTAGCCTCTCACTCCTCTCGTGGCCTTGGGAATTTTGTGGAAAGAATGTGGGTTCCCAGGTGGCGCCTGTCTTCCCCATTTTTTCTAAAGGTAAGAGAACTGCCAGTTTGTCATTCCCTTCCTAATTCCCTCCTCCCCACGGCTATTTTATAGAAGACACAAAGTCTGCTGTGGCCGCATTGGTGAGGGCGTGATCATGCATGGCTTGCTAGTGGCAGTTGGACCAAGATGCACAGACGTCAGGAGCAAAGGACAGTAGGGTTACCATATTTAAGATTCCAGAGGGGAAGCCCCAGGGATGCTGAGAGGGTTACACTTGGGAAATGCCCTTTTCAGGATGTCAGATTCTCACCTCCTATAAAGGCCAAAACTGTACGATACAAGGATTTGTCTCTAGCAGAGGAGTTCTGCTTATGGCAGGTTCGGCTTGCGAAATACCCCTTCCTAAGTAGCCTGGTTTCCCCTATAACTAAGAATATAAGTACTGTTTATTTTTTTCTTAAGCCTTATCTCAGTCTGGTACTATGTGTGGAAACTATGTAGTCTTGGGACAAGGACACTGGCCAGTGACAAAGGAAAAATTAAACAAATTTGGACAGCAAGCCCCTCTGCCCCACTTTCCTCTTGGAACCTGCATAACAGCTCAGAAAAGGAGTGGGCATTCACTAGGATAGAGACTTGAGGAAACATGGGATTCCATTGGGTCATTGCCCTAAAGTGTAAATCCCTAATCAATTCAAAAGACTCCCCATGCAACAGCGAATCCCATTTAGAGACAGACCAGGAATGGATTTTTCCTTGGAAAAGTGACATCCTCACACTCGAGCAAAAAAATGGACAACTTTTCTGATACACAGCTTGTGCAGACCTATTTCCAGTCCGGCTGTCAGCTTACCTGACTTTCAATTAAAAATATCAGCAAAATTGTAAACATATAAATTCTAGATGCTCAGAGTCCATTAACAACGGTTTGATATGAATGAAATATCTTACTCTTAGCTGGAACAGAACAATTACTGGGAAACTTTTTTTGTAGTGCTTTTAAAACTGTAATCCCATACTAAAACTTAGAGCAGCGTTATAAATAATCTAGTACTCTACATCATATAGCGTATCAAGAATACTGGTGAAAATACATGCACAAGTTTGTAGGAATCTTTTAAAATTTTTACTAGAATTCACTCTTATTAAAATCCACATCCTTAGAGTACAAGACACTGTCAGTTTTCGGTCTAAAGTAAAAAAAAAAACTAAATAAAAATAGTTCTCTGCCCTCCAACATAGAAGGAATATGCAGAGGAATACCAACAGCATCAGTTAACACTAACAGGAGAACTGCACCAATCATATGAGGGAACTTGTTTTCGGTATATGCTAGGCCATAAGGTAACACCACCAACTCTCTGGACAGAGGCGGCATTCTTCTCTCTTTGCACAGAACCTAGGTGTAGTGTCATCAATCTACATAAATACATAGATCTGTGGAAATACAAAGCAAATCCGATTGCCTTGTGCTCCAGCCCACTGAAAAAATATCTACTTAAAAAAATGTTAAGAAAAAAATTGAAATATCAGTCTTGGCCATAATTTAAGACTGTTACCATTATCTTAATTGTAATAATTTACTATTCTAACTCCAATCATAGCCAATTTGGGCCAAAGAGCAACCTTAAGGTAATCAAAAGTTGTGAAAATGGTTAAACAACAAGTTACTTACCTTAGGTAATGCTTTTTCTGGTGGATACAGTATCTGCCTGTGGATTCCTCAGCACTTGAATTAACCCAGTCGCAGCATTCTACAGAAACGTTTTTCCTTAGTTCTCCCACGTCGACAAGGACATCACAATGGAACGGCTCCGCATGCAACTCCGCGTGACATCATCGGGGCCATAAGCAGACCTCTTTGGTGTGCTAAAGTCAGTTCCACCCATTTTTTCTGTGCCTTACAAGTGAACGGGTGAACCAAAAACCTTTTCACAAGCATACATAACATAACTAAAACTGGAAATTTTAAATCTTAGACATTTCCTAGTGTCAAGTATCACATTATTTTAACAATAAAATACATAAAAAGCATATCGCTTATTTTTTGGTATACGCAGGCAAAAGGAGGTGGGTGGGTCAGTGAGGAATCTACAGGCAGATAATATATCCACCATAAAAACTGTTACCGAAGTTAACATGTTCTTCTTGATGAATACATCTGCTGTGGATTCCTCACTTTAATTGAATCCCCAAGCAGTCCCTCTCCTGGCGGAGGATGCCTGCCTGCACCAAAAAATCATGCAGTACAGAACGTGCAAAACGGCCATCCTTCCTCACCTCCAAGTCCAAGCAACAGTGCTTCGCAAAAGTGTGGAGGGAGACACAAGTTGTCTCCTTGCAGATGTCCAACACAAGGACACTTCTAGCTAAAGCTGAAGACAACGACTTAGCTCTGGTAGAATGAGCTTACATACCTTCAGGAGGCTCCTTCTTGGCCAAGGCGTAGCAGATCTTGATAAAAAGGATGATCCAACTGGACAACGTTCTTTTGTGGACAGCTTTGCTCTTCATCTTGTCCACATATCCGATGAAGAGTTGCTCGTCTGACCTAGAGTTGCTCGTCTGACCTAAAGTTCTTAATCTTGTCCAGATAGAAGCTGACCGCCCTCTTAGGATCTAGGTGGTATAGTCTTTCCTCCTTAGAAGGGTGAGGTGGAGGATAGAAAGCGCATAAAGTGATGGAGTGCCCTAGGTGGAAAATAGTTACCACCTTACGCAGAAAAGCAGATCTGGTCCGAAGAAGAAATGCATTACTTACCTGTAACTGCAGTTATCCAGTATTGGTATCTTTCATAGATTCACATGCCTGAAACATTCCCAGTCGTCGGGGTGGGAGTCCCCGGTACATAAAAAGAGTAATGTCATATAGACATATACATAGTAATAGGCCTGAGGCCTCTCATTAGTAACATATCCATGTCCTTTTGAAAAAAGGACCAAACTTTGGCCAAGAGCCAATCAGCTATCACCACCCTCTAAAACCTTCCTGGAAGGAGCCCTAGTCCCTCAGATTTTCGTAAGCACAGTGCTAAGTAGTACCTACTGAGAGAACCAAGATGAGCCCTTCCAGGGGAGGTGGGTGGGTTGCATGTGAATCTATGAAAGATACCAATACTGGGTAACTGCAGTTACAGTTAAGTAACACATTTCTTATCCAGTATTAGGGGTATTTTTCATAGATTCACAGACCTGAATCAGAGTAGCAAGCAATCACCAGCACATTTCGAATGGTACAACATGTAAAATCACTCGATAATAACATATCAATTGTAAAATATAAAAAGTACCCAAAATACCATATAAAAGAGAAACGTGCAAGTAGACAGTAGGAAGGTGGGATGAAAGAGAGAAGGCTCACCTCTAGTGAAATAGATGACGGAGCACAGCTTGTCCTACTGCTGCATCTTTCATAAGTTCAGTATCCAAGCAGTAGTGCCTGGTGAACGTATGCGGCGTCTTCCATGTTGCCGCTCTGCATATGTCAATGACTGGTACTACAGCAATGAGCGCCATTGAGGTTGAGACCGCTCTATTGGCATGAGCCCGAACTTTGGAATGCAGAGGATGTCCTGCTTGTCGATGGCAGAAAGCAATAGCCGCAGAGATCCAACGTGAAATGCTCTGCTTAGTCAATGGAAGACCTTTTCTAGGTCTGCTAAAGGCAACGAAGAGTTGGTTGGATTTTCTAAATTGTTCTGTTCTGTGGATGTAGAACTTCAGACATCGTTTGAGGTCTAGAGAGTGGAGAGACCTCTCTGCTGCGGAAAGTGGATTTGGGAAGAAAGTCCGGAAGACTATAGGTTCGTTCAGGTGGAAGTTAGATGGGACCTTAGGAATGAACTTCGGGTTAGTCCTTAGAATCACTCTGTCCTGTTTGAACTGTAGGAAAGGGTCTTGAATGGACAAGGCTTGGAGTTCACTTACTCGCCTTGCCGATGTAAGCGCTAGTAGGAGAGCGGTTTTCCAGGAAAAGTATTTGATGTCAGCTCTGTGTATTGGCTCGAAGGGATGTTTCATCAATTGAGAAAGCACAATGTTTAGCTGCCAGGTAGGTGGTAGAGTACTCACCGGAGGGAACGTCCTAAACAGGCCTTTCAGAAATTGTTTAACAAGTCTGCTGGACCAGAGGGAAGCACCAGACGAGGAACGTCTGAAACGAGATATGGCCGCCAGATGAACTTTTATTGAAGCATGGATCAGCCCAGAGTTTGCCAAATGAAGAAGGTAAGGTAGAATTTGTGCGGGTGACGAAGAAAAAGGGTGTATGTTGTTTGCTTTACACCATATACAGAACCTTTTCCATTTCAGGGAATACATCTTGCTGGTACTGTCGGCCCGAGCTAAGACCACTCGGCATTCCTGAGGAATGTCTAAGTTTTGGAATTCTCTGAACTCAGCAGCCAAGCCGATAATTTGAGAGATGCTGGATCCGGATGCTGGACTTGCCTGTGGTTCATTGTGAGGAGAGTTAGGCACGGTTTGAATGGATCGGCGGTTCCAGCGATAGGAGACGAAGCTCTGTAAACCAGTGTTGGCGCGGCCACGCTGGGGCTATCAAGATCAGGGTGCAATGCTCCACCTTTAGTTTCCGGAGGACCCTAGGAATCAGGGGAAGTGGAGGAAATGCGTATGCAAAGACGTTCTACCATGCGATCGAAAATGCATTCCCTAGAGATCCCTTCTGGGGATGCCAGCTTGCGTAATGTTTTAGAAAAAGGGGGACCCAGACGCTTTTTGGTTCTGCCAATAATTTTATTTAAGGCAGATTTTTCACCCTATTGTGTTTAATCAATGGGTGTTTTTAGTTTTTTATTCAACATTTAAACTTTCTAAAGACACTTGACAACAGGTCTGGTGATAAAACCCGTTAGGAGGGTACAACCTGCACATTGTTGAATGTAATGTCATTTTGTGAAATGTAATATTTTTGTATTGTAAATATCACAAAGGTTCACTTGTTTAATGTTAAATGTATAAATGTTGCATATATTGAATATTATGCTGTGTATGACGAAGCAAGTCCTCGGACTATGATAAATACATTTTCAAATGAAGCAATTGTAAATGTTGAATAAAAAACTAAAAACACCCATTGATTAAACACAATAGGGTGAAAAATCTGCCTTAAATAGAATTATTGGCAGAACCAAAAAGCGTCTGGGTCCCCCTTTTTCTAAAGCATTGACGTGTCCTACCCAGCGCTCAAACTGGACACAACCCCTTGTTTACCTCACGAAGCTTGCGTAATGTTGGCATTTTGCGTTGTGTTTGGTCGCAAACAGATCAAGGTGAGGCCTGCCCCATTAAGAGAATATGGAGTTGAGAAGTTGTTGGTCTAGCTCCCACTCGTGGCATACAGAGCGTTGTCTGCCAGGACATTGTCCGTCCCTGGAACGTATTCTGCCCGAAAGAAAATGTTGTTTAGAAGTAGCCAGTTCCAAATCTTTTAAGATTCTTGAGACAACGTCAGAGAGCGAGTCCCCCCCCCCTTGCTTGTTTATATAGTGCATTGTGGTGGTGTTGTCTGTTCTCACAAGCACTGGGGAATCTTTGATTCGTGGCAGGAACGCCAGGTAAACTGCTCTTAACTCGAGAAGGTTTATGTGCAGTTGTCTCTCTGCAGGGGACCACTGTCCGTTGATCTGGAGTTCCTGAAGGAATGCACCCCATCCTTCTAAGGACGCATCTGTGGTTATCACATGTGGCGAAACTGGAAGTAGGAAAGGTAGACCCTGCATAAGATTCTGTGGGTGAATCCACCAGTGTAGAGCTTGGACCATGGGAGGAGTCACTCTGATTACATCGTCAAATGGTCCTGTACATTGGATCCATTGAGTGGATAGCGGCTCCTGAAGGCGACGCATATGAAGGCGGCGGTGTGGAACTAACAGGATGTTCGAGGACATCATCCCTAGCAGGCATTTGTACAGGCGCACCTTGATGGTCTTTTTGGCTTGTATCCGGGCAGCCAAAGACGTCAGCTTGGATTGACGTTCCTGCGAAGGGAATGCCTTCTTCTGAGCAGTATCTAGGACAGCGCCTAGGAAAGTGAAACGCCGGGAAGGCTGAAGGACTGATTTCTCTTGATTGAGAGTAAGGCCCAGGTCGTTAAAAAGTTGAAGACAGGTGTTGGAGGACTTGGTCACGCTTGCGAAAGTAAGTGCCTTGACGAGCCAGTCGTCTAAGTAAGGGTAGACTTGGTTATGTTGTTGCCGGAGGTACGCTGCTACTGGAGACAGGCATTTTGTAAAAAGGAGTGGTGCAGACTTCAGGCCGAATGGCAATACACTACTCTGGTAGTGTTTGCCAGGCACAGCAAACCTGAGATATTGTTTGTGGTTCCTGTGGATCAGTATATGACAGTGAGCGTCTTAAAGGTCTAAAGACACCATTAAGTCGTTCGCATTGAGGAGTTGCAGTACCTCCTGGATGGACTCCATACGGAATGACTTTTTTGAGGTATTTGTTGAGATCTCTTAAGTCCAATATAGGTCTCCGTTTTCACTCCTTTTGAATTAAGAAGAATATGGAGTAGAACCCCTTGCCCTTCTGACCACAGGGGACTCTATCGCTCCTTTCTGGAGCATTAGTGAGAGCTCCAATTGCAGCAGGTGTAAATTCTTGTGTAGCATTGGGCGTGGAGGTTTTTGAGGTGGAGTTTCCACGAACTCCAGTGAGTGTCCGAATTGAACAAGTTGGAGGACCCACTGATCCGTTGTAATCTGTCTCCAATTCTGTAGGAAGGATGACATTCTTCCTCCAACTTTGCAAGGCGGAGAAGAAGCAGAGACCTGTGGCGGAGTGAAGTCATTGTCTTCTGGCTGTGTCCTTCTTTCCTCCTCGACCACGAAAGGAAGACTTATTGTAGAACGACTGTTGTTCTCTATTGATACTGGGGTTTGTACTGCTGATTTGAGCTGTACGAGGATCTGTACCCTTGAAAGTCACCTCTTGTCGATTGACCTCTCCCTCTGGAGCCCCGAAAGGGAGGATTTTTATACTGGAGGGTACCCAGTGCCTTTGCTGTATCAGTATCTTTTTTGATACCTTGAAGCATTTCATGAATGTGTTGTCCAAACAGAAGTTGGCCATTATACGGCATGTCTAGCACTTTAGTCTGCACTTCGTGTAGGAAAGACGTTGCTTTGAGCCAACCTTGTCGCCTCAGGACCACAGCTCCCACTAGCTGGCGGAACCCCGTGGATGCGATATCCATCGCACAATCAATCATCTCAGAGGCTGAACGTTCGCCTTCTAAAAGAATCTTTTTTGTTTCTTCCTTTTGTTCTTCCGACAGTGATCCCCAATATGGGGCGATATCAGCCCACATTAGACGGTTGTAGCGTCCTAACAGTGCCATAGGGTTTGAAGCACGCACTGTTAGTGCTGACATAGAAGAAAAACGCTTTCTGATGTTGTCGAGTTTTCGTCCTTCTTTATCTGGTGGCGCAGTCAGCGCAGCAGAGGGATTTTTGGATTTGCACTGCGCTGCCTGAGTAATGACAGAGTCCAGCTTGGGATGGCCAGTAAGGCAAGCTGGAGCCGTGTCTGGAGCCCTATATTTTTGTCCAGTCTGGGCAGAACTGGGGGCTAAGATTAAGAGTTTTGCATGATTTTAACCCCATGGTCCCAAATGTAGTCAATGATCGGAATGGACCGTACAGCCTTTTTGAATGGTTCCTTAAAATCGTAAAGGAAGCAGTCGTGTTGTTCTGTGGTCATTTGAATTTTAAAACGCAACGCCGCCCTTTCCAAAATATTATGGAATCCTCCAATGTCTTCCGGGGGCGAGTACACTTGTGTTGGTACAGGGGATGCTGGACATGGAATGACGTAGTCATCCCATTCGTCATGTGAGTCCTGGAGTTCCCCTTCCTCTTGCTGTTGCTCTTCTTCTTCATCATCATCATCTGAGGATGGTGGAGGACGCAAAGGAGCAGGATCTGGCTGAAGCACCAGAGGTGGAGGCGGAGGTCTAGGTGGAGGTGACGACACTGGCAGTGGAGGAGGAGTTGAGGGAAACCTTTGCTTGTAGTGCGCAATCAATAACTGCAGATCTGTCACTATGGATGCGGGAAGACACCATAGGTTGTGGAGGAGCAGGAGACTGGTATTCCTTCTGGTATTCCACTTCGTCCTGTTCTTGGTCCTCACAATCTGAGCTTTCATGATATTTTACTTGCAGTTGAGATGGGCTGGTTGCAGTTTGGAACATAGAGCCCTTATCAGAATCTTTAGTGTCCAGTAGATGAGCAGGTGGCAGTGCCTGGACTTTGCTCAGAGAGGTCAATTCCGGCGTCAGAGTACGCTTAGTAACCTTAAAGTGCGTGTATGTATACTTCTAGGTAGGAGACTATCGTCGTCGAGCTCTTCGACGGGGTGGTCGTCGACGGAACGTCGACAATCAATCCAGATCATGTTGTCGACGATGTCGTTGACGGTGATTTCTTCAACGGCTCCGCCGACGACGTTGATGGTCTCGTCGACAACTTCGTCGACGATAGAGTTGTCGACATAGCCTTTGACGTCGATGAGGTTTTCGCCGACAATGATGATGATGATTTAGTAGACGACGATGGAGTTTTCGTCGACAATTTTGACTTCGTCGACGTGGAAGAGCTCAACGGTGGCGTCGTCGACGATTTCTTGATCATAATGATAGAAGAAACAGACCTACCGGTTGACGACGATGTTGTGGATGTCGACGTGGATGACAAGGATAACGCCACTAACGTAGAGATAGTTGCTGTCGACGTTGTCACAGGCAGAGCTGAAGACGTTGTGAAAAGTCTCTTGAAGGTAGGAGTATAATCCTGAAGAGAAACCTTCACAGCCACGGCCTTTGAATGAACCTCTGAAGACTTGGGCGTCTTCTTTTGAGGTGGCTCCAAAGATGGTCCTGGGGATGTCATTCTAGGCCTTTTAGGAAAGGAATGTGCACTCCTGATGGAACACTCACTCTCACCTGAAGAGACTGCTTGGTCCTTATCTTTCAGTCTCTGAAGCCATATCAAGAGGCGTCCTCTGTCCTTGAGAGTTTTAGCAGAAAAAGTACGGCAGACTTTACAATCCTTAGCAGAGTGGTCTGGGTAGAGACAATAAAGGCAGTCCTCTTGCCTGTCATCTACATGAAGCCCCTTTTTGCCACAAGAGGCACGGGGTCTAAAAAGCCCCTTTTTAGGAGTATCAGCCATGGTGAGCTGAAAACCCCTCACAGAGAAAAATTCGGAGAGAAAATTTGTGGAAAAAATCCATACATACAGGAAAGCTAAGCAGAGCTCAGTGGAGACTCCCTTAGCACGACGTGCGGTAGAACATCTGAGGGACTAGGGCTCCTTCCAGGAAGGTTCTAGAGGGTGGTGATTGCCGATTGGCTCTTGGCCAAAGTTTGGTACTTTTTGCAAAAGGACATGGATATGTTACTAGAGAGGCCTCTGGCCTATTACTATGTATATGTCTATATGACATTACTCCTTTTATGTACCGGGGGAATCCCAACCAGACGATGGGGAATGATTCAGGCACGTGAATCTATGAAAGACACCCCTAATACTGGATAACTATTTTATTCACATGATATTAGGTAAATGGAGGCTTGGAGCTAAGAGCTTGCAACTCTTTCACCCTCTGAGCGGATATGATTGCAACCATAAACAATTTCTTAAACGCTAGGAACATTAAGGGACAACTATGTAAACGTTCACAAGGAGAACCCATTAAAGTGAGAACTAAATTTAAATCCCACTGAGGCATGATAAAGGGAGTGGGAGGAAACCTATTCGCAAGACATTTAATGAATCTCATAAAAGATTTAAAGAGGTTTGATCTGGTAGACCGAGAAAATCCATTAAGGCAGACAAGTAGCCTTTAACAGTAGCTACTGCACAAACCTGTTGAGCCAGGGAAAGAGAGAAACTAAGAATATCTGGCAAATGGGCCTCCAAAGGATCAATCAATATCTCTCCACACCATTTAACAAACTTGGCACACATACTTGAAAAGATAGATTTGATGGCGTCTCCTGGCCGATATCCACCATATCCGGTGGGAGAGAGAAAGAGCTCAGGTTTCCCCGTTCAATCTCCAGGCGTGAAGGTGCAGGCTTTGGAGGTGTGGTTGTAGAACCTGCCCCTGCAAGAGGTCTGCACTGAGAAGGAGCGGAGGGTTCGATGGGAGGTAAAGGAGGTCTGTGTACCACACAATTTGCGGCCAATCTGGGGTGATCAATATTACTTGGGCCCGGTCTTGACTAATCTTAAGGAATCAAGGGTAAGGGAGGAAACGTGTAAAGAAGCTGTGAGCCGGACTAACTGAAACGCGTCCCAAGCGCTCCCCGCAGCGGACAGGACACTGCAGAACAATGAGACACGCGAGTTCAACCGAGGAAACCCCCACAACCTGAAACGAATATGCTACTTACCAGTATGCATCTGTTCTTGGCATGTAGGGCTGCTGACATTCATATCTGTGCATAGATCGCCGCCTAGTGTTTGGTCCGGATGATTGCACATTGTTGTCCTGGAAGAGTCTTCGAAGTATCACGAGATAGGTGGCTCCTCCCCTGGACTACAGTGCGCATGGGCATCCTCTCCATCATCAGATTGTTTTTCGCCATTGTGGCAGAGATGGAGTGTAATACAGTAAGAGATGACCATGCCTGAGAATTATTCCGAGTGTTACAGCTGCGACAGGGTGGGCGACATGAATGTCAGCAGCCCTACATGCCAAGAACAGATGCATACTGGTAAGTAGCATATTCCGTTCGAGGCATGTGGGCTGCTGAATTCATATCTGTGCATAGAATACATAGCAGTCCCTCCATTAACGGCGGCTGCCCGTGCCAGCTGCAGCAGTTTGGAAAAGTGTTTAAGAACAGCCTGTCCTACAGCTGCCTGCTGTTTGGAGTGCACATCAACACAATAATGCTTTGTAAATGTGTGTGTGGTAGACCATGTGGCTGCTCTACATATGTCTTCCAAAGGAATGTTTCCAAGGAATGCCATAGAGGCCCCCAACTTTCTGGTGGAGTGGGCCCTTGGTGGAATGGTGGGAGTACGTTTGGCTTTCAGATATCAGATCTGGATACATTTAACGATCCACCTAGCAGAAGGAATTTAGGGTTAGTGCGAAGCACCACCCTGTTAGAATGAATTTGAATAAATGGCTCTTGGATAGTGAGGGCTTGCAGTTCACTAACTCGCCGTAGCGATGTAATCGCTATGAGGAAAGCCACTTTCCACGTCAAGAACTGAATCTCACAGGAATGCAGTGGTTCAAAGGGAGGACCCATCAGCCGGGTGAGGACCACATTGAGGTTCCACTTCAGAGCTGGTGGAGTCCGCGGAGGAATGACTCGTTTGAGTCCTTCTAGAAAGGCCTTAATGGCAGGCACTCTGAAGAGTGAGAGGTGCTGCCTATTCTGGAGATAAGGGCCCATTGCAGATAGATGTATGCGAATGGAAGTATAGGCCAGATTACATTTGTACAGATGGAAAAGGTAACAGATGATATTCTGAATAGAAGCATCTAGCGGGTTAATGTTGTGGTCTGCACAATAAATGACAAACCGCTTCCATTTCGCCGCATAGCATGCTCTGGTGGTGGGCTTCCTTGCCTCCCGAATGATGTCCATACAGTCAGAAGGTAAGTGCAGGTAGCCAAACTCTAAGACTTCAGGAGCCAGATCGCCAGGTTGAGCGGTTGCGGATCTGGATGCTGAATGTCACCATGGCTCTGCGTCAGAAGGCTGGGTGTGAGACGTAGCCTTTGATGCGGTACCACGGACAGTTCTAGAAACGTGGTGTACCATGGTTGGCGAGCCCACGTTGGAGCAACCAGGATGAGAGTCATCGAGTGCTGCCTGAGCTTGCGTGCCACCAGCGGTATCAGAGGTGCTGGTGGAAAAGCGTACGCAAATTTGCCTGACCAGTTCATCCATATCGCATTGCCATGCGACAGTGGGTGTGGGAACCTGGCGGCGAAGATTTGGCATTTTGCGTTCTCCCTTGTGGCGAACAGGTCTATCTCTGGATGACCCCACCTTTGGAAGTACGGTTGGAGTACTGATGGATGTATCTCCCACTCGTGCATTTGGTGGCTGTGCCTGTTGAGCCGGTCCGCCATTGGATTGTCTTTGCCCGGGAGGTGTTCTGCCATGAGGAAGATGTCCCTCTGAATGGCCCACTTCCACATGCTCTGAGCCAGATGAGACAGCTGCGGAGAGTGTGTTCCCCCCTGCTTTTGAATGTAGTACATGGCTGTCATGTTGTCCGTCCGGATCAACACAACCTTGTTGCACAGATGTACTTTGAAGGCTTTGAGTGCCATGAAGACCGCCATCAGTTCGAGAACATTGATGTGCATCTTCCGTTGCTGTTGCGTCCATAGTCCCTGCACAGTGTAGTGGAGTACATGAGCTCCCCATCCCTGGAGAGAGGCGTCCGTTGTCAGGATGATCTGCGGCACAGGCTCTTGGAACGGTCGGCCCTTGCAAAGGTTTCGTGGATTCCACCAATGCAGAGAGTTGTATGCCCGACCGCTCACCAACACTAGGTCTTTCAACTGCCCGTGAGCCTGAGTCCACTGACGTGCTAAGCACTCCTGAAGCGGGCGCATATGTAGCCTCGCGTGCGGGACTATGGAAATGCAGGAGGCCATCATGCCTATCAACTGCATGAACACACTTGCTGGAAGCGAGTGTTGAGTTCTGAATTTCTGTATCAGCGATTGAATGCTGCTGACCCTCACTGAATTCGGCTGTGCTGTGGCCGCCAGAGTGTTTATGGTCGGGCCCAGATACTGCCGTACGTGGGCGGGCTGGAGGTGGGTTTTTGGGTAATTCAGTGAGAATCCCAGATCGTGCAGGAGGTGAATGGTGTGGGACATGTGGGCGGCACACTGCTGGGCTGACTTCGCTTGGATGAGCCAGTCGTCCAGATAAGGGTAGACTATGTTCCGTCTCCTGAGATGCGCCGCCACTGTCGCCAGGCACTTTGTGAACACCCTGGGTGCTGTGGTGACACCGAAAGGCAAAACCTTGAACTGGTAGTGCTGGTTTTGTATGGTGAAACTGAGGTATTTCCTGTGTGAAGGGTGCAGTGGAATGTGAAAGTACGCATCCTTTAGGTCTAAAGTTGCGAGAAAATCCCCCTGCCTGAGCAACAGGAGCACTTGCTGCAGGGTCAGCATATGAAAGTGCTCCGACAGGATGTAGTAGTTGAGAGGCCTGAGGTCCAGGATGGGCCTGAGGGACCCGTCCTTTTTTGGTATTAAGAAGTACAGGGAGTATACCCCTGTGCCTCTCTCCTGCAGTGGCACAAGCTCTATTGCTCCTTTTTGCAGCATGACGGTGACCTCCTGCTGCAATAAGTGCAAGTGCTCGTCCGACATAGGACGGTGTCTTGGGGGCATGTTGGGTGGAGTGGATGTTAACTCCAGACAATAACCGTATCGGATAAGTTTTCTGACCCACCTGTCCGTGGTGATGGACTTCCAGACGGGCAGGAACTGCTGGAGTCTCCCCCCGACCGGTGTTGTATGGTCGGGGGCAGTGACAAGGCGTCACTGTTTGCTGTTGGCAGAGGATCTGGAGCTGTTGTTTCCACGTCCTCTGCCCGTGGCGCGGTTGCCACGATATCCACCTCGACTTTTGTTGGTGTAAGTGGTCTGAGTGTTGCCCTTGTAGTATTGCGTGGACTGTGAGAGCTGGCCCCTGGAGACGCCTCTAGTGTTGGAGCGACGAAAGGACCCACCCCGAAACTGCTGGGACTGTAAGGCACCCATGGATTTTGCCGTCTGTGTCCTTTTTTATCTTTTCTAGAGTGGTGTCAACCTCTGGGCCAAACAGGTGATCTGGGTTAACCGTTTGGTTCAGGATGGTGGTTTGGATTTCTGGCTTAAATTCAGAAATTCTCAGCCAGGCATGTTTCCGAAGCATAACACTAGTGTTTATAGCTCTGGCAGCGGTATCGGCTGCGTCCAGAGCGCACTTAATCGAAGCGTTCGAGATTAGCTTCCCTTCCTGAATCAGCATCTCAGCCCCTTCCTTGTATTGATCAGGCAGGTGTTGCAACAGGGTCTCCAGTGTATCGTAGTGTGCCCTGTCATAGCGCGCCAGAAGCGCCTTTGTGTTAGAAATGCGCAAGATGTTGGCTGCCTTTGCTGCTACCCTCTTCCCCGAAGCTTCAAAGACCTTGGATTCTTTGTCTGGGGGAGGAGCATCACCCGTAGTCTGAGAATTAGCCCTCTTCCGGGCATTCGAGACGACAAGGGAGTCCAGAGGCAACTGTCCTTTGATGTAGGTAGGATCAGTAGGCGCCGACTTGTATTTCTTGTCAATCCTAGGGTTTATCACCCTTGCCCTGGTAGGTTCTTTAAAGATCTCAGCAGCATGCTTTAAAACACCTTTCAGCATAGGCAGAGTTTTAACAGTTTTTTCTGATACTGAAAAGGTGTCAAAGAGGAAATCTACATCCACAGGGTCAGCATGTAGCTGGACGTTGTGATTGTTATTTGCCCGCTCAATGAGGGCATTGAAAGCAGGAGAGTCTTCTGTAGGGGACGTTTTAGCAGAAAAAAGTTGAGGGTCTTGTCCTGATTGAGGATCCCCAGGGTCACCACCAGCTGCCCAGGGTTCATTGGTATCCTCAGGGTCTGTATAAACTGGATAACTGTATTCATCCTCATCATCTCCCTCACCAGCGTCCACATCTGAGTAAGTGGGCGACACATCATGAGTCTGTGGGGAAAGGGGTTCCACCAAGACGGGAGAGCAAGCAGAGTCCTTTTTCTTAAGAGGGATCTTGTAAGACTCCAGTTGGGGTTCAGGGGTGATTTTCCGCTTCAGGAGGGAAAGCCTGCCCGTTTCGACGTCGATGAAGTGTTCCTGACGCTCGTCCCCCGAAGGTAATCGAGGTTGCGGGCCATGGACCACCGATGACGCCTTCGGCGCCGAGGAGACCTTTTCGGGCACGCCGGCCACTGCCTTAGGAGCGAAAGCCTTCGGCGCCGTTTTAGGCGGCAACTTGAAGTGGATTAGCGTGGACGCCTTAAGTGGTTTCTCCACAGGTTTCGCAGGCGGAGGATCCTTCGGATCGACCGACGCGGTGCCCTCACGAATGCGCTGCAGGGAGTCCGTCACCTTCTTGGTGAACACGGCGGATGGGCGCGCCGGTTCAATGGAATCCTTCAAGGCCACTTTCGGAGTCGACCCTTAGGGCGCAGCGCCCTTGGCCTTGTCCTGCGGACGCGGGGTCGTGAGGACCTTTGGGTAATCGAGTCGCTTCTTTGGGTCGCAGAGAGTCTTCTTCGGGTCGACAAGGCTTTTGCCGGTGTCAATCGTCTTCGGCGCAGACGCGCCCGTCTCGACCACCTTCACTTTAGTCTTCGGCGCGGCAGACTTCGTCTCGACGCCCTGGACTTGAGCCTTGGGCTCAACAGCCACCTTCGGCTTCTTCGGCGCCGAAGCCTCCGAGGCCTTGGAGCCGACCAAAGCGATGCACACTTTCGGTTTCGATGCTGGCACCTGCGCAGTATCTGGCGTCGAGACCGTAGGGAGTGCCAGGGAGTGGCTCGGCAACAATGTCCGTGGCCAAACCCCAAGGCGGGGCCGTGGAACTCATAGCGAGATCTTGGGTAAGGCCCGAAGGCGATCCCTCGACCTGGGCCTTATAAATCGGCACGGCCCCAGTCTCAGTTTGGGGAAGCTCCTCATCCGAGCTATCCTCCATGGCCCCGAGGGCCCAGTCGTCGTCCCCTACGTCGTCGACTTCTTCGCCCTCGAACATCTCAGCATCCGCGTCGTAGTCATCTTCGACGTCCGACGCGGGGTTTGATTCAGAAATGTCCTGGATAGGTTCGTCCTCGACATCCCCTGCATCGAAGATGTCCACAGGCGCCGGAGCAGATCGCTGGGCCTCCTGGCGCGCAGCTCGTCGAAGCTTAAGCGTCTTCTTGGACCTGATGCGGGAACAAGCCATACACTTGTCCTCATCGTGGTCCGGCGACAGACACTTGTTGCACACCGGGTGGACGTCGATGTGGGGGTACTTCGAGTAACAGACCGGACATCTCTTGAATGGACTTCGGTCCATGATGGACGGTCGATAGGTCAGGAGCGTCGACTGGGCCTTACGCGCCGAGAGCACGCGGGAGTAGAGAATCCGGATCGGAGCCGAGCTAGAAGAAGTAATGCCGAACGCAAGACAATACCGACGTATAGACTAAAGACCTTTTAGTCTCAAGAAAGTTTTCTATCGATTCCGACAAGAGGGAATTAAAGACATCCGAACCCAATGGCGGAAAAAAACAATCTGAGGATGGAGTTGATGCCCATGCGCACTGTAGACCAGGGGAGGAGCCACCTATCTCGTGATACTTCGAAGACTCTTCCAGGACAACAATGTGCAATCATCCGGACCCAACACTAGGCGGCGATCTATGCACAGATATGAATTCAGCAGCCCACATGCCTCGAACATGTGATGGACCAATTCCGGATGGAGACGCCACTCGGGATTGGACAAGTATTACTAAATGAGACTGTCTATACGTGCATTCAGCTTTCCGGCCAGATGATTTGCGATCACGCAAATCTGATGGTCCTGAGCCCAGGACCAGAGTCGCAGAGCCCCTCTGCAGAGGGGATACAACCATACTCCACCCTGCTTGTTGATGTACCACATTGCGGTAGTGTTGTCTGTGAGAACCTGAACCAACTGACCGTGAAGGGATGGAAGAAACACCTTGAGAGCCAAATGAATCGCCCACAATTCCAGAAGAGTGGTGTGAAACAATCTTTCTCTGGAGACCAAAGGCCCTTGACCTCCAGATCCCCCAGATGAGCTCCCCATCCTAGAGTGGAGGCATCCGTTATCACCGTGTCCACCAGTGAAGGAGGTTGAAATGGTTTACCTTGAGACAGGTTGCCTGAAACACTCCACCATAACAGCTGTAGTGTCTCTGGAAATCCTGACCACCACCTGGAGATCTCCATTGTGTTAAAACCACTGCCTGCAGGGGCACCACTGGAGGGCCCTCATGTGCCAGCGTGCATGGTTGACCAACTGTATGCAGGAAGCGAACAGACAGAGCAGGTGCAAGACCTTCAGGACAGGAACAACGGCTCAAATCTGATAAAGTGGAATCATAGCCTGGATGTCTTGAATCCTTTATAGAGGTGGAAAGGCACGAGTCACAGTAGTATCCAATACTGCCCCTATGAACAGGTTGCGCTGAGAGGGCACCAGGTAAGATTTGGGTACATTTATCGAAAACCCCAAGTTGAACAGCAGCAGTGTTGTTACTTACAAATGATGCACCACCATCTCTGGAAACTTTGCTTTGAGCAGCCAGTCGTCCAGATAGGGGAAAACCGGTAACTCCGATCTTCTGCTGCCATCGCTTTTGTGAAGACCAGAGGTCCGGAAATAAGTCCAAATTGAAGGACCGCAAACTGGTAATGCTGAGACACCACTGTAAAACATTCTGATGCGACGTCAGGATGGGAATGTGAAAATACGCATCCTGCAAATCAATAGACACAACCAATTCTTCCTGCTGCAACGCCAGAAGAACCAGAGTCAGGATCAACATCTTGGATTTCTCCTGCTTGAGGTAAACATTCAATACCCTGAGGTCTAGGACTGGCCTCAAGTGACAATCTTTTTTGGGAATCAGAAAGTACCAGGAGTAGCATCTTTGACCCCTTTCCTGCTCTCGGACCACCTTGATTGCACCTTTTTGTATTAAAGAAAGAACCTCCTGCTGGAGAAGCAGGAGGTGCTCTGACGGGGTGGGAAAGGGGGGTCAACAACTCCCAGAAGCATAGGGCATACCCATTCGCTACAAAGTGCAACACCCAGAGATCTGAAGTAACAGACCTCCAAATCTGTTGAAAATGGGACACCTGTCCTCCCACAGGACAAGCATGCTCTAGGATGTAGGAGCTAGAGCTGTTTTCCTGCGTTACCAGTTGGAGGGGCAGAAGAGGAGAAGGAGACTTGCTGCCGAGCTGAACCTCGCAGTCAACCTCTGCCTTTTCCCCTGTATGACCTGTACAAGGCCTTCGCCTGCTGCTGCTGTTGTTGTGGCTGCTGCTTACGAAAGGATAAAATCCTGCCAAAACCACGAAACCTGCGGTATCCAAAGCCTCTGGACTGACTTGAGACCCAATGATCTTGCTTTGGCCCTGCTGTCCTTAAAGCGCTGCAGCACAGAGTATGCCTTGGCTCCAAATAGACTAGAGCTGTCAAAAGGCAAGTCCAATAGGGAAGCTTGGACGTCCAGTGAGAATCCAGACCTACGCAGCCAAGCGTGCCTCCTGGTTGCAACCCATTACATTGGCAACAGAGTCCGCAGTATCCAGACCTGATTGTATGACCAGCTGGGCCTCAGCTCGAGTATCATAAAGAACCTCAGAACAATGGTCCTGAACATCTTCAGGAAGCTTCGGGAGCACTTCCCTCGCTGAGTCCATCAGAGCATGGATATAGCGGCCCAATAGGCGTGTCGCATTTGTCGACTTCAGAGCCATACTACCCATAGAGAATACTTTCTTTGCGGATTGCTTCATACATTTGGATTCCCTATCTGCATGCGTAAGATGAGAATGATCCTGCAGACTGCTTAGAGGAGCACGACGCTAGGACCACTACACTCTCCGGCAACGGGTTGTTGGATAAGAAAGCAGGATCCCTGGAGCACCCTTCTACCTCCTCGCCACAGACCTGGACACCGCAGGAGCAGTAATGGTTTTTGTAAAAGTCTTCGAGGATAGGTCCAGTTAAGGCCTCATTGAAAGCAAGCACATGCTCCGAAACAGAATGAGAATTGAGCACCTCCGTCAAGATGTTAGACTTCAGTTCTGGTGTAAGCCATGGCAAATTCAGCAAATCAACTGCCTTCCTAATTTTTTTATTTTTTTTAAAAATATATTTTTATTGCAGGAGGTAGCCAAAGTTACATGTTAGATCAGCAACATATCTGTACTGGAAATAAGAAAGAAACATCCGATCCCCCGTGAAGAAATTTCGTGAATACACAGCCATTCAGCCCACACCCCGAGGGTCGGGCGGCGTCTGCTTACAAAAACGCAGATGGGGATCTGGTATAAAGTCGAAGCTGATCCGGATAATCCAGCGGCCTTCGTCTGCTTTTCTAAATCAACCTAACAGAACAAACACTCCCCAACAGTCACTCAGTTCAGCTCCCTCCCCCCACCCAACCCCGCCATTAGTGTGTGTGGTACGTGTTGAAAGAGCTTGTGGGAAGAAACCCTAGGTGACTGGGTAGAGATCAGTGTTGTAGATGTCTAACGGGACTCAAGTTGTGCTGCATCATCACCCTCCGAATCGCTGGAAGCGCAGTAATCTCTCAGGGCCTGCACTAATGTCTCCCATTCCAATGCTGTTTCTAGCACCCTCTCATTTTGCTGCCGCCTCGCCAGTTGGTATCGCAGAGTGCTCTCCCCCGTCGCCCATTTCAGCAGTTCATTGTGCCATTTAGCTCCTGTCGGACCAACCCTTGCCTTCCTGTTCCTGGTTATCTCTCTTTTGGCGACAATGAGCCCTAAGTTATTTTATTTTTAGGGGTATGCGGGAACCAATGTAGGATCCCCACCGCTGCGTAGACCGTCAAGGTTCTCCCAGTAACCCTATTAAGAGTGTCCCCGATCAAAAGCCAGTATGAGGACAGCGCTGGGCAGGACCACAGCATGTGAATGAGGTCTGCCTCAGGCGCTCAGCATCTGGGGCAATCCGCTGTGTCCGTGGCTAAGTATTGCTGGATTTTCGCCGGGGTTAGGTAGGCCCTGTGTAGTATATAAAAATGGACCAGTTGAAACCGGGCATGGCGCGCTCCCTTCCAGGCTCGGCGCATCAGTTGTGTCCACGTCGTTTCCGGTATCTCTTTTCCTATGTCCGCTTCCCAGCGGTTCCGCAATGTGGTGAGCGGGGGCAAACCCTCGTTAATCAGTCTATTATATAAGCACGTGACTGCCTTGACAGTCCCCGCGGACATCATAACGTATTGGCACACCGGCGACGTAGGCGGTTCCTCCATACCACTTTTCCAGTGCGTTTGAATTGCCCTAACCAGAGCTGCGTGCAGGAGGAAGTCGCCTCGGGGAACGTCGAAACGGTCCAGGATCTCCTGGAAGGGCAGTAACACCCCGTCCTCATAAAGATCCCCCACTACCTGCAATCCTGCGTCTTCCCAATGCCCTAGGCGCGACCAGTCACCCCCTTGCGGTAAGGCCGTTAACATCCCCAGCGGCATTTCCGGTGCATATGGGAGTTTAAGCTCCCCCCGGGCATGGGCGCGATTCCAGCATAACCTAATAGTCCTTTCTTCAAGCGTTAGGGCTTGCAGGGCTAAGCGCTGGCGTAGTGCGATGAAGGAAATAACATGTCTGGGCATTCCCCTGCCCCTCCCATCTTCCGGGCCACGAAACTCTCGCGCTATCTCCTGGGTGAAGGTCTGCAATTGAGCTGCCAGATAGTATTTTTCAAAGTCTGGCACCGCTAGGCCGCCTTCCGATTTTGGTCTCGTCAGGGTCTTGAGTGCCACTCTCCGGCGGCCCGATCCCCAGAGGAACCCCACCACCATGGATCTCAGGAGCCGAAAGGTGGCCGGCGGGATCCAAATCGGAAGCGCTCTAAAATAGTATATCAACCGGGGTAGGGCCACCATTTTCAACAGTGCTATACGCCCCGCCACTGAGAGCGGCAGGGTAGCCCAGAAATCCATGGTGCCTCGCAACGCGCAAGTACAGCGGGCTATATTGCCATCTAGAAGGTCGGCGGGGTCGTGGTGCACGTACACCCCCAGGTATTTGAGGCAGCTAGGTTCCCACCTAATCTCTCTGCTGGTGTCGGGTCTGGGTTCCCCCCTACGAACTGGGAACAGACAGGTCTTGGCCCAATTCACCTTAAGGCCCGAGACCTCCCCGAAGGTTATCAGAGCCTCTGCAGCCCCGTCTAAAGCAGTATCTGAATTCTCAAGGTAGAGCAGCAGGTCATCAGCGTACAGTGAGATATAGTGTTGTCCAGACAAGGTCCGCAGTCCGCCGAATGAAGCTCCGGATCGGACTGACAACGCCAGTGGCTCCACCGCTAACGCGAAGAGCAATGGGGATAACGAGCATCCCTGCCTCGTGCCTCGTTCCACTGGGTACTGTTGGGAAATCAGCGGGCCTGCCCTCACCCTGGCCGACGCCGAGGCATAGAGTAGCGTGGTCCACCTGATAAAGCCCTCCCCCAGACCAAAGCTCAGAAGTACTCTGCGCAAGTAGTCCCATTCTAGGCTATCAAAAGCCTTTTCCAGATCAACCGAAAGGACCAATGGGCACAGGGCCTCCGTGTGCGGTTCCTCTAGCAGACGAAACAACCGGCGAATATTAATGGTCGTGTTACGTTTTGGGATGAATCCTGCCTGGTCTTCGTGCACCAAGGAGCGCATGTGTCCCAGCAGCCTCGATGCCAATATGCTGCTTAGAATCTTATAGTCGACCGTTAATATAGATAACGGTCGATAAGACGCCGGGTCGGCTGACTCCCTACCAGGTTTGAGGAGGGGAACCACTAAGGCCTCACACATCGAGCCGGGGAGTCGTCCCAAGCGCTTCGCTTCTTTGTAAACTATCAACAGTCTGGGCGCTAATAGGTCTACGTAAGTGGAGTAAAATTCGACCGGGAGCCCATCAAGGCCCGGGGTCTTATTTCTCGCCATCCCCTTTATGGCGCTACGGATTTCCCCTAGTTCAATATCGGTGCCCAGGGCCTTCGCCACGTCGGGCTCCAGCACGGGAACCTCTAAGGATTGCAGATAATCATCAATCAGGGTGGGATCTCGGGTCAGGTTACTGCGGTACAGCCGTTCGTAGTAACGCTGGTAGCAAGCTAGTATCTCCGGTTGAGTGTGCACCTCAAGACCCTCCGCGGTGCGCATGGACGTCGTCAAGGAGGTCCGGCGTGTGGGATTGGCCAACCAAGCCAAAAGCGCGCCCGACTTATCCCCTTCCGTGAGCGACCTGGTGGTATAGGCTTTGTAATCAAAACAGCGCAGTCTTTCGACCTCCCCTGCCACCGCCTCTCTCGCCGCGGCAGTACGCTCCTGAAGTTCTGGATGGCCGGGGCGGCGAAGTTCCATCTCGCGAAGCTTCCGGTCCGCAGCGGCCAGGTCATCAAGGATGACACGACGCATTCCCACATTCTTGGAGATACAATAGCCCCTGACCACTACCTTAAATGCATCCCACTCTGACGCTCTCGATCCAGCAGTGCCCCCATTGGTCGCAAAATAGTCAGAAATTTTGTCCTCCAGGTCCGCCCTGAAGACTATATCCTCTAATATCTCGGGGCGCAGTTTCCAAGTAGGCACACTAGGGGCCCCGGGAAACCAAAGGAAGTCCGCTAGGAGGGGGTTGTGATCCGGGATGGTCCTAGCCAAATATTCAGAACGCACCGTCGCGGACACCAATTCCGCCGACCCCAGAAACCAGTCTAGTCGCACATTTAACTCATGCAGGCCAGAAAAAAATGAGTAGTCTCTAGTGTCGGGGTGTTGCGCACGGCAAATATCCGTCAGCCCCCAATGTGTCTGCCATTCCTTCCTGCCTTTAGCCACCCGCCGGACCGGGGAGTCCGGGAGGGGGGGGGTGTGAGCATTCAGCGTCGGCATCCACCACCGAATTAAAATCACCACCTAGTAGGAGGGTTCCCGACAGGAAATGGGCCAAAGAGCCCGGCAACCCGGAGAGGAAGGCGAGCTGGTCCACATTAGGTGCATAAGCACAACAAATATTCAGCGCCCTACCTCCCAATGTACCAGAGATAGCCACGTAACGACCCTCTGGATCTACCACCGATTTGGAAACCTTCAGGGGAACCCCAGCCCTTATCCATATTAGTGCCCCCCTCGCGTAAGCTGAGTATGTAGTGCAGTAAACCTGCCCTCTCCATCTACGTTGTAGCGCCCCTTCCGCCTTGGTGAGATGTGTCTCCTGCAGCAGCGCTATTTGCACCCCTCTACGCACTAGATAAGCGTGAATCTTGTGGCGTCTGGACATAGTGTGAAGCCCCCGTACATTCCAAGTGATGCATTTTACATTAGCGATCTCAGCCATTGTCCCACATCGTCGCTCCCGGGCTCTCCCAACATCGCTCAAACAAAAAACAGACAGCAGTCAAGTCAACACTAATGGCGGCCATCCCCCCCAACAGCAACCAAACTCCCTTTTGAAAAACTCCTCCCCACCCGCCCCAGAATAGGACCCAAATAGTACCATCTAGTTCCCATCCAAACCTTGTCCCTGGAAAACCCCCTGTTCCCCGACTAAACCTGCGGTCGCCACCGCAGGGAAGCCTTAAGGGCTAAGTGCGGTCCGGGCGCCAGTAATGGGCCATCGAGTCTCGGTCTACCGAGACTAGGTAGAGCCCCAAATCAAAAGTATCAGCAGATCAGGGCCCCCCCAACCCCACCAGTGGTCCATAGCGTGATCCGCGACCTCCACACCCCCCTCGGTAAACCCCCGCCCAAATGGAGTCAGCTCACCCGAGTTCATCCCTGCCCATCCAGCATGCCCTCAGCCGAGTCCGGAGTAACCACTGGCAAGGGAACACTATCAGTCTCTGAGTACTCCATGTCCGAGCGAGCCCCCTCTCCGCCCGGTTCCGATTCTTCAACGATGGGGCCGCCTTGGGAGCCAGACAGGTTGGAAACCATTTCCAGCACTCCTCGCCGCTCAGCCATAGTCTCTACAGTCGAATGCTTGCCCGGTTTGCCGCGGCGGCTCCGAAGTCTCTTGGATCGCCGTTGTTGTCCGGTTTCCGACGTCGACTGGAAGAAAGATCCAAAACCATCTTTGCCAGCCCTATATAGTTCGAGCCAAGTGCAGACGTCCTCCGGGGTATCAAAGAACTGGGTCTTGTCGTCAAGGATGATGCGGAGCCTCGCAGGAAATAGGAGCGAGTATTGTATTCCCTCGCTCCGAAGTTCACGCGTGACCGCTAGGAAGGAGGTCCGCTTTCGTTGGGTCTCATAAGTGTAGTCCGGAAAAATGTTCACTTGGCTATTCTCCACTTGATAAGGGCCATTGTGTCTGGCAGCGTTGAGGAGCAGATCCCGGTCTCGAAAATGCAATAAGCGCGCCACCACCGGGCGTGGGGAGCGGCCTTGTTGCGGTCGTCTCGCCGGCACTCTGTGTGCACGCTCCAGGGTATAAAAGAAGGACAGACCCTCCGGCGCCACCACGTTCCGGAGCCAAGCTTCTAGATAGGCCACCATGTCGCCATCTTCGATCTTTTCCGGTAGGCCCACCACACGAATATTGTTCCGTCTGTTACGCCCTTCAGCGTCCTCCGCCCGTCTCTCTAAGTCATCGATTCTGGACAGGGCATCCTTCATCGTAGCAGCCAGAGTCTTCTGCGCCGGCTCCAGGACCTTCATCGAGCTCTCCACCTCTTTGACTCTGTCCGAGAGCTTACCATGGTCCGCCCTGAGTAGGCCCAGACTCGTCGCAACCTGGGCGATGTCTTGTTGTAGGGCAGATCGCGTATTTGCGATCGCCTCCAGTACTCGGTCAAATTGCTACTGTAGGTGAGGGCCTCCAGAACACTCCGGGTCTCCTCGATCGTCCTTGTCCGGCGCCTCCGTGTCCGAGGCGGCCGGGGTGGTTCCTTTAGGTCCCCTTGGTTTTCCCATGGCGGATGTGCCCCGCGGGAGAAAGCTCGGCAGGTTATCCACCAAGTATGGGCGTCGGCTGTTGTTCGCTTGGCGTGTGGTCGTATTGAAGAGGGCCTTCGATCGTCCTCGCCAAGTCCTACCACCTCTCCGATCTCTCGGGATGAACCACCGCTGAGACCCCGGAGGCCACCAAGGGGGAAGCGGGGGTAACCGGCGCCGACCGGTGTAGGCCCGTCGAGTCGAGGGAGACCTCGAGTTGTGGCCACCAGTGCGGCTGGAATCCCGATAGTGCCAAGTCGCAGTGCCGCCCATAAAGTTCCCTGGTACCCGGCGAATTCAGGCTCTCAGCAGGACATAGCCGATCGTTTCGAGTGGTGCTGTTGTTCCGATCAGGGCCACCGGCCTCCTGCGATCAGCCTGCGCCGCGAGGAAAGCGACCATCAATCAGTCCAGGGATGATCACGGCGTCCAGACACTCCCAGACCGCCAGCCGGATGGTCGCCTCTCGGGAAGATGAGATGTGGAGAAAGCTCAAGCAGATCTGGTAGGCTTTCCCGGGCCAGGGGTCTCGGCTAGGCTATCGAGAGGGTCCGGGCGCCATCTTGGGCTCCGCTCTGTTTCCTCCGCAACTTCGCTATTCCGTCAGAATAATCAGTTTTCGGGTACTCCCGGGTGCCTCATCAGGTCGGCCTCAACCCGATCTTCGATTTGTGGGGCCCCAAAATCCTCGATCTACAGGATAAAAGCGGGCTCAGTCCCGGAGCCGAGCTCTCAGGCGACCATCGCCATCGGCGTCCAAGCCACGCCCCCCCATCAACTGCCTTCCTAATGACACTGTGATACAAAGTCACCTCATGGGTTGGAAGACCTTTTGGCAAGGAGAGCTTCCATTCGGGAGATGTATCCAGGCCACTAAGCCTCCTGCAGACCCTCAAATTCTTTTTCAGGGTCGACAATCTCACCCTCCTCAGCCTCCTCATGCTATTCTTCACACTCCTCTTCCATCAACGTTTGTGCTTCCCTCTAGACCTCATTCTCGGGATCCGCGTCACCAGACTTTGCGCCAGTGACTTCGGGACCAGCGTCGAAGGGAGTTGCACCGGGATAGTAAACAATGTCAGACGACGCTGTTCCGGAGACAGATCGCACCGGAGGAGATATGTCCAATGCAACTCTCTTCTACAGAGACTGCACCGGTGTCAGGAGAGGCCAACTCCCTGGAGCAATTGGCATAAAATGCATGAGAGGTGCCTGAGGGAAGTGAGGTGACAAGCCTCCCAAGGAGTAGGTCAGTGGACCCATGGGGCCAATCAGCGCACCAGCAGGGTTAGCCGCTCTGGCAAACAAGCAAAACATCGCATTGAGGAAATGTGAAGGATCCGTACATGGAATCGGGATGGCAGGATACCCTGGATCTGGTACTGCGGCTTCTGAGACTGTTCGAGGAGGCAGCACAATCTGCTCCGGTTGCGGCACTGGAGACATTAGAGCCGGGGGTGGAGTAGCCGGCAGCGGAGTCGTCTCTCTCCGTGGCCGTGAAGACACAGCTGTCTGAGCCAGAGACTAGGCTGGAGTCCCCTCGGGAGAAGGAGAGACTTCATCCTTGCGAGGACTCCAGGAAGCCGGAGACACCGACTTCGGTGTTGCATCCTTTGATGAACAACGTCAGGCTCCATGGTGCCTCTTTTTTTTATACTTACGGAGTCGGTGACTTGGACTGGGACCTCCACCTCCTACGACCTCTTTACTGCTTTAGCCATAAACAGCTTGGCCTCCTGCGCTAAAGCCTTGGGGTTCATGCACCTGCATAACGAACAATCCCCGATGTCGTGGTCTGACGGGGCACCACAAACAATCTTCATGGAGGTCAGTAATCGACATCTGACCCCCACATTCCCTGTATGGCTAGAATCCAGACTTCCTCTGAGTAGCCATGGTCGCTGCTACCAAGACCCAAAGACTTACAACAAAAACTCCCAGAAATGGAGAGCCCTGGAAAAAAACAGTAAGCGTCGACGGCACGGAAAAAAGGGAACTGACGTCACCGCGCCGACTAGGTCTTCTTTTGGTTCCGATGACAACATGCGGAGTCGCGTGCGGAGAGTTCCATTGTGACGTCCTCTTCGCGTGGGAGAGCTAAGGAGAAAAGTTTCTGTGGAATGCTGCACCTGGGGTAATTCAAAAGGTGAGTAATCCACAGGCAGATGTATCCATCCGAAATTTCAATTACAAACCTCTCCACCACCCAAACATCAAATGTTTTATATCTATAGGTTTTTCAAACTGAAAGTTGTCAACTGATTTCTCCTCAAAATGTTTTAAACTCTTAAACATCATAATCCACAGTTTATTAATAGAAACATTCTTGTGATATGCTCCACAGCCACGACAGAGTAAGTCACAATATTACTTAATAGAACTTGAAATATCCTCCCCCCCCTACACAAGGAAGATCCTCTTTTGTTGCACCAGATTTGGTGACAACTGCTGCAGTTACAGGAATGGAATAAATAGGGTACCCTTTTTGTGAGAGCATTTTTAGATGTGAATAAGGTGTGAAATCCTGTAACGGCACCACTTCTCGACTTTCACTATTAAAATTGGGAAATCTTAGGTTTGCGCTTACATAGTACTATTTTTAAGAGATTAAATCACTGAATAATAAAGCATACTCTCATGAAAAAATGAATACCATCAGAACAGGTTGGGCTACAAATCTGATATCTTTTTACCATGGTTCTTAACCACTTCCGCGCGGATGACAAAGCCAGCTCGTCATGGGCGTTACCTGCGCAACGCGCATGACGAGCTGGCTTTGTCACGTAACCCGCGTTTTTTGAAAATCCAGCGCACAGCGGGAAAACGCAAAGCAAAGACTTACTTTTTGCACCTTAGCTTTTTTCCATTCAGCATTGTAGGACATTAAATCAACAGGCAAGGATTTGCTTTCATTGAAACTATTGATCTCGTATTCAGTCTTGCTCGCCTCCCTCACTCCACAAACAAACAAAAGGTGCAGTCGTAGCCCTGCTAGCTGTATGAGATGCTCTGAGATTATTCTTGGATCAGGAAAGGAGAGGAGGCATGATCTTACTTGATGAGTGCAGCAACTGATACTATTTCCCACCAACACACTTTAAATGATTGCCCCATTTAGGTATTGGACAAGAAACATTGGGTTAGCTTGCCTCTTTTTGACAAGCAGAACGTAAGCCACCCATCTTCCTACATCATTCGTCATTCAATGTTGTTTCCTGAAGAATTCCCTTTACTTAGTCCTATGGTTTATCTTTCTTTCCCCTCTGGCTTCTTCAATTACATTATTTGACTCCCTCTTGCATTATGCAGGTCACACCCAAGTCATTGATTCAATCAACAATAAGCTCGAGAACCCCCAAGAAACTTTTCATGTTGGCCTATCTGCAGTTGCCACCTGGAAGGTAACCAATTCCTTAAAACATAACATAACATAACTGCAATAAAATCAATACCCTGATTTCTGGGGAAATTCCGTCAGGTGTTGTCATTGGATGCCTGCTGAAATCGGAACGCCTCTGAGCCTAGCCAAGTCAAACAAGCATTTACAATGCAATAGGTCTCACATTTACACGAGTTAAGCTATTGGCATTATAAATGACAATGCCTTTTATGTTTTAAAAACGAAAACAATAATAAAAGGCATTGTTATTTGCAATGTCAATAGCTCAAACTTGTGTAAATGCGAGATCCATTGCTTTGCAAATGCTTGTTTACCTTCCAAGAGGACCCAAGCTAAACATGACATATTTAGAATCTGTATCTTTATATATTGTCCCCACATTAGGAATAGGTCTCCAACTTTTCAAACACGAGTAGTTAACATACCTTGAACCAAAGAGCTCTATTTTGTAAATATTAACCCTTAGAGTTTTCAGTTGAACATTTGGGTAACTGTTCTAAGGAAGAACTGCAACTCCACTGATGCCCTTACTTACAATGAGCATATATTGATCAAGAGTAATTATTTAACTTTGTAAGAAAGATGACCACACTGAACATGCAATGTAATTCTCGCTTTATCCTGGATACATTTCTTGAGTTGCAAGACCGCTACTACTTCGAGGAACAGAAAAACTACAAAAACTGAGATTGTTCTCATCTCTAAAGGCTATAAGATGGCTTATGCGGGCAAGTTTATTTGTTTAAGTCGCATTCTGCATTTGTGGCTCTCTGAGGGCTGAAGGTCCTCTCTTACATCCAAGCACTGATAAATACCAAATCTCATTACAGACAGGCCAACCAGGAACGCCACAGTGCAAATATAACTGTACGGAGTAGCTGTAATCTTTGGCTAGGATGGCAGTCAATAGGAGAGGTAGTAACACAGTCAGTATCCGTGCTTGGGATCAGCAGTGCATGGCCAAAACATGAAACAGAGGATGGCGAGCAAAAGAACCCACAAATTGTTAGTGGCGGTTAAGTAGAGAAAGCACGGGTTGGTGACCGTAACGAAAGGCTAAACCATATGGCACAAGTAATAAGTGTCAGCAGTGCACAAGAAATGGGCATCGATTAATAGAATATGGGGTAGTAGTGAAAGGGTAAAAAGGTGAGTGGTTACCGGGCACAGTGACAGGAGTCTGGGGTCAAGGTGAGAGAATACAGTGGCGAGCTGTCATCGTCGGTGGGTCTGTGTGCAACAGCTGGCAAATCAGTGAGTAGGTAAGAGGAAGTACAAACCAGTGGCTCGGCCAGTCAGGAGGCACTGTAAAATCCAGGCTAGGTACCACTACTGGCTACACAACAAGCCGCCCTCCTCCCCCCATGTCAGGCAGGAGATTCCCACACATGAGCCTTACCTGCTGCCTTGCCACAGAAGAGCTCCAACATAACTGTGCCTCTACACTGCTTCCAGCTTGAAACAATCATTAATCTCTTATCTTTATGGGGCCATGTGTTTCTAATTAGCATGGAGGCGCGCACTGCAAGATTTTTTTCCTTTGAGAGGTCAGAAGCAGTGCGCTCCTCCACGCTAATTAGAAACACATGGCCCCATAAGTGCTTTGCAAAAGCCGCAAAGCAGACGAGCCAGTCCGGATTGGCCGGATGGAAAGGCGTCCCCAAAAAACCCTCATTTCCAATGGCAGGCCACCGTTTAGCATAAACGGTGACACCAGCCAATGGAAATGAGGGGCGGGGCTTCAAGTCCCCTTCTCAAATCTACTCTGCTACAAAATCTTTCGCCCAGAGAGCAGCGCTTTGTGCTGCAACGCCAGGTGAGACCTAAAAACTAGGTTCTCTCACTGACCAGTTTCTATTCTTTTCTGCGCAAATCAATGCGCAAATCAATTATGTTTATGCACCCGCACATTATCAGAGATCATTCCTCTGCTTTCACCTATAAAAAGCATGTAGTCTAGTGTAAATGTTCTTTGTTTAAATGATTGGTATCCACTTTATTTTGACTGTTTTGACCATCTCTCATCTGCTCCAAAAATCCAGAATACAGTTACCTTATTCATACTGGGTATGTCTCCCATTCCTTAGTTTAATCAAATTTGGCAGCTCTCCATCATCTTCCAGGGGCTAACTGTGCAATCTTCAAGACATTGCATATTTGCCACGGTCTCCTTTATTCACCCTTTAAATTCCTTTCGAAGCTCTTTGCTGAGTTACATATTGTACTCATTCCTACATTCAGAAGATGCAGATTAGTGGATGCTCTTCATTTCCTAGCTGCAAAAACTGGAATGCTGTAAAATGTCATCTTTAATGTAACCTAACTAACCCACTTTCAGTAAGAGTTTGAGAATCTATGATACTATTACTATTCTACTGCTCAGCACCAGTATGCCCTAATTAAGCAATAGTGTGCTTAAGAAGCTATTTTCATTTTATCATTTTAATTTGTTGCTTAACTGAAGTCATGTTCATAAGTGAACAACAAATGAATAAAATAGACAGGCGGTTTTCAGTGTATCTAAAAACATGACTTGATCAAAATAATCTTTGATGTGGTGGAAGTTTGTTCCGCCTTGTGGGATCCAATCTGGAAAATCTTTGACCATCTGCGGAATAAAATGCAACAAAAACCAATAAAGGGATGGACTGAAAGACTTAAAAGTCTCAGAAGGATACATTACAAATGTGTTTTCATATTCCTATTCAAGGGTCAATCCCATCACAGTGTATTCTGATTTCGTAGTCTAATTCAGGGACACTAGGTTTCCATCTAGTGTTTAGATATTAGAGTTACAAGTAGAAAAAATTATCGCAAGCCCCGCGTATTTATTTACTTTGATTGAAAAATAAGCCATTTGTAGCTAGTCTAATGAAATTTCTCTTACCTCCCTTTCCAGTCTACCTGCCCCTTCAATGTCTTCCCACTTGTCCCTTCACTCTTCTTCTCTCTCCCACTTTCTCCTCCCCTCCTCCCTCTTGAGAACACATAAAGTGCCACAGTGTACTTTGTTTGAGTTACTGCATTACTTTCCGTATCGTTTACCAGGATCCCCGGCAGTGTTTGATTGCAAACTGATGAAAAGATGGTTTCCGTTGCTTCGTTTTTATGGGGTTTTTTGGGTGGAGTTCCGTTTTGTTGTGCAGACTTTGCATAGCATGTCTAGCACACACCTAAAAATTAGAATGAATGAAGCATTTCTCAGTTAACTTGAGTGTCCACCAAGTCTACAAGCATCTTCTTATTCTTAGTGGCACACCTCCTTTGTGGAGGCTTTTTTGCTTGAATTTTTTCTTTTCATGGTATTATATCAAGGATATAAAATGTAAGTATTACTGTACCACACTAAATGGTATTAGTTGCAGATATCAGTTAAATGTTTTTAAGAACATGATTTGCTATAGGCTGAGTAAAGTGGCCAGCCTTCAATTAGGGCTGTCATGTCAATCAATATTGGCAGGACAACAGTTCCAGTTTTGGGCTTTCACTCAACCTAATGCATGTTTAGGGATCTGTAAGCTTGCGTTACGTCAGTTGAAACCACTGGAATTACACCTTTTCACAAGGATTTGTAAACGAAAAGTTAACTAGAAGGGTAGCATTCTGCTCAGAGGGCCCCTCTGCTAATAAACTTTGACTTCGTTAGGGGATTTAAACATTCATGGCACATATATACAAATATTCACAGAACTGTCATTCTGTACTGGGCTACTGAGGTCCAAGAGTGTACGCTGCAGACAAGAATTTTAGGATATCCATATATATTTAGATATGATTAAATGAAACTAATCTACCTTAGGGAAATTTGGCTGGAATCCAAAATATTTGACTACGTCTCACACCTTAGTACATATTTCCAAACTGTTGTGAAGTCTGCATCATTATGAGGTAGCAGAATATTAATGGCTTTTTTTATACATCCTAAGATTAAACTAATGCGGAGTCAGATATATCAAACACAAATCTCACAAAGTGCTCAGTTCCTTCCTGGCCTAAATAAGTAGCATTCTAAGATCTTAAAAACATAATAGAACTGCTGATGGAAAAACGAAAAATGTCAACTTCAATTCTAGTGACGCTAGTCAGCACAGGTTAAACATTTCCATGCTGGCCATTATCCTAGGATCTAACGGCAGGAAATCCAGAATGGTCTTAGAGTGCACTGTAGCCTGCCAACCAGACCTCAGTGCCAGCATTCTAACCCCTTATAACATGGATGCTGAATTGGCTACTCCCAATTGGCTTAAGCTGACTTTCTTATTTATTAGTCCCTAGTGTATGGTGCCCAGAGCATGTACGGCAGAGTGTCGTCGTAGTTTTCCCCCTCGCCCCCCAGGCCGCAGCACCGATTGTGTTTACCCTGTTTGAGACAAAGTACAAAATGGCTCTCAGACTGCCACTGCAGCCTGGAAAAGCAGTTATAAACTATTAATTTGACTGTGCCATTTAACGCAACAGCAAAGCCCCCCACTTTCCATAACAATATACTTCGCTCTCCCGTAAGGAAGGCCTATGGAGCTTTGAGGCAGGGAGTAATATATTATATAGTAGGACATATGTTTTTGATCAGTCCTAACAGCAACACTTCCAAATTGTCGTTTTACTGCGGAAAAGTTAGTAGTCGCATTGGCTAACAGTTACTTGCCGACATCTCAGCCCGGCTAATTTCTAGATGGGACTACTAAAATGGGTACTTCGAAGTAACAAACATATTGTGCATTAACTCAGACTTCATGCCCAGGTCGAATTTAATGTCACCTTTAAGGTAACTTTTATAAGGTTGTCACTCTGCTGCCGAGTTTGTTCAGTGCCCTCACACGGTTTCTGGCCACCAGACAGCTTTCTGCCCTCCTGGGGAGTATTGTGAAAAACTTCAGGGCTTGGGAACAATCTTAGTCTGCTACAGAAGGAAGACTGGTAGCTCACCAGCAGCTGGCCTTCTAATGGCTCTAAGAGGACTTTGAGCGAGTCCCCGAATCCTGTGGCCAAAATCATCCCATCCACACCATGGACCGAGGAGTAAACACAATGACACTCCCATTGACGGCACAGTATCCTGAGCATCCTTGAGCACCCTCCATCTCCTGCATCCTCAGCATCAGGACCACTCCAGTAAAGACTATGAGGCTGTGGTGTAAAGTTCAGAACTGGACTGGAGAATGCTTTCTTGACCAGGAAACTGTCCAAATATATTCCTTAATGGGCCCCCTGACCTACTCCGTGTCAGATTTGGTCACACTAGTTGGGCTGGAGTAGCTGAACAGGGGAGCTGGATGATCGCAACAGGAAAGGGGGAAGAAGATAAAGCTGGATCATGCATGGCCGTTAACGAACAACTGATTCCCAAAATCACGAACGTCAAACTTGACCAACCATTTGAACTAGACAAGGCTTAAACGGTCCCTGCATTCAAATCACCAAACAGGCCAGGCCCTCGACCGATTATATGCAAACCCCTGCGCTCGCAACACACGGAAGCCATCTTCGGGATAGCATGGAAAAACCAGAACATGCAATGGAACAGCCACACGATAATCCTTACCCAAGACTACTCCAAGAGTACAGTCGACACAAGAAAGGAATTCCAGGCCCAGCGTGACAAACTAAGAAAGGAAGATATCCTGTTCTCTTTTGTGGGAGTCAACAGGTTCAAAACATTCACCAAGGGTAGAGCAATAGTCTGAAGAACCTAATGAACTAAGCAGATACCTACAGGCACCGACACAACAAGACATGGAAACAGCACAACTGGGATCGAGTAAGAGAAGAGCATCACCAGACCCAAGAATAGAATGAGCTTGCTGGTCACAGAGACTAAAGAAGTTAAAGTTCTCAACCGGCACACTTAACCACATCTACCTCAGGACAACCATACGCCTCAGTACTATACTAATACAACAAAGCTACCTCAAGTCTGCTGCTGCATATCCTTTTGCCGTAGAAGCAACTATCAAAGGGCCAACACAGGCGGACTAAAGACAGAGGGAATAATGAGGGGTATACACCCCAATCTAGAATTGCAAAAATATTGATCACCAATATGGGATACCTTTATAATCAATTCAATTCATGAAACTTTATTCGGCACATAAAAAATGACCATAAAAGCACAAAACATATATAATATCAATATTACAAAATTCGGGACATAAAAAAAGATATCATAAAATACAGACAGTGTTCCTAAAATAGCATACTTTTATGTGCCTTAATAGAACAATTTAAAAAGGTGGCAGTAAAAAAGCAGATATCGGCAGACTCCAGGTTAAATAACAAGTTCATCGCATGATTAACAGTACATACACCATATTTGACAAACATGGGTTTCAGATAAACTAATCGAAAATTCATGTACAGTTTACAAATCAATAAAAAGTGCAAAGTTATGTTAGGTTATACGATGGATTTTTATAGCGCATGGCTACTCCGAAGAGTGTCCCGGCGCTGGAAGATCCTCAGTCAAGGCTGAGGGAGCGGTGAAAGGGTTACTGAGTGAAAAGAAGAGAGTTTTAAGATTTTATCTGAAAGTAAAGAGATTTTTAATCACTCTCAGAGAGAGAGGAAGGGCATTCCACATCTGGGGTGCCAGGCGCTTGAAAGAGCGACCCTCGCACCGGGCACGCCTGATCGCCGGCGTGACAGCCATGGCCTGAGTGGAAGATCTCAGAGATCTGGAGGGTGTGTAGAAGCTCAGCCTTCTCTGAAGATATCTGGCGCCGAGACCGTGAAGGGCTTTGAATGCCATGGTGAGCGTTTTGAAAGCAATGCGCTTTTTGATCGGGAGCCAGTGCAAGGTTTTAAGAAGATCACTGGCTCTCGCTCTCCTCGTGAGGCCGAAGATGGCTCTAGCCGCTGACTTCTGGACGACCTGCAAGCGGGCTAAGAGGAAGTCAGGAAGGCCCAGGTACAACACATTAGAGTAGTCAAGGCGCGAGCCTATCAAGGCCTGTATGGTAATTCTCCTATGGTCAAAGGACAACAGAGGGAGGAATTTTCTAACCATTTTTAAAGTGGCAAAACATTTGCCGACCAGGCCAAGAACCTGGGGTTTAAGGGAAAGGCTGTTATCGATTTGGATTCCCAGGTTTTTGGCGACCGTTGAGTCGCTGACAGGGGGAAACATGGCCACAGGCCACCAGTCCTTTCACCTGGGGTCTGCAGGGCAGCCAAAGAAGAGTACTTCCGATTTATCGGAGTTGCACTTGAGGCTGTTCTGGTCAAACCAGTTGAAAACAGCCTCAAGGCAGCCCCTGATGTTTACACCGTGAAAGTCAGATCCTTTATCACACGTGAACAAGAGTTGGGTGTCGTCCACGTAGGATACAATTTGAGCCCCGAAAGCCTCCGCCAAGCTGCCAATGGTGTCATAGATATTAAAAAGAGCGGGGCTCAAAATAGAGCCCTGAGGCACTCCAACCTCCAGAGGCGGCATTATGGCGGAGAAAGGGGGGGCCCAGATCGTCTGCTGACGGTTGGCAAGAAAAGATCTAAACCAACTGAGCACCGGCCCCCTCAGGCCAATCTCCCAGAGTCTAAAAAGGAGACTGTCATGGGGGATGGTGTCAAAAGCCGCCGACAGATCAAGCATGATCAGTATGGCCTTGCCCCACCATCTAGGGTTTCCCTGATGGCCTCTGTGACCTCGAGCAGAGCTTTTTCTGTGCTCAGATTGGAGCAGAACCCTGACTGACTGATGCAAAATGTCATGGGCCTCGAGAAAGTTGACAAGGGAGGTGTGAACATGCTTTTCGACCACTTTGGTCAGGGCCGGCAAAAGGGAAATGGGTCTATAGTTGGCATGGTTCCTAGGGTCCGAGTTGGGTTTCTTTAGAAGAGGTAGAATCAGGGCCTCCTTCCATGGCTGAGGGACCGTCCCTGCGCTAAGGGAAAGGTTGAGAAGCGGATTGATTAAAGGGTTAAGTACCGAAGCCATCTGGGCCAGGATTTTTGCAGGACAGGGGTCAAGAGGGGAACCCAATTTGAGCTTGGAGAGAAGCTCAAGGGAGATTTCGGGAGTCATCAACGGAAAGACCTAGAGGACGGGCCCCGTGAAATTCAGAGAGGAGGGGGACTGCGGTACTTCCTGGATTGATGTCATCCTGGTAGCAGCGAAAGTGTTTTGGATGGCATTGATCTTACTGGCAAAGAAGTTGGCCAGCTCGGTGATCCAAAGCTCCGAGTGTGTGGTCTTGGGGGTGCACCAGGAGGGGGAAATGAAGTCCTTCACCACCCTGAAAATTTCTTTGCAAGAATTAGAGGCTGCCTCAATTCTCTTTGCTAGATAGGACTTTTTGCCAGCAGTGATGTTGCAGTGGTACTCTCTGATAGACTTTTTATAAGCTTCCCTAGGGTTAGGATCATATTGCCTGCGCCATGCTCTTTCTGCTTTTTTACACTGTTGCCGTTTCGCAGCCAAGCCCGACGAAAACCAGGGGGCAGATTTAGCAGAGGTGGACTGAGAGGTTTAAAATCTGTCAGAAGTTTATAAATGTCAAGAGCGTGCTTCCCCAAGGACCTGGTGTTCAAAAGTAAGCAATTGCTCTGATTGAGACGAGGTTTAGGAGAGGAAGGAGAGGAAATAACGTGCTTACAAAGCAACCAATTGCAGCCAGAGCATCGCCACTTACTGCCGCGCGGTGGGATGAAAACCGTACAACAGTTGTTCCCCTGTTCCCTAAGGATGAGAATCTCATCCCGCGTATACCTGGTCATCCTGTCCCGCCCGCCCGGCCCGATCCGCCGCAGTCCGCCTCCGGGACGCTGACGGGCACAGACGGGCTGTCCTTTGGCGCTCCTTAGGCACCTCCGCTGCGCGCGTCCGCTGCGCGGAGGGGGACCACGTTTTATGGCGTCGCAGGCCGTCGAGAGGCAGCGCCACTAGACTGCAGCCCCGCAAGCTGCCTACCTCCAAGATGGCCGCTAAGGAAGTGCGCGGTCACCAGATTCCACCAATGCCCTTCAGCACCTCTTCGGCTGAAAGGGATGGGACACTGAGCAGAACAGCGCGGCGCAAGTCAGAGTAAGTAAAAATTAGAAAAGTGCTCGAGTGCGAAGAATGCCTAGGTCACCCGGCTTTTCGCCTCAGGTGCCGCAGGAGTGCGCAGAAAAGTGCTAAGTGCAATAGAGGAGGTCACAGAGATTCAGCTTTGTTTGGTAACGCCATCACACAGACAAGGCCCAGTTGGATGTTTAAGGTTTGGCAAAGCCACTAAGTGATGTGCTACGCCAAACCTCAGCCTAGTTAGCACAAACTTATGGGATGGCCTAGTCACCATGACTAAGCAGCCTGGAAAACCTTCATTCATGTTGTATTTACTGTAAATAGTACTACTCTGACACACCCTACTACATACATCCCTTTTTACATCCTGCTCTCCAAGTATCCGCACAAAGCCAAGACTAAAGGTGACATCATACTGCTACAGGAAACCAAGTATCTCTAGAAGACGCAACTAGAGTCAAGGCAAGATGGATAGGACCGGTTGCAGGCTCACCAGCGACAGGGAAAAAGAAGAGTGATTACACTCATAAGCAAGAAATCTAGAATAACCATAGAAGACCAACAACACAATGCTTAAGGTAGGATACTAGTAACAGTTGAAAATAGGCAGCGAAACAATCCAAGTAGTGAACCTATATGCCCCAAACACAGATGACACCGCATATTGGGAGGATGTCACCAGGAGACTGGAAGCGAGCCCCCAAAATGACATGACAGTGGTGGCAGGTGACTTCAACCTGGCACTTGACTATACCCTAGATAGACAATCACAGGCGCACAACCTCCCCCCAGCCTCACACAACACTTGAAAGAACATATGCAACAGATTCAACCTAAGGGACCCTTGGAGACTAAAACACCCAGACACCAGAGATCATGCTTTTTACTCCAACCCACACAACTCATACAGTAGGCTAGACTATATATTAATATCAGGGTCTCACACCCACCTATTAGAACACACGGAGATAGTGGCTAGGACTATCTCGGATCACTCATGCATCAGCCTGCAATTGACGGGCCGACACAACGAACACATCACACACAGGTGGAGGTTTAACAACGCTGTTCTTACAAACCAAGAAGACAGGACTAGAATAGAACAAGACATTAACGAATACATAAGACATAACACGCTAGACATGGACCCCTCCATAGTGTGGGACGCACTAAAAGCTACAGTCAAAGTACACTAATTGACATCATGGTAAAACGAAACAAGATAGCTCTAGAAAACCCTAGAGGGAACTCCGCAATGATACAATGAATGCGAACGCATTAAATGAGCTAACAAGAAAGAAATACGAATAGAACAGAATTCTGAGTGAAAGGGCGGGTCTGTTGATCATCAAATACAAACAGACCAACCTATGCGAGGCCAACAAGGCAGGGATAGCCCTAGCGGCATACCTGAAATACAAACCGAGACAACAGAGACAACATACCTTATCATCCATCACGGACTCAAACAAAAACACGAACACTCAACACAAGACATCCTTCGCACGTTCTTGGTAAAACTCACAGATCACTACAGAAGGGATGACTCACTAGACCAGGACGGAGTCACCGAGTACCTAAACCGACTAAATCTGCCTAAGATAACTAACGAAGAAGAACTCATACTAGGTAGGGAGATAAGTGCTACCGAAATTGAGATGGCAATTAACTCCCTTAAAGACAACAAAGCCCCGGGTCCGGACGGCTATACAGCCTCCTTCTTACAAAACCTTCAGGCCTCAACTACTCCCAACCATGAATAAGGTCTTCAACCACTGTGAAGGGGCGGGCAGGGTGTCAAACACTATGAAGGAAGAAAACATAGTTACCCTAAGGAAGGCAAGAACATGCAACGCACCCAGAACTACAGACCCATAGCTCATCAATTTAGATTGCAAAACCTACGCCAAAATCCTATCCACAATACTCAACGCGATACTCCCAAAGCTAATTGGTAACTCACAAGTAGGCTTCCTGAAGACACGCATGTCACATGACAACACAAGACTCCTCTGCCACTTCCTCAAAAAGTCGTCCAGCTCTATCAAACCTGCGGTGGCAATCACCCTAGACGCAGAGAAAGCCTTCAACAGAGTGTCCTGGTACTTCCTAGAACAGTGCATGAGGTCATACAACCTGGGAGACAACTACATGCGGAAAGTTATGGCACTTGACTCAAATCCTAAGGCGCTGATAACTATTAACGGGGGGTATTAGAACAATTCACCCTACAGCGAGGGACTGCCCCCTGTCCCCCACACATTCTTGCTGGCTCTCGTTCCCAAATCATCCATCCCTGCCCTCATGGAAACCATTGGTAATACTTGGCCCCCTCAGGATACACACTTATCAGCGACAAATCGGAGTGCATGCCACTCAATATCCATACCACCAGAGAGGTGCTTGACAACTCGGGTCTCGTCTGGCAACCAGGGTTCATCAAATACCTAGAAATCCAATTCAACAAAAACCTAAAATCCACACTTGAACAAAATGAGAAGCTAACCTTAAAAAAAATAAAAGAGCTCTTGGAAGCCTGGTCCCCCAAGTTTGTATCCTGGTTGGGGAAAGTAGACACAGTTAAGAATCTGATCACTCCGGTGATCAACTACCTCACGGGAATAATCCCACTTACACTAACGGACGACTTCCATCGCAAGACTGACAAATTGCTAAATAAATTCCTTTGGCAAAACAAAACACCTAGAATAAGCCTAAAAAAATTAAGACTAGATAAGAAACTAGGAGGCCTAAACCTGGCAGATTTCAAAACGTTTCAGACTGCAATTATAGCAAGACAAGGGATCTACTGGGTCATACCCAACCAGAGCTACACGCCAGTTTGACTCAGGATAGAGAAAGCCATGCTCAACAACCTTGACCCACTATCACTACTTAACACAAACAATCACAAAACATGAGCCTTATACTCAAAAACACCAGACTTACCCTGCTGAAGTTGTATCAAAACCTAAAACATAGCATTAAAAAGTCGAAATGGGAGTCAATGTGGGGAAACTCAAAAATAAAATGGAGGGAATCCCCTAACCATAGACACATGGAAAACATTAGGGCTCTCGTTCCCTGCCCAGCTAGAAGAAGGGGATAACCCCTCACCTTTAACATACTACAGAATCGAAATAAATTACCTGACATAGAACTTTACAACTTTCTTAAATTTAGAACCGCCCTAACCAAATCAAGAACAGCCAGACATGTTCAATCAATTTTCCAGTATATGGAGAATCTGAACAAAGTTGGCCATCAGATCTTCCACATATACAAACTTCTCCTGCCCAACACCTCCATGCTTAATAGCACAACAACCAATTACTGGGAGGCTGACCTAGACTCCGCCTCGATCGAACAAGAAAGACACGCCCTCTGGTCGGCCCCCTCGAAGAATATGGTCTACCCGGTGCTTGCCCAGACAAAATTCTGGCTGCTACACAACCTATATTGGACCCTGGCTCGCCTAGCGACCATGGGCCTGACGGAGCACGACCGTTGCTGGAACTGTGACATAGAACAAGGGGACCTGGCACACATCTTCCACTGCACAAAAGTCAAAAAAATTTGGAACAAAGTTTTTTCCTTCATAAACAAAGCCTTAGGTTGTATTGAAGAGTTCTCAATCACCACCACATTCATAACTTCTGATCTAGATTCGCAACACGACAGAAGCCTGCTCGACCTCTTACTAACAGCAGCAGCTAAAATAGTCCTCACCAATAGGAAGGACACCTCCAAGGCCACCTTCAAGGGGTGTCTGAATTGGGTAACGTTCTTGAGGGGAGCCAACATCACAACCCTACACAACACACCATGGAGAAACCCTAACATGGGATTGTGGACCTCCTTGGACATGTTCCTAGACCCGTATGATCCACCGTGAAGGTGCAGGTCAACACCAGTGACAGAACCCAGCATGGCCCCGTTATTCAGAGCAGGACACCCCTACTCCCCTTTCCCCCTAGCCCCCCTCTCTCTTTCTCACACCCCCACTCCTTACTTCCCTCAGAGTAGTCCGATTGGCAGGTGCCCGTCTAAGTCCATGATCCACTGTATCCAGCCCGACCCTTCGGACACCCCTAACACAAAACGCCACAGTGTATATGTTCTATGCTATATGTCATATGTTATTTGTTTGACAATAGTGATAACATGGAGCTTAAGCCTTTGTAACCCAGGCTACCAACACCAAAGCCTAAATGGAACACCACCCTGTATGGACAACACATAATGTCTAAATGTTAACTGTTTTAGATGTCTGTAAAAACCCAATAAAAAAATTAAAACAAAGAAAAACTAGTTTTTAAGGCAGCTAGTAAACAAACCATACAGACTTAACATCTATTACCACAGGGAAAGCTATTGGCAAAACTAACACACTGATTTTATAATTTACTATGAAAATGAAGGATCCACATTCTGCATAGCCATTCCCATGTGATCGGGTCACTCAAATATGTGATGGTCACGTCTTACTTCTAGACATCTGGATGTTTTCTTTATTTCGATAGAGAAAAACAACGAGACAGACGGCGTAAAATGGGGCCACTCTTGTTCCCCCTGAACAATATCAAAACAACGAAAAGTGTGGCCCAACAGAAAAAGCCAGCAAGAGGAGTCCCTCTTGTTTAAAAGGACCCTCACTCACCAACCTAGTTGGTGACATACTTCATCATTGGGTCCCCACCAGAGAGGCTGAGTGCCTCTCCGGTGTGCTACAATGCCGGACTACAGCGGTACAGGTTTTTCTTGTGTAGGACGTGAGTGCAATGGTGTGAGTGAAAAGATGTCATTTAGAATGTGCCTGAGTTTGATCCCCAAAAATGTTTATTGGTAAAAAACCAGGCACCAATAAAAACAGGTGCGTTGGATGTCTAATAACTGGCTAAATTAACCAGATACATCCTATTGTGAGAAGAATAAAAAAATGGTTGAAATGTTTCTGCTTAAAAATGCAATTGGCGAAGCATTCATCAGGACCAGCACACCACGGCGGTGCGCGCACGCTAAGGCGCACTCTAACCTGTGGTGGAATGAACTTAATAAACTTACGGTTATCTAGTCGACCCTTCAGGACTTCTGAGAGTCGATATTATCTGTGAAAGTAAACAGAAACAAACAAAACAAGTCACAGGTTAGGGTGTGCCTTAGCGTGCGCATACCACTGTGGTGTGCTGGTCCTGATTAATGCTTCGCCAATTGCATTTTGAAGCAAAAACATGTCGACCAATTTTTTATTCTTCTCACAATAGGATTTATCTGGTCAATTTAGCCAGTAATCAATCAATCAGAGCATTTCCAGGTCTTGGCGGCGAGGTGGGAAAACTATCTGCCACCGGAGGTTGCTCTTCGGATGCAGGAGACGGTGGCGAGGTCGGCGGAGCTGGCTGTTGGGGGTGTAGAAGGTGAGCCGTCTGTTGAGGTATGCCGATCTGGTGTTCTGGAGTGCCTTGTGTGCGTGGGTGAGGAGCTTGAAGGTGATCCTCTTGTTGACGGGAAGCGGGTGCAGGGGTCTCATCTGGCTGCGGCGAGGGATGTCGAAGATCAAGCATTCCGAGGCGTTCTGTATGTGTTGTATTCATTTCAGGAGTTTTGCTGAGGCTCCTGTGTAGAGGGCATTTCTGTAGTCCAACCTGCTGCTGACGAGGGCCTGGGTGACCGTTCTTGTTTCAGTAGGGATCCACCTGTAGATCGTGCGGAGCATGCAGAGGGTGTTGAAGCAGGACGACGAGACAGCGTTTACCTGCTTTGTATTGGAGAGAGTACAGTTGAGGATGAACCCCAGGTTGCGTGCGTGGTCAGTGGGTGTTGGTGCTGTTCCCAGTGCAATTGGCCCCCAGGAGTCGTCCCAGGCCGAGGTGGTGGAGCCGAGGATGAGGACTTTCATCTTGTCAGTGTTCAGCTTCAGGCGGCTGTTCTTCATCCACTCCGTGACTGCTTTCATTCCTTCTTGGAGGTTGGTTTTGGTGGTGAGGGGGTCCTTGGTGAGGGAGAAGAACAGCTGGGTGTTGTCGGCGTAGGAGATTATGTTGAGGTCGTGCAGTCGGGTGACGTGGGCGAGTGGTGCCATGTAGATGTTGAACAGTGTCGTGCTGAGCCCTGGGGTACACTGCAGGTAATCTCGGATGGCCCATTCCAGAGCCTTGTCTCGGATCCCAGGGTCGTGGAGGCATGTGTGTAGGGTGTGGTAGCAGACCGTGTCAAAGGCAGCTACAGGTCCAGGAGCAAGAGGGCCGCTGTTTTGTTGAACAACATCCAACGCACCAGTTTTTAATGGTGCCTGGTTTTCCACCAATAAAAATGTTTGGGGATCAAACTCAGGCACCTTTTAAATCACATCTTTTCACTCACACCATTGTAATCACGTCATACACAAGAAAAACCTGCTCCACTTTAGTCAGGCGCTGTAGCAAACCAGAGAGGTACTTGCCCTCTCTGGTGGGGACCCAATGATGAAGTGTGTCACCAACTAGGTTGGCGATTGAGGGCCCTTTTAAACAAGAGGGACTCCTCTTGCTGGCTCTCTTTCTGCTCATTTCTTTATTTCAATGTCAGAAGACAGCACCTCGTGTCAAATCATTTTCCTGTTGAACGCCATGCATACAAAAACCGTGGACAGAAAAAGGAATGTACAGACCGAAAGTCTGGCTCAGTATGCACTTCTGATGAATGTCAGAGGCAGTTATTTTATATGCAAATAAAAGACACCAAAGCTGGATTTTAGACTTCCTAAACAGATGAACATGTAATTCAGATTAACGATGCCAAGGCAAATCTTGTTGGGACCCATACCTACTCTCCAATACAAACAGCTTGATTGGGTCCGAAAAAAAAAAGGCAACGTGGGGGTAAGAAGCCAGTTATTAAACAGTATATGTGCTTATCGTCACATTGAGAGCCACTCATTAAGCTTAGCCACAACAATCCAGAATCTAATATCGAAGAGTCATCCTTTCTCCAATGATTCCTGGAGCTGAAACCAAGCACTCAGCCCAAAAAAGAACTCCATACTGAGGATAGTGGTATCACTTAAACAATACGTTAGGAGACCCATGCATAGCAGTTACAAACCGCTAACAAAGTATAAAGTCCTACTTAGCAATCAACAACACCACCTTAAATTTTGCCAAATGCTGCAGTTTCGAATATACAAGTCATGGTTACTTAAATTAACTGTCAAAACACCCATTTGGGAATCTGTCTTAGTACCTGTTAGACCTGGCATCATTGGTGTGGGTCTCCCTTCCCCTCTCTTCCTGTCTTGTATGTTGGCTGGATGTAGATTTTCTGGGCACTGCGCCACTGCTAATCAGTGCCACAGAGCGAATGCTCCCTGTACATAAATGACTGTTTGCTCCCTGTATATAAATGACTGTGAGAATAAGGATAACCCTAATGCCTACATCTGTGTAGCCTGTTCGTTAAGGATTACTTTCTATCACCCTATACGGCCCTAGGAACCCGATAGGAACTTCAAGTTTGATATGCTTATGCCCAGGACATTGAGGGCCATCTTTTAGTAAGGACCGTTTGTGTTGTGAAATATCTTTCCTGAAAACGTGATAGTTTCTGGCCTAAAACTTTACTGCAGGCTGTTGCGAGTAATATATTGGCTGTCTGGTTTTGGGGCCAGCTGAGTCAGACCTGGCTGGAGAGAGAGAGATCGGTGTTCAGAGCGTGGTGAGGGGTGACTCTTCGATCCAAGCAGGGCCGTGCCTGGCAAGGTGAATGATTGCTCCACCTCCCACTGGGTGTCTGATAGCAGACCTCCTCATTCTGAAAGGACAGGATGTCACCTCGTAAACAAAGTGCTCCCCGACCCAACCTAACTGGTTCTGACTGGAGTCAGTGATTTGAGACCTTAGAGAACAAAGACTTTTTAGGTATAAAATGCTGCGCTGTAACTTTGGTCAAGTGTGTTCCTTCTGGATGTCGGAGACGAAACTCTGTTCGAGCAAACAAAGGAAAGGACTTTGAAACTTTCACCAAGCTTGCGGAAGAAACTACCAGAGGGCCTAAAATCGAGAGCGCCTCCTGCAGAAGTCTCAGGGACTTTAGACTTCACCCCATCAGCCGTCGGGATTCCTGTGCGAGGAATTCTACTTGCAGGTGATGCCTCCGTCGAGTAATCCGGAGCCTCTGGTTCTACTGTGGGGACTGGGAACCCTTGAATCTTTTGCTAAACCTGTGTGGGCTGCTGCAGCTGAGAGCTGCCACCGCTGAGTGCCCGCCTAAATCTGCATCTTCAACTCTTCCGCTGGATCAGTATGGGCCGCTGCCGCCGCTGAGAGCCCGGGGGAATCTGCACCTTCGAGCCCTTCGCTGAACTTGTGTGGACCGCTGTAACTAAGAGAGAGCTGCAGCCGCTGAGCCTCCACCATTGTGCTAGCCCGGCCGAGACCATCCTCTGTTGTGTGGGCCACCGCAGCTGAGAGAGCGCTGCTAAGTGCCCACACCCTTGCCTACTTTGCATCATTGTGACTTGTCCCGTGGGCCGCCGCAGCCAAGAGAGCTGTAGCCGCTGAGTGCCCACATCCATTGCTACTTTGCCTCATCGTGAATTGCCCCGTGAAAAGCTCTTAGGATCCAGCCGGTGGGGCCTCTTCTAAGAGGGAGAGAGAACATAGCTAGATGATTTGCCCAACATGAAAGGGAGTAATGATTGTAGGCAAGAGTCCTCAACACGATCTTGTCCAAGAAAAAGGAGCTGTATGGCGGTTGCAAGAGCTTGGTGCTCACTTTCGAGATGAGCTGATGTAATTGCAACGATGAAGACATTCTTTAAAGTCAGGAGTTAAGACCAAGTAAAGTTCCCAATGTGGCAACAAACAGTTTGGGAGGGTACAGGGGAGTCGAACAATTTGTAAATCTCTTCACAACAGTAGATTTAAACAAGGCTGGTGGTCTGGAAAACAGAGAAAAGCCCAACAAATTACCTTTATAAGAACACTGGAAGGTTGGGAGCTCCATTGAAGATAATGGAGTGCTCAGAGCCTCTAATGGCTGGTAGAAGCCCAGAACTCCAACATTCCAATGTTTGTCGTTCACAGCTGTAGCTGTGAACAAAGGCCTCAGGGAGCCCAAGGGGATTTAAATCCCCTTGGGCTCTTTGAGGCCTTTGCTTTATTTGTTAAAATACTCTGCCCTCTAGTGGCAGAATGTTCTAATAGCCTTATAGCCCCCTGAAGCTGGGCTATACTGGCCATTAAAGGCCAGCTCCCATGTGAAAGGCCCTCACAAAACACTGGAGCAGGCATTCAATGGCGGCATAGCCCGCTATGGTTGGCTATAATAGGGTGCACTACAAGGCTTTGAGGGCCAAAGACAAACAAAAGAAAATATGACCGCTTTTCATGCATAGGATCAATCTTGCAGATACCACACAAGTCCACAAATCTATCCCATCATCTGACACACCGGACTTTGTGGAAGTGCAGCAAGGATAACATCGGCCACTCCTGACAGCAGATCGAATGAAGTTAACTGCTACTGTTCATTTTCCACGCATGAAGGTGTAGATGGGTGAGGGACACTGGCTGTATCACTGATATTATTGGAATTATCAATTACCAATTGATTGACACTGGGCTTTCCCCGAGATGAAATGTGCCGATTCAAGAAGGCAAAACTTATTCAGTTAAAGGGCATATGTTATTTAAACAGCCCTCCTCAATTAATGATGAACATAAAAGAATGGCAACAGCAACAAACTCCAAATATATATGCAATATTTTTAATCTATTGTCATATTCAAAGTTTGAAAAACAATTCACAGTTTATACACATTGCCCCGTATTAGAGCGTGCAGTATAGCAAAGGGTGTCAAAAGAACGTGAAGGTGATAAGGTGAAAAGAAAAGAAATCACACAAGATTATAAATAAGATAATTTCAATAATTTCAAAAACAACCAGCCAGTGAATGCCGGAACAGTACAACCTGGCCACTTCAATTAGTCCACATGAGCTCCCTAATATTATTCTGAGACATAGGATGTGATAAATGTCTGCACTATATCACAGAGAGAGATATAGTTAGTGGTCCAGGTTTTTGATAAGTGTCGACGTTTCGACTCGTCTTGCGGCCTTACGGTTGATTATGCCTGGGCCATGCGAGTCTTCTTCAGGACATATTAGACGGGGCAAGACAGGGATCTCTTTGATGACCCCTTCTCGGGGTGTAGTGGTCGTAATTCCCACTCCAGCTGGGATCAGTCCATATGAATCCAAAAAATCCTATTATACACACTGCTCAATTGACCAGGTTTCTCTTCAATAATTTTGGGTTTCCTATCCTAGATAGAAGTATAATTTCTCCATTCGATGTCTTAACAGGAGGTTTGTGTCAAAATCCAATCTTGAGTATTGTACTATTTCACTATACGATTTTAATTCCTCACGCTGTAAAACCTGGATTGGTAAATTCTGTTGGATTAACTGTATCCAAACTCAAGGATGGTCGAATGCCGGTATTTTAATAAACTTTCAGGCAGCGTTAAGAAAGCGGAGTTCCATGTTATGACACACGTCTTGGTTATGTTGGAGCCGGTGTTCTTCACTAGGAAGAACACCGGCTCCAACATAACCGTGGGGCTGCGCAGACGCCGCGTTTCCCCTGTGAGCATTTGCCTCAGGTTCTCGAAGACGTGTGTCATAACATGGAACTCCGCTTTCTTAACACTACCTGAAAGTTTATTAAAATACCGGCATTCGACCATCCTGGAGTTTGGATACAGTTAATCCAACAGAATTTACCAATCCAGGTTTTACAGCGTGAGGAATTAAAATCGTATAGTGAAATAGTACAATACTCAAGATTGGATTTTGACACAAGCCTCCTGTTGTCAAGACATCGAATGGAGAAATTATACATCTATCTAGGATAGGAAACCCAAAATTATTGAAGAGAAACCTGGTCAATTGAGCAGTGTGTATAATAGGATTTTTTGGATTCAGATGGACTGATCCCAGCTGGAGTGGGAATTACGACCACTACACCCCGAGAAGGGGTCATCAAAGAGATCCCTGTCTTGCCCCGTCTAATATGTCCTGAAGAAGACTCGCATGGCCCAGGCATAATCAACCGTAAGGCCGCAAGAAGAGTCGAAACGTCGACACTTATCAAAAACCTGGACCACTAACTATATCTCTCTCTGTGATATAGTGCAGACATTTATCACATCCTATGTCTCAGAATAATATTAGGGAGCTCATGTGGACTAATTGTAGTGGCCAGGTTGTACTGTTCCGGCATTCCCTGGCTGGTTGTTTTTGAAATTATTGAAATTATCTTATTTATAATCTTGTGTGATTTCTTTTCTTTTCACCTTATCACCTTCACGTTCTTTTGACACCCTTTGCTATACTGCACGCTCTAATACGGGGCAATGTGTATAAACTGTGAATTGGTTTTCAAACCTTGAATATGACAATAGATTAAAAATATTGCATATATATTTGGAGTTTGTTGCTGTTGCCATTCTTTTATGTTCATCATTAATTGAGGAGGGCTGTTTAAATAACATATGCCCTTTAACTGAATAGGTTTTGATTCATTGTTCGTCTAGAAATATACAGGTCTCGGACCATTGTTTGTTTATATCAGTATAATACCCAGGTCCAGTACTTTTGGGTTACCCCATTTCTTTAATGATTCAAGAAGGCAGCGTTCTGGTGTTCAGAAAAAGCACATAAAAGTGATTTATGGTTTGTATTCTCCAGCGCACGAACAGATAGTTTACAAGTTCTGGTGTTAATGCCAGTTCTTGTGATGTTCCTTGGGTTCTGCCAAGGGCCTCCAACTGTGTATTTGTCTTATCTCACAAGTTATATGTTGCAAACAACGCCTCCCTGTAGAGTACAATGCCAAATGTCTTCTGCAAGTGTTGATGCTTTGCGAGACCTGGTGCGACCTTAAATTAAAAAATGTACTATTGTCCGTTAGTATCTCAATGATTTGTTTCCAGGAAAATTCGAAAAACCACCACTAGATGGCACAATAATGCACAGCAATCTATAATACGGTTACTCTTTAAAACATATGTTTTTTGTTTTACATTAGACGCTATCATAAAAGCAGCCACAAGGTATGAACATCCATTGTCTCAAAAAAGACACTAGTATTTCGGCTTTGCTTTTTTTCAGGCTTAAAGATAAGCTGGAATCACTAATTGTTTCTGCCAACATTAGCAAACTCTCATCTGGAAAAAAACATTGCATTTGTTACCAACATGGTGCTCAAGGTGCTTGGGAAGTGGCAATTCCCTTAACTCAATCAAAATGATCTCAAGACACCACTTCATGCTAGGGTGTGTATTTTCCATTAAAAGGCATAGAGAAATCAAAGAATAATGGGCAAATGTACAGCATCTTGCTCTCATGACAGGTGTTCTAACCATAAGACATACATTAGGGAACGCTAAGGTCTATGAGAATCGATTAAAGTGTGGGGTTTACCACTGAACATGCTAAGATGATCACACTTAATCTTTATTTGGGGAGTGTGTAGTTCAGAAAAGCTTTGGAAGGGACATTTCATCAAAACATCCACCCCAGTGAAGACCCTCTTCATCTATGATGGAGAAACCATATATAGACAAGCCTAACTGAGATGGCTGCAACAATGTTTTGCCTAAATTGAAATGATTCAACAGAGGCAGAAAGCATTTCATAATTGCTAGATGCACCTTTGCCTTCAGCAGGACAAGCCTAACTGTAAAATTGTGTTAAAGTGTAAAATATTTTGGCTTGCAGGCTACCTCATATTTCCAGCCAAAGAAAATATGATTTAACGGTATTTTCCTCTGGCTCCAGACTTTATTTATCCAACAAAGAATAAGGATAATACGTTATCTAAATTTGAAAAACTTTTTTATACTGACTCAATGTTACTGGTGTCCATATAATTATTTTCATGGTGTGAAACCAGTCTTAATAGGAGTAAGATAGTGGGCGTTGTCATTACTAAATAGTAGTGAGGTTTCCACTCTTCTATCTCACCAGTAGAGCTTCTTTTATATTTTTTTAAGATGGCCAGACATGATCACTTTAAAGTACTGAGCACTTTACCCTCATGAAGTCCTGGTTTTTCGACGTATAGCAACCCTCTCCCAAGACAACCAACATCACTTGAGGCCCCCTTTGCTCCAGGAGAACCACTAGGACAGAAAGTAAATAGGAGCAGAGGGTGCTGACCTCTACTTAACAGACTGCCATTGATATACTATGGCTGCAATTAAATATTCTCTTAGATTGTGTACAGTATAGTGGGAAGCCAAGTAACGGGCAGTAGAGCAGGGTGTTAACGCACTACAGCTTTAGGACTACTTTCATCAATAAGCTAAAATGCAAAAAAGTATTTGGACCAAAATCAGTGATGAACATTCCGGAAAACACACAAGATTACGATAAGCAGAAAAATAAACAAAAGACAATCCCAATGTTACAAGTCAGGGAAAGAAGATATCGGATATACGCAGGGTCGGAAATACAAGCAACTCCAGGCATATTACTATAAAATAGGCATCCCAGTGTCTCCGTTGGGCGTAGCTGACAAATATATATTATCAAAGTACTTTACTAAAGGGTCTTTTAAGCCAGCGCACTGGAGTTGAAATTGAGTCAATGGCCATTCATCATTCCAATTTGTTATATTTGTTCCTGGATTCTCAAAAGACTGCAGAAAAATGTTGAAGCCTTAAGTAAGGCTTCAATTAGTTAGGATTACATCTGTGGAAAGAACACATTTATTAATTGTCTACATAGGATTCTGATCCTTCCCACTAAAAAAAAAGCTTGGTTTCTACTGGGCACATCCTTTTAGCATGCCATCCTATTGCATACATGTGACATGAACTACCTTAAAGATGGGGGTCTGCAGTTTTGCATTTAATCTTTTCTAGCTCAAGTTGTGCTTGAACTTGCACCAGCATGAAGCGCCACCCAGGTTCTGCGGACCAGGATACACAGGAACCGGAGTGTGTTCAAGGACCTGAAACGAAGTAACTAATTCTCCAGACTGAGTCAAGTGTTCGAACAACAGGGAGCACATTTTCCTGAATATTGAGATTTAAGAAGTGTATTACTGCATGAGGTTATGTTATCGCAACTTGTATAGCGCAACAGCTACCCCAGCAAAGGGGCGTCCTGGCGCTGACCGCAGAGCAACCGACACATGTTGGTAAAAACAGAGATTTGGACTAGGGTGCAGTGAAGAGGTGAGTTTTAACGGCCTTCCTAAATTCCGAGTAGTTGTCAAGGCCTCGAATTATCAAACCACTCCCTCCTTTTGTTTAAAGAATATTCTCTACTTCATTCGATTTCTCAGTCAAAAACTCTGCTTGACTTTCAAGAACCCATAAGCTTAATAAATAAGTCGGATGATAATTTTTTATAATTTCAAGACACTTTATGTTGGTAGGAATGCACTATATGACGAGCAGGGTACACACAGAAGTGGCTAAAAAAGTTTAGATCAGCGATACACAAAGTACATCCCGTGGGCCGCTTGCGGCCCTCTTGACCTGTACATGCGTCCCCTTGATAAACAGCAGCAGGCGCTGGTGTTTAGTTGTTGAGCTCTAATATTCAGAAAAACATACTAAATAAACGGGCACGCATTTATTATCATGCAAATAAAAGCTTGCCCATTTAACATGTTTTAGACCTCCTTACACAATCTCTGACCCACCCAGACCCCCATCACCAAACTGCTGGAATCAGTGCGGCTCTCGGACAGACCACAGATGGCACTTTGTGGCCCCAGGGCAAATGTTTACGAGTACCCAAGGATTTAGTTCATTTATCATCTGTAAGAAAATAGCTTTAAACAAGATATCCACCAAACAGTTAATTTTAACAGAAGTCATTAGATGACAAGGTAAGAGGAGCTAAAAATGTTTGACTTCATAAACCATTTTCATTATCCAAGACTATAAATATTGCATTGCTGGACCGACAGTAGAATAGCTTTTACCTGAATGAACCATTTCACAGTGACTCACTAACATATCACTCAGTGAGTGATGGATTTACAACGCCTCAAAGCTGCGTATCTTCTGGCCACTTCTAAAATTAAATATTTTTCACACGTTCCTAGGATCCTGTAGTCTGATTTTAAATCCACTGAAGAGACACAGATTTGAAATGTAGGAAGCATCAAATCACTTCACTGTGAATCACCATCATCTCGTAAAAGGTTATTCAAACCATTAAATGTTTTGTCCGTGCAATCTAAAATGCATAAAACATCAGGATAATAAAAATGCAAAAGCAAAAATTATTCCTCTTTTCAAACCCCTGATCCTTTCTCTTGCATCCATAAGAAACAACTAGCGTAAACCAGTTTTTAGGAATCCCAATACAAAAACGTTACTTAAAACGTTCAAGCAAGGTCTACCATATTAATGAATTAAGTGAAATACATGTTACAGAATGACTACGCTCACATAAGCTTTTTTTTCCTGAGTTAAAGATCATCAAGTAGAGTCCCTCTTGATCAAAACACCTCATGTTTCCAATCAGGACATTAGGGCTCTCTCTGAAGTGTTAACTGGTAAATATATAGACGGATAAATTGGGTGGTTCACCTAAAGGGGGACTAAGAGGTGATTTGCAGTTGTGAGTTTGCAGAATGGGAGACCCCGTAAGCAAATTTTTAACACTTTAGTTTCCATATTTAAACACTGAGTTCTAAGTCACAAAAATGACTGTCTAACTTGTACTGCACCCATGCTTGTAAGCAGAGTCTGCTACTGTCACCTTTTGAATAAAAGGCACTGCTAAACCAGATTCATAAGTGCTCCATCAACACTTTGCATTACAAAAAAGTCCACATATGACAAACCCTCCCTCAGGCTCTCACCCCTACAAACCTCATTCTGACCTCTGCACCAGGGTCACAGAAGTGGAAAGCAAGGAATAAGGAATTAAAAATGTTTGCAGGTTCTTGCAGTACCCTGTTTTCACCTACCTGCTATAGGAATCCCTCCCAGGCCTGTGTTGTGCTGTTGCGCGAGATTTAAGTCCAAGAAATTGCTATTTGAGGTTGGATTTGCTGTGTGGTTCAAGTGCATGATGCTATTGCGAGGAAAAGACATCCAAGGATAGCGGGCTGCCTGGCCTGGAAAGCTGAACGAGTTGTAACCCGCCCTGTGCTGAAACTGTGGGAACCGCTGTGGCAAAACAGAAAACGTGCCGCCGAGGGAGTTGGTGGGTGTAGTGGGATGCAGGTAGCCGGAGCCAGGGCCTTTGGCAGTTGTGTGAGGAGAGGGGTTCTGAAGAGATGTGGGCGAGAGGGAGGGCTGGTCTTGAACTGACAGTTCCTTCTCAATCAGGTCTGCTAAGGCTTTGCGGGTGATATCGAAGGGATCAAATCCCAGTTCGTCCTCCTGCGGTTTGGATGAGCCGAACCCAAATGCGGCTTGCCAGTCTGTGGAGGAGGAGACGGGGATCGTTTCTGTCAGAGGAGGGAGAAGAAGAAGATGGATAAGATTAATTGCATACACATTAGGAAACAAAACATTGACTCCAACCTTTTGCTAACACGGGATCTGTTCTTTCCCTTTTGAGGAGCCACAAAACTGTCTGCTCAGGCTCTGGGTGGGTGACAAGAGTGGATTAGAAAGAAAAAAAAAGAAACTAGCTTGTCATGGTAGCTTGTCATGGTCTACCTCGACCCTACAAAAACATTTTTAACAGATTTGTGATGTTTAGTTCATCAGCTTGTCTGGGATTATATTTACTCTCAAACTGCGCAGACACGTCAAATCGTACTTCATGCGATCACCGAGACATGGAAAACCAAAAACAGTAGCACTTGCCAAATATCTGAGGCTTAATAAAATGTGGTAAAGTTACTACAACCAAGTGTTGCTCTATAGGACGATGACCCAAGATATGACCTAGGTTCTTTGCTATAGCCAGGAATTTAATATGTTGGATGCAGTTGCCACACCAGATTACAATTTGTTCACTTTAAATAATCTAGTCTAGTCATTAGCAAATAGACAGGGCACAGACCTTCGACTCATTATGACGGTATGGTAGAGATTTTATAGTGCCATGCAGCAAATCCACCACTGCCAACTACACGAAGTGCAACTACTTTTCATGTTACTTTTCTAAGGACTATTTAAAGATACTCTATATCTAGGGCAACAACAAAAGCCACATTAGATATCCAGAAAACGTCATGTTATCAACTATCAGCACAACCACATTATTTACATAGCACGTTTCTCTATTATCTTTGGAGAGAAGTAGAAATTGCTATTCTGTAGCTTGAGACTGGGCATTCTATTACAATTTGTGACAAATGAAAAGGGGATGGGCCCCTCGTTCAATTCCAGACGATTTTGTCAATGTTGATCGAAGGATTCATTCCTTTGGTGGTATTCCTGGTGGATACCACATTTTCCAACAGATTTCACATCTTATGAATAACTCCTGGGCCGACTGGATCCAATAATTTTTAGGTCTCACACATACAGTGCATGTGCTGTGTTGCTTGAATGGTTTACAGTTCAGTGGGATTACAACCCGCCCACAGCATACCATATTTCTGCAAATTTTTTTTTTTTTTTAATAAGCATTTTGGGATTATTCCTGGACGTGCAATGTGCTTTCCTACTTGTAACACAGGCATACGACTATTCATTTATGTTTCTTTCACACCATCTGCTGCCTCTATTGATGCTTTAGTTACTTACAGCCACAACTGTGCTACAACTCAACTGTATGCACTACGCTACGCCACTTCACACAACTCTACACCCTGCTTCACTCTATGCCATGTCACTAATGCAGTCTCCTCTATGGCGCTGTATGGCACACCACTAACATTTAGCCATGCTAAACAGCAGCCAAGCTGCTGTACAACATGGCTAAAAGACATTGGGAAAGCCAATAGCTCTCACATAGGCAAGACCTACTAGCTTTGTCTTTGTTCCTCTGCAAAGAGCTCTCCAGCGCCTGTACTCGAAGTGATAACTCTGACCTACATATGGGACCACCTGACACGGTCGTCAGTTACTTATTTTTCAACGCTCAACTGAGAAGTGTAGAGGGGAATTGAAAGATACTGAAAATGATAGAATATAAATCAACTAACCACTGAAAGCATCAGCTACGGCGATGCCCCTAGTCAGGGTCTAAAAAGCCACTATAGCCATCATGCAATAGGCATGAATGTCAAAAGGAAGATAGTTACTGGCCAAGAGGTGAAACAGCTTAATGCAAAGACCGGCATTGCAAAATAGACGCTAGGTACCAGCTTTGCCTCCCTTAGCCCCAGAAAAAACATTGAAAAACTGACAATCTCCTCTGATTTCACCCAGTTAACATAATCAAGAGGCAGCTCACCTACTGTCTAACCTGTGGAACTGCTCTTCATGTAAGGAAGGATGACCAGGGGGAGGGGGGCAAGAAAGATGCAAGTGTGATAGACTGACAAATGTGGCAGAAAAGCAGAGCAAACATGAAGGATCAGCCTGTCTGGGTAGAATACAGGCATAGGTGGCTAGCCAGAGTATACCAATCTTTGACCTTGCAGGGCAAAATGGCCACCACAGAAACAGTAAAGAAGCTCAAGAGACAAATAGAACAACGCATGCGTCTGAATTGCTGATACCATGAAGAAAGTCAGAACTCCCACTGTGAAACAACAAAAGGTGAGCCAGGCACATACATAGACAACCTTTCAAGAAAAACAAACAAACTGATTATCTGAAGAAGGGTGGTCAGGCAAGAACTCAAAAAATAAAATAACAGCATAAGAAAGCATGGCAGAAGCCACCAATGTCTGATCAATGAGGAAAAGCGGAAATACAGATAGACGAGGGTCTTAAAGGTGTTAAAGTCTCAAGTCTTTAGACTGGCACCAAGACTAACTCAATCCAATGTTCTGGAAAAATAAATGTTGGGACTTTTTTGGGCCGGAAAAGCTGATATCTTCATAATTGGCACATCTCATTATCCACATCTGCATAAGTAATATGAACAGACTGGCGTACCAAATCTTTCTCATACCAATCAAGGGCAATGAGAGCCATCTTCCTTTACTTTCTGCAAGATTCAGAGTAGCACAATTTGAAGATATGCTTAAAACTGGTCATGTTGCCAGCTCAGTATGAATTGTCAACACATAGAACCACATGAAGGCAACCACAAGGCACAGAAAAGAAGGCTTTTCCTGTTTAGAGCTGTGGCACAATGGTTGATGTTGGGAAGCTCCACGAGGTAGAAAAGTACCATTAAAAGGGTGCAGCTACCATTTATGAATCTTCAGAGATGGTAAAATCAAGGCATTCATGTTCACCCTCATGCCCACCAAGTGAATTGCCACCAGGAAAATAACCCATTTCAGAGTTCACTAACTTAAGTGCAAGCTCGCCTACCAGAGTCCAGGTACTCATTCTGACTGCTCTGTTGAAGCAGTTTACAACAGTAGTGCTGTTGATAAATAAAAAAAGTTACTTACCTGTACACTGCGGTACTCCAGTATTGATATCTTTCAGAGATTCAAATGCTTGAATCTTCCTTGTCATCATGGTGAGTTCCACGGTAACAGTAATAAAAAAGCAGTGCTAATACATTAGCATTACGCATCACATTGGGCACAACAGACATTGTTAGCTAATTCACATTGTTTTAATGCATCCAAACTTCAACCAGAATAGAGAGTCTGAAGCACTTGCGCCCTGCAGGGGCATCATACCTCAAATTTTGAGCACAAGTAAAAAATAAGGAAAATAAGAGGTATTAAAATGGCGAGCCTCAACGCGATAGGAGGGAGTGCTGCATGTGAATCTATAAAAGATATCAATACTGGAGAACCAGAGTGTACAGGTAAATAACTTGTTTTTCTCTAGTATTACATCTTTCATAGATTCACATGCTTGAATCAGACTAGTAAGCAGTACCAACAAGAAATGGCGGTGGGTAAGGTAAAAAAATACCACCATGAAGGAAAAACAAAACAAAAAAAAACTGAAGATTAATACCACCAGCATAAAGAAACCATAGAGTTGTGAAAAAAATATTGCATAACAGAACTTGGATAAACCTATGCGAGAAACCATTTTAAATATGGTATTTGAATTTAACCAAAATATATGTACCTTAAAGAGGACAGGTGACTAACACCACCTGCCGAACTGCGGCATTTGCCTTTTTTTACGTAATCCAGGCAATAATGCTTTGTGAAGGTGTGGGCATTAGCCCACGTCGCAGGCCTGCAGATGTCTGGCAATGATATGCCTGCAAACAGGGATGAAGAAGCAGTAACCTTACCTTTCTTGTATATTGTGCGTTCACTTTCGCAGTCAATGGTCTTCCCGATTTCTCTTGATGGTTGCAGAAACCCAACGAGCAATATCGGCCTGTGACAAAGCCTGCCCCTTTCTCGGTGGAGCAAAAGAAATCAGGATTTGATCAGATTTCCTGAACGTCTTGGTTCTATTCAGGTAAAACCGCAGACATCGTCTGACATCAAGAGAATGTAATGATCTCTCTGCTGCTGGTTTACTGAAGAATGTTGGTAAAACAATAAGTTTATTAAGATGAAACTATATTGGCACCTGCGGAATGAACTTAGGGTTAGTTTGTAATATGACCCAGTACAGTTCAGGTGTCATTTTCAAATGACTCATGCAATGGAGGGAAAGCATAGGCACACATTCCACTCCAAGGCAGCTGGAATGCATTTTCCCAAGACCATCTCTGTGGGAACATGTTGACGTACATTGTGCATTTTTGATTCTGAACAGTGGCAAAAAGCTCCAGGTCTTGAGTACCTGCACTTGTAGTAACTGCCACTGGTTCAGTTGCGGCTTGTGGAACTGTTTGTCTGTTCTGCTTAATGAATCAGCCCATTCGTTCTGTACTCCTGGAACACATTCCACTTTCAAAGTGATGATGTGAACCAGCAACCATTACCAGATTTGCTGCGTTTGAGCTCACAGACCTTGTTCCTTCCTGTTTGGTTAGGTAGGACACTGTTGTGGTGTCATCTTTTCCTACCAATACCAAGGAGTTGTGGAGCCTTGAAAGACAAGAGTGGAGGTCCAGGAAGACCGTTTTCAATTCCAGAAGAATTGTGTGTGAAAATGTCTCCTGCGCAAACCATTTTCAGGCCTGCAAATGAGCTCCCCAGCCTCTTGAATAACTTGAACTGTTGACAGGTAACAGGTCAAAAGTTGAAAAAAGAACAACACTGAGCGGAGCTCAGGGAAACTCCCTAACACACGAAGTGCGGTAAAAAAAAATCTGAGGTATGATGGCTCTGCAGAGGATTTGTGCTTCAGGGTCTCTACTCTGAAGCTTGGATGCATTAACAATAGCAATGTCTATTGTTCTCAATGTGATTCCTAATGCTTATACATTAGCACTGCCTTTTAATTACTGTTACCATGGGACTTCCACCATGACGACGGGTTAGATTGAAGCATATGAATCTATGAAGGATACAATACTGGAGAACCTGCAAAAACAAAGGTACACCTTCAGTCTTTGGTAAACGACCCTCAACTTCATCACATTCATTTTCATTGATTTTCCTGACAGGGATCAATGACCCTGCACCATCATCTCTCCAGATGCAGTCCTAGGCCCAAAGAGAAGTGTCTGTCACAACGCTAGTACACAATAGCAAAGGACAGAAGGAACAACAAGCTGTGGGGTTGGAGGTTAACATCCATCAGTCGATGTCTATAGGGACTGAATTTCCCTAGCAGATTATCTTGTGAGCAGAAAGTCTCACCTACGAAGAAAACAAGAGGGACTGCTTGTAGTTTTCTTACGGGCCTGAGCCAACAACTGATTGGGATGGACGAAGAGAAATCTTTACGTCGAGGGATCGTAATCAGGCACAAAATCAGAAATAAGTATGACTTAAGCGGGCAACCATCACATCAGTTTCTTTCTGACCTTGCAGAAGAGTCACTGGATGACTTTCCAATATCTGGTTCTAAATTTAAGACATTTCAAAAGAGGCAGTTGAAAGCCTTCTAAAATGAAAGAGGGAATTGCTCTTTGAGCAGACAGCATGGTAGCTGGATAGGGATCAGTCTATTAATGACATGGTTACACTTACCATGCATAAATGTTAAAGGTGTTCTGGATGACAACCATACTGTAAACCACAGCTTTCCATGTTGGGGATACACTTTTTAGACACGCATCTGTTCGTGACACAGTAATTCAGTTTCACTAGCAAATCACGAAATGTATGGGGACGCAACATCTCACGAAAACCTTTCATTGGTATTTTTTTTAAATATATGATTTGTGAGAACACACATACATTGGGTCTAAAGAAATTTGGCAAGCAAAGGGGTAGATACAGATAGGGATGCAATGAGTGTCTCATTGAAAGTATGTGTAAAAGATTTACAACTATTGTGGTCGTTTTTTTTAAAAATGTTTATTTTTAATTTTTGGGTCAGGCTTTCTTTAAATTGTGCTTTTGAATGCAAATATTATTTGTATTTATACATTTATTGTTCCACAACTGGCACCTGCCATGCATGCATGGTAATAAAAAATAAAATAAACAAAATGGTGTCCACTTCATGCAGTATATTGGCACATGCGTGGTGACTCACATGCGTCCATACATCATTATGCCGGGTCATTGTTGTGTCAAAGAATATGTATGCAAACCCATTTCTTTGTGCCAATGCTAAGCCAATAAATAGGATGAAAGGCGATTCACTAACTTGATGGGGGGGGAGGAGTGTTGAACCCTGCTTTAAATTTTATGACAAGACAGGAGGCTCCTGCTATGCTTTCTTGTTATAAGTTAAAACAGAAACAGCAAGAACAAAGCAAGGAAGCATAATAGCCGCCTGCATGTCTTTAATCAGAACACGATCTGGAAAATGTGGTGTTCCGTTCTTGTGCTTTTACTCCCCATTAACTAAATAGTAACCTCGCTCTGGGAACTGACAAACAGTTATTTTGGGATAGATGCGAAGTTTAGGATAGATGTAATTTAAATTTGCAGAGGGGTATTGCATCTATGGCTATACAAATACTCCTATTTTAAACAGGAGCCTGTCACTATTTACAGACCAAAATGGCTTTATTTTTAGCTTTCAGCTGTGTAGAATCTTGGAATTAACACGAAAATGGAACAGCCCTGGTAAATTACCCATAAGTTAACTACTGAATGTTGGTAAAGTAATACCAACATGTGTGATAAGGGTGTTGAGAGCTAAGTGGTGACAATAATGATTCTTGTTGTCTGTTGAGCTAACCATTTTGCCAACGCTTCCTACTATCCCACAAATCACAGGAAGTCTGGGTGCTCAACATCTAGCCATGTGCCAGACAGCATAAGGTGGGTTTACTGTTGCTAACAGTCAGGAGGGCAACTAGAGCCAAATTTGTGTTGAAGAAATGCCTACTTTTCTTTGAAGTACATTCGCCAATTCTCCATATTGGTAAACCTATAGTCAGCAGCACCACAACAGTTTGGACTAAAAGGCCTGTAGTGTTCTAGTAACATGGGGCACCCACATGACTACCAACAAACACAGAAACATATACTGAGGCAGAAATATGCAAACAACGAAACACTCATGTACCACTTGACTACTCCCTTACATGTTAGTCCCACATTTGGGCTGAGTGCTTAACTTTTTCCCAACTCCACACTGCATGGACAATATTCACAAACTACCTCATCAGTCTCTTTGGCAGAGCGCTGGTCACTCACGTGCCGACTGTGCTAGGCTGCACCGCCCCTGTATCTCCACTGTTCAGGGCCGCCCCATGCATAGCACTGAACACGCTGCAATTTTATAAAAGTCAGACCCGCAGTTCGTCGCAGCTCCGGTGGTGCAGAAATTAGGTACCGCAGTTTACAGGGCTCTCTTAGGTGGGTCTCCTCCATAGCTCCCGTTCTGTGCCTCACTCCTGCAGCCCAGGCCACGGATCTCTACAGCAGCAGTGCTCTTCCCTCTTAGCAACGTGCCCTGTGGTATGGCAGGCGACGGCTGATCATGCTCACACCTCCATCAGGGGCGCAATGCCACTTGGACTCAAATGGCTTCATGTCATGATGCTTTGATGTAGTCGTCCCCCCCTGCTTAGAGCCCCTGCAGCTCCACTCTGCCTTTTGTTTGAAACTTGACTCTGGCTGCGCCTCTGACCTCCATACACCATGTGGCGCAGTACCGTTCTGCATGATTAGTCTCGTTGTCGTCATTTTAAATAATACAAAACAAAAAAAAACAAGGACAGACTCAATCGCAACACACCCACACATGGCAAGCGACACAGTGGAGTGTCGCGACACAGTTTGGAAAGCTCTGCGTGTAAACCGATGTTCCCTAGGGTTTAGACTTGATTTAGAGTCGACTCCTCAATCAGGAAAGGTGTTGATACCAAAATGCTTATCCCCCAGGTAAAAGGTGTCCATTATTGTGACTGAATCCAAGGGAAAGTTGTGAAATTAGCATTTAAGCCAGAAAAAGACTGGATTCCCAATTTGCCAAGATTAACTTCGTTCTGAACAATTTGCTTGTGGCTCAACTGGAGCCTTTCTCTGTGGTTAGTCTCTGTATCTAGCTGGAGCAGAATTGAAGTCTTATTCTTAAACACTTGTACTGCTTAAATTATCAATCTCAATATACTTTTTTTAATGAATAGGGATTCCACAGTTTAATTTAAATTTTACTTTATTTTAAATGTAATCGCATTATTTTCACACAATTGTATTTCACAATATTTATACTGCCCTTCACATCATCAGGTCATCTGTGGAGATGTCCGCCTCTAGGCCCACGAGAGCTTCCGGAGACAGCACCGGAAAGTCTGTCCGAGACCTGTAGCTCAATGCCTCGTCGCTTGTCCCAAAGGCCTGCGCTGCATAGAAACCTTCATAGTGAGTGGCGAAAACATTGGTTATCTCCACATCTGCACAGACTAGCACCCCCTCACTGTTTCTAGTAGTGTCCACCCATCTCGCCGCTCTCTCCTTTTTACTAAGTCACGCCAGTAGCTTGCCGGACTTGTCACCCACGTCGTAAAGACGGTGGAGGGTGGCAAGGGACTGCGTCTTCGCCTCATTAGTTACCAGCTCTCTGCACCGCCTCTGGGCGTCTAACAACCGTCTAAGGGTTTCTGAGTTCCTCGCGCGTTGGTACTCCCTTTCCAATTCTAGTACCGTTTGTTCCACAGCAGTGACGTCGGCATGGCTATTACACCTTTCCTCCCTCAGCCTGCCTCGTATTCTGTCTCTTAAGACCGGTTTTAGGGCTTCCCAGAATGTGACCCCGGAGTCCACCGTACCCTCGTTCTCGGCCACGTAGACCTTGATGTCAGCTCTAAGGCCACTGACTATAGCTGCGTTTTGCAGGTCCCAGGCCGCAAGGCGCCAGGAGGTATCCATCCCGCCCCGACGTCCTCCCACTCTCACGAACAAAGGCGAGTGGTCAGACACACCTCTGGCATTATATTCCGCAGTATCAGTATCCCTCAAGTATTGTCTGGACATGAAGATATAATCTAGTCTCGAGAACACCTTATGTGCCCCTGAGTAATAAGAGTAAGCTGTTTGGGTAGGTGGAGCTACCTCCATATATCCAGAAGTCCTAAATTGTGCATCTTGCGCGACAGCGCGGTCTGGTTCTCCCCTCTACCCGTAGCCCCTGACCGGTCTCGTTGTACCTCCATGACATCATTAAAGTCTCCCCCCACCACTTGGATCATGTCCGCTGTGTCTAGCAGAATAGTGGCTATAGCCTTAAGTGTTCGTGCCTGTAGTTTGGGTGGGGCATACACTGAGATTATTGTGTAGATGCTCCGATTCCATGATCCCTGCACCCCTACGTATGTTCCCAGTGGATCCACACAAGTTCGAGTTATATGAAATGGTGAGGTCTTTTTGATGAAAACCGCCACCCCTCTGGAGTCCGACGTGTACCCTGCATGAGCCAGAACTCTATAGCGACCCCTTGCAATGAAAGCACACTGTGTTCCTTTGAGATGGGTTTCTTGCAAGAGAGTGATGTCTGGGTCTACTCTTGATGTAGGCATTCACAAGCCCTCTCTTAATCTTAGCTCCTAGTCAATTGACATTCCAAGACAGGATGCTAACTCCCCTATCCCCCAAGCTTGCTGTGTCTAGAGTGTGTGTCATTGGAGACCCAGGTATTGTTTTGAGGGCTGATACTCCACTATTCGTACGAGGGCAATACCCTGTGTATGAGGGTTGTGTTGAGTCTCAGCATGTTTCCCTGCGTCTTCCCGACTGCTATGCTGCATCTGTAAAGGGTTAGTCTCTAGCCTACCTTTTTGGTGATCAAAGTATGCTGCTGCCCTGTCCCAACTGTCCCCCCATTCCCCACTAGAACCCCAACCTGAGTCAACTTAAAAGCCGTCCCCCACCCCACACCCCACCTCCCTCCCCATCCAGTCGCATCCTGACACAAGACAGGACCATCCGCAGGAGTAGGCCTGTCGCCCACCCACACATCCCTCCCCTTCACAGTCAACAACAGTAAAAACGAAAACAACAAAGAGGGTGTGTCAACTTGCGTGCTTCCCTATGTCGTGCTGCAATCCCCATTGTCCAGGTGCACCATCGTTCACGATCGGGAGTCTTGCGTGTCCATTACTGAGGTGCTGGTCTGCCCTGAGGAATCATGTTCCAGATGTCGGATCACCTCTACCAGCGGGTGTACCGAGCCCGGCCTCTCCCCTCTTCCTCTCCTCCAGATGCACGGCTCCCCAAGTCCTCCTATTCGTCGCCCTCTGAGCGGATATCATTTTGGAGACAACTGAATCTCAATCCTGCCACGGATTTGTACCCTGGTGATGACGATCTCCCGCGCCGCGTGTCCCCTGATCCCTGGTCCCGATATGGAGTTGCCGGGGTCTGTTTCTTCACCCATCGTGACGTCCGCCTCTGTGGCTTTGCCAGTTCCCAATGAGATCTTTGCCTTACTGATCTGTCCAACTCTTCTCTCCCGGCAGTCTCTCTACTGCTAAGGATAGGACGCTCTTCAAGCCACTGCCATGTTTCGTCTGGGTGCGTGAAGAATACCGACTTGTCCTTGTATAGTACCTTGAGTTTAGCATGGAAGAGGAGCATGTATGAGATATTTAGTGTTCTTAGTTTCGCCTTCACTGCATCGAATGAGCGGCGTTGCTTCTGTACCTCTTGGCTATAATCTGGGAAAATCATGGTAGTGTTTTCCAGTTGGATCTCCCCCAGTTTCCTGGCCTCTCTCAGGATCAAGTCTCTATCAGCGAAGTTTAGGAAGCGGGCGATAACCGGCCTTCGTCTCGCCCCTTCAGGCGGTTTTGCCAGAAGGGCCCTATGCGCTCTTTCGATAATGAAGCAGGGGGAGAACTGCGCATCCGGGAAAGTCTTTGTCAGCCAAGTGCGGAGGAACGACGTCATGCTCGTCCCTTCGATTCCTTCTCTGAGACCCACAAAGCGCAGATTTTTGCGTCTTGCCCTGTTTTCGGCGTCGTCCACCTTCCACATCAGCTGATGGTGGGATGCTTGCAGCTCCGCCATGTCTTTTTTCAAGGTGGAGATTGAATCCTCATTCTCGACAATCCTCGTTTCGGTCGCCGTCACCCTGTCGGACAGTTTGCTGAAATCTTGTCGGAGCAATGACACTTCAGAGCCCACTTCCCCGAATTTGACCTCCAATGCCGCTCGGGACTCCTGGATATCCGTCCTGGAAGCCTGGATGGCCTCCATCAGCAGGGCCGTGTCGGTCCGTGCCCCAGGTGTCACCGGTAGAGACTCCATCAGGTGTCTTGGCGCCGCAAAGTTATCCATGGGTCCCTGTTTCTGTGTTTTGGGGAGCGTACCTCTTGCCCATGGCGGGCCGCTTCTTCGGGGTTATCCCCCCTCTGCCCGAGAGTCTCCTATCCCCTGGGTGTCTTGCGACGTGCCGACCCTTTCTTCGTGTGCTGGTGGTAAGGGTAGTAAGTCCTGGGCCCCTCCAGCCTCCGCAGCTCACCCCCGCTTCTGTTCAGGGACGAACGCTGTCTCCCCCGGGGAAAACCAGATTGAAGAGGCACCCCAACGCAGGCCTCCTAGCCCGGGCCGATATCCCCAAGGGGCTGGGCAAGTCCCGAATGCAGCGCTGATGGCTACCCCCAGACCGGAGGCCCCAGACCAGGCCCTGGAGCTCAAAAGGGTGCCCTCGGAGGGGGAGGGTCCGCCACCGAAGATTCTGTGGCTGCGGCGGGGTTGGCCAGATCCCTCACCAGCACTACCTCGTGGCTCCGCCCGCTATGTTTGCACAGTGCTCCGGACCTGCTTGAGAGGTGCAGGGGGGCGCCCAGATGTCTTGGTGGCGCCGAACCCCCCACCACTCACCGCCCACCCGAATACCCCTCCGTATTCTCCCGATTCTTGCTCTCCTGCCTCCGGGTCGGTGCTGAAGGATCTCCGGGACCGTTTCACCAGTCCCCCTTCACTCCGCCCCCCATATTGGGAAAGGGCGGCTGATCTCGATGTGCCGCGATCGCTCCCACCGTGCCCTCGAATTCACAGCCTCGCTCCGAGTACGGGCGCTTTCTGCGGGCTGCAGACTCCTCTCGGCCTCCGGTGCAAGCTAGCAGCCTGCCGCCCGTTGATCAGGCTCGGGCTCCGCGGCCGCCATCTTGGTAAAGGGCGGCCGGTCCCGCTGTGCCGCGATCACTCCCACGGGCCCTTGAACTCACCGCCTCGCCCCGAGCACAGGCGCTTTCTGCGGTCTGCAGGCTCCTCTCGGCCTCCGGTGTGTGCTAGCGCCCCCCCGCCCGTTGATCAGGGCTCGGGCGCCGTGGCCGCCATTTTGTCTGCGAAGGAGTGTTTCACGGTCTTCCAGCCAAAGTCGAAATAACTCAATGACCCGATCACTTCTCTGCAAGGCGATCAGTCCTGCTGGCTCTGGAGAAGTTGCTGCTCCCGATTCATGGGTCGGGTGCCCTGGGGTATTATTTTAAAGTCTGATTCTGTGGCAGCACGGCGGGAGCTCTGGTGAGGCACTTCCCTCCCGGCCATGCTGCTGGTCACGCCCCCCCCATCCATGGCAACTTTGCACCATTTTAAGGGCCTGTCACAATTAGATGGGCAAACTTCTTTGATTGCTATTAGTGCTGATGCATGTACAGGTTCATCGGCTCCCTGCCACAGGGGGTGGAGGCTCAGGGAAAGGGCATTCTGGTCACTGTCAGTTGTTGGGCGTACTTCCATATCCTTCATAAAGCTCCAAAGGTTTAAGTCAAGGAGAATATTGTCAATCCTCGTTGAGTGGTTTATCCTATTATATGTACACGCCCCAAGCGGGTCAGAGGGAGTCCTGCCATTTACTGACCGCAGGCCAAATTCCAGGGCAAGCATATTCATCTGTAAAGCCCGCTGCGTCCATCTCTTGATCGGTTTGATCGAGAGTGCGGGTATACCCCTCTTAATATCATCAGCTGTATCAAGGATATCCTCAGCTGCCAGGGGCTCGAAAGTACAATTAAAGTCCCCTGAAACAAGAATATGTTCACCCTGATTACATCGCCTCAGTTGTTCTTCTAGAAATGTTAGAAGTTAATGATAAAATGGCCCCAAGATAGGGATTCATAAACTGGACCAAATACTTCATACAGACTCCGTTAGCAAGTGCCTGCACAAGTCCCATCATCTCAGTGACTTGCAAGGTGGAGAGGGGGACGAGACAAAGATGTCCTTTGTCACCCCTATCATTTACTACTATCACTGGACTGCTAGCTCACACATTGGGAAGTGGAGACTTACAGGAGTCATAATGATTGCATCCATAATGCATTACATCTTGTTATATCCAAATAATATGTTACTATACCTGTGTAATATTGAGAGGAACACCGAGAGAGATAGGAGTGCACTGGATAGGTTTGAGGAAATATAGGTTGAAAGTGAACTGGGGCAAGTCAAATGTTTATCCAATAGCCCAGCAAGTATATGGGGCAGCTATATCACAATAGATAGGATTTAATGGACAGAAATGTATGCCCAGCAGTGGGGGCTATGAGGCCGAGCACACAGTTTTGGCAGTTTGCTACCGCTGTCTGTTTTGGGCAGGACTGTTGCGGCCAAGATGGTGGAGCTTCCCCCACTTCCATACTATTCAGCAACACTGCCCATAGAGATTCAAGGAAGCTGGTTTCTTGAAATCAGTACGATTCTCATGGCTCTAATATACGGATCCAAACAACACAAAGAGGCAATGGGCAAACTTCAGCTTCCTTCACAGAACAGCGTATTGGTTACCTGGATTTGGAGATTTACTATCTGGCTGCACAGTAGAAGTGGCTGGTGAGATAGGCAGCAGGTCTTTCTTTCATCTAGTCCTATTTATCAATGCTTTTTTTAAGTTTTGTTTTTAAACCATGCTGTAAATGATTTTAAACTGAATTAAGAAAAAAATGTTACAATAAAAACAAGGCATACAGATATAGCACATCATTACGCTACTAATTTTGCTGACTACAATTTTAGCTATGGTACATAATCCCCCTCAAAAAAACAGTTTTAAAGCAGAATCCCAGAATTATGAACAAACATTTAATTATTCACTTTTCATGCATAAATCCAAAGTTGTCTTCCATATTATTTTATTTGACCATTTATTTGGAGAGTAGTGTTATAAAAATATTGTGAGAAGTGCTCAATCTTTTTTTCCATAGCAGTAGGTCACTATCAACAAATATCACTGGCAATGAAAGTATTAATAATAATTAGTATATTAATAAGCGTTTTTAGATAGCCATAAGCCTTTAAAGTATTGTCCTGATAAAATACACCTTTTTGTGCCATTTTCAAAGCACTAACTTGGAACAGTGTACAAGCTACAGAAAGGTATTTATATGCAACCAAATTTAGTGGCTTCTTGTTGCTGCGCCCATCCAATAATGCCCACAATGTCCACAAAGGGATCGACAAAATCCTACATCCAGCTGTGACACTCCAGACTTCAGCCAACATCTAATAATCCACACCACATTCAGAATTTTGAATGAACTGGTGATAATTAGAGGATTTATATAGATCACTTAGAAATTAATAGGCCACAAAAACCTATGACAGTCTTGAGGCTAGCATGGCTGGTTTGTACTTCAGCTAAAACATTAAGAAATACAGCATTTCTAAACTTGCACAACTTGGCTCCAGGCAAAAGTTTTGAATGAGATGTACTTGATTTAATATTAAAGCTGGTTTAACTACATTTACTCTAAAGAATCCTTATGCATGGAAAGTCACAAATTGCAACCCTAAACAAACCACCAGCATAATTGTTATATGCTATGTCCTCTGGATATAATTGGGAGTGTAAATGTATATCCACATATGTTTTACTGAAGGTAATTGGATTACACTTTGAATATACTAACTCCATCTAACCTACACCAGCATTTTCCAGCAGAATACTTTACCAAATGTAATGGGCAGCAACAGCCCTCTCACGTTTTATTTATACAACGTTTAAACAACCCTGTTGCTTATAAAATACAAGATCCTTGTTTTAAAGTCAATCTAATGACTAAAGTATATCTATAAAATGGTAACATAAAACTCTGCTCTACAATCAAATTCTGATCAAGGTCAGCAATGTCCGCGTATGTCACCAAATGTTAAATTACTAATATCAGAATACACAATGCAGATTAAACAGGCATGAACAAATCCCACTTTAAGCCCCACAGATTTCCCTAGAATGCGGCTACTAGGATTCTGAATAGGAGTCTAGTCTGACGTTAAAGCAGTGAATGATGTACATTTAGATAAGAGTTTTAGGAAATAACTTGTTTGAAATACCCAGAAGTTACATTTGTCATAGTATTTGTGTCACCCTTTTGTAAGTTAAGGGCACACTTGGTTGCCAAACTTGAACAGGATTGTCTCCCTTCTTAAATTAGATCTCAAATCACAACATATCTTTTACATATTGTTGGCCCAAGAGCTAACAATGACAATTACCAGACTGAATAATCCCACTACCACCCAAAAAAAAGCAAATCCTTATACGTCCTTCCTGGGCCAAAGGTTTCTTTCAAGAGCATGAATGATTTGGGGTGCCAATCTTGAGGTCAGATTTTCTACGCGGAATTATCCATTCTGAAGTTGATCAGGCACATACTTTCCTGCTAATATGAGGAAAGTGAACTTAGGCAGACCAAGGGGTGCAATTTGAGCATTATATATAAGTGGATGCACTGCCAGAATAATGGTGGTAGTCAATACCTACGGTAAAACAAACTATATTGAACCACTGAGCAGCAGAAAAGACTCCTGCATTCTGAAAATCGAACATCCTGTTGCTGAACTGTAGGGAGTGGAGATCAAGTAATCCGGAATGTGTTTTTTTAAGGACTCACAGAGGGTCAGTAAGGTGGTTTGGGTTATGGGCCACGGCCACAAAAAAACACGTGGTCAAAAGGTCGTACCCATAGGCCATAAGAGGCCTACACAGATTAGATCAGCCCTAAAGATGGCCCTAATCCAAGCCCTGCTGGAAAGCATCACCTGAATGAAGGAGATCAGCATATGAAGCCGGAAACAGTTTAGGCTTCTGGAGAACCAGAACAATTTTAGAATAAGCAGTCTGGGCACAATTCCTCCACCTCTACGATCATTCCTTGAATCTGGACCATTTCATAAATGATGAGGAAAGCCAGGAACATAGCCAACAGGTAAGATGCAGCAGGCACTGGGATTGCCCAAGTAGCATGAGTGAGTTTAACAGGCAAGGTTACCAACACTCGGCAAAGTCACCAGAGTCGACACTAAAGTTGCCAACTTTACAGTAAGTGACAAAGATGTTAGCATGGAGGTACACCAGAGAGTCTCTTTTGTAAAATGTTCAGTATAGTCTCTGAAAATGATCACTTTTCAACTGAGCATGCTTTGGAGCAGGAAATCTCGCCACTTAAAGGACCAGTTCAATTATTTCTGAGGCAGAATCACAATCCCTAGATTGTTCCCTGACATCTAGTGTGTTTTCTTAGCTCTGGGCAATACCAAGGAGCCACTTTCCATCTTGAGCCTGTGTACCAGATGCAACAATTATGTGCGTCGGTGACTGATTGTTGGTTATCGGTACTGATCAGAGGGCCTAAAACTTTGACAGGCATGGTAAGCGAGGACATTTCAGATGCTCTAGTTAACATGTCTGGGAAACATGGAAAAAAACTGATGTAACTGACTCCTATGTCTCTTTATATCTACTCCCTACACAATTTCTAGAGGTAATGTGGCTCAGAACGAAGCTCAATAACACCCGCCTGGGAACAGAAACTTATACCAAAAAATGTTTACTGGTCCACTCTGACATTGGGAAGAGATTCATATGTAGAACCAGATAGACACACAAGAATACCAAGATAGTAGGGATTACATCAAGTTACATTAAAATAGAAAGGTACAGGTTAAATAAATTACATGGTACTAAACTGAAAAATAATTAGGTTAGCTGCATTTAAAATAAAGGGGATAGGGTTCTTCTCTCTTGCCCCGGTAGATCGCAATGTCCCACAATATAGCCCCTCTGATGAAGTGACCCACAATATAGGGGGTCTGAATTAAGTGACTAACCACCATTAAAAAAAAACATCAAAAAGTACTATTAATACTCTTGCACATTACCACTTGAGACAAACATACTGAAGTACTACCAACAACAGGTGGTAGACACTGTGTCCTATATTCTACACAGAAATCTCTAAAAACATCCCAGGGTTAAGCGTTAACTCTTACTAAATTATCAGAATCCCTATAAAATAAAATAACGATTTTACAGTGATAAATTGTTTGGAAGACTGAGGTTAACTATACCGCGAAAACATGCAACTTTCAACTAACTGTGCTCCTTAGCTTGAGATCATCCTTTACGATCTCTACTTCCCAAGAAATTATGTCCACTGTCCTGGATTTTCTCTAATCTTGGCACAATGTGCTTATCGCTTGAGCGCCCTTCCTTGTCCTAACTGAAAAGTTAACCAAACATTGCATGTTCAATTTCTGAACCTAGTCGGTGTCTTACAAAGTGTTGAATAATGTTAGCCTGTTCCTTTGAGGGTGGAGGTAAATGGCTTACAACTCAGACTACCTTAGCACTAATTTGACTCAACGTAACTAAAAGGTGATTTGTGAAAATCAATGGGTTCATAAAGTAGGACATTAAATGTTACGTGTATTTGTAAAGCGCGCTATCACCCGCAAGAGAATCCTGGTGCCGAGTAGGTGTGTACACTTAGCCCTGCCTAGGGTAGGTTGCTTAATTGTAAAGCCAGTTCTTCAGTTTCTTACGTAATTCAGGCAGAGATCAGTAGGCTCAGATGTGGAGTGGGAAGTCATTCCACACTTTAAGGAGCAAGGTAAGAGAATATATGCCTTCCTAGTCAGGTGTATGTGTGCGAATATAAGTCCTGAGAAGTGGAGGCATTAAGGAGGTTGGTGCAAGGAGATGAGGCAGCTCATGTAGGTGGGGTCTAAGTTGTGTAGTGCTTTGAATGTGTGTGGGATAAGTTTGAAATGAGCACATTTGTTTATCGGGATCCAGTAAAGCTCCATGGGGAGTGGTGTTATATGATAAGAATTCTGTGTGGGAGGTTGAGGATGAGTCTGGCTGCTGACTTCTGGAAGGCTTGTAGTCTTCTGGTGAGATGCGTGATGATCTCGCCATAGAGGGTGTACCTGTAGTCTAACCTGCTGGTAATTAGGGTGTGATTGACTGTTTTCTGGTTTTGCTTGGAAGCCATTTGAAGACATTCCTCAACATATTCAGGGTGATGAAGCAGGATACAGTGATGGTGAGGCCATGTCCAGTTAGCTGCTGATGCAGATTACAACGTTCCTGGCGTGGGTGCCCGGTATGGGTCAGGGTTCCGCCAGCCACCAGTTGGAGCCCCATGGCGAGATGTTCTTGCCACAGATCAATACTTCTGTATTGTCTGTGTTAAGCTTGAGACAGCTGGTTTTCATCCAGTTAGCAACTTCGGACACGCAGGCAGTGAGCGGATTTCTTGTGTTGGGGTCTTGTCAGAGCAGAGTATGAGTTACTTGCTTTTGGCATAGGAGAGTATAATGTAGTTGTGTGCTCAGAGTACCTTGGCCAGAGGGATCATGTATGCATTGAAGAGGGTGGGGCTGAACGATGAACCTTGAGCATTTACACAATAAACCATACAAAATTCGAAGCAAAACAAGGACTATTAACACGCCAGCTTAATTACTAAACTAAGAGTTTAAAACTGTTAAGTCAGATCCTGAACATAAACCAAGAAAGGAACCGGTTATCTTCAAACTGTCATTTCTTTCAGGCAGTCAGCTCGGCTAAATTAGATCACTTTTACTTCAATCTGTGGTCAACCTATCAGACAATGACAAATGCAATGAATCTTTAAATATACACCAGGTGCCTGCTTGCTGGGATCCAGCAACTGCCACCTCAACAGGATTCCACTGGAAATCAAAAGGCAATCTAACCTAACAGTCTTCACAAAACGATTCAATGCCAACTCTGTGCAATGCTAGATTGGAAACAATAATAGAGTATGGGTGCCCCAGGGGAGGGTTCTAACAATGCAAAGATGCTGCTACACATATGAAGTCTAGAATGTGTGTCCTTACTTATTGTGTGGCATCGTATGCTCTTCAACTACTTACTTTTCCTCCTCTCCTAGTGCTTTAGTCTTCATATCATAGCACTTGTAAACACGAGGATTGTAGTACTTTATAGAATATCACAGACAAAGACTGCTAGTGCTGCCAAAATGTGGCATCATCTCATGCACCCCACTTTCAAAGAGTGTATCTGCTCATCTGTTTCCGGAGTACATGTGCATAGTAGTTGCAGACGAAAGGAGAGATCAAACAGACTGAGAATTAGACCCAGACATCTACACTTGTACTAGTTAAAGAATATATGTCATGCAACCATTTTGAAAAAATACAACCCTTGCGTAAGAAAAAATAAAATCCTCAACACAATTAGGGTCCACAAGGTTCATATGAAATCAGAAAACTGAATGGTGAGGAACCAGTATTGTGTGGGGGAGGTGAAATGGAAGAATTAGCACTGGAATGGCCAATCGAGCAGCCTTAGGGAGTGGGTAGGTGGTGGAAACAAGCCTCTAATCTACCGAAGAAAAAACAGAAGCCAGCTGATAAATAATTCTAACTGATTACCTCAAGTGAAGGCTAGAATTATTGAAGGGTGCACTGTCACCACCGGCAGTAATGGTTGCTTAGATTTCTTTCCTACTTTGATATGTGGTAGATAAAGCAGAGCATTACTGAGAAGCAGTCTGGAAACGAGCAACTGCACCAAGGGATTTAAGAAAACAGGAAAGTTTACACAAATAAAACAAGCATTTACAATACAACGGTTTCGCCTTTGCAAAAGTTAGTTATTGGCATTGTAAATGACAAAAATTGTATTTATGTGTTGGTTTTGAAAACAGATAAATAAATGGCATTGCCATTTACATTGCCAATAGCTTAATCTCTCGCAAATGTGAGACCTATTGTACCCTACTGGACGAGCTCAGCAGACAGCAATTTCTTGCAGACGAGTTCTATAACACAACAGTGACACTGCTAAATCCAGCACTTCACAATAGAAACAGAAATGATACATGAGAAGATTACGAGTGAACAAATTACAAAAGCAGACGTTAAGTTACATGAGGCAAAAGTGACAATTGTGAGCAAACAAAATACACGAGGTAGCAAAAGGTACATTACAGGAGGAATATACGAACTCGAAAGTTTCAAACTGGCATCCTGGAGCGGCCACGTCCGCTGGTTCAAGACGGCGGAAGGAAGACATCAAAAACCCAGTATTTACAAGAACATGCAGAGTTTGGTGCAGTAAGAAACTAAATCTGAAAGTGATTCTCCAAAAACTCGTAATTGGGTTATATCTGTTGCTTAGTGGAGTCGGATCTTATAAAGCACAATAAAGATCACACCAATTACGAGTTTTTGGAGAATAACTTTTAGATTCAGGTTCTTACTGCCCCAAACTCTGCATGTTCTTGTAAATACCTGATGAGGGCCTGAATGCTTCTTGATGACTTGTTTTCTCGTGAAAGAGCAGATTACGTTAGAGTGGTGTTATTAATAGCAGAACATTGATTGAGACCTTGGTTCAGTACTCTTGAATACTTTTGTTTCACATACTTTTTGGCTCAGATATTGCATACATATACATGAAATAAGGAGAAGCTGTGTAACATAAAAGCACAAGCAGGAAACTGAGACCACAACACCCAATGTACAGATATGAAACAACGTTAAATATCTGTCAAAGTATTTTTTATATTTATGTAAGCTGTACTGCTGCACTGCCTACGAATAATTTAACACCGCTCCTAGAGATTCTTGATAATTAATGTTTAGGTTATTTATTCGTCCACACAAATAATTGTGATTATACGGGTACTGACAACAGCATGCCATTTGACCATTTTATTGCCCTTTTGATACTAAATGATCACCAGAGGCGTGCCTCTAAAAAACCACAAAATCTTCGCTCATGTACTTTGCATTTCAATTCGGTATGTAGGTGCATACTGTGGTCGGATATGTTCTTGTATTATGGCCAACTGTGGCAGGGGTCATACTAAGCGAGAACGTGGTGCAGGAGGGATTAGTTGCTTAAAAGAGGGAACATTAGTTGATGGTGACACCGTTTCAGGGTACACTATTAGGTGCAAGATAGATGCAAGAGAAAGGGCTTGACAAGATTGAATAGAGCCAGCAAAATGTTCACTGTGACAGTGAATTCTACTGTTGAATATAGGCGCACGGACGATTTGACTGGGTTGTTTGGTGTCCAGTTGATACTACAAGGTCAGATTGTATTGGACTATGAAGGGAGTAGAAATGAGAAGATATTGTGATTGTTCCGATGAGAACATGGGTCATGCTTTGGTGAGAACATGGGTCACAAAGTAGAAAAAACCACGTGCAATAGGATTATGAAGGGCAAAAGGCTGCACTAATGGAACTGGCAGCAATCGGAGAACTCTCATATTATGTGGTTCTACCCGCTCTGCTGTGTGTGGGACAGGGGCTCACTGTAAGCGAGTGGGTGTTAAGTAATCAGAACAGCGAACATGAAAGGCTCAATTGAGAAGGTGTGAGGCATTGCGCCCCCCACCAGGTGACTGAACTTCCAGATGCTCTGATCATGAATCCTGGTGTGTAGTGAATTAGGGTACAGGACGCTATGGGACTCATGCCCACTAAAAGTGGGTCTTTGGGAAACTCTACGGTTCGTGGGGCGGAAGAGGGTAGTGATACGGTCCTTTGCCATATTCTGGGGACAATAGGATATTGTGAAGTAAGCGAGAGACCTGGCCCTCCATCATATAAAAAGCGAATGCAAAAACCGCTGTATTCAGTTATTCTTTGCAAATGACCCGTTGCTACAACTGCTGAGAGGAGCTGTTGCAGACAATGTAAATAACGAGCAGCCTGCCTTTGAGAACTACCGCCTATGCTTACTCAACCTCTCAGTGACAGCCCCGGACCCTCCTCACCGATACCTCCATCGCTTGGAGCGACGACTGGGCCCGCCCGCTACTCACCTGAAGCCCGGGCACTTCAATGCGATGCAGCTCTCCTGGCCAGGCGACGTCCTGCTCGTATTCCCCAGTGTTGAGGGTATCTATTCTTAGCCAGCGAAGACCCCGGCCAGGGAGCTCTAGGGTTGGCGGGTCTAAACCTAGGGGGCGCTGCGGGCTCTGCCGCTGATTAACGCGATGCCAGTCTCAACCTGTTCGCCGACGTCTGACTGCGCATGCTTCTGCATTAACACTCTAACATCCAGTGTCTGCGCTCTACTCCTCCTCAGGGCTGCCTGACCGATGTAAAAACAAGCACGAAAAGCTTTAGCAAGCAACAGTGAAAGGAGCAGTGAGCAGATCAGATGAGGAGAGCGGCCAGGTGGCATTACCGCATTGCAAAGTTTGAGAACTAGGAGAAAGACGCACACAGCTGCCGTCGTTCTCTCCGGGGTTGCTCCACTGCCCAGCTATCCTATCACCCATTATTAACCTGAAGACAGGAGGCAGATGGAGACGGGCAGAGGGCGGTGTAACGTGACGTGGCAGCTGCAATATGCCAAGTCGTTGCACCCAAGCGTTGTTATACCCGCATCCGTGGAGGCACGCATTTTCACTGTCCCCCACTTTGGATCTTAGACACTGGGCCTGAGGCAAACGAGAGTTAGCTTCACCATTCAAATTAACAGCTGGTGGTCGTGACGTAGAGAGATGTTGGTATTCAGTAAGTGGCTTGCAAATTCATTCATGGTCCTATAAAAAAGCGAAAAAGTCGCAAAAAGACATGCACTTTTAAGCCCCAGGTATACTCAACAGATTGCCAATTTACTGCGAGTGGAAGATTGATTGAGGCAGTGGAGGATGCTGGGCAGTGGGGCAGGAGGAGGAGGGGGGGGTGGAGTCGAATAGGCACACGGACAGCGGGAGGGGGGGCGGGAACGGGCACACGGACAGCGGGAGGGGGGCAGGAACGGGCACACGGACAGCGGGAGGGGGGGCAGGAACGGGCACAATCAAAAGGCAGAAAGCAAGAAAAAAAAACAAGCACTCACCTGGACTTCTTCCAGCGGCGGTCGGCCTGAAAATGGCTATTAGTGCTCGCTTTAAGAAATGGCCTTACCCTTTTGAAGAATCATCTTCGTCACACTCGAGCAGGTATATTTAGTACAGAGAAAAGGATCCGAGCTGCAGAGCTTCCCAAGTAAGCTACTGCCCGGCCGCCATCTTCGGGGGAATGAAAAAAAAAAACTTGGAGATAAAAAAAATTAAAAAAACACCCACCGCCGCATGACGTTGTAAAAGGGGCGGAGAGAGAAAAAGTCACCGGAACACCCACAAATCTGTTCCCACAATGACGGACGCATCTCTTCCAATGGCTAGCCTCAATTTATGGAGCTATCCAATAAAAGAGACAGGCGGGACAAAGCCCCGTACTGCTTAACAAAAGATTTTGCCTGCGCAAACACTGCTGCGCAGTGGACGCCAGGCGAAACCTAAAAAGGCCTCACCTCTGGGAAGAGTGTGCTTCTGAATCTGATCGGTGTCTGGTATCCCTCTGACATTAATGATCCTGCCTGAAAACTACCTGGCCCCAGCATTTCATGACTACCAATGGAATCTACATAATTGTGGTCTCCTTTGCACACTGTGGGCATCATTGGCGTCATCAAGACCATTGCTGGTATAATAATGGTTGTTCCTAGCATATAACTGGCTGGACTCCTTGCACAATGCTGGAAATCTGGTCAGTATGGATCACTGTTGCACAAATACAATTACTGCACAATCTAAGATCTGAGATTTTGCGACTTATAGGACTTTTACTTTTTTAATCTGCCTCTTTTAAATGAGTTTTCATTCATGACCCTGGGCGAAAAACCTGCTTGGAAGAGTCAATACAACAAATAATTAATGTAGACTTCAAGAACATGAAATAGAAATTTTGTAACATGATAGCCCAAGTGAAAGGAAAGATGTTTTTCACAAATATTTTTTGAACTTTTGTGTAATACAAGACTACGATTCCTTTTCATTTCCGAATCATCTACTTTTACTTTTTTTGAGCCCCCTCATTTTGATGAAAACCCACATATTCAATGCACTGATGGGTGGAAATCTCAAGTAAATTGCTTGTGGTCTGAATTTCTGCCTAATGGCTATTTAAATTAAGGAACAGATTAGCTTCTTTTTCCACTTTTGACCAGGAATTCTGTTGAGATTTAATGTTTAAAAAAATTATGTAGTGGTTAATGTTCTGCATATTTAACAGAGCTTTGAGCACAGTGCAGCCTACTCACTTATCAATTTAGATCAGAAAACATTGCTGAAGACTTTTGATATAAATCATCAAGTCAAACAAATGCTTGGAAAAAAGCAACCACCCAATATTTTCTGCACTTTAAATGCTTTGTTTTTAAAGTACTCATTTTGATTACACAAATCCTGAAACGTTTGTCCCTCATAAATTATATGCTCCCAAATTACAAATAATACACAAGTGGTCGTGTTTTTATTAACCGCATTGCTGCGGCGGCTTTTCCCGCTGTGTGCGCAATTTACGAAAAGCCGCGTTACATGACGAGCTCAGCTCGTCATCCGCACACGACTACCGTGGCTGATGACGAGCTGAGCTCGTCCTCAGCAGCGAAGGGGTTAACATGTTTTTCAATAGCATGTACAGAAACCAATTTGACTAGAAACCACTTTAATACACTGATAGGAATGCAAAACCTCACTAGCACATTCAGAAATTGTTACTAGTGAAACAATAGTGTTCATAGCTACTAGGGCAGATTTTAAAGCATGGGAATCGGTTTACTTCAGAATGGAATGTGAATTATTAACACTTTAGCTAACTGTTTGAAAAATAGCGGTTCAATACATTTTGGCCCGATTTTAGCAAAATGTTCTTAAGGGAGAGAATCAAAAACCCAATGAAAGAAGGTTGGCATAAATATTTTTTCCAGTTCTGATTTTGGCTTTTACTCATGCCATAAAGAGTGACATGGAATCCAGTATGCCATCAATGCAAATATAACCTCGGCTCATTTCCCATAATCACACTCTGTGGATGGCACTATTCCTACTTAATTAACGGGGTGGAAGAAAGCTCAACATGGATGACCCCTAGAATTAGAAAAGTAGAAATTACTTGCAAATTATTTGTAGATTTGACACCAGTAAGATTAATATGCTGTTCACAATCCTACCAGATGCATATGTACAGCTTTGAATATTTTGCAAAGAAGCATTCGGCGTGCATTGACTCAAAAGCAGTTTTCTAACACGCACTCTGGGACAAAATATATAAGGGACAAACTTCACATACTGCATTTGCATAAAGGATAAAGAAAATGGCAGAAATGTACATCCACTTAATAACCCATCAGAACCGTTTAAAGTTACAAAGAAAAATAATAAAAAATAATAAAAAGGAACAAGCAATCCTAGGCCTTTTAACACACCCATCTTTACGACCAAGAGACAAAATAAACCACAAAAGGATCTGACATTGATTGGTAAACCTTCACAAACACCCAATAAAATTACAGATGGTAATTCGAAGCAACTGGAAATACAAACTAGTAGGTATGGAACACCATACAAAACACGTGCATATTTATATAGCTCAAGACTATCAACCACCCTCAAAGAAACACAAGAGCACTTCCATTAAGGACGTTGTCACGGAGAAATAAGGGAGGCCAAACAGTGTAATCAGACAGCACACTGAATGGAGCTTAAAGATTTAACATTTTTGGAACCAGACATAAGCAAACTGGTAGGACGGAAAACTCCGCAAAGGGAACAAACGCTCGAAAAATTCTTGTTACTAGTTTTGAAAGATAACTTTAAAATACGCATATTATGCAATGTTTATGCAACCCCAAAAACTTGCAATTATTAAAACAAAATATAAAGATACAAATTGACAGTTTAATGAGCACAAAGGAGAAATGTGCACAACCTAGTCACTTTTTAGACAATAAAAGCTATGTATTATTGTTTACATTACTTTCAATATCTTAAAACCCCTCTCTCTGGAAAAATTTGTATTTGTTATAGTGCTCTGTGCTTTTTTGACAAAAAAAAAAGTATAGAATTTTTTGTGATACAGGACTTGTACCTAAATCTATTTTGGGATTAACTTCAGACTTAAAAAATGAAAAACAGATTGTGTCATTTCATAATGATCCTCGTTTAAAAGACTTTACATCTCATGAAGTGACTGTTGTCATCGTAAATTGAAACTTGCTTTGTTGCATTAATTTTTTAGGACTACAAACGGAACAGATTACAGGGCTAAAGTGTTTTGAATACAAAAGTGCACAACAGAGTTTAGGAAACAGCTACGAATGGCACACAAGCTTTTTAGACAACATATCGACTCTTATTTTCTTTTTTTATAAAAACTCAGTAAAAGCATTGTACGTGTACAGTAGTTTGAGGGAATGTTGCCAAGTTTGTATTTCCATGAAGCGTTCATTAGTAGAAAGCATATAGGCCTCCAAGAGCAAGTTCCACACTTTAGACCCCAATGCCGGGAAAGCATACATGCCAATCTCAAACCGGTTCGATCAAGTTGCTACTATGTTTTTAGCGGTGTGTCCTATCTATTCCCACCGTGGCTGCATCCCTCACTTTCTGTTTGTGTAATGTGAACAGATTTCTACCAAATACGCAGGTAAAGATGAAAAAAGGAAAAAACCCACCAGCTTTTCCATAAGGGGTAGAGCCACTACATGAACCCTAATTGATATGTGAAAAACTAAAACGCACAAGTTACTTACCTTCGGTAACGATATATCTGTAAGAAACAGTAGTTCGTATTATATTCCTTACCTTAGAATATCCCCAGGTGTCAGACTGGATCCGGAAAGTTTTGCGTAGCAGTACCCCTGCGCGTCGGTAGGCATTGTCTGCGGCTCCGCGTCCGTCGTCGGCACCGGGATGATGTCAGAGTACTTATACGCCGCCCTCGTGCGCCGACGTCAGTTCTTATACACAGCTTTTCCGTGCCAGAAACGCAGAGCCATGATAAAAACCGACACTGGTGCCATGAAACTAGGGCCCTCAAAGGGAAGAAACTTAACCCTAGATATCGGTTCGCAGAACAGGGAGGATGGGTGGGGCGGTAAGGAATCTAACACTAACTACTGTTTCTTACAGATATATCGTTACCGAAGGTAAGCAACTTGTGCATCTGAAAGAAACACGTTAGTGTTAGATTCCTTACCTCAGAATAGATACCCCATCACTACCAACCCCGGTGGTGGGTCTGCGAACCAATGATCACACCAGAAAGTCCTGGAGAACAGAACTGCCGAAAAAGCCATCTCTCCGGACTTGGCTGTCCAGGCAGTAGTGTCTAGCGAACGTGTGCAGCGAGGCCCATGTAGCTACCTGACAGATGTTCTGCAAGGGGACTCCCCGACCCAGGGCAGTAGTAGCCGCCGTGGCCCGAGTAGAATGGGCACGCAGCCCCACAGGAGGCTCGTTTTTAGCCAGTGAATAACAAGCCTTTATGCACAAAACGACCCACTGAGAAATGGTTTGTTGATGCACCGCCCGTCCCTTCTTAGCGCCCATGTAACCAACTAAGAGCTTGTCGTCCACCCAGAACTGGCATGTGGGGTCCAGATAGAATGAGAGCACACATTTTGGGTCCAGACGGTGGAGCCTCTCTTCCTCTTTCGAGGGATGTGGAGGTGGAAAGAAGGTGGGCAAGGTGATTGACTGCCCGATGTGGAAGGCTGTGACTACTTTGGGCAGGAAAGAGGGACGTGTTCTCAAGACAACTTTGTCTGGATGGACAGAGGAATGGAGGTAGAGAAGAAAGAGCCTGGAGCTCTCTCACTCTCCTGGCAGAGGTGATGGCAACCAGGAATGCAGTCTTAAGGGTAAGAAGACGAAGAGGACAGTTATGAAGTGGCTCGAAAGGAGTGCACATCAAATAAGTCAGAACAAGGTTCAAGTCCCACTGAGGCATCACAAAATAAACAGGAGGAAACATGTGAGTGATGCACTTCAAGAATCTATTTACAACAGAGGACTTGAAAAGAGAAGGCTGATCAGGAAGCCTCAAGAAGGCTGAAATGGCAGAGAGGTAGCCTTTGATAGTGCCCAGAGCAGAGCCCTGCTGGGCAAGAGAAAGAAGAAAGAGGAGAACCTCTGAAAGGGGTGCAGAAAGGGGATCCACAGCCTTTGCTGTAAACCATGCCACAAGTTTGTTCCACCTGCAGGTTTATACCAATTTTGTGGAGGGACGCCTTTCTGCCAGAATCACATCACAGACTTCAAGAGGCAAGTCAAATGGCCTCAACTGTCGCCGCTCAATCTCCACGCATGGAGGTGGAGACTGGACAGGGTGGAGGACTGTCCCCTTTGGGTGGAGGACTGTCCCCTGTTGCTGGAACAGAAGGTCCTCCTGAAGAGGCAGACAAATCGGGGGATCGACTGACATGCTGAGTAGCTCAGGATACCAGTATCTACGTGCCCAGTCCGGAGCCACAAGGATGACTTGGGCCCGATCGTGCCTGATCTTCAGCACTCTGGGCAGAAGTGGTATAGGCGTACAATAGATCGCAGCTCCACTCACTACGAAAAGCGTCTCCGAGCGAGTGCTGCCATGGAAATTCCAACGCGCAGAACTGATGACATTGCGCGTTCTCTTTGGTGGCGAAAAGATCTAACCAAGGCTCTACCCATCGCTGAAAGAGGCCTTGCGCCATGTCCGAGTTTAGACGCCATTCGTGATCCATCATGCACCGGCGGCTGAGTTTGTCCGCCCTGGCGTTCAGGGAACCTGCCAGGTGTTAAACCACCAGGGTGACGCCCTGGTGTTCCAACCATTGCCAGAGGCGCAGAGCCTCCTGACAAAGGGTCCACGACTCCACCCCGCCCTGTTTGTTGCAGTACCACAGTGGTGTTGTCCGAGAGCACCTGAACTACACCTCCCCGGACAGAGGGAAGGAATGCCTTCAGTCTGAGTCAAAAACCGCAGCTCCAGAAGGTTGATATGGAGCCAGGACTCCGCCGGAGACCAGAGGCCTCTGATCTCCGCCTCTCCCATGTGGCCCCCCCAGCCCAGGAGGGACCCATCCGTAACTACTATGTGCTCCGGTTGGGGTAGGGAAAAAGATCTGCTGCTGACCCAATCGCGGTCCGTGAGCCACCACTGCAACTGTCTTGCAGTGCCCTCCGAGATCAGGACGTGGTCGGACAGGTTGCCCTGATGCTGGGCCCACTGAAACTTGAGGTCCCACTGCAGAGCCCGCATCCGCCACCTGGCGTGATGAACCAGAAGAATGCAGGAGGCCATCAGCCCCAGAAGCCGCATCGTCAACCTGACCGACACTCGTGATACAGGCTTAAAGATCGGAATCAGAGCCTGAATATCCCGAACCCGCTGTTCGGGAGGATAAACTCGAAACTGCGCCGAAGCCAGAACCGCACCGATGAAGAGGAGCTTCTGAGAGGGACACAGGTGTTACTTCGGCACATTGATGGTGAACCCCAGCAGGTGCAGGAGGTCGGCCATAGTCTGGAGGTGGTTGACGACTGGTTGTTGAAGGCGGGCTCGCCCCAGACAGTCGCCGAGACAGGGGAAGACTGACACTCCTAATCTGCACAGATGAGCTGCAACCACCGCCATCTCTTTCGTGAACACCCGTGGGGCACTGGTAAGGCCGAAGGGGAGCACGGTAAACTGGAAGTGCTCGCGGCCTACCGTGAAGCGCAGGTAACGCCGGTGGGCCGGCAGGGCGGGAATGTGAAAATATGCATCCTGCAAGTCCAACGCTACCATCCAGTCTTCTGGGTATAGGGCAGCTAAGACCTGAGCCAAAGTCAGCATCTTGAACTTATCCTTCCGGAGGAAGCCGTTGGCGTTCAGCAGGTCCAAGATAGGGTGTAGGCCCCCTTTGTCCTCCTTGGGAACCAGAAAGTAGTGGGAGTAACAACCACACCCTACTTCTGGCCCAGGAATGCGCTCGATGGCCCCCTTGGCCAAGAGGGCCGCAACTTCCTCTTGCAGAAGTTGCAAGTGATCCCTCCCACAGGTGGTGGTACTGCGGTGGCATGGCTGGAGGGGTCGCCTCGAAGGGGAGGGAGTAGCCCCTTCGGACGATTTGCAGCACCCACCTGTCTGATGTGATGGAGCGCTAGTGGAGGAGGTGATGGCGAACGCTGCCCCCCACTGGCGTTGAATGGGCCTGAAAGCTCGGACAAGGAAGGCTTTGAGGCGGATGCTGCAGGGGTGGATGTGGACTGGCCTCGCCGCTGTCCCCTGGCACCGCCACGGAGGTTACCACGTCCACCGCCGCGCTGGATGTTAGTCTGCGGCCCGTGGCTGGAAGGACGTTAGGGGACGCCCCTTCCTTTTCCACGAAAGGAAGAAGTTTGCTGGCCCTGGCCCGACAGGCCCAAGGACTTGGCCGTAGCCCTGGAGTCCTTGAAGCGCTCAAGCGCACTGTCTGCCTTGTCGCCAAAGAGGCGACTGCCATCAAACGGCATGTCCATGAGGGAATTCTGAACATCAGCCGAAAAGTTGGCAGACCTCAGCCAGGCGTGGCGGCGAATCGCCCTGTCGTAGAAATTACCCTGTCCAGCGAGTCGGTGGTATCCAGCCCACATCGGATAGAGTACCGTGCTGCATCCTGCCCTTCCGATAAAGGCTTGAGCGAGTTTGACCCGTGCCTCGTCCGGGCAAGCTGGCAGCATGTCCACAACCATGTCCCACAGAGAGTGGGTATAACGGCCCAAAAGGCACGCGGTGTTGACCGACGGCAACCCTAAACTAAGTCCTCGAAAATCAGCTTCTTAACGAACTGCTCATACCTTTTGGATTGCCGATCAGGTGGAGCAGTCAGGAATGCGGTCTGGGAGTTAGAGGCCTGGATAACCAGGCTCTCTGTGTTGGGGTGGGTGGACAGGAAGCTAGGGTCGCCAGGGGCCGGGCGGTGGCACCTGGCCACGTTCCGATCTACAGGGGCACCTGTAGCGGGCCTGGACCAAGTGCCCAACAGAACGTCAATAAGGGCCTCATTAAACGGCAATAGAGGCTCCGAAGAGCTTGCCTGCGGTTTAAGGACATCGGTGAGAAAGTTAGTCCTCAAGGCTGCGACTGGGAGCTCGAAACCCAAGGCCTTGGCTGCTCTAGTCAGTACCACACTGTATGCAGCCCCCTCCTCCGTAGCCACGGTAGGAGGGGAGACAAAGCCAGTGTCAGGCGAAGTGTCCAAACCACTGGCCTCCCCTAGATCCACTGCCCAGTCCGGATAAGACTGGCATTCTCGTGCCAGAGGGTCCTCAGACCCCTCCCAATCCTCCTCGTCTCCCATGTCCTGATAGTCAGGTGCAATCAGGGCCGCATCATAGAAGAATTGCTCTTCTCTCGGCGTCTAATGAGACGTCGGTCCGACGTCGGACCCGGACCGAGGAAGGGACCGGGAACGACGTCGTCCAGGGACGGCGTCGGGGGGTTGGCGCCGGCAAAGGGGTCGTAAAGGTCAACCAGCGGCGACCTGGATCAGGTGGGGCCCTGCGAAGTCGGGACCGAAGTCGTTGGGCGCCGGGGCCTAAGCATCCGGCCCGCTTGGGCTCCCAATCAGGGCCACGGGGCCCGAAGGTACCACAGTGGGACCAGACTGAGGAGAGAGCGACCTCATGGCCATGAGGAAGGCATTGATCTCCTCCGGTGTCGCGTTCAGCCCAGGGACTGGCAGGTATGGAGTTGGCAGCGGCGCCTGCGGCTCCGGTGGAGCCGCGTGGGTGTTGTCGCCCAAACCAACCGGCCACGTCGTGCGAGAGTTGCGGGGAGTCAGAAGAGCGATGTTGTCTCTTCAACTTCTTGTGCCTCTTACCGGAGGACTTGGAGCCCGACGAATGGAGTGGACTCGCCAAGCTGCGATGACTGTGGCCCCACGACCGGTCTTTCGACCTCCTCCTCGACCTGGATCGTGAATGGCGCGGGCCGACTGGTAGCTCGAGGCGCTTACGGGACCGCTCCCGCCTAGCCTTCGACGTCCAGGCCCGGCAGTCAAGGCACGACTTGTCGTCGTGGTCGGCCCCAAGGAAATACAGGCACCGATGGTGGGGGTCGGTAACCGACATCAGACGGTTAAAGTCAGCACAGGGCTTAAACCCGGGCATCCCTACCGGCACCGAGAGTCTGCCGACTCCAAAAAGGATCGAAAAAGTTAGTCAAAAAGTGACTAAGAAGTACTGCTTTTTCCGGATCAGCACGCGAGGCCGGCGTCTAAGTACTCAGACGACATCGTCCCGGCGCCGACGACGGATGCGGAGCCACAGACGACGCATACCGACGCGCAGGGGTACTGCTATGCAAAACTTTCCGGATCCAGTCTGATGCCTGGGGATATTCTAAGGTAAGGAATCTAACACTAACCCGTTTCTTTCAGATACGCTGGCTAGTTAAGGAACGCCTAAAAGTGGCTAACTAATAATCTGAGTATATTGTGCAGTTGCTGATGGATTTAATGTAATAGAACCAAAGAGCAATATTGTGCAGGTTTTTTCTGCCTTTTGGTCAGTTTTTGCCTGTCTTACTTCACACGCCCCACCCAACCACCACCCCCTACCTCCGGGCCCTTTTGACATCAATGAAAATGTCTTCAGCATTAGTTGGATTCCTCATTCTCTGTCCTTTGGGACAGATTTTCCGCCTACCAAGAAATCTTCTGCAGGATTGAGGCATTGTGAGATAAACTGGAGGCTTAATTCCTTGATTTCGAGGACTACTGTATCAAGAGTGATTGTGACTCTTGGGTGATGACCTACGCTGTGGCCATTTTTATTTGCTATTTTGAAAGGTCCAGAGCACAGATGTCTCCTTTTTCATCAAGGTTCTAATGTGGCACAGATTCCAGCAACCTAGAACAGTTACTTAAATTCATGCATGCCCCTACCCCCAAACATCTAACTTCTCGCAGGATGAACACTTAGTCAAATTAAACTGAGACAGAGGTCGCTTAAGCGTGCCGCTCATTAAGTGTGTCAGTCCTTGCAAACTGACAGTCATTAAAGTCTCCAAAAGGTACCTCACCAAGAGTTAAACTCATTATCTACAAAAGCCTTTTCAAAATTTATATAAAACAATTTCAAACTTCATTCTAATGTTCCACACCTTATATCAGACTTAAGATCTTGAAAGATCTTAACAGGTTCACGAGTTTGTGTTTTCACAATGTAGAGTCCGGAGGTTTGAGCAAAAAAAAAAAAAAAAAATAATAACATTAATAATTTGCATTTAATGTATCCAATCTAATCCAGAAAGTAATCAGATAGACCAATCCCTCCGGTCCCTTTTCCAAAACATAACCTCTGAGAAAATGTATAATTTAAACATTAGACGGCGGGTTAATGTTAACAATTCACACATTTTCCAAATTCTGAGAAGGTGCTTCGCCTCTGCAGCGAAAATTACTGTGCTTTCAGGATTGTCATCCACTGAGAAGGAAGATGGGAGAGTGGACCTGTTAATTGCCCAATACTTTAAGTTAAAAAGACACTCCTGCATAATTCTGAATAATGTCCAATTGCAAAATATTGTTTTGTGAATGGTCTACAATTTTAAACATATTTAAGATCATAAAAATAATTTCCATTAACATTAGAAAGCACTAATTACAGATGCACCAAGTTGCCATGTCATTGCTCTGAAAACCTAGTCGCTGCATGCGCTGATAAAAGAGTATATCCTTAAGTCTTCATCAAAAGGATCGGGCATACAGGTAAGTAATTGTCAACCACTGCCACAGAAATAGCAGCAATTAGTACAGAGGACTTGACTTTCTACAGTAATCACGCTCATAAAAGTATTACAGAAAGCACATCCTCGACTCGGTCAGGTCTTATGAATCCATTTTAATGACAAAACACAAAAGAATGAATACCTGCCAAGCTAGTCTTCGGATTATGAAGTTAGAAAACATCTCTTCTGAAGTAAAGTTAAGGTTTTCTCGAGGAAATATTATTGGACCAGCTTAAAAAGGAAATCGCAAATAGAAGTAAAAATTAATGAAATGGGCAGAACCAGCCTTAGTTGTTCAAATCCCAAGAGAGGCCTCTAATCATAATACGAGAAATACCCAAATGCAGAAACAGTTGGGGCCGCTGCAGCCAAAATATTTAAAGCAGATGACAGGAAGAAATACTGTCAGTTCAGACAAGTTTCAATAGGAGTTCTGGATAGTTCTTGTATAAGATTACAAATACTGATTTCCCTAAATTCTGCTTATTACAAGCATATTTTGAACTCCCCAAAAAAAATCTCCCTCTAGACCTCTAAGATTGAAGAATCAAAGGGATTATATTCTGTATTACAGTAAATTGCCATCAATTCACCACAACTCAGAATTTTATGTCAGGACCGGAGGTAGGACACCAAGATTATGCTTTTCCTTCCTCGATGTAGTATCAACCGACATTAGTAACATTGACCACACAAATCAAAGGTCTTAGAAACATCTTCATCAAACTTTATTTCGGTCAATATGACCTCAACAGTACAATCAAAATACATACAGGTGATTTTAAAAAAATGCATCAAGAAACAGTTACCATAATTAAGAAAGTGGAGAAAAAAACGGTATGTAAATTATTGACAAGCATTAAGAATACGAGGATTCCACACACCATTTAAAAAGTCCTACAATCCTGAATTGGGTGACAACAGAATGATTTTGCAGAGGGTTGTTCTAGAGTAGAAACAAGGGTTCATCTTAAGGAAGTGCATAGTGCAAATGAATAAATAAATAAATTAGTTTAAAAAAAGTACATAAAAAGATGACCACAAACTTGACATGCAACGGTTAGTATAGTCCTCACACTGGGATTCCCCACTACTACAGGTTATTTATACACACAACGTTTTTTACAAAGATTGTGGAAGTAAACTGATTAATTACCAGTTCCCTGGAGCAGTGATAAGACTAATTTTTGTCTAATCAGAGTGACAGGACTAAGTTTAAAACCATTGAGGGAGACCACGGAAAGATAGTCTACCCAGCTAATTGAAGATAAAATAGTTAAGTTTCTACTGTGGGAACTTCTATCACTTATAGGGGGGTTTATAGAAAAAGCCTGCGGGTGCACCACATGGAGAATAAGAAACCTGCAACTGAATAAACAATCGGGGTTCTGGTGTCATGCTTAAGTATCCTGAACCCCTCTGAACAACGTCTAGTTCCAAGGATCCTTCAGATCTGTACCAGCCAACGTGTTCTTGCTTTAAAGTAGCCAGGGCAGCTGAAGAACACATGGAGTACTGACTCTTCGGGGCAATCACATGGCGGGCAGTTAAAAACTTGAAAACTCCTCCATTTTTATGTGAAATATCGGAGCGGTAAAACCTCATACCTGAACTGGAGGTAAAGCTTTCTGGCGGCAGCTGGTTTGAGAACATCTAGGGCCAGCTCAAAACAGAACCTATCTTTTATTTCTAGGAATGCTGAGGTTAGTGTGCCTATTCGAGGACAGCTATGAAGCTTTGCCATTTTGTGCTCCTCATAATGTGTCTTCAATTGTTTCCTAGTTAGTGAGGAGCAGGCAAGCTCAGGATCAGCCCAGAGTTCCCTCAGCCCCATGCTGGTAAGCGTGTTTAATGTATGCTAGCCACTGCAATTTTGTAGCCCCCCACAGGTTCACTACTTCTAAGAGTTCCTCCCTATAAGATGAAAGTTCTAGGGTAACCCGCAGGCGACGCCAGTACATTAAGGGTTTGAGGTTTGATACTTCTGAAATTGCCACAAGCCCCAAGTCTAATCAGAGAGGGGTTAACGGGGTGCTCTGTAGGAGATGTAACAACTGCCTGAGGAAGTTATTCTCTACCTGTGGTAAGTTTGGGGGACAAAAGTGGCCCCATAGTTCAGCACCATATAACGCCCCTCCCCGTGATTGAGCCTTATAGATTTCAACAGCTGGATTGACTGGTTTCTGACTAGACTTACAGAAAACCTTCATAACCCCACCTGATGACTGGTCTAGTTTTAGGGATGATTTTTTAATATGTTCCCCCCAAACGATGGTTTGTGTAATAGTAATCCCAAGGTAAACGAAAGAGGAAACTCTTTCGAGAGGTTTGCCATATAATAAAGGGTTTGGGCGTGTGCTTTTTGGACTATTGAACGCCATAAATTTGGTTTTCTGTAGGTCGATTTCTAAACCTCTTTCTCTACAGAAAACATCAAATTTGTTAAGAACCGTCTAACCCCATGGGTGATTTGGATACTAGTAAAGTATCATTGGCAAACATCATTGCCGGAATCATGCGGGAGGCTAACTTGGGTGCATCTAGATCTTTTTCTGCTAGCAGGGAGTCTATTAAGCCTTAATATATAAGCTAAAAAGAGTGGGGCAAGCACACAGCCCTGGCACCACGTTTAATAGGGATGGATGCAGTTAACTTTCCATCGTTGCCAAACCTGATTTGCGGGAAATTGTCCTCATGAAGCGGTTTGATTAGATGGGTTAGATATTTTAGAACCCCCAACTCATGGAGGACTGTCCACAGTTTTTCCCTTGGGACCAAATCAAAGGCTGACCTCAGGTCCACAAATATTAAGAAGAGACTACCACCCTCCATACACACGGTCTTCCAGTACAACAGTTGTAATCGGAGTACTTGGTCCAGGGTGGACAATTTTTCCCTGAATCCAGCCTGTAGGGGGGATAGTATCTTCTGTTCTTCCATCCAAGTTTGTAGCCTGAGTAGCAGTATGCCCGCAAAGTTTTTTTTGTGAGCTGTCAATCAGGCTAATTGGCCTGTAGTTGGTTGGTAAGAGTGGTGAACCTTTTTTATAAATCGGAATTATATCTGCACCAAGCCAGCAAGGGGGAATCTTCATATCCTGCTGTATGGCGTTAAATAATACCCACAAATATGGGGCCCAAACAGCTGGTTCACTGCGGAAGAGGTTCCCAGGGATCTTATCCAAGCCTAGCGCTTTACCTGGAGATGTTTTTGCTAAAGCTCCCTTGATTTCATTTAGGGTTATGCTTGTGCTGAAGCAGTCGTCATAAGGGTCATCGGTACCCCAGAGTATGGGGAGAGGTCAATCCCCAAAGGACATCCTTCAGATAACACTGGCAGCATTTCTTCTTTGGAATAGAGGGATTCAAAGTGATCCCGCCAAACCACTTCATCCAAATTCGGGTCTACCTATGTTTTGGGACCAGAGCTGTCCGAGTTGACAACACCCCAGAAGGTCCTCATATCCCTGTCCCAAAGGGCGGTTCTCAAAGCATCCCACCTTTCCAATTCCCACCCCTTTTTAGCTTCAAAGATGGCCACTTTATATGCCTTTCATGCAGTTTTAATTTGCGAGCGATCATTAGCCTTAATTGACGCTACTAGCGTTCTTTTGGCCATAAGGCAGAGATCATCGAACCATGGATGGGGGATGGCTTCCTGCTTGGGCGATTTTTTTTTTTTTGATAGAAGAAGTTCACTGTGAATTCTCCTAGTGTGGCGTGATTCTTCCCAACCAGCTCTAAGTCAAGGCCGTCCCGAATGTGGTTTTGAGTTGGATGCCGACAAAAGCACAGGGAGTAGGGCTTCATATAAGGTGCTCTATTTGTCTTGTTATTGGCAAAAGTGGGTCCATCTGACTCTTTGCCTACAGTTGGTGAGTGTCCATCTTTAATCAGTAGGTTTATCCAGCGTTGGAGCTCTCCCAAAATTAAACGCTTTGAGTTCAAGTACTAGCGCATAGTGGTCGCTATCTAACTGTGGAACAATTTTAAAATCAATCAACTTATCCCAGAATTTAGAGTCAATTATTATATAATCTAATAAAGAACCACGATCTTTTCTATGAAAGGTATAACTATTAGAAGAATCAGACGGTGTTCTACCGTTGCATGCTCTTAACCTCTTCGCCGCTAATGACAAGGGTAACTCGTCATGGACTTTCCATTGATTTCAATGGAAAAACAATGAAGAGTAAAATATTGCCTTAGCAGCCAAGTGGTTAAAGAGGGGACCATTTTTTGACTGGTGGGCATCTCGTCTCCGGGATTGCCCAATATTTGTCCTCATCAAAAAGGCTATCCGGGAGCATTCCCTCCAGAGGCTCAAATTGGCAGTTAAAGTCCCCTCCTAGGATCACCATATGATTGTCAGCAATGGTGCCTGAAAAGATGGTTAATTCTTCCAACGTGGCGGACTTTACCCAAGGCTATAGGTCTAGAATATACATTTATAAGGGCTACAGAAGTCTTTAATGGAAACTGAAGTATGACACATAACATATCGTTAGAGACTGTCTATCTGCTTGGCCGTGCATCCTAAATGGACTCCCACCCATGTGCTAAGGCCACCAGATGGTCTCCCTATACCCCCAGTTGTTGCGGTGCGGGTATGTTAAAAGTGGCAAAACCAGACTTAAGAACCTCCCCTTTTGCCCACATTTCCTGAAACATGCAGATCTCAAATTGGCTAGTGAAAATATCCCAGTCAGTGTCATCTATCTTATAAATCAGACCCGCAATGTTCCATACTAAAACCCGTATTTTGGAACAATTGAGGGGATTCAGTTTGTGAAGGACCAAAGCGGGTGGATGCGGAAGAACTTTTGTTGCTCCATAAGCTTCCCTGTGATTTGGCCCTCCTTGTAGTCGGTGTTTGAGATTATCGATCAGTGCTGAATCGCCGCCAGGGTGGGTGCATCCAAGGGAGCCACTCATGCTCCCACCGGTTGAACCCTCTCTCCTTTGGTGACAAGGCCCTGTAGCGATAACCAGAGTCTGGTTTTCTATTTGTGGGGTACTCGTTTGTGCCTTAATATTGGAGGGGTTTTCCTTTAGTCAATCTACTCCATCAAGGCAACTAAACCGGTTTCCAGTGGGAATATTAAAACTGAATTGCTTTTGCCAATATTGGACTGGATGAAGTAACACCGTTCTTGCGGTCGGGTCTACAGCCCTGCTCTAAATGCCGGGTATCATAGGGATGCCTAATGGAGGGGTAGAAATAACCTAGGCGAAGTAATTGGATACCACCCTTATTCCTCCCATACGCTCTAGCTAAAACACTGGGTCATCTGTGGATTTCTAAAATTAATTACTATGCAATCTCCGTGTATGTCCTTGTACCATCTGCCTATCCAATCCACCCTGCTTGTAGTTTAAATCTCATCCACGTGCTCATATCTTAAACAGCTATGGTTTACAAGCTAATGGAGACATTTATTTTTTAGCTCTTGGAGAGATTCAGATTGGCCCCTCCTAAGTTCAGGGGTACCTGCAAGAATGAGAACATATGGGGTTGATGCAGGGGGTAAATTTATGACTGGAGGGGGCTCAAAGTGATTAGTGCCTTCTGTATTTGTGGGTGCACCGCCCCCCCACCTGCGTGTAAATGATTTTAGTTCTCCTGATGAATCACGCAATGTAGGCGAGAGGGTTACTGAATTGGCAGTGCCAGGAGGTGGACTTACCCCACTATCTCTATTGGTCTCCAGTGCCAGTCTCACCCCTCCCCCCCCCCACCCTCCATCTGATTTTGGTGGCGGGGCTTGCTCAGTGGTGGTTGGGCAGGTGTTGTCCAAAACATTGCTTGAGGTGGACTGGGCATTTGTCCTGGTATCAGGGCCAGGAGTACTGTTGGTTGTCCCCCTGGTTCTAAGCCAGTCGTTAAAAATTGTGGCCAACCCATTGATTCTCCCTTGTAGGGGTCTTAGTTCATCCTGGACTATATCCCTCATTTGGATCTGAAGATCCACCACCAACTTTGTAACCCACGTTGGCTGGTCGCTTATGGTTTCTGTACTCTCTTCTGAGAACCTGCTCCCTGAATTTCCATTATCGGGGTTTATAACCTGAGGCTTTTTCCTTCTTGCTGTTGCTTTCACCTTGGGGTTGGGTTTAGGTTTGCCTTTTCTTCCCTGTTGATTTGCTGTAATAACCCTAGGTAGCTCGGGACTGGCTGGTTCAATAATTAAAGGTTGATCCCTAGAGAACTCCGTTACTGAAACCCCTGTAGTTTGTGAAAGACTGGGATCGGACGGTGCTACATCTAGAATTCAGGTCAGAGACAATCGTCTCTCAGTCCTTTCAATTTCAGTAGCTACTGCTCCCAAAGCTTTTTCCAACATCCTATCTAGAGAAGTGGGTTTGGTGGATGTTTTGGGCAGAGCTAGCATCTGTTTCTTCTCAACACATCCGTTTCCCCATTTTGCAATATCTTAGGATAAGCTCTCCCGTGGGTTATAAGGAATACGTTACTTACCAATATGCATCTGTTCTTGGCATAGAGGGCTGCAGAGTGGTACATTATGAATAGATGGCCAACTGGTGTTGGGCTCGGATGATTGCACTTGTTTTTCTCTTGGAGAAGTCTTTTGTAGTCACAAGGCTGGTGAGTTCTCCCTTGGGTGATAGTGCGCAAGGGCATCAGCTCCATCCTTAGATTGTTTTGCCATAGTAGGGTTAGATGGAGGTGTATGATAGAATACAGAAAGATGCCCATGTAAGTATCTAAATTAGATAATGTTGGAACAGACAAAGGTTTCCGGGGAGGCAGGGAGGGCATGTACCACTCTGCAGCCCACTATGCCAAGAACAGATGCATACTGGTAAGTAGCATATTCCGTTCGAGGCATAGGGGCTTCAGATGGTACATTATGAATAGATTACACAGCAGTTACCTCCCTAGCGGTGGTCACCAGTGTCTGTTGCAACAGTTTGAAATAAAGCTTTTAATATAGCCTGGCCCACATTTTGCTTGTTGTCTTGCCTGCACGTCAACACAGTAGTGTTTCGTGAAAGTATGCGGTGTAGACCAAGTTGCTGCTTTGCATATGTCATCATGGGGAATGTTCCCTAAGAATGCCATAGATGCCCCTAGTTTGCGTGTAGAATAAGCTCTAGGGGGAACAGTTACTGTTCTTTTTGCCTTTATGTAACATCTGTATACATTTTACAATCCACCTGGCAATACCTGCTTTAGAGATAGGGTTGCCTTTATGTGTTGGGGAAAACACTACAAATAGTTGTTTTTTCTGAAAGTTTGTGTTCTTTCTATGTAATATAATATTGCCCTTTTGACATCTAGTGTATGTAGGGCCCTCTCTGCTACCGTCTGTGGCTTTGGAAAAAAGACTGGTAGTTCCACTGGCTGATTGATGTGGAATGCTTTAATTACCTTAGGCAAGAACTTTGGGTTTGTTCTAAGAACCTCTTTATTCTGGTGTAACTGTAGAAATGGTTCTTGTATTGTTAATGCCTGTAACTCACTCACTCTCCTGAGGGAGGTAATGGCTATAAGGAAGGCCACCTTCCATGTAAGAAATTGTATTTCACACATATGCATAGGTTCAAAAGGTGGCCCCATTAGTCTGGTGAGTACTATGTTGAGGTTCCAGCCTGGAGAAGGTGGTAGTCTTGGTGGAATAACTCTTTCGAGGCCTTCCAGGAAAGCCTTAATTGCGGGTACCCTAAACAGGGATAGGTGTTGCCTGTTTTGCAGGTATGCTGCTATAGCTGCAAGATGTACTCTAATGGAGGTGTAAGCAAGGTTACATTGCTGTAAGTGTAGTAAGTAGCAAATAACATTTTGTGTAGATGCGTCCAGAGGGTTGATATTGTTACTGTTACAGTATACAGCAAACCTTTTCCACCTTGCTGCATAGCAGGCTCTGGTGGTGGGACGTCTTGCTTGCTTAATAATTTCTATACAGTTTGGAGGTAAATATAAGTATCCAAATTCTAAGACCTCAGGAGCCAGATCGCTAGGTTCAGTTGTTTGGGATCTGGGAGCATTATTTCTCCACGGTTCTGTGTAAGGTGCATGGGTGAGATTCTTAGTTTCTGGTGTGGCACCTGTGAGAGTTGTAGGAGCGTGGTGAACCACGGCTGCAGTGCCCACGTGGGTGCTACCAGTATCATGGTCTTTGAATGCTGTTGCAGTTTTCTAACCACTAATGGAATTAGTGGGAGAGGGGGAAAAGCTTATGCAAATTTGTTGGACCAATTTATCCATAATGCATTGCCCTGCGACAGGTGGTGTGGGTACCTGGATGCAAAGCTTTGGCATTTTGTGTTCTGATGAGTGGCCAAGAGATCTATCTCCGGTTGTCTGCATCTTTGGAAGAATGGCTGCAGTATTTGGTTGTGCAGTTCCCATTCGTGTATTTGTTCTGACTCTCTGCTTAAGATGTCTGCTATCTGATTTTGAACTCCTGGAAGGTGTTCGGCTAACAGATAGATGTTTTGAGGAATGGCCCATCTCCAAATTTCCTGCCCTAGTCTGGATAGTTGGAGAGAGTGTGTCCCCCCCTGTTTCAGAGTATAATACATGGCTGTCATGTTGTCTGTTCAGATCCAGGACTGCTTTGTTGAGAATATGCATTTGAAAAGCTTTTAATGCTAGAAACACTGCTAGTAGTTCTAGGTGGTTTATGTGCAGTCGTTTGTGCTGAACACTCCATCTTCCTTGTACTGTGTATCTCTCCATATGAGCTCCCCATCCGGTGAGCGATGCATCCGCTGTTAGTACCCCTTGTGGAATTGGTTCTAGGAACAACCGCCCTTTGGAAATGTTTGTTGTATTCCACCACTTCAGAGAGCAATGCGTGCAGGTCGTCTACCAACACCAGATCTGTAATCTGACCTTGAGCCTGATTCCACTGTGTTGCTAGACATTCTTGAAGCGGACGCATTTGTAGTCTGGCATATGGGATTAACAGTATGCAAGAGGACATCATCCCTAATAACTGCATGAACACTCGAGCTGTTAATGAGTGTTGCAGTTGAAATCTTTGAATTAGGGTGAGCATTGTCTGAATCCTGACTGGATTGGGGTATACTATGGCTTTTTCTGTATTTATAGTAGCCCCTAGATATTGTTGAACCTTGTTTGGTTTCAGGTGGGATTTTGTGTAGTTCACCGTAAACCCTAGCTGGTGCAGCAGTTGAATTGTCTTTTGTGTGTTTTGAAGACATTCCTCTTGTGAGATGGCCTTTATTAGCCAATCCAATTATCCAACCATGTTGGATAATTTGTCTCACCCACCTGTCTGATGTGATGTTTTCCCAGACAGGTAGGAACTGTGATAGGCGTCCCCCGACCGGTGTTGCATGGTCTGGGGGGAGCAGTATGAAGTCACTGTTTTGGGGTAGGAGAGTTGCGGTTGTTGTTTCTGCGACCTCTACCCTTGTTGTTGTTACCTCTAACTGCCTCTAGAATTGCCTTTAGGTGATGTTGGTGTAAAAAGGTTGATTGCTGGCTTGTGCCTGTATTCTAAGATCCGCCTCTATAGGTGGACCTACGAAAGGAACCTCTCTGAGATAGCTATTGCAATGCTTCCATTGACTTAGCAGTTTCTGTGTCCTTTTTCATTTTCTCCAACTTCTCATCTGTGCTTGAGCAGGAGTGTTTTCCCATCAAAAGGCTGGTTCAATAAAGATGTTTGTACCCTGAGACCCTGAGCCATGCATGTCTTCTTAACATGATACTGGTGTTTATAGATCTTGCCGCAGTGTCTGCTGCGTCTAAAGCACAGTTAACGGAAGTGTTGGTTATTATCTTCCCTCCTTGTATCAGCTGATCTGCCCTTTGTTGATGTTCCTTAAGGAGATGTGTAATGAGTTTCTCTAACTCATCATAATGAGCTCTATCATAGCGTGCAAGTAGCGCTTGCGTGTTTGCTATGCGCCAGCTGTTTGCTACTTGGGATGCTACTGTCTTGCCAGAAGCATCTATTAACTTGGACTCCTTGTCAGGAGGAGGAGCTTCTCCTGTTAGTGAGTTCGCCCTCTTACGAGCATTTGAGACTACTAACGAGTCCAGAGGTATTTGGCCCTTAATAAATACTGGGTCTTTTGGGGCTGCCTTATACTTTTTGTCAATTCTTGGGTTTAACACTCTAGCCCTCACAGGCTCTTTAAATATGTCTGATGTGTGAGTGAGGAGACCCTTAAGCATTGGTAGGGTCCAAGAAGATTTTTGTGCAGCAGGTAGTGTTTCTAAAAGGAAATCTATCTGAGGGTCCGCATGTAAATCTACCTTGTGGTATTTTGCTGCCCTATTAATCAATTGTGCAAAACCCAAATTATCATCAGGGGGAGAGGGTTTTGAGGGATACAGGTCAGGGTCATTATCATTATCTGGCACTGCATCATAATCTTCCCATGGGTCTGTCTCTTCTGGGATAGTATTTTCATCATCCCGAGGAAGGTCCCCATCCCCTGTGTCATTTTTTACATCTGTTTGAGGTGTAGATGGGCGTGGTGTGAAAGGTCAAGGGATAGCTGGCAGAGTATGAGGAAGAGGGTGTGTCCATAGGCTGTGGAGAAAGGGGAGGAGTTGTATGTGCCCCCATTGTTCTCTTCTTAGGAGGAGGAGCTTTCCCCTCTAACGGTTGAGTCTTCCTCTTTTTAGGTGGTTTTGTCCCCACCTTACCAGTTTGTGGATCAATGAACAAAGTCTTTTGTTTTGGATCGGTCTCTTGCTCCTGTGTCGGTACCAAAGCCTTTGGGTCCGATAGGTGCTTGTGCTTCTGTGTCTCGCTGTTGGGTTTTTGGCACCGAGAGTTTGCTCGAGTCCGATTTTTTCGGTATCTAGGGAGTCTCCGACGTCGAAGCATGTTTCGGTTTCGACATGGAATGTTTCGACTTCAAGCTCTCTTTGGTATGGAGCTTAGATGTCGACCGTTTATCGGATCCGACAAGGTGGGAAACCGAGTGTTTCGCTTTCGGTGCCGAGCCATAAAGCGGGGCGTCGGAAACTTTCTTTTTTCGGTTGTCTGACCGGGCTCGAAGGCGGGGTCGACACCAATCTGGGTCGGTTTTTTTTGGCAAAGGGACGTCGTCACTCACGGTTTGATGAACGTCGACTTTTTTGACATCAGTCTCGTCCGCTTCTGACCCCGACCCGTCCTCAACTTCTTCCTCTTCCTCGGAGTGTTCAACCTCGAACAGTTCTGGGATTGCATCTGACTCCATCCTCAACGTGGGAATTTAGCACCACACGTTAGACATTTCTTGAAATGGAGACCTTTCCATGGACTCCGGGCTGGACTACGTCAAAATAGGCCTCCCGGTCCAGTCGACGTAGAGTTGGAAATCTTCGGTGTTGACGTCGAAGTGCGTCAAAATGGGAATGAACTCGCGCTCGATAAACAATACAGTCGAATTGGAAAGGGAATGCGAACCGAAATATTACTTTTTCTCGAAGTCGATCCGGAGCGCTTCGATCCTCATACGAACCAGATGGCGGAAAAAAAACATCTAAGGATGGAGCCGATGCCCATGCGCACTATCACCCAAGGGAGGAGTCACCAGCCTTGTGACTACAAAACACTTCTCCAAGAGAAAAACAAGTGCAATCATCCGAGCCCAACACCAGATGGCTATCTATTCATAATGTACCATCTGCAGCCGAAATGCCTCGAACATAGAATTTAGGGTGGGCAAGGAGGATAATTGGAGGAAAACATCCACTGTCGGGCTCAGTAGGATATATACAACTGCATAAATGTCTAATAAGTGGGATAATACTAGAGAGCACTATCTAAGCCACGCAGATAAACAAAAGGATTCTGTACACACACGATTCTTTAGTGTTCGAAATACAAAGTGAATTGAGCTCCAACCTGGTACCAAACAAGAAAGGGACAAATCTGGTTATTTAACAGACTGAGCGGAGGATGAACAGTACCTTGAGTTCAGGTTCCAGTGTTTAGATGTTAGATACCTGGCCCAGCCCAGCCTATTTCTGCCGCTGACGGGTGCGGATGGACCCGCCCTTGGCCCGGGCTTTGCCTGGGCAGCGCCCGCGCGCTTCCCGTGCTGCGGGAGAGCCTTGATGTTTTTGAGGGCCTTTGACGCCCTCGGGTGACGTAGTTCACCTGCGCCAGGCCGGGGCTTTCTGTGAAATGCAGTCCTTCGCTCAGCCGTTTCCCTCATGGCGACGAAGACTTACAGAGAGGTAAGTAATGGGCCGTTTCCATCATGGCAAGGTGCACTCAAAGTTCTATACGTTATTTGGCCATCCGTGGGGGTGACATCAGTCTATGGGGATCGAGATCAGGTTCAGTCCTTCATACAGGTACCCAGGATAGGAGAATATAGAATAAGACACACAGTACCTCTACAGCAGAAGGGGTAGTAGAGTAGTCCAAGTCTGGGTCTGTGTGGCAGATGATAGAGGGGTGGGCCCATCCCAGCCTCATCCGGTCACTGATGGGAAAGGACGGGCCGCCCTTGGCCCAGGCTTCGCCCGGGTGCGGCCTTCCTCGAGAGAGATCGTTGGCACTTTCAATCATGTGAAGCCCCTGCTCCTGAAAGCTGAACAGACTTGTGGGTCTTGGAGTCCCCAAAGTGCGGTAAACAGGGTTGTGGCGTCCCGCGATTCGCGGGAGAGAACGTTGGCGCTTTTAAGCGCGTGAAGCCCCCCTCCTGGCAGCTAAACAGACTTGTGGGTCTTGGAGTCCCCAAAGTGCGGCAAACAGGGTTGTCTTAGAAACAGAAATTAGAAACCAGATGGGTTATACATGTTCATAGTACAATCTATGGAAGCTCAACAGCCCGCCACAAAGTCCATGTAGGTAATAAACTTCTTTTTTCTGTGAGGCTCAGCAGCCGGAAGGTAAGGGCTCTTCTGAGTGACTACTGCCTGGTTTGGCAGGTTACTGGTGAGAAATCTTTTGGTTCTTTATTGCTGGATTTCCATTCCCAAGTTGTTAATCTTTTTTTTTATAGCAGACATATGGCAACTGCCACGCCTTCTACCCAATCTTTATCGGAGTCCTCGTAGAATATCATGGCAGCCATAGACAGAATTCAGGGGAGTTGGAAGTTAGTTAGCCCCAAGTTCGGCAATCCGGCCATTTAGAAGAGAAACCGGTGCTGCAAATGGTCCTGCATCCCCTTGAAAGGCAAGGCTCTTGTGACAGCAGAGTTAGACCAGAGGAGTATGGTGTTCGGGGCAGTGGTCCTGGAATAATTTTCAGAGTGGGGGTGCTGCCATCAATTTTACATGACAATAATCTTTAGGGATTGTGAAAAATTCAAGTGACATGCAAAGCACATGTGTAACAAATGAGCCACGCCATTTAGCAGGAGTGTGGTATGGGTGTGATATGTAGATGGTGGTACATTTTGGAGCGCACTGTCACAAATGTTACCAAAGCATGGTGCGGTAGCGCAATTTACAGACACCACATTTTCCATACAAATGGTCACTAAATTTACAGAGACTTGCAGTTTTACTGCTAAAACTAAATACTGCACCAACTAGGATATAAACATATGGTTTCAGGAAATAGTTATTTGTGCATCCCCAAGTAAAGGAGCTTGGGTTTTTTAAATCCCATTAACATCTTTGGGGTAGATTAACTTTCCACACAGAGCAGCAGGAAGTTTGCTGCGCTGCATTGCGTGGGAGACATCCGAAATGCACCATATTTACAAAGATATTTCTGCTGCTTCTTTGCGCTGACACTTTGTGGAGCCAAGCTCCAACGCAGAAACCCTTGCACAGTGAAGGTAAAGGGGTGTCTGCATTACTAGCAGTTTTATTTTTGTGCAAGGAGGGACAGCTTCCTGCAAAAAACACAATCCTTAAAGGTGTTTTAAGTTTTTTTTAATGTGTGATGTGGAATGCATCAAACAGAAAAGAGAAGTAACTAGGAGAAATAAAGATTTCTCCTCATTGGTTTCGGAAAGCGTACCATTTTGACTCTTTCCAAGGTTTACAACTCTTTGTAAATATGGGAATGCGCCCAAATCCATGGGTGGATGATTAGGAACGCCCACGATCCACCAATGGAACACCTCCCTGAAGGTAAAGCAAGGCAGCAAAATATGCGGCCTTGTATTATCTTGGCTTTAGTAAACCACGCAGAGCCACACAAGGTGGCTTTGCATGGTTTAGTAAATCCCAGTTTAAGGGCTAGTGTCACTTCGCATGACTAAAGGGAATCACAAGCCCTTAGTAAATCTGGCACTTTGTTTTCATCACACTTCACAACTACAAAAAATAGGTCCTTTCTAAGGTGGTGATATAATTTGAAATATTTGTGCCATTCATTTAAAGATTGTTCTGTTTATAAAAAAAATAAAACATGATTTTCTAACCTTCCACATTCCATGTACCCCAGAAATGTTATCAAATAGTTAACTTTATAAAATCTTGTCACTTCGCAGTTGGAGAAACAACAAAACACCAATCTAAACGGATTGAATATAGAGCAATTTGGCAGAAGACATTGGCTGACATTTGACCCCCGTTTTTTGAAGCACAGTCAATGCAACAAGATAAGATGTAAAGGGCTCTTGGTCGTTCATCTCCAGCATGGGCATTTTTGAGGGTGTTTACGCACCCCTTCTTCAAGAGCCTATGGCGAGAGATACAGCATGCAGGTGAAGCCAGCTCTCCTGCCCCTACAGCATGTAGCTCGGTAATTTTATGTAGTGAAACAAGTATCTGCCACATAATGAAAAAGCCAAATTCCTATAGAGCAGAATTTAAAACGGTCTTCCCAAAGGTTTACATCCACAAATTGCATGCAGTTGGAACACATGTCCACCTGCTAAACTGCTTAAAATCCAGCATGAAAACAATATCCTTGAATTACCTTTTTCCCTTCTTAATTTATTTTAGATGTGCTCCTGCTTAGGTTCTATATCCCTCTTCTGTATATAAACTACTCTAAATCTCCTGCAATCATTCGCTTCCCACATAGCCTCCTCTAATGATTACACCTAAGACACGAGTGTACCACCAAGAAACTGTAATGCATTGAATGGCTCCTTTAGCATGCAAGAGTAACTAAAATAACCAATGGACTGACCCCTAATGGAGCTCCCAGGTAGCGTGCTACTCGCACTTCACCACCTCACTAGGGTTTCCAAGCACTATATAAATACAATTTAAATTCAATGCACAAGTCACAAAGGTTAGTGTGGATTACTGATCAATCATTGTAGGCACTTTGCAAGCCCTTCTTTGCCGTCAACAATGTGCATACATTTAAGTTAGCTACATTTGGTAAACTATACAGTGGTCCGAGTGCTTACAGGATTTTGTAATAGCAATTTAGACATATAATCATACCACTCCACGAAGTAACTATACCAGATCTCCTTGCGAGCTTGCACCATATTCAAAACCAGCGGCATAATTTACAAAGCCAACACAACCAACACCCCCGCCTATCTTGCAAACAGGCCCACCATTCTACAGAACACCCGAAGCCAAAACACCATCAGACTGCGAACTAGAAAGAATAAACAAGGAACAAACAAGACAGCTGGCCTTAAACATCTATTAACCCAAGGTACAAGTTACTTACCTTCGGTAACGGTCTATCTGGTAGAGACGATTCTAGCCGCAGATTCCTTAACGTAGAATTATCCACAGGCGTGAGACTGGATCCAGAAATTTTTCTTTGCCATAGCATCTCTACGGGCCGGGGGCGGTACCACGTGACTCCGCCCTGACGTCGTCCGACGCGTGACGTCAGCGAGGTCACAAAAGCCCCACCCCGGCGTGTTGACCTCAGTTTTCTTCAGGGAACCCAAAACTATTTAAAGGGGAAGAAGAGTAAAAGTAGGTCCCCCACGCAGGAAAAAAACAGGGTGTAGGGATGCAGACGTACACATGAACCAATCAGCCTTGCAACAGCAAGGAAGGGGTGGAACAATTAAACAGAACAAAGCATCCCGTCAGGGAGGAAGAGAAGTAGACACTCGTAGAAGACAAGCCACCCGGAGGGAGTAGAGTGCAGAAAAACAAAGCTGAAGGTTCTCGCAGAACGGGGAGGAAGGGCAAGTCGTGAAGGAATCTGCTGCTAGAATCATCTCTACCAGATACAATGTTACCAAAGGTAAGTAACTTGTACATCTGATAGAGACTACTAGCCGCAGATTCCTGAACGTAGACTCTAGCCATACCCAGAGGGGCGGAGGGCCTGCGAGAGAACCTTCCCAGCTTGGAAGAAACACAGGGCGCCAACAGGGGATGTGTAATGGGGACAGGAAGGGCTGCCCAGCCCCCACCAAGCAAGAACAAGGCGAAGGGAAGGCCAGGATACCCCAAGCCTACACGAGGTACAAAGGACATTCGTCAGAAAACCCCAGAGGGATAGACTGTGCCAGGGGAGGACCAAGGAAGAAAGAACCATCCCACTTCCAAGGAGAAGAGGAGGAACCAGAGGGAGAGCCCGCCGCAGGAGGACACACACACACACAACCAGCGAAGGGAACAGCCTAACAGGCATCAGCCCCCGAAGCAGAGGGCAAGGCCAGAACGGCCCTATAGCCAAGAGGACAGAGGGGAACTCTGGGACGAACTGAGTCCTGGCGACCTCCTGTGATATCCCAGGGACCCCTCTGGCATTTGCGGCGAGGCAGAGGCGCCGGGGGCCGAAGAGGAGAACCCCGTAGGCCCGCACCTAGACGACACCACACCCCGACACATGTAGCCGAACTCGTTGACGCCGGGTTAAAGCCGCCGGCGACTCCACAGAAGGCCCCGCACATGGCAAGGAAACCGCGGATGTCTCTGGATGAGGAGGGGCCAAGGAAGCCTGCAGAGCCGTAGCGTAGGCCTCCATCTGGGCCCTAGTCGCCCCGAAGCCAGGAAACGGTGGGCAGGGTGGCGACGGGCGAGGCCGCGTATCCCGAGGGGAACTAGCGCCCTCTGCAGGAAGGGGAACAGGCTTCGGTGACATCCTGTAACACTTACTGGTGAGAAAGCGACACCCCTGGGGCCTCGGCAAAGGACCATGCCAGTGTCGGAATCTGCGGTTTCTGGACCCTTCCGAGGTAGGGGACGGACGCCGTGACTAGGCAGACCTGGACAAGCGGGAAAGAAGGAAACTGACGTCAGCGCGCCGGGGTGGGCTTATGTGACCTCGCTGACGTCACGCCCTCGGAAGACATCAGGCGGGAGTCACGTGGTACCGCCCCCGTTGCGCAGAAATGCTATGGCCTAGAAAATTTTCCGGATCCAGTCTCACACCTGGGGATAATTCTACGTTAAGGAATCTGCGGCTAGTAGTCTCAATCAAATATCTGGAACATCCTCATGCCTATCAGGACCGCCCCAATGCTGCTCAAATTTAGGAAAGAGTTGAAGATTCACCTCTTTAAAGAGCACTACATCACAATACATTACCCGTCCACAACTCTGCTTTCTCCATTACACACCGAGGTTAAGATTGCCATTGACCATGTACATTGCTCTACTGCCTTATGAATAGGTTCTCACTACAGAAATGCCATATAGATACATAGTTTTAACCCAACATTATATAAATAATAGTGGATTGTCATTACAATATGAACAGAATTAATATATTCAGCAGTGGTTTAAACAGACGGGTACTATCAGGTATTTAGTACCTGCACTTCCATAATTAGAAAGAGTACTCACACTACTCAGTGGGAAATTATTTTAATGGCGGAGTATGGGCACTTCAGAGTAGTAAACAGGTACTGTAGTAAAGAACACCTGCATTATATACTCCTATTTCAAGTACTGACATACAGTGAGGATATGGAGAACATATAATCATTTGAGGGCCTCTCTGAGGTATTTGAGTCAGTCCACTGGTTGGTTGCTGGTGCCATGCCTCCTCTCCCATCCTGTGTTTTAAAGAAGGTTAGCTTAGAGTGGCTGAGGATAGCACACTCAAGAAAAAATAGCACACAAGAGCATGACTGTAGCAAATATATGCAAAGCCAGGCTGGTCACCGCAATGCTACAGAGTCCCTGAAAAGAGCATTTTTCTAAAATAGAGACTACTTCAATTCGGGGGAAGGAGGATCACTAGGAAAGGGCAAGAACGGACTGCTAGATTAATCTCTCACTCAGGACAAGGGTATTCAGGAGAATGAGAAATGTGGTTTGAAAGGGCTCACAATCGAAATTACTGCATCACCCTTAAAAGAAAAGACCAATAGGTTCGAGTCTCACCTCAGGACCTGAAGGACACTTCCTTGGAGAAGCTATAAAGGCTCTTTAACTCAGTCAATCTGTAGCATTCCAGACCCGCAGAGTGCCTACTATCCAAGAAGGTGGCATGTGAAATAAAGGCTCAGAAATCCCATCTTAAAAGAGATCAGTTGCCACTTCATGGCTAAGTATCCTAGGACCTTAGCGGAGGTCAAAGTGGTGCAGACAATGGATTCAGAACGGATGATAAAGACATTTCAGGGAACTCAAGAAGGATATAGATGAGTCTGCCCTGGTATTTCTGTCAAGACCAACTGTTTGATCTCACAGGTCTCTGACCGATGGAAATCAATAAATAGGAGAGTACCATGGTGGCCCAGGACCACACATCGGAGTGGATGCAACATATGCCATATGAACACTGTACAATGACAATTATGCAACCTCAGCAGACAGGACGTTGTTGGTTGAAGATCTAGCCTATACTAGTGGAGCTGGCTTCCTCTGAAGTGAGACCCATGGCACAAGAGTGGCTCTTTATAGATTCCTTTGCAAAAGAGTGGATAAATTAGATAATACATTTACTGACTTAGATATGGCACAGACTTGAATAGGATTTTCAAACTGTGTTTTTCTGGGCCGGAGGTGACAGGAGACACTTAGTCTCGCTTCTTTCACTGCATGGGTCCCCAAAGTTATCAAGCATCTCAAAACAGAGTGTTGCTTAGGAAGGGGTGGTTTTCGGGACATGAGGTGTGGTGTTGCAGGACCAGGGGAAGCTACACCTGCCCCTTGGTTTTGTTTTGCAGCTTCTCATTTATTTACTACATTCACAAAAAATGGTTATCAGCTACTTTGCTTTTCGGTCAATGTGGACGTTAACAGATGCTGGCTCTCCCGTGATTTTTGTCTATCCCCCTAAACTGCCCCTACAAGGTTCCACACTCTTATTTTAAAAGCAATGAAAGCGAGGTCTGATTATTACTGTGGAGTGGAGGTGCGCCTCGCATAGCGTTGCACAAATTGACTAAAAGGTGGTAAAACCGGGGGATTGCACTTCCGTATATCAGACTATTACTGGGCATCGCAAATCGCAATCAGTGGTAATAAATCAATGGCTGTACCGTTCTACGACAGACCCAGCATACATATTAGACAGATACCAGATGGGAAGAGCAGGGTGCTTGGAGCCCTATATATGAAGATCCGGAAAGGGAGGTTTCTGGGCTCTATGGCTCAGAAGGTGGAAATCTGGCATCAGGAGACTAAACACCTGGGTTGGGCCGGCGTGCTAACTCAAGCCACACCTGTGTGGTCTTCTCAAAAATTAGGGCTCCTGTGTCATGAATTGGGATTTGATAAGTGGGATGCAATTGGACTCTCCACCATACACCATTTAGTAAAGAAGGGAAAAATACTTACATTTAGTGAACTACAGGAGAAATATGAACTGGTGAAGGGGGAGATTTTTCGCTATCTGCAGTTCCGCCATGCACTCCAGACATAAGAAATTTACCGGAATTGTCAGCCTTGGTAAACTGGCTGCTTTCTGAGCCCATCACAGACAAAGCAATATCACTAACATATCGCAAATTATGCAACAACCTGCCAGATCCCTTTCGCACTCTCCGAGATAGGTGGCAAGCCGATATCGGACACATCGAAGACTATGACTGGCTAACAGTACTGATGTCCCCAAGGGAAGCAGCTATTACTCTTCATTTTAGACTGATCCAATAAAGAATCCTACATAGAACGTACCTTACCTGGATTACTATCGCGAAAATAGGATACGCTATGTTTGCGTGGATGTCACCAAGAGGCAACCTTCTATCATACTATATGGGACTGTCCGCAAATACGACCCATATGGGACAGGGTAACGGCACAAATGCAGGACGCAATAGGGAAACCGATAACTCTGACACCACCGCTGGGGCTTCTTAACATTTGGGAAGCAACCGATCTCACGGAAGTGGAACAGCAACTAGCTACTCTGGGATACACTTCAGGGAAAAAAACAACTGCAATGAAATGGGGGGTAGCTAAAAGACCATCGGCTAAGGTTCGGGCGGCTGAACTCGATAAGTGTATGATGGCAGAAAAAGAAGTTATAAATCTAGAGGATGTCTTAAGAAATGGGATGAAAAATGGAGCGGGTGGAATGTGCATAGAGGGAACTTGTGTATATCTCCAACCGTAGAGGTGGAAATGTCAAGAAACAATAGACACTCACCTGACATGATTGACTGATTTATTGTGAACCCTTATGCTATGGGTACCTACTGTAACCAGATTGAAATATATGCATACCAATATTTGTGATTATTTGAAATTTGAAATCAATAAAGAAATCTTTAAAAAAAAATCTGAACTTGATAGAAGTGTAGCTCTATCACTATTAAGAATGCTTTTTTTCTGTTCTGCCACCAGCCATGGCGATAAAGTCACTATGTTTTATCAGAGGACGGCAGGTCAAATGTTTTCAATTTGTTGCTGCAGTTAACAAGCATATTCTTGGACCACTTTTCCCTTTTTCTGAAAACAATGCGAGTCTAAAAGTATAGCTATCACCCACTGCTATTCAGTTCTTGCTCACACTGCTTTCGAAAGCCAACTACCAGGGAGGATACAAATCTGCTTAACAAATATTTTGATAATAGTTGGCATATGACATTTTCTAGCCGTTTTAAAATGATTTGTAACAGGACCATCCTCATTTGTATAATGTTTTATTATTCATTTAAGTGGATTGTGCATGAAGGGGACACCGAGAAACAGTCTGAAATTAAAAAGAAAGAAAACGTAGACAGGTAAAATGGTCAGCGAAGCAGCAATCATTGCTTCAAGTGTCCATAAACATTTTGGAACTTCATGGCGAGTTGTTTCTTGCACTCAGTTTTTACAGGCATGAAATACATCGTGAGGACAGCACAAAAAATGGATGTATACAATCTGATGACAGAAGTAGAGTGCATCCCTTCAAAGAACCAGGAATCCCCAGCTAACAGACTGCAGAACCTTGGAAACAATAAAAAAATCCCAGTCAAAAGAAGCAAACACTGGACGATCTCAGTCTGTGAGCAAGAAAAGCCAGACAGCACCGAAGAATGTTCCAGCTATGTCATCACTGTTCTCCGGCTAAACAAAACAACAATAAAAAAGGGTCTAACAGAATCTGTTGTATTTGGGTCATTTACTGAGCAAGAGGAACATTTAGAAAGTGGGATATGGACTTGAAATAATGATTTTCAGCCTATCATCTGGCAAAGGAGTTGTCCAATAAGGATTTCAGAGCTTTCAATGTAAATCACGACTTCAGCAACTGCCTGTTTTTTTAAAAAAGTTATTCGGTTCACAAGTTAAACAATAAAAAATCTAGCTTTTCGAGCATTCTAGAGAGATGATTCCATAACTAATATTGGACACAGCCCCACACTGTTGCTCAGAGTGCCAAATGTTAGTGCTTTAGAAATGAATGGGGAAGGGATTTAAAATGAAGCTCTAGATGTTGGAATCTGCTAACACAAATCTCTTAAAGATGACATCTGTTGAATGCCACAATATGTCTGCTAAATCAAGCAGACAAAATTAACCAAAGGACCATTCTTGAATGCTTACTGTTGATGATTGAGTTTAATAGAGCTGCAATATTCATATCTGGCCACATTACTTCAATAAATGCGGGGTTGAAAGACTACGCCTAAACTTCAAATCGATTGAACTTTATCAATGAGCAAAAGTAAATGGGTATATAGCTAGCAACTGATCCTCTATCAACCTCGACCCTTCCCTGAGAAATGCAAGTATGAATCTTCTTTTCCTTCCCCCTATGAAAGCGTGGTGAAAATAATAATGGCGGACTCAAACTAGCCCAACTGTAAAACAATCATGAACATACCTGATGTGAAAAGGCTCTGTGGTTCTGGGGCTGTGGGCCAGTCGCTGGAGGTCTGTGGAGAACTAGGGAAGGGAGGAAGTCCACTGGGTATAGGATTAGGATGCCGGAAATTGTCAGAGAAGAGTGACTGTGATTCCGTTGTGGCTCCCTCAAAGGGTGACCGTGCACTGTGATTAGTGGAACTGATGGGGATGATTGTGTTGGATTTGGTTAAGCCTGGTGGAGGCGATGGTGATTCACTGGTTAATATCTGCAACACAAGGAGGAAAAAAACATTTCATGATGTACATCATTTGCTACTTTGACCTATTATTTCCTCTCAATGCTAGAAAGTGGAGAGGTTTAACTGATATCAACAGAAAACAAAGATAGAAAGAAAGACCATTAACACAAAAACTACAAAACTGTGAAACACATGGTAAATCGAACCAATCATTTAAAACAAAGCAAGTTTGTATGACATTCTTATATTCGAGTACAGTGATGTGTAAAGGAAATAACATCCTCTTAGGTTTCTAGTCCTCGCCCAGTCAGAACAGGAGAATAGCTAAGCCCCATGGAACAAACAAGTTTCTCTTTGTCAACATTTATTAAAAAAAAAAAATAGCCAACATTCAGAAGACTAGAGTAAAAAGGTGAACCTTTAAAGCTTCCATATTAGTCAAAAAGGTGCCACTAAGTGCACATAATTACCATCAAGTGACGTCATCTGTACGAAATTTACTCTGGAGCATTGAGGGGTATGATAATACGTCACCACTAAGTAAAAATAGGCTTGTGACTGCTTAAGAAACAGTAGCTGTTCATCACTAGGAAAAAATTATATATTCATTACAATAGATATGAAGTCCAACATTCCACAAGAAGAGACAGTGGTAACTTACTTTTAGTCCTCGTTCTAATTCATAGCCATCTTCATTAAAGATATGAGCGTTATACTCCCAAAAGCATGCAGGAACCCCAGAACACTTCTTATCAAATATATAAATAAATATACATGGAGGAAGATGAAAGGTTTAACATACATGTATGCAGATGAAGAGACTGGGTATACGCTCCCCGTTTTTATTCAACATGGACGATAGCTACAAATATCTGGGGATTTGCTTCCAATGTTTACGACTGACAGTGAAGCTCCTTTAACGAGAAAAGAAAGTTACTTTCCCTGGAAGCATCTTTTTGTAGTGTTTAGTGCTGCAGATTCACATGTTATGCACATTCCTGCCATCTAGTGTTGGGTCCAGACTCTGCAATTAGTTTTTCTCAAGGACGTCTTTTATGGTCAACGTTGTGCATCGTATCTCCTCCTCCTCCTCCTCGAGGTAATGCACATGTTCAATGGCTCCTTTGTTAGACTTTTTTCCCGGCCATGTGGGAAGTGAGGACTGTCTGGTAGTTCAGCATTTGCGGTTGAACATGTGTAAATGCTTGTATATATTGGACACCATCGAATACCTGAATCTGCAGCACTACATACTATGAATAGATGCTTACAGGGTAACATATCCCATTCGTAGCATGTGCTGGCTGCAGATACACATGCTATGCACAGACTGTAAAGCAGTACTCCTCTTGCGGTGGGGCTTTAGGCATCAGGTGGTGCAATTGTTTGAAATAATGAGTGTAGAACTGTTTGTCCCACTAGAGCTTGTTTGGGCTTGCCCATGTACAAATGTCTGTTAGAGGGATATTTCACAAGAAGGCATTGTTGCTCCCTCTTTTCTTGTGGAATGAGCCCATGGCATTGTGGGTAGTCTTGTTCTTTTGCTATGATGTAGCAAATTTGTAAGCATTTTGCAATCCATCTTGCAATACCTGCTTTGGAGATGGAATTACCTTTTTTGGGGGTCTGAAAAAGCTACTAATAGTTGTGTTTTTCGATATATTTCACTTTTTTCCAAATAGTACACTAGGGCTGTTTTAACATCCAGTGTATGTAGGGCCCTTTCTGCAATTCATTCTGGTTTGGGAAGAAAACGTGTAAATCCAATGTCTGATTTAAGTGGATAAGTGATATGACTTTAGACAGAAACTTGGGGTTTGTACGTAGTCAAATCCTTTCTTGGAAAACTTGGAAATAAGGTTCCTCAATAGTTAGTGCGTGTATTTCGCTAACTCTTTTTAGGGATATAAATGCCATAAAGAAAGCAACTTTCGATGTTAGAACATGAAGTTTTCATTTATGTATAGATTCATGTATAGGACATTAATTGTGTTAACATAATGTTTAGGTTCCATGATGGTACAGGAGGTAAACATACTGGAATTACTCTTTTGAGTGCCCCCATGAATGCTTTCCTTACTGGCATGTGAAAAAGATTGAGGTCTTCTGTTTTGCAGATATGCTAGATGTGATTTCTGAAGAATGAACAAGCAGCATACCAGTTGTTGTTCAGATGGAGAGAAAGGGTTTATATTGTTTGCAGCTCAGTAATGGACAAAGAATTTCCATTTTGCTGCATAAAACGCCCTGGTGGTTGGTTTTCTGGCTTCCTTTAAAATGTTCATACATTCTGGTGGTAACTGCAAGTACCCAAATTCTAGGACCTCAGGAGATCGATTGCAAGGTTGAGTTGTTATGTGTTCGGGTGCCTGGCTCTGCACTTGCTGTGGGTGAGAAGATCTGGAATGTTTGCTAGCTTATTGTGATGTACTGTACCATGGTTGGCATGCCCATGTTGGGGTTAGGAATATATTTTTCAGTGATATTTATCTGAGTTTTCTGACCAGATAAGGAAGGAGCAGGAGAGGTGGAAAAGCTTATGCAAATATTACTGACCAGTTAATCCGTAGAGCATATAGATCGCAGATGTGGGTGGCTAGATGCCAAGTTTTGGCATTTCGCGTTTTCTGCAGTCGCGAGGAGGTCAATTGTTGGAAGTATATTTGTAGGACTTGAGCATGGACTTCCCATTCATGGACTTCTTGATGCGTCCTGCTTAGTAGGTCTGCTAACACGTTGTCCATCCCAGGTATCTATTGTACCAGGAGGTGGATTTTGTTTTTGATGGCCTAATTCCATACGAGTTGTGCTAGTTGAGACAACTGCAATTAATGGGTCTCTCCCAGTTTCTAGGTGTAGTACATCGCAGTCATAGCTGACTGTAGAAGATCATTCTTCCCCATTATGTTGGTTAGAAATTCTTTGAGAGCCATTTGTTGGACTAGTAGTTCTATAACATTGAAGGGAAATGTTTGTTGTTGCGCAGACCAGTGACCCTGTACTGTAATTTCCTCCATGTGAGCACCCCAACCCATGAGTAATGCATCAATAGTAATTTTTCCCTTTCAGGATTGGGCACGTGAAGGCTCTTCCCTGTTTTGTATTTAGTGTATTCCACCATTGCATTGCGTGATGGGCCAAGGGTGAAACCAACCCTAGATACTCCATGTTGCTCTCTGCTTGTGACAATTGAGATGCTAAGCAGTCACGTAGGGGTTGCATATGTAGTCTTGCATGAGGAATTATTGCTATACAAGAAGCCAAAATACCTACAAAACCCAACACTATTTTCACTGAGAGGTAACAAAGTGGCTGAAATGGAGCCCGTTGGTTCTGGAGATTGAGAGCCCTCTGAATTGGGATAAGCTTTCCTTGTGAGTGAACTGAGTATGGCTCATAGGTATGGTTGTACTTGCAGCAGGAGTACATGTGATTTTGTTGCATTTATTATAAATCCCAATCTGTGTAAGAGATTGACAATGGTTTGGGTGCCCTGTAGACATTTCCGTTTCCTGGAACTCTTGATCAGCCAATCGTCTAGGTAAAGATAGACATGGAGGTTCTCCCTTCTCAGACTTGCTGCTACTACTACCACAGCTTGACAGTTTGTGAACATATGTGGGGCTGCTCTTAAACAGTATGGTAGTACCCTGAACTGACAGTGACATCCACTTACCACTAACCAGAGGTAACGGCGATGTGCCAGAGGGATTGGTATATGACACAGTACGAGTCCTTCATATTAAATGCGGTCATGAAGTCATCTTCCTGAAGGAGTAGTTTCTGTCCTGTAACTCCAGTTCTGTAGTGTGGGTAACTCTGTTATAGTCATAATCTAGTGAATAGTCCCGCCCATGTGCGTGGACCCCGGAGCAATCAAAAATAATCTCTTAAGTTGTCAAACAAAATGCAGAACTGCAAAGACACTTAAGAGAGAATTTAAAGACAGACAATGCAGCCTATAACCACAGGCTACACTGTCCAGTACTTCAACTAGAAATTCCACCAAAAATCCACACAAATAGCACAGCCTGCCCAGTTTCCTCCACAGAGAAACTTGCCTCTACCAGCAAAAACCTCTGGAATGATAGAGAAAGGAATGGACAGACAAGCCCCATAGGCTGCCATTATGTGGCTCAAACAGGATACTGTGCCTTAAGAGAACTCTCCAGACCTTCTCCCAGTATCCCAGAATGCACAGCAGGTCCCTTTTACTTTCAGTTCTTTTTGAAGGCTCAACACGCCAGACCGGTAGCATTCCTTACATAAATATCTTTCTCCAACGGGTAGGAGGGCAGGCGCTTATGACTATAACAGAGATACCCCTACTACAGAACTAGAGTTACAGGACAGAAACTACTCCTTCTGTAGTAGGGGATCTCTTTGTATAGTCATAATCTAGTGAATAGAATGGCAAGCCCATCCCCACACCAAAGCGGCGGTGGAGAATAAAGACATAACACCACTACTGTGCAAATAGATTTCGCAGCGAAGCCTGCCCAACGTGAGGGTCTGTCCTGGCATCAGTGTCCAGACAGTAATGCTTAGCAAAGGTATGGACCGTCTTCCAAGTGGCCGCCTTGCAGATTTCTGCAATTCGAACATTAGGTAGCAAAGCAGTCGTGGCAGCTTTGCCCCTGGTGGAATGAGCCTTAGGTTTACCTCCTACGGTCTTATTAGCCTTTTGGTAACAATTGTATACAGGACACAATCCACCTAGAAATGGACTGTTTGGAGGTAGCAAGACCGGTCCTGACTGATCCTCAATTGATAAACAATTGGTCTGACTTACGAATATTTTTGGTTTTATCCAGATAAAATTTCAACACAGTCCTAACATCCAGGGAATGTAGAGACCTTTCCGCTGGAGATGAAGGATTCTGAAAAAACGTAGGCAAAGTTATGGTCTGGTTGACGTGAAAATCAGAAATAACCTTGGGTAGAAATTTAGGGTGAGTGCGCATAACAACCTTAGCAGCATGAAATACAGTATAAGGTTCTTGACAACACAACGCCTGAATTTCATTCACCCTGCGGGCTGATTGGATGGCCACGAGGAATGCCACCTTCCAGGACAGGTGCTGCAAAGAAGCCTTATGAAAAGGTTCAAAAGGCTCCTTCATCAATCTGGACAGCACCACATTCAATTCCCATGAAGGCGAAGGAAGCCGGACAGGAGGGAATACTTTCTTTAAGCCTTCCAAAAAAACTTTGATCACAGGGATCTGGAAGAAGGAAGTCTGTGAAGGGCATTTCATGTAGGCAGTCAGTGCAGCGAGATGAACCTTAATGGAATAGTAATTAAGGCCAGACTGCGCCAAATGTAGAAGATAAGGAAGGATGACATCCTCCTTACACGTCGTAGGGTCATAGGGCCATATGCATGAACAGATTTTCCCATAGACACAGAATGGGCAAATTCCTTTGATGCATCTGGCCCATAGTTCTTAGACTTGCACCAGATGCAGATTCTCTTCCACTTGTAAGCATAGGAAGTCCTAGTGGAAGGTCGCTTAGCCTCCTTCAGTATGTCCATACAATCTTCTGGGTGTTTCAAATGGCCATATTGCACTATCTCAGGAGCCATGCTGCCAAACTCAAAGACGAGAGGTTCAGGTGCACCATCTGCCCCCCGAACTTCGTGAGAAGGTCCGGCCTGCACGGCAGCCGTATGTGAGGAAGGAGAGACCGGTGAAGCAGGTCAGTGAACCACCACTGTCTGGGCCATTCCGGGGCAATCAGTATCATCGGCGCCCTGGACCGGGTCAGCTTGATGAGCACCGCCGGAATCAGGGGAATGGGTGGAAAAGCGTACAGAAAGCTGTTCGACCAGTCGATCCATAGGGCATTCCCCAACGTCCCCTGTTGGTAGTTCCTGGATGCGAAATCTCGGCATTTGCCGCTTTCGGCGGTGGCGGACAGATCTATGTCTGGAGTCCCCCACCTTGCGAAGACTTCTCTTAGCACTTCGTCGTTTATGACCCATTCGTGGTTTTTCTGAATCAGTCTGCTCAGTGCGTCCGCCTGAACATTCTGCAACCTGACAGATGGGTAGCCGTTATAGTCAGTCCTATGGCCAGAAGCCAGTGCCAGATCGCCTGCACCAGACTGCGCGATCTTGAGCCCCCCTGCTTGTTGAGGTAATATATCGTGGTCGTATTGTCCGTCTGTACAAGCAGAGAGTTGGTCTGAAGGACGGATGAAAGGCCTTCAGTGCCAAGTGAACAGCACTGAGTTCCAGGAAATTGAAGTAGTACGAGGACTAAGTCGGAGACCACGTCCCTTGAATCTGTAAGTCTCCAGAGTGCGCTCCCCAGCCGTGGAGGGACGCATCAGTCACAATCGTCTGTGTGGGAATGTCCTTGTGGAAGGGAACCCCTCTGAGGAGATTCTCCGCTGAACACCACCACTTCAGAGACTGAAGAGCATGCAGAGACAGTCGTATCTTGTCGTCCCAAGAACCAGTCCTGTGATCCACTGATTCTCCAAGCACTCCTGCAGTGGTCTCATGTGCAGCCGTGCGTGAGGAAGATACAAGAGGTCATCGACCACAGTAGAGAAGACACCGTCCTCACTGTTTTAGATGGAGCGGTCAAAAGAGCCTGAGCCTTCCGAAGGAGTGATAACCGTCTCTCCTCCGAAGGAGACACGCTTGCTGACAGCGTATTGATGGAGGCTCCCAAGTACTGTATGCATTGGACAGGAGTCTGGACCGACTTGGACATGTTGATGTGCAACCCCAGCTTGTTCAATAGAACACACATCTTCTGGAAGTGTGCTTGAGCTTCCGAGAAGGAGGAGGCCTTGATCAACCAGTCGTCCAGGTACGGGTAGACTAACAACTTGTTCGTCTGCAGGTGTGCAGCTACTACTGCGGTGCACTTCGAGAACGTTCTGGGCGCAGACTTCAGCCCGAATGGCAGCACTATGTATTGATAATGATTGGCGCCGACTTGGAACCGCAGGAACTTCCTGTGTTTTATGTGCAATGAGCACATGGAAGTATGCATCTTGTAGGTCTATAGCACAAAGCCAGTCTCCCTGTTGCAGCCGAGGGTAAATCTGCTGCAACGACAGCATGCGAAATCTCTCTCTGGGAATCCACTTGTTTGCTTGCAAGAAGTCCAGAATGGGCCTGAACTCGTTCTTGTCCTTCTTGCGAACCAGAAAGAACTGCAAGTACAGACCTCTTCCCCTTTGAGGCCGAGGTAAGTCTTCTATCGCCCTTTTCCTTAATAGGATGTCGGCCTCTGCCTGGAACTCGCGCAGCTGTAACTGCGAGCTCACCGGCGGATTAACTGGAGGCAGGCTGGTGAACCGAAGACTGTATCCATTGCAAACAATATTCAGCACCCACTTGTCCCGAGTAATTTTTCTCCACTCTGCCAGAAAAAATTGAACGCTTCCCCCCACCGGAGTGGGTAATGGATGTAGGGGAAGTATTCGCTCAGGGCCTAGACCCAGCCGGGCCTTTGGTCGCTGCTGCTGACTGTTGGCCTCCTCTGCCCTTCTGGCGCATCTGGAAGGGCTTCCGGAACTGCTGCTGTTGTTGCTGCTGTCCCGAAGTCTGCCCTCGCCCTCTGCCTAAAGCTCCGAACCGTCTCTGGAACGGGCGGTAGTTCTTTTTCTTCTCAGGCTTCTCTAACCCGACAGCCGCCTGGGTTTCGGCTTCTGCTTTCATACGGGCCACTTCATCGTCCGCATGCTTGCCGAACAGGGTTACCCCCGTGAAAGGCAGGTTGGCCACCCACTGTTGTGCCTCCGGCTTGAGTGAAGTGAGGCGAAGCCAAGCGTGACGCCGTTGGTTGATGCCGTGGCAGTATCCATGCGCCGCCTGGAACGGGCGGTAGTTCTTTTTCTTCTCAGGCTTCTCTAACCAGACAGCCGCCTGGGTTTCGGCTTCTGCTTTCATACGGGCCACTTCATCGTCCGCATGCTTGCCAAACAGGGTTTCCCCCGTGAAAGGCAGGTTGGCCACCCACTGTTGTGCCTCCGGCTTGAGTGAAGTGAGGCGAAGCCAAGCGTGACGCCGTTGGTTGATGCCGTGGCAGTATCCATGCGCCGCCAGGAGAGATACATCAGCAGCCGCGCTGATGATCTGGTTCCACACCAGCATCCCCTCGTTTAATATCTCCAGAAAGTCCTCTTTCTTGTCACGAGGAAGGAGCTCCGCGTACTGCTGGAGGGACTACAATAGGGCATGATCGTATCGCCCCAGCAGAACCCGGCAATTGCAGCCTTCATGGTGGTCGATGTCGTGCCACAGAACTTTTTGCCCGCCGAATCCAGCCAACTGCGGTCCTTATCAGGCGGCACTGTCGAAGAAGAAGTGGTGGCATGCTGCTTCTTAGGCGCTGTCAATGACGGAGTCTGGGTTCGAAGAAAAGCCGGGTCAGATTCTGGAGCCCGGTATTTCTTGAGGAGCCTGGAGGGAGCTGCCTTCGTCACCGCCGGAGTGAGTAACAACTCCGTGGCGGGCTCTACCAATCCGGGTACCAACGGCAGCAGCGGTCGAGACAGATGCTTCTTGTGGAGCGTCTCGAAGATCACGGACGTCGTAGGTGTTGGCACCGTCACTGTGATCCCTAGTTTAGCCGCACCCCTCAACAGCACTTTCTGGAAAGAGCCGATTTAGTTAACGGGCGACACCCTCGTCCCTGGAGACTCCGACAGAGTCGGCGAATATTCCCTGGTGGACGAACCAGTGCGGGATCTGGATCTGCGCCTTCTGTGGCATGGTCTAGATCGAGAAGACGACCGGCCACGGCTCTGCCATCTCCCTCTCCGGCCGGAGCGGGATCTTCTCGGCCTCGGCCGATCTCCGGCCTCGCAGGAGCAGGTGATGGCGGCCTGACCAGGAGCCTCGGCTGAGGGGTCCCCTTAGGCGGCGTTGGATATCGTAGCAACGAGGCCGTCCGGGGTGGAGCCACAGGTGGAGGAACGGAAGGAAGAGCCGGTGGTGGAAGTTGAGGTGGCGGTGACCGACGAGGAGCTGGCCCATGAGGCAGTGGTGGAGGCGGGGTGGAGTTCCGCGGAGGCGGACCCTTCGGCAAAGGAGGAGGGGTCGGCGACCTAGGTATAGTAGGTGTATACACCACTGAGTACACCGAGCCCGGGGACTTTGTCTTCTTCCTTGGCGACAATGGCGAACAATTAGGCGACCTCCTAGCGTCAGGACTCCTCCTGCGCTTCCTTGGCGTCAAAGAACGCCGCCTCGACGTCTAGGAAAGTCCGACGTCGACCGGTGGCGCCTCCTCGACGGTGAACGCCTCCTCGACGTCGAGGATCTCCGACACCAACCTTCTCCTCTTCGCCGACGGCGAACGCCGCTGTCGCCTCGACGGCGAGCGCCAACGCCTTGCCTTTTCTTGACGTCGATGACTCTACTATGACGTCGACGATGGTCTGTTCAGCTCCCTCGACGCCGAGCGTTGACACCGCTTCTCCCCAGAGCCCCGGGGAAATGGGGAACAGACTGTTGTCATCCCCCTCGACGCCCTAGTCTACGCTGGCGGAGTATGGGGACACTTGCTGGACTTCCTGCCCTGGGGAGCCCCCCAGAAGCCTCAACATGGGCAGATGAAGCATGCCCTGACCGACCTTGTGCCTTCTGACGTCTGTCCTCAAGGCTTTGGAGCCTGACCTTCATCCTCTCTCTCAGGGTCCTGGCAGAGAAGGTTTGGCAGATATCACACTCCTCTGGGACATCAGGAGGGAAGGCAGACTATGCACACTCCATGTGGGTCGGATTTGGCCTTCTTCCTATCAGACTCTGGGCAATTGTCAAATAAGCCAGGCATTTTGACAATACGGGGCACCCACAGTGAAGAAAAAAAGGCTTAGTACTTAATAAAAAGCACTACACACAAGAAAAAGTGAAAAAAAAAAATCACCAAATAAACCCTTGAAAGGGAGAGCTCAATGCTCCAGGGTCCTGCTTGCAGGAGCGGTAAAAAAGAACTGAAAGTAAAAGGGACCTGCTGTGCATTCTGGAATACTGGGAGAAGTTCTGGAGAGTTCTCTTAAAGGCACAGTATCCTGTTTGTGCCACATAATGGCAGCCTATGGGGCTTGTATGTCCATTCCTTTCTCTCTATCATTCCAGAGGCTTTTGAGGCTTTTGCTGGTAGAGGCAAGTTTCTCTGTGGAGGAAAATGGGCAGGCTGTGCTATTTGTGTGGATTTTTGGTGAAATTTCTAGTTGAAGTACTGGACAGTGTAGCCTGTGGATATAGGCTGCATTATCGGTCTTTAAATTCTCTCTTAAGTGTCTTTGCAGTTCTGCATTTTGTTTGACAACTAAAGAGATTATTTTTGATTGCTCCCGGGTCCACACACATGGGCAGGACTATTCACTAGATCATGACTATACACAGAGATCCCCTACTACAGAAGTAGTGGTATCACATCCTGTAGTGTCACCATGTGACAGTGTTCGGATAGGATGTGTTGACGGAGTGGGGGTAAGTATAGTATAGGAAGGAGCTTTCCATCCTTTTTGGTTATTAGGAAGTATAGGGAGCATAGTCCTTTCCCTTGATGTTTGAATCGGACAGGTTCTATGACTTTTTTTTTTTGTAAGACCTTAATTCGTAACAAATAAAAAGGATACACAGCCGGGAGCCTACAACCCTGAGGCCGGCTGCGTTATTGTGAATGTGCGTTTCAACGTGGATAGTACAAAGCCATATAGCCGACAACATCTGTCCGGCGGCGTAAAGCACATAAATTATGCCTTGTTTTTACAAATTTTGTTGGTGTATTAGAACATACACAAAGAGAAAAAAGGTAAAAAAAAAAAAAAACAATTAACCCCAACAACGAGACCTTAACCTTCAGCTGTACGCATCAAGAAGTACAATTGCAAATACATCATGTCATCTTTCCTGAACACCTCGCCTTCCACCCCCCACCATTACCATTGCACTCAACTCATATCACCGGTAACTTCTAGCGTCACTCCGTGTCACTGTCCACCGTGGCCAAATATTCAGTGAGATACAACCAAAAGTCTTTCGGCCTGGATCGCAGTGGTAGGCTCTCTTCGTAGGTCAGTAGTTTGTCCCTACAGCTGGACATATCTTGTAGCCATTTTAGTGTGGTGGGTACCTGAGTAGTGTGACAACACTGCAAGACCCGTCTCTTGGCCAATAACAAGGCGATCGTGCAGAACTTACGCTTAGAGGACTTAAGTTGCGGTACAATGCCCAACAAGCAGCAACGGATTGTACAGCCCACCTCGACCCCCACCATTGTGGCCAGCTAAGTGAGTACCTCTCCCCAGTATTCCTGAATTTTGGGGCAATACCAGGTTAAATGGACAAAATCAGCATCCTCTGCCCCGCACCTCTTGCATCTGTTGTCATCCTGCATTCCGTATCTACACATTCGCGCAGGTGTGTAGTATGCCTGGTGTATATATTTGAAATGTATGAGTTTAAGATTCCCGTTGGGGGTCAGAATCTTTGTTAGTGCGCATGTCTGTTCCCATTCTTTCTCTGTCAATGGGCTGTCTAATACCAGGTCCCATCTAGCCTTTGCCCTATCCGTAGATTGTGGGAATTCAGCTTGCGCAGAGGAGTATAATCGTGATGTGAGGTGCGATAGGTCCTGTGTGGTAATGATGAGTTGTAAGGTATCCAGGGTGGCCGGCTCTTCAGGAAAAGTAGGGTATAGTTCCAGCATGGCTCTTTTCAGTCTATAATGTGTGAAGTAGAACATCTGTGATTTGTTGTGTATGTACTGGAGTTCCGCAATGTCTTCGAATATGCCCTCGTGAAATAAGTCTCCCATCTGCGTAATGCCCACCTGTTGCAATAGTGACATTCCCACCCTCTCGCGCGTGACGGACAGCGCTGAGGGATCGTGCAGTGGCATGTTTCGTGTGTAAAGCGGGGTTTTGTGCGCCATTCTTCCAAGTTCGTGCCACGCCTTGACGGTTGTGTCAACTGTATTTATGTCACGGGCGTGTAACGGCGGACGTTTATGCGAGAGGATGGCGGTAAGAGGGACCGGATGTGCATCGCCTTCTTCTATCGCTGTGTGTGTTAGATACGGCACCCTGTGAAACCAGTAAGCCGCATACTGTGCCTGCGCGCATAAATAGTACAGTTTAAAATCTGGCACTCCAAATCTTCCTTTTGCATAGGGGAGCGTCAATGTCTGAAAATCGATCATCGCCTGCTTACCTGCCCAAATAAGCTGTAATACTAAGGACTTGATGTGACGGAATACCTCTCCCGGCGGGGCAATGGGGATGTTAGTGAATAAATACAGCAGTCTGGGTAATATATTCATTTTAACTATTGCAATACGGTCTGACAGACAGCGGCAGCTGTATCCAGCGCTTCCCTTTATCTTCCAGCTTGGCTATTGTTACGCCATAGTTTGCGCGGAATACTATGTCAGGATCTCTATGGAATAGCACTCCCAAATACCGCACCGGGTCGGTCTGCCACTCTAGGGGGTATTCAATATCAAAGGGAGTCGTAGTGTCCGTGAGGGGAATAATGGAGGACTTTGACCAGTTGATTGTTAGGCCCGAGTGCCCGCCGAATTTGATGTACTCCCGCAGCAGCTGGTTTAGGTGTTCATTTGGATCGCGAACATAGAGCACCATATCGTCCGCGTACAATGATATGTGGAGCGGTCTGGCGGGAAAATGCAGGGCGGATGATTTATAGTTCTGCCGGATAATGCAGGCCAGAGGTTCCAATGCCAGGGCGAATATCAGGGGGGAAGTGGGTAGCCCTGTCTGGTACCGCGTTCTACAGCAAAGCTGTCGGATAGGTAACCGTTAATACGGATCTTGGCTCGTGGGTTAGTGTAAAGTAGGGTCACTCACTGGACAAATCTTTTAGGGAAGCCCATGTGCTGTAGCACCGCAATTAAATACCGCCATCCTATGGAATCGAACGCCTTTGCAGCGTCCAGTAGCACCGCCACCGCCTTCGTCTCTGGCTGGAGATAATGGGCTAGGGCAAACATTGTCCGGGTATTATGGGACGTGGACCTAGTCGGGACAAAGCCTGCTTGATCTGGTAACACCAAGTTGGTCATTAGCGGTGTTTACCTCATAGCCATGATCTTCGCTAGAATTTTAGAGTCAACATTTATTAGTGACAGCAGTCTGTAGCAATCACATTGGGTCGGATCCTTGGATGGTTTCAATAGAGCTTTGATTACCGCTTCTCGGAGCGTTGGGGGAAGTTCACCCTGATCGAATGCGGCCCCGTACACCTCCGTCAACCGGGGAGCTAGAATATCCACGTAATGTTTATAAAATTCGTTCGTGTACCCATCCGGGCCCGGCGCTTTGCCATTCGGCAGTGTTTCTATCACCTCCGTGACTTCCTCAACCGTGATGGGTGCGCTAGGTATTCCCGCTGGTAGTCAGACAACCATGCTATGGCCACGTCCCTAAAGTACTCGTTAATAGCATCGGTGGAGGCTATTGGTTGTGATGTGTATAGTGTACTATAGGAAGCGATGAAGCTTTGCAGTATATCCGCCGTTTGTGTCAGTATAACCTCGTTTTCAGTTTTAATGCCTGTGTGTTTCCTGCCCTCACAAATTTTTGCCGCCAATAGCCCACCCGGCCTTCCTCCCTCACCAAAAGCTCTAGCAGTGTGTTTTTTATCCATATACTTTATCTCGTCATCCACTAGATTCTGATGTTCCGTGTGTAATGTGCGTAGTTTTCCTAGAATCGCAACATCCTGGGTAGTTTCATACACCCTCTCCAACTCCCTCATTTGCGTGTCGCACCTCTTAATCTGTTGTCTTATGTCGCGAAGTATGCCTATAGTTGTGCTCATACAAACCCCACAAACCGTCGCCTTAAAGGCTTCCCACAGTAGGCATGGGTCATCGACCGCCGGTTCGTTCAGCAGGAAATAGTCTTTGATTGCTGTGTGGATAGTGTCCGCGTACAGTATGTCTGTTAGTGCATGTGAGTTAAACCTCCATTGATAAAGAGGTGGGACGTGATCTGGAATGGAGAGTGTCAATAAAACCGGGTTGTGATCCGATAGCGTCCTTGGAAGGACGTCAATGTTATTAGTCCAATGTATAATGTCATTAGTACCCAGCCAGTAGTCCAATCGGGACCAGCTGCCATGGAATGCAGAAATGTGTGTGGCACCCGCTTCCGGGTGAAACTTGTGTCTCCATATGTCTGTTAGTTTCACGTCCGCCAGTATATGTTGTAATTTGGCTCTAGCATTTTCATGTGGTTCTGTGGACTGTGCGGAGAGGTCTACACCATCAACAAGGGTCACATTCCAGTCACCCCCACAGATTATCCTAGTGTGCGTGAATTTTTGCAGGTGTCCCCACAAGTTCTGAAAGAAGTCGGGAGAGTCTACATTAGGGCTATAGACATTAAGCAAAGTCAATTTCTTACCCCGTAACGTCCCTGACACAATAACATACCTGCCCTCTGGATCCTGTATAGCCCTCAGCACTGTGAAACTTAGCCCTTTCCGCAACAGCAGCATCACCCCTCTAGAATAGGAGGAGTACGTTGCGACATGTACAGATTCGGCCCATTTTAGGCCTATAGATTGATGCGTGTTTGGAGCAATGTATGTCTCTTGTAAAAACGCGATATCTATGAAATGTCTCTTCAGGTATGCAAACACGAATTTAATTTTCTTGGGTTGTGTTAAGCCTCGTACATTCCATGTTAGTAGCTTTATGTGTGCATTAGTGGCTTGAGTCGACCTCTGAGTCATCGGTAAGGTGGTGGTGTCTGTATCTGTTGCGCATAGCAATAGCGCCACGGGTCTGCCGAGATGTGTCCAAGTGCAAACATGTACATATAAATTCTCTGTTTCTACAAAATATAAGCGACAGACAAAATCTGATTGTTCAGGTCTCACAGTATCAACAGTTACCTCTTCCCGCCCTCCCCCTCCCACTCCAGCAACCCAAACATGCCGAAGCCAGTCTCCCCCCCCCCCAATTACCCTCGACAACAGATCGGGGCTAAACATCAAACCCATTTATATTGAACCTGCGTGGGGAACTCCCTTGTGGAGGTCCGCTGGAGGCGCAACTCTTCCTCCAACTAAATGGAAGTGGACGGCATCCCCAACGTTAGGAAAAATATACTCGTTGTGTCTCAATACCCTTGGCCGCCCCCGGCCCTTCATCTGAATACATTTTAGTAGGCCCTCATATGAGAGCCCGCATAGCGCCGCTCCAATCCCACCTGAGCCCAGTGGGGAACTTGCAATATATAACAACCCAGAAATTCTTAATAATGTGAGGATCCCAAAGCTTCCCTCCATGTACCGACCATCGCGTTTTCCCATACAGCACACCTATCAAAGTGTCCAATGCCGTCAACAAATTAGTCATGATCATAAACAAAACAACTAAACATAGAAACAGGTAGGCCAGCCGTGAAGCACTGGTCGTCCATGGGTGCTTCCAAACCAGTTTATGCAAAGATACAGCTTAATACACCCAGGAGAGTATTCCTTAAGTATCGCTACTGCTCCACCGTGTAACCCCCCCCGACAGACCTGGCCACGGGAGGGAGCCATATTGCAAACAACAGGGTTGAACCCAAATAGTCAAAGGGACCTGGGCGATTGATTGTTATAGACAGAGGGGTCCCCAACTGATATGGAGTAGGTAAAGAAACATGGAAATGCAAGAGAAATTTTTAAGAGACTCAAAAAAGAAAGAAAGAGAATCAGAAATGTTTTGGAAATGCAGTGTTTTATTCACAGTGCATTCATGTCATCATAGTTGAGTTGCTTTTAAAACGCCAAAGTATATAGGTATTTGTCAGATGTTCGTGTGCCCAAAGAGAGAAAAGGGAAAAAAGGGGGGCAAAGTAAAGTTAGCAAAAGGGTTGTGACTTACTTTACTTTCAATTGTGACATAATGCAAATGCTACTTACCAGTATGCATCTGTTCTTGGCATGTAGGGCTGCTGACATTCATATCTGTGCATAGATCGCCGCCTAGTGTTGGGTCCGGATGATTGCACATTGTTGTCCTGGAAGAGTCTTCGAAGTATCACGAGATAGGTGGCTCCTCCCCTGGACTACAGTGCGCATGGGCATCGCCTCCATCCCCAGATTGTTTTTAGCCATTGGCAGAGAACTATGTGAGTGATGACCATGCTATGAGCATATATATATATATGAATACTGCAGCTGCTACAGGCGCCGGGGAGGAGGGCGGGCGATATGAATGTCAGCAGCCCTACATGCCAAGAACAGATGCATACTGGTAAGTAGCATTTGCAGTTCGAGGCATGTGGGCTGCTGAATTCATATCTGTGCATAGAATACATAGCAGTCCTCCTATTATTGGCGGCCGCCCGTGCCAGCTGCAGCAGTTTGAAAAAGTGTTTTGAGAACAGCCTGACCAACAGCTGCCTGCTGTTTAGAGTGCACGTCTACACAGTAATGTTTAGTAAAAGTATGTGTGGTAGACCATGTGGCTGCTCTACAAATATCCTCTAATGGAATGTTCCCAAGGAAAGCCATAGAGGCCCCCAACTTTCTGGTGGAGTGGGCTCTTGGTGGAATCGTGAGAGTGCGTTTAGCTTTAGCGTAACAGATCTGAATACATTTCACGATCCACCTAGCGATACCAGCTTTGGAAATAGCATTACCCTTGTGGTGTGAGGCAAATGCAACGAAGAGTTGCTTGGTCTTTCGAAAATCCTTTGTCCTGTCAATGTAGTACATTAAGGCTCTTTTAACGTCAAGGGTGTGGAGCATCCGCTCCGCCAGCGACTCAGGGTTTTGAAAAAACACTGGCAACTCAATTGTCTGGTTTATGTGGAATTGAGATACAACCTTGGGTAGAAATTTAGGGTAAGTGCGGAGCACCACCCTGTTAGCATGTACTTGGAAAAAAGGTTCTTGGATGGTGAGTGCCTGTAACTCACTAACCCTCCGTAGCGATGTAATTGCTACTAAGAAAGCCACCTTCCAAGTCAGAAACTGAAGCTCACAAGAGTGCAGTGGCTCAAAAGGAGGACCCATCAGCCTTGTAAGAACCACATTGAGGTTCCATTCTGGGGCTGGTGGTGTCCGTGGTGGAATGACCCTTTTGAGTCCTTCCAGAAATGCCTTGATAGCAGGAACCTTGAAAAGTGAAAGGTGTTGCCTATTCTGGAGGTATGCGGCCATAGCAGACAGGTGAATGCGGATGGAAGAATACGCCAAATTGCATTGGTACAAATGGAACAGGTAACAAATGATGTTCTGAATGGAAGCATCCAGCGGGTCAATGTCGTGGTTTACACAGTAAACGACAAACCGCTTCCATTTAGCCGCATAACATGCTCTAGTAGTGGGCTTCCTTGCCTCCCGAATGATGTCCATGCAATCGGGGGGAAGATTGAGGTAGCCAAACTCTAGGACTTCAGGAGCCAGATCGCCAGGTTGAGCTGTTGCGGATCTGGGTGCTGAATGTCGCCATGGCTCTGCGTCAGAAGGCTTGGTGTGAGATGAAGCCTTTGATGCAGTACCAAGGAAAGTTCCAGAAACGTGGTGTACCATGGTTGGCGAGCCCACGTTGGAGCAACCAGGATGAGAGTCATCGAGTGCTGCCTGAGCTTGCGCGCCACCAGCGGTATCAGAGGTGCTGGGGGAAAAGCGTACGCAAATCTGCCTGACCAGTTCATCCATATCGCATTGCCCTGTGATTGCGGGTGTGGGAACCTGGCGGCGAAGCTTTGGCATTTTGCGTTCTCCCTTGTGGCGAACAGGTCGATCTCTGGATGACCCCACCTTTGGAAGTACAGTTGGAGTACTGATGGATGTATCTCCCACTCGTGCATTTGGTGGCTGTGCCTGCTGAGCAGGTCCGCCATCTGATTGTCCTTGCCTGGGAGATGCTCCGCCATGAGGAATATGTTCCTCTGAATGGCCCACTTCCACATGCTCTAAGCCAGATGAGACAGCTGCGGAGAGTGGGTGCCTCCCTGCTTCTGAATGTAGTACATGGACGTCATGTTGTCCGTCCGGATCAACACGACCTTGTTGCACAGATGTACTTTGAATGCCTTTAAGGCCATGAAGATCGCCATCAGTTCCAGTACATTGATGTGCATCTTCCTTTGCTGCAGTGTCCATAGTCCCTGCACTGTGTAGTGGAGTACATGCGCTCCCCATCCCTGGAGAGAGGCGTCCGTCGTCAGGATAATCTGTGGCACAGGCTCTTGGAACGGTCGGCCCTTGCAAAGGTTTTGTGGATTCCACCAATGCAGAGAGTTGTACGCTCGACCGCTCACCAACACTAGGTCTGTTAGTTGCCCGTGAGCCTGAGTCCACTGACGTGCTAGGCACTCCTGAAGCGGACGCATATGTAACCTCGCGTGCGGGACGATGGAGATGCAGGAGGCCATCATGCCTATCAACTGCATGAACACCTTCGCTGGAAGCGAGTGCCGAGGTCTGAATCGTTGGATCAGCGTCTGGATACTGGCGATTCTCACTGAATTTGGCTGCGCAGTGGCTGCCAGAGTGTCTATTGTCGCGCCCAGATACTGCCGTATATGGGCAGGTTGGAGATGGGATTTCGGGTAATTTAGTGAGAATCCCAGATCGTGCAGGAGATGAATGGTGCGGGACACGTGGTCTGCGCACTGCTGTTCTGACTCTGCCTGAATGAACCAGTCGTCCAGATAGGGATAGACGTGGATGTTCTGGCGTCTTAGATGCACCGCCACAGTCGCCAGGCACTTTGTAAAAACTCTTGGCGCTGTGGTGACCCCGAAAGGCAGAACCCTGAACTGGTAGTGCTGGTCCTGAATTGTGAATCTGAGGTACTTCCTGTGTGAAGGATGCAGGGGAATGTGAAAGTATGCATCCTTGAGATCTAGCGTAGCCAGGAAGTCCCCCTGCCGAAGCAGAGGGAGAACCTGCTGCAACGTGAGCATATGGAAGTGTTCTGACAGAATGTACCAGTTGAGGGGCCTGAGGTCCAGGATGGGCCTGAGGGATCCGTCCTTTTTGGGGATTAGAAAGTACAGAGAGTAAACTCCTGTTCCCCTTTCTTGCAGTGGCACGAGCTCTATTGCCCCTTTTTGCAGCATGACTTTGACCTCCTGCTGCAACAAGTGCAAGTGCTCGCCGGACATAGGACGGCTTCTTGGAGGTATGTTTGGTGGAGTGGAAGTAAGTTCCAGACAGTAACCGTACTGGATAAGAGATTTGACCCACCTGTCCGTGGTGATGGATTTTTCACGCGGGCAGGAACTGCTGGAGTCTCCCCCCGACCGGTGTTGTGTGGTCGGGGGGCAGTGACAAGGCGTCACTGTTTGTTGGTGGTGGAGGACCTGGAGCTGTTGTTTCCACGTCCTCTGCCTTTGACGGTGTTACCCCTGTAACCACCTCTACCCTGGTTGGTGTATGAGGTTTGGGTGTTGCTTTTATAGTACTGCGTGGATTGTGATGCCTGACCCCTTGAGGTGCCTCTGTTATTGGAGCGGCGAAAGGAACCACCCCGAAACTGCTGGGACTGGAGGGCCCCCATAGACTTAGCAGTGTCCGTGTCTTTCTTCATTTTTTCAAGGGTTGCATCCACTTCAGGGCCAAACAGGTGGTCTGGATTAACTGTTTGATTTAAGATGGTTGTCTGTATGTCTGGTTTAAAGCCTGATATCCTAAGCCATGCATGCCTACGCAGTAACACGCTAGTGTTTATAGCCCTGAAGGCGGTATCAGCCACATCCAGTGCACATTTAAGCACCCTCTTTGTACTGATCAGGTAAGTGCTGCAGAAGTGTTTCTAGGGTGTCATAGTGCGCCCTATCGTAGCGTGCAAGTAGGGCCTGAGTGTTTGAAATGCGCCAAATATTAGCTGCCTGCGCAGCAATACGTTTTCCTGAGGCTTCAAAGATTTTCGATTCTTTATCTGGGGGAGGAGCATCACCCGTGGTTTGCGAGTTCGCCCGCTTGCGTGCGTTGGATACAACCAAAGAGTCCAGTGGCAAGTGTCCCTTGATGTACGTTGGATCAGTGGGCGCTGCCTTGTATTTTTTGTCAATACGAGGATTGATGACTCGCGCCCGAGTGGGCTCCTTGAAAACCTCAGGCGCGTGCTTCAGCACCCCCTTGAGCATAGGCAATGTCTTGACAGTCTTTTCAGCCACCGAGAAAGTGTCAAACAGAAAATCGACATCCACTGGGTCCGCATGGAGGTCGACATCATGATTAGCCGCAGCTCTCTCAATCAGAGCGTTGAAGGCTGCTGAGTCCTCTGTTGGAGAAGTTTTTGCTGCAAAAAGTTGCGGTTCGGGACCTGACTGAGGGTCCTCAGGGTCGCCTCCAGCAGACCAAGGTTCATTGACCTCCTCCGGATCCGAGTACGCTGGATAATTGTACTCGTCCTCCTCATCTCCGTCACCTTCCCCAGCGACAGAGCGAGCTGGTGAGAGTTCTAAATTTTGTGGAGATGCAGGCTCCACAGGGGCAGAAGTACCCGCAGAGTCCAACTTCTTTTTGAGTGGAATACGAAAATGTTCTAACACTGGCTCCGGGGTGATCTTCCTTTTAAGGAGAGAGAGTTTGCCTGTGTTGGCGTCGATGACAACCTCTCGACGCTCCTCGTCCGCGAGTGGCTGGAGCCGAGGCTTCGACACCACCAATGCCGCTTTAGGCGTCGACACCAGCTTCAAGGGTGCCCCGGTCCCATGTTTTGGAGCGAAAGCCTTCGGCGTCGTCTTCGGCGGCAGCGTGAAGTGGATCGGCGTCTGCGCCTTTGCCGGTTTCTGTGGAGGCTTCGGCACCACATCCTTCGGTTCGGGAGCCAATGCGTCCGTCCGAATACGTTGAAGGGACTCCGTGACCTTCTTTGTCAAGGACGGTGAGGGCTGGACCGGCCCGAGCGATTCCCCCGAGTCCGGAGTCGGGTCGGCGATCAAAGGCACGGTCTTCGGAGCCGACACATCACCACCCTTGGCCTTGTCGACCGGGATCGGCGCAGCCAGAGCTTTGGGGTCGTCTTGACGCTTCTTCGAGGCTCTTTTCAGGTCGACGACTTTCTTCGCCGCCGACGCGGCCGCGTCGGTCGTCTTCGCCTTCGGCTTCGACACTGGGGTCTTCGGGTCGGCCATCTTGGCGCGGCTCTTGATGTCGGCGGCCATTTTGGACGTTTTAGGCGCTGAGGCCTCTGGAGCCTTCAGTCCCACCAGTGCGACTTTCACTTTCGGTTTCGACACCGCTGGTGTGGACCCTGATGGCTTCACTTTCGGTTTCTGTACCGGGAGTGGCGCATCACCAATGTCCGTGGCCGGGCCCGGAGGCGGGGCGAGTATCAAGGTCTTGGGTAAGGCCCGAAGGCGATCCCTCGACCTGGGCCGTATAATGGGGATTGACCCCTGAGTCAGACTGAGGATGCTCCTCCTCTGAGCTATCCTCCACGGTGGCAATGGCCCCGTCGTCGTCGCCTACCTCTCCGACGACTTCCTCAAACTCCTCGTCCCCCGCGTCGTAGTTTTCATCGTCTGACGCCGGGCTGGAGTCTGAAACTTGTAGGACGGTGTCGTCATCAACGTCTTCCTCGAAGATGTTGTCCGGCGGGGGCGCTGATAACTGGGCCTGGAGTCTAGCGGCCCGACGAAGCTTGAGAGTCTTCTTGCACCGGAACTTGGAGCAGGCCATACACCTGGCCTCATCGTGGTCCGGCGACAAACATTTGTTGCACAATGGGTGCACGTCGAGGTGTGAATACTTTGAGGTGCACACCGGGCACCTCTTAAACGGAGTTCGTTCCATGTTGAGTAGTCTGGAGCGTCGTGTAGGCCCGTCCTCGCTGACAGCACGCGGAAGGGCAGCAAGTGTTCGGAGCAGATGAATAAACAAACCCGAACGATGGACAATACCGACGCAAATCCTAAAGACCTTTTGGTCTCAAGTTAGGAAAGTTAAACAACTATCGATTCCGACAGAGGGAACCGAAACACATCCGAACCCAATGGCGGAAAAAAACAATCTGGGGATGGAGGCGATGCCCATGCGCACTGTAGTCCAGGGGAGGAGCTGTAGGAGAGTAGGGTCTGCAATCCTATGATCACCCAGATTTTTTGCTTTTGTTTCACTGGTTTACGACTTTCTCTGGCTGTGGGCCTGCCAATCAGACCCACAGCCTGGCTGTTCTCTCTCTAAATTACAACATGTACCCTAGGTGCATTTACCAATTGGTACTGGGCCACCTTGTCAGACCCTGTAACTCAGGGCATAGGTGTACCCAGGGCTGCCAGGGGCTGCAGCATGTATTATGCCACCCCTGGCTGGCCTCCTAAATTTGACACAACTGGCTGCATGACAGCTGGTGCAAAGTCGTGTAATCACCCTTTGCTGTAGGTGTAGTATACCTATACCTAACCCTAAAATGGACACACAGATTCCTATCAGTCACTCCTATGGCAGGCCTTGACAATCCTGAAGGCAGAGTGCTTGGAATCGTGTGAGATGGTGCTCTGGCATGAGCTGAGCCTGTCTGCAGCTTGCGGAAGCAAGTCCTAATAGCTGTTCCATGATATCGCATACCATATACTCTTAAGTGCATTATAATCCTCGCGGTTAAATGCTAACTTTGGTATTGCTTTATCAAAACATGTCGAGTAAGGTGTCATACGAATTGGAATACTAACCCCTCGCCAATTCTGGCGACGGGGTTAGCATTCCACCCTTCTAGAGGGACACGACATGTATGTAACTGTGAACCCCGGTTAAAGTTAACTGAAGCCTCAGCTCCACAAAATGGATGCTGCCACCACAGACACCAATCTGACCCCCTGCAGCTGGGAGTCCTTCCAGCGAGAGGAGCCTGGACAAAGGGTTTCCTGTCAGGGGCGGTGCTAGCACCGTCCCAGACATGGTTGTGTGTATCCTGGGTAGGCAGGGCTTTTCAGGAAGGTGACTGCTGAGTGGCACCCCGGTGCTCACTACGCATAGGCCAGTCAGAACCAGTTCCAGGGGCACACCAGCCCCTGGCCTGGGGAAGTCCGGCATGGCAGAGGGGTGTAACCACCCCCCTCCTAGTCCCACCCATAGGCAGGACCTAGTCACCGGGTCAGCCCCATTTTTTAGTATAAAGATGGGAACGGGCCCCCTGTTCAAATTAGATCATCTTTGGAATCAAGACACGACTTTCTTCGAAAGGACATCAAGATTTCTTCTTCAAGATTCTCCCTTGTGGCTAAGGAGTAGTCACCCTGCATCAAGCGGGCACCATCCTAAGAACACTGCGGTCTGCTGCAAGTCCTTCTTCACGAATCCGACGACCCAGCTCGACGAGACCCGGCTTCCCTGGCACCTCTGACCTCTACTCACCTCTACAGCAAAGCTGAGAACCGTGAGTGCGACGAGACCTCGAGGGACCGACGATCGCCAAGACTGCACGACTTCTTTGTAACAAGCCCACCGAGTCTTCCACTGGTGAGTGCTTTGGGGTCCGAGAAGCCCCAACCCTGAGCAGCTCCAGCACCGAAGATCAGCCCTCCAGCATCTCCACGATCTGCGTGGGGCCCTTCTGCTTTTGCGTGCTCACCGCGCTGTGTGGCTACTAGCCGGCTGGCTTGTGGCCTTCTACACGACGCCCGACGACATCACTGCTGCTGGTCTGGTTGCTCCAGACTGGCCCTTGCTTCCTTCAAGAGAGGCACCCCGGACCCTCCTGGTCCACTCCAGACGCCATTTTAGGTCCACCGCGTGGGCTTGAATTTGCCAAGGCTTTGTTGCCCAATCCTGGGTCCAGCGACGCCAACAGCTTCTATCTTCGTGGGACAGCTCGATCCTCCTTCCTGGTCGCCGACAACGCCTCCTGGTCCGTGAGATCTCCGAGCACAGCGTCACCCACTCACCTAGTCGAGGTGGCTACCATCCGGTGCCCTCCTGGTGCCCACTGACTACTGGCTAGTAGTCTCGAACTTGGTCCCCTCTGCTTTCAGGTGTCATCTTTCATCGATCCAGGCTTGGATCCACCGAACTTTCTTCACTGTTCGCCTGCCAGCAACTTCTTTCTTCCAGGCTCCTGGTCCGGCAACGAGGATTCCCGACGTCTTTTGAGTCCTATGCAGCTGCAGCCCCTGGGCTAGGTAACTTCGGCATTTCGGTGCCCCAGCATAGCCTCACTATCCAAAGGTCAGGATCCACTTTCGTTTTCTCCCTACCAGGTCGGGTTCGCCCGAGAACACTAACTTTGCAATTTCTAGCTACCATAGACTTTGTCCCGCATCACGCGTGAGAGTGCACACTCTGCACCCGAGTCCCCTGGGTCTCCTAGAAGTAATCTAACGATTCTGTAGTCAAGTCCTAGCGATTCCAAAAGCCTATTAGTACTGTACTTACCTGCTAGTAATTTCGCATTCCACTTTCAGAGTATATGGTTTTCCGTGCCCCTCGGGCATTTGTATATACTGTGCTAACTTAAGTATTTTGATAAGAGTTTTGGTTTGTGCTTAGTACCCTGTCCTCAAAGAGTACAGGGCTGTTGTGATTCTTAATAAATAACTGTTTATTTTCATAACACTTGTGTGGTGTCCTTTCACTTGGTGTTCAAGGGGTATATGTGTGGTATAACAGCTGGCTTAACATGCCCTCTCGAGTCTTTAGCCTTAGACTGCTCGTATCCACGCTACTAGGATAGCTGGTCTATAAGGTTGACTTACAACCAATCATCAATAAGGGTTGCTGGACTGATACATAGTGTTCACTAGAATAGTGAGCACTGCATATCAGGCCACCTTCTCACAGGAGCCACCTATCTCGTGATACTTCGAAGACTCTTCCAGGACAACAATGTGCAATCATCCGGACCCAACACTAGGCGGCGATCTATGCACAGATATGAATTCAGCAGCCCACATGCCTCGAACAGCATACATTTAAATTCATGTATAAATTATTCATCAATGATCCCCCTCAATCGGGGTCGCATACAGTATATACAAGTTTAGAGTATCGTGTAAACAAGCTCCTATTACGCTGTATAAATCACGCTGGTGGTAGGAGTTGAAAATGGTAGATGGCAGTCTACGTTTCGATCCAAGGTTGTGTAGGATAGTTGATCCTTACAGTGCGGGTCTTCATCAGGATATGTGGGGGTGGGGGGTGGGCAAACCTCCTAGGGTTGGAAAAGTAAAAACTAATTAATCATAAAGGGCTGTAAGTCCCTATCAAACCGTAGCGGAGAGTACAGCTCGGGGACAACGTTAAAAACACTGAGGACTAAACAAAGAACCGTAATATCAGCAAAGGTGCAACATATTTACCTGCTGTAAAATACAGGTCAGGAGAGTAACAGGGGGTGGTCACAAATGGCTCCGGATTAATCTAAAGGGATCAAGAAATCGGGAAGAGAAGGTCAGGATTGTGGTGTTGATACAATTAGTTGACCGCTGGTGGGTCAGGAGAAAGGCTGCTAGCTTTACCTTCTTTTCGGAAAACGGCTGGGCTAATTCAACAGTCAGTATCTAAAGAAAAGGGATGAAATAGAGGGACCAATGAAGTGTCCATCGAGTATAAAATAAGAGGTCAACGAAGATTAGGTAAAGGGTTCTCAGGCAGGCTTACCCGTAGGCAGAAGTATTGCCGTGTTCACAGGGAGGTCTCGAGGTCGATGGCGTCTCCCGTAACCAGGAAGTAAGACGGGAGGGGGCGTGGTAACCTTAAGTATGCTATAATGGAGTTGGAAAAAAGACTACTGCATAATGGTTGCTAGGTGACCGTCTCAGGGTGGGGAAGCATCTGGTTGTTATTAAACCTACATTTCGGTACGTATGCATGTCGTATCATATCATAAAGTTTATGCATAACAATTATCATAATTACGCTAGATGGCTTGTCAGCATGAACCTACCGACATGGATGTTGGATGCATTCAAGCTTGCATAATACGATCAAAGTAGAAAAAGGACTTTTGAGAAGGGCGTGACTTTTTTTGAAATGATTTTGTGGGACGGGGTGGGAATTAATCCAGTAACCCTCTCCGGATGGTACATTGTGTTGCACTAAATTACTTTCTTGCATGAACCTGCCGGACATGGCGGTTTAGATGCGTGATACATTCCGAATATGGAACAGACAAGGATTCCTCTAGATCGCCTATCTGCATTAACCTACCGACATGGTGGTTGAAATGCACGTCATAGTGTAATACTAATATAAGAAAAAGGTGAAATGATTCACTTGTCCGCATGAACCTGCCAACATGGCGGTTGAATGCATGACATTTCACAGAGTATGATCAAAAATGGAAGACAGATTTGATAGAGTGAGAATTAGAGATTAGCCAGTTGAGCAAATTATGATAATTGTTATGCATAAACTTTATGATATGATACGACATGCATACGTACCGAAATGTAGGTTTAATAACAACCCGATGCTTCCCCACCCTGGGACGGTCACCTAGCAACCACTATGCAGTAGTCTTTTTCCAACTCCATTATAGCATACTTAAGGTTACCACGCCCCCTCCCGTCTTACTTCCTGGTTACGGGAGACGCCATCGACCTCGAGACCTCCCTGTGAACACGGCAATACTTGTGCCTACGGGTAAGCCTGCCTGAGAACCCTTTACCTAATCTTCGTTGACCTCTTATTTTATACTCGATGGACACTTCATTGGTCCCTCTATTTCATCCCTTTTCTTTAGATACGGACTGTTGAATTAGCCCAGCCGTTTTCCGAAAATAAGGTAAAGCTAGCAGCCTTTCTCCTGGCCCACCAGCGGTCAACTAATTGTATCAACACCACGATCCTGACCTTCTCTTCCCGATTTCTTGATCCCTTTAGATTAATCCGGAGCCATTTGTGACCACCCCCTGTTACTCTCCTGACCTGTATTTTACAGCAGGTAAATATGTTGCACCTTTGCTGATATTACGGTTCTTTGTTTAGTCCTCAGTGTTTTTAACGTTGTCCCCGAGCGGTACTCTCCGCTACGGTTTGATAGGGACTTACAGCCCTTTATGATTAATTAGTTTTTACTTTTCCAACCCTAGGAGGTTTGCCCACCCCCCACCCCCACATGTCCTGATGAAGACCCGCACTGTAAGGATCAACTATCCTACACAACCTTGGGTCGAAACGTAGACTGCCATCTACCATTTTCAACTCCTACCACCAGCGTGATTTATACAGCGTAATAGGAGCTTGTTTACACGATACTCTAAACTTGTATATACTGTATGAGACCCCGATTGATGGGGATCATTGATGAATAATTTATACATGAATTTAAATGTATGCTTTATGTCACAATTGAATGTAAAGTAAGTCACAACCCTTTTGCTAACTTTACTTTGCCCCCCCTTTTTCCCTTTTCTCTCTTTGGGCACACGAACATCTGACAAATACCTATATACTTTGGCGTTTTAAAAGCAACTCAACTATGATGACATGAATGCACTGTGAATAAAACACTGCATTTCCAAAACATTTCTGATTCTCTTTCTTTCTTTTTTGAGTCTCTTAAAAATTTCTCTTGCATTTCCATGTTTCTTTACCTACTCCATATCAGTTGGGGACCCCTCTGTCTATAACACGGGAGGGAGTCAGCATATTCGCCGTGTCCGCTCACAATCCTGGCGCCAGTCGGCCCGACAAACAGTTATTATCAGGGAGCCCAGTTTATCATGTCTATTGTGGGCCAGCAGAGTCACTCCGTGAAAACTTCGCCAACATCTGTAGAGAGAAGAGCCAGCGGAGCAATAGATATTATCATACTCACAGACAGTCTCGGACAAACGTGGACCCAATGCGTTCAATCTGTGTCCACCTGGCGGTCCTCTCGCGCAACAGATTTATTTTGTGTAATTATTTTCTTCACAAATTCCTGCGCAGCTTTCGGAGTCGCTAATATTACAGGCTTGCCCTCCCACAGCACCCGCAATCTGGCCGGGTATAGCATGGAGTAATTGACTTGTAGTTCCCTGTGTTTGGATTTCACAGCTGTGTATTCTCTGCGCGCTTGCTGTACGGCTACAGTGTGATCCGGATAGAATTCAAGTTTATTACACTGGTGGGTAATGGGACCCTTCTCTCGTGCCAGTCTCAAGATGGTGTCCCGGTCTCGATAATTCAGGACCCTTGCGACGATCGGACGTGGTGATGCTCCTGGAGGTGGACGCGGCGCAAGGGACCTGTGCTCTCTTTCTATGACAAAAATTTGCGACAGTGAGTCATCTCCAAATATGTCCTTGCATAGTTTCTCGACATACTGCTCCATGCGTCCGGTGTTGGTCGACTCCGGTAATCCCGTGATGCGTACATTGTTGCGCCTAGAGCGTGATTCCAATTACTCCTCCTTCGCTTTAATCACCTCCAGAACTCGCTCCATGGACGTGCACTTGGCAGTGGTGGCATGTGATTCGTCCACCACCGCCGAAATTCGCGTTTCCGCCGTCTCCAGCCTCTCCCCATGCTTTTCCAACTTGGCAGCCATGCCATCCATCCTGCATGTTAGATTGTCCAATTTACCATTGATATCTTGTAGATTAGATTGGATTGCCAGCAGTATCTTCTCCATATTGCTACCGGCAGCCGGCTCGCTCGGCGATCCACTCATGGTAACAGGCGTTGTTTCAGTAGCTTTTTTGAGTCGAAGGAGATCTTCTGTTGCTGTTTATCCGGCCTTACCATTGTCGATGAAGGGGGGGTGAGCGTTGCTTCGTCCCATGGGGTGGATCTCGTTTTTCTGCTGGCCGCCGCCGTTTTGGTTCCCTGCACAACGTGCCGGTTCGGGCACGGGAGGCCTGCACTCAATGGGGGCCACTGGATGTTAGGCAGTCGCGTCGTCTTCAATTAGAAACCCCACTGACCTCTGGGGTAAATGCTTTGTGTTCAGCTCCCCAGGCGCGCCACCAGCAGCAGCAGCAGCACACTGCGCAGATCTCTGACCTGGGGGTGTTGGTACCTGGTCGTGGTCCACCTCATAGGAAGGTCACAGCGCCATTTTGGGATGCATCACGCTCTCAGGCGACATCCGCCGCACCCCAGCACCAGGCGGTGTTATTGTAACTGGCCGTGTCCCCCTTAGTGCTCCGCACCGCCAGAGTATGCCGCTAGTGACCGGGAGCCCACGCGAGCAGCAGCCCACTGGTCCGATCGCTGTTCCGGAGGATATGATGCCGGGTCGGGGCCCCAGTTCGTTGCAAGGTTACAGCGCCAGCAGGGGTTGCATCTCACTCGCAGGTGGCATTCGCCGCAACAGGCGACAGCATACGGCGCTATTGTTAAATTTATGTTTCCCCCGTTGCATTCCGCACCGCTGGTGTAACAGCCATTGGCCGGATTCCCCCGCAAGTCCCAGCGTGTATCTTGCAAGGCTCACTCACCACACCAGTCCGGAGCCGTCCCCCTGGACACCGCCATGTTGTCTCGCACCGTCCTCTGGCAAATAGTCACGAAATGGCAGCTCCGCGGCGTGCACAGTTACCCGGTCAAGTAGCGCTTTGTCCACACAGCTGGTATGGACATCTGGGCTTCCTTCCAATCTCGACCAGGACGGTTGTCGTGTTTATTCCGCCGCCAGTGTCACTGCCTCGAAGGGGGAAGCGATGGCCGCCATCTTGTCCGCTCCCGGAGCTATTTTCGTTGTTTCCTCGCGATATTACTGGCCGCCAATGTTCAATTTTCACACCATTGCGTGCCTTAGATGTTCACACACATGGGACGGCGCTCGAAGAGTGCTTTTCCGGGCATTTGAGCGACCTTAGGCGTCGTGTTCTCAGCCGTCGGCGGAGCTGCGGTCTTACCCAGCCATTCCGCTGTGTGCCCCCTAGCGCCACCCAGGTTCTATGACTTCTTTTTGCAATAACACTTTCACCTGGTGTAGATGAGGACTGAGGGCGTGTTTCCTAGGTGGGATATTTGGTGATTGAGTTTTGAGCTCTAGGCAATATCCCTGACTGATGATCCCTAACACCCACTGGTCTTTTGTTACTTCCAGCCACTACTGATTAAATTGTTGTAGCCTTCCCCCAAACAGATGATGTGTGTTCTGGGGAAAAGGTTAAAAAGTCACTGTTTGGTGTGCCCTCTATCTTTGCCTCTTGATTTAAAACCACATGTGTAATATTCTTTACCCGATTGATTGTGGTATTGTTGCTGCTGTAATTGGTAACTTGGGATTCCTGGGGTGTTATTCTTCGAGGCCCCTCATCCTTCTCCGAAAGGGCTGGCGATTTTGCATATGTACTGCAAAGCTCCTATTGATTTTGCACTATGTGTCCTTTTTGGTTTTCTCGTGTTTCGTGTCAACTTCTGAACCAAATAGATCAGCATCAAATGGTATTTTGAAAATGTGCTGTTGCACTTCTGGTTTGAACCGTGATATGCGAAGCTATGCATGTTGACGTAGAATCAACAAGGAATGAATGCCTCTTGCAGCTGTATCTGAACTTTCTAGAGCACATCAAATTGTTGCATTATTTGGCTTCCTACTGCAATCAGATCTTCCCCTTTTTTCTTATATTGCTCAGGAAGAATCAGTTATAATTCTTCCATCTCATCCCATTTAGCTCTAATATAGTATGATAGGAGTACCACGGAACTTGCAACTTGCAATAGACTGGCATTCCCTGCTGCAACCCTTTCTCCTGTTGTGTCAATGCGCTTACTCCTTGTCGGGAGGTGGAGCATCCAGAATTCTTTCTGATGCTGCTCTTTTACACACTGTAGTCACGAGTGAGGAGCATGCAGTAGGGTGACGTCTGAGGTAGAGAGGGTATGAAAATGAAGGCCTGTACTTTTTCAATTCTGAATGTAAGTACCGTTGATTTGACTGAGTATTTAAAAACATCTTTAGACACTTTCAGCATAGAGCCTACCATTGGTAGATCCTGAACTGTGTGTTTCTTTCTGGAAAGTGTTTCTACCAGGAAATCCTTTTCCTTCTCTTTCATTTGCATTGAAAATGTGCGATACTCTGCTGCCTTAGAATCACACTATGATATGAGGAGGTATCAGGTGGTGATGCTTTAGCTAGGATAGGCAGTTCCACATCAGTTATCCTCCTGGTCTGGGCTATGTTGTGCGTCTCCCTGTGAGTCAGAGGAGTAGGTCTCGTGCTCATGGCTGTCTCCTCCCTCTGCTTCTTGAGTGGGCGAGGGTGACCTTGTGTATTGTGATAGTGAACGGCTAAATGGCATGGGGCTTGTGTCCCTATGTTCTGTTGCCACTTGGTGGTAGTGGCTGTGGAACACCCAAGACATGGCCTTGTCTTTTGAAAGTCTTCTTATAACGCCGCTTCTGAATAAATTCATGAAAGCTTTCAAAAACATTGCCTTCTTCCTCTTGCGGTATTGTTTTTTCAGTGTTTTGCCTGCTTCTCTGGCACTATTGTCGTTGCTGAGGAAGGTGTTTTAGTGTTTGGTATTGTAGGAGCCAAGGTTTTCTTCATCGAAGAGTGACCATGGTCGTTTTTCGGAGTTTAGGAGTGTTACGATTCTGCATGGATTGACACAGATCGCTTATTTGTCTGACTGTTTGGCTCCAAAGAATGACAGTTGTTTTGTTGGTTTCAATATGTGTGCTGAGGTCGATGGGTATTTCAGCATCGATGCTGGCCTGGTGTAGGCTCCATGCCTCTCCTTAGGCCTTGGTGTACGATTGGGATCGAGAACATTCTGGTCCTGTCTGCTTTGAGGCTTGCTCTTTGCGTCGACTAGAGCCAGAGGGTTATGGTGCACCGTGGTATTGAGAGGGAGGTTTATGTAAGATCTTCTTTAAATGAGGGTGGAGAGGGGGGGATCTACTCAAGGCCCTTGGTGTTGTCTTCAATCTGGGCCCAACCCAGTCAGCTGAGCACAGTGCGTAGTGTCCTCAACCTACACATCCGACTCCTCTCCCCCACTGCACTCATTGGAGTCTACGTAGTGAGGATTGGTGATGATGTACCTCTTTGCGGCTTTGACCTCGGGTTCTATTTCACCCTCACTGGTGTGAAGCTGGTGGACTTCTTCTGGGGAAAAGTCCACCTCCACTGGCATCTCTATATTAGGAGCAGACTACGATCCTATATGCTTCTCAGGATTTTCTAATTTTTAAATAAGTTGTACGCTGTACAGTTCTGTTCATTGTGCTCCGGCGAGGGAAAACAGGTTACAGATGTCGTGGGTGTCTGAGTAGGCATTTTTCGCACCGCACAGAGGGCACTTTCTGAAAAAAGTGTCCTTTTTAGCCTCTGATACCCAGTGACTAACATTCTCGACTGGATTGTTAGGGGCTATGATGCCGAAGTTAATTGCTTCCGATTGACTCCTACACAGTTCAAACTTCGCAGGAGCCATGTTCAGGTTTCCATTGTCGAATCTCAATATGTTGTAGCAGTTAGGTGTCCTTGCGCAGCATGGGTACCGAAACTCTACGGAGTTTTGACGCAGTCTGCCCAGCCAGATGGCAGAAAACATAATAATCTAACAAAGGAGCTGCTGAACATACACATTACCTTGAGGAGGAGGAGATATGACACACAAAGTCAACCATAAAATACTTCCTTGAGAAAAACAAATTGCAAAGTCCGGGCCCAATATTAGATGGCAGGGTTGTGCATATCATGTGTATCTGCAGCTAACATGCTACAAATGACATAGTTGCCTACTTGTAGTCCAGGTTCTGTACAGTAGAGATCTTTTAGGAATAAATGGTTACCTACTGTTAGTCCTAGTTCTGCACTGTAATGATCCTTATTGTAGTGAACTTAATCGAAGTCCTAAACAACCCACCCCTCCCTAGCTTATCTCAACCACATGGGCCAGTAGTTAAGAGTCCAATTACTTCACTATTCTTCTAAAAAGAACTGACAGTGAAGCCAACTCCCAGTATGAGGCGTTAGGGCATAGGGAACTCTAGGACTCGTACAGGCTGCATTTTAACTCTTTAATGTTAAAGCCCTTCAGGCTGCTCTTTTCCTTGCTGGTTACACAGGCTAGGAAGTAGCAAGCTTGTATATTCGGCAATGTATTTGGAAACAAGGGCTTATTTCGAAGTTGGTAATTTTGAATATTTTGCCTTGATAAACCTTTGGAGGGTTTCAGAATGAGGCGTTGCAAAAGCAAAAACCAGTTGCCTGGGTTGTAGATACTTTTGGGACCTGGCTAGGTTCTTCCATGATAAAATTAAATTCATTATTGAGGATCTGGGAGGTGGTCAACAACTTCCGGGGGCGGCAAACACTGAGAATATCGGCTATGACTATAGGGCAGACCTGGATTCTGAGGCTTTTGCTGCTAGTGTAGAAGGTGAGGCCGTCAACCGCCTTTCTGAGTGTGTGCCTCTAGAAGTGGATGATTTTAATAGGGTGGCCTGTGGTGTCCACTCTGGGTCTCCTCTTGATCCTGTGTCCCATAAAATATGGCTTGAATTTAAGGCAGAGCTGTTCTGCACTCTTTGGCTGATTTGCACCCAGTCTCTGTCTAGTAGTGTGGCCCCGGCCCGGTGGAAACTAGCATTGGTGACACCCCTGCTAAAGAAGCCCTCGCTTGACCCGGAGTGTCATAAGAACTTTATGCCCAACTCTCTCCTGCCTTATCCAGCTAAAATCATGGAGCGAGTAGTGAGTAGCACTAAGTTTTTGGAACATAACTTGCTGGAGGAGGTACAGTTTGGCTTTCGGCCAGCCCATGGAACTGAAACGGCTCTAGGGACCGTGATGGACGAACTTCGGATGCGGGCAGACAGCTGTTTCGGTTTTTCTTGACCCGTCTGCCTTCTTAGACTCGGTCAACCATGGGATCCTGCTGATATAGACAGGTTGGGGTGACGGGAGCTGTCTGAGATGGTTCCAGTAAATTTTATGGGATAGACAGCAAGCAGTATCCCTTCCCCCTTTTCAAGCAGCCTACCCCTATCTCTCATATGGCGTACCACAGGGCTCAGCTATCAGCCCTATTTTATTCAACATTTACATGAAACCTTTGATTGCGGTCATCAAAAAGCATAACATTAACATTGTTAATTATGTGGATGACAGGCAGTTGATTTTCTCTCTTGAGTAAGACCAGTCAACACCGTTAGAGGTGTTTCACAATTGCCTGCGTGATACAGCCATCTGGCTGAAGGAGAACTGGCTGCAATTCAATGCAGATAAGACAGAGGTGCTTTATGGTCCTAGGGACAGAATTCCCTCTGTCTTGACTAGTAATTTCTGGCCCGCCACTACCTCGTCCATGGTTCAACCAGTGAAGAAGGTCCGTAATCTGGGCGTCATGTTTGATTATAAACTTACCCTGGAATATCAGGTAATGAAAACTGTGACCTGCTATCTGGCTATTAGGTCTCTGCGGAAGATCCTTCCTCTGCTTCCATCTCATGCCCGTGCATTGATAGTGCGCAGTACTTTTCTTAGTAGACTTGATTATTGTAATGCTTTGTTTCTCGAGTCTCCTAAATTAGTTTGACAGGTTGCAGAGGATTCAGTCTACCGCCACCAATTTGGCCTTGGAGTGGCCCAGAAGATCAGCTTCCTCGGCGACTATGGTAGAATGGCAGAAGTGCATTGGCTTACGCTGAAACAAAGAGTCCAGTTCAAGTCACTCTGCATTGTGTTTAAAGCCTTGCATAGGTTGGGGCCTGTGTCTATGCAGAGAAAGTTTGAGTGGTATGCTCCTGTGAGATGCCTTCGCTCTTCTTTAGCAATCTCTGTGTCTTTAGAAAGAGACTCAAAACCTGGTTGTTTCCTAAAACCTAGTTGGATGCCAGCTTCGTGGATCTTTTTGTCCTTCCTTATCTTGAGTCAACAGCGCCAAGATGCCTTTTTGGTGACAGTACCCTTTAGAAGTTAAATAAATGAATAATTTTAGTCTCACCAATGTAATACATTATTGCTCCTTTGAGACACAATATGTTTAGTATTATTTCTGCCGCTAACCGTGGGTAATAGAAGAAAATTGCAACTTAATTCTCTCATTTCAGAGGAATAGAGAAAGCACTCTAGGCAAAAATTTGGAGTGAGTTCAAGAAGGAAAATGCTTCTTACCAGTATGCATCTGTTCTTGGCATGTAGGGCTGCAGATCCATACACTAGTGCATAGATCGCCATCTGGTGGTGGGCCCAGGTGACTCAATCAATCAAAGACATTTATAGAGCGCACTACTTACCCGGAGGGTCTCAAGGCCCTTGGGGGGGGGGGGGGGGGGGGGGGGGGGGGGGGGGGGGGGGGAGGGGGGTGCTGCTACTGCTCGAACAGCCAGGTCTTGAGCTTCTTCCTGAAGGAGAGGTGGTCTTGGGTCAGGCGCAGGTAGGTCGGGAGGGAGTTCCAGGTCTTGGTGGCCAGGTAGGAGAAGGACCTTCCTCCTGTTGTCATTCTTCGGATGCGGGGGACGGCGGCGAGGGCGTGACTGGCTGATCGGAGGTGGCGTTTGGGAGCGTAGAAGTTGATGCGGTTGTTGAGGTAGCTCGGGCCTTGATCGTGTAGGGCTTTGTGTGCGTGGGTGAGGAGGCGGAAGGTGATTCTTTTGTTGACGGGGAGCCAATGCAGGTCTCTCAGATGTCCGGAGAGGTGGCTGTTTCGTGGGATGTCGAGGATGAGTCTGGCTGAGGCGTTCTGGATCCGCTGGAGTCTCTTCTGGAGCTTGGCTGTGGTTCCGGCGTAGAGGGCGTTGCCGTAGTCCAGTCGGCTGGTGACGAGGGCCTGGGTGACCGTCTTCCTGGTCTCGGTGGGGATCCACCGGAAGATCTTGCGTAGCATGCGCACGATTTATTTATTTATTTATTTATTTTATAGCATTTATAAGGCGCGCAGCTACCCACCAAGGGTTTCCCGGCGCCAGAAACGCAAAACACTCAGAAATCACTGGGGAGAGAACAGACCAAGCAATTATTTATTAAAAAGCCACGTTTTTATGTTCTTTCTAAAGTTCACATAACTTTCCTCCTTGCGAATGTACGAGGGCAGTGTGTTCCACAGCGTTGGCCCCAGGTAGGAGAAAGATCTCCCGCCTATTCTAGCTCTTTTAAACCTAGGTACTGCAAAGTTTGCCGCTGTACCTGAACGCAGGTTACGGTTTGGAAGGTAGGGCTTAGCAAGGGCCTGAAGATATTTGGGGGTAGTGCCAGCTTTGATTTTAAATAAGTAGCTCAAGGCTTTGAAACGAATACGGTTCTCGACCTTAAGCCAATGCAGATCCCTGAGATGTTGGGTGATCCTAGCAGATCTGGGGATTTTACAAAGTAATCTAGCCGCGGCGTTCTGCACTAGTTGCAGACGCTTTATCACTGCCTTATTAGAGCCCAGGTATAAGATGTTACCGTAATCAAGCCGGAATGTCACTAAGGCATTGACCACGGTCTTCTGGGTAGTAGGCGGCAGCATCCAGATGATTTTTCTTAACCATTTGATAATGGTGAAGCATATACCTGCCACTTTGTTTGCTTGCTGGGACATGGATAAACAGTCATCAATGGTGACCCCAAGGTTTCTAACCTGCGAGGCTGGAGATGGAAGTTTACCCAATGATGGTGGCCAATGGGAATCATTCCAAAGATCTTTGTTATTTCCTAACAGGAGAACCTCCGTTTTATCTCCATTAAGTTTAAGTTGGTTGTCTGACATCCAGCAAAAAATTTCTTGGAGGCCTACTTTTAATGCAGATGGAGGACATGTCAGATTTGGAGAGTGAGAATAGGACTTGTGAATCATCTGCATAGGTCATTAAACCTAAGCCGACATTTTCTACAAGATTGGCCAGTGGACGTAGGCATAAATTAAAAAGCAGAGGGCTCAAAATAGATCCCTGTGGTACTCCGTGAGGAGAATGGAATACCTCAGAGCAGGCTTCCGAAGAGGAGATCTGGAAAGTACGGAGGGAGAGGTATGATCTAATCCATTCCAGAGCTTTGCCTTCGACACCATACTCCCCCAGCCTGTCCAGCAGTATAGAGTGAGAGATGGTGTCTGAGATCTAACAAGACCAGTGCTACTGTTTGGCCGTCGTCCATAAGCTCCCTGATCCTTTCTGTGACCCCGAGCAGGGCCGTCTCAGTAGAAAAACCACTCCTAAACCCCGATTGAGACGAGTGTAGGAGATTATTGTTTTCTACATAAGTTGAGAGTGCTTTGTGGATATGCCTCTCTAGGATCTTGGAAAAGGCGGGTAGCAATGAAATTGGGCGATAATTGGCCAATATCATTGGGTCTGCGCCTGGTTTTTTAAGTAGGGGGCTGACCATCGCATGTTTCCATAGGGCAGGAACTATGGCTTGCTCTATGGATACGTTCAGTATTTCTGCTATGGGAGTTAATGCAGCATCCTCTAATTTGTTTACAATACTGACAGGAATAGGGTCACGTGGGGAGCCCGATTTGATTGATTTTAGTAGTTCCTTCAGTATGTCTAATTTAATAGGAGGCCAGGCTTCAAGATGGCAGTTTACTCTAGGGACTAGGGTGGTATTTCCTTGCTTGTCTGTTAACTTGTTAGCATTTTTAATATTAGAGACGATGTTCTCGATCTTATTCGTGAAGAAAGAGGCCAAATCCTGGCATTGCTGGGTGTTGAGAGGGGTAAGTTCTGCTCTAGCGTTCTCCCCAGCTAACTCTTTTACCGTGTTGAAGAGAGTCTGGGATTTGTTTACGGCCATGTTAATTGTATCAGTGACATAGCAAGCTTTGGCTTTCATGCAAGCTGAATGGTAACAATTTCTGGCCTTTCGGTAAACTTCTTTTTGGTAAAGGTCGTAATTTTTTCGCCACTGTCTCTCTAGGTTTTTACAGCTAGATTTTTCTTTCTTCAAGGCTTCTGTGAACCAGGGAGCAGGAGGGCGATGGACTTTCCCTTTGCAACGGGCTAGGGGCAGGCAAGTATCAACGGCGCCAGTTAGCCACTTTTGTGTTAGCTCTGCAATGCTATCCATATCTCCATCCAGATTAGGATGATTTTCCTTCAAAGCATTGTTCAGGTCCTCCACATTTAGGAATTTCCAGTTTCTTCTAAATGATTCTGTAGGAGTCGAAATTGGACCTTTTTTGGGCTCTAGCAAGATGGCAAAACTTAGAAGAAAATGGTCTGACCAGAGAACAGGCGTGGTGTCAAGCCATGAAAGTTCTTTCATGTTTGATATTATTGGGTCCAGCAAGTGTCTGGCTTTGTGAGTTGGACCGCTATTTCGTAGTGTCATGTCCAACACCATGAGGTCATCTATTAGATTTTTACAGGTCTTACTTTGGGCGTCATCTAGATGGAGATTCAAATCTCCCAGTACAGTGTAATTTTGGGCTTTTAGATGTTGGGGTAGGATAAAATTTGCCAAGTCATCTGACCAAGATGGATTTTTTACTGGTGGTCGGTAGATTAATAGTCCGGAAAAGGTGAAATTTGGACTGAGGGAAATTTTGAAAGACGCTGCCTCGCAGTTAGGAATAGCTGCAGGTTCAAAAGTGCACACATACTCTCTGCTGTAGATAATGGCAATACCCCCTCCTATTTGTCCTACCCTATCTCTCCTAGCTATAGCATAGCTCGGGGGGAGGGCGGTTGCAACATCGGGGCCCGATCCATCGTGGAGCCACGTCTCAGTTAGAAATATAGCGATGGGCTTTCTGTCAGTCAGTAGGTGAAAAATATCTAATTTATGCTGGGGCAGTGAACGGCAATTTATCAGAAAGAATAAGTATTCTTTTGAACAGACTTTCTGTTGATAGGATTTGAAAACAGTCCCCTGTGGGGTATCAGGATAGGGCTGATAGTTATTCAGGGTAAGGGTACACTCTGGGCATGTTTGTGCACCAGCTAGTAGAGGATTCAAAGTTATACAGGTGTCATGGCTAGAGGGGCGTAACGCCCTAAGTTGGTTACCTGTTAGCATATCTTTACTGTGAGGTGGGTAGAGGATCGTGCCCTATGTCCCGGCCTGGCCCGGACGGGCACAGACGGGCTGACTCTGGCTAGACTCCGGCGATGACGAGGCGCGTCCGCTCAAAACGCGTCCGCTATCGCGGAGTAGGGCTGTTTCCTTTTATCCCTCACACTAGAGCGCTCTCGCTGCTCTGTCCCGCCCTAAGATGGCCGCCACAGATTCCCTGAAGCTCGGTGCCTTGCCCTGAATCGGCAGGCATCGAGCGCGTGAATGCTACAGTGAGTGCAGGTAGCAGGCAAGTGTGCAAAATAACAATATTTTCTATTTTTAATAAAATGCGCTAGGTCAACACAATTACACAAACAATTTAAAAAAACGTTCGCTTCAATAAAAATCGGCAATTCTATTCTCCTCGAGTAGGTGTCTCAGCAGTAAAATGACACACTGCCCGAGTGCTCGCTAGCTAGGATGTTGAAGCATGACGAGGAGACGGCGTTGACTTGTCTGGTCATGGAGAGGGAGGAGTCCAGGATGAAGCCCAGGTTGCGTGCGTGGTCTGTCGGTTTGGGTGCGGTGCCCAGGGCGGGGGGCCACCAGGAGTCGTCCCAGGCGGAGGGCGAGGAGCCCAGGATGAGGACTTCCGTCTTGTCTGAGTTCAGTTTCAGGCGGCTGGTTGTCATCCACTCGGCTACATCTTTCATCCCTGCGTGAATGTGGGTTATGGCGGCGGCGGGGTCGTTGGTCAGGGAGAGGATCCGCTGGGTGTCATCGGCGTAGGAGATGATGTTCAGGTTGTGTTGGCGTGCGATGGCCGCGAGGGGGCTCATGTAGACTACACTTTGTTGTCGTCTTGGAGGAGTCTTTGTTTGGGAGAAGACTCATCCCATGGAGCATAGTGCGCATGGACATCGACTCCATCTTCAGATTGTTTTTCGCCATTGGGAAAATGATGAGTTGTATGAGAACAGAAAAAGATGTCCATGTATAGTGTATCTAATTAAGATATTACTGGAACAGATATAGGTAGCTGGGGAGGCGGGTGGGCGTGTGTGGATCTGCATGCCAAGAGCAGATGCATTCTGGTAAGAAGCATTTTCCGTTCGAGGCATATGGGCTGCAGATCACACACTTGTGCATTGATTGCATAGCAATTCACTCGCTTAGCGGCGACCACCAGTATCTGTTGCAGTAGTTTAAAAGTGTTTTGAGTACAGCCTGGCCCACACTAGTTGCTTTGCTTGCACATCTACACAGTAGTGTTTTGTGATTGTGTGCGGTGTAGACCATGTAGCTGCTTTGCATAAATCATCTAAGGGAATATTTCCTAAAAATGCCAAAGATGCCCCTAGTTTATGGTTGAATGAGCCCCAAGGGGAATGGATAGAGTGCGTATTGCCTTTTGGTAACAAATTTGAATGCATTTGACAATCCACCTTGGAATCCCAGTTTTTGAAATGGGATTACATTTATGTAGTGGAGAAAAGGACACAAACAACTTTTGTTTTACGAAATGGCTTTGTCGTATCAATATAGTAGAGTAGAGCTCTATTGACATCTAATGTATGGAGAGCTCTTTCAGCAACTGTTTGGGGTTGAGAGAAGAATACTGGCAACTCAATAGACTGATTGAAATGGGATGGTGAAATGACTTTTGGAAGGAATTTGGGGGTTGTCTTTAGAACCACTTTGTTGTGATGGAGTTGTAAGAATGGTTCCTGAATTGTTAATGCCTGGATCTCACTTACTCTTCTGAGTGAGGTGATAGCAATTAAAAAGGCAACTTTCCATGACAGGAACTGTAATTCACACTTATGCAAGAGTTCAAATGGAGGACCCATAAGTCTAGTGAGAACAATGTTGAGATTCCATACAGGGGAGGGTGGTACCCTTGGAGGAACATTTTTTTTGAGGCCTTCCATGAATGCTTTGATGGCAGATATGCTGAATAATGACATGTTGTTGGTTGTCGGTTTTTAAGGTAAGCTGCTATAGCAGCAAGATGTAACCTGATTGAGGAGTATGCTAAACTACATCTTTATAGATGGAGCAGGTAACATATGATGTTTTGGATGGAAACTTCTAATGGGTTGTTATTTGTGCAATACACAACAACTCTTTCCACTTGACTGCATAGCATGCCCTAGGGTTGGGACGCCTGGCTTCTTTTATAACATTCATACAATCAGGCGGAAGATTGGAATATCTAAATTTCTAAGACCTCAGGAGCCAAATCGCTAGGTTGAGCTCCATGGGGTCAGGATGCATGAGAGAGAGATTTAATTTATGATGTGGTACTACTGAGAGCTCCATTAGTGTGGTGTAACATGGTTGTCTTGCCCATGTTGGTGCAATGAGAATCAATGTGAGGGAGTGTTGCTGTAGCTTGTGCACCACTAACAGAATCAGTGGGAGAGGAGGAAAAGCGTACGCAAATCTGTTTGACCAACTCATCCATAACGCATTGCCTTTGGACAATGGGTGTGGATACCTGGTGGCAAAGCTTGGGCATTTGGAGTTGAGAAGCGTGGCGAACAGATCTATGTCCGGTTGGCCCCATTTGTGAAAGAAAGGTTGAAGAAGTGGAGGATGAAGTTCCCACTCTTGTATCTGTTGTCTTTGACGACTTAACAGATCCGCAACTTGATTGTGAATTCCTGGTAGATGCTCTGCTAAGAGAAACATTTTTTGAGGAATGTACCACGTCCATATGCTCTGCGCCAGACGGGAGATTCGTAAGGAGTGTGTTCCTCCCTGTTTTTGGATGTAGTATATGGCTGTCATATTGTCTGTGCGGACTAATTCAGCCTTGCTTGACATGTGATGTTGGAATGACTTTAGGGCTAGAAAAATGGCTAGAAACTCCAGATTTTTTATGTGGAGTAGCCTTTGCTGTGGTGTTCACATGCCCTGTACTGTGTGCTCTGCTAAATGAGCTCCCCATCCTGTAAGGGATGCATCTTAGCACCACCTGTGGAACTGGCTCTATGAGCATCCGGCCCTTGGAAAGGTTTTTGGTGTTCCACCACTGCACAGTGATGTGTCCGGTCGTCCACCACCACCAGATCTGTTAATGTGGAGCCTGGTTCCACTGGCTTGCGAAACACTTGCAGCGGGCGCATTTGGAGTCTTGCGTGTGGAACTATGAAGGTGCGCGATGCCATCATTCCAATTAACTGCATTAACACTCTAGCTGGTACTGAGTGTTGTGGTTGAAATTTTTGTATAAGAGCTTGCATACTTTGTATCCTTGTTAGATTGGGGAATGAAAGTGCTTTGGAGGTATCTATTGTGGCCCACAGATACTTTTTTAGACAGGGATGGTTGCAATGTGACTTGTTTTATTTATTGTGAATGGGAGATTGTTTAGCAGGTGGGAGAAGTTGGCCTGATCTATGAGGCTCACTAGTTCTAGTGATCACCTTGTATCAGTCCAAACAACCCTTATGTGATTGGTTGTAAGTCAACCTTATAGACACGCTATCCTAATGGTAGCATGGACAAAGTCTTAGGCTAAACTCTTTTGGCATGCGAAGCCAGCTGTTTTACCACATATAACCCCTTGAATACCAAATGAAAGGACACCACACAGGTTGTTATCAAAATAAACAAGATACTTATTACTAACCAAACACCTCTGAACTCTTTATGAGATCAGAGGGCTAAGCACATGACAAGACTCTTAAGAAAAATATGTTTAAGTTGCACAATTACAATGTTGCCCTAGGGGCACGACAAACCATATACTAAGTAAATGGTATAAGGAAATCGATAAAGGAAATCGATAGAGGAAATGAAGATGTCCAGAGGCTGTAGGATCGCTGGGACTATACTACCCTAACCTTAGGTAAGGAGCAGGAGGCCCACGGGACGCGAGTGCAGAGTGTGAACTCACACGCGAGATGCGGGACAAAGTCAATGGACACTACAAGTTACGAAAAAGGTGAGTACGGACAGTTCTTACTGGTTACGACTAAAACGACAGGATACCTGGACACTAGGAGAGTCAATCTACCCTTGAGCACCGAAATGCTCTCGTTACCTCACCCACGGGCTGCGGGCGCATAGGTGGGAAAGTGTGTCTGGTTTCCGCGTCGAAGTCTATGGAGCCTTGAAGAAAGATGCTGCAGGCGACCAGGAGGAAGATGTCCGGTGCGATCCAAGGGTGGATCGGGGAAGATGGAGACCTGAAAGCAGAGGGGACAATGTTCAAAGTCACTAGCCAGTGACCGGAGTGGAACCAGGAAGGAACCAGATGCTGTTGTCGCGATCAGGTGAAGAGTGGACACTTTACTCTGCAGCTACGTGGACCAGGAGGTGTCTTCGACTACCAGGATGTTGGCACGAGCTGTCCCACGCAGGCTCTCGCTGTCGGCGGTGTCGGATTCGGAGTCAACAGGCCTTGGCAAAGGCAACCCACGTGGTGATGGAAGATGGCGTCTGGTGCGGACCAGGAGGGTCCGGGGTGCTTCTCCTTTGCAGGGAAGCAAGTGCCAGTCTGGAGCAACCAGACCAGCGGTGTAGATTTCAAGGATCGTCGTCTAGGAGGCCACTAGCCAGCCGGCAAGTGACCAGACAACGCGTCGAGCAGCAATTAAGCACAAGGGCCCCACGCAGATCTCGTGGATGCTGGAGAGATGATCTTCTGTAATGTAATTTAAAAAGTTCTTATAAAGTGCGGCTTACATCGGGCGGTTTCTTGGCGCTGTTCACTCAATTAGAGAGAGGCATGAAGGGGGGGTGAGAGGTGCTTATGTGTAGAAGCTGCGGAAGAGGTGAGTTTTGAGGAGAGACCTAAAGTGAGGGTAGGAAGGAGAGAGTCTGAGTTCCAGCGGGAGTGAGTTCCAGAATGAGGGAGCCAGGAAAGAGAATCCGAGACCTCCGTGTTTTTTGCGCCTGAACCTAGGTGTCTGGAGGAGCGCATGGTGAGAGGATCGGAGGTGCCTGGAGGGAGCGTAGGGGTGCAAAAGAGAGGAGATGAAGGAGGTACCGATGCCGGCCAGAGATTTGTGGGTCAAACAGCCTAGTTTGAACTTGCAACGCTCCGATACAGGGAGCCAATGAAGGGCTTTGAGCAGGGGGCGGACGTGGTGATGTTTAGGTTGACGGTAGATCAGGCGGGCTGCCTGATTCTGTATCAGCTGTAGTCTTTTAATTTGATATTGTGGGATGCCTGCATACAGGGCGTTGGCATAGTCGATCCGGGAGATGACTAATGCAAGCAGTGCCAAAGTGAGGGCTTCAGTGGTCAAGAAATGAGCTATTTTCCGGATCTTCCTGAGCTGGAAAAAACAGGAGGACACAGTGGCACTGACCTGGTGCTTCATTGAGAGATCCTGGGAGATGTAAACTCCCAAGCTTTTCAACTTGTCAGCAGAGCAAGGAGGGGGGCCGAGGGAAAGGGGCCAGAAGGTGGAGTTCCAGGGGTTGGATGGGCCTCCGACAAGAACAAGCTCCGTCTTGTCGGGGTTAAGTTTAAGATGGTGGGCGCCCATCCAATCACTGATGTGACAAAGGGTGGACTGAAAGTCTTGGACCGCTTCGTCCGAGGAATCGAGGTTGAAGACAAGCTGAATGTCATCTGCATAGTTAAATGCAGTGACATTCCTTCTCCGGAGGGAGCGGATCAGGGGGGTGAGGTACAAGTTGAAAAGGAGTGGTGACAAGGACGAGCCCTGCGGGACGCCGCAAGTGAGCTTCATCCTGTCAGCCGAAAACTGGGAGAGTCGGACAGATTGGTGGCGGTTCGTCAGGAAGGAGCGGACCCAGCTAAGGGCCATCCCACTGATGCCCGCCTCTTTGACACGGTCGACCAAGATGGTGTGGTCGACCGTGTCAAAGGCCGCCGACAGATCCAGAAGAATCAGGGCTTGACTAATGTTGGAGTCGGCGCCTCTACGGAGTTCCTCCATGACAGAGAGGATGACCGTCTCCGTCGAATGGGCATGTCTAAACCAGGCTTGCTGGGAGTCTAGGAAGTTGGAATCTTCAATAAAAGAACTGAGGACGCTGGTCACATGTGTCTCAAGTACCTTACTCAGGTAAGGGAGAAGGGAGATGGGACGGAAGTTACCCATAACCGCGGGGTCAGCGTTGTTTTTTTTAGTATGTCTGTCTGTGCAGGAGCTGCTCTGGGCTGGGGCTTCTCAATCCCCAAAGCACTTTCTCGAGGATGCCTCTGAAGTCGTGCTGGAAGCGAAGTGCAGCTTCTCCAAGATGGCCGGTCCCACGTGTCTCGTCGCACCCACGGATTTCAGCTGTGCTGCAGATATAGGTAGAGGTCGGAGAGGTCTGGAAGTCTGGGTCTCGTCGGGCTCTGAAGTCTGGTTCCACTGGGAAGGACGACAAAGTGAACCGCTAGGACGCTTGATGGTGCCTGCTTTTGCAGGGTGGTCACTCCTTGGCCACAAGGGAGATTTTCTTCAGTCTTCTGTGGAGCAGAACGTCGAAGTCCAGAGTTGTTTCTTGTGATTTAATTCAGGATAATCTAATTCCTACCTTTATTCTCCTAAAGAGGCTGTACTGTGACTAGGTCCCTCCTATGGGTGGGACCAGGAAGGGTGGTGGTTACACCCCCTATCCTTTGTCCAGTTTCACGCCAGAGCTGGGGCTAGAGTGCCCCAGCAACTGGTTTGAACCGGGGTATGCACAGGGACACCTTGTATAACCCAGGCAGGTCTCATTCCTTTCAGCCTGTCCTACCTCAATGCACAAAATACTGTCTGGGGTGGTGCTAGCACCTCTCAAGGCATGAAACCCTTTGTTCAGGCCTCCCTTGCTGGAAGGACTCCCAGCAGCAGGAGGTCAGAGTCGTGTCTGTGGTGGCAGCATCCATTTTGTGATGCTGAGGCTCGAGTTAACTTTAACCGGGGTTCACAGTTACATACATGTCGTGTCCCTCTAAAAGGGTGGAATGCTACCCCCGTCGCCAGAACTGGCAAGAGGGTAGTATTCCAATTCGTATGACACCTTACTCGACAGGTTTTGATAATGCTATGCCAAAGTTAGCAATAACCGCGAGGATTATAATGCACTTAAGAGTATATGGTATAGCGTTATCATGAAAACAGCTAAAGGACATGGTTCCGAAAGCTGCAGACAAGCTCAGCTCATGCTAGAGCCCCATCTCACATAATTCCAAGCACTCTGCCTCCAGGATTGCTAAGGCCTGCCATAGGAGTGACTTATAGGAGTATATGTGTCCATTTTAGGTTTAGATATAGGTATACTATTTCTAAAGCAAAGGGTGATTACACCACCTTGCTCCAGCTGTGTTACTAGCCAGTTGTGTCTGTTTAGATGGCCAGCCAGGGGTGGCACAATACATGCTGCAGCCCCTGGTAGGCCTTGGGTGCACTTATGCCCTGGGTACCTACGGTACACTGTACAAGGACTTACAAGAGTGACCCAATACCAATTGGTAAATGCACCTAAAGTACATGGATGTCAATTTAGGGAGAGAACAGCTAGGCTGTGGGTCTGATTATCAGGCCCACAGCCATGGAAAGTCGTAAACCAGTGAAGCAAAAAGCAAAAATCTGGGGTGACCATAGGATTGCAGACCCTACTCTCCTACAGCAGGTGAATGGTCTGATGAGTGTGCTGAAAGCACTGGTGGTATGACTTTGCTTTTATTAGCCAGTCGAGGTACGGGAAGACATGGATGTTGTCTCTTCTTAAGTGTGAAGCTACTACTGCGAGACACTTTGTGAACACTCGAGGTGCTGTAGTTACACCGAAAGGAAGAAACTTGAACTGGTAATGTTGCCCGTCCAGAGCAAGCCTAAGGTACTTTCTGTGAGCTTTGTGGATGGTAATGTGGAAGTAGGCGTCCTCGAGATCTAGGGTGGCAAGGAAATCGCCTTGTTTTAACAAAGGAAGGACCTGCTGTAATGTGACCATATGGAAGTGGTTGGATTGTATGTACAGATTTAGGGGTCTCAGGTCTAGTATAGGTCTGAGGGAGCTGTCCTTTTTTGGGGATAATAAAATATAGGGATTAAACTCCTGTGTTTTGATGGTGAACTGGATCTATTGCATTCTTTTGCAGTAGAGGGGCAACTTCTTGTTTTAGGAGTGTGAGATGCTCCTGTGACATGGGACGATGCCTGGGTGGTATTGTTGGAGGAGTGGAAGTGAGCTCCAGGCAATAACCTGACGGAACTATTTGTCTCACCCACCTGTCTGTGGTGATGGAGATCTAGACGGGTAGGAACTGCTGTAATCTCCCCCCGACAGGAGTGGAATGGTCTGGGGGGAGGGGAGGGAAGTCACTACTTGGGAGTGGAGGCATTGCGGTTATTACCTCTGCCTCTACCTTTAGTGTTGTTTCCTCTATATCCTCCTCTGTAATAACCTCTATTGGGCAAGGATTGGGTGGGTGCCTTGTAGGAAGAGGAAGCGTTGTCTGTTTGAAAATGTTTGGAGGCGGCCCTGTAAGAGGAGCGACGAAAGGACGCTCTGGGAGTTTGAGTTTGTAAAGCTCCCATGGATTTTGCCGTGTCCGTATCTTTTTTCATTTTTTCCAGTGCATTGTCAACTGTAGGACCAAAAAGATGTTGCTGGTCAAAAGGTTCATTAAGGATGCTGGTTTGTACCTCTGGTTTAAAACCAGAGATACGTAGGCATGCCTTGTTGCGCAACAGTACGACTGTATTTATTGCTCTAGAGGCTGTGTCGGCTGTATCGAAAGCATAGCGGATTGAGGTATTGGTAATGACCTTGCCTTCTTGTATCAAGTCAGAAGCCTTGGCTTTATATTTTTCTGGCAAATGTTGCATAATTGTTTCTAGCTCATCATAATGAGCTCGATCATATCTTGCTAACAGGGCTTGAGTGTTAGCAATTCTCCAGACATTGGCTGCTTGTGAGATTGTGCGTTTTCCTGAAGCATCTGTATTTGTATTTGGATTTATAGAGCGCCTTATCACCCAGGGGTCTCTAAGCGCTTGTTAGAGGGTGCACACAGTCCCAGTTGGAGGTTCAGTTAGGCATTGCCCCATGCCTCCTGAAACAGCACAGTTTTCAGCTTTTTCCTAAAGGGTAGTAGACTCCTTTCTTTACGCAAGCTCTCTGGAAGAATATTCCATGCAATGGGGATTGTGTAGGAGAATGCGCACCCTCCTAGAGAGGATAGTTTGAACAGAGGGCAGACCAGCAGTGCGGCATCTGCCGAACGTAAATTCCTGCTGGGAACGTACGGAACTAGACGTTCTTGGATGTATTTTGGGGCTTGCCCGTACAAGGCTTTATGCGTGATGCACAGGCCCTTGAACTTAGCCCGCTGTCTTATCGGCAGCCAATGGAGCTTGTGAAGGAGAGGAGTGGCATGAGTCCTTCTTGGTTTGTTAAACATTAGTCTGGCAGCGTCGTTCATGACTATTTGTAGTCTGGTCAGCAGTTGTTGAGAGATACCGGCATACAAGACGTTGCCGTAGTCCAGCTGTGCCAGAATTAGAGCTGACACCGCTCTTCTGAGCGTGTCCACCGTCAGCATGGGGGAGCACTTACACAGTTGTCTCATTAAGCCCACACAGGTGCCCACTACGGCTGAGACCTGGGCTGACATAGTGAGTTTGGCATCTATAAACAGGCCTAGGCTTTTCACTGCCTCTGCTGGTACTGGGGAGGGCCCTAGTTCAGTGGGCCACAAGAGAACATTCCAAGGGCTGGATGCCGTCGTAATTGCAAGCACCTCAGTCTTGTCAGGATTTATTTTTAACGAATTGGCCGTCATCCAATTGACAATACATTTTAGAATGTTTTGCATTCTCTGATATGCCGTTGAAGAATTGTCAATTTGGATGATGATCTGCGTATCATCGGCGTAGTTATAAATGCTGCAGTCCATCTGGTTTAATGCTGAAATCAGGGGCTACAGGTAGGCATTAAACAGTAGGGGTGACAAGGCTGAGCCCTGTGGAACTCCACATGTGAGACCCACTGCCTCCGATACCAGGTCAGCTAATTGCACTCTCTGAACCCGGTCACCAAGGAAAGATGTCAGCCAGCCATGGGCAGTGCCCTGGATACTGAGGTCCCACATCCACGACAGCAGTAGGTCGTGATTGACCGTATCAAATGCCGCGGAGAGGTCCAACAGCACCAGAGCATACAGGTTTTTTTAATCCGCTCTGAGTCTCAGGTCATCCAGCACGGAAAGCATGACCAATTCCGTGCTGTGATGGGCCCCGAAACCGGCCTGGTTAGGTTCCAACAGGAGGTTGTTTTCGAGGTGATGCGAGAGTGTGGGCAGCACATGTTGCTCCATTATTTTTGCCAAAAATGGTAGTTGTGAGATGGGCCTATAGTTTTTCATAATCTTAGTATCTGCCCCGGCCTTCTTTAAGAGAGGGATCAGCCGGGTTTCCTTGAAGTTGGTAGGAACCGGTCCAGTTGTAAATGAGCTATTCAGGAGCGATAGTATGTCATCCTCCAGCCCCGGCCAGGCTTGTTTGAAGATCCTTGGAGGACACGGGTCAGCCAGTGAGCCCGATTTGACTCGACCCATCACTATTCTCACAGTCTCCTTGGTGAGTAGGGGCAGTGTGGTTAGGGGCTGAGTGACTGCTGGGATGGTTCTTGTGATGTCTCCCAGGCAGCCTAGTCCAGGGGTGGTCTCAATTTCTGTCAGGAGATCTGCTATCTTGGTGATAAAGAACAAATGTATTTTTTGACATTCTTCTTGCGACAAAAGAGGGGGGCTGTTCTTTCTTTTTCTTCAATTCTGACAGGACCTAAGAAGATTTTTCTGTGGATTGGGTGCTGCCGAAATTCTATCCTCATAGAACTCTGCTTTCCTGACCCTGATTGCTTGTTTGCAGGTGGCAAACTCCTTTGCATATATGGCCTGATTACTGTGATCATACCCCTTACGCCAGGCTCTCTCACTCCGGCATAGGGAGCGTTTCAGTAGCCTCAGTGCGTCATTAAACCATGGCGCACCTTTACCCTTATCTACAATTTTTACCCTTCGGGCTGGTGCCACTACTTTAATGGCCGCCTCAGTATCATCCTCTGGTAAATAGCACGGAATACACAGTAGTCTCCAGGGTGAGACCAAACCATATACTAAAATAGTGGAATGCGAATCATAACTTAAGTCAAGAGTGCACCCAGAAAATGTAGAAGAGTCAGGGACCCAAGGAACCACCCAAGGTGAGTTATGTAGGAACCCCACGGAGGCCATGTGTAGAGTGGGAACACAACCGCGTTCTCAATGGAAGTCTATGGGTAAGTCACGGTTGCAATTTTAAAGAAGGACCCTTCCCTGCAGACCCTGAAGAAACCCCAAGGGAAGAGTGAAGGTTGGAGAGCCACCCCACCTGTGGATACCCCAGGAACCAGGATACCTACACCAGGGAAACCTGGTACATAAGTGTGAAGTGGTGTCGGAAACCGCTGTAGACCTCAACGGAGGACTTCAGGAAAGATGCCGCTGAAGGTGAAAGTGTCCGGTGGAACCCAAAGGTGGATTCAGGATGAGAGGTGAAATAGTCTATGCCTCTCTGGAGTGACCAGGAGGCACAGAACACAAATGCCCACCGATGTCAGAGATGCAGGTGAATTTAATGGTGCCCTTGAAGTTGCAGCTGCACGGAGCAGGAGACAAAGAGCCATAGGGTCAGTGTCTGGCAAGGGCACCAACAAGCCTTGGCAGTGACAAACAACATAGTTGTTAAAAAGGGTACAGTGTCGGGACCAGCAAGGTCCAAGTGGCTCAACACAAGCAGGTAAGCCCAAGCAGGCCAGAGTAAGCAGGGGAGACCACTGGAGCCAAAGAAGACCCTCAAAAGGACATACAGGCCGGAGGCACAGGAGTGGCAAAAGGACCTCAAGAGCTCGCCAAAGGAGGAAGGCCCACAGTGCATTGGATGCAGTCATATCTTGGCTTCAGGAGATGCTTGGAGCTGGAGCTTCTTGAAGCCCGAAGATCTTTGGAGGAGAGAGCCAACAAGCCTTGGCAACAGCAAGTCGATGCAGTGAACAGGGGTACTGCTCCAGCGGTTCCGAGAAAGGATACTGACCTCCAACTTGCTTGGAAGATAGTGCATGTCTTGAGGGGGTTGCAGAACCACCACCTATGTTGCTGAACCTTTTGGAGCCTTAGGGAGCTCAGGAACAGCAGACCGGTCAGCTTTGTTGAGGTGCCTGCACAGGGAAGATTTCTTCGGGTGTCTTTGATGTCCACAGGCCTTGTGAAGAACCTGTATGGAGCACAGGCACAGACATTGCAGCAGACTTGCAGGACAACGAGACCAGGAGCAGCAGGAGTCTTCCCAGTTGCAGTCTCGTATCCCAACACCAAGTCCTGCGATGTCCAGGCGGTCAAAGTTAAAGTGGCATTTGACCTGAATCTTGTCCCAAGACGAATCTAGGGACCCACGTTGGAACGATTCTGGGGTCCCACCCAGAGGGGATGGACAGTGGGGAGGATACTTCCATGTCCTTTGTACAGTTTCACGCCAGAGCAGGAGCCAACAGCTCCCCGAACTTGTTTTGAACTGGAGAATGCAAAGAGGGTACCAAATGTGCCATTCAAGCAGTCTGAGTGGCGCTGGCCAGTGCCCCCACCCTGCCCCAAAACATTAAGTCCAGTCTGGGAGGTGGTCACACCTCCCTGTGACAGGACAGCTATTGTCCTGCCTTTCCCTGCTCGAGCTTGGCTCAGCAGCAGGAGGGCAGAATTGGGTCTCTGGTCGGCAGCAGCCATAGTTTGCTGTCTGGGTCTAGAAGACTGGTACAGGGAGTACTGAGGGCATCCCAGAGGAGCTTTACAATGCATGTAATCATACCTCCCACACCGTTTACCGTGTGGGGTATATGATTCCAACATGTTTGATACCAAACACAACAGGGTTCGTTACAGGCAATTCAGAGATGGTCATCTCATAATTACCATGGCCACTCTATATATTGTAATGGCTGATGCACTAACGACCCGGGAGAATGGACGCCAAAGGTTGTAGGGGTGTCCTGCTCATGCAGTGACACCTTCAGACCTAAAAACGAGCACCCTGCCTTCAGGATTGAAAGGCCTGCCTTAGGGGTGAAGTTGTAAGTGCAGTGACCTCAGATATAAGGAAACGAATATGCTACTTACCAGTATGCATCTGTTATTGGCATGTAGGGCTGCTGACATTCATATCTGTGCATAGATCGCCGCCTAGTGTTGGGTCCGGATGATCGCACATTGTTGTCCTGGAAGAGTCTTCGAAGTATCACGAGATAGGTGGCTCCTCCCCAGAACTACAGTGCGCATGGGCATCCACTCCATCCCCAGATTGTTTTTAGCCATTGCGGCAAAGATAGAGTGTAACACTGTGAGTGATGACTATGCTAAGAGTAATTAGGAGTGCTGCAGCCGCTACAGGCGCCAGGGAGGAGGGCGAGCGATATGAATGTCAGCAGCCCTACATGCCAAGAACAGATGCATACTGGTAAGTAGCATATTCGGTTCGAGGCATGTAGGCTGCTGAATTCATATCTGTGCATAGAATACATAGCAGTCCCTCCATTAGCGGCGGCCGCCTGTGCCAGCTGCAGCAGTTTGAAAAAGTGTTTTTAGAACAGCCTGCCCTACAGCTGCCTGCTGTTTGGAGTGCACATCTACACAGTAGTGTTTTGTAAATGTGTGTGTGGTAGACCATGTGGCTGCTCTACATATGTCTTCTAAAGGAATATTTCTAAGGAAAGCCATGGAGGCCCCCAACTTTCGGGTGGAGTAGGCCCATGGGGGAACGTTAAAGTGTGCTTGTCTTTTTAATAGCAAATTTGAATGCACTTAACGATCCACCTGGCTATACCTGCTTTGGAAATGGGGTTGCCTTTGTGTTGTGGCGAAAAGGCAACAAACAGTGGTTTCGTTTTCCGAAAATCTTTGGTCCTATCAATGTAGTACATCAAAGCTCTCTTGACGTCTAGTGTGTGGAGCATCCTCTCCGCCACTGACTCAGGATTTTGGAAGAACACAGGTAGTTCAATAGTCTGATTAATATGGAACTGTGAAACTAGCTTAGGAAGGAATTTAGGGTTAGTGCGAAGCACCATCCTGTTGGAGTGAATTTGTTAGGTAGTGCCTAGAGTTCTTGGATAGGTAGTGCCTAGAGTTCACTAACGCGTCGCAGTGATGTAATCGCTATCAGGAAAGCCACTTTCCACATCAAGAACTGAATCTCGCAGGAATGTAGAGGCTCAAAAGGTGGACCGATCAGCCTGGTGAGGACCACATTTAGGTTCCACTCAGGGCCCGGCGGGGTCCGGGGAGGAATGACTCATTTGAGTCCTTCCAGAAAAGCTTTGATGGCCGGCACTCTGAAAAGTGAGAGATGCTGCCTGTTTTGTAGGTAAGCTGCCATTGCGGACAAATGTATACAAATGGAAGCATAGGCCAGATTGCATTTGTATAGATGTAACAGATAACAAATGATATTGTGAATAGATGCGTCTAGCGGGTTGATGTTATGGTCCGCACAATAAATGACAAACCGCTTCCATTTCGCCACATAGCATGCTCTGGTGGTGGGCTTTCTTGCCTCCCTCATGATATCCATACAGTCTGGAGGCAAATTGAGGTAGCCAAATTTTAGGACCTCAGGAGCCAGATCGCCAGGTTGAGCTGTTGCGGATCTGGGTGCTGAATGTCGCCATGGCTCTGCGTCAAAAGCCTGGGTGTGAGGTGCAGCCTTTGATGCGGTACCACGGATAGTTCTAGAAACGTGGTGTACCATGGTTGGCGTGCCCACGTTGGAGCAACCAGGATGAGAGAGTCATCGAGTGTTGCTTGAGCTTTCGTGCCACCAGCGGAATTAGAGGTGCTGGGGGAAAAGCGTACGCAAAGATGCCTGACCAGTTCATCCATATCGCATTGCCCTGCGACTGTGGGTGTGGGTGTGGGAACCTGGCGGCAAAGCTTCGGCATTTGGCGTTTTCCTTTGTGGCGAACAGGTCTATCTCTGGATGACCCCACTGCTGGAAGTACGGGTGGAGTACTGATGGATGTATCTCCCACTCGTGCATCTGGTGGCTGTACCTGCTGAGCAGGTCTGCCATCTGATTGTCCTTGCCCGGGAGGTGTTCCGCCATGAGGAAGATGTTCCTCTGAATGGCCCACTTCCACATGCTCTGAGCTAGATGAGACAACTGTGGAGAGTGTGTTCCTCCCTGTTTCTGAATGTAGTTACATGGCTGTCATGTTGTCCGTCCGGATCAACACGACCTTGTTGCAAAGATGTACTTTGAATGCTTTCATCGCCATGAAGATAGCCATCAGCTCTAGAAGGTTGATGTGCATCCTCTTTTGCTGCGTTGTCCATAGTCCCTGCACAGTGTAGTGGAGTACATGAGCTCCCCAACCCTGGAGAGATGCGTCCGTCGTCAATATAATCTGTGGCACAGGCTCCTGGAACGGTCGTCCCTTGCAAAGGTTTTGTGGATTCCACCAATGCAGAGAGTTGTATGTACGACCGGTCACCAACACTAGGTCTTTCAACTGTCCGTGAGCCTGGTTCCACTGATGAGCTCCTGAAGCGGACGCATATGTAGTCTTGCGTGCGGGACTATGAAGATGCAGGAGGCCATCATGCCCATCAACTGCATGAACACTCGTGCCTGAAGCGAGTGTTGAGGTCTGAATTTTTGTATCAGCGATTGAATGCTGCTGATCCTCACTGAATTTGGCTGTGCTTTGGCTGCCAGAGTGTCTATTGTTGCGCACAGATACTGCCGTATGTGGGCGGGTTGAAGGTGGGACTTCGGGTAATTCAGTGAGAATCCCAAATCGCAAAGAAGGTGAATGTGTGGTTTATGTGGGCGGCATACTGTTGGGCCGACTTGGCCTGGATAAGCCAGTCGTCCAGATAAGGGTAGACGTGAATGTTTTGTCTCCGTAGGTGTGCGGCCACTGTCGCCAGACACTTTGTAAACACCCTGGGTGCCGTTGTCACTCCAAAAGGGAGGACCTTGAATTGGTAATGCTGATTGTGAATGGTGAATCTGAGGTATTTTCTGTGTGACGGGTGTAGCGGAATATGAAAGTATGCATCCTTCAGATCTAATGTTGCGAGGAAATCTCCCTGACTGAGCAACGGTAGAACCTGCTGCAATGTTAGCATGTGAAAGTGTTCTGACAGGATGTACTGATTGAGGGGTCTGAGGTCCAGTATGGGTCTGAGGGACCCGTCCTCCTTTGGGATCAAGAAGTACAGTGAGTAAACTCCTGTGCCTCTTTCTTCCACAGGCACGAGCTTGATTGCTCCTTTTTGCAGCATGACGAGTACCTCTTGCTGCAATAAGTGCAAATGCTCTGTGGACATAGGACGGTGTCTTGGGGGTATGTTGGGTGGAGTGGATGTTAACTGCAGACAATAACCGTACTGGATAAGCTTCCTGACCCACCTGTCTGTGGTGATGGATCTCCAGACCAGCAGGAACAGTTGTAGCCTCCTCCCGACCGGTGTTGTATGGTCGGGGGGCAGTGACAAGGCGTCACTGTTTGTTAGTGGCGGAGGATCTGCAGCTGTTTCCACGACCTCTGCCCTTGGCGCTTTTTCCACGATAGCCACCTCTACTTTGTTTGGTGTATGTGGTTTGCACGCCACCTTTATTGTACTGTGTTTGCTGGGACAGCTGGCCTCTGGAAACACCTCTATTGCCTGAGCGACGAAAAGAACCAACCCTGAACTGCTGCGACTGGAGAGCCCCCATAGACTTTGCAATCTCAGTGTCCTTCTTGATTTTCTCCAAGATGGTATCCACCTCTGGGCCAAATAAATGATCAGGGTTTACTGGTTGATTTAGAATGGTGGTCTGTATCTCTGGCTTGAACCCGGAGATTCTGAGCCAGGCATGTTGCCTCAACATGACACTTGTGTTAACTGCCCTGGCCGCGGTGTCTGCTGCGTCCAGTGCACATTTGATAGAAGCATTTGATATGAGCTTCCCTTCTTTTATGAGCATCTCTGCTGCCTCCTTATATTCATCTGGCAGGTGCTGTAACAGAGTCTCCAGTGTGTCGTAAGGGCCCTGTCATACCTGGCTAAGAGTGCCTGAGTGTTTGAAATGCGCCAGATGTTGCCGCTTGAGCTGCCACCCTTTTCCCTGATGCCTCTAGCACCTTAGATTCTTTATCAGGGGGAGGAGCATCACCCGTTGTTTGTGAATTAGCCCTCTTCCGGGCATTAGAAACAACCAGAGAGTCCAACAGAAACTGTCCCTTAATGTAGTTAGGGTCCCCAGGCGCCGGTTTGTACTTTTTTTCAATTCTGGGGTTTATCACACTGACCCTTGTAGGCTCCTTAAATATCTCCCTAGCATGTTTTAAGACACCCTTCAGCATAGGCAGAGTCTTGACAGTTCTCTCTGAGGTGGAAAAGGTGTCAAACAGAAAATCCACTTCAATAGGGTCAGCATGGAGCTGGACATCATGGTTCTTGGCTGCCCTTTCAATAAGCGCACTAAACGCCGCTGAATCCTCATTAGGCGATGTTTTTACGGTATACACTTGAGTGTCCGGGGCAGTGTGTGGATCCCCTGGGTCAGCAACATCTGCCCAGGGTTCATTATGATCTTCTGGATCAGTGTCCACAGGATAGTTGTACTCCTCATCATCACCTTCCCATGTTTCTAGATCCGAATAAGTGGGCGAGACATCCTGGCCACGTGGAGATATATGTTCTACAAGAACGGCTGTAGTAGTAGAATCCTTTTTCTTTTTCAATGGGATTCTATACGACTCCATGGGTTGTTCCGGGGCGATCTTTCGTTTATTAACAGAAAGTCTGCCTGTTTCGGCATTGATGAACCATTCCTGTTGCTATTCAAGTGAGGGTTGTCGATGCTTTGCGGCCGGTACCACAGTTGTGGGCTTCAGCCCCGTGGACACCTTCTTGGGCGCCTCGACGGCCATCTTAGGGACGAAGGCCTTCGGTACCACTTTTGGCGGCAGCGTGAAGTGGATGGGCGCCGACGTCTTTTGAGGTTTATCGGCAGGCTTTGGAGGTGGAGTATCCTTTAGTCCGACAGCCGAAGCCTTTTCCTTAATTCGCTTCAGCGATTCAGACACCTGCTTCGAGAAGGAGGCGGACGGCTCCGTTGACTCGACGGAGTCCTTCGAGCCACCGCCAGGCGTGGACTCTAGGGTTGTACCACTTTTAGCCTAGTCCGGTCGATGCAGAGGCTCGAGAACCTTCTGAGCTCCGAGTCCTTTGTCGGTGTCGACGGTCTTCGGCGCCGATTTTTTCGGGTCGACGACTTTGACCGGTTCTTTCGGAGTGGCAGTCTTTGACTCGATGCCCTTTAGCGGCCTCTTCGGGTCGATAACACCTTTATGCTTCGTCGAAGCCGATCGTTCGAGGACTTCGAGCCGACCAAAGCAATACGCACTTTTGGTTTCGATTTCGCCTCTAGTGCTTTGGGTTGCGTAGACACCGAAGCCTTCTCTTTCAATTTCGATTTCGCAACTTGCGGCTCTTTAGAAATGTCCGAAGCCGGGCCCGAAGGCGGGGCTGTAGAACCCACTGGAAGATCTTGGGTAAGGCCATGTGGCGATCCCTCGACCTGAGCCTTATGAAGTGTCTTGGCCCCAGTATCAGTCTGTAGGCCTAGCTCTTCGCTTGAGCTATGTTCCATGGCCCCAAAGGAACAACCGTCGTCGTCTCCTACCTAGTCGACGACGTCCTCCGTATCGAGCATCTCAACATCAGCGTCGTAGCTCGAGTCGATCTCCGATGCGGGATCCGACAGGTTCTCTCGAACCTCCCGCTCTGCTTCTTCATCATCCCCGGCATCGAAGATGTTCCCCGGGTCAGATGCCGTCTGCTGGGCTTCCTTGCGTGCAGAAGTCGAATCGTCTTCTTGGATCGGAAACGGGTACAAGCCATATTGCTGGCATAGTGATCCGGCGACATGCACTTGTTGCACATCGAGTGGACATCGATGTGGGGATATTTCGAGTTGCACACAGGACATCACTTGAACGGGCTCCGTTCCATGATGGTTCGTCGATAAGGCCTCTGGCGTCGACAGGGCCTTCAGTGCCGAAAAGCCACGCGGCTCTTCTGGATGTCCGGCTCGGGAACTGAGCAGGAACAGAACTGGGCACTGATCGCAAGACAATACAGACAAAAAACTAAAGGCCTTTTGGCCAAAATAAAGTTTTATATCGATTCCGAACTTGAGTGAACCAATATGCATCCGAACCCAATGGCGGAAAAAAACAATCTGGGGTGGAGTGGATGCCCATGCGCACTGTAGTCCAGGCGAGGAGCCACCTATCTCGTGATGCTTCGAAGACTCTTCCAGGACAACAATGTGCGATCCTCCGGACCCAACACTAGGCGGCGATCTATGCACAGATATGAATTCAGCAGCCCACATGCCTCGAACCGTATATCTATTGTAAGTAGTACTAGCACCAGCTTACAAAGGCTGCCATGGCAGGCCTGTATTCATAATTTGAGTGGTCTCCCATGGGTGGCAAAATACATCCTTCAGCCCATGGGAGACCCCTGGTGTACGTATGCCCTGGGCACTTTAGTACCATATAATAGGGACTCATAAGGGTACACCAGTAGCCAACCTGGAGCATACTCAACATATCCAATTTAGGGAGGAAGCACAGAGGCTGGGGTCCTGATTACCAGGATCCCATCAGATAAGTCAAAAAAACATAGAAACACCAGGCAAAAAGTGGGGGTAACCATCACAAGGACCCTACCTTCCTACATGCAGTTAGGGATCTTTTGCTTAACTGCATTACTGAATCAGGTTCTGATGTAACAGCCACAAGAAATGCGTTACTTACCTGTAACAGCAGTTATCCAGTATTGGTGTCTTTCATAGATTCACATGCCTGAATCATTCCCCGTCGTCAAAACGGGAGCCTCCGGTACATAAAAAAGTAATGTCCTATAGACATACATAGAGAAAAGGGGCCTAAGGGCTTCCCCTTAGTAGCCTTTCCTTGTCCTTATGTAAAAAGGACCAAACTCTCACAGTCAGCCAATCAGCTCCGACCTCCCTCTAGAACCTTCCTGGGAGGAGCCTCAGTCCCTCAGATTTTCGTACGCACCCAGCTAGGTTGGCGTAATATAGTCCGAGAGGGAAGTGAGTCCTTCCAGGGGAGGCGGGAGGGTTGCATGTGAATCTATGAAAGACACCAATACTGGATAACTGCTGTTACAGGTAAGTAACGCATTTCTTATCCAGTATTAGGGGTGTCTTTCATAGATTCACATGCCTGAATCAGAATAGCGAGCAATCACAGAGCACATTTGTAAAGTTGCTCTGCCGTCATGTTAGATAATGCATATAATATCATACAACATGGAGACAGCAAGAATGTGCATACCTGGATGGCGGGATGTAGGAAGGCTCACCTTACTGAAAGAGATGGCGAAGCACCGCCTGGCCCACTGCCGCATCCTTCTGGAGTTCGATATCCAGGCAGTAGTGTCTGGAGAAAGTGTGCGGTGACTTCCAGGTCGCCGCTCTGCAGATGTCCAGGATCGGCACTCCAGCGAACAGTGCTGCTGACGTGGACATCGCCCTGGTGGAATGAGCAGTGACATGATCGTTCAAAGGCCGGCCGGCCTTGTCGTGGCAGAATGAAATCGCAGAGGAGATCCATCTGGAGATGCTTTGCTTCGTGAGAGGCAGGCCCATTCTCGGTCTGCTGTATGCCATGAACAGTTGTGAAGATTTCCTGAGAGCCTTAGTCTTGTCCTGGGAGAACTTTAGGCATCTCATAAGGTCCAAAGAATGCAGCGACCGTTCCGCTGCTGTTGAAAGGTTGGCAAAGAAGGACTTGAGGACTATTGGTTCATTGAGATGAAAGTCCGAAGGTACTTTTGGAATGAATTTAGGGTTTGGTCTCAGTATCACCCTGTCCTGTCTGAATTGCATATATGGTTCCTGAATGGACAAAGCTTGCAGCTCGCTAACCCTTCTGGCAGATGTTAGAGCGAGCAAGAGCGCTGTTTTCCATGAGATGTGTTTAACAGATGCCCGATGAATGGGCTCAAACGGATGACGCATGAGTTGGTTGAGTACCAGATTAAGCTGCCATGTAGGAGGGACTTTCCGAGGCCTCGGAAAGGATCTGTAGAGCCCCTTCAGGAATTGCTTGACTAGCCGACTGGACCACAGAGAAGGCCCTGTGACAGTTCTGGTGAACCTCGAGATAGCCGCCAGGTGAACCTTAATGGACGCATGCGCTAGTCCCGACTGAGCCAAATGCAGGAGGTATGGTAATATCTGTTCAGGGGTGATGGTGAGGGGCCGCAGGCCCCGGTCCGAACACCAAATGCAGAACCTCTTCCATTTGAGAGTGTAGGTTTTGTTTGTACTGTCCGCCCTTGCTTTAGCTAATACATCCCTGCAGTCCCGTGGGATATTCAGGCCACCGAACTCTCTGTGCTCAGGAGCCAGGCCGATAATTTGAGCGATTGGAGGTTCGGGTGCTGTACTTGCCCGTTGGACATCGTCAGGAGGTTCGGGTGCTGTTTCAGGCGAATCGGTGATCTGATGGAAAGTCGAAGCAGATCCGAGAACCAGTGTTGCCTCGGCCAGAACGGGGCAATTAGGATCAGGGTACAGGGCTCCGCCTTCATCTTCCTGAGAAGCCTCGGGATCATCGGGAATGGAGGAAAGGCGTATACAAAGGCGCTGAACCATCCGATGGAAAATGCATTTCCCAATGACCCTTGTTGGGGATGCCAACTTGCGTAGCTAGGGCATTTGGCGTTCCCCTTGGTGGCAAACAGGTCGATGTTCGGGACTCCCCATTGAGAGAAGATGTGAGTCAGAGCGCTGTCGCATAGTTCCCACTCGTGGGAGAGGGATCTTTGCCTGCTTAGGGCGTCCGCGATGGTATTGTCCTTTCCGGGTACATATTCCGCTTTGAGCGGGATTCCGTGCAGCACTAGCCAGTTCCAGATCTTTTGCGATTCGCGTGAGAGAGAGAGCGAACGCGTTCCCCCTTGTTTGTTGAGATAGTGCATCGTCGTGGTGTTGTCTGTCCTGACGAGCACCGGGGAGTTCTGGATGCGTGGCAAGAAGGCCTGTAGAGCCAGATACACGGCTCTCAGCTCTAAAAGGTTTATATGGAGCGATTTTTCCTGAGTGTCCCATTTGCCTCTGATCTGAAGGTCCTGGAGAACAGCACCCCATCCCTCTAGGGAGGCGTCTGTGGTTATCACCAGAGGTGATGCTGGAAGGAGAAACGGTAATCCTACGGTTAGATTCTTGCGACGTTTCCACCATTCCAGACCTTTGGACATTTTTGGTGTGATCCGAATAATGTCTTCGAAGGAGCCAGTACTTTGAGTCCATTGGCTCGTGAGTGCCTCCTGCAACGGGCGCATCCTGAGTCTGCAGTGCGGGATGAGGAGTATGCAGGAAGACATCATCCCTAGGAAGGAGGTGTAAGTCCGAACTTTTAGGTGTGTCTTTGCCGCCACAGCCGTGGCCAGAGATAAGATCTTGTCCGTCCTCTCCTTCGAGGGGAAGGCTCTTGTGCACTTCGTGTCCAAGGTGGCCCCTAGGAAGGTAATTTTCGTTGAGGGGACCATGCAGGATTTTTTGAGATTGAGCGTTAATCCTAAAGACACGCGAATGTTACAGCTCCTAGCGCGACCTGGTTGAGGAAATTGCCCTTTGTGTATTGACTGAAAATTACACTTAGCTCGATCTAATTTTAAAAATTGAAAGTTAAATTTTGCACTGTGTTTTTAAAATTGCTCCAAAAGCACGTTTGCACTTTTACTTACCTGTCTGTGGTGTTAGTTGTCGCTCCTGCTACCCCGGTCCACCGCAAGCACTCGGCTTGATTGATGTGGAGGGTGCAGGGCGCTTCCTACTTCCTGGTTCCTTTGCCGGCGCAGGACAGGGATTGGTCAGAGGGGAGGGAGGCGGTGCTGAATGCTAGCGCGGCCCCTACAAAACTCTCAGATGCATAATACGCGCAGCGAGGACGCGCAGCGAACGCGCCGATCCCGCGCCGAAGACCCGTTAAAGACAAGCCCGTCTGTGCCCGTCCGGGCCCAGACGGGCCCAGGGCTTGATACTCTGCCGAAATCTACTACCATGAGGCGCGCTTATGAGCGCGATGAACTCATGGCTCTTCGGCATGCATTGCCTCAGAGAGCTGTTCCGCCCCTCCCAGCTGAGGGAGCAGAGAGAGCAGAGAGGAATCACTCCGCTATTAAAGGGAAGAATGACCTGGTTGTAGGGCTACTGAATTGTAGATCCCTCCCACGTCATGCTATAGAAGTCAACCTACTCATCCAGGATCTGGCATTAGAGATCTTGTTTCTAACGGAAACATGGCTAACTCCCAGTTCCGATGCGGATATCGTGGAAGCTCTTCCACCGGGCTACCTTATCTGTCAGGTGGACAGACCAGAGGGACGAGGGGGTGGCCTCGCTATTGTATATAGGAGCCTGTTTGTGTGCAGGACGCATAGTGGCCAACTCTCGGATTGTGAGAGCTGTCACTTCGCCCTCAGGATATCCCCGACAGCGTCAATATCGGGTCTGCTGATTTACCGGCCTCCGGGCGCACTGGGTAATTTTGTGAGCTCCCTGGCAGAATCAGTGACGGCCCTGGCCGCAGCGACGGCCAACTTCATGGTGTTGGGTGATCTCAATCTTCACTTCAACGAGCCCACTGACCAAACGGCGCTGGATCTCCAGAGCGTCTTACAGGAGCGCGAGTTGGTCTTAATTAACTCCGGCCCCACCCACGAAAAGGGACACCTACTCGACCCGATGTTTTCGAACATTCCCCGCTTCACAGCTAGGCCGGCCCTTCCCCTTCCATGGTCAGACCATTTTCTGGTATCAGCTTTGTGGCAAATCGACCCACCACCTACAAGGACCAAACAGGCCTTCCTAGTGGACAGAGCCTGGGCCAGACTATCGGTCGATTACTGGACCTCTATACTGAAAAATTCGCCTCCCCCTCCTGAGTCGGATCCCGTTAAGGCCGATGCCAACATCAACAGCTGGTTTTCCGCCTCTTTGGACGCTCTGATCCCTAAAAAGAGTTCCTAAGAGGGACAAACGAGTTGGCTCGGCTCCGTGGTACTCCGTAGAACTTCGCACCCTCAGGAAGGGATGTAAAAGGTTGGAGAGGTTATGGAGGACGAACTGGGAAGTCTCTAGGAGAGAAGAATATCGGGCTGCAATTAGGGGCTATAAGTCCGCCCTGCGACACGCGAAAGCCCCATTCTTTGATGATCGCATTAAATCTGCTTCGAGCTCTTCTAGGGAGGGTTTCAAAGTGGTCAAAGAACTGCTCAAAGTTCCAGAGCCGGATGTGGTGCATGACAAACAAAAAAGCACACAACTGGCTGAGTTCTTCCACACAAAAATTGAGAAGATCTTAATCTCTCTGCCCCAGCCGAACCTATCTCAGGACATTGGCAAGCAGGTCGTGGGATTTCGGGCCAGAGAGAACGTTTTCCACATTGACACCTTTGGCCCAGTATCAGTGAGCGATGTCGCCAAAACTCTATCGTCGATTAAAAGTGGTTCTCCCATGGACCCGGTCCCCATGAAGTTTCTCAAGCAGGTAATAGCGTCCATTGCAGCTCCCGTAACAGACCTTATGAACGCCTCTTTTGTTCAGGGTGTGGTGCCACCCACTTGGAAAATGGCTGTTAAGGCTCTTTTAAAAAAGACCAATTTGGACCCTAATGATCTGGCGAACTTTAGACCTATCTCGCTCCTGCCAGGCCTCGGCAAAGTTGCTGAACGGTTGGTCAACAGGCAGTTGTCAGCCTTTTTGGAGTCGAATGGACTCCTTCGACCATCACAAACTGGATTCCGCCCAGGTCAGGGCACAGACACGGCCCTCTTGGCAGTTGTCGAGGAGGCAAGATGCATCCTGGACTCAGGAGGGTCAGTGGCGGTGATCCTCCTGGACCTCAGCGCGGCGTTTGACACCGTGAACCATCAGGTGTTGATCCGACGGCTGGCTGAGGTAGGGGTCTCCGGGGCGGCCCTGCAGTGGCTGAGATCTTTTCTCTCGAATTGTTCCTACCAGGTGTGGTATGGCCCTGAGAGATCCAAATCCATTCCCCTCCAGTGTGGAGTGCCACAGGGCTCGTCATTGAGACCCACATTATTTAATGTATATATGGCCCCCCTGGAGGACGTAGTATCCCCATATGACATCAAAATCGTCAGCTACGCTGACGATACGCAGCTAGTGGTTTCCTTATCACATCTGGCCGACAATCCTGACATCTTGAACTCCTGCCTGGCAGATGTTCACACTTGGATGGGAGATTCCTCCCTTAAGTTAAACGGCTCAAAGACGGAAATACTGCTGCTGGGGAGTGTAGGAAGGTACATCCTGACTATGGTTGCCCCCAACTTTTGCCCTGTGTTTTAGCTGGTTTTGGACATAGTCGACCTGGGACCCTGCCAATCAGGACCCCAGGCCTACTGCTCTCTCTTTAAAATGGATTCCATGTACCCTAGGTACATTTCCAATTGGTACTGGGCCACCTTATCAGACCCTGTAACTCAGGGCATAGGTGTACCCAGGGCTGCCAGGGGCTGCAGCATGTATTATGCCACCCCTGGCTGGCCTCCTAAATTTGACACAACTGGCTGCATGACAGCTGGGGCAAAGTCGTGTAATCACCCTTTGCTGTAGGTGTAGTATACCTATACCTAACCCTAAAATGGACACACAGATTCCTATCAGTCACTCCTATGGCAGGCCTTGACAATCCTGAAGGCAGAGTGCTTGGAATCGTGTGAGATGGTGCTCTGGCATGAGCTGAGCCTGTCTGCAGCTTGCGGAACCAAGTCCTAATAGCTGTTCCATGATATCGCATACCATATACTCTTAAGTGCATTATAATCCTCGCGGTTAAATGCTAACTTTGGTATTGCTTTATCAAAACATGTCGAGTAAGGTGTCATACGAATTGGAATACTAACCCCTCGCCAATTCTGGCGACGGGGTTAGCATTCCACCCTTCTAGAGGGACACGACATGTATGTAACTGTGAACCCCGGTTAAAGTTAACTGAAGCCTCAGCTCCACAAAATGGATGCTGCCACCACAGACACGAGTCTGACCCCCTGCAGCTGGGAGTCCTTCCAGCGAGGGGAGCCTGGACAAAGGGTTTCCTGTCAGGGGCGGTGCTAGCACCGTCCCAGACATGGTTTTGTGTATCCTGGGTAGGCAGGGCTTTACAGGAAGGTGACTGCTGAGTGGCACCCCGGTGCTCACTACGCATAGGCCGGTCTGAACCAGTTCCAGGGGCACACCAGCCCCTGGCCTGGGGAAGTCCGGCATGGCTGAGGGGTGTAACCACCCCCCACCTAGTCCCACCCATAGGCAGGACCTAGTCACCGGGTCAGCCCCCTTTTTTAGTATAAAGATGGGAGCGGGCCCCCTGTTCAAATTAGATCATCTTTGGAATCAAGATACCACTTTCTTCGAAAGGACTTCACGATTTCTTCTTCAAGATTCTCCCTTGTGGCTAAGGAGTAGTCACCCTGCATCCGCAGGCACCATCCTAAAGAACACTGCGGTCTGCTGCAAGTCCTTCATCACGAATCCGACGACCCAGCTCGACGAGACCCGGCTTCCCTGGCACCTCTGACCTCTACTCACCTCTACAGCCCAGCTGAGAACCGTGAGTGCGACGAGACCTCAAGGGACCGACGATCGCCAAGACTGCACGACATCTTTACTGCAAGCCCACCGTGTCCTCCACTGGTGAGTGCTTTGGGGTCCGAGAAGCCCCGACCCTGCGCAGCTCCAGCACCCAAGATCAGCCTCCCTGCATCTCCACGATCGGCGTGGGGCCCTTCTGCTGTTTGCTGTGCACCGCGTTGTTTGGCTACTAGCCGGCTGGCTTGTGGCCTTCTGAACGACGCCCAACGACTTCACGACTGCTGGTCTGGTTGCTCCAGGCTGGCCCTTGCTTCCTTGTTCAAGAGAGGCACCCCGGACCCTCCTGGTCCACTCCAGACGCCATTTTAGGTCCACCGCGTGGGCTTGAATTTGCCAAGGCTTTGTTGCCCAATCCTGGGTCCAGCGACGCCGACAGCTTCTATCTTCGTGGGACAGCTCGATCCTCCATCCTGGTCGCCGACAACGCCTCCTGGTCCGTGAGATCTTCGAGTCAAGCGTCACCCACTCACCTAGTCGAGGTGGCTACCATCCGGTGCCCTCCTGGTGCCCACTGACTACTGGCTAGTAGTCTCGAACTTGGTCCCCTCTGCTTTCAGGTGTCATCTATCTTCAAGATCCAGGCTTGGATCCGACTGAACTTTCTTCACTGGTCACCGGCCAGCATCTTTTCTTCCGGCTCCTGGTCCGTCTACGAGGATTCCCGACGTCTTTTCAGACCTATGCAGCTGCAGCCCCTGGGCTAGGTAACTTCGGCATTTCGGTGCCCCAGCATAGCCTCACTATCCAAGGGTCAGAATCTACTTTCGTTTTCTCCCTACCAGGTCGGGTTCGCCCGAGAACACTAACTTTCTAATTCCTAGCTACCATAGACTTTTGTCCCGCATCTCGCGTGAGAGTGCACACACTGCACCCGAGTCCCCTAGGCCTCCTAGACATAATCTAACGATTCCCTAGTCAAGTCCTAGCGATTCCAAAAGCTATTAGTACTGTACTTACCTGCTAGGAATTTCGCATTCCACTTTCAGAGTATATGGTTTTCCGTGCCCCTCGGGCATTTGTATATACTGTGCTAACTTAAGTATTTTTGTAAGAGTTTTGGTTTGTGCTTAGTACCCTGTCCTCATAAAGAGTACAGGGCTGTTGTGATCTTTAAATAAATAACTGTTTATTTTCATAACACTTGTGTGGTGTCCTTTCACTTGGTATTCAAGGGGTATATGTGTGGTAAACAGCTGGCTTAACGCGCCCTCTCGAGTCTTTAGCCTTAGACTGCTCGTATCCACGCTACTAGGATAGCTGGTCTATAAGGTTGACTTACAACCAATCATCAATAAGGGTTGCTGGACTGATACATAGTGTTCACTAGAATAGTGAGCACTGCATATCAGGCCACCTTCTCACATTGGTGAGCAGCGGTTGGGATTTGAGCTTGCTGTTGTTTTACCACACGTATCCTAAGAATATCTTGTTGAAAGATCACATAAGTACTGTTAGGTACATATAACTAAAGCTTAGAATACTCTGAGTTCTACTGAACCAGCTGTTGTAGCTCCTCAAGGCTTAGCACACCTTGGCTGCAACTCTTAGCAAGGGATCAGTAGGTAACACATAGTGTAGGTAGGTGCATCACTTACACCACACTAGAAGCAGTATGTCGGCCACAGGAGGAAACACTGAGTCTCCCCTTGTGTCAGTTGACCCTCCACAGGTCATCCCTTCAAAATATACTGCTCTTAGCTTCCATGAGATGAGACAAGTGTGTACTCTCAGGAAACTAAAACAGGGGTCTAACCCCACCACTTCCTTTCTGATTGGTCTCTTAGAGGCTTATGATGCCAGTAGGGCTGGTAACCCAGACCCTTCTAATCCAGATGGAAGTTTGCCCTCCTTACAGGGTCCCTTTGATATCCATCCCCTCCTTGAGGCAGATGTTGCTGAGGATGAGGATGAGTTATCAGGGGATGAGGCAGATAAGGGACAGGTAGAAGTCAGCAGACTAAGCAGGTCCAACTTAAGCAGACATGAGCTTGGTACTGGGGGACCCCTGGGCCCACTCTCAGGTCAGCTTAACATTGGGAATGGACGAGTTAGGTCTCTATCAAGAGGCTCTAGCAGATCCTTTCGAACCAATGGCTCTCTCAACTCTTCTCACAGAGGAATGTCTTCCCCTAAGAGGAGAGTGTATGAAGCTGAAGAAAGGGCAGTCAAACTAAGGATTGAAAGGGAAGAACTTGCCCTGGCCAAAGAGAGACTTGCCTTTGCTAGAGAGCAACAATTGAGTGGGACAGTTCCCACTGGTGGCAGCAATAAACCTAGCAATAGGGAAAGGAGTTTTGATACAAAGCACCTGAATAAGATAGTGCCCCCCTTTAAAGAAGGGGATGACATCCACAAATGGATTACTGCTTTGGAGAGAGCCTGCACTGTGCAGGGTGTTCCCCAAAGTCAGTGGGCAGCTATCTTGTGGCTCTCCTTTGATGGTAAAGGTAGAGATAAGCTCCTCACCACAAGGGTGGAGGATGCTAACAATTACCAAGTCTTGAAAAATGTACTGGTTGATGGGTTTGGTTTAACCACTGAACAATACAGGATGCTGTTCAGAGACACCCAGAAAACTCAGTCTCAAGATTGGACTGACTTTGTTGATTGTGCCACTAAGGCTTTTGAAGGCTGGCTACTGGGTAGTAAGGTTACTGATTTTAAAGGATTGTATAATCTAATTATGAGGGAGCAAATCTTAAGTAATTGTCAGAACCAGCTATTACATCAGCACCTGGTAGACTCTGAGTTGACCTCTCCACAGGAATTGGGTAAGAGGGCAGACAAATGGGTCAGAACCAGGGTTAGGCCTAAAAACCAGGGTGGTGACCAGAAAAAGGAATCAACCAAGCCTCAAGAGAAGGGTGGGGATAAATCCACAGAGAAGACCTCCCTAGGGCCCCAAAACTCCAACAAGGGTGGTGGGTCCCAGAACACTCCTTCTGAACAAAAGAAACCTTATTGCCATACCTGTAAACAGGTGGGTCATTACAAAAGTGATGCCAGTTGCCCTAAAAATGGTAATAAGGGAAATACACCCCCAGGTAATACTCCTAAACCTCCTGTTACCACTAGTGGTAATCCCCCAGGTGGTGGGAGTGCCCCCAAGAATGTGGTGGGCATTACTCTGGGCCAACAGGAGGACTATGGCTTAGCCAGGTTCCCTGACCACACTCTTGTCTGTGAGACTGGCATGGGGTTTGCCAACTTCACTACTGGACCCCACGTTTTGGGCAAGTATAGACAAGAAGTTTTAGTGAATGGTCAGAAAGTTGAGGCATTCAGGGACACAGGGGCCAGCCTCACCATGGTGAGTGACCATCTGGTCCCCTCTGCTCAACTGACCCCTGGTTTTACTTATCAGGTGACAGACATTCATGGAATGAAGAGAAGGCATCCCATGGCAGTAGTCAAGCTCAGCTGGGGTAATGTCACGGGGCCCATGAGAGTGGCAGTGACAGATAACCTACCTGTAGATTGCTTACTGGGGAATGACCTAGAACTCTCAGCATGGGCTGAGGTGGAACAAGAAACTCACTCCAGAATGATAGGCCTATCCAGACAGGTTAGTGGGGCAGTAACAGCTACAGCCCCAGTCCAAGCACCATTCCTCCCTGAAAAGGTTGGAAGGGCAGTGGTAGCCACTGCCCAGGCTCAGACAGACTTTCCAGAGCAGGATAGGAGGGCTGTGACAGTCACAGCCCAAACACAGACTGAGTGCCCTCCTGAAAAGGTCGGCAAGGTTGAAATGGTCTCAGCCTCTACTCAGACAGATAGTGAGGTTGTGAAGCCTGAAACAATGGATCACTCCACTCAAACAGAGAGCATTGAGGAGGAAGAAGAGTCTTCCCCCTCCCAGACACTAGGTGAGAGCCAGCCTCCTCAGGGAACTGACTCTACCCCTGTTGAAGGAACTGCCCCAGAGGTAGTCAGGCCTAGCCTGGCAGAGCCCCTGATGGCAGTGGACCCTTCCCAGGTGGGACCCAGTCTGGAGCAGGTAACCTGCACCTCTCTACCCTGCCTCAGTCAGCCCAGGGCTGAAGAGACCAGGGAGGCCAGTGGTGGACCCCAAAGGGCCCCCTGTCCAAAAGAACCCCCTAATCAGCAGATTAGGATCACTGAAGCTGGTAAACCTAGCCAAGTGAAAATAGAACAGACTCCTGAGGGATCCCCCTTAAAAGTAGTTAGGGAACTCCCACAGCTGGACACTGTTGGGCACAGCCAAACATGGGGCCTAAAAACCCCAGACCTGACCTGTCCCTCCAGTAAGCCAAACAGAGGGACTCAGCCTCCAGCTTTAGGTAGCCAGAGGCTGACCCTGAGAGCTCAGTGCATCTCAGCTAAAGAAAGAAAGGCACACATGATGAATGGTGATTGGAGGAAGTTGAGCCCAAAGGTAGAGGAGCCTCACTTCAGTACTCCATCCCAGCATCAGCCTTCTTCTTTCCCAAGACACACCAGAGACAGAGATTCCCTATGGTGGAGACCCTCAGATACCCTTAGGGTGAGGGGTTGCCTAGTGGACCATGACACAGGGGGAAACCAAGCCAGAGCTGGTCCTTCCTTATATGGCCACTTAGGTAATAGAGGCTTACCTGGACAAGGATAGCCTTATCTCCTTTCGTTTGGGGGGGGGTTGTGTAGGAAGGTACATCCTGACTATGGTTGCCCCCAACTTTTGCCCTGTGTTTTAGCTGGTTTTGGACATAGTCGACCTGGGACCCTGCCAATCAGGACCCCAGGCCTACTGCTCTCTCTTTAAAATGGATTCCATGTACCCTAGGTACATTTCCAATTGGTACTGGGCCACCTTATCAGACCCTGTAACTCAGGGCATAGGTGTACCCAGGGCTGCCAGGGGCTGCAGCATGTATTATGCCACCCCTGGCTGGCCTCCTAAATTTGACACAACTGGCTGCATGACAGCTGGGGCAAAGTCGTGTAATCACCCTTTGCTGTAGGTGTAGTATACCTATACCTAACCCTAAAATGGACACACAGATTCCTATCAGTCACTCCTATGGCAGGCCTTGACAATCCTGAAGGCAGAGTGCTTGGAATCGTGTGAGATGGTGCTCTGGCATGAGCTGAGCCTGTCTGCAGCTTGCGGAACCAAGTCCTAATAGCTGTTCCATGATATCGCATACCATATACTCTTAAGTGCATTATAATCCTCGCGGTTAAATGCTAACTTTGGTATTGCTTTATCAAAACATGTCGAGTAAGGTGTCATACGAATTGGAATACTAACCCCTCGCCAATTCTGGCGACGGGGTTAGCATTCCACCCTTCTAGAGGGACACGACATGTATGTAACTGTGAACCCCGGTTAAAGTTAACTGAAGCCTCAGCTCCACAAAATGGATGCTGCCACCACAGACACGAGTCTGACCCCCTGCAGCTGGGAGTCCTTCCAGCGAGGGGAGCCTGGACAAAGGGTTTCCTGTCAGGGGCGGTGCTAGCACCGTCCCAGACATGGTTTTGTGTATCCTGGGTAGGCAGGGCTTTACAGGAAGGTGACTGCTGAGTGGCACCCCGGTGCTCACTACGCATAGGCCGGTCTGAACCAGTTCCAGGGGCACACCAGCCCCTGGCCTGGGGAAGTCCGGCATGGCTGAGGGGTGTAACCACCCCCCACCTAGTCCCACCCATAGGCAGGACCTAGTCACCGGGTCAGCCCCCTTTTTTAGTATAAAGATGGGAGCGGGCCCCCTGTTCAAATTAGATCATCTTTGGAATCAAGATACCACTTTCTTCGAAAGGACTTCACGATTTCTTCTTCAAGATTCTCCCTTGTGGCTAAGGAGTAGTCACCCTGCATCCGCAGGCACCATCCTAAAGAACACTGCGGTCTGCTGCAAGTCCTTCATCACGAATCCGACGACCCAGCTCGACGAGACCCGGCTTCCCTGGCACCTCTGACCTCTACTCACCTCTACAGCCCAGCTGAGAACCGTGAGTGCGACGAGACCTCAAGGGACCGACGATCGCCAAGACTGCACGACATCTTTACTGCAAGCCCACCGTGTCCTCCACTGGTGAGTGCTTTGGGGTCCGAGAAGCCCCGACCCTGCGCAGCTCCAGCACCCAAGATCAGCCTCCCTGCATCTCCACGATCGGCGTGGGGCCCTTCTGCTGTTTGCTGTGCACCGCGTTGTTTGGCTACTAGCCGGCTGGCTTGTGGCCTTCTGAACGACGCCCAACGACTTCACGACTGCTGGTCTGGTTGCTCCAGGCTGGCCCTTGCTTCCTTGTTCAAGAGAGGCACCCCGGACCCTCCTGGTCCACTCCAGACGCCATTTTAGGTCCACCGCGTGGGCTTGAATTTGCCAAGGCTTTGTTGCCCAATCCTGGGTCCAGCGACGCCGACAGCTTCTATCTTCGTGGGACAGCTCGATCCTCCATCCTGGTCGCCGACAACGCCTCCTGGTCCGTGAGATCTTCGAGTCAAGCGTCACCCACTCACCTAGTCGAGGTGGCTACCATCCGGTGCCCTCCTGGTGCCCACTGACTACTGGCTAGTAGTCTCGAACTTGGTCCCCTCTGCTTTCAGGTGTCATCTATCTTCAAGATCCAGGCTTGGATCCGACTGAACTTTCTTCACTGGTCACCGGCCAGCATCTTTTCTTCCGGCTCCTGGTCCGTCTACGAGGATTCCCGACGTCTTTTCAGACCTATGCAGCTGCAGCCCCTGGGCTAGGTAACTTCGGCATTTCGGTGCCCCAGCATAGCCTCACTATCCAAGGGTCAGAATCTACTTTCGTTTTCTCCCTACCAGGTCGGGTTCGCCCGAGAACACTAACTTTCTAATTCCTAGCTACCATAGACTTTTGTCCCGCATCTCGCGTGAGAGTGCACACACTGCACCCGAGTCCCCTAGGCCTCCTAGACATAATCTAACGATTCCCTAGTCAAGTCCTAGCGATTCCAAAAGCTATTAGTACTGTACTTACCTGCTAGGAATTTCGCATTCCACTTTCAGAGTATATGGTTTTCCGTGCCCCTCGGGCATTTGTATATACTGTGCTAACTTAAGTATTTTTGTAAGAGTTTTGGTTTGTGCTTAGTACCCTGTCCTCATAAAGAGTACAGGGCTGTTGTGATCTTTAAATAAATAACTGTTTATTTTCATAACACTTGTGTGGTGTCCTTTCACTTGGTATTCAAGGGGTATATGTGTGGTAAACAGCTGGCTTAACGCGCCCTCTCGAGTCTTTAGCCTTAGACTGCTCGTATCCACGCTACTAGGATAGCTGGTCTATAAGGTTGACTTACAACCAATCATCAATAAGGGTTGCTGGACTGATACATAGTGTTCACTAGAATAGTGAGCACTGCATATCAGGCCACCTTCTCACAGGGAGTAAAACTACCCTTCTCCCGCCGCTCAGTTGGCCGGGATGTATGGGCGATCCCCCGGCCCCCAAAGATGCGATCAAAAGCCTTGGAGTCTGGCTAGAACCAGACTTGTCTTTCCGCACCTAAGCCAAGAAAACAGCAGGAGTATGTTATGCCCTGCTCAGGTCGGCTCGGAAAATCTTCCCTCTACTACCGGTAACATCGAGGAAGCTGCTGATTCAGGGTCTTATAACATCTAGACTCGATTATAGTAACGCCATCTTTTTGGGCGCCCCTGAATCAACCTTTAAGACTCTTCAACAGGTCCAAAATGCAGCGGCAAGGCTGCTCATGGACATTCCGAGGACGTAATCTGCGAAACCGGCATTGAAGGCATTGCATTGGCTCCCCGTGCGGGAGAGAGTGACCTTTAAGGCACTTTGTACCGCTCATAAAATTCTCGCAGGTAAAGGTCCCCTTATTTTAAAAAATCTAGTGACTCCCTACAAAGCTGGCAGAACGCTGCGATCAGACACGAAACATCTCTGGATGGTGCCTAGAGTCAAAAAGGCCCGCACTGGTGGGAGAAGATTCTCATTTAACACGGCTAAGCTCTGGAACTCGCTCCCCCTAAAACTTAGAGCTGAGCCCTGCACACTGCGTTTCCGCAAAGGTCTTAAAACCTTTCTGTTTCCGGCATAACGCCTCTATGCTGTCCCCTTTACCATCCGATGTTGTCTAGAAGCGCCGGGATGCCCAAGGGTAGCTGCGCGCTATATAAGATTTTAAATTAAATTAAAATCCCAGCCTCTGAAAAAGATTGGTGCAGGCGTTGGAGGATTCGGCTGAGTCTCCAGGTGAGGGTGCTTTCACCAGCCAATCGTCTAGGTAGGGGAAGACTTGGTGACCCAGTTGACGTAGGAAGGCTGCCACCGGCGCAAGGCACTTCGTGAAAATCCGCGGCGCGGACTTGAGGCCGAATGGCAGGACTTTGAACTGATAGTGACGGCCCGCCACCTCGAACCTCAGGAATTTCCGGTGACTTCTGAGGATGGGGATGTGGTAGTAGGCATCCTGGAGATCTAAGGATGTCATGAAATCTCCTCTTTCTAGAATGCCCAGAATTTCTTGAATCGACACCATCCTGAACGATTGGCTCCGTAGGAAGGCATTGAGCACCCGGAGATCCAGGATGGGCCTCCACTTGTTCTCTTTTTGTTGTACAAGAAAGAAGTGGGAGTAAAATCCCTTCCCCTTTGAGGATGCTGGTACTCTTTCGATTGCTCCCTTCTGTAGCATTATCGAAAGTTCCTTGAGAAGCAGGCGCAGGTGTTTGTGCGTCCGTCTGCGTGGAGGTGTATTGGGAGGGATGGAGGTGAATTCAAGAGAATGGCCAAATCGAATAATTTGAAGAACCCACCGGTCCGTGGTGATGTACTGCCAATTGGTGAGGAAATGGGTCAGTTTTCCTCCAATTTGAAAGGATGGAGAGGGTGGGTGGACTGGCTGGAGTAATCGGTCACTGGCGGCCGCCAGCGCCCCTCTTGGTATTTTTTCCTCTGTAGCTAGATCTTCCAAACGAAGATTGGCGGCCTTGCTGTTGTTTGTGTTGGTATTGGCCTTTGTTATTGTATGAATACGAGGACCTGTTCTGATAGGAACCTCGATAAGAGGACTGACCTCTGGATCGGTTGCCTCGAAAGGACTGGTTTCTGGACTGCAGAGTGCCCAGTGCCCTTGCCGTGTTGGTGTCCTTCTTAATGGTCTGCAGTGCATCGTCGATTTTTTCCCCAAAAGGGTGTTGTCCGTCAAAGGGCATATCCAGAACCTTCGATTGCACTTCCTGGCGGAATGATGTCGCTCTCAGCCACCCTTGACGTCGTAGGACTGCAGCCCCCGCAAGCTGACGGAAGCCTGTCATGGCTGCGTCGATAGCACAGTCAATTAGTTCTGCCGCTGAAGATTGACCTTCCACCAGGAGAGCCTTTACTTCACCCTGGACTGTGTCAGGCAGTTCCTTCACGTAAGGGGCTATGTCCTCCCAGAGTTGGCGATTGTAACGTCCCAACAAGGCAATGGAGTTGGCCACCTTGATGGTCATGGCCGATGTGGTTGTGAAGCGTTTTCCAATCGTGTCAAGTTTCCTGCCTTCCTTGTCCGGTGGAGCGGACAGTGGGGAGGAAGGGTTACGGGAGTGTTTCTGGGCCGCCTGTGTCACCACTGAGTCTGGTTTGGGGTGACCATTGAGGCAAGCCGCCGCAGTAAGTGGTGCTCTGTATTTCTTGTCTAGGCGAGGAACCACTGCCGGTACAGAAGCAGGTGTCAGCATTAATTTCTTTCCTTGTTCCCACAAGAACTCTATAATCGGAATAGATTTGGTGGACTTTTGTGTCTGTTCTTTGAAATCATGCAAGAAGCAGTCAGTTTCTGTTGATTCCACAGCCATATGGAATCTCTTCGCTGCCCTCTCCACAAGTTTATGGAAGCCGGCAATGTCCACAGGCGGGGAGTCCGCTTGACGTGGTTGTGGTGAAGCTGGGGATGATGCCACATATTCATCCTCTTCATCCTGGTCCGAGTGGTCCGAGTATCTCCTGGACCTCTCCTTCCTCCAATTCCTCCTCCTCCTCCTCATCTTCGTCTGAAGAGACCACCACCTGAGGCTGGACGTCATGGTGGGTTTGAGGGTGAGGGCGAGTTTGTTTTGGGGCTGACACTGGTACTTGGACTGTAGGTGTCTGATTCCCCTTGTCCTCAGGCGCATGAGCCTTAGGCGCTTGACCGCCTCTGTCCGCATCCGGAAATCGTTGCTTGTAATCCTGTACAAGGAATCTCAAGTCATTGACAAGGGTCGCCGGTAAGCATATCATGGGGGTGACTTCCGTGCGGACGCTAGTATGGACAGAGTGTTCCTGATAGGTGAAGTCTTCCTGTTCTTCATCAGTGCTTTGATATTTGATGTTAAGGTCCGAGACCGAAGTAGCGGGATCCAGGTGGTCATCCTCTTCGGATTCTTCACTTTGGAAGATTTCCTGAGGTGGCTGCGTTTCCACTTTGCTCGGAGATGTTGTTTCCGGGGTAATTTGCAGTTTGTTAGGCTTGCCAGACTTCGCATCAGAGCCTATCGTCGTCGAGGGAGTCGTCGACGGCGGCAGCATGAGGGTCGATACTTCCACCAGTTTCGATTTTTTCCATGGCTCAGACAGTGCCATCTTCGACGACGAGGCTTCCGTCGACGGTGTTGTAGTCGTCGAGTCCTTCGTCGACGGAGTTTTCGCCGTCGACGAAGAGCCTTTTGTCGTCGACTGGGTCTTCGACGTCGACGAGTCTTTCTTCGACGGAGTCGTCGACGAGGTCCTCGTCGACGGTGGAGTGGGCGATGTATTCTTGGTCGTCGACGACTGCGAAGTCGTCGTCGACGTCTTAGTCGACGGTGTTTTCGTAGACGACGTCCTAGTCGTCGAGTCTCTCGTCGACATCTTCGTCGTCGACGGTGGGATCTTTGGCAACGTCTTCGACGACGATGGGCTCGTCAATGACGACGGCGTCGTCGACGGTTTAGTCTTCGTCGTCGACGACGATTTTAGGAGTATAATAGAGGAAACAGGTCTACCTGAAGATGAGGAAGATGTAGTCGTCGTCGACGCTGAAGGCGACGACGCTGATGTGGTAGACACTGTGGTCGTGACTGAGGTAGTCCTCTGGGCTTGTCTAGATGACGGAGCAGGCTTCTTAAAGGTTTGATCTTCCTTAGCAGACACTGAAGATGTCGCAGATCTCGCCTCTGAAGACTTCCTGTGGGTCTTCTTAGGAGGAGTGTTTGAGGGGCCAGGGGAAGACACCCTAGGCCTCTTTTGAGAGACAGCTGAGGTCCTGGAAACACTGCTCACAGAGGAGTCCAGATTGTCTCTGTCCTTAAGCCTATCAAGCCAAATGAGAAGGCGACCTTCCCCATCTCTCACGGTCTTTTTAGGAAAAGACCTACAAATCTTGCCTTTGTCTGAGACATGGTCCGGGTAAAGGCAATACAAGCACAGATCGTGCTGATCATCCACATGGATCCTTTTCTTCCCACAGGAAGAGCAGGCCCTGAAAAGGGCTTTCTTCTGTGATTCAGACATGGAAGCAGTGGAAAGAAAACACTTACTGCCAAGACAGCGTAGTGAAGTATTCCTTGAAGAGTTGAGGGTTCAGATATCACTTTCAAAGAAAGTTTGTTGAATTTGAAGGAATCCTGAGGAGAGCTCAGGCTGGAGACTCCCTAGCACAACGTGCGGTAGAAAATCTGAGGGACTGAGGCTCCTCCCAGGAAGGTTCTAGAGGGAGGTCGGAGCTGATTGGCTGACTGTGAGAGTTTGGTCCTTTTTACATAAGGACAAGGAAAGGCTACTAAGGGGAAGCCCTTAGGCCCTTTTTCTCTATGCATGTCTATAGGACATTACTTTTTTATGTACCGGAGGCTCCCGTCTCGACGACTGGGAATGATTCAGGCATGTGAATCTATTAAAGACACCCCTAATACTGGATAATTTTTTTATATTCTCACACTGCATTCGCATCTTTTTCTCTTTTTTAGATCCCCATTCCCAACTCCGGAACACCTTGGGTATAAATTTCAGTCCTTCTACAAGACCGCTTTAATGATAGGGTAGATAGCAAAGACTTTAGCTTAGATGTCCATCTTCTTTCTATATCATATAGTCAGTCTTACCTGCACTCCCCTACTAAGTGTGAACAGATCAAGTACCAAATGCAAAAATGATAGCTTGCTTACCTGTTGTAGACTTTCCCCATTTCCTATACTGAGGGACTCTGTTGATTTGTCGACAGGACTGTAAAACAAAATATTAAAAAAATAAACATAAAAAGCAACAAATGAAGCAAGCAAGAATTCTAACCAAGGCAAAGAGGGCAAACTAGATAAACAAAATAAACTATTAAAGGATGCCCCGAGTATCCTTTACCTTGTTAACTTTAACTTAACATCTCAGATTTACAATCATATTATTGGCAAAAATTAACCTGTGATACACTGTCGGAAGCTGGCTCTGTATATAGTATACCACAGAAAGTATACTGTGAACAAAGTCCAGTGGCTCCCCAGAGGCGTACAGAAGCTAAAGTAGATAATACTAATGATGAGCAGGTTGTGTGCCGAGTAGTTAGGATTATCAGAGGGCAGTGCCAAGCATTTGATGTTCAAACAGACGCAAGAAATGATTTCATACTGTCAACGACTAAATCAGAGACCAATAGTTAGAAAGAAAAAAGAAATTGTATATTTATTTTGTAGAACTAAAGGTACTATGTTGCAGTAAAATGTGTTTTGCAATATAGCTTTTTTCAATGTAAAAAGTGGGAACAGTGCATTTTCAATCAATACAATGCTATCCTATACAAGGGAAAACATCAGCAATATGTTGGTAATTAAACGATTTATGATATTGACCTTTTGGATGAAGATTCAGTACCAGGCAAGGATCAGGTAAGTGACTTCACTGCACCACCAGCGGTACTGGGCAGCTGGGTGCAGAGGTCAAACTTAGGATCTGGTGCCAGTGTTATCCAATGGAGAACAAGCATTTACAATGCAATGGTTTTGCCTTTGTTAAAGTTAGAGCTATTGGCATTGCTCTTGACATTATATTTATTTATGTTTTTTTAACATAAATAAATGGCATTGCCATTTACAATGCCACTAGCTTTATCTCTCGCAAATGACACACACAAACACACACAGAGCCCCCACACACACACACCCATACAGAGCCCCCCCACAAACCCCCACAGCCCCCCACACACACAGCCACACAAAGCTTCCCACACACACAGCCACACAAAGCTTCCCACACACACAGCTACACAGAGCCCTCCACACACACCCACACAGCACAAGCAGGCAACAGGGGCACACGGAGGCACAAGCAGTGGGTGCATCGGTGGAGCTGAGTGGTGGGTGCATCGGTGGAGCTGTGTCGGTGGAGCTGTGTGGTGGGTGCATCGGTGGAGCTGTGTGGTGGGTGCATCGGTGGAGCTGTGTGGTGGGTGCATCGGTGGAGCTGTGTCGGTGGAGCTGTGTGGTGGGTGCATCGGTGGAGCTGGGTGGTGGGTGCATCGGTGGAGCTGTGTCGGTGGAGCTGTGTGGTGGCTGCATCGGTGGAGCTGTGTGGTGGGTGCATCGGTGGAGCTGGGTGGTGGGAGCATCGGTGGAGCTGGGTGGTGGGAGCATCGGTGGAGCTGTGTGGTGGCTGCATCGGTGGAGCTGTGTGGTGGTTGCATCGGTGAAGCTGTGTGGTGGGTGCATCGGTGGAGCTGTGTCGGTGGAGCTGTGTGGTGGCTGCATCGGTGGAGCTGGGTGGTTACCCAACATATGTCAGAGGCAAGTTATACATCGGTAGTCTTAAATGTAATAAAGACAAAGTTTGATAATGGCAATATCATACTGGAAAATGTGGACTAAATAATACGGATTACTAAATTAAAACACCAAAGCTTTTATTGGCAGTTTATTTCCTTGAAGTTTGTCCACATCTGATTTACTTCCTTACAAGCACTTTAAATGAACTCACCTACAAACGGTCTGGAGAAGGTCTTTAACAATAGTGCTCTCAAGGATGCAGCGTTTCTATAGGTTCAAAGGGACACAGTTACTGACAACTGAGTGAAGTAAAGACGACGGCAAGCGTTTCAACATTGACTTCATTCTGGTTGCCAATGACAAGGAAAATTTTCAAGGCCTGCCTCTGCATAATGTGATCAGGTCCTGACAACGTTTTCCATACAACTCACCATTCATAGAACGGACACTTCTACCTTCCAAATTAGCGACTTGAATGATAAATCTTCATCCACGGGCATTACTATGAACAGTTTTACACTAACTTTAGATTCTCCAGATAAGTAATGAGAAACAGGAAAGTGATCTTCAAACTTCTTCACCTTGTACAATTCTTTGTGTAATCGAATGAAGGGCGAGATTCCAATAAAAAAGACTAAATAATAGGCACTTCTTTTTTTGGGGAAATCTTGTGCATTACCATATCTAATTTGATTACAAATAAGAAGGGGATTTAGGCACACAGAGACATAAGACCAGAGGATGAGTGTAACCCGCAAAACACTTGTAAGTGTTGTCGTGGAAATGAATGAAAGTAATTGGGCGACCAAAAGCTAAAACTTTGCACTAGTAATTATAACTTGGAAATGTCAACACAATACAGAAGAAACATCAAATAAACTTTGTGGAAATGGTCATCATTGCTCCTGTTGAGGTGTCGGAGATTCTGAACTCAATTTGTATGGTGACAGCATTCCTGTGCGGAAGGGAAAATCTTCTGAGTGCACTTAACTATCTAGACCATAGGTCCCAAATGTTACAGGCGTTATAAAACACAAACTCCTTGACTGCTGAAATATTAAATAATTACATTGTTTTTATGTAACTCAGTATGTAATACCATTTCCATTCCATTCTATGAACTTTATTTCGGTCATCAAAGCCAATAAAAGTGCATACAAATAAAATACAAAGTATGTCATTGATAATGTTCTTTTGATGCGGGTTCTACCGGAATAGAAATTCTTAAGGATTTGTTGAGAGCAAGAGCACGAGGAATCTTCACAGACGGAATGTCCATTCTAAACATGCAAAGGGTGCTTCCATTAACTCCAGCACATGCTTTGCAAAACTTTAAAGCAGAAGCTCCAACTCGCAAGCATAGAGTTTCACTTTTACCTCTGCCCCTCCTTGCTCAATGACAATCAACGCTCTCTAAAGTCAGCCTGCTTAAACCGAAGTACAATAGCACGATAAAGTGCTCTGAACAGAAAAACCTGCAGTGTCTAAGCGCACACATTGAGCACAATTCAAAACACGAAACAGTAAGAAACCAGGCAGAGATAAGTCCCAGAATGCAGTTTTAAAAGGCTATGGCTGATTGGGTTGCATAGAGCAGGGGGCCCCTTAACAGCTAAGTAAAGGATAACTAAAATGGAGAATTTCTTAAAATACTGAAGGGTTATATTTTAAAAAACACAGCGAAAGGACACTGGCTGCCAACTAAAGCCCTGTTTCCAACCAGATGACTAAAACATAATCCAATAGCAAGCTCGTCCTTCACAATGGCTTGAGATAAACATATTCCTTCCCTTCCGAAATACTATAAGCACATTATGTTTTCAGGACATTGTTTTCTTGCTGCTCACTGCCATGATCTAATTTATGATTTCATCTTTATTTTTTCAAACCACACCTAAGCAAGGAACACAATGCATGCACGTACATAAAATGCTACGCTATTCATCTGAATCTATAACATACCACACAAAACTTCAAAAATGAAATTACGTCGCTCCTTGTCTCAGGAAAGGCTTTAGCCAGGCCTAGGTTTTTAGCCACCAGTAAATTGCATGGTAATCACACCGTTAAATGAGAATCTTCAAGTCCCTAAGATTTATCAGCTGAGTTGTTACCGAATTGTGATGGGGCTGTAATACCATTTACTGTGTAATATGGTGGAATATGGACGGAAATGGGAAAGTCACAGATGTGGCTGTAAATTTTCCTGAATGTCACATGGCATATTCCTAACTCCCAAGATGCCCCTGAATCATGTCAGACAGCTATATCCCAATCCTCGTTTTTAAGCAACACTGCTTTGCCTTCTAGGCGTGTATGTAGTCTATCTTCATTAAAAGCATGGGCTTGGAACTTTCAGCAGGGGGAGGGGAGTCTGCGGGGAGCGGGCCTGGCTGAGACAACAGGAAAGCACGGTCACCAGCGGGAGGGGGGCGGGAACGGGGACGGGAGACGCTGCGAGCAGGAGAGGGGGTGGGAACAGCGGGAAATTAAAGCAAGCACCACACCTAAGCAAGGAACACAATGCATGCACGTACATAAAATGCTACGCTATTCATCTGAATCTATAACATACCACACAAAACTTCAAAAATTAAATTACGTCGCTCCTTGTCTCAGGAAAGGCTTTAGCCAGGCCTAGGTTTTTAGCCACCAGTAAATTGCATGGTAATCACACCGTTAAATGAGAATCTTCAAGTCCCTAAGATTTATCAGCTGAGTTGTTACCGTGGAGTCAAGGTGAGAATCACGATGCATCTGGAGTCGCTGCCCTCCCGCCCGCCCCTCCCCCCCGCCGATGGATTTATGGCCCACACTTTTATGGTGATCAGTGTGTGATTTATCAGTGCCCGCGAAAACAAACACGGCTTCCTGCAGGGAGGTCCCGCGCTATCCGTGGCTTTTGGAGAAAAAAAAATTAGTGTATGGTTTACAAAGAGAGAAGGGGAAGGGAGGGTTCGAGAGCGCAATGGTCGTTATTTTTCATCAAAAAGCTTATTTTTCATCTAAACACAACAACCCTTACGCCGAAAAGCGACCTTTAGTGAGGGTTCTATGCGGTATGACGTCATGGCTACTATGTACTTGGTAGGGTTGTCAAGCGTGGCTGTCGGCTCTCCATCTGGACGCTGGCCCGGCGTGTACGCCGGCGTGAGAGGCCATGCTGACATGGTTATGCCATTATCGTGGAGATGGATACGTGGCGGTGGGAGGCAGGCCGGGTTTAAGAGGCCTCTCTCTGCAGATCAAGTGCCGTTTGCGCCGTGAGATAAAAGCTCCCGTTTGCCATTAACGTAGACATCGCTTTAAAGCAGCTCCGCCGGCCTCACTGCGTTAAGATGTTTACCACAGCTGCTTTAAGTGGCCCTGCGTCACATGGGACGTTCGCTCAGGCCTCCCTTGTTGGGACTTCCGGCTGGCACGCGCATGGAACTGGCAACTCTTCGCATTCCCTAAAGGCCTCTTCCTGCAGCCCACTTTTCTTCCTCATGCCTCCAGAAACTTTCTTGAACAGAGATTTTATCCCTCCTGGTTAGGCCTATGCAGAGCCCGGACATGAAAATCACTTCCATTTTGATGAGAGGCCGAATGTGCAACTAATAGGTTGTGTAGAAACTCTGGATTGGAAATGAACCTTAAAGCGCTGCATTGATCAGAGTGAATCGATTTCACTGTTCTCGAGAAGCGCTGCCTCTGACATCGACTGGTTTAGAGGAGACCCAAACATATACAAGTTAAAAAGAAAGGGAAATGTGTGAACGAAACCAAGATGTTTCGCCTAAAATTCTAACTCGCAAAGGGCTGGCAAATGAAGCTCCCCTTGAACAGGCCTTCCGAACTCCTGCAATGCGCTGGTATCGTATACTGCCATCAGGAAAGGCCAGACTGACACACAGTCATTTTCTCGATGGGCTCTTCGGCATTCTTCCCCGGGCTGCCGGGGGCGGGCACTTCCGGCCGGCCGCGCTAGGATTGGCCGGCCGGCCAGTCACGGGGCGGGAAACGGGGAGGAGAGATGCAGAAGTGCCGGCAATGCCGGAACAGACTCGGGGGCGTTCCCGGCGTCGCGTGACGTCGGCAAAAGCCAAAGAATGTCAGGAACGCCCCCGTGTCTGGTCCGGCATTGACGGACAGGCCCCTCGTCCAATGGCTAGGCTCCATTTACGGAGCCAGCCAATGAATGACGAGGGCCGACCCAAAGCACACTACAGTTCTCATCAGGTTTTCGCCTGCGCGAAAAAGCTGCGCAGAAAGCGCAGCTTTCGCCAGGCAAAACCTAAAAAGGGCAATCGAAGTGGTATTTGTTATAGTTAAGCAGAACGGTTTGGTAAAGCAGTCTCCAGGGGATAAAGTAAGCACAGGGGCCCTAAAGGCAGCACCAAATTAACACCCTCAGCGGAACAGGGGACTGGTTGCAGAGGGTCAACACAGAGCCGGGCGCCCAATGCAAACAAGTGGTGAATCGAAAACTCGGAAAAGGCCTGCAGGCTCAGGCCAGGAGGCTGGAAGAAAGAGACCCACAGGTAAGATGGGGGTGTGCTGGATTGACGGGCCACAGTTGGTAATCTTCCCAAGGCCAACAGGCTCCAGGTGCAGGGGTATCGTTTTGCGTCAGAAGTCAACTTCACGGTGCAGGTCGCGGTTGTCATGCAGAGGCTGCAGTCATCGACGTAGAGTAATACTGGGATAAACCCACAGTGAATTCTTGCTCTAAATCGCTGGGTAACCTTTGCTGGACCGGTGGGCCACTGAATTCGGGCCTTGAGCGTCTGGTGAAGATGTAGTCAGTTTGGATGTTGCGCAAGCAGAGCACTTTGTCTTTAAGATTGGTTTTCTTCTAGACCGCTCCGCAATCTGCGGGAGATTAGGAGTCTTTTTAAAAGGTGGGCTGTCCTCCCTCGGTTCTGGAGTTCATTGGGCTCCGGGACAAGTCACTGTTCTTCAGCAGGGTCTTTGAGGGCAGCAGACAGGCCGGTTGGTGGCTTTAGTCTTCGCTGCTGCAAGGCTCTTTCTCCTCTTCCTCGTAGGTTGCCTATCATCTAAGGGTTAAGGTTCAGGGGTGCCCCTAAATACTCAATTTAGGGGCGTTACGGGGATTAGAAAACGGTAGTCAATGGGGTCCTTAACTTTAGGGTGCTTACACCCTTTGTATGTCCACTTCCTTTAGGGAGGGGGCACAGCCCTAAGCCTAGGGGCTAGAAATCTCTAAAACAATATGGAGGATTTTGAAAGGAGAGGGGTCACTTCAGCTTAAGGCACCTTAGGAGTGGCACTGGCTGAGAGAGGAAACACACCACTCCTGCTTACTAATTTACCCACTGACCTAGCAACAAAAAGTGAGGCTTGGTCAGGGGGCAGGCATCACCACTACCTGGAGAGGCCCTGATCAGAATGACAAAGGACAGGAAGCCTGACGCTCTCCGCCTTTCAAGGTTGTTCCTGCTTGGGGGTAGGTGTGAAGCACCTCCACCCAGAGCAGGCTTGGTTTCCGACCCATAAGAGCAAAATGCTCCCACCTCAGGGGTCAGAAACATGTCTAGAGGTGGCAGGCTGTTGCAGACCAGTCAGGCATACACTAGTAGGTTGGTAGATTACTCAGAGGGCACCCTCCGAGGTGCCCTCTGAGTGCATTTATTAATGGATCCAGCATTGTCATCCGTGTGGGCTCATTAATCTGAGATGTTTGGTGCCAAACAACTTGGAATTCGGTGAAGCCCTCATAGAGCTGTGGAACTCATAGTGACAAGGTCCATGCCCATGAACACAGTATGGCTTCACTTTGCATTTATGTCTAAGGATAGACTTCAAAGAATCAAAGTAGGGGGAGAAGGAAGACGTGATCCCTTCAGCTTCCTTAGTTTCAGTATCAAATAATCAAGAGGGAAGGATCACTTGTCCTGCATAAGGAGTAGTTTCTGTCCTGTAACTCCAGTTCTGTAGTAGGGGTAACTCTGTTATAGTCATAATCTAGTGAATAGTCCCGCCCATGTGCGTTGACCCCGGAGCAATCAAAAATAATCTCTTAAGTTGTCAAAAAATGCAGAACTGCAAAGACACTTAAGAAAGAATTTAAAGACGGATAATGCAGCCTATATCCACAGGCTACACTGTCCAGTACATCAACTAGAAATTCCACCAAAAATCACCACACACAGCACAGCCTGCTAGTTTCTACCATAGAGAAACCTGCCTCCCCCAGTCAAAGACTCAGGAAAGATAGAGAGGAAGGTAGGGACAGACAAGCCCCATAGGCTGCCATTATGTGGCTCAAATAGGATACTGTGCCTTCAAGAAAACTTAACAGAATCTCTCAGTATCCCAGAATGCACAGCAGGTCCCTTTTTCTTTCAGTTCTTTTTGAAGGCGTAACACGCCAGACCTGTAGCATTCCTTACATGAATATCTTACTCCACCGGGGAGGAGGGCGGGCGCTTATGACTATAACAGAGATACCCCTACTACAGAACTGGAGTTACAGGGCAGAAACTACTCCTTCTGTAGTAGGGGATCTCTGTGTAGTCATACTCTAGTGAACAGAATGGCAAGCCCATCCCCACACCAAAGCAGCTGTGGAGAAAAAGACATAACACCAATACTGGGTGAACAGATTTCGCAGCGAAGCCTGCCCAACCTGAGCGTCTGTCCTGGTATCAGTGTCCAGACAGTAATGCTTAGCAAAGGTATGGACCGACTTACAAGTGGCCGCCTTGCAGATTTCTGCAATTGGAAAATTACGTAGCAAAGCAGTCGTGGCAGCTTTGCCCCTGGTGGAATGAGCCTTAGGTTTACCCCCTAAGGTCTTATTAGCCTTTTGGTAACAATTGTATACAGGACACAATCCACCTAGAGATGGACTGTTTGGAGGTAGCAAGACCTGTCCTGACTGATCCATAATTGATAAACAATTGGTCTGACCTACGAATATCTTTGGTTTTATCCAGATAAAATTTCAACACCCTCCTAACATCCAGGGAATGGAGAGACCTCTCCGCTGGAGATGAAGGGTTCTGAAAAAACGTAGGCAAAGTTATGGTCTGGTTGACATGAAAATCAGAAATAACCTTGGGAAGAAATTTAGGGTGAGTACGCATAACAACCTTAGCAGCATGAAACACAGTATGAGGTTCATTACAACACAACGCCTGAATTTCACTCACCCTGCGGGCCGATGTAATGGCCACGAGGAACGCCGCCTTCCAGGACAGGTGCTGCAAAGAAGCCTTATGAATAGGTTCAAAAGGCTCCTTCATCAATCTGGACAGCACCACATTCAATTCCCATGAAGGCGAAGGAAGCATGACAGGAGGGAATACTTTCTTCAATCCTTCCAGAAAATCTTTGATCACAGGTATCTGGAAAAAGGAAGTCTGTGAAGGGCATTTCCTGTAGGCAGTCAATGCAGCAAGATGAACCTTAATGGAATGAACATTAAGGCCAGACTGCGCCAAATGTAAAAGGTAAGGAAGGATGACATCTTCCTTACAGGTCGTAGGGTCATGGTTCTTAGACTGGCACCAGATACAAAACCTCTTCCACTTGTAAGCATATGAAGTTCGAGTGGAAGGCCTCTTAGACTCCTTCAGTATGTCCATGCAATCCTCAGGCAGATTCAGATGACCATATTGCACTATCTCAGGAGCCATGCCGCCAAACTCAAAGACGAGAGGTTGGGGTATAACATCCGTCCCCCGAACTTCGTGAGAAGGTCCGGCCTGCACGGCAACCGGATGTGAGGAAGGAGAGACCGGTGAAGTAGGTCCGTGAACCACCACTGCCTGGGCCACTCCGGGGCAATGAGTATCATCCGAGCCCTGGACCGGGCCAGCTTGATGAGCACCGCCGGAATCAGGGGAATGGGAGGAAAGGCGTACAGAAAGCTGTTCGTCCAGTTGATCCATAACGCATTCCCCAGCGTCCCTTGCTGGTAGTACCCGGAGGCGAAGTCTCTGCACTTGCTGTTTTCGGCGGTGGCGAACAAATCTACGTCTGGAGTTCCCCACCTTGCGAAGACTTCTCCTAGTACTTCGTCGTTTATGACCCACTCGTGGTTTTCCTGAACCAGCCTGCTCAGTGCGTCTGCCTGAACATTCTGCACACCTGGCAGATGGGTAGCCGTTATCGTCAGTCCTCTGGCTAGGAGCCAGTGCCAGATCGCCTGCGCCTCCTGTGACAGAGTGCGCGATCTCGAGCCCCCCTGCTTGTTGAGGTAATACATCGTGGTGGTATTGTCAGTCTGTACAAGGAGAGAGTTGGTCTGGAAGGACGGAAGAAAGGCCTTCAGTGCCAAGTGAACAGCTCTGAGTTCCAGGAAATTGATGTGATACGTGGCCTCCATCGGTGACCACGTTTCTTGAATCTGCAGAGTCCCGGAGTGCGCTCCCCATCCCAGGAGAGAAGCATCCGTCACAACAGTCTGCGTGGGAATGTCCTTGTGAAAGGGAACCCTTCTGAGGAGATTCTCCGCTGAACACCACCACTTCAGAGACTGAAGAGCATGCAGTGACAGTCGAATCTGGTCGTCCCAAGATCCTTTCCTCTGATCCCACTGGTCCTCCAAGCACTCCTGCAGCGGTCTCATGTGCAGCCGTGTGTGTGGCGTCAGGAAGATACAAGAGGCCATCGATCCTAGTAGAGAAGACACCGTCCTCACTGTTGTAGATGGAGTTGTCATAAGAGCCTGAGCCTTCCGAAGAAGAGATTATCGTGCTCTTCCGAAGGAGACACGCTTGCTGACAGCGTATTGATGGAGGCTCCCAAGTACTGTATGCATTGGACCGGAGTCGGGACAGACTTGGCCATGTTGATGTGCAGCCCCAGCTTGTTCAAGAGAACGCACGTCTTCTGGAAGTGTGCTCGCGCTTCCGAGAAGGAGGATTCCTTGATCAACCAATCGTCCAGGTACGGGTAGACGAACACCTTGTTCTTCCTCAGGTGTGCGGCTATCACCGCCATGCACTTCGAGAATGTTCTCGGCGCAGACTTCAGTCCGAATGGGAGTACTGTGTATTGATAATGATTGGCGCCGACTTGGAACGGCAGGAAATTCCTGTGTTTGTGTGCAATGGGCACATGGAAGTAAGCATCCTGTAGGTCTATAGCACATAGCCAGTCTCCCTGTTGCAACTGAGGATAAATCTGATGCAACGACAGCATGCGAAACTTTTCCCTGCAAATCCATCTGTTTGCCTGTCGCAAGTCCAGAATGGGCCTGAACTCGTTCTTGTCCTTCTTGCGAACCAGAAAGAACAGGGAGTACAGACCTCTTCCTCTCTGAGACAGAGGTACATCTTCTATCGCCCTTTTCCTCAACAGGATATCCGCTTCCGCCTGAAGGTCGCGCAGCTGAAACTGCGAGCTGACCGGTGGAATTGCTGGAGGAGGGCTGATGAACCGAAGACTGTATCCATTGCAAACAATATTCAGCACCCACTTGTCCTGAGTAATTTTTCTCCACTCTGCCAGAAAAAATTGAACGCTTCCCCCTACCGGAGTGGGTAACAGATCCGGGGGAAGTAGGTTCCTAGGGCCTAGACCCAGCCTGGCCCTTGGGCGCCGGAGCCAACTTTCAGGGACGTAAGACGGAGCCAGGCGTGACATCGTTGGTTAACCCCATGGCAAAACCCACGAGCTGCCAACAAGGAAGAGTCCGCTGCAGCGCTGATAATCTGGTTAGCCACCAGCATCCCTTCATTCAGCACTTCCTGGAAGTCCTCGCGCTTCTCGCGAGATAACAGCTCCGCAAACTGCTGGAGGGAGTCCCAACAGCACCGTGGCACTTGCAGCCTTCATGTAGGTAGCCGATGTTCCACACACTTTCCTCCCTGCCGAATCCATCCATCTGGACTCCTTATCCGGGGGAACTGTGGAGGACGGGGAGGTTGCATGTTGCTTGCGGGCCGCCGTCACAATTACAGAGTCTGGAGGGGGTTCCGCCTTCAGAAAGGCCGGGTCCGAGTCGGGAGCCCGGTACTTCTTCAGCAGCCTCGATGGAGCCGCCTTAGTCACCGCAGGGGTGAGAAAAAGGGCCATAGCCGGTTCCTCCAGGCCCGGCACCAGAGGCAGGAGAGGACGAGACAGGTGTTTTTGATGCAATGTCTCAAAAATGACTGAAGTTTTAGGAGTAGGCACCGTCAAGGATATGCCCAACTTCACATCGCCCCTTAAAAAGACATCATGGACATCATGGAACGCCACCATTCATCAATCGGGGACACCCTCGTGTGCGGTGACTCCGACAAGGTAGGAGAATAGTCCCTGGTACCAGAGGACCTTGTGTGGGAGCGAGATTCGTGCCTCCTATGGCGGCGTCTCGACTGCGTGGACGATCTGTGTCGCGATCTCTCCCTTCACCCAGAGCGAGAGCGAGACCTGCCAGCCCGTGGCCGCTCCACCGGTTTCCGTGGTGGGGTCTTCCTTGGCTCCTCTCGGGGTTTAGGTTTTGGGGTCCCCTTAGGAGGTACAGGCAAAGACGGCAGCGAAGTGGACCTCGGCGGAGGAACCATCTGCTGCGGGTCGGGCCCATGCGGAGGAACTGGTGGCAGTGGGTCGCCTGATGGAAGCGGAGGGTTGGGTGGAGGATCCTCTTTAGGAACAGGTGGAGGTGGCGACTGAGGCCGAGATGGTGTGTAGACCGAGCCCGGTGACCCCTTAGGCGAAGGGGGCTGAGATCCAGCCCCTTCAGCAGGTGATCGCTTCCTCTTGCGCCCTCCACTAGAAGCAGTCTGACTTCTGGGACCAGAATCCCTCTCGCGCCGTTTTGGAGTGGCAGAACGACTCCTAGACGCCGACCTCTTTCTTCTCGACGCTGAGCGTCGCTTTTCCGGCGTCGAACATCGCCTCCGCGACTCCGGCGTCGAACGCCGCCTCCGCGACGTCGACCTCCTCTTCTTCGGCGTCGAACGCCGACCCCTCGACGTCGACCTCTTCCTCCGTGACGTTGTACGCCGCCTCCGCGACGTCGAACGTTCCGTCCTAGACGACGAGCATCGATTCCTTCTTCTCGATGCCCTCGACGTCGAGGAGCCCCTCGACGCCGACCGGTGCTTCGACGGCGATAGACGGCGACGCTTCGACGGCGAGCGCCGATGCTTGTCACTTCGTCTCAGACGTCGATAGAAGACTCCGACGTTGACGAGGACGTCAACGGTGGCTTCGACGGAGACCTCTCCAGGCCCTTAGACGTCGAGCCGTCACGCCGTCTCGACCCGGGGAGAAGGGGAACACACCGCCGTCATCCTTCTCGACGTCGTCGTCGTCGATGCAATCGACGTCGACGGAGACCGGGATCGCTTGCTGGACTTCCTGCCTCTGGGGAGCCCCCCAGAGGCCTCAGCAGAGGCAGAGGGAACCTTCCCAGCCTGCCCAGACCCACCTGCAGCCTGCAGACGTCTCTCCTCCAGGCCAGAAAGCCTAATCTTCATCCTGTCCCTCAGAGTCCGAGCAGTAAACTGCTGGCAGATGACAGTCCTCAGGGACATGATCCTCAGGGAGACAGACGATGCAGACGTCGTGTGGATCACTCTTGGCCTTCTTCCTCCCACATGCTGGACACCTATCAAAAAGACCAGGCATTTTAGAGCCCTAAAACGCCTGAACCAACACACAAAAGAGAAGGAGAACACCAAGAAAGTAAACAAACACTTTTAAAACACAAAAGTGCCAAAATATCCAATAAACCCTTGAAACAAGGGAGAGCTCAATGCCAGGGTCCTGTTAGCAGGAGCCAGAAAAAAGAACTGAAAGTAGAGGGACCTGCTATGCATTCTGGGATACTGGGAGAAGTTCTGGAAAGTTCTCTTAAAGGCACAGTATCCTATTTAAGCCACATAATGGCAGCCTGTGGGACTTGTCTGTCCATGCCTTCCTCTCTATCATTCCAGAGTCTTTTTCTGGGGGAGGCAAGTTTCTCTATGGTAGAAACTGGGCAGGCTGTATTATGTGTGGTGTTATTTGGTGGAATTTCTAGTTTAAGTACTGGACGAACAAGTTACTTACCTTCGGTAACGATATATCTGTAAGAAACATTAGTTAGTGTTAGATTCCTTACCTTAGAATATCCCCAGGCGTCAGTCTGGATCCGGAAACTTTTGCGTAGCAGTACCCCTGCGCGTCGGTAGGCGTTGTCTGCAGGCGTCCCCTGCGGCTCCGCGTCCGTCGTCGGCGTCGTGCGCCGTGATGACGTCGCTGGAGTACATAGACGCCGCCTCCGCGCGCTGACGTCAGTTCTTTGTACACAGCTTTTCCGCGCCAGAAGACGCAGAGCCATGAGAGAACCAACACTGGTGCCATGTAAAACTAGGGCCCTGAAAGGGATGTCCTTAACCCTAGGTATCAGTTCGCAGAACGGGGAGGATGGGTGGGTTCGGTAAGGAATCTAACACTAACTAATGTTTCTTACAGATATATCGTTACCGAAGGTAAGTAACTTGTTCATCTGAAAGAAACACGTTAGTGTTAGATTCCTTACCTTAGAATACATACCCCAGCAATACCAACCCCGGTGGTGGGTCTGCGAACCAATACAACTACACCAGAAAGTCCTGGAGGACAGAACGGCCAAAGAAGCCATCCCTCCGGACTTGACTGTCCAGGCAGTAGTGCCTCGCAAAGGTGTGCAGCGAGGCCCACGTAGCCGCTTGGCAAATGTCCTGCAAGGGGACTCCCCGGCCCAGGGCAGTGGTAGCCGCCGTGGCCCGAGTGGAATGGGCCCTCAGCCCAACAGGAGGCTCCTTCCGAGCCAAAGAGTAGCACGCTTTGATGCAGAGGACGACCCATCGAGAGATGGTTCGTTTACAGACCGCCCGCCCCTTCTTCGCACCCACGTAGCCAACAAACAGTTGGTCATCCACCCGGAACTGGCGTGTGCGATCCATGTAAAATGAAAGCGCACGTTTTGGGTCCAGACGATGGAGCCGCTCTTCATCCTTTGAAGGATGCGGAGGCAGGAAGAAGGAAGGGAGGGTGATGGACTGCCCGATGTGAAAGGCCGAAACAACCTTGGGCAGGAAAGAAGGTCTAGTCCTCAGAACCACCTTATCAGGATGAATTGACAGGAAAGGAGGTTGGACAGAAAGAGCCTGGAGCTCACTCACTCTCCTGGCAGAGGTGATGGCAACCAGGAAAGCCGTCTTTAAAGTCAGGAGACGGAGAGGACAAGAATGAAGGGGCTCAAAGGGAGCACACATCAGAAAGGTCAGAACCAGGTTCAAATCCCACTGAGGCATCACAAACGGAACAGGAGGAAACATGTGAGTGATGCCTTTCAAGAATCGAGTTACAATCGGGGATTTGAACAAAGAAGGCTGATCAGGAAGCCTCAAAAAGGCTGAAAGGGCAGAAAGGTAGCCCTTGATAGTGCCCAGAGCAGAGCCCTGCTGGGCAAGAGAAAGAAGAAACAGAAGAACCTCCGAAAGAGGGGCAGAGAGAGGATCCACAGCCTTTGCTGTGCACCATGCCACAAATCTGTTCCACCGACAGGCGTATACCGACTTAGTGGAGGGACGCCTGGCTGCCAGAATAACATCACAGACTTCAGGAGGCAAGTCAAATGGCCTCAACTGCCGCCGCTCAATCTCCAAGCATGGAGGTGGAGACTGGACAGGTTCGGGTGGAGGACCGTCCCCTGCTGCTGCGACAGAAGGTCCTCCTGAAGGGGCAGGCGGATCGGGGGACCGACTGACATGCTGAGTAGCTCGGGATACCAGTATCTTCGAGCCCAGTCCGGAGCCACAAGGATAACTTGGGCCCGGTCGCGCCTGATCTTCTTCAGCACTCTGGGCAGAAGTGGTATAGGCGGAAAGGCGTATAACAGACCGCAACTCCACTCGCGCCGAAAGGCGTCGCCGTGCGAGTGCCGTCTTGGAAACTCCAACGCGCAGAACTGATGACATTGCGCGTTCTCTTCTGTGGCGAATAGATCTAACCAAGGCTCTCCCCATTGCAGAAAGATGCCTTGCGCCACGTCAGAGTTCAGACGCCATTCGTGATCCATCGAGCACCGACGGCTGAGTTCGTCCGCCCTGGCGTTCAGAGAACCTGCCAGGTGTTGAACCGTCAGAGTCACGCCCTGACGTTCCAGCCATTGCCAGAGGCGCAGAGCCTCCTGCCAAAGGGTCCACGACCCCACTCCGCCCTGTTTGTTGCAGTACCACATGGCGGTGGTGTTGTCGGTGAACACCTGCACCACACTCCCGTTGACAAAGGGGAGGAATGCCTTCAGTGCCAGACGAATCGCCCGCAGCTCCAACAGGTTGATATGGAGCCGGGACTCCGCCGGAGACCAGATGCCTCTGATCTCTGCCTCTCCCAAGTGGCCACCCCAGCCCTGGAGGGACGCGTCCGTCACGACAACGTGCTCCGGTTGGGGAAGGGAGAGGGACTTGCCCCTGACCCAATCGCGGTCCGTAAGCCACCACTGCAGTTGTCTCGCAGTGCCCTCCGAGATCAAGACGTGGTCGGACAAGTTGCCCTGATGCTGGGCCCACTGAAACTTCAGGTCCCACTGCAGAGCCCGCATCCGCCACCGGGCGTGATGCACCAGAAGGATGCAGGAAGCCATCAGTCCCAGCAGCCGCAGCATCAACCTGACCGAAACCCGGGATAGCGGCTGAAAGATGGGAATCAAAGCCTGAATATCCCGAACCCGCCGTTCCGGAGGATAAACCCGAAACTGCGCCGAGTCCAGAACCGCTCCGATGAAAAGGAGCTTTTGAGAGGGACACAGGTGTGATTTCGGCACATTGATGGAGAACCCCAGGTCGTGCAAGAGGTCTGCCGTCATCTGAAGGTGGTGGACGACTGTCTGGGGCGAGCCCGCCTTCAACAACCAGTCGTCTAGGTAGGGGAAGACTGAAACCCCCAACCTGCGCAGATGGGCTGCAACCACCGCCATCACCTTTGTGAACACCCGTGGGGCGCTGGTAAGGCCGAAGGGGAGCACGATATACTGAAAGTGCTCCAGGCCTACCGTGAACCGCAGGTAACGCCGGTGGGCCGGCAGGACGGGGACGTGAAAATAGGCGTCCTGCAAGTCCAACGCTACCATCCAGTCTTGTGGGTCTAGAGCAGCCAAGACCTGAGTTAACGTCAACATCTTGAACTTCTCCTTCCGGAGGAAGCCGTTGACGTTCCTTAGATCCAAGATAGGACGTAGGCCCCCCTTGTCCTTCTTGGGCACCAGAAAGTAGTGGGAATAACAACCACGCCCTACTTCTGGCCCAGGAACGCGCTCGATGGCCCCCTTGGCCAAGAGGGCCGTAACTTCCTCCTGCAGAAGTGTCAAGTGGTCCCCCGACACACGGTGGTTCTGCGGTGGCATGGCTGGAGGAGAGGTCTCGAAGGGGAGGGAGTAGCCCCTTCGGACGATTTGCAGCACCCACCTGTCCGAAGTGATCGCGCGCCAGTGGGCGTGGTGATGGCGAACCCTGCCACCCACTGGCGTCACATGGGGCCGAAAGCACGGACTAGGAGGATTTTGGGGTAGATGCTGCGGGGGAAGGTGTGGTCTGACCCCGCCGTTGTCCCCGACCGCCACCACGGCGGTTTCCACGGCCGCCACCGCGTTGAAAGGATTGTTGCGGCGCGTGGCTGGCAGCACGTGTGGGGGCGCCCCTTCCTTGGCCACGAAAGGGACGAAACGAACCCGTTTGCTGACGCTGGGTCGAGAGACCCAAGGACTTGGCCGTGACCCTGGAGTCCTTGAAGCGTTCCAGCGCGTGGTCCGCCTTGTCACCAAACAGGTGACAGCCATCAAACGGCATGTCCATCAAGGTATTCTGGACATCAGCCGAAAAATTGGCGGATCTCAGCCAGGCGTGGAGACGAATCGCCACCGTCGTTGACATTGCCCTGCCCAGCGAGTCGGTTGTATCAAGACCACACCGTATTGAATATTTCGCTGCATCCCGGCCCTCAGCCACAGCTTGACCGAGTTTTGCCCGCACCTCCATGGGGCATTCTGGCAGCAGTTCCGCGACCGTATCCCACACAGAGTGGGTGTAGCGGCCCAAGAGGCAAGCGGTGTTGCAAGACCGCAGGCCCAAACTAATGGACGAGAAGACCTTCTTGCCAAATTGGTCGTACCTCTTGGATTCCCGGTCGGGCGGGGCCGACGGGAATGCGGACTGGGAGGTCGAGGCCTGGATCACCAGACTCTCAGGAGTGGGGTGGGTAGACAGGTACTTGGGGTCGTCCGGACAAGGACGGTGGCGCCTGGCCACGTTCCGATCAACAGGCGCACCTGAAGCGGGCCTGGACCACGTGCCCAACAGAACGTCTGACAAGGCTTCATTAAACGGCAGCAGTGGCTCCAGTGGGCATGACTGCGGTTTGAAGACCTCGGTGAGGATGTTAGGCCTCACGGCCGCGACGGGGAGCTCAAGGTGTAAGGCCTTGGCAGCCCTCATCAGCACCACAGAGTAGGCAGCTCCCTCCACCGACGCCACGGTAGGAGGAGAGATCAAACCAGGGTTAGGAGAGTCGTCCAAACCACTGGCATCCCCCAAATCACCTGTCCAGTCCGGGTCATACTGGCACTCGCGTGACAGAGGGTCCTCGGACCCCTCCCAACCTTCACCGAACTCCTCATCATCTCCGTATTCGGAGTCAACAATGAAGACCGGCTCCTCGGGGTTCATGGGCCCCATCGGCGCCGGGACCGGCGTCGAGCGACGCCCGTCCGGCGCCGCGTCCGGCGTCGGTGAAGGTAAGGGGACGGCACCGCCCGGAGCCGGCGTCGGAACCCCGGAGCCGGCCGGAGCCGGGGGCAACCCCGATGGTAACGGCGCCGGGGTGGCCGGAAGACCAGCCGGCGCCGATCCCGAAGGCCCCTGCGGCGCCGGGGTCGGAGCCGTCGGCGGCGCCGAGGCAGGGACACCCGAACCGCCAGGGCCCCCAGACGGTAGCACTGGGCCGGCAGGCACCGTAGGCCCCGTCAGAGAAGCGAGCGCCCTCATGGCCATGAAGAACGCCTCGATCTCCTCAGGCGTCGCGCCATGCCCAGGGACCGGAGGGTATGAGGCAGGCCGCGCCGGCGACTCTCGAGGAGCCGCGGGGTTGGGGTCACCCGAGCCCCCGGCAGCATCGCGCGAGCGTCGGGGGGGAGTCGGGGGTACGATGACGACGCCCCGACTTCTTGTGCTTCCTACCTGACGAGCCTGACGAGTGGTGTCGACTTCCGGAACGCTCGGCGCGGCTCCGCGACCGCTCCCTCGAACGCTCTCTCGACCTCCGGCCGGACCGGGACCGCTCCCGGTCCCGACGTGGGGCCGACACCCGGAGCTCCAGTAGCTTGCGGGACCGCTCCCGCCTAGCCTTGTTGGTGAGGGCCCGGCAGTCGACACAGGAGTCCACGTCGTGGTCGGGGCCCAGACACCGGAGACAGAGGCGGTGATGGTCTGTGACCGACATCGTGTGCTCACAGTCATCGCAGTGCTTGAACCCAGGCACAATTAGAGAAAAAACAATCGAAAAACTTGGTCAAAAGACCGGAGTACTGCTCTTCAGATCTGCGTCCACTGGCGCGGAAAAAAGAAGAACTGACGTCAGCGCGCGGAGGCGGCGTCTATGTACTCCAGCGACGTCATCACGGCGCACGACGCCGACGACGGACGCGGAGCCGCAGGGGACGCCTGCAGACGACGCCTACCGACGCGCAGGGGTACTGCTACGCAAAAGTTTCCGGATCCAGACTGACGCCTGGGGATATTCTAAGGTAAGGAATCTAACACTAACGTGTTTCTTTCAGATAGTGTAGCCTGTGGATATAGGCTACATTATTTGTCTTTAAATTCTCTCTTAAGTGTCTTTGCAGTTTTTTGCATGATTTGACAACTTAAGAGATTATTTTTGATTGCCAGGGTCCACGCACATGGGCGGGACTATTCACTAGATTATGACTATACACAGAGATCCCCTACTACAGAACCAATATGCTCCCTCTCCAAGAGGGGAGAACCAATTTACGGGAAAAACAAGTTAAAAACCCGGATAAGACTTTTGTTCCACATCTCACTATTCTGTTTTATAACTGAAATGGGAAGCTCATCCGGGCCCATTGCTCCAGAGGAGCGCAAGCCCTTAATAGCCAATTCAATGTCCTTTTGAGATGGTGGTCCATATTTCGAGCTAACCACATATGTTTGATCATATTCAAGCACCAGTCCATTGCTAGCATATAAATTCACAATATACCCAACCCAGGTTTGTTCTTCGATTGGAATTGGTAATGGTCTAGATCTTTGCCCACAGCCTTCCCAATAAGTGACCAAAATGTCCTAGCTAAACCTTTACTAACTGCTTCCCGTAATTTAACCCATAAGGAATCTTCACTCTCACGTTTTAATTTGGCCTTCACCCTGCTTCTCCATCTTCTTAATAAAACTATTCTGTGGTATCTATCAGGAGTACAGATCAAGTATTGTTCCCTTGACCTCTATATGGCGGCTGAGAGAGTGACATACAAAGCCAGGGGTTGCCCAAAGAAATTCCGGAGAGTATGGACTCTGTGGCGGCGATATCAGGGACTAGAGTGACCTCACGGGGGATCTGAATGGGAACTTTGTCACACTTGATGTTTTCTACAGGCCTAGAAAGGGTGACGGAGCCTGGACCGGTTCAATGCCTCCCTGTAGAACCCGGTTCTCATCCAGGTGGATGTGACTATATCGGCAAAGGTAGACTGACTTCGGGTGGGGGGGAGGTGGGCGGGCATGATAGGAGCTGTTTCTAGGGGTTGTTTTTTCTTGTTTATTTGCATCAGTAACTAGCCTTGGTTAAGCAGTACTGTCGCTTTTGATCTGTGAGTAATCCTACTAAAGAAAAAAGAAAAGTTGCGGAACCAACGGAACTGGCTGAATGTTAAACCAACCCGTGTCCTCATGTGTCTTTCAGATGATACGCCTAGTGCAACAATAAAAAGTTATTTGAAAAAAAAAAAAAAAGTATTGTTCCCTTACTAATTTATTTATTTCGATATTAAGATGCCGAAGACAACTGGGAGTTACTTTAATGTTCTTTATGGGATATGATTTTTTTGCAATGGAAGTTACTCTAGTCATAAAATCAGCATAACGCATAAGTTCAGAGCCCTTCCAATAAATCAAATTCTCCACAGTAGCCTCTAAGATACTTGCCAACCCCTTAATGGCCCTGAAATTCCAATGGCATCTTCCAGATTTATCTACAAAACTTACTGATTCACTGTTAATGACCACGGGTCCGTTAACGGTGGATTCAAATTTACTGTAATAGTAAGTACCTTGTGATCACTAAATATAGTATTGAAGTCTGACAGGTCTTTCAAGATGAAAAAAGAAGAACTTCCCACTACCACATAATCAAGGATGGATTCACTAGTATTGGATTTATGAGTAAAATTTGCTGGGGTATCAGAGGTCATTTTTCCATTAACTATAATACAATCTACTTCTGACAATTATTTCAGAAATAATTTCCCTCTCCTATTAGTTTTTATATTGCCCGGAAAGATGGCTTGGGGTATCTGTAAAAATTCTTCCTTACACGCATTTCTAAAGCGCTCCCAACTACAATTAGAGATTTTACAATTAAAATCCCCTAGTAAAATTATATGGGGAGAAGGTTCCGAATGGAGTACTTTCTTTATATAGGAGAAAACCTTCTTTAAGTCTATGTTATAACAAGTTTCTGGAGGAATATAAACATTTATCACTATAATTAGTTTAATTGGGTTGTCATTAACGACATTGCGCAGTGTTATTGCTTGGAAAAGATTACTAGGATCTAGATAATGTACAAAATTCCATTGTATCTTGTTAGATAACAAACAAGCCACTCAGCCCTTAGCATGGCCTCTCCTAGAGGGAGTGGCTCTACCATCTAGTGAATAGTAATCCTTGCCCCCAAAAAATTTCACATCACACCAGGTCTCGTGGAGACAAATCATATGCAGGTATTATAATTTTTCTGGACTATTCTTTATACCGGCCATATTCCAGGATATTATTTTTAAGTCAGTGCTAAAGATGAGAGTAATATTTGGAATTGATCTTAGATGTACCTGACAAGACACCAGGTAACCAATTCCATTTAAGACTCTACTCTGTCGCACTCAATTGCCAAGGGTGGGGGGGGGGGGGGGGGGTGATTTAAGTATGTCACATGCCTTACGTTTTGAGAGATACACATTTTTAATTCATCAGTTACACCAGGCTTATTTATGCTACTCCTTGCTGCGGTGCCTCCGCGAGTATAAACTTATTCGCGGGATTTCTATTTCGAGAATTCGCTAGATAAGGAGTGACATCAATCCCCCTACTTTGTAGTCCTTCCGACCAGAGTAAGATATGGTTTATAACAAGTTTACAGAAAAATCTGACCCTTGCTAGGTTCCCAACCTCTAGTTGCACAATAGAAACTATATCTATATCATTGGTTTGAATAAGTTTCAAGCTTTCGATCTCCCAGAAACATTTGATGAGCGAGGATCTGTTTAATATGACATCCGAATCAAATAACGGGACAAAATCAAGATGAAGGGTGTCTATAACTTCCTTTTCAGGAACAGTATTTGGCTGGAGAGTCTATATTTTCCTTGTCACGAACATTCCCTCGCCTTCTCACATTCAATCGTAGCGGGGAATGGTTTAGCAAGAGGGTTAAGAGCTGTTAAAAGAGGGCTAATTGGTTTTATCTGTTCGACTAGACTCGTGCTATTAGAAAGCCCCTCTGGTACAGAGATCGTAAGTTGTAGATCTGATTTGGTTTGCCCGATCGTATCTTGGGATACATTGAGCGAACTATTTAGAAGGGAGTTTTTTCCTACAGAGGTATCTAGGTTTTCTTCAAAATTTATTTTCCTCTGTCTTTTTTTTACGAATCTGCGATTAGGTTTCCTCTTTTTTCCTCTAAATTTTTACTTTTCCCTTTTATTCCCTTTTTGTCCTCATATGAAGCAACCAGTATACCCTCTTTCTCTTCCCTTATATGGGGTTTAAATATAGGGAATGGTTCCTTGGCTATCATTTTTTCAGGGCTCCTCAGGATTTCAATTTCTTGATTAAGTTCAACAACACAGTGGACTGCAGCTGTTTTTAATGTTTTTGCCTGGGAATTCCCTGGGGTAATTACTGGTATCTTCCTATCGGTGGAGAGGAAATTCTCATTTTTTCCTATTTTAACTAATTCTGAATCTTGAGGAGTGCTCTCAAGCTTATTCTCTACCATCTTTTCTTTCAATACTTGCACATCCATTAGAGATGGATCATGTTGTAGGCTAGATTTAAACCCTGATTTACTTGTCAGTAATACATTGAGTATTTGTGTTACAGTTTCTAACACACAGTCTGAGCCACCAACAAATTTTTCCAATAAAAGTAAAATAGAAGAAAGCAGATGTTCTAGAGAGATTAATTATTCAGAAAGAGGTTTGTCCTGCCTAATGGAGTGGTTGACATGAGTATCAGTGATGTTAAACTCAGGACTAGTGGAAATATTTGACTGAGACATGGAAAATTGAGATTTATTAGAAGGAGTACTACTATATAGTTGAAGCCCTTTGGGAACCAGGGCTACTGGAGTATTTTCTAGATCTATTACCTTGCTGGAATCATGGGTAGTATATCTCTTACAGAGCTCAATATCTATATCGGCGAAAGTAAAATCATGCCCACTTTCAACCACAGGATTAGATGGACCAGGTGAATTATTTAGAACTTCGTTTTGATGAGAGATGGAATTGTGCACACGTACCTCAACTGTTTTGGTGGAAAGACCGGGGAGTGGCCCTATACTAGTTAAGCATATTTCCCCGGATACCTGTTTTAGGGGCGATGGTGACCTAAAAGGGAAGGAGGGCCCATCCACCCCAACGTTAAGAGGAACGTCCACCTCAATTAAATTTACCAAAGCGATACAAGTGTCTTGAATGCTATTCTCTCTAATTGTGATTCTATCTTTTTTACTTTTTTCATTAGTGACTGCTGAAAATAAATCCCCAATCTGGACCTTATCCTTACCTCTTTCCCATAAGTTTTATAATTGACATTTTCCCTTTAACTGCATGATAGTAACATCCTTATTTCGTAAGGGGTTTGATTTAGTCTTAGAGCAAGTCTTACCCACCAATAACCGGCCAGACCTTAACTTTTTTGCCGTCACTTCAAAAAGCAAATCACTAAGAAGAGGTACGAAAACCAATAAAGATAAAAAGCAGTTAAAAGGGGAACTACAGTTTTACACCTGTTGGATGTTCCCTAAATTAAGTGGGATAACAAATCACAACTAGCTGTAGTTTTAGTACACACGGACCATAATACAATATTAGTGCAGTCACCCAAGCAGTCACCCAAAAAGCTAACGTTAAAAATTGATATTAAAAGGGGGGAATCTCAGCCCAACCGTCTCCAGCATCGGAGGGCCTCAGAGGGCCCGCCCTTTGCCCAAGCTGAGCCCCGCACGCGTCCCGCGATGCGCAGAAAGGAGCGACAGTTATATGCAGGAGGGGAGCGGGGCACGCCCGGGAAGAGGCACCAGCTGCAGATGATCAAGGAAATGCTGGTCCTCGCAGTTCCAGGCTCCCGCTGTGGGTCCTAGTTGTCAAGGTCCACCACGATTTGTCACTTCCTTTACGGGCACGGTAGGGGAAACAGCAGAGTGATATATCAGCTCCAATTAATTCGTCAAAGTCAACATACAGCAAAGTACTGCTGCAAGCGGCACCGCAAAACGGGAGCCGCGAGCAGTGAAGAAAGTGGAGGAAGGAGGCGGGGCACGCCCGGGAAGAGGCACCAGCTGTAGATGATCAAGGGAATGCTGGTCCTCGCAGTCCCGGACTCCCGCTGTGGGTCCTAGTTGTCAGGGTCCACCACGATTTGTCACCTCCTCGATGGGCACGGTAAAGGAAACAGCAGAGTGGACTATCAGCTCCAATTAATTCAGCAAAGTCAACAAACGGCTGAGTACTGCTGCGAACGGCACCCCTCCGCAGGAACCTTCAGTACTGTGTGAGTGTAGCGCTCTGGCAGTTACTCAGTTAGATTGCCTTGCTTTGCCCTCGCAGTCGTTGAGATTCTTAGCAGCTGAAAGGCAGATTTAAAGGGGGGCTGACCTCACAGACCCACTGCAGCTCCACCAGCTTCAGCACTTAACACGCCCAGCAAGCGTGGAGTTCGTAATGACAACCTCCCAGCACCATATACTCTTAATGGCATATACTCTTAATGGCATCACTGCACTTAGTGCCCAGGAATGGCCCTGGGTACTGTTGGGGCACAGGGCTCACGCACCTGTGCCCACACCACTGGCATAGTGCACCCAGCTACAGGGGTGACTGAGGTATGCCAGGGCAGTGTGTTTGTGGGCATGGCACACAGGTATCAGTGCCATGTCGACTCTGTTCAGTTCTGTACCAAGATACTCAGCCCCCCAAGGCAGTGTATGTGTGTCAGGGTACAGGGGTCCTAAGGGTGGCACAATACGTGCTGCGGCCCTTAGGGGTCTTCTCTGGTCACAGTGCCTTGGGTACCTAGGGCATTTACCAGGGGCCTACCTATGGTTACCTGATTGGCAGGAACCAAGGGCACACCAAGGAAAAGTGCATCAGTAATCAGGCAAAAAGTGGGAGGGGTTACTGCAACAGAAATCCACTTCCCTACAGTCCCCATCAAAAAATCGCAACTCAGAGTGGAATAAGAGTGCATACTTGATGTCCAATTCCCTTTGGCGTGGTTTGACACGCAAGAATGGGCCGCTATGGCGCTGCAACTCTAGTGTGAAGTCAGGGTAAGCAGAGATCCAAACATACTCAAATGTCCATGGCTTTTGGTGCAAAATCACTGCAGGAGCTGGTCTCGATTCCGATAGTTGAGGAGTTGTCCTATGATGGGCCATTGGAGCCCCCGGGAAAGGGAAAGGCAGCCTAGGCTGCGGTGCGCTCTTTAAATTGAAAAGAAATTTGGTGCCTTGCCAATGAGGACAGTTCACACTAGCCATTCCATGAGGAACAGTTCAATGCTGGGACCCTCCGAGCACTCCAAGAAACTGAGCAGGCGGATGCTTTTGCGCCTGAACGAGCCATCAGCATCTCCGATCTGTGATATAACAGAGTGATTTCCGCTTTCACCCTCTGCAGGCGTTTCTGCAGGTCCTTGTTGGAGGGGTGATGAACTGCAAGCGCAGATTCCACCCGGTCAGACAATTTGCGATGGTCTGCATGTAGCAGGTTCACCTCAACCGAACTGTGTCAAAACGGGACACCAGTAAAGTCTTGGTGTCCAAGATGTCCTGAGGCACCTTATCGAATTGTGCGAAGTGAGCTTGAAGAATGTGTTCCAGATTGTGAAGGCAACTGAGAGTCTTGTCTCCGTGTGTCAGGTCCATTGCGATGGCTTAGTCTGACGCATGCATCAATTTGGTGATTTGGGGCTTCACCATGGTTGTAAAGCGGTGCAACCCTCCAGGTATGCCATTATGAGGGATGTCCACTGCGGTGGGCGAGGTTAGATCCACAGGGGGAGCAGTGTCAAGAGATACCAGCCTGGAAATGGAGAAGGATTGTGCTGGATATGCCAGTGGTGTGGAGGGAGACACAAGAGGCCGATCGAATGCCAGCCCCCATAAGGAGTGGGAGGTACAGATGAGTAAGTGGTTCAGTTCCAACCCCTTCACCAGCACCACCTCTCCACTCCGACTCTCCTCCCCCCCCCCTTCTACAGTAACCTATACACCTGTTCACCGCCAGTACCCTTCCCCAACTCCGCACCCAACCCCACGCTGGACTTGATTATGTCCACCCTCCTCCAAATGAAAGAAGAACTACACACCGTCAAAGAGTTGCTCATCACACACCCCAGACACCCCCCTCCCACCACCACCTTTACACCTAACACTTCCCCCCTCAGATCCTACTCGCCGTACCAAACAACACTCCCCACACTGGACCTCTATCCCCTCTCGCAATACCACCAATCGCCCCAAACGCACTACCAATACGCTCTCAGACCATGACATACACACCCTTCTCCGCACTTACGGCCCGGTTCCCCAAAATCGCCTAGCCACCAACCACCTGTCCATCCCAACGATACTCTCCAACCCCCTCAGGCACCACACGCATAACAGAGGCTCCGTCCCCAACAATCCCACAAATGTACCCCTCACTCTAGAACCTTCCTCCACCCTCTGCACCCCCAGACTCAAATGCTTACTTCTCAACTGCAGATCGGCCCGAAGACATTCCGCGGGGGTCGCTGATCTCATCATCTCTCTGGAACCTGATCTAGCCATTCTGACTGAAACATGGTTGTCTGAATCTTCTACACCTATCATGGATATCCTAGTCCCCCCCACCCCCCCCAACTATTGTATCATTAGACTTGGCAGGTCCAACAAGACAGGCGGTGGAATTGCATGTATTCACAGAAGCAACCTTTCAGTTATTAAAGCCACCGCCCCCTCTCTTACCTCCTGTGAATACCTCTGCCTTGATGTCATTAGCGAAAGCAAACCGGTCTGCTCACTACACATCATATACCACCCACCTGGGGACAAGCTCTCCTTCTCCCAACAACTCATGGACACAATCTCAACCAACACAGGACGGCAAGCACTCAAATTTTCCTTGGCGACTACAATCTCCATTGGAATGATCACAGCGACACAGTGGTAAATAGCCTCAAAAATGTCCTCAAGCCCTTGATCTCACCCAAATATGCAATAGCCCGACCCATGAGAAAGGCTCTATCCTTGACCTTATCATCTCCAAAGAGGACTCTATTCAACTTGAGTCAATCCAACCTTGTGACTGGTCAGATCATCATATTGTCTCCTTCATCAATGAAAAGGTTAAACTCACCTCAGTTCAACCCTCCAAGCCCAAAGTTCGGAAAAGAGACATGAAGAAACTCAACCCAAACTCCCTACCACCTAAAAGCTGCAATCTCCTACGTCCCCCTCCCGGCGATACAGACGTTCAACTCTTGACTGACCACTATCTCAATGCTATGACCACAATACTCAATGAGACTGCACCCATGCAACTGAAAAGAGTCTCGTCCAAGATCTCCAACCCATGGTATGACGGGAGCCTCAATGAAGATAGACGGGCCATGCGAATGGCAGAGCATGCACGGAGATCAGCTCCCTCTGCACCGCACCTAAAAGCGTTGAAGAAACAGAGAAACGCCTACTTCAGGAAAATAAAACGCTCAAAAAGAGATTTCTTCAGCCTCCAGCTCTCCCAAGCAAAAAACCGCCCAAGAAAACTGTTTGAGCTAATCCGAACACAATCCAAAGAACAACCCCAGACACTCAGCACCAAGGGCGTTACACCTACCTGTGAAGACTTCTCTGCTTTCTTTAACCAAAAAACCGACAACATAAGGAGCGATCTCCTCAATGACGCAATCCTTTACTCCAATCCCCACCACACAGCATCCTCTGAACCAAAGAACAATGCTACATGGTCATCCTTTGGCACCTATTCCGAGGAAGAAATTGGCAGACTACTCAGCACCCTGAAACCATCCAATCACCTCACTGACCCCCTTCCTGCTAACGCTGTAAAATACTTTACCCCTCTGCTCCTCCCACTCTGGACTAAGATTATCAATAGCTCTCTTCAACAAGGAACCATCCCTAACTGCCTCAAAGTCGGACAAGTCACACCGCTACTAAAAAAAACAACAGCAGACCCCACTGATCTAAACAATTACCGTCCTATTACAAATATTCCCACTCTCGCTAAACTGTTGGAAAAATGCGTACAGCTACAACTGACTAAACACATAGATAAGTTTGATCTCCTCAACCCTCATCAATCAGGCTTCCGAGCAGGGCACAGTACCGAAACTGCCATGATCACACAGTTGACGACGCCCTCCAAATCCTAGACCAAAACGATACCTGCCTCCTCATCCTTCTTGACCTCTCATCAGCATTCGACACAGTTAAACATGAGAACCTACTCGAACTATTAAACACAAGAATGGGTCTATCTGGGACTGTTCTCAAGTGGTTCACTTCCTTTCTACACAACCGGTCTCAGAGATTCAAAAGCAACAACCTGATGTCCTCTCCGGTACCTGTATCGTTAGGCGTCCCTCAAGGATCTTCCCTCTCCCCAACACTGTTCAACCTAGTCATGGAACCTCTCACCACTTTGTTACAAGCATCCAATGTTCACTTTCACATGTACGCCGACTACACCCAACTTTATCTCAAAATACAATCCCCCAAAGGACATCATGCTCCTGAACTCGACGATCAGAAACACCCAATCCTGGCTTGCCGAGAATCACCTCAAACTCAATGCGCTGAAGACTGAGTTCCTCCTGATCTTACCACCCGCAAAAATCTCTACCGCTCAAACGTGGCTTAAGCATCTAACTGCTCTCAATGTACAACCTACCATCGTAGACTCCGCAAAATCTTTAGGGATAACACTGGACGCCAATCTCAACATGCAGCAGCACATCAGCAATGCAACCAAAGGAGCGAACTTCCAAATCAATACCTTGAGAAAACTTAAACCCTTCCTTCCAGCTAAAGACTTCCAAACGGCAGTACAATCCATAGTCATCCCGCGCATAGAATACGGCAGCATCGCCCTTTGCGGGCTCCCCCTAACTACAACTGCACCCCTAAGAGCGTCCCTTAACGCTGCAGCGAGACTCATCACCGGTTCAAAAAAAAAACACTCGCATATTTCCCCTGACTTTAAATCCCTGAACTGGCTACCTTTTGAAGCCAGAATACATCTGAAAATCGCCTGTATGACACACAAGGCTTTACACATGAACTCACCCGGCTACCTCACTCAAAAGGTAACAATTTCTGGCGGTTCTAGAACTACTAGAAGAACAAATAATCTTCTACTGAAGCCTCGAAGATTTCGGAAGGAAAAAACTTATAAACGCTCCTTCTCGGGAATGGCGCCCAGGATCTGAAACTCACTCCCTCCTGAAACCAGACTCATCTCCTCTAACAAACTTTTTAAGAAAGAAGTAAAAGCTATCTTCATGGCTAAATACACATGATTTATCACTCTGTATTTCTCAGGACTCCGCTCTGTACTACCTGCCTGACCCCTTGGCCTATTTGTATTACTTGTATTATCGACTTACTTGATTGTATACGTTCCCTCTTTGTGTATTTTTATATTATTGACGTACCGGTCTGACTTTGCACCCTGTACCTACACTACCTCAACTATTACCTAGTTTTGTATTACTGATGCACCTGTGTGACTTTGCACCTTGTACCTACACTACCTCAACTATTACCTTCTTTTTGTATTTGACCTACCTATGTAACTATGCACCTTGCACCCATCTACCTCAACTATTGCCCACTTTTATGCTATCACCCCTCGTCCTTGTAAAGCGCTCTGATATCTGCAAAGATCTTGTTCGCGCTATATAAAACTTTCAAAATAAAATAAAATAAAGTATGGCCTGTACAAGGAGAGGCATGCAGGCAGCAGCGACCAAGAGAGCAACCGCCACAGTCCGGGATAGCAGGGTTCTGTGAGAAAGTGCCACCTTTCTTGCATTGGTATGCCCAGACTTTTTGCTCAATTGCTGATGTTCTTGAACTGAGTGTGCCCTGGGCTCCTGCTAACCAGGTATCCAGGGCCTGTGTTCCTTCCCTAAATAGGTGTTGAAATTAAAACCCCAATTGGCATCTCTGCAACCTATCAGCCCCTAGTAAATGGTGCCCTAGGTACTCAGGGCATGGTGAACAGAGAAGACCCCTAAGGGCTGCAGCACTTATTGTGCCACCCTTAGGGGTCCTGTACCCTGAAACACACACAGTGGTTTTGCAGGCTGAGTGTTTGAGTACAGAACTAAACAAAGATGACATGGCACACATCCATGTGTGCCATGCACCCAAGACCCACTGCCCTGGCATACCTCAGTCACCCCTCTAGCTGGGTGCCCTATGTCAGTGGTGTGGGCACAGGTGCATGAGCCCTGTGCCCCTACAGTACCCAGGGCCATTCCTGGGTACTGTAAGTGCAGTAATGCCATTAAAAGTATATGGTGCTGGGAGGTTGTTATTACGAACTCCACAGCACCATAATGGCTTCACTGAAGACTGGCACGTTTGATATCAAACTTCTCAGCACATTAAATCCACACTGATGCCAGTGTGGGATTTAATGTAAAATGCACCAGAGGGCATCTTAGAGATGCCCCCTGAAATCCTAACCTACAATCCACGTCTGGACTGAGAGGCTGCCTAGGCTGCCACACAGCAGACATGTTGCTGGAGCCCCAGCTCTCCTGGGCCTCCAACAATTCACATCCTGGGAAACGTGCTAGGTCTCCTCCACCAGGATGGACAGGGGGAAGCTTCATTTGCCTGCCGCCTTTGTGAGCTTCTCCAGACCACTTGCTGTACTCAGCAACTGGCCCCCACCAATTCTGAACCCCCCCCCCCTTTGTCTGGGAAGACAGGCGGGAAACGCTACGTCAGGAAGGGGGTGTGTGCCAGCCTGTGCCAACCCCACCCCTCAGGTGGGAGAGGCGAGGTGAAGCACGACCCTGGGCTCCGGCCATCTCGAGGCTGGGGAGCCCTGCCCAATCACAGTTAGGCTCCTGCCCCCCTCCCACAGGGGAGGAGCAGGCTAGGAGGTGTACCCACCCCAAGACAGGGACCTATTGGTCCCTGCCCCTGACCCACCTGTAACGCCCCTAAATTCAGTATTTAGGGGCACCCTGAACCTTCTTTCCTCAGATCCAGATAAGAAAAGAAGAAAGAAGATAAAGAAGAAAGAAGATAAAGAAGAAGACCCGCCGTGCAGCTGCTAACAGGACGACACCAACTGACTTGGCCCCAGCCCTACCGGCCTGTCAATCCTGGAACCTGCTCCTGCTTAATCCAGGCAACTCCTGCGGACAGCAACCTTGGGAAACCTGGAGGATCTGCCTGCCTTGACCCTCTGAAAGACTGGGACTCCCCTAAGGAGAGGCTCTGCTTCAACCAAAAGACCCCTGGTGCCAGCCAGGAACAGCGAATCCAGCCCACTCTGCACCCTCCAAGCCCAGCTCGTGCCAGAGTGATCCAAGACCACGAGGACGTCCCCCCGGCGACTGGGACCCGAAGTCCAGTGCCCAAAGACCCTCCTCGACAAACCAGATGATGCCTGCAGCCTAAGAACCAGGGACCCCCCCCCCCCCTCCACCAACCGCGACCAGCTAAGGGTAAGCTATCCAGACACCAAAAGACACCCTTGCACCCGGCGGCTCCCTGTGCCTTCCTTTGGGGTACCTACCTCTTCTCCAAGATCCTAACTTACCTCTCGAAGTGGTGGTCACACCTGGAGAATCACTGTCAGAGTCTGCAGCCTTTGTTCCCTTTTTATCTTTTCCATTGGATAACATTGAGCGCCCGACACCTCAACAGCACCCTGCACCCAGCCACCCGAGTGCCACTGAAGTGCAAATACTATCCTACTCTACTTCCCCACTTGCCCTGAGTAAGCTCCCACAGCCACGTGGGCTGCTTGCTTGCAGCCACCAACCGAAGGCCCCCTACCCTCCATTGGATTGCATTGGGCCTACTATCTCTGCACCCGGCTGCCCCTGTGCCGCTGAGGGTGTAACTACTGTACCTTTCCGACGCTGGGAGACCCCCGAGTCTATGCCCAGAACCTTAACTTCCCCAGTCGAGTACTCACCTGGAAAGCGATAACTCACTTTCCTGCTGTTGGATAACACTGACTGGTTTGCCTCGAAAAAATCTTTTAAGGGTGAAGTTTAGAAACTCTAAAAAATTCCTATAAAATCAGCTGAGTAACGAATTTCGAATTACTCACCTGGAGTCAGGAGGAGCCAGTACTGTACCGCTCAGCCCAGTACTGAACCACAAAAGTAATTAGAACTGTACTTACCCATAACCTTCATTTTCTTCCATAGGAAACCATTGACTGTTTTTCTCTGAAATGTCTTTTGAAAACTACAAATATTCCTTAAAAATCGTAACTACTAAAACGTAAATACTTACTTGTCTTAGGTAGAAACCCCAGTACTGAACCTAGGAGTCCAGTCCTGGATTACAAAAGTAACGAGAACCTACTTCACCTTTGACTTACATTTCCTTACATAGGAGAACAAGCATTTTTCACTGAAAAGTTTTCAAGTGTCAACTTTTAAAATATCTTTATATTCTTTAAAAATCATTGCAATAACCAAAACGTTTGTACTAACCTGTTTTCAGCTTAGACCCCAGGACTGAATGTAGGATCCAGTCCTGGAGTTACAAAAGTAATCTATAAAGTAATCAACTGCATTTATGAAGAAAAACCCATTGAGCTCAATGTTAAACTGTGTTTAGAATTGTGTTGCCTACTGCAACCACTGTACCTATTGTGTTTACAGAGTTTATTTCCTTACTGCACAGTAGTTATCTGAGATCCCTCATATTGAGAAAGGAAAATGCTACTTATCAGTATGCGTCTGTTCTTGGCATGTAGAGCTGCAGAGTTGTACACTTCGCATTATATCGCCGCCACCTGGTGTTGGGCTCAAATGATTGCATGTTGTTGTCGTCTTGGAAGAAGTCTTTGTAGTCACGAGTTAGGTGACTCCTCCCTTGGATGATAGTGCACATGGGCATCAGCTCCATCCTGAGATTGTTTTCCGTCATGATGGGAAATGATAGAGTTAGTAGAAGTAAAGAAAAAGATGTCCATGCATGTGCATCTAAGTAAGATAAAACTGGAACGGATACAGGTCCCAGGGAGAGGTGGGAGGGCGTGTACAACTCTGCAGCTCTACTTGTTAAGAACAGATGCATACTGGTAAGTAGCATTTTCCGTTCGAGGCATATGAGCTGCAGATTGTACACTTAACATAGATTGTGCAGCAGTGTCTCCCCTAGCGGTGGTCGCCTGTATCCGTTGCAGTAGTTTGAAAAATTGTTTTAAGGACAGCTTGGCCTACTGCAGCTTGCTGCTTGGCTTGCACATCAACACAGTATGTTTAGTGAAGGTGTGTGTTGTAGACCATGTTGCTGCCTTGCATATGTCCTCTAGGGGTATATTCCCTAAGAAAGCCATAGAGGCTCCTAGTTTGCATGTGGAGTGCGCTCTAGGAGGTACTGTTAATGTAAGTTTTGCTTGTTGATAGCATATTTGTATACATTTTACAATCCACCTTGCAATTCCACCTGTAGAGATGGGGTTGCCTTTATGAGGTGGAGTGAAAGACACAAACAGTTGTTAAGTTTTTCGAAAAGACTTAGTTCTATCTATGTAGTAGAGAAGAGCTCTTTTAACATCCAGTGTGTGTAAAGCCCTTTCCGCTACAGAGTCTGGGGTTTGCAAAAACAGAGGTAACTATGGATTGATTTAATTGAAAAGGAGTAATGACTTTTGGAAGAAATTTTGGATTAGTTCTTAGAACCACTTTATGATGTAGTTGTAAAAATGTATATTGTATAGTGAAAGCTTGTGTCTCATTTACTCTAAGAGAGGTAATAGCAATAAGGAAAGCAGTTTTCCACTTGAGGAATTGCAGTTCACATTTATGTCAAGGCTCAAAAGAGGGGTCCCAGGAGTCTTGTGAGAACAACGTTTAGGTTCCACACTGGAGAAGGTGGCAACCTGGGTGGGATGATTCTTTTTAATCCTTCCATAAATGCTTTGATTGCAGGTACTCTGAAAAGAGAGATGTTGTCTGTTTTGTAAATATGCTGCAATTGCTGCAAGGTGCAGGCGTATGGATGAATATGCCAAGCTACACCTTTGTAAATGTAAAAGGTAGCAAATGATATTCTGGATGGAATCATCCAGGGGATCAATTTGGTTATTGTTGCAATAGATGGCAAATCTTTTCCATTTAGCGGCATAACACGCTCTGGTAGTAGGTCTCCTAGCCTCTTTAATGATGTTCATACTGTCTGGTGGTATGTTAAGATAACCAAACTCTAAGACTTCAGGAGCCAGATTGCCAGATTCAGTTGATTTGGGTCTGGATGTCGGATGTTTCCATGGTTCTGCGTTAGCAGGGATGGAGTCAGTCGTAACTTTTGATGTGGAACTAGAGAGAGTTCTAGCAGTGTGGTGAACCACGGTTGGCGTGCCCATGTGGGAGCTACCAGGATTAATTTGAGAGACTGTTGTCTGAGCTTGCGTACTACTAATGGATTAATTTGAGAGACTGTTGTCTGAGCTTGCGTACTACTAATGGATTAATTTGAGAAACTGTTGTCTGAGCTTGCGTACTACTAATGGAATTAGTGGGAGAGGCGGAAAAGCGTACGCAAATCTGCCTGACCAGTTCATCCATATCGCATTGCCCTTGGACAGCGGGTGTGGAAACCTGGCGGCGAAGGTTGGGCATTTTGCATTTTCATGTGTGGCGAACAGATCTATGCCTTGATGACCTCACTTGTGGAAGAATGGTTGAAGAACTTGCGGATGTATTTACCATTCGTGAATTTGTTGTGTCTGCCGACTCAAGAGATCTACTATCTGATTGTGAACTCCTGGAAGGTGCTCTGCCAACAGATATATGGTTTGTGGAATGGCCCATCTCCAAATGTTCTGTGCGAGTTGGGACATTTGTAGAGTGTGTGTCCCCCCTGTTTTTGTATATAGTACATGGCTGTCATATTGTCCGTCCGGATTAAGACAGCTTTGTTTTGTACTTGAAATGTTTTGAGTGCTAAGAATATTGCTAGCAACTCTAGACGGTTGATGTGGAACAATTTTTGTTGACTGTTCCATTGACCTGGAGTTGTATGATGTAGGAGATGGGCTCCCCATCCTGTGAGAGATGCGTCTGCGGTGAGCACTAGTTGTGGAACAGGTTCGAGGAACGGACACCCCTTTGTTAAGTTTTTGGTGTTCCACCACTGCAGAGAGCGATGTGTGAGGCTAGCGCCTTGAGACCCTCCGGGTGAGTAGTGCGCTATATAAATGCCTTGATTGATTGATTGAGGCTGTCCACCAACACCAAGTCTGTTAGTTGACCTTGAGCCTGGTTCCACTGTTGTGCTAGACATTCCTGTAGCGGACACATTTGCAATCTTGCATATGGTACTATGAAGATGCAAGATGCCATCATGCCTATTAGTCTCATGAACACTCTGGCTTGCAGAGATTGTTGTGTTGAAAGGTTGTGACTAAGGCTTGAATGCTCTGTATTCTTGCTGGACTGGGATACGCTAGAGCTGTAGATGTGTTTATTGTAGCCCCTAGATACTGATGTATATGAGAGGGTTGCAGGTGCGACTTGGTGTAGTTGATTGTGAACCTTAAGTCGTGCAACGTTTGAATTGTCTGATGTGTGTGTTGAACACATGGATTGAATGACTTGGCTTTTATGAGCCAATCGTCCAGATAAGGGAAGACATGTATTTGTGGTCTCCTGAGATGTGCTGCTACTACTGCCAGGCACTTTGTGAATACTTGTGGTGCCGTTGTTACTCCGAATGGAAGGACTTTGAACTGATAGTGTTTTCCTTCCAGTACAAACCTTAGGTACTTTCTGTGAGCTGGATGTATAGGAATGCGGAAATAGGCGTCCTTTAGGTCTAGTGTTGTAAGGAAATCGCCCTGTTGTAGCAGTGGGAGCACTTGTTGTAAAGTGATCATATGAAAATGATCTGATTGTATGTACTGATTGAGGGGCCGGAGGTCGAAAATTGGTCTTAGTGTCCCGTCCTTTTTGGGAATTAGAAAATACAGCGAGTAAACCCCTGTTCCTAGTTCTTGTAAAGGAACTATTTGTATTAAGTATTTTTGTAGAAGTGACAGAACTTCTTGTTTGAGCAGAGTCAGGTGTTCTGTAGACATTGGACGCTGCCTGGGTGGTATGTGTGGAGGGGTTGCTGTAAGTTCTAGGCAGTAGCCATACTGGATAATCTGTCTTACCCACTTGTCTGTTGTGTTGGAGTTCCAGACAGGCAGGAATTGTGTTATTCTGCCCCCTACAGGTGTGGAATGCTGTTGGGGGAGCAGAGGGAAGTCACTGTTTTACGGTGGAAGAGGTTTGATTATTGTTGTTACCCCGACCTCTTCCCTTGTTGTTATTTCCTCTATATCCTCCTCTAAAATATCCCTTGTTAGAGGATCTTTGTGGGCTAGATTTGAAGGATGTCTGCCCCAGTTTGTTTGGAGCCTCCTCTGTAGAAGGAGCGACGAAAAGAACTTTTAGTTTGTGTAGACTGTAAAGCTCCCATAGAATTGGCAGTGTCTGTATCCTTCTTCATCTTTTCAAGTGCAGTGTCTACTTCTGGTCCAAACAATTGGTTTTGATTAAATGGTTGATTTAAAATGGTAGTTTGCACTTCCTGTTTAAAACCTGAAATGCGTAGCCACGCATGTCTTCTAAGTATGACACTAGTATTTACAGCTCTAGATGCAGTGTCTGCTACATCTAGTGCGCACTTGATTGAGGCATTGGAAATTAGCTTGCCTTCCTGTATAAGGTTATTTGCCTGTGCTTTATTTGATCATTTAGATGGTCTAGTAGTTTCTCTAACTGATCGTAATGAGCCCTATCATATCGTGAGTGGAGGGCTTGTGTATTAGCTATACGCCATATGTTGGTAGCTTGCGCAGCTATTCTTTTGCCTGAAGCATCTATTACCTTAGATTCTTGGTCAGGTGGGGGTGCCTCACCTGAAGTCTGTGAGTTTGCCCTTTTCCTAGCATTTGATACAACTAGCGAATCTAATGGTAGTTGTCCTTTAATGTAGGCTGGATCTGCAGGTGCAGGCCCGTATTTTTTCTCAATTCTAGGGTTTAAAATCCTAGTACGTACAGGGTCTTTAAATATCTTAAATGTCTTTAAAAGTGGGCCAGGAGGCATTGTTTTGGGGGGGGGGGGGGGGGGGGGGGGGGGGGGGACAGCTCAGGATGACCGATTGAGATAGTAGACTGTGATGGATGGTTAATGGTGAGGAAGTTAGAAGATATCACCTCCCTCATGGTCTAACTCATTTTCAATAATGATAATTTTATACCTGAAGAAGGGATTCTTCACAATTAGGAGGCTTATTGGAACAGGTATTGGGAGGTTAGGGATGGCTGCTGGATTGTTGATAGACAATTTCAAAAGGTTTTTTGGAGTCAGTTTCTGGCATGGTCCAGTTGTGATCTAAAGAAATTAGCTTTAGAGTTTATGATTCTTTTGTTCTTAGTGTTTCTCCTTTCCTAGCCTTTTCAAGATATCCATAGAAGATGATGACCGCCAGGCTCTTTTTGCTATTCTCAACTCAGATTTCGTCTTTCATTGTTGAGATTTTCATTGAACAATGGTTTGGAGATTTTGGTGGATACATTTTTGTGTGTGCAGCGGAGCGATCGAGTCAAGGATGTTCAGGATGGAAGAATTGTAATGCTCTTAGGTCATGGACGTCCACCACGTCCACCTTTGGTGGACAGGTAGTTGTGGTCAAGGGCCGATAGGTCGTCTAGGTTGAAGTCCGGTAGATTATGCTTACAGTGTTTTTTGTTTTTCAACTTGGGCATTTTTTGTTGTCACTTTGGTATTGATGAGGAAGGTAATACACTAGAGCTGCTTCTAAAGAAGAGATGTAACCAGCATCGCATAACAGCCAAAGGCACCTATGAGAGATGATTCCAGACAAAGTTTGGTAACCGGGGCTAGTCAGAAAGTGAGGAATCTATCAGTAGACATATCCATCAGAAAAGAGGTTACAAATAAGAACAAAACTGCCAATTCAAAAGAGACTACAACATGTAATACTGGGAGAGAACATGACATGTAATACTGGGATACCATCTGATGAGAACATTTTCATACTTACCTTCAGCTGCTCTCATAAGCAACTTAACATTTAATTAGTGAGAACCTTGCGGTTATGGGAGTTAATAAGTGGTGCCTTAAAAGTAAGATAACAGAACATAACCATAAAAGGAAGTGACAGAAAAATGAGAAATCTATGATGACTAGAATGCGAAAACATGTAAATCATGAGGAATAACCTTAGAGCAAGAATAAGTCAATAAAAGGAGGAAGTGGAATTGAACCAAGCTATACAGCTGAAGCAGTAGTAGTAAGAAACACGTGAGAAAATGCAGTCATAGAAAACTGCATAAAATGACAGTGGTAATTCAGCTAGCTATGAAAAAACCAAAAAGCAAGGCTACTAACAGAGAAGAGCATATGCAAGTGACAGAGGAAAGGAAGAAGGAGAGCTCGAGTGAGTGGTAGTAGGATGCCGAGGCAAGCCACAGTGAGCAGCAGGGAAGGAGGGCAGCCAGAAGAGTGTGAGCGAGAGCCATGGCAGGAGAGTTAAAGTGAGCATCAAAGGGGAAAGTCAAATAGCCATAGATGAAATAGTGAAGAAAATGAAGAGCAAAGAAATTGAGGGAAGCAGGCTAAAACACTGAAAAAGATGCAGAACGAAGAGTCGGTGTGCTACACTGATTCATGACCAAAGCAAGAAAGCATAACAAAAAAACACAGCTTGAGTTGAGATTCAAGAGTGAAATCAGAATCACAAATTGCAAGAAAACATAGCATACTAAATAATATAGACATCAGTTTAAATGATAGTAGGGGATCATTAAACACATTAAATGGGTAAATTGGACTGATGACAGAAATAAAGAGAGAGGCTAACACAATATAGGTGGTAAACGAGAAGACAAATGTAATTTGGTGAGAGAATCACCTAAAGAAATAAAGGCAGTTCAATTACCAGAAGTCTGAGTCTGAGCTGTCTGGAGTCATGTACTCTTGGTCTGTGCCATTGTGTAATGTGGGAGACGTCCTGTGTTCCATCATTGTGCAGTCTGTGGATTTGCTTGAACTTTGTAACAATGGCCAGCCATCTCTGTCATTACTGTCTGGTCTAAAAAAAGAGAGAGAAAAAAAGTAAGCGATAAAATCAGAGAAATTGGGTAGGAGATTGTGACTTCCTCTCTTTCCACCGGAGCACAATCATTCCAAATAAAGATAAACCAAATACCGCTTGCATCTGCTTGTCCTGCTTAACATCAATGTTGTAGCTTCTTCGTGAACTTTTGTGTCCATTTCTAAAGATAGCCTTTAAAATGCAGTTGGTACATTTAGTGGGTTTTTTCAACTGCAACGTTCCTGATCTTTTACAGTGAATACCTTCTGTTAAAGAACTATAATAAACTGCAAATCAAGATTCCTCGGTCAAGAACATACATTTAAATAGTGTTCTTTGATCTTATGTATTTGAAGCATGAGCAACATTCTTACAGAAACAGATATATGGTAATTTCCTTTGAGGAAAGATCCTGCAGTAGCAAAAACGTTTCACCTGGGAGTGAATGTTCAGACTCAGACTTCTAGTAATTTAACTGTCCTACACAAAACTATGTTTAGGAACGGTTTCAAAGAAATCACATTAAGATTTTGTATCGACCAGACTTCGTACATCTGTAAATAAAAGTACCAAAGCATGCCAGGGAGTATGTCCAAGATATGCAGTATCCCACCTTCCTGTATTAATAGCCCACCTCTCACTTAACAGTTTCAGCTTAAACTGTGTAGAGTACACACACACTGTAAACGGAGGACAGAATTGTAGTACATTATTATTTTAGGTGCACTCGCAAACAGTTTGCGGCTATCACAGATTGGTTTGTCATGTTCTACTATTTAGATGAGAAAGAGATGAGTTGCCAAGGTACGGCACAAAAACACGAATACACAATTCTACATTATACTTTAAATCGCTTAATATGTTCATAAGCAACAAGCCTACTGTAAAAGTCACATCTGCACAGATTTCACTCCTGGCCTATCTTATCACTTGCTGTGCACAACATGCGAAAATTTAACAGCACAGAATTTATGCACAGGAAATATCATGCTGCAATGCACAATATCATAAACTAGGAATTGTATATTAACTTTTAAAAAAACTGTATTAAACAAACATGGAAGCACAACAGGTAAGCATGATTAGCACACAATACCAATTAAGGTGGAGTTCATGAAGAATTTAAATCAATCACAAATGCATGTATTTTCATGTTTCTTCATCTTAAAATCCCATTATTTTGAATTAAATTCTGGTTAAATGTTGTAAAGAAAGCAAGAAATTGATTTGCGGTCGAAGAGGGCCAAGCGCAAATGAGGCAGAATGGAGCAAACAAGAATCACTTCTTAGACCAGCACAGAAATGGTTGCTGGATCCGGAAGAGCCCATGTCTACCGGGCAAAGTAGGGGGAACAATGACGGGGCGTGCACCAAAGGGATCCGGAGAGCACTCGTAGGCCAAAGGGAGGACGGCAGGCTAAGTAATATAAAGGGGGTGGGGGATGGAAGGGGGGCTCTATTCAGGAAATATACTACTTTGGCTTATGAATAATGCAAGCATAAGATATCTGATTAAGCAACTAACAGGAGTGCTGGGTAGAAAGTTCTTGGGAGTGAAGATACAGATTACACTTGGAGATACAAGACTAAACACATTTAAGTTAAAATTCTGGGGACAGAGATGGTGGTGATAAGTTAGATCCCATCTACCTGGCTTGAGGTTATATACTACATACTTGTGTATCCGAGTTTAGAAAAACTGACAGCTGAACAGGTCCTATAATTCGTTTGGAGTCAAATTTGAGGTCTAAGGAAGAACCAAGACCATGTCTGACTCAATCTTTTATCCTCATTTCGACCCTTGCCCGAAACTTTGTGTAGTTGAATGTATGAAAGCTTATGATCAGACAATGTCTAACCTGCAGCCTATTGATGAGAATCAGCTTCTTATTTCCTTCGTTAAACCTCATAAGGCCATTTCCTCCACTTCAATTGCTAGATGGGTTAAGTCCGCTATGACTCTAGCAGGTATTGATAAAACCAAGTTCAAGGTCATTCTCTCAGAGGTGCTATGTCGAGTAAGTCACTTTGGTCCGGAGGTAAGTTGAACGATACTATTAAAGCTGCCGACTGGTCTAATGCTAGTACCTTCGCAAGACACTATTGTAAACCAATTGAACACTTGTTTAATGTCGTTTTACAAGGCTACCAACATGCATAATGTAGCCTCCATTCTTGTAATGAAATTGCGATTCTATTAACATGCTTAGAGAATCTAGATTTCATTAAAGACACGGAGGCTCACATTATCCCACCCTTCCCATTCCCTGTTTGTTAAGTCAAGTCAAGTTTAATTGTATAAAATTATTAAAAATTACAAAATGCATTTTGGTCATCGTTTAAATTAAAAACACATGTGTAACTATTAACTATTATAGTCTGTTGGCCACATGAAGAATAAAATGTCATATATTTCAATTTGGTGCTATAATTCCCTGTTCAGCTTGCTGTAGGAGAGATTGTGCTTTCATCATATATTTAAACCCCCTGCAAGCCAACATAGGAAATGATCCATCTCGCCATCTAATTACAGCTTGCCTACATGTCCGAATATTCAATTTGTTAAAAATGTTCTTTAAAAGCTGTCTCCTCAAGTCCTTAAGCGCCAGGCAAACACATAGTAAGTGAGTTAATGATTAATTTTGTTATCCACATAGACTACAATGAGGGTCAGTGTGCCAATTTTGCCAGGATGGTAACAAATCCTTTGATAACTGTAGGCCTAATCGATGTTTTATATATTTCTTTGTTTTAGGAACCTATTAAAGTGACTTTCCGGATGAGGAGCCAAGATGGCGGACAGGACGGACGTGTAGGCTCCCGGCTCCGCAAGCCTTCCACTCCCGCATCGATATCCTGATATCTATCCTGTGCCTACGCCGCGGTGAAACGGTGATTTAAACGCGCTGTTGCCAACCGCGTTCTTCCGAGGTCTCTTCCTGCTGGTTTGATGGAGAATTCGCCGCGTTAGCCGACCTCCGTAGCTGCCCCTGGAACCTGTGCCGATCGCCACCGCTGGACGCTGCCGGAGCGGAGTCGGTGGGACGTGCTGGGGAGGTGCCGGCGCTTAAGGGAGCGCTGCTGACTGCAGAGGGAGACGGTTTGGACCCTTTCCATTGTGGCGAGATTCCCTGCTGGAATGAAGTGTGCACTTGCGAGGCGGGAGCCCTTCTTGCATCGCTTTTCTTTGTTAAGCTGCTGGCGGGCTGAGCTGACCCCATCTTGGAGCGCCTTCTCAGCCGTGGGCCGCCCTCATCAGCTGGAGGCGAAGGGGCTCTCACTGTGCGCCGCTCCCTGACTGTGAGCCGTGCTCCCACCGGCGACCCGAACTGCCGTTTCCCGATATTGATGTCGCCCCCCTCCCTCCATTGTGGTCTCATTGACGGGGTGGTAATGGCGCCCAACTTCCTGGACGAGGAGAGGAGTGCTATCTTGTCCCCAGGACGTGCTGTCCTGCCTGGCCCTGAGCTGGATGCTGGTCCGACGCCCTCACCTTGCAGCGCGGACCGGCTGGAATTGCAGCAGATCCTGACTTGCGGCGACGTCCTGGCAGCTCTTGCCGACTTAAGGGCTGCATGGCGGCAAAGCACCCGAGAGCTGGGTCGGAAGATTGAAGACGCTGCTTCTACACTGGGGCGACCGCGGCTGACTGGCTCCCTGCTGCCTCCAATTTCTCCTGAAGTGGCTACTATGTTGCAGCATGAGTGTACAGAGAAGCGGTCTATCCCTGGCTACAATGGTTTGTGTTTATCTATCGACGGAGTTGCAGTTACAATGTCTCCCTCCACTCCGAGGACTGAGACTCTGCCTATGCAATCGTTACTATTGCTTCGTTTGTCGACTTCCCAGTTGTTGGCCCCCCTTGCTGCCTCTGCCTCCGGAGCCTCTTTCCTACAATGGTGGAGTGTGTATCATCCTGTGATCGAGGGGACGCTCGTCTTTTTGGACACTGGACTTACTGGTAACTGGAGACATCCATTTCCTCTTCATATGCTTCTTCTTTGTCGAGGGCGGCCATCTTGTCCCTTTGTTCTGCCTGAGGTGGGCTCTCAGCGGTGGCCATGTTTGGAGGGCTTTCAACGTTCAGGCCAGGGCTGATGGTGTTATTCTCGTTGATTTTGTCTGCTCGGCTGGGGGAGTCCCGGACTGGAACGCTTTTCTGATACATGTGGATGCTTTATTTGTGATGTCTTTCCCCACTTAAGGTTGCAATTGATATGTTCTGTTGTTGATCCTTGCTGATGGGGTGGAGGTTTTGTGCGGGCTGGGGAGTCCGGGAGTAAGTGGTTCTGGCCCTACTCCGGTCTTATGTGTTTCTCCTTTCTTTTCCTTCTTTACTTCTCTATCTGTATTTCGGGTACTCTTTATTGGGCGACAGACACACTGCTAGGGGTGGTGGGGGGGGGTAGGCCGTAGCCTCTGCATGCGTGTAGGGTGGGGGGGTATTACTTTGTCCGTTTTGATTTCTATGGGCCTTATTTTTTCTTCTTTTTGTATTCTTTACTTTCCCCTTTTTTCCTTGGGTCAATGGCGCTAGTTATGAGGGGGTGGGTAGCACTTGGCGCACTATGAACTTTGCGATTGTCAATCCTTCTGTGTAGTTTTGGTGTCGCCGTTTTGATGTTGTCTCCATGCTTGCTGTATCTTTGTGCTACGCGTTGCTCACTTTAGGTCAGGTTGGTATGTTTGGTCCTTGATCCTTTCTGGTTACTACAGTTATTATTCTTCATAAAAAACTTTTAAAATGAACCTTCATGTCTCCTGCTCCCCGGTAGTGTGTACCTCTCCAGTGTAACTTAAGTCGACTGTAGCTCGTTTGTACTACTACTGGGGGGTCGTATTGACTGCTGCTGCGCTCCAAACGTTGTCGAGGCCGGCCGGATGGTTGTAGGCCCGTATTTGTTTTATGGCTTTGCGCAATAAAGGTTTTCAAAAATAAAAAAAAAATAAAAAAGTGACTTTCCAGATACGTCTGTGGCTTTATCCCGGAATATGAGTTTATCACAGTCCACCCGTGTCGTCGTTTTGCGGTACTTATTTTATCTTCCAGATAGGATTTGCATTTGACCGCGTGGTTTGCGATTTTGTCGAAGGTATTTCTATCTGGCATTAAATCCCAAGTTTCTTCAATTCCTATACAGTTCAAGGATTGGGACAAGAAATCTCCCCAACTGCTTGGCACGTGCTGTTTCTTTTGGGTAGCGATTTCTTCCCAACACAGGTTGTTCAGTGAGCCTTCTTCTGACACGCGTATTTTATGGCAGAGTTTCACAAAGGTTCCCATGCTGCGAAACTTCTGATTCAGCAGGACATATTCTAGACGAACCTGCGCCGGTGCTGCCTATTTTGGGAGGTTTAGGGCTGCTTTGTATATCTTTGTTTGTAAGCTATTTAACAGCCCCGCTTCTTTGTCACACCAGGTGACCAATGCGTATGACAAAGTGGGTAAGGTTTGTGCTTTTATCACTTTCAGCAGATGTGTATAATTTGGGCAGCTTAGTTTTTTTTGTATGCCTAGATCAGGGACTGTGCTTTTACTTTTCTATCTGTTTTGTGTTCTTTGTTCGTTTGGCCTCGCCCCAGTTTCAGACCTAGGTACTTGTATGACGCTTCCTCCTTTATTGGGGTGCTATTTGCGTACCATTTGAATGTTGGCTTTTTCGGACCCACGATGCGGACCACTTAGGTTTTGTCTTTATTCAGTTCCGAGCATTCGTGTTCCAAATAAGTTACTAGGTTGTTGATCATCCTTTGCAGTCCTATTGGCGTTTGACTCAGAACGACAATGTTGTCCGTATACTGCAGAAAGGGGATTGGGATTTTTGACAGGTAGGGTGGATGGCCTTCCCCGACCTCCATGTGACTGACTATGTCTGCCATATAAAAGTTGAATAAGCTTGGGGCCAGTACACAGCCTTGTTTTAGGCTCTGTTGTGTTCTAATTTCAGCCGTGACGCTGCTACCGTCACCCAATTTAACTCAAGCCCAGGTGTTACTGTACAAGCTTATAATTGCCTCCAGTAGCTTCTTCGGGAGGCCCCATGATCTTAGTTTTTTCCATAGCCGGTTCTGTTCACCCTGTCGAAGGCTGCTCGCAGGTCTATAAAACAGGCATACAGTCTTGTCTTCCTTTTTTCTGCTTTTTCCTTCAGCAGAGCCAGGGTTATCAAGTTTGTTAGTGTGCCGGTCCTTGGCCGGAAACCCGTTTGGTACATTGGTATTATATTTGTGTTTTCTCTTGAAGTTGTGATAGTAAGCATGACCCATATAGTTTTGCCTCCACATCCATCAGCGAAATCAGCCTATAGTTCCAAGGCTCATTGTGATCACCTTGTTTGAAAATGGGGTGAATTATGCTCCAGTTCAGGATCTGGGCAGTTTATTCTGGTTGTAAATTGCATTAAAGAGTGGCGTTAAATATTCTGACCAGAATTCAGGCGAGTGTTTAAAGATAAGAGTTTGGAAGCCCGTTGGGACCCGCTGCCCCCTCTTTTTTCAGGCGATTTATTATTGTTCTTAGCTGGTCTGTTGTTACTAGGGTGTCGGGCACTATGTCTACTAATTTTTCTGATTTACTGACAAGAGTGTTTTCAGGTTTCCCTATGTTCCAATTTTCACAACGCGGAGCTTCTTCTGGTGGTCTGTTTCCTGTTCCCAAGATAAATCCTGCATGTTCTGAGTTGCTAGTGCATGATTTGCACTCGGATATACAGTGCCAGTTTTGTCCATCCACCCTGTCGACAAACATGTTTTTGACATGCTGGATCCACTTACTTTCTCCAATACCTGCCTCTTGTCTTAGGGTGTTACCCTTTGTCAGTTTGGTGATGATACCCCAAAATGTTCAGGCGTTTGTGTTTCCCGGCAATTAATAATTTTGTCCAGATTTCATCTTGGTATGATGTTTTTGCGCTACTCAGCATGGTCTTGTATCTTTTCCACATGGCTTTTAATTTCGACTTGTCTGGTTTTATTCCACTTTTTATCGTTAATACCTGCTTCCGGACTTCTCGTGCGATTTTCCTTTTTTCCTCTCTCAAGGTAATATTATACCAAGGCTTTTTCCCAGTATTGATTCTTCTCGCATTCCGATTTGTGGTTGGGGGGTTCCTTGTTACGGCTTCACATAGATATTCCCATGTTTTTATTGGGTTTTCTTTTTCTTCCGGTGTTAGTCTGAGCAGTTCATTTTTTTATTTATCCATTGTTGGTTTTATGTCCTTCCCTCCCCATTTCAGTTTACGCAGGTTGAATTTTTCGGTATACTGAATGACCGTGTTAGTTTTTCCGTCTTGCTAACCAGCATTTTTATTTTGGTAATTAGTTGAAGACGATCACTTTCCACGTGTTGCCACAACAAAAATGAGCTCACCATCGGTATCAAATTATTGCTCATTATTGTGAAGTCTATTGTTGACTTCTGATTGCCGCTTACAAAGGTTATAGGTATGCCACTGTCCCCATTATCTTTCCTGTTCAAGATTAACAGGCCCAGTTCTCCGAGAGCTTGAATTATTTTGTCATCTTTTGTTAGATTGCTATTAAAATCTCCTGAGATAATCATGGAATGCGACTCATGAGTGTTTTGTAGTGCCCTGATCAAAGTTAGTAGTGTTATCAGCTTTTCATTTTTCTCTTTCTTTTCCGGGTGTACATAAACATTAAGCACTAATATGATGCGAATGCATGAACCTAAGTCCAGCTTCTCCGTAAGTTTTATTGCTTGTATCCAGTTCACTCCAGTGTCTACTTCTTCTGCTTGCCATCTGTATTGTTGGGCGATGTATGTTGATAAGCCTCCTCTCGGGTGACCAAATTTTGAGAGTTTTTCGGCGAGGACATGAAACTATGTAACCCGGGATGGAAATTTGGCACAGGTTCCAGGTTTCTTGTAGCAATATTAGGTCGTGTTGTTCCAAGAAGTTAGGGGTTTCATGGTCGTGCCCCATACTATTAAAACCATGAACATTCCAGGATCAGAGGCTGATCATATGTGGGTTCGTAGCAAAGGAATCCTTATGGTTACCAACTGTTGTCTGTAGATGTAATTTTCGATCGTCTTTTAAATATCTGGACTTGCTATGTACACTTCTTGCTCAAAACCGATGCCACCCAGGACCAGTCAGTAAATCTGTTCCTGAGCGTCTCCTTGCACCACTGCCTTTTCTTGTCTTCTTGTGTTTTGTGATATTTTTTTCAGAGTTACGGAACATGCTCCCTTTAGACATGATTTTTGGGTATTCCCCTCTTCCATTTTATTTTTTACTTATGGTTATGCTTTTTAAAAGTGAAAATGGATATTTTTTCCGTTCTTCTCGCCTTAGTCTTATGCCCCAAGCTTCAAAAGACATGCTCGTAGCAAATATTCTATCAACTATGTCCTTAGACGACCAGGTGGTTAAAGACTCTTCTACCTCCGATTTGTTTTTTATGCGTTTAAATTCTACAGACAGAAGATCTTGGGATGTAATGTTGTCCAGTTCTGGGATTTCTCTCAGCAGCCGCATTATATTACCTCTATTCAAAAAGTCTTGACCCCCTGTTGTCTGATAATCGGGTAGGAATGCCAGTTTGTCGTTTGATTCTGTTAGTGTTTGTGAACTCCATTTTGCTTTTTTTTCTTCTTCCGATTTTGTATCTTGTGTTATTTCACCATTTACGTTTATTCTTCTCCCTCGAGTCAGAGTATTTATTGTTATTTCTTCATTTGAATCGGCTGTTCTTCTAGGGTGGGTGATGGGTTCGTTAATCCTGTCCTTGTTCAGCTTGTAATCCTTGTTATTTATTTTATCCGTGATTTTGTCAATGTTTATATTTTGGAATATCTGAGTGCACACTGTATGTTTGCTTGCTTGATCAATACTGCAGGTTAGTCCATCTTCGTATGAATTAATTTTTATCGGTGTTCTTATGTTTTTCTTTTCGTCTACTCTTTTTATGAGTTGCCTTTGGTTAGTTTTGTCTATTACATTTTGTTTGGTATCCGCTTTGATTGGGGTATTTTGGGACCTAATGTCTTGTTTTACTGATTTGACCTCAGGTATTTGCGTTTCATCTGTCTGGTGAATCGTTACTATCCGATTTTCACAGGGCTCTTGGACTACAACCCTTTCGTCAACCTCGTCTTGAGTCTTTTCTTTATCCTGTGCTCTTATGGTTTAATTCTGAGTATTCAAATGTTTACTCCCTTGTGTGTGTTTTGATTTTGTATAGGTAGAGCCGGTTGGTGATTCTATAATCAGGGTATTCCCATTCGCTGCACTTGACTAGGCTGATTGGTCTGGGGACTTGTCTGTATGCTTTGAGACTGTTACTTCAGAAGCTGGATTCTTTTTCATAGAGGTGGTATGGTGAAAGACGGGGTACATATGAATGTCTGTTGAAGGTTGAAATTTAAGTTGTGCCCTTCCTTTCTTAGCGCGCTTTCTTTGTCTTTTTGTTAACTTGACTTTTGTTTGGATTGTTGCGCATTGCGTCTCCTCTATTTGGCCTGCTCCATTGTCGGACTTTTCTTCACTGGTCTTACTTATCTGTTCCTCTACGTCACTGATTTGGTTAGGATCAATTGCTATGTGTAGACTCCCAGTTTCCACTACAGGATTTGTTACCCCAGTATGGTTCGTGACTTTGATGTTTTGTTTTGTATCCACTGATTGAACCACCCTTAGTATGTCATTTAATATGACCGGTAAATTTGACATGTTGTCCACTAATTTGCCGCATACACAGCTTGGCTGGATGGTCTCTGTATGGAGTCCCTTATCAACCCTCTCTAGAAGCAGGTTTGCGATGTGCTCAAGCCTGGTGTTTATACCTGAAATATGACCCGCAATAAGGTTTATTAGGTCGATTTGGACGTCCATTTTGTCTGACTGGAAATTCAGTGCTTTAATTGCCTGGTCTAAGGTGTTTAGTAATGTTTTACTCCATGGGGCCTTGTGGTCTTCTATAGACGGTATTTCCAGTACCTCTGACTTCATCTGACTTACTCGTAGATGATATCGTAATTGGAGATTCTAGGTTTAGTTTGTTTTTAGACCAAAATGTAGTTTTATTTTGGCCTTTGTCCCATTTGTGGGGGTTGACGTTTAGATGCAATGGTGTAGATTCCAGCCTTCCGTTACCACCTGGTCCGTTTTCCTGATCTTCTTGTGGTCTATGATTGATTTGTGGACCTTGGCTGATCTTTGGGTATGCTTCTAACTGGGATTGGGTGTGTTTCTATTCCTGTTTGTCTATCCAAGCTTATGTCATCAGGTAGTGAGAGGGAGGTTAGCCATGAGTCGTCCTGTGAGGCATTATGCCCAGCCCCCAGTTTGTTCCCCATTATTGTTTCTTTCACCTTGCCCTTATCCTTGGTCTTTATTTCTTCGTCTCTTTCGTGAGTTTGGGAGTCTTTGCTATTTATTTGGGCTATTACCACAAGGGACTTGCCAAGGCCAATGTTGCTATTTTGCTTGGCAAAGGTCCGAGAGGTTTGTAGCTGGTCTATTGGATTGTTTGATGGACTGTCACACTATGAGTACCTTGTGATTCTTTTTTTCCACCTTTCTTGGTGGTTGATTGCTGCTGTACATTCTCTTTGACACTTGGTGCTGGTGTAATTGGGCTAGGTTGGAGGGCTTGTTCCTGCGTTTGCCCATAGATGGTCGCCATAGGGTCCTTTAGTTAAAATAATTTTTGGATCCCAATGTTACTTTGTTTTGGGCTTGGAACTGGTAGCTCAGGTGCAGACACTAGTCTCTCTCTTTGTTGTGCTATCCTTTTCCTTTTTCTACTTGCCTTTTGTGTGCCCTGGTTTGTATCTTCTTCGTTTTTTTTTTACCTTACACTTGTGTTCAGCCGCACTTTCCCAGATCTCATTCTTTCCGATTTGTTTAATAAGGTCAGTCTAGTTTACGTGTTCCTGGGACTCCGGCTTCCAGTTTTTTTTTTCTTTCTCTTTTTTTTCTCTGTCTGACTTCCTTCTGATTTGGAGGCTCTTCGTGTGTTTATATATTTAACGGGCCTTCCCAAGCCCTCCACAGCACTAGTCTGGCCGAGATCCTGAGCATCCACTTACAAGCCTTGCTTATCCTGCCTGTGGTCTCTAGTGCTCCTGGTATACTGGTATCGGAGCTACCTATACCACCTCTGCTCCACTTCCTACTCCACCTCCACTCCCAAGCCTGCCTGCCCCCTCTGAGTAGGAACAGCGGCCGTCAGGGAGGATAGCGAGGTGTGGTTTTGGTGTGTAGCGTATGGGTGGGGTGACTGCTGGCGTTAAAAAAGCTCTTGGAAAGTCAGTATATGATGGAGCCCGATGGAGCTCGGTCTTGTGTGAGCTGTTTAACACGCTGTTAGTATGCGGTTATATGCCGCTGCTGTTAAGTATCTTGTCAGGTGGGTAGTTCCTTAGTTACCGTAGGGCCTGCTGTAGACCCGCACAGCTGTAGCTGTAACTGTAGTTGTAATCCGTAGCCTAGTCTGCAGCGTGTCGGATTGCGGCTGCACGGCTGCTGTCTGTCACTCTTTCACTGTTGCTGCAGCTCTCTGCTGCACTCTACTGGCCACTGGCACTGGCAGCAAACAATTATCTATTCAATAACTCGGCCGCCAGCCGTCAAGGCGCCAGTGGGGGATTATTTGAACAATATGGGGTGAATATGGGTGAAATAGTCTCGTACCCCACTCACCGGTATTGGCCGTCAATGGTTGTAATCCGTGCTCTGTGATCTATGGAGACCATCCGGCAGGACTGCCAAGATGCTCCCTGGCCTTCCCGCACTCACTCGCGGGCGAGGAATTGTGTCCCGTGTACCGGGAGGGGCTGGCAGGAGGCTGGAGGCAGGAGGCTGGAGGCTGGAGGCAGAGCGTCCCGATACGCTGGTTCAATGTGCCCCGCTGTTGTCCGTGATGTTCCGTGATGTTCCGTGATGTCCCGTGGCCGGCTTGTCGTAGGAAGCTCGCTCCAATGGGGCGTTTTTGCCGGAAAGCTACACTGCTAAGAATGGCAACAGCGGGGGAGGAGTTACGCGGGCATCCAAGATGGTCGCGTAAGCAGAGGGCTCCCGTGACCCGCGCCGCCCTCTCGCAAATATCCTTGAAATATCCTGAATTTCTATATGGGCTTTTGAAGATCTACTCTTGCTGATCCTAATATACTTTCAAGAACTGAAATCGGACTTCGGGAACCATTTTTACATAGTCTTCAACTTTCTGGCCTGCCCCCGGACGAGAGCGGGGTCTCTGATGCTCTGGCTGGCCGAGGAGTAAGTCAACAACAGCGGTGAAGGGACATCCTTCCCCACCGGTGACATTGTTACTTTCAGTTTCTGTTTCTCCTCGACCTCCTAATTGACTGTTCTGAAAGTGATCCTGATTTCGAGCCGCGGTGGCCTTGGCCCGCTGTGCTTTCCGGCCATATCCCTAGTCTCACAGTCTACGATTTTGGACCGGAATTTCGCTTTGGCGACTCAACGGTATTTGCCATTTACACCAGGTCCAGGGGGCACCTTTGGGGCGTGGCTACCAATATGGCGACCAAACCTGAAGCCGAGAAGCGCAAGACGAAGGTGCCGACCCGTGGGGGACCCGTTCAAACTAATGTTATGGATCGATACACACAACCGAAGGGTTCCCCCGGTGGTGCTGGCCGTAGTCTTGAAGACCCAAGGACGGACCTTGTGGCGTCATCGGAGGTCTCGCTCCAGGACCTAATGCGCGCCATCACTGGGATGAAGACTGATATGAGGCTGCAATATGAGGCTATTGTGTCCAAGATCGACACGGTGGCCGTTGATGTCACTCTCATTAGAGCGGACTTGGCTAAGACCAATGAGAGGGTCAAGGCCTTGGACCTTAAGACCTCCAGTCTTGTCACTGATATGGCGGATGCACAGTCGGAGATTGGTAACCTGCGATCATCGCATGATATGATGGCCAGACGTCTGGACGAATATGAAAATAGGGCCCGGCGTAACATTCGCTTGGTCGGTGTGCCCGAGAGCCACGGCGCCACCACCGTTGATCTGCTAGTGGAGGATCTGATCGTCACCCACTTCGCTCCCACCGGACTCAGCAAATTCTTTGCGGTTGAGCGTGAGTATCGTTTCCCGGGTGGACAGACTAAACGCTCCCCCGAGGCCCATCATGGCTAGGCTATTCCACTTTCGGGATCGAGACGCTATCCTCCAGGCCTCACGTAGGCACGGCCCATTGAATTATGAGAACAGTTCAATCTCCATACATCCGGATTTCACTCCTCAAGTCCGGCGACAAAGGATGGAGTTCCAGGGAGTGAAACGGCGCTTGCGGGACTTGGGACTCAAGTATGCGATGCTATTTCCGGCTCGACTTTGCGTCGAGTATCAAGAGCGAACTTTCCTTTTTTGACCGACCGGACTGTGCTGGCGACTGGCTCGACTCGCTGCCGAAGACGGACGATGGGAGCGGAGGCCCTGGTGGAGCGGACGGGAGTGCATCGGCACAGGAGTGACACTTTGGTTCTTGATGTCTGGTTGCTGGGTCGCATTCACCGGCTGAGTTTTGCTATTATTTCTTAATTGGGGGTTCAGGCCCGAGGGTGGTGCGGGGTGGGGCAGTCTCTTTTCCTCCTCTGGGGTGCTTTGTGTAGTGTATTATGAAGGGGCGACAGGCACACTGCAGATTGGGGTGGCTTTTTAGTCGTACGCAGGGGTACAGGGTGGGGGGTGTTCTAGCGGGCAGTTGTTGGGGTGGGGGGGGGGCTGTTTTTGTTCTTGTATTTGTTCCTTTCACATGGCACAATGAGTATTGCTGTTATCCTATCGCTCTTGGGCTAAGAGGGGAGGGTTGTGGTGCTTTGCTGGGATGGGGGTGGTGATTTGAAATTGTTGTCTTGGAACGTTAATGACAAGATAAAACATGGTGTTGTACTTCAGTTTCTTAGACGTCACGCCCCTGATGAACAAGTTACTTACCTTCGGTAACGATATATCTGTAAGAAACATTAGTTAGTGTTAGATTCCTTACCTTAGAATATCCCCAGGCGTCAGTCTGGATCCGGAAACTTTTGCGTAGCAGTACCCCTGCGCGTCGGTAGGCGTCGTCTGCAGGCGTCCCCTGCGGCTCCGCGTCCGTCGTCGGCGTCGTGCGCCGTGATGACGTCGCTGGAGTACATAGACGCCGCCTCCGCGCGCTGACGTCAGTTCTTTGCACACAGCATTTCCGCGCCAGGAGACGCAGAGCCATGAGAGAACCAACACTGGTGCCATGGAAAAACTAGGGCCCTGAAAGGGATGACCTTAACCCTAGGTATCAGTTCGCAGAACGGGGAGGATGGGTGGGTTCGGTAAGGAATCTAACACTAACTAATGTTTCTTACAGATATATCGTTACCGAAGGTAAGTAACTTGTTCATCTGAAAGAAACACGTTAGTGTTAGATTCCTTACCTTAGAATACATACCCCAGCAATACCAACCCCGGTGGTGGGTCTGCGAACCAATACAAACTACACCAGAAAGTCCTGGAGGACAGAACGGCCAAAGAAGCCATCCCTCCGGACTTGGCTGTCCAGGCAGTAGTGCCTCGCAAAGGTGTGCAGCGAGGCCCACGTAGCCGCTTGGCAAATGTCCTGCAAGGGGACTCCCCGGCCCAGGGCAGTGGTAGCCGCCGTGGCCCGAGTGGAATGGGCCCTCAGCCCAACAGGAGGCTCCTTCCGAGCCAAAGAGTAGCACGCTTTGATGCAGAGGACGACCCATCGAGAGATGGTTCGTTTACAGACCGCCCGTCCCTTCTTCGCACCCACGTAGCCAACAAACAGTTGGTCATCCACCCGGAACTGGCGTGTGCGATCCATGTAAAATGAAAGCGCACGTTTTGGGTCCAGACGATGGAGCCGCTCTTCATCCTTTGAAGGATGCGGAGGCGGGAAGAAGGAAGGGAGGGTGATGGACTGCCCGATGTGAAAGGCCGAAACAACCTTGGGCAGGAAAGAAGGTCTAGTCCTCAGAACCACCTTATCAGGATGAATGGACAGGAAAGGAGGTTGGACAGAAAGAGCCTGGAGCTCACTCACTCTCCTGGCAGAGGTGATGGCAACCAGGAAAGCCGTCTTTAAAGTCAGGAGACGGAGAGGACAAGAATGAAGGGGCTCAAAGGGAGCACACATTAGAAAGGTCAGAACCAGGTTCAAATCCCACTGAGGCATCACAAACGGAACAGGTGGAAACATGTGAGTGATGCCTTTCAAGAATCGAGTTACAATCGGGGATTTGAACAAAGAAGGCTGATCAGGAAGCCTTAAAAAGGCTGAAAGGGCAGAAAGGTAGCCCTTGATAGTGCCCAGAGCAGAGCCCTGCTGGGCAAGAGAAAGAAGAAACAGAAGAACCTCCGAAAGAGGGGCAGAAAGAGGATCCACAGCCTTTGCTGTGCACCATGCCACAAATCTGTTCCACCGACAGGCGTATACCGACTTAGTGGAGGGACGCCTGGCTGCCAGAATAACATCACAGACTTCAGGAGGCAAGTCAAATGGCCTCAACTGCCGCCGCTCAATCTCCAAGCATGGAGGTGGAGACTGGACAGGTTCGGGTGGAGGACCGTCTCCTGCTGCTGCGACAGAAGGTCCTCCTGAAGGGGCAGGCGGATCGGGGGACCGACTGACATGCTGAGTAGCTCGGGATACCAGTACCTTCGAGCCCAGTCCGGAGCCACAAGGATAACTTGGGCCCGGTCGCGCCTGATCTTCTTCAGCACTCTGGGCAGAAGTGGTATAGGCGGAAAGGCGTATAACAGACCGCAACTCCACTCGCGCCGAAAGGCATCGCCGTGCGAGTGCCGTCTTGGAAACTCCAACGCGCAGAACTGATGACATTGCGCGTTCTCTTCGGTGGCGAATAGATCTAGCCAAGGCTCTCCCCATTGCAGAAAGATGCCTTGCGCCACGTCCGAGTTCAGACGCCATTCGTGATCCATCGAGCACCGACGGCTGAGTTCGTCCGCCCTGGCGTTCAGAGAACCTGCCAGGTGTTGAACCGTCAGAGTCACGCCCTGACGTTCCAGCCATTGCCAGAGGCGCAGAGCCTCCTGGCAAAGGGTCCACGACCCCACACCGCCCTGTTTGTTGCAGTACCACATGGCGGTGGTGTTGTCGGTGAACACCTGCACCACACTCCCGTTGACAAAGGGGAGGAATGCCTTCAGTGCCAGACGAATCGCCCGCAGCTCCAACAGGTTGATATGGAGCCGGGACTCCGCCGGAGACCAGATGCCTCTGATCTCTGCCTCTCCCAAGTGGCCACCCCAGCCCTGGAGGGACGCGTCCGTCACGACAACGTGCTCCGGTTGGGGAAGGGAGAGGGACTTGCCCCTGACCCAATCGCGGTCCGTAAGCCACCACTGCAGTTGTCTCGCAGTGCCCTCCGAGATCAAGACGTGGTCGGACAAGTTGCCCTGATGCTGGGCCCACTGAAACTTCAGGTCCCACTGCAGAGCCCGCATCCGCCACCGAGCGTGATGCACCAGAAGGATGCAGGAAGCCATCAGTCCCAGCAGCCGCAGCGTCAACCTGACCGAAACCCGGGATAGCGGCTGAAAGATGGGAATCAAAGCCTGAATATCCCGAACCCGCCGTTCCGGAGGATAAACCCGAAACTGCGCCGAGTCCAGAACCGCTCCGATGAAAAGGAGCTTTTGAGAGGGACACAGGTGTGATTTCGGCACATTGATGGAGAACCCCAGGTCGTGCAAGAGGTCTGCCGTCATCTGAAGGTGGTGGACGACTGTCTGGGGCGAGCCCGCCTTCAACAACCAGTCGTCTAGGTAGGGGAAGACTGAAACCCCCAACCTGCGCAGATGGGCTGCGACCACCGCCATCACCTTTGTGAACACCCGTGGGGCGCTGGTAAGGCCGAAGGGAAGCACGATAAACTGAAAATGCTCCTGGCCTACCGTGAACCGCAGGTAACGCCGGTGGGCCGGCAGGACGGGGATGTGAAAATAGGCGTCCTGCAAGTCCAACGCTACCATCCAGTCTTGCGGGTCTAGAGCAGCCAAGACCTGAGCTAACGTCAACATCTTGAACTTCTCCTTCCGGAGGAAGCCGTTGACGTTCCTTAGATCCAAGATAGGACGTAGGCCCCCCTTGTCCTTCTTGGGCACCAGAAAGTAGTGGGAATAGCAACCACGCCCTACTTCTGGCCCAGGAACGCGCTCGATGGCCCCCTTGGCCAAGAGGGCCGTAACTTCCTCCTGCAGAAGTGTCAAGTGGTCCCCCGACACACGGTGGTTCTGCGGTGGCATGGCTGGAGGAGAGGTCTCGAAGGGGAGGGAGTAGCCCCTTCGGACGATTTGCAGCACCCACCTGTCCGAAGTGATCGTGCGCCAGTGAGCGTGGTGATGGCGAACCCTGCCACCCACTGGCGTCACATGGGGCCGAAAGCACGGACTAGGAGGATTTTGGGGTAGATGCTGCGGGGGAAGGTGTGGTCTGACCCCGCCGTTGTCCCCGACCGCCACCACGGCGGTTTCCACGGCCGCCACCGCGTTGGAAGGATTGTTGCGGCGCGTGGCTGGCAGCACGTGTGGGGGCGCCCCTTCCTTGGCCACGAAAGGGACGAAACGAACCCGGTTGCTGACGCTGGGTCGAGAGACCCAAGGACTTGGCCGTGACCCTGGAGTCCTTGAAGCGTTCCAGCGCGTGGTCCGCTTTGTCACCGAACAGGTGACAGCCATCAAACGGCATGTCCATCAGGGTATTCTGGACATCAGCCGAAAAATTGGCGGATCTCAGCCAGGCGTGGCGACGAATCGCCACCGTCGTAGACATAGCCCTGCCCAGCGAGTCGGTCGTATCAAGACCACACCGAATTGAATATTTCGCTGCATCTCGGCCCTCAGCCACAGCCTGACCGAGCTTTGCCCGCACCTCCATGGGGCATTCTGGCAGCAGCTCCGCGACCGTATCCCACACAGAGTGGGTGTAGCGGCCCAAGAGGCAGGCGGTGTTGCAAGACCGCAGGCCCAAACTAATGGACGAGAAGACCTTTTTGCCAAACTGGTCATACCTCTTGGATTCCCGGTCGGGCGGGGCCGACGGGAATGCGGACTGGGAGGTCGAGGCCTGGATCACCAGACTCTCAGGAGTGGGGTGGGTAGACAGGTACTTGGGGTCGTCCGGACAAGGACGGTGGCGCCTGGCCACGTTCCGATCAACAGGCGCACCTGAAGCGGGCCTGGACCACGTGCCCAACAGAACGTCAGACAAGGCTTCATTAAACGGCAGCAGTGGCTCCAGTGGGCATGACTGCGGTTTGAAGACCTCGGTGAGGATGTTAGGCCTCACGGCCGCGACGGGGAGCTCAAGGTGTAAGGCCTTGGCAGCCCTCATCAGCACCACAGAATAGGCAGCTCCCTCCACCGATGCCACGGTTGGAGGAGAGATCAAACCAGGGTTAGGAGAGTCGTCCAAACCACTGGCATCCCCCAAGTCACCTGTCCAGTCCGGGTCATACTGGCACTCGCGAGCCAGATGGTCCTCGGACTCCTCCCAACCTTCACCGTACTCCTCATCCTCTCCGTATTCGGAGTCAATGATGAAGACCGGCTCCTCGGGGTTCATGGGCCCCATCGGCGCCGGGACGGGCGTCGTGCGACGCCCGTCCGGCGCCGCGTCCGGCGTCGGAGAAGGTAAGGGGACGGCGCCGCCCGGAGCCGGCGTCGGAACCCCACCGCCGGCCGGAACCGGCAGCGGAGAACCGGCGCCGCGCGGGGGCGGCGTCGGGGGTAACCCCGATGGCAACGGCGCCGGGGAGGCCGGAAGACCAGCCGGCGCCGATCCCGAAGGCCCCTGCGGCGCCGGGGTCGGAGCCGTCGGCGGCGCCGGGGCCGGAGCACCCGACGGCGCCGAGGCAGGGACACCCGAACCGCTAGGGCCCCCAGACGGTAGCACTGGGCCCGAAGGCGCCGTAGGCCCCGTCGGAGAAGCGAGCGCCCTCATGGCCATGAGGAACGCCTCGATCTCCTCAGGCGTCGCGCCATGCCCAGGGACCGGAGGGTATGAGGCAGGCCGCGCCGGCGACTCTCGCGGAGCCGCGGGGTTGGGGACACCCGAGCCCCCGGCCGCATCGCGCGAGCGTCGGGGGGAGTCGGGGGTACGATGACGACGCCCCGACTTCTTGTGCTTCTTACCTGACGAGCCTGACGAGTGGTGTCGACTTCCGGAGCGCCCGGCGCTGCTCCGCGACCGCTCCCTCGAACGCTCTCTCGACCTCCGGCCGGACCGGGACCGCTCCCGGTCCCGACGTGGGGCCGACACCCGGAGCTCCAGTAGCTTGCGGGACCGCTCCCGCCTAGCCTTGTTGGTAAGGGCCCGGCAGTCGACGCAGGAGTCCACGTCGTGGTCAGGGCCCAGACACCGGAGGCAGAGGCGGTGATGGTCTGTGACCGACATCGTGCGCTCACAGTCATCGCAATTCTTAAACCCAGGCATCCTATCAGGCACAGTAGAGGAAAAAACAATCGAAAAACTTGGTCAAAGACCGGAGTACTGCTCTTCAGATCTGCGTCCACTGGCGCGGAAAAAAGAACTGACGTCAGCGCGCGGAGGCGGCGTCTATGTACTCCAGCGACGTCATCACGGCGCACGACGCCGACGACGGACGCGGAGCCGCAGGGGATGCCTGCAGACGACGCCTACCGACGCGCAGGGGTACTGCTACGCAAAAGTTTCCGGATCCAGACTGACGCCTGGGGATATTCTAAGGTAAGGAATCTAACACTAACGTGTTTCTTTCAGATATTGTCCTGTTACAGGAGACCCATCTGATAGGGAATGCGTGCAGGGCCCTGGATAGACGCGGCTATAGATTGGTGGCTCATGCCGGATTCACATCTGGCTCTAGAGGGGTCGGCATCATGATCAAATCCTCCCTGCCCCTTGAAATAGATGAAGTCCCACTCGATGATAGGGGTCGGTAAGCCGCTGTCTCAGGGCGGTGGGAGGGGAAGGTGCTCACAATTGTTAGTGTTTACATTCCCCGGGTCTTCAAGCTACCACCTACGCCGATCTGGGACGGACTCTCCTAGGGCTTCCAGATGGTCTCCTTGTATTGGGTGGGTATTTTAACTCGGTGGTCTCTGGTGATTGTGACCGATTTCCCCCCAGAGTCCTGCCGGCGTCTCAGCTATGGCTTTCTGAGCTGCTGGAGACCTTTGGATTGGTAGACGTTTGGCGGATGCTACACCCTACGCATATGCAATATACGTTCCACTCTGTAGCACACGGTAGTCTTTTTTAGGATTGACTATTTTCTGATGCTGTCCGCCCACACTCCTTCGGTGCGTGAGGTCCGCCATTTCCCAGGGGCATTTCTGATCATTCACCCTTGTTGCTCGGGGTCTCGGTGGGTTTGTGTAGCGAGAGCAGAGTTGCCCCTATTCAGCCTTGGCACTTAAGGAATCCCAAGATGCGTTCCGAACTTATCAAGGCTATTGATTGTTACTTCAATGAAAATGTGGGGTCTGTTTCGCTTCCTTATGGGAGGCCTTTAAAACTGTAATACGAGGTTCTGCACTGTCATTGATCGCTGCCAATAAGAAGACCAAGCAGGAGGACTTAGTGTGCCTCGAAGATGAAATTACTTCGCTTGAAAGCGAATTGGGTGGTAATGATACTCCTGCAGTCATACACTCCTTGGCGCTAAAGCAGGCTGACTATGGGGGGCGTGGCTAGCCGAGCAGCGAGATGGCCGCTCTCTGAGTGAGCTCCGCCGGCTACTTTGACTAATCCTTCATTTATCCTACTCCTGGTGACTGCGGACCCTGGATATCCACGGGATCAACATCTACCACCCAGGTGCTCCCTCGGCTCGAGTTTGGGGCGCATCGTCAACGATCCTGAGGAGCGGCGGCGATCCAGTCACTGGCCGACCTGCGCGCCCGTTCTGCTCCCGGCCGGAAGTGCCGGCCTCTGGGCGTTGCGGAGCACCGCAAACCGCGGCTTCGCGGGCCTCCGGGGACCCGGGGACCCGCCGTGCTGCAGCCGGAAATAGCATCTGCGGGGAGGCTGCCACCGACCGAGATACCGGTTGTGAGAAGGTGGCCTGATATGCAGTGCTCACTATTCTAGTGAACACTATGTATCAGTCCAGCAACCCTTATTGATGATTGGTTGTAAGTCAACCTTGTAGACCAGCTATCCTAGTAGCGTGGATACGAGCAGTCTAAGGCTAAAGACTCGAGAGGGCGTGTTAAGCCAGCTGTTTACCACACATGTACCCCTTGAATACCCAGTGAAAGGACACCACACAAGTGTTATGAAAATAAACAGTTATTTATTTAAAGATCACAACAGCCCTGTACTCTTTATGAGGACAGGGTACTAAGCACAAACCAAAACTCTTACAAAAATACTTAAGTTAGCACAGTATATACAAATGCCCGAGGGGCACGGAAAACCATATACTCTGAAAGTGGAATGTGAAATTACTAGCAGGTAAGTACAGTACTAATAGCTTTTGGAATCGCTAGGACTTGACTAGGGAATCGTTAGATTACGACTAGGAGGCCTAGGGGACTCGGGTGCAGTGTGTGCACTCTCACGCGAGATGCGGACAAAAGTCTATGGTAGCTAGGAATTAGAAAGTTAGTGTTCTCGGGCGAACCCGACCTGGTAGGGAGAAAACGAAGATAGATTCTGACCCTTGGATAGTGAGGCTATGCTGGGGCACCGAAATGCTGAAGTTACCTAGCCCAGGGGCTGCAGCTGCATAGGTCTGAAGAGACGTCGGGAATCCTCGTAGACGGACCAGGAGCCGGAAGAAAAGATGCTGGCCGGTGACCAGTGAAGAAAGTTCAGTTGGATCCAAGCCTGGATCTCGAAGATAGATGACACCTGAAAGCAGAGGGGACCAAGTTCGAGACTACTAGCCAGTAGTCAGTGGGCACCAGGAGGGCACCGGATGGTAGCCACCTCGACAAGGTGAGTGGGTGACGCTTGACTCGGAGATCTCACGGACCAGGAGGCGTTGTCGGCGACCAGGATGGAGGATCGAGCTGTCCCACGAAGATAGAAGCCGTCGGCGTCGCTGGACCCAGGATTGGGCAACAAAGCCTTGGCAAATTCAAGCCCACGCGGTGGACCTAAAATAGCGTCTGGAGTGGACCAGGAGGGTCCGGGGTGCCTCTCTTGAAAAAGGAAGCAAGGGCCAGCCTGGAGCAACCAGACCAGCAGTCGTGAAGTTGTTGGGCGTCGTTCAGAAGGCCACAAGCCAGCCGACTAGTAGCCAAACAACGCGGTGCACAGCAAACAGCAGAAGGGCCCCACGCAGATCGTGGAGATGCAGGGAGGCTGACCTTGGGTGCTGGAGCTGCGCAGGGTCGGGGCTTCTCGGACCCCAAAGCACTCACCAGTGGAGGACACGGTGGGCTTGCAGTAAAAGATGTTGTGCAGTCTTGGCGATCGTCGGTCCCTCGAGGTCTCGTCGCACTCACGGTTCTCAGCTTTGCTGTAGAGGTGAGTAGAGGTCAGAGGTGCCAGGGAAGCCGGGTCTCGTCGAGCTGGGTCGTCGGATTCGTGATGAAGGACTTGCAGCAGACCGCAGTGTTCTTTAGGATGGTGCCCGCTTGATGCAGGGTGACTACTCCTTAGCCACAAGGGAGAATCTTGAGGAAGAAATCTTGAAGTCCTTTCGAAGAAGGTGGTATCTTGATTCCAAAGATGATCTAATTTGAACAGGGGGCCCGCTCCTATCTTTATACTAAAAAAGGGGGCTGACCCGGTGACTAGGTCCTGCCTATGGGTGGGACCAGGAGGGGGGTGGTTACACCCCTCTCCCCTGCCGGACTTCCCCAGGCCAGGGGCTGGTGTGCCCCTGGAACTGGTTCTGACTGGCTTATGCGTAGTGAGCACCGGGGTGCCACTCAGCAGTCACCTTCCTGAAAAGCCCTGCCTACCCAGGATACACAAAACCATGTCTGGGACGGTGCTAGCACCGCCCCGGACAGGAAACCCTTTGTCCAGGCCTCCCTCGCTGGAAGGACTCCCAGCAGCAGGAGGTCAGACTTGTGTCTGTGGTGGCAGCATCCATTTTGTGGAGCTGAGGCTTCAGTTAACTTTAACCGGGGTTCACAGTTACATACATGTCGTGTCCCTCTAGAAGGGTGGAATGCTAACCCCGTCGCCAGAATTGGCGAGGGGTTAGTATTCCAATTCGTATGACACCTTACTCGACATGTTTTGATAAAGCAATACCAAAGTTAGCATTTAACCGCGAGGATTATAATGCACTTAAGAGTATATGGTATGCGATATCATGGAACAGCTATTAGGACTTGGTTCCACAAGCTGCAGACAGGCTCAGCTCATGCCAGAGCACTATCTCACGCGATTCCAAGCACTCTGCCTTCAGGATTGTCAAGGCCTGCCATAGGAGTGACTGATAGGAATCTGTGTGTCCATTTTTAGGTCTCGCCTGTTGTCGATGCGCATGCGCATCGAGCAAAGCGAGACTATTGCGAGTTATCCACTCTTTATCCACACTGCAAGGAATCGTGGCGATTCCTTGCAGTGCACGATAAATTTAAGGTCAATGCGCATGCGCATTAAGCTTATGCGCATGCGCATTGACCTTAAAAGTCACATGCGCGTGCACGTCCGTCGTGTTTTACCCCCTCCGCCCCCTCCCGCCGTGTCGCATTTCTCCTCCCCCCTCCCCTCGCGCCGTGTCGCATTTCTCCTCCCCCCTCCCCTCTCTTCCCTCCGTCTTGCTTGTTTCTGTTTGGGGGCTTGGCACCTCGAGCCGCCGTGGCGGCGCCACACTTCCTGGATGACCGCTCTGTAGATAACGGAAGTAGGGGCGTGTTGCTGATGGCCATCGCCTTGCTGCCAGGTGACACAGTTTGCTGCTGCTGCTTCCTCTTCTTCGGTAAAAGCAGATCTGGTCCACGCCGGTGCTGAGTGACATTCCCCGGAGAGGTGACCTCTGCTGCAATACCCGGCTGGAACCCCTGATGTGGTTTGGTAAAATGCCAAAAGTTGTACTTTATTCCTATACGACGAAAAACCATTTTTAATATAGAAAAGACCATCTTTTTTGATAGTGTACCATCGACTTTTTGACGTGCTCGCCAATTTTTTATCTGTGTTTTTATGGCCGTTTCTGCCGAAATAAAGATTCTTGATGGCTATATATGTTTTGGGCGCACCATTTTCTATTTTCGTTTGCCGCGTCTCGTACTTTGCATCCAAAATGCACCCTCCCCGCTTCACGGCTGGCCGCAGCGCTTTCATCGCAGTGGATCGGATCTACAAAAGCGGTGTGCATGTGCGTCACCAGCAGCAGCTCCCCCGTAACCTGGGATGGGCATGTCACCGCTGCGTGTGCAGAAGTTGCAGAGACTGCTACAGCGACGAGTATGGCATGGTAGTCACCGCTGCAACATGCAACTCTCGCTCCCTGGGCTATAGCTGCATCCCCTCCCTCCTGCTATTGGCTATCACTTTTAAATATGCTCCTTTCTCCCGTCCAATGCTAAATGGATGCTGCGCGAAGCAGGCACCATGTTAATTAAAAAAAAAATCTGCGCCATTCACACTTTCTCCTCCATCAATGCCCTTTGTGTGCCTTTTTGTTTTTTTTTTTTACCGGGAGCGGGGTCGGTTTTACAGTTTTTGCTTTTTTTGTATTTTTTTGTATTTTCTTTTCTATATATTCGGGCAGCTCTCACCATGGGTTATTTTGTCCTCTGCAGCACACACAGCGCTACCTCAACTCTGGTTGCGGCCTTTACTCCTGCAGCTGCCTAACCCCCGTCTACGCCACTTCGCAGCCCACCCGTGGACGAGGGGGGAGGAGGAAGAGTAAGGATCAGTGAACCTCCCGGAGGCGCAGGTCAGAGATAACTATACTAAAACACACACACATGGAAGAGTAGAGATCAGGTACATTTATATTTTTTTTACACCGACTATACTCCGCAGTGCCCTTTTAACAGCATGACAAAAGTGTCATCAGCAATGTTTTATTAAAGAGTGATGTAGACAGGTTGCCATCGCCCACAAGAAAGCAACTGGCTCCTTACTATGCCAAAAAATATTTGGGTTCTCTTTAAGTTTGCATCCTAATTCGGTGTGCACCTGAAACCCTTTCAAATTCCAAAACACTTCTACATTTTCGACATTAGGGAAATGAGGCATAGGAGGAAAGTGAATTTTTCAAATTTGTACAGTTTTGCTTAAGTTGAGAAATCGGGGGGGAAACAATGCTCTCCTTTGTAGCAGCTTCTGCACAACGTTTTACATTATGAATTTCTGTAAGGTTTCACATTTGCCTTTGCTTTTAAAAAGACCTTTTGTGGGTTTCCTAAAAACGTATAGTGGGCTTTACAACCCGTCAACTGCTTACTATTGATGAACTTTGTCACTTTCATTTGTTTGCTTCTTACTTAATCCTTCTTCTAGTCCGACTCCTGAGCATAGCCTCTTTAACATCCGTTTTTTTTTAATTGGATAATTTGAATCCTTCTGCTAACTCACTTTCAACTCAAAATTTTCGATTGAAAAATAGCACCAGTTGTAGGGCCTGGAACCCATTAACCAGTGCCTCAATGGCAATTAATAAGATGCAATATTATGTTTACACTGAGGGCTATGTCTGTATTTTGTACTGAATTGTATTGTTCCCTAGAGAAGGCCAAAGTTAGAAGAGATAGACAGCAGCTATAATTAGATGGTCAAATTGCTCTCCATTGTGGCCCTGGTGCATTCAGGTTCGAAGTCCATCTTTTACAGCATAGTTGAGCTCTGTGTTAACACATAAAGGCCTGGAAACAATATATTCTGGGCTGTAGGCTGCAGTCGCCTTGTACTTTATTGTTGCAACTGGTTTACTTGATTTTATTTTTAGGGCTCGCCTGCTGATGCGCTTCTGCGCATCGCTGGCGAAGCTCTATTACGGCTTATCCAGTGTTGATCCACCACTGGCGATTCCAGTGGCAATTTCTTCAAGTGCATGTGCTTTTTAGGTCATTGCGCAAGCGCAAGCCCTAAAAAGCGCGTGCACAATGCCACCAGCCGCCTGCCTGCCTCGCATTACCAGATCAAAGGCAGCCCAGCCCCCCTCCCACAAGCTTCTCAGCGTGTGCTCTGCCTCAGGCCGGCATTTCTCCTCCCCTCGGGCAAACAGATAGCCACAATAACACCCTCCCTGCTCCGCTTTTTTTAGGTCTCGCCTGTCGATGCGCATGCGCATCGAGCAAGCGAGACTATAGGGGCTCATCGACTCTTTATCTAACTTGCAAGGAATCGTGGCGATTCCTTGCAGTGCCCGTGACTTTTAAGGTCAATGCGCATGCGCATTGAGCTTATGCGCATGCGCATTGACCTTAAAAGCGCGTGCGCGTGCACGTCCGTCTCCTAACACACACACACCCTCTCCCCCGCTCCGCCCCCTCCCGCCGTGTCGCATTTCTCTTTCTCCTCCCCCTCCCCTCTCTCCCCTCCGTCTCGTTTCACACACACCCTCTCCCCCGCTCCGCCCCCTCCCCTGTCTCGCGTCTCAGCATGGCTCTCCCCGGCCCCTTTACCTCTTTTGCCTCGCAACAGCGCCTCTTCCGCGACTGGACTCCAAAGGTTAGTTTTGTGTAGTGAATACCGGTGAGGTTCAGGTCAGCTCTGATGTCCCACAGCACGCGTCTCTCCACCTGCGGCAATCCGCTCCCCTCTGCACGCCATTCTGGTGCCGTGCACCATCTGTCAAGGCCTTATGCGCACAGATCGGCAGCAATCTGATTTCTCCTACTGTTTTTTTTTGCGTGTGGCACTTTCCAGCACTCTGCCCTCCAGAATATGGGCACTTGTAGCTCTCGATATATGTTGTGGAAGGCAGGATAATGCTGTTGATTTCTCCCAAACTGCAGGAGCCTATCTAGTATGCGCCCATCTTGCTAGCCCGCCTACTAGCGCCCCGGGTCCCCAGGCATTGACCTTTTACTGTGGGACTTTTTTGTGGGGTTGTTTTGCTTCTTCGATTTTCCCCTTCAATATCTGTCTGAGCCATGGGTTAGTCATCAGGCTATTGGTCACCCCACCATCACCCCCCTCACACCCCCTCATTCACCCTAACACACACTCACATTCTCACACACCCTCTCACACACCCCTCACACACCCCATCACTCACGCTCTCACACAACACCTCACACACTCCCTCACTCACACTCTCAAACACTCCCTCACTCACCCGCTCACACCCGCTCAGTCTCACCCTCACTCTCCCTTACACTCCCTTACCCCTCAACATCACTCACTATGCCTACCCTCCCATCACACTCACCCTCACCCTCTCACACTCAAATTCCTCATACTAACACCCCTCATACACAACACCCTTAACACTCACACCACTCACCCACACACTCTCACACACCCCCCTCACCCACCCTCAACATCTCACCCTCACTAAGACTCAAACACTCACCCTCACTCACCCTCAAACTCTCACCCTCACCCTCACTCATCCTCACACTTACTCACCATCACTCACCCTCACCCTCACTCACCCTAACTCACCCTCAACACATCACCCTCACTCACCCTCACCCTCACTCACCCTCAACACCTCACACGCAACTACTCACTCACCCTCACTCTCACTCATCCTCACTCAACAACACTCAACTTCACTCACTCTCAACGCCTCACCCAACACCTCACCTTCAATCACCATCGACATCTCACCCTCACTCACCCACAAAAAATCAGCCACAACACCTCACCCTCAATCACTCACCCTCAAACATTCACCCACACTCACCCTCCCTCACCCTCAATTCCTCACCCACACCCTCAACACTTCACCCTAAACACATCACTCATCCTCAACGCCTCCCCCTCCCCCTCACTCACACTCACCCTCCCTCACACTCAACACCTCACCATCACTAACACTCAACACCTCACCCTCACTAACTCTCAATACCACAATCACACTTCCCCTCACTCACACTCAATACCTCACCCTCACTAACACTAAAACACTCAATCACCCTCACTCTTACTCTCACTCACACTCTACACCTCAGCCTCACGCTCAACAACACACCCTCAACACCTCACCCTCACACCCTCAACACCTCACCCCCTCAACTTCACTCGCCCTCACCCTCAAACACTCACCCTCAACACCTCACACCCTCACCCTCAAATCCTCACCCTCAACACCTGAACCTCACTCACTCTCCACACCTCACCCTCACTCACTCACCCTCAACACCTCACCCTCAACACCTCACCCTCAACACCTCACCCTCAACACCTCACCCTCAACACCTCACCCTCAACACCTCACCCTCAACACCTCACCCTCAACACCTCACCCTCAACACCTCACCCTCAACACCTCACCCTCAACACCTCACCCTCAACGCCTCACCCTCAACGCCTCACCCTCAACGCCTCACCCTCACTCACTCTGACTCACCCTCACTCACCCTCACTCACAATCACTCACACTCAGTCACCCTCAGTCACCCTCACTCACCCTCGACCCCTCACTCACCCTCACTCATCCTCACTCATCCTCAACACCTCACCCTCATCCACCCTCATCCACCCTCAACCCCTCACCCACAATAACACTCTCTCACCCTCACCCTCAACTCCTCACTCACCCCCACCCTCACTCACCCTCAACACCTCACCCTCACACAGTGCAATAGGTCTCGCAGGATTTTTAGTTAAAGCTTTTACATTTGCTTATTGCTTTTTTGATTTGTAATTCTTTTGCATTGCCTACAAAAAAATAAAATGCAAAAGATTTACAACAAAAAACCTATAAACAATTCTAAAAGCACTAACTCTAATGCTGCGAGACCTATTGCATTTCTAATGCTTGTTAGGGTTAGGTATAGGTATACTACACCTACAGCAAAGGGTGGTTACACGACTTTGCCCCAGCTGTCATGCAGCCAGTTGTGTCAAATTTAGGAGGCCAGCCAGGGGTGGCATAATACATGCTGCAGCCCCTGGCAGCCCTGGGTACACCCATGCCCTGAGTTACAGGGTCTGATAGGGTGGCCCAGTACCAATTGGAAATGCACCTAGGGTACATGGAATCCATTTTAAAGAGAGAGCAGTAGGCCTGGGGTCCTGATTGGCAGGGTCCCAGGTCGACTATGTCCAAAACCAGCTAAAACACAGGGCAAAAAGTTGGGGGCAACCATAGTCAGGATGTACCTTCCTACACCGGTGAGTCCCGGTTGTGCATCTGTTGAGGACTGGCTGCTGAGGTCCTGGGCATCGCGGTAGAAGACTACCACCCCTTCTCCGACCGAGTCTCCAGCAAAGGCGCCGTGCAGAGTGCGGGCATACACCCGGAGCCGCGGTAAGCTGTCGGAGACCCCGGGGCTCGACTGGGAGGCGGTGTCCCAAATTGTGAACTCCCCACGGGGTTTGGGAACGGAGCAACGCGGATCTGAGGTGAGGCAGGGACCGATCTGAATCCACCCGCTGAGACATTATACCGGGACATATCGGCTGCCGACCGTTGTGGTGAACGGAGTGCCGATTGAACACTTCTGCACCCTGCTGACCGAATCCCCGAGATTTCCTTTGCACCGCTGGCCCTACAGACTAATTAGCCGGCACACTACCGCACTGCCTCACTGCTAGGATTCCGGCGCCCGCCATTTTGGGTATTGGTGCTGCCCCGTCTTCCACGCTGCAGCTTCACAGTAACACTGGGCAGCTTCACCATTTGTGCCCTCCACTTGGCCGGAGCATTAATATCACTTGGATCGGTCAAGAGCACCTTGGCACCACGAGTTCCATTACACGAACACACTGTTAGGAGAGACGCAGAAAGGCGCTGCTCCCTCGCGACGCTAGCGGACACCTTCAGGCTTCAAAGATGGGGAAAAACGAGGCAAGGCAGCCCAAAATTAGCTTTGATAACAAGAGGCCCCAAAAGAACCAAACATCAGAGTTGGAAGGCGGCGAACCGTCGTCGCATGGACCGCCGCCGGACATAGACTTCGGGGAGCTTATTATGGAGGTGAGGTCCAGCTTGAAGAGTATTGACGCTAAACTCGACACCATGGCTTCGCAGCTAGAGTCTGTGAAAACTAAAGTGGACGCCCACGAAACCAGACTGGACTGCCTAGAAAACAGGCAGACTGAATGCTGCGAGTTCCAGACTCAGGCCAAGCAACATATCACGTCCCTGGAGCGGGAAATAGATCATCTACGCGCCAAGACAGACGATTTGGAAGCGCGATCCAGGAGGTCCAATACCCGCATTACGGGTATTCCGGAGACAACAAACATTGGCAAGATGGAGACGTTTGTGTCAGACCTCCTACTTTAACTATTCGACCCGAATCTATCTCCAGTCTTCACAGTCGAGAGAGCGCACAGATCGCTTGGGAAAAAACCTCCGCCTGGTGCCACACCTCGACCCATCCTTGCTAAATTGCTCAACTACCAAGATAGGGACCTCATCCTGCGCTTGGCGAGAGAGAAGGGTAAGATCACGCACCAAGGGAATAACATCTCCTTCTACCCGGACTTCACCCCTCTTGTGCAAGCGGCCCGTAAGGAATTTCTGCCGGCGAAGAAAGTTCTGCTGCAGGCTGGTGTGCCATACTCTCTACTATACCCGGCGAAACTGAAGGTACAACAGGACAACACCTCGCACTTCTTCACGGACGCTAAATCTGCGCTGAAGTTCGCTAAACATATTTGCGCTGGGGCCAGGAGAAAATCGCCACGGTTGGAGGACGCTTCGGAACACCCGAGTGACAATGACTGAAGGGGCTAATGCTGTGGAACTGAGCAACTGCACCTTCGCCCCCCTTCGAGTTTCTCCTTGGGCACGCAGCTGTTGCGTCTGGACTGAGTAAGTGGGGGGTAAGTCGCTGATGCGCCCTTGGGCGCCAGGCTGAAGCTGCTGACTCCATGCTCTATTTGTGACTGTGGTTAACTGCGGGTTTCATGGACCCTGGGATGGGGGTTCCGTTGGTAACCAGGAGATCTAACATTTGTCTGTAGCCACCCCGTCCATACGGGGGTGTACGCTGGGCGCACCACGCCTCATGGGGTGCTTCCCATTGTTACCGATGTTGGGGGTTTTGCACGCCCCGCGTGCTTGCTTTTGGGTTATGTCACGACCTGATTGGGGGGTTGCTGAGGGAGGTGGGTGGTGGGGGGAGTTTATGAAGTTGCAAGTTCTAGTTATTATCTGGTGCAATGTACGGCTAAAATGGACTACCTGTTTGCGCATTGTGTTGATTGTCATGATGTATGGGCGACCTTGCTGTGGGGGATGGGGACGATTGGAGATGGATCAGACTCTACTACACCTGCTCGATGGGGGGGATTAAGCTTTGGACTTGGAACATTAGAGGCCTCGGGGATTACAAGAAAGCCCGTTTAATGCATGGTATATTGTCAAGGCATAATGTAGACATTTGCTTCCTACAGGAAACTCATCTTAACTCGACCCCTTCGCCCAGATTGAAGAATTCCCGATGGGCTCATGTTTACTCTGCCATTTATTCCAACTATGCGAGGGGTGTTGCTGTACTCATACGCAGGGGGCTGGATTGGCGGGAACACTCTCGCGTGCAAGATGTGGAGGGGAGATATGTTTTACTACATGGTTCCTTGCAGGGGCGGCCTATTGTACTAGCTGCAGTATATGGTCCAAATGTGGACGATCCAGACTTCTTCAGGGGGATTTGGGCGGAAATTGCTTTACTGGACTGTCAGTCGGTAGTGTTGGGAGGTGATTTCAATATTGTACTGAATGATGAAATGGACCGAAGGGGTGTGAGCAGGCCACCACATGTTAGAGCACGACAGGCAGTCTTGGATGTAATGAATGAAGGTATGCTTTCTGATGTGTGGAGAGCCAGACACCCAGACGCCAAAGTGGGTACTTACTACACTTGCCACAAAGCTGCCTGGTCCAGATTAGACTTCTGGCTGGTATCGCCTGAGGCTGCAACGTGGGTGTCAAAGGTTGAAATACTAGCCAGATCACTGTCGGATCACGCCCCATGCGTATTGGAGTTGCGCCCCCCAAGCACTATTCACAGGGCATTCACATGGCGCCTCCCACCACACGCGCTTACGGACCCAGTATTTGTAGAGGAGATTAGAGGAGACATAGTCAAATATTTTGCCGAAAATGCTGGTTCAGCCTCATCTGAGGCCATCGAATGGGACGCCTTTAAAGCTGTGATCAGAGGCCAGTGCATAGCACGGAAGGCGGGAGCCCTACGCGCCATCAGGGACACGTTAGCTAAACTGGAGGGGGAACTGAGAGACCTAGACACTGCCTTTAGTGCTGACCCATCATTGGAGATTGCTGGGGCTCTGAAAACCAAGCTGCTAGTCTTTAATGAGGAAGCGGAACGAGAAGTGCGGTTCCTGGGAAAACAGGCAGAAGCACGCAGGTATGGGGAGGGGGACAGGCCGAGCAGAACCCTGGCTAGGTTGATAGCTCCTCGCACACAATCCAACTACATCCACACCATATATGACAGGGCCGGGAACCTAGCGGTAGGTCAGGAGGCAGTGCTAGGCGCCTTCGCGGATTTCTATGCCTCCCTCTACACCTCCAAGCAGCCCACGACACCGACCACATTGCAAGACTTTCTGCATTCCATAGCCCTCGTATGGTTTAACAATAACCACAGACAATACATGGACCTTACTGTAACTGTCCAGGATATCGCTCAGGTGATTAAAAGCATGCCGGCCAACAAAGCCCCTGGCCCGGATGGCCTGACAACAGCCTTCTATAAAACTTATGTAGATGAGCTGGCGCCGAAACTGCATACCGTGTTTGTTGAGGCCCTTGAATTAAACTCCCTACCAGACTCCATGCGGGAGGCCTTAATAATCACACTCCTAAAACCAGATAAAGACGAACTACACCTGGATTCCTATAGGCCCCTTTCTCTGATAAACGTTGATGCTAAAATCTACGCAAAAGTAATTGCAGATCGATTGCAGCCTATGCTGCCTATGATTGCACTCCCCGACCAGTCAGGGTTTATCCCTGGCCGCGCAACATCGCATAACCTCAGAACCATTTTCTCTGTTCTCCACTACTTGCATCCATCTGTACAGGCGGCGGTGGTGTTCCTGGACGCCACCAAAGCATTTGACTCCTTAGAGTGGCCTTATCTGTTTAAAGTTTTGGGACGGATGGGCTTTAGTCAAAACTTCATGACCTTGATTAAACTACTGTACACGGAACCTAGAGCTAGGGTGAGTGTCAATGGACTCGTGTCTAGGCCCTTCAGTATCTCCAGGGGGACCAGACAGGGGTGCCCTCTGTCCCCCCTCCTTTTTGCCATTGCAATGGAGCCGCTTGCGGCTCGTATAAGGCAGCACCACACTGCAAGATGCATCGGATTCAGCTCTCGGAGCTTACTAATCTCGTTATACGCGGATGATGTCACCTTATACATCATCAATCCCAAAGACAACATGAATCCGCTACTCCGGGAATTCGTGAGATTTGAGGGCCTAGCGGGAGTGTCCATCAACTGGTCTAAGTTGGTTGCCTTCCCCTTGACGGAAGGGACTAGTCGCCCGGCTCCAGACTACCCTTTGAGGTGGGAGATGGACGCTGTCAAATATTTGGGAATCTGGGTCAGTCGGGATGTGCAGGAGTTGTGGTCCCTCAACTTCGGGAGGGCGGTAGACTGGCTGGAAGGGAAAATCGAAGTTTGGAACAAACTACCTCTTTCCCTAGTCGCAAGGATAGCCTTAGCAAAAATGGTGGTTCTCCCAAATTCTTGTATTTGTTCGGGAACTTACCGCTGCCAATGACAGCACACTTTCACGCTCGTGTTCGCTCACTATTGCTGAAATTGGTGTGGGCTGGTGGGCAGGCGAGAGTCTCCTGGGACCTACTCACACTACCGCTCCGACAAGGGGGCCTTGGGGCTCCTGATCTGAGGCTTTACTCCCTCTGTGCCCAAGCGCAATTTCTACACTTCTGGGCCTTCCCTACTCCCTATCAACCGCATGTGGAGGTCGAACTGGCCATGGTCGCCCCTTTGCCGCTGCGTGTGGCTTTATGCGGTAAGGTTTCCTGCCCGTCGCGAGAAGTGGATACCGTGGAGATGATCCACTGGGCCTGGCGTGAACTTCAGAAGAGGGCGGGTCTCTCTTTGCTTTATGCACCGGCCATCCCCCTTCGGGGTAACCCGATGCTGCCTTGTCTGACCGCCAGGGGAGACGTCCTCACGATCCGGGGGAAAAGACTACACACCTTCGCTGATTTATATCCGGACGGTACCTTTGTCGAGATGGGCACGAGCGAGGGTGTCCTGCCTGACTCCTTCGCGGACGCGTTGTTGTACCATTCCCTTCGGGAATCCTGCAAAAAGATAGGGCCCCAATTCCCGGAGGAGCCATGCACCCTAGACGCCCTCCAGAATCTGCTCTCGCGGCCTTCCCCCAAAAAGCTGGTATCGAGACTGTATAACTGCATGCAGGAGCAGGCCCCGATTACTGTGGCCACGGCCAGACAGGCTTGGCCTGCGGACCTGACTGACCCGCTAACGGATGACACGTGGGAGTACTGCTGTAAGCAACTCACGGCACTGTCTCCGAACTATCGGCTGCGGCTCATCCATTTCAAGTTCCTGCACCGATATTACCGTACACCAACACTGTTACACCGAATGGGCATCCGCGCAGATGCCTCCTGCTGGAAATGCGGAGGGGAAGATGCGTCCTGTCTCCACGTAGCATGGAGCTGCCCCAAACTGGATGCATACTGGTCGGAGGTCTTTACAGCCATCAATCAAATCACACATAGGAATGATACACCGACTCCACTCCTGGGATTGCTAGGCTATGTTAAAGACACTGAACCCTGCGACAGGAAGCTACATGCCCTACTCCTTTATGCCAAACGACAGATCGCGCTACATTGGGGTAGGAGGGCTCTCCCCTCATTCACGGGGGGGGATTAGGGATGTAACATATGGCCATACACAACTGACACACTACTGGGAGACTATGCCCACCGCTTCCAGACCTATTGATATCTGGGACCCATTCATACAGTGGGCTAGAGAACGTGAGGGCTCGGACACCTCGGGGGGGTCACCTGATACAGGTGTTTCAGATGATATGGGCTGACTGTGTTCATTACATGGTTGAGTGCTTGTTGCTCGGTGACCCTGAGCTAGTGCGGACCTGCCCTGTATTGTCACACGTCCCGAGCATGCGGCCCCACTGGTCCTGTGTATGCCGCGGACCCTGTCCCCGCTGACCCTCCTGCGGCCCCGGACCTCGGTGGATGGCCCCACTCATCCTCCTCCCCTCCCCCCCTCCCCCCCCTCCCTTCCCCCCCCCCTTCTTTTTTCGCCTACACGTGGAGAGTGTGGAAGTCGCCACACCCTCACCCTTACCATGACTCGCCTTTGCTCATGACACTCCAGCACAGGTCCGCGCAGCCCAATGGATGGATGATATGTTGCATAGCAATTCTATGTACTTGCATCGAAGTTTGCTGGTTTCGTTTTCTGTTTGTTGGGGGGGTACGTTGGGAGAAAACAGTGCTGTTGGACGTATACTTTTAACTGGCCGCCGCGGCAGGTTGTTGACCGCTGTTTGCTCCAAGGCGGCCTAGTTGCTTCCTGATACATTTGCGTGTCTACGACACAGAGAAAAGTAAGACCATTTATGCGCTGATGTTGCACTGCTCACAACCAAGTTACTGCTGTTTTATATATATCTCTGGGAGTACTAGATCCGGCTGGACTATGGCCCCCGAACTGTTTTACTGACCCTTGTGCATTGTATACCTGATAGCGGCCTGCCTCCGGGTTGTTGGCGTGACGCAGTGTACATCTTTTGTCTCTTTATTACAAAATAAATGTCTTACACCAAACAAAAAAAAAAGCAGGCTGACTATAAAGCCCTGGTGACCGACGCTGCTAAAGTTATGCATAGGAACCAGTTGGGCAGACTCCATGATGTGGGTGATAAGGCGAGTAAGCTTCTGGCGTGGTTAGATAAATCTGAGAAAATGAGCCGAGTGGTGCCGGTGATTGAACGGTTGACTGGTGAGTGTGTGTCTGACCCAGGTGAGATTGTGGATTGCTGTGTGGATCACTTCCAGACGGTCTACCGATCGGTAAGTGATAGAGAGGAGTCTGATTCCCGTTTGCTCTTGCGTGATATCGCGTTACCCTGCATTTCGGATGAGGACAGGTCCATTATGGATGCGCCTATAACGGTGGATGAGGTCGCTATTGCTATACGATCCCTTCGATCGGATAAGGCTATGGGGCCAAACGGTCTGCCCATCGAGCTCCACAAGTTGCGCCCTGACAAGATGGCGGCATACTTGCGAAATATGTTCATGGAGGCCTTTGAAACTGACCTCCTCCCTCTTGATCAGCGTTTGGCCACTATTGTGGTCATCCACAAGGACGGTAAACCCTGTGACCGTTGTACCTCCTATCGCCCCATTTCTTTGCTTAACGCGGAGCGCAAGATCCTGGCTAAAGTGCTTGCTACTCGTTTGCTAACGGTTAAATGCGACCTGATCCATCCTGATCAGTACGGTTTTATCCCCCATCGAAATACTGCACTCAATCTTCGGAGGCTTCATGGAGTTCTCGCGAGAGCTGCGACGCTGACCGAACCCGCCATCTTGGCTTCTCTTGATGCTACTATGGCTTTTGACACCATCGAGTGGTCTTATCTCTGGGCGGCTATCTCTAAGTTCGGTTTCGGCCCTAATTTGATCGCCTGGGTAAAACTCCTTTACGCACAATCACTGGCCCAGGTGGTAGTAAACGGCAGGGTGTCTGGTTCGTTCCCGCTTGGGCGTGGCACCCGACAGGGTTGTCCGCTCTCCCCCCTGCTTTTTGCCCTAGCGTTGGAGCCGTTGGCGGAGTGGCTCCGGTGGGAGCCCTCGATTAGGGGCATCCGGTGGGCCCCTGATCTTGAAGATCGTGTCTCGCTATACGCCGATGACATTCTCCTTTACTTCACCTCACCCCGGAAGTCACTCAATGTGCTCTTTGATGTCCTCACCTCCTTCGGGAAGAATTCGGGTCTCGTCATTAACTGGACTAAATCCTGTGTTTATGTCATAGCGGGGGAGCTTCCTCCAATGCTCTTAGATTCCCAATCCAGGTGGTTGAGACTGGTTTCAAGTACCTGGGGATTCATGTCTCCTTGGACTCCTCTGTCCGTTATGATCGCAACTTGTATGCTCCTCTCAGGCGACTTAAATTGGACGTCCAGCGGTGGCGCCGCCTGCCCCTATCCCCATTGGGGCATGCGGCTCTTTAAGTTGATGTCGCTGCCAAGATTCTTGTATGCACTGCAAAACTTTTTCGATCCTATACCCTCCGGATATTTCCGTGAGGTTGAGAGCCTTCAGAGACAACTGATCTGGGATGGGCGGGCGCGTATCTCCTTACCCAAACTCACTTTGCCGTGGTACGATGGCGGCATAGCCCTCCCGGACATCAGGCGCTACTACTGCGCCTCCCAGTTGAGCGCGGTTAACCATGTAACGTATTCCCCAGGTCCTGCTCCTGCTTTCGCGATGGACAAGCTCCTCCTGCCGGACAGGAATTTCAACAGGGCACTGTATTCCAAGGAGCCATTCCACGTTCTGACTGGACCCACGAAATGTGCTGTGCGTGTGTGGAGGGATGCGAATGTTGCTATGGGCTGGGGCGATAGGTTGACACGACTTACGCCATTGTTTGACTCTGATAGATTGGGTAGCTTGTGGAGAACGAAAGGGGTTGATAAATGGGATACTATTGGTATCAGCAAGGTGGAGGATCTCTGGTCCAAGGGCACGGTTAAGTCCTTTGACGCCCTTAAGGTGGAATATGAACTTGGTGACAAGGAGTACTTTCGGAACCTTCAGGTGCGGCACGCTTTGATTTCGGTTTTCCCTCCGGGGACAGATTCCCCAGTCGTCACCGCTCGAGGATCGGATTCTAGATGGCCACGTGCCAGACAGCACAATCTCTCTGATCTACAAAAAGCTTATTAATAACAGGGCTGACCTCCTTGTGCGGCTCAGGGCTTCGTGGACCGCAGACGTCCTGGAATTAGATGACGAGGATTGGCAGATGGCCGTCGCCTCTCCTAAGGAGGTGGCCATTCCGGCTCGCCTTCGTTTTGTACAACTGAAGATCCTCCACCATGTATATATGACCGGTACGCGACTGGTGCGGATGGGTTACTCGATTGATGGGCTGTGTAAGCGTGGTTGTGGCATGAGTGGTACCTTTCTACATATAATTTGGGAATGTCCTGTGGTGTCCGCTTTTTGGTCTAGAGTGCATGCAATAATGGAAAGGGTCACCGGGGTCTCTCTCTTGCCTGAGGCCCGACGGTGCCCGACGGTGCCTGCTCAACGTTTGGGAGCCCACGGACTGTACTGCTGCTCAGACTTTCTGGGTCACTCTTGGTAACATGGTTGCCAAGAGGGATATTGCTCAACTTTGGGGTTCCCATAGACCGCCTGGGATAGCAGCCTGGAAGGAGAACATGGACTGGTGCATGTTCAGGGAGAAGACTGTCTATGTAGCTCAGGGCCGTCCTAAGAAATGGGGCAGGATTTGGTCCCAGTGGAACGCATATCGTGGGGATATTTGCACTCTTCCATTTGATTACACTACTGATGTCCCATTGTCCTCGTAGTTGACGTTCCGGATGTTTGCCTATAGTAATATTTTACATCGTTCTGTTTACCACTCTCCCGTCCCTGGACATATGTCACAATATTCTTTAGATATTGGTTCCCTTGCCCTCTCCACTTGAGCCCCTGAAATCGTTCTTTGCCATGTGCTTGTGTGGTTTGTTTCGTTTTTCACCAAAATCTTAAAATGAAACCTATTTTATCCTTCTGCTTTTTCTGTTTCATGTGCCTGTACACTGATTAGTTGCTATTTTCCATACTGCCTGTACTGCCTCTATACCTACTGTCCTGATGTTCATTGTCATAGCGGCCGGCCCGTTCGGGTTGTAGTGTACTGTGCATACCGAAAATAAAGGTTTTGGAAAAAAAAAAAAGGAATGGCAACAGCGTCCTGCTCGTTTGTTGCTTCAACTGCAACAGCTCTCCGCTCGCTCGCTAGATCACTGCTGATCTCAGCAGGTCAGCTCTCTTTTGCAGTCTGAAGCTTATCGGAGTAGCATCTCTGTTTGGTATTTGGTGTCTCATTATTATTCTCACTTATAACCGGATTGCTCATGTTTTTTCATTGACATGTTATTTCTAATATGTTTGCATTGACATGTGATTTAAATTGTTAAATTCGTTGTGATTACTCTGTTCCTTTGTACACAAATTTTCATTGCCCTTTTTCTTTTCAGATAACCCTTCAACTTGAGCTACGTTGGATGGTTTCTCACTGGCTGGTCGCCTTCAACTCTTGTTTGGATTTCATTTCGAATTCTCTACTTTCTACTGGATCTTCTTTTCTCCTGATTTAAAAGAGGCAGATAGTTGCTATGTTATTTCTCTTAGTTTCTCAGTGTTCTTATTGGAACCTTTGTATTGTGATGTGGCTGCTTGGATCTGCAATTAAAAGTCATTGCATGTTTGGGTAGCTGCTAAGGCAACCATTAGAGGCCAACTTATGCGAGACGCTGCTCTTTATAATAAAAAGAACGCTGCCAAGCAGACTGAACTGGAAAATTCGCCGACTCTCTCAATTATATATTTCGCAACCATCGCTCCAAAACCGAAAGTTATTGGAACAGGCGCGTATGTCTCTCAATACTCTTTTTACTTCTAAGGCGGAATATGCCTTACAAAAAATGAAAGGCCGTCATTATGAACAAGGAGAAAAGGCTGGTCGGTTATTGGCTGCGCAGTTACGCCAAAGAGAGGCCGCTATGGCGATTCCAGCAATAAGATCAAGTGGCGGTGATATCCTCACTCGGCCACAAGAGATAGTTGAGGAATTCGCCTCATTTTATAGATCTCTATACTCCCCAGGCACTCCGGTAGATAAGACAGTGATGTCTACATTTCTGGATGAAGTTCATCTTCCGCGGCTCTCCGATGATGGCAGGGCTCTACTTGAGGGCACTATCACGAAGGAGGAAATTTCTTCAGCTATATCTTCCTTACCGTACCATAAAGCTCCGGGAGATGATGGTTTCCCTGCTGAATTTTTTAAATGGACTGGTCAGACTATGCTTGATACTCTTCATGCTGCCTTTGAGGAAGCCGTGGAGGAGTCTTCTCTTGGTTCTATCTCTAACAAAGCCATCATAGCAGTCTTGCCAAAACCTGGCAAGGACCCTCTATTGTGTAGTAGTTATCGTCCTATATCTCTTTTAAATTCTGATGTTAAGCTTCTTGCCAACATTCTAGCATCACGACTCCGCAAGGTTTTGCCTTCCTTAATCCATAATTCCCAAGTAGGTTTTGTTCCCGGTCGTTCCTCCCGCAATCATTTACCTACTCTTTCCCATGCCCTATGGTCCGCTAAAAATCTTGAATAGGATGATGCCCTTCTTTCTTTAATTGCTGAAAAAGCATTTGACCGTATTGAGTGGGAATACCTTTTTACCATAATGCAAAAATTTGGATTAGGTGATCAGTTCATAGCCAAAGTACGACTACTTTACGATAGCCCATCTGCCCAAGTTAACTGTGGAGGTTTTCTCTCTACTCCATTTCCTATTCGGCGGGGTACCCGTCAAGGTTGTCCACTCTCCCCTCTTCTTTTCCTTTTGGCTATGGAACCTCTGGCTGCTGCAATACTTCAATCGGCTGCTGTGGTGGGTGTTCCTCTTCCAATTGGTCATTCAAAAATGTAGTTATATGCGGATGATGTTCTTCTTACACTTACTAATCTTCCGCTATCTCTCCCTGCTCTCCTCCGTGTCATTGGTGATTTTTCTTTTTTTTCTGGCTATAAGATAAACTGGGACAAAAGCGAAGCCTTACCTATGTCCCTTGGTACTACAAAGGATGCAATCTCTGGTTTTCCATTTCACTGGCAATCTTATCGGCTTAAGTACTTAGGAATACTCCTCAATAGGGGATTGGATAACGTTGTCACGGACAATTTAACTCCCTTGATTGCGCAAATGCAAAGGGACTTCGATAAATGGAAGGCCCTAGGTTTATCCCTTTGGGGACGGGTTCAGGCGATTAAGATGGTCACCTTACCGCGTTTTCTTTATGTTCTGGGTATGCTCCCTTTGACTATTCCTTTGGCTACTCTTCGGTCCATTGATTCAAAAATTAAACGTTTTATATGGGGTACAGTTAAACCGCGTCTCACCTTTGCAAAATTAAAATCCCACCAATTGCAGGGAGGTTTGGGTCTTCCCTCTATCGAGCACTATTCCCTTGCCCTTCATCTTTCCCATCTTGCTTTCTTTTTACCTAAGTCTAAAGACATCCATCAATGGGTGCCACTTGAATGCCATTTATTGGCTTCTGGTCCTGGTTTGTCCCTTTTATATGGCAAGGGTTCCAGTTCTCTTGACCCCAAAAATCCTATCTTATCTGCCATGTTTAAGTCTTGGCAAAGAAGTCACTGTCTCCTTAAATCTAATTCACGGCTTCACTTTAATGCTCCTATATGGTCTAATTCGGCTATTCGAGTTCGAGGTCGAGGTCGAACTGTATCCTGGCCTCTATGGCAGGAAGCTGGTATTCATTCCCTGGAACAACTGTTCCATGGTGACAATTTTAAATCCTTTTCCCAATTAAGTGAGGAATTTCATCTACCGCCCACTCAATCCTGTAAATATTCTCATCTTCAGCAAGCTATCACAAAACATCTAAGTTCCCCACCTGAATTGTCCGCTTCTCCTATTTTATCTTACCTGAATTTATGGGGAACTTTTAAGGGTGTCACTTCTGGTCTTTATAAGACCTTTCTGCACCCTCTATTTTCGCAACCTCTTTCCAAAGCTCTTCAATTGAAATGGCAAACACGCCTCTCGGTGACATGCTCAGATACTCAATGGGATCTTATTTTGGAAGGATTACATAAGGGTGTTCGAGAAGCTCGCCTTAAATTTTGTATTTTTAAAATTCTCCATGAATGGCACTGGTCTCCGGTCAAATTACATCATGCTAAGTTACTTTCGCATTCCTTGTGTTGGAGATGTTCTGCTTCTGGCTGTGACATAACGCACATTATATGTGAGTGCCCTCATACCAGATCATTTTGGCTTTTTGTACGAAACACTTTGGCTCATTCTATGTCATTGCTCTTACCCTTTACCTCTGCAAACATAATTTTACATGACTTTCGTGGCCTTTCCAAGTTTACTAAACCACAGATCCGTCTCCTCCATACTGCTTTAGCCACGGCAAAAATTTGTATATTGCGTCACTGGAAGTCTTCCTTACCTCCTTCTCAGGAGGAATGGTTGGTGGCAATGATACAAACAGCTTCTTATGAACGTATAATTTACAGTCTACAGGACAAAGCTTCCCTTTTTCTTCAAGTACGGTCACCATTCTTGGAGACCACAGTGGATAATGATTCTGTTTCTACTTCTTCTTCTTCTAAGACTACTCTTCCTTCTTAATTTCACCTTCCTTGTAACACGCTTACTTTCTCTTCCTTCTCTCTTTTCCGCTTCTTATCATTCTTCTTGCTTCCATCTCTCTTCACAACTAGTTTGTTACTCTGGGGCTTCCTTTCTCTTTCTTTTTCTTTCCTTTTTTCCTTCCTTTCTCCTCTTTCTTTTCTTCCCCAAATTGCGCCTTATGAATACTAGAGGATGTGTTGTTTTATGCCTCCTTTGTTATATTTTATGAATGATTTCCTCATTTATACTGTGTTCCATTTCTTCCTCTGCATATGTATCTGCATTTGTGATTTATTTGAAATTTTCTTAATAAACAATTTCAACACAAAAAGTCATTGCATAATGTGAGCCTCCGTGTCTTTAATGAAATCTAGATTCTCTAGGCATGTTAATAGGAGAATCGCAATTGTGTGTACAACAAATGTTTAACAGTACCCTCTGATAAGCCTAAACTGCTTACTCACACTACCAAATTTTACGCAAGGACCGTTCAATGGGAAGAGAAGGTGGCTTAGCAATTTTTTACAGAGAATGCTATGGCTGCCGCAGCTCCCCCAATCCAATACCTAACTGCGGTAGTCTCTCCTTCTCCCTTGACTTCTCCCCCACTAGCACCTTCTCAGAGATGCTTGTATATCGCCCACCCGGGACCCTAGGACAATTTCTAAACTCCCTGCCTTCCTACATAGGCAACCTAGCATGCAGTTATTAAAATCTCCTAGGAGTGTGAAATTTGAAGATCTACTTTGATGATACATCAGACCACAATGCCTTAGAAATGACCACCAGTCTTGCTGCACTACAATTTCAACAACTAGTGCTGAAACCAACTCACTCTATGGGTCATCTTCTAGATCCCATTTACAGTGATTGTCCAGATCTCCTAGTGGGAAATCCACCTCCCCTGCCATGGATGGACCACTTCTTGATCCCAGTCTCCTGGGTTACCCCACATACTCACTTTGCCCCACTATAGTCACCCGGAGGGAACGCAACTGGTCTAAACTGCACCAAGCGGAATGGGCATCAACCATAGAAACTTCCAGACCACCCTATAACTATGACCCCACCCTAGCTAATGAAAACTTCAAAAGATGGATCTCAAACTCTTTAGATTCTGTACTCCCCATAAAACACATTGAATCCAAGCGCAGGATTTACGAGAAAAGAAACGCCAATGTAGAAAACTGGAGAGGAATTGGCGTCTGGACTACTCACTACCCAGAAAAACTGCATAATGAAATCATAATTGGGCAAGCGACCTTTTTCGAGAACAAGATCAATGCAGCTGCACCTAGGCCTAAGGAAATTTATCAAATTGTAAAAACCTTTCTCAACCTCCCAGAAAAACCTCAAAATCCCCTTGACGCCCAACCCCGCTGCAATGACCTGGCAGAATTCTTTTACAATAAAATACACACCATCTATACCTTCTTTTCCCACACTCAGATCCTCACTTCATCCATCAAACCTCCTGACCTAGAGCTCCACCCAACAGCAACACTCGTCAACCTTCCCTCTCTAGACTCCTCCACGCTACAATCAATCATGCTTCAAGTAAAATACGGCTCCCTAATGACTCAGCACCCACGCGCTCTTTGCTGACAGTTACCACGCACATCCTACCTACCATTCTGGAATTGCTCAATGTCTCTTTAGCCACCGGAACCGCCCCGCTCCCCTGGAAACGGGCCATGGTCAGACCCCTCCTCAAAAAAACCAAACTTCGATCCTAGTAACCCAGGGAATTACGGACCAATTTCTCTACTACCCTGGCTTAGCAAGATCATGGAGAAACACGTCAACAAGACACTGATGGAATTCCTAGAGACCTACCACCTGCTCGACCCCTCCCAGACAGGATTCCGACCAATGCATGGGACAGTGACCGCCCTAGTCACTGTGACAGAGGAGGCAAGGAAGATTATGGACCCAGGAGGCACCGCAGCCATCATCCTCCTTGACCTAAGTTCCGCCTACGACACTGTAAATCATAGCATATTACTCCAACAACTTACCAATCTAGGAGTTTCATTGAAAGCACTCACATGGTTGGAGTCCTTCCTGTCTGATCGATCCTTTCAAGTCTTTGAGGGCGACATCACCTTCCCCAGCAAACCTCTAGGCTGTGGGGTGCCACAGGGCTCTTCTTTGAGCCCTAAGCTTTTTAATATTTACATGAGCCCCCTTGCTGAGATTGTCCACCCCTTCTGGATGAAAACAGTCATCTATGCGGACGATACTCTAGTGGTGGCCCTAAACCAACATTACACCGGGCCCAACAACCTCAGGGATTGCTTAGAAGCAGTGACCTCATGGATGACATTATCATGTCTCAAACTAAACAGAGACAAGACCGAGCTTATGCTCCTAGGTAACTCCCCCAATCCTACTATTGACCCCCTGTGGCCTACGTGTCTCAGACCCCACCCCCTTCATCCCCCTCCTCCCCCCCCCCCCATACCCAAGGACACAATTAAGAGCCTGGGCATCTGGTTGGATAAGTATTTAAATTTTAACCACCAAGCAGCCACACTTTCAGCCACCTGCTTTGGTATACTCCGGCTTATCCGGAAAATCCTTCCGTTACTACCCTTTAAGGCCAGACGGATCATGATCTAGGGTCTTATTTTGTCTGGTTTGGACTTTGGGAATGCCCTTTACCTAGGGGCCCCCCAGGTCACCCTAAACAAGCTCCAGGTCACCCTAAACAAGCTCCAGGTCATCCAGAACAGTGCAGCACGAACCCTTCTCCAGATCCCTTGTCGCCTCCCTGTCAAAACCGAACTTAAGAAACTTCATTGGCTCCCGGTCAGGGAAAGAATTGTATTCAAGGGCCTGTGCATCGCTCACCGAGCCTTCTGTAAAACGGGAGCAACTATCAATCATTCTCTGTTCACCCCCTACCACCCCAACAGACAGCTTAGATCAGCCTCCTCCTTCCTTGTCACAGTACCCAGGATCAAGAGAGACCGATGCGGGGGCCGCTCGTTCTCCCACAACTCGGCCAAACTCTGGAACTCTCTTCCTCGCAATCTGCATTCAGAGCCCAATCTTCTGCCCTTCCGAAAACATTTAAAAACCCCGCTGTTCAGCAAATCAGACTAGGTTCCCACCGCTCTTCCACACGCGTCTGTCCGCAGCGCTGGGATGCCTCAGGTTAGCTATTGCGCTATACAATTTGGTATCGCATAAACCGGCAGACAATTATTTTTTGGACAGGTCAGGGCAGGACCAAATGAATAAGGGTAGTCTGTTAAAGTGGTGGGGAGCAAGATAAGAAAAAGATCTCCCATCGTATTAAGCCATGCGTATGCGTTGTGGGCGTAGCAGGGATTGCCCAAAAGACCGAAGGTTACAAATTGGACAGTAGAGATGCAGTTTCTTTTGTACACAGAGGGGGCAGTTACCCAACAAAGATTAATTAACTAAGCAGAGAAGTTTGAAAATGGCACACTTTCTAAAGATTTTAGAGTGGGCTCACAAGGAGTGCAAGGAGGAAGTTTACAGACCAGGTGGGCAGCAGTGCTCTGAGCTTCTTGAAGTTTACATTGAAGAGCCTTATTTGCAGCTACCATAAGGGCATTGTCCTAGTCAAGACAACTGACAATCATTGCTTCAGTGCGTGACTTTCTGGTTTGGAGGGGTAGCCAATGGAAAGCCTTCCTTATCAGGCACATAGTTCCAAAACAGGTGCTATAGGTAGAGCTGACCTGTTCTTTAAACAAAAGATTCTCATCAATCAAGATAACCAGGTTTCTTACGGCATTTTTAGGGTGGGGGGGCCGAACCTAGCTCTGGGGGCCACCCGTCCTCTGACTGGTGGGTAAGGGCTTTGCTGAAAAACAGGGTCTTGGTCTTTCCACTGTTAAGCTGAAAGCAGTTGGACGCCATCCAGAGAGCTATCTTCCTCATGACTCTGAAATTCTGTCTGACATCAATAATCTGTATTTGTCCAAGATCCCATAAATTTACTTTGATGGTTGCTCCGCACAGTAGTTCTCTGTCCTGATGATGATCTAACATATTAATAAGGTCGAAACACAGTTGATGCCTTCCTTTGGCAAAAAATGTAAAGAGGAAGCATAAATTACATTTATGTTCCTGTTATTTGATGGACCGGTCTTGTGTACTTTCACCTTTTGCCATTGTTTTTCTGTTTACACTGTGAAATGTATGTTACAATTAGTGTTGTGGTGTAAACCCATGAGCACCATTTGTGTATTGTATGATGGGAGTTTTGATTCTCTTATGAAAATGAGATCACTTTTCTTAAAAAATTGTTATGGGTACCTCTTTATTACTGATTTGTCCTTTATGTGAATTGATAGTGTTTGTGTTGCTTATAAATTAATTCCTTGAACCACTGAACTTGATGCAATATTCAAACACCCCAGGTTCTGGGTAATAAGGCCGCCTCGGTTTGCTACAACCACCCCAGGAAGAAAAGACATCGGCACTACTTTAGAAGAATGGTAACATTTGGGGGTTTATACGTCTCGGCAATATTTTACAAAATATTCGTTAATGTGCTAATGCAACTGCCTTACAAGAGGGAAAGCAGTCCCACTTAGTAGGGAAGCACTGATAGTGCCCATCCCAAATAAAACTGACAACGTGGTGGTAGACCCTAGTGAATACTGCACACAGTCAATGGTCAATGTAGACTAAAAGGACTAAATTGCTTCAAGTATCGATATCAAAGCAGCAGCTATAATTTCAGTGGCGGTATGCTCAGGGAGGATTTTTTTTCTCAAAAGTAGACAAAGTCCTGTTCTGCTTCAGGATTAGAAGAAATTGAAATGTCTTTCTTTAACACAGTGATGAATCCACTTTTAAAAGAGAGAACTTTTTGATTTTCAACTGGACCAATATACTTGTTGTATCATATTCCAGAAGTAAATCGCAGTCTCCGTCAAGTTGAGTCTAGGTCTTGGTCTACCCCTTCAATACACTCATCATTGGTTTTATGTTTTTTGGCATTATTTTCAATAACAGTTTTTAAAAATTCATATCTTGCTCCCCTTACAGTATTTTTGGGTTTTATTTACTCATAATATTGTATTGTAATTGCATTTATATAGCGCTTACTACCCCTGACGAGGCGTCAAAGCGCTTTTTCGGCAAGTAGCACGCTACTCCGGGACCCATTGAGGATTAGTGTTGAATTAGTATAGTGAAACTGTAGTGTAGTTCCTATATTCCCAATATGCTCTGCTCATTGGAATAACAAACAGCAGTGTAGACGTAGGACTGAGGTCATCTAGGTCTCTACTGACTATGTTCGACTTAATTAGTTTTGCCAGCTAGCTCAGAGGTCACTAGAAACTCTCGAATGTTCAGGAAAGGATTACCCGTTCTGATTTAGACAAGGGATTAACTTCTGACAACTGCATAAACATGACAACTTTGCTCCTCCAGAATAAAGAGTGTATCTTCAGAGTCGTGTGAAACAATAGTCGTGTGACAACTATTTCACTCAGTCGTGCATGCTTAGTTCCACCAGATTGCAGAGAAATAGAGAGACGGGAGTTTTCAATAAAAGGTGTTATTTTATTGAGCAGTCTTCTTTCTCATGCAAGAGAAATGAATTGCCACAATTGCAATACTTATTGTAAAGTAAAGTGCGTACAGTAAAAGTAGTATTATGAAATAATAGTGTAAAAGCATTGATCTGGTTTCTTAGCCATATGATACTTTAAAATGGATAAGATATATACATACATAAAAACATTGACTAACGAACTCAACTGGTGCTTCTAAGATACGCCTACCCCAGTGTACCTGACCTAAGCCTAATACGTGGGAAGGAGTCAGTAAGTTGCAGTTTTTAAGTTAAGGTTAAGTTTTGCAAAGTATCGGAATCAAGGATTCTCTCTAAGGTTGTAATCAGCTCCGTACCTTGAGTGTAGAATGAAAGAGGTCTTGTATCTCTCGCTTTTCAGGACTCGATCTCCCAGCAACCCGCGAGGGTGACTTGGGAACACCGGAGCTGGATTTTGTCGGCTGGAGAAAAAGACAGCGTCTCTCTCAGTGCGTCAAGGGGAGGGGCGGTTTCCGTCGGCTCCCATAACAGCTGGGCTCCCAGGCAAGTAGTACGTCGCTCTGCTCCCAACCACTGTGTGTTTGCTTAAGGCAACGTTGGTATATTTATACCTGAAAGGTGCCAGGTTTGACGTAAGGTTGGACATAAGACGTCACAGAGAACTAACAGTTCTTTCTGGACTCTAGGAGTTCTTGTGCAAATCAAAACAGAAGCACGGGGGAATTCCCGGGCTGCTAGAGGCTTGGTTTGTTTAAAGAACGCGTTGTGCTTTCTAGGAGTCTATGGGAGTAGCTTTGCTGTGTTTTGGACTGCATGGGCTATTACTGAATATGGATATGATTCTTATGCCTTTATAAGGATATTAATTATAACCACATAAGGGCATGAATCGGGAATATCAAATTAGGGTCCTAGATAGAAATACAACAAAACATGCAAGTACATTTTAAGTGGTGGCTAGGTTAGTCAGTTAATTGGATTTGAAGTGATAGCAGAAGGATAGAGGAGGACAAAGGATTGTATTTATATAGCGCGTGTTGACGCACCCTATTCAGGATGCCTACAAAGGATTGTAGACCTAAGAGGATATGGTGAAATATGAAGTAATTTCAGTGGTGGATATTAGTCAGTTACTTGGAGTGAGAAGGAAAGCGGAGGGATAAAAGGGGAAGAAAGATTTACATTCATATAGCACTTGTTAACCCTGATGGGTGTTGAAGCGCTTTTGTGGCGAGTAGCACGCCACTCCGGAACCCATAAAGAATTACTGTTGAAAATTAGTATAGTAAAAAAAAACATGAAGTAATTTGAGTAGTGGATATGTTATTCAGTTATTTGAGTAGTATATTAGTATAGTTAAACATGGAATTTGAGAAGTGAACATTTTTAGTCTTAATTTCGATTGAAAAGGATAGTGGAGGGATAAAAGAGTGAAGGATTCTTTTTTTAGGTCTTAGCAGTAGGAGGAGGCCTTTGGATGAGTAAAAAGGAGTTTTGGAGAGGGGGCGGGGGACTCAGAGGGAAGAGTTTAGAAAGTTTTGTTTTAGGGTATCGTTATAGTTAAAGAGGTGCAAGGAGAGGTAGAGTAGTAGAGAGTCTAGAAAGGGTTATTTTGGCAATCATAGTAGTGGTATGGGGTTTGGGATAAATGAGAGAGTGGAAGTTGAGGATATATTGATAGATGTATAGGATGAGAGATAGGGAAGTGCATTGAAAGGAATAGTAGTAGAAGTTTGAGAGGAGTCAGAAGGTTGGGCTAGAAGATATATTGAGCGAAGAATAGGCTGAGAAAAAGGGTAGTGCATTGGAAATGCTAAAATAGAAGAAAGTGATAAATATATAGATTCATAATTACATTGAAAGTATATAGATACATAAAGGAGGTAAGTATATGTAGATTAAAGATATTGATAGAGGCACAGGATGAGAAATGGGGTAGTGCATTGGATATGCTTTTTCATGAGAAAAGTAACAGACACACAGATCCAAGTACATGGAAGGTACATAGATGCACAATGGAAGTATGTACATGTAGACCTAAGATGATATTTATTTATTATTATTATTACATTTCGGTCAATGCTCGCCCTTTATCAAGGAGTACCTACCTATTTTCTATCCAGCACGAGCACAATTTCCATCACTTTAAACCGCCTCTCTCGTTCAGTTCACTGACAGTTTGTCGTATCTTCCTTCATTTTCAGTACTCCTTGATAAAGGGCGAGCATTGCCCGAAATGCATCGGAGTTTTGAGCTTTACCTTTTGGAATTGATCTTGTTCAGTGATTAAAGAAATGAAACTGTATGGTATGTGATGAATATCATAAACTTATGAAAAAACACTCAAAAAGGACAATAAAAAAACCTATAAGAAAGTTTGGATTTTTTCTTCTAACCCAAGGGTGTGCCTCTAACACAGGGATGCACATGCATTATTAGCGTGCACTTTTCTATAGCATTTTGAGATGCCACATACTTCATCTGGGTGCTACTGGAGGAAGACCAAACCTCATATGAGCATTGTGTATGACAAAAAAAGGTAAGATAAATAAACAGTGAATATATTTTGAAAGCAATGCAACAACAATCGTAAGCACAATAGTATGCCAAATTTTGTAAACACTAAAACACGGTTTCATTATTTGGGTAAACAACGGAAACTATCCACTATCATAACAAAACAATAAATACCCTTATCATACCTATGTAGTGCAGTTACTTTGTTTTTGTTCTTGTCCACTGTGCCTGTGGATGGCTGAAGGAAGTTTGGATTTAACTTGTACAATTCCTGTAGCAGCTTCTGTTCATATTCTTGATGTTTGCCCGCCTATCAAATGAAAAGGTAAAACCATAAAGCTAATTATAACAGGCGACTGCTTCCCTAAAATCACCAGTTACGGTAGTAACAGATTACTAGAGTGAATGTGGTAGGGCATCCAGACCTGCTGCATTTGTGTTCACAGTTGGACAAACCGCATGGAATATGCTACTTACCAGTATGCATCTGTTCTTGGCATGTAGGGCTGCTGACATTCATATCTGTGCATAGATCGCCGCCTAGTGTTGGGTCCGGATGATTGCACATTGTTGTCCCGGAAGAGTCTTCGAAGTATCACAAGATAGGTGGCTCCTCCCCTGGACTACAGTGCGCATGGGCATCCTCTCAATCTTCAGATTTATGTTTTTCGCCATTGTGGCAGAGATGGAGTGTAATACCGTAAGTGATGACCATGCCTGAAAATGATTCTGAGTGCTACAGCTGCGACAGGCACCGGGGAGGAGGGCGGGCGATATGAATGTCAGCAGCCCTACATGCCAAGAACAGATGCATACTGGTAAGTAGCATATTCCGTTAGAGACATGTGGGCTGCTGAATTCATATCTGTGCATAGAATGAATAGCAGTTACCTCCTTAGCGGTGGTTGCCCGTGCCAGCTGCAGCAGTCTGAAAAAGGGTTTTGAGAACAGCCTTTCCTACAGCAGCTTGCTGTTTGGAGTGTACATCTAGTGTAGTGTAGTGTAGTGTTTGGTAAATGTATGTATGATGGTCCATGTGGCTGCTCTACATATATCCTCTAGGGGAATGTTACCTAAGAAAGCCATGGACGCCCCTAACTTGCATGTGGAATGCGCTCTTGGGGGGGGAACGGTTAATGTGCGTTTAGCTTTTTGATAACATATCTGTATGCACTTAAACCATCTGGCTATACCTGATTTGGAAATGGGGTTGCCTTTGTGTTGTGGGGAGAAGGCAACAAACAGTTGCTTAGTCTTCCTGAAATCCCCTGTCCTGTCAACGTAATACAGGAGAGCTCTTTTAACATCTAAAGTGTGCAGTGCTCGTTCTGCCACTGAATCAGGATTTGGGAAGAAAACGGGTAGCTCTATGGTTTAGTTAATGTGGAACTGCGACGCCACCGTAGGCATGAATGTAGGGTTGGTACGCAGCACTACCCTATTAATATGAACCTCCATGAAAGGCTCTTGAATAGTTAGTGCTTGAAGCTCACTAACTCTTCTTAGCGATGTGATTGCCACTAGAAAGGCCACTTTCCATGTTAGAAACTGTATCTAACAAGAGTGAAGAGGTTCAAAGGGTGGTCCCATTAATCTGGTGAGAACCACGTTCAGATTCCAGACAGGAGAAGGAGGGTGTCTGGGAGGAATCTCTCTTTTGAGTCCCTCCATAAAAGCTTTAATGGCTGGCACCCTGAAAAGAGAAAGATGCTGTCTGTTTTGAAGATAAGCTGCCATTGCAGCCAAATGTATCCGGATGGAACTGTATGCCAGATTGCATCTGTATAGATGTAGCAAATAACAGATAATGTTTTGCGTGGACGCATCCAGCGGATTTATGTCATTATTGGAACAGTAAATGACAAATCGCTTCAATTTGGCCGCATAGCATGCCCTGGTAGTGGGCCTCCTTGATGATGTTCATACAGTCATGGGATAAGTTGAGGTAGCCAAACTCTATGACCTCAGGAGCCATATCGCAAGGTTCAACTGTTGCTGATCTGGGTGCTGAATGTCTCCATGGCTCTGAGTGAGGAGACTGGGAGTGAGGCGCAGTCGTTGGTGAGGCACCACTGACAGTTCTAGGAGCGTGGTGTACCATGCCTGCCTTGCCCACGTTGGAGCAACCAGGATGAGCGTCATGGAGTGTTGTCGCAGTTTGCGTGCCACTAGCGGGATGAGCGGTGCTGGAGGAAAAGCGTACGCAAATCTGCCTGAAGAGTTCATGCATATCGCATTGCCCTGAGACTGCGGGTTTGGGAACCTGGCGGCGAAGGTTTGGCATTTTGCATTTTCCTGTGTGGCGAATAGGTCTATCTCTGGATGACCCCACTGCTGGAAATATGGTTGGTGTATCTTCCACTCATGCATCTGATGGCTGTGCCTGCTGAGCAGGTCCGCCATCTGGTTGTCCTTGCCCGGGAGATGTTCCGCCATGAGGGTCACATGTTCCTCTGAATGGCCCACTTCCACGTGCTCTGGGCTAGATGAGACAATTGTGGAGAGTGTGTGCCTCCCTGCTTCTGGATGTAATACATGGCAGTCATGTTGTCCGTCCAGATCAGCACGACTTTGTTGCACAAATGCAACTCGAATGCCTTCATTGCCATGAAGATTGCCATCAGCTCCAACAGGTTGATATGCATCTTCTTTGCTGCTGCGTCGTCCATAGTCCCTGCACGGTATAATGGAGGACATGCGCTCCCCAGCCCTGGCGAGATGCGTCCGTTGTCAGCACTATTTGTGGGACAGGCCCTTGGAACGGTCGTCCCCTGCAAAGGTTTTGTGTGTCCACCAATGCAGAGAGTTGTATGCACGACCGGTCACCAACACTAGGTCTTTTAGATGTCCATGAGCCTGGTTCCACTGTCGTGCTAAGCACTCTTGAAGGGGACGCATGTGTAGCCTCGCGTGCGGGACTATGAAGATGCAGGAGGCCATCATACCTATCAGCTGCATAAATACCTGCGCTGGGAGTGAGTGCTGGGGCCTGAACATCTGAATCAGCAATTGCATGCTGTTGACTCTGGCAGCGTTGGACTGCGCTGTTGCTGTCATTATTGTCGCACCTAGGTACTGTTGCACATGTGCGGGTTGAAGGTGTGATTTTGGGTAGTTTAGTGAAAATCTTAGGCTGTGTAGGAGGTGAATTGTGCAGGACATGTGGCTGGCACACTGCTGGGCTGACTTCGCTTAGACAAGCCAGTCGTCCAGATAAGGATAGACATGGATTTGTTGTCTCCGAAGGTGCGCAGCCACTGTCGCCAAGCACTTGGTGAACACCCTGGGGGCAGTAGTGACCCCTAAAGCAGGACCTTGAATTGGTAATGCTGGTTGTTGACGGTGAACCTGAGATACTTCCTGTGACCTGGGTGAATGGGAATGTGAAAATAGGTATCCTTCAGGTCTAGGGTTGCCAGGAAGTCCCCTGCCTGAGCAATGGTAGAACTTGCTGTAAAGTTAACATGTGAAAATGTTCTGACAGGATGTACTGGTTCAGGGGTCTGAGGTCTAGAATGGGCCGCAGGGAAACGTCCTTTTTTGGGATCAAGAAGTACAGTGAGTACACCCCTGTACCTTGCTGTTCTAAAGGCACGAGTTCTATGGCCCCTTTTTGCAGCATGCAGATTACTTTTTGCTGCAATAAGTGCATGTGCTCTGCGGACATAGGACGTTGCCTTGGGGGTATGTTGGGAGGAGTGGAGGTTAGTTCCAGACAATAGCTGTATTGGATAAGTGGTCTCACCTACCTGTCTGTGGTAATGCCTTCCCAGACTGGCAGGAACTGCTGGAGTCTTCCCCCGACCGGTGTTATATGGTCTGGGGGCAGTGACAAGGCATCACTGTTTGTGGGGGGCGGAGGATCTGGCATTGTTATTTCCACGTCCTCTGCCTTTGGTGCTGTTCCCACGATATCCACCCCGGTTATTTTTGTTGTAGGTGGTCTGCGTGCTGCCCTTGTTGTATTGGGCTTGCTGCAATGCTTGACCTCTAGAGGCTCCCCTGTTATCGGAGCGACGAAAGGAACTGCCCTATAACTGCTGTGACTGCAGAACCCCCATGGATTTTGCGGTCTCAGTGTCTTTTTTAATTTTTTCAAGGGTCGTGTCTACATCAGGACCAAAAAGAAAGTCAGGGTTAACTGGCTGATTGAGCAAAGTTGTTTGGATCTCTGGTTTGAAACCAGAGATGCGGAGCCAGGCATGAAGTCTCAGCATTACACTAGTGTTGATGGCCCTAGCTGCTGTGTCTGCTGCATCGAGGGCACACTGAATGGATGCATTTGAAATTAACTTTCCTTCCTGTATGAGCATTTCTGCTCCCTCCTTATAAGCATCAGGCAGGTGTTGTAGTAGCTGCTCCAACGTGTCGTAATGAGCCCTATCATATCTGGCTAATAGGGCCTGCGTATTTGAGATCCTCCAAATATTCGCCGCTTGAGCTGCTACACGTTTGCCAGAAGCTTCCAAGATTTTGGATTCTTTGTCCGGAGGAGGAGCATCACCACTTGTTTGAGAGTTTGCTCTCTTGTGAGCATTAGCTACTACTTGGGAGTCCAATGGGAGCTGGCCCTTTATGTACGTAGGGTCCACAGGCGCAGCCCGATATTTTCTTTCAATCCTTAGGTTTACAACCCTCGCCCTTGTGGTCTCCTTGAAAATGTCAGTAGCATGTTTAAGGACACCCTTTATCATAGGCAATGGGCCCGATTCACAGAATGAACTTAAGACTCAATCCTGAACTTACTACTATTTTGGCATTCACAGAATGAACTTACTACTATTTTGGCATTCACAGAATGAACTTACTACTATTTTGGCATTCACAGAATGAACGTACTACTATTTTGGCATTCACAGAATGAACGTACTACTATTTTGGCATTCACAGAATGAACGTACTACTATTTTGGCATTCACAGAATGAACTTACTACTATTTTGGCATTCACAGAAGTTAAAAGTTGGTCTTAAGTTGGTCTTAAGTTGGTCTTAAGTTGGTCTTAAGTTGGTCTTAAGTTGGTCTTAAGTTGGTCTTAAGTTGGTCTTAAGTTGGTCTTAAGTTAGACAGACTTTAGACAGACTTAAGACAAAATCCTAACTTCTGTGAATACCAAAAGTAGTAAGTGCATTCTGTGAATACCAAAATAGTACTAAGTTTAGGATTGAGTCTTAAGTTCATTCTGTGAATCCGGCCCAATTGTCTTTACCAATCTTTCTGAGCTGGAGAAAGTATCGAACAGAAAGTCCTCCTCCACTGGGTCAGCTTGCATTTCCACGTCATGGTTAATGACTGCCCTTTCAATTAAAGCGTTTAACGCCGCCGTGTCTTCAGTAGGCGAGGTCTTGACATTATAGGACTGAGTATTAGGCGTAGTGTGTGGCTCATCAGGGTCAACAGGGTCAGTCCAGGGTTGAGGTTCCTCCTGATCTGCGTCAGTATGATAAGTAAATTCAACCTGATTGTAACCCTCTCCCACATCCTCATCGCTGCGTGTGGGAGAATAGGCTTAGTGTTGTGTATATGACTCCACAGGTTCAAAGAGAACAGGTGATGTGGCTGAATCCCTTTTCTTCTTGAGAGGGATTTTGTATGCCTCTAAAGGGTGTTCTAGAGCGATTTTCCATTTGTGAATGGTGAGCCTGCCAAAATCCGAGCCGATGAAGAGCTTCGACTGATTGTCATACGAGGGTGCCTGGTACATAACCTCCTCTGGAATGTACTGAGACCTGGAAGGGCCAGACACCTTCTTGGACGTTTCGGTGCTCTTTTGTGGCTCGAACGCTTTGGGTTGAGCGGTCGGGGGCAGTCCGTATTTAATTGGTGGAGGAAGCACCGGAGACGAACCGACCTTCTTTGAGATTGACGTAGTCTTCGATCCGATCTGCTTCGGTGGATCACCCACATGCTTGCGGCCTTGCGTAGACTCGAGCTCATGGTGCGCAGCAGGTACGGCCTTGGGCTTAGACGCTATATGCTCCTTCGGGTCGGGTTTTGTCTTCGACTCTAGGGCCTTGGTAAACAGTGGCTTGGAGGCTGCAAGCGTCGGTTCGACAGTCTTTTTAGCCTGGAGTCCTTTGGCAGTGTCGCCATGTTTGGACGTCGACGGCGTCAGAGTGACGTGTTTGACCGTAGAGACGGGCTTCAGCGCCCCGCTCTTCAGGCCGACGCCCCCTTGTGACCCCGAAGGGTCGATTACGCTTTTAGACTTGACTGGCGCCAAGGAGTCAGAGGGCGTCGATCCGAGGACTGTCTTCAACAGTTTCGGTTTAGTCTTCGCCTCTGTTGGTTTCGGTTTCGATTTTGTTGGATCGACCGATGGCTCCTTAGAAGTATTCTTAGCCGGGCCTTGACGCGGGGCTATAGAATGTGGAGGAAGATTTCGGCTAAGGCCTTCCGGCGATGCCTCGACCTGAGCCTTAGAGAGCAGTGTCAATATTAGGCCCCGAGACTGCGGGTGGGCCTTGCTCATCGCTCGAGTCGTCATAGACGGCTCCGATGGCCTCTGCGTCGTCTCCTAGATCAACGACGTCTTCATCGTGGACGTAGTCTTCATCGTAGTCCACACCGAAGTTAGAGTCTTGCTCCGACGCAGGGTCGGACTGCTGGTCAGGATTCTCTTCATCGACGCCTTCATCGTCATCGGACTCGAAGATGTTATCCGGGTCAGGCGCCGCTTTCTGCGCCGACTTTCGTGCGGCGCGTCGAAGTCAAAGCGTCTTCTTCGACCGGAACTTGGAACAGGCCATACAGCTGGCCTCGTCGTGGTCCGGGGATAAACATTTATTGTACACTAGGTGCACGTCAATGTGAGGGTATTTTGAGTTGCAGACGGGGCATCTTTTGAACGGGCTCCGTTCCATCGTCGTCGTAGTTGGGGCCTTTGGTGTCGAAAAGGCGAAACGGCCTTCGACGTCCTGTTAGGAGAACTAGATGAAGTATAGGCACCGAACTAGACAGTACCGACCTCCCTTGCGCAAAGTATTTTATACTGATTCCGAACTTGAGTCAAGAAAGTACATCCGAACCCACTGGTGGAAAAAAACAATCTGAAGATGGAGAGGATGCCCATGCGCACTGTAGTCCAGAGGAGGAGCCACCTATCTCGTGATACTTCAAAGACTCTTCCAGGACAACAATGTGCAATCAACCGGACCCAACACTAGGCGGCGATCTATGCACAGATATGAATTCAGCAGCCCACATGCCTCGAACAAAATGTTATCTATTTCACAGGCGTATGATTCAGTGCCAAAATTAGCCTCTTACAAAAGTTACAATGAAAACAAGGTAGATAACTAGTACTATGGTGAAACCAACCACGGACTGTGCTGCCCATTAGGAAATTTGCTTGTTGTAAACTCTAGTGGTGCCACAGATAAAACTGCAGTTAAGAGTTGGGCAAGCTCATAAGCCTACTAAGTGGGTACATGCAAAAGAAAGCCAAGCACTGCTCTTACAAAACACCTACTCCATTACAAAGAATGTATACTGGACAAAGTCCGGAAAAAAAGTGTTCGGTTACGGATATAGAAAGGGTCAAATAATCTGTATTTAGAAGGAAGAATCACAAACTACAATTTCAAAGATGCAACTTTAATACCACAAATCTTTTTGGGGAAAAAATATTTTAAAATATGAAGTTTTCTACGAACTGACTCTCTCCAACAGTAATTTATTTTCCTTGTTGGCAGTAGTTATCCTTGTTCAGCTCTGGTAAAGTGTTCTTTACCTGCATTTCTTCTTTTGTGAAGCTGGCTGCCTCGTCACCCAGTTCGTGGAGGTACATACAGTCGGGCTTTGGACACTGCATATTTTTTAAGAAGTAACTGCAATACTTTGTTGTACCTAGGGATGCCTGTAGAAGAAAAAGCAAGTGATGGGTCAAAGGCTAGAATGGTAAATGCACTGGTGACGAGAATCTGTGAACTAATATAGAATAGAACTAAGAGAAAAGAGATGGACACTGGATACATTACATTTATCATACACAAGGTAGCAGCAAACCCAAGTGGTACGGCTACAAGCATTCCATCCACCACTTCACATGGCAAATGGAATGCAGTCAATTGCAGTTGCTCAATCTCCATGTAAGTAGGTATAGATGTGGGCATAGTACTCTGCCCAGATCCCTGTTGCTAAGATAAAGGTATCTCAGAACAAGTGTTCTTATGAAAACTCCAATGTGAAAAACTGACGATACCCCGCATTAGAGCATGAAGTCAGCAAGATGCTAGACTTAAGGGTTATTGAACCCTTTAGAGTGCCCCTGGGCCAGCCCAGTGGTTATAGTCCTCAAACCTCATCCACAGGGTGGAAAGAGAGAAATTAGGTTCGGTGTGTACTATAGAGGGCTCAACTCTGTCACCAGGACAGATGCTCACCCTATCCCTAGAGCAGATGAGTTGATCGACAAATTGGGTGCAGCCACATTTCAAATTACCTTTATGATATTGCGGTTTTTAGCTCCACCTGGCAGGATCACCTGATCCACCTTGGGAAGGTTTAAAATGCCCTGCAAACTGCAGACCTAACTATCAAGGCCTAAAAATGCAAGATAGTGCAGGGAACCGTGGTGTATTTGGGCCACCTTGTTAGAGGAGGTCACAGCCCAAGAACCAGGCCATCCCGGACTGGGCAGCTCCAACAACTTAGACCCTAGTCATGGCATTCCTGGGCTTGATTGGGTACTACGAGGTTTGTGAAGGGAAGGTATATGGGTCCATTGTGGCTCCCCTCACAGAACTCACCTCCAAGAAGATGCCCAAAAAAGAGAATGTGCTCAGCACCAATTCTCACCAATTCTCAAAGCTCCAGACTAAGCCAAGCAGTTCATTGTGTAGAATGATGCCTCTGAGCTAGAGATAGGATCAGTCCTATCCCAGACCAATGATGAAAGCCAAGACCAACCAGTTGCTTTTATAAGCAGAAGGATTCTCCCAGGGAGCAGCGCTGGAGTGCCATCCCGTCTTTGCTGTGGTTTGGTCCCTGAAGCAGGTGAGCCCATACTTTGGGTTAGTACGAAGAACCACTTGGTCTCTGTGAATCTAGAAAAAAAGCTTCTTCTATGGTTAGTGTCTGTGGCTCACCCACTCTCCTCAGTGAAGTAATTGCATTGAGAAAAGTGATTTTCAACAAGAGAAATTGCAGTTCACATTTATGCATGGGTTTAAAAGGTGTGAGGACTATGTTAAGATTCCACACTGGGGCAGGTGGAAGTCTTAGTGGTATAACTCTTAAGTCCTTCCATAAAAGCATTGATTACTGGCACTCTAAAGAGAGACAAGTGTTGCCTATTTTGTAGATACGCAGCTATTGCAGCGAGATGCAGGCGGATAGGAGTATAAAATAATCCTGCCTACTGCAAGTGTAACAAATAAACTATATTTTGTATAAAGTATCAAGAGGATTGATATTACTACAAAAGACTAAAAAACGTTTCCATTTACCTGCATAACAAGCTCTTCTAGTAGGCCTTCTGGCCTCTCTAATGAGGTTCATATAGTCTGATGGAAGATTCAGATGACCAAACTCCATGATTTTTGGAGCCAGATCTCTAGGTTCAGTTGTTTGGGATCTGGGTATGTAATTTCTCCATGGCTCTGTGTGAGGAGACTGGATGGGAGGTGTAGCTTTTGCTGCGGAACTAGTCACAGCTCCAACATGGTTGTGAACCAAGGTTGAAGGGCCCATGTGGGAGCTGTAGGAAGCTGGCTCTGTATATACTATACCAAAATGAGGTAAAGGGTGCACAGAGTCCAGTGGAACCCCAAAGCTAGGCAAAGGTAAAGTTAGGTAGCACCTCACTCTATTTGTGGTAGTGTGGTCAAGCAGTAAGGCAGTATCAGAAGACAGTGTTCAGCAAATGAATTCACACACTCAAAGACTGAACTTCAGACCAATTGTTTTGTTTTAAAAATATTCTTTTAGTTACTTTATTTCCTAGAACCAAGCAACCCTGGCACAGTTAAGTGAAATACGTTGCAGTAAATGTACAAGTTACTTAGCTTTGGTAAAGATGTATCTGGTAGAAACGGTGTCTAGCCGCAGATTCCTTAACTTAGAATATCCCCAGGCGTCAGACTGGATCCGGAAAATCTTTTGCAGCAGCACCTCTGCACGCCGGCGAACGGCGCCACACGACCCCACCCGGACGTCGTCCGCGTAAGTAACGTCAGCGAGGTCATATAAGTCACTCCCGGCTCGCTGACGTCAGTTTTCTTCGGAGAAACTTTTCCACGGCACAACGCGGAGCCACCAACAAAAAACTTGAGTTTGGGAACAGTGTGCGAGGGATGAAAATCTGAGAAGGCGGAAGAAGGGGAAGGTAACTAGAGAGAAAAAAGAATCTTAGTGGAGGTTAATCAATAGACACCATATCACAGGAAAGAAGCCCCTCAGCAGCAGGTAACTGTATAAGGAAACGCTCAGAGGGATGCAACAATCTGAACTCCCTTGAGAGAGAAAAACACAAAGGCAACTGAAGGAGGCCAGTGGAGAACACCACTCGGCAAGGTCTCGCTGAACGGGGAAGTTGGATGGGCGTTAAGGAATCTGCAGCTAGACAAAGTCTCTACCAAATACATAGTTACCGAAGGTAAGTAACTCTTACATCTGATAGAGACATCTAGCCGCAGATTCCTTAACTTAGAATACATACCACAGCTATACCAAAAGGGGAGGTGGGTTTGCAAGAGAACAACATAAGGTGCCAAGCCTTTGATCTGGCAACAGAGTGACAGGCAATGGGGGATGCTGTGGCGAAACCGCTAGACAGCAACCCAAGCAGCTCTGAAGAGTAGAAACAACGGGATGCCAGACATCCTGAAATGCCAGAATGGCGCCACATTATACCGGCATAAAAAACAACAGGTAGAAACGGCACTAGCCATATACCAGAACAAAGAAGAGAGAGAGGAAGAAGGACCACTCTCAGCTTAATGGTACATTTTGTGGACACCGACCAAAGGACGAGAATAACATGAGATGCAACCAGAGCCTACCAGACCAGCCTATGGAAGAAAGGCTGAAGGAGGTTTTGTCAAGAACCCAAAGGGAAAGAGGTAGAAACTGAGCAATGCTTTAAGAATAGGGGGGTGGGTGAAGGAACATGCCAATTGCACACCCAGTCCCCGAGGGAAAACAGGGGCGAACATCAGCAATCCAAAGTCCTCTGAAGCAGGGCACCACAGAAATATGTAGCAAACAACAGCCACAGAGACCTCAAGGTGGTGTAGTCAAAGAAAGCAGAAGACTGCCCGTCCGGGCAGCATGAAGGCCAAAGGGAGAATCAACCCAAGAATATAGATCTGCAAGGAGTAGACCAAGGACAACCACCAGCAGAAGAGCTGTCCTGCAGACCTAGCTTATAGAATAGTAGGGTGATACCTAGGATAGAGGCACATCCGAAGGAAGTGGCCACAAAAGCACCAGGGCGTTGAAATGTGAGAAGAGCCTCAGACTCCGAGACCAAACCTCTAACTGGAGGAAATAACCGGCATCCAGAAAGAGTGAAGTACAGTGTCCGAACACTAGTAAAGGGAGCAGTTGTAAAATTGAAAAAACACCCCAGTAAGTGCAAGCTAAGAGACCGTATGGGCAATCCCGTAACACATTGACAAGCTCCCCAACACCAGGTGTAATATATATATATAATATAAATATAAATATATATATCATGAAGTTATTAGGGCGACTTTATTTTCACAAACGTGAATCAAGCCTTCAGGGGAAGGTGAAACTGGTTGGGAGAGGTAGCGTTTGTGAAAATAAAGTCGCCTTAATAACTTCATAACATCCAAGTGAGCGCGTCTTTTTTATGCAACCACTACTGTTTGGCAGTAGGGTTGTATCTTTAGAAAATTAAACCAGCGTGGGCCTGCCAGAAAAGATGCACTGTTTGAAAGAAAGAGCGCCAGCGTCGAACTTTCAGGAATGCACTGTGGTAATATATATACACATATATGTACATATATGTACATATATGTACATATATATATATATATATATATATATATATATATATATATATATGTACATATATATGTACATATATATATACATATATATATACATATATATATACATATATATATATATATATATATATATATATATATATATATATATATATATATATATATATATATATATATATATATATATATATATATATATATATATATATATATATATATATATATATATATATATATATATATATATATATATATATATATATATATATATATATATATATATATATATATATATATATATATATATATATATATATATATATATATATATATATATATATATATCCAAATGAACCTTGGGTAAAGATATATATAAAACTAGCCAGGACCATGCAACATGGACGTATAGGAGCACCCCTAGTACAGTAATGACAAGCAGAAATGGTATACAAGAGGAGAAGCACCATGAAACCCCCTGAAGAAGGTGACACAGGCAAAAGGCAGGCGAACCCATGGTGTACAGCAGATCGCGCCAGGGGAAAACATTGAACACCCTAAAACGGAATATAACAGCGCCAGGTGAAGCCTGGAGCCCACATGAACACTAGGCCCAGGTGAGATAAGCAGAGCTATATAATAGAATACAAGTACCCCACATGGAGTATACACACCTCAAACAACCGGGAACACCTCTTAGGGAAAACCACAGTCAGAGGACCAGACACAGTAACCTGTGGAATAGTGACAGCAGGCCAACTGTCAGCTGAAAGCAAAATGCATCCAAGGGATACCAATAAAAGGGTAATCACCCTTGATCATACGAAAAGAAGGTTAAAGGCTTACTGCCCATGTTAAACACAGAACGCATGTAAAGAACGCTCAATGAAAAGGTACCACCACGGAAGACAGGCCTAAGTGGGAGGGCAAAAGCCCGCAAGGAGGCGGTGAACCGCCGATTCGCCGTGAGCATCAAACAGCAAAACCCCATCAAAGAGTAAATCAACCAGTCGCTCCCGGATATTCTCATGAAATCCTGGTGGGCGCTCGCCGAGTGCAGCGGGACAAGATGGCGGCTTCGCACCTGAGGCAGTGAATGGCACCGGAGGCTGTGGCGAACTTGCCTTAGTTGAAGACGGCATCGGAGTGCGGGGGCGGTAAAACTAGACTACCCTGCGTTGACTGCGGGCCCATCGTTGTGGAAAGACGACCTCTGGCGGACTGACCCGGCTATGGGGAGCCCTCAGACGATTTCTGCTCTCGTGAGCCAGCGAAGACGGTGGTGGTCTGCCGACTAGGCGGATGGTCGGGAACCTCTGGCTGGGCCGGTACTGGTGTGGAGCAGCTTCGCGAGGTGATTGCCGGTGAGTGGGGGCGCTGTGCGGGGCCGGGCTCGCTGGGGCTGGCTGAGCGGGCCTAGCGGGGCGCACGGGGTAACGACTGCGCTCAGTGGGGCCTGGGTGGCGTGTCCTGCGGGGGCTGAGCAGGAGCAGTGCCACTCGCGGTGCCTTACAGGTCTCCGCACTGTCTGGGGTTACTGGGGAGTGCTGCCAATTAGCTACCACGCGGTGCCCCCCGCGGCTGCGATTGCCCAGGGGCGAGCGGCTGGCTGGGGCGAGTGCTCTGTAGGGCCTCGGGCGGCGGGGGTGCTGGGGGAGGCGCGGCGTACGCCACGGGTTGCAGTGCACGGAGGGGGCCAAACAGTACCTTGAGGCCTGCAGCTTCAGGAACCGAGGGCATGCTGGAGTGACTAGCGGGGCAGTGCCAGCTTGGGTAGCGCCACGACGCACGTGACTGCGGCGCCCCGGACTACGTGGCTGCTGTAGACGGCCCACTACACGACTACTTGGGAGGCTGTGTTGATCGGGGCCCCTGGGAGGTGAAAACTCCTGACCTTGATTGGCTCAAGCTGCCCGGAATTTGGGCAAGACGGAGCCCAGACAGGCCAAGCTAGCCTTCGAGGCCAAGCGGCAGACACGGCTAACGGAAGAGATGCAGGGGCGGAGTGATTCGGGGGGCGACTCCTCTGCACCGGATGGATCAGAGGACGATACCCGCACGATCCTTCTGGAATTGCGAGAGGGGATGAAGACCATTGAAAAATAGATGCCCTTGCGACCGGATTGAATGTTGTGAAACGGAAGGTGGATAAGCATGAGAAGCGACTGTGAGAAGTTGGCCTGATATATAATGTTCACTATTCTAGTGAGCACTTTGTATCAGTCCAAACAACCCTTATTGATGATTGGTTGTAAGTCAACCTTATAGACCAGCTATCCTAGTAGAATGGATACGAGCAGTCTTCGGGCTACACTCTAGAGGGCGTGTTAAGCTAGCTGTTATACCATCACATATACCCCTTGAACACCAAGTGAAAGGACACCACACAAGTGTTATGAAAATAAACAGTGTATTTATTTAGATCGCAACAGCCCTGTACTCTTTATGAGGACAGGGTACTAAGCACACAACAAAACTCTTACGAAAATACTTTAAGTTGCACAATTTACACAAATGCCCGAGGGGCACGAAAAACCATATACTACAAAAGTGGAATGCGAAATTACTAGCAGGTAAGTACTGGACTAATAGGCTTTGGAATCGCTAGGACTGGACTACTGAACCTTCAGATTACTAGCAGGAGGCCTAGGGGACTCGGGTGCAGAGTGTGCACTCTCACGCGGGATGCGGGACAAAGTCTATGGAGGCTAGTAAAAGCAAAGTTAAGGATATCGGACGAATCAGACTAGTTAGGCTGAAAACAAAAAAGGATCTGGACCCTTGGATAGTGAGGCTATGCTGGGGCACCGAAATGCCGAAGTTACCTAGCCCAGGGGCTGCGGCTGCATAGGTCTGAAAAGACGTCGGGAATCCTCGTTGCAGTCTATGGAGCCTGAAAGAAGAAGTTTCTGGCAGGCGACCAGTGAAGATTGTTCGGTGGATCCAAGCCTGGATCGGAGATGGAAGACACCTGTAAGCAGAGGGGACCAAGTTCTGAATCACTAGCCAGTGATTAGATGGGCACTAGGATGGCACCGGATGGAGTCACCTCGACCAGGTGAGTGGGCGACGCTGGGCTCTGCAGTCTCACGGACCAGGAGGCGTTGTCGGCGACCAGGATGGAGGTGCGAGCTGTCCCAGGATGGTTGCTGCTGTCGACGTCGCTGGACCCAGGATTGGGGCAACAAGTCTTGGCAAATTCAAGCCCACGCGGTGGACCTAAAATGGCGTCTGGAGTAGACCAGGAGGGTCCGGGGTGCTCCTCTTTTGGAAGGGGGCAAGGGCCAGCCTGGAGCAACCAGACCAGCAGTGTTGTCGTCGGTCGTCGTCGGGAAGGCCACAAGCCAGCGGGCTAGTAGCCAGACAACGCGGTGAGCAGCAAAAAGCAGAAGGGCCCCACGCAGATCTGGTGGATGCTGGAGGGCTGAACTTCGGTGCTGGAGCTGCTCAGGGTTGGGGCTTCTCGGACCCCAAAGCACTCACCAGAGGATCCCTCGGTGGTCGTGCTGGATAGAAGTCGTGCAGTTCTGATGATGGCCGGTCCCTCGAGGTCTCGTCGCACCTACGGTTCTCAGCTTAGCTGTAGAGGTAGGTAGAGGTCAGAGGTGCCAGGGAAGCCGGGTCTCTTCGTGCTGGTCAGTCAGATTCCGGAGGAAGGACGTGCAGCAAACCGCAGTGTTCTTAGACGGTGCCTGCGGGTGCAGGGTGACTACTCCACAAGGGAGAAATCTTGAGAAGAAGTCGAGAGTTCCTTTCGTAGAAAGTAGTTTCAGGATTCAAAGATAATCTAATTTGGAAGGGTCCCCGCTCCTGCCTTTATACTAAAGAAAGGGGTGGGTACGCGACTAGGTCCTGCCCTAGGGGTGGGACCAGGAAGGGGGGTGGTTACACCCCTCTCCCATGCCGGACTTCCCCCAGCTCTGGGGCTGGTGTGCCCCTGGAACTGGTTCTAGCCGGCAGATGCATAGTGAGCACCGGGGTGCCACTTGCAGTCACCTTCCTCTAAAGCCCTGCCTACCCAGGATACACAAAACCCTGTCTGGCATGGTGCTAGCACCGCCCCTGACAGGAAACCCTTTGTCCAAGCTCCCCTCGCTGGAAGGACTCCCAGCTGCAGGGGGTCAGACTTGTGTCTGTGGTGGCAGCATCCATTTTGTGATGCTGAGGCTCGAGTTAACTTTAACCGGGGTTCACAGTTACATACATGTCGTGAATTGGCGAGGGGTTAGTATTCCAATTCGTATGACACCTTACTCGACATGTTTTGATAAAGCGATACCAAGCATTTACAGCGAGGATTATAATGCACTTTAGAGTATATGGTATGCGTTATCATGGAACAGCTATTAAGACTTGGTTCCGCAAGCTGCAAACGGGCTCAGCTCATGCCAGAGCACCATCTCACACGATTCCAAGCACTCTGCCTTCAGGATTGTCAAGGCCTGCCATAGGAGTGACTGATAGGAATCTGTGTGTCTATTTTAGGGTTAGATATAGGTATACTATATCTAAAGCAAAGGGTGATTACACCACCTTGCCCCAGCTGTCGTGCAGCCAGTTGTGTCAGATTTAGATGGCCAGCCAGGGGTGGCATAATACATGCTGCAGCCCCCTGGTAGGCCCTGGGTACACCTATGCCCCGAGTTACAGGGTCTGATAAGGTGGCCCAGTACCAATTAGATAATGCACCTAAGGTACACGTGTCAATTTAGTGAGAGAACAGCAAGGCTGTGGGTCTGATTGGCAGGTCCACAGCCAGAGAAGTCGTAAACCAGTGAAGCAAAAAGCAAAAATCTGGGGTGATCATAGGATTGCAGACCCTACTCTCCAACAGCGACTCGACGTCTTGGAAAACTGAGTGTCAGACTATCACGACTCGCAAGGCTGAGGCACGCACGCAACTTTTACAAATGGAAAAGGTCCTAGAGGTGATCAGTGCGAAGAACGAAGATTTAGAAGCGCGATCTAGTCGCAATAATGTGCGCATTCTTGGCCTTTCGGAGACCACACCGATCTCTAAGATGGAGACTTTTATTGATGGCATGCTATGCGAGCTGTTTGGGCCAGCCTTGCCCAGTGTGATGATAGGAGGGCTCACAGGTCGTTGGGACCTAGGCCGAAACTCGACGCACCGCCGCGACCGATCATTTCCAGGATTCTAAACTACGCAGACCGCGATTCGATACTGCGGGAGGCCAGAGCGAGGTCGCCAGTGCAATATAAAGGTGACACTTTGTCCTTCTTTCCCGACTATACCCCAGCAGTCCAGTCCGCGCGGCGTGAATTTGTCCCTGTGAACAAATTGCTCCAAGAGGCGGCGGTGCCTTACGCCATGCTGTACCCCGCAAAACTGAAGGTGACTCATGAGGAGCAGGCTCATTTCTTCACGGATGCCAAGTCGGCATTGAAGTTCACGAAACATATGTAAGGGCAGACCACGTGAGCAACAGACAGCACCTGAGAGACAGGAGTCGGGTCTGGAGGATGCTGATTGAATGATGGTCACTCACAATGCTGGACCTTTATCTCCCATTTGTGAACTGGATGTCTTTCTCGGTCACTGCTCATTATGGTAGTTGTTGCGCTAGTTGATGCTGGGTGAGAGATGTGGCGCTGATGTACACTTGTTGCTCTCCCTGGGTTCCATGAGGGGGCTGTATGGCCTTTTTTTTCTGTGTGACTGATTACTGGAGCCTAAGGGGCGCTGACATTGGACCTCTTCCGGCAACCGCACTTCGGTGCGAGTATGCGCAGCTGTGCTACTTACCCCAATGGGTATTACCCACAAAGTTGTTGCTCAGGGAGGGGCGAGGGGGGGATGGTCTCGACCGGTTTGGGAGGTTGTAGTGGGTGGTGGGTGGTGGCGGGGTGGGCTGCTGCAGTTCCTTTTTATTTTTTATTGTTTCTCTCGTATAATGATGAATCCACAATGCTGGAGATGTTGTCTGTGGCGCGAGTCGCCTACTTTGCTCGAGTTACAATTGAATGTGCTCATACTGTCCTACTGTCTTTATCTGATACGAAAATGCTACTTACCAATATGCATCTGTTCTTAGCATGTAGGGCTGCTGACATTCATATTTGTGCATAGATAGACGCCTATTTTTGGGTCGGATGATTGCACATTGTTGTCCTGGAGGAGTCTAAGTATCACGAGATAGGTGGCCCCTCCCCTGGACTACAGTGCGCATGGGCATCGACTCCATCCCCAGATTGTTTTTAGCCATTGTGGCAAAGATGGAGTGTAACATCATGAGTGATGACCATGCTAAGAGTGATTCAGAGTGCTGCAGCCGCTACAGGCGCCGGGGAGGAGGGCGGGCGATATGAATGTCAGCAGCCCTACATACCAAGAACAGATGCATACTGGTAAGTAGAATATTCGGTTCGAGGCATGTCGGCTGCTGAATTCATATCTGTGCATAGAATACATAGCAGTCCCTCCATTAGCGGCGGTCGCCTGTGCCAGCTGCAGCAGTTTGAAAAAGTGTTTTTAGAACAGCCTGCCCTACAGCTGCTTGCTGTTTGGAGTGCACATCTACACAGTAGCGTTTCGTAAATGTGTGTGTGGTAGACCATGTGGCTGCTCTACATGTCTTCTAAAGGAATATTTCCAAGGAAAGCCATGGAGGCCCCCAACTTTCGGGTGGAGTGGGCCCGTGGGGGGACCGTTAAAGTGCGCTTGGCATTTTGATAGCAAATTTGAATGCACTTAACGATCCACCTGGCTATACCTGCTTTGGAAATGGGGTTGCCTTTGTGTTGTGGCAAAAAGGCAACAATTAGTTTTGTTTTCCGAAAATCTTTGGTCCTATCAATGTAGTACATTAAGGCTCTCTTGACGTCTAGTGTGTGGAGCATTCTCTGCGCCACTGACTCAGGATTTTGGAAGAACACAGGCAGTTCTATAGTCTGATTGATATGGAACTGTGAAACCACCTTAGGAAGAAACTTAGGGTAAGTGCGAAGCACCACCCTGTTGGAGTGAATCTGTATGAATGGCTCTTGGATAGTTAGTGTCTGGAGTTCACTAACGCGTCGCAGCGATGTAATCACTATCAGGAAAGCCACTTTCCATGTTAAGAACTGAATCTCACATGAATGTAGAGGCTCAAAAGGTGGATCCATCAGTCTGGTAAGGACCACATTTAGGTTCCATTCCGGAGCCTGTGGGGTCCGGGTAGGAATGACTCATTTGAGTCCTTCCAGAAAAGCCTTTGATGCGGTACCACGGACAGTTCTAGAAACGTGGTGTACCATGGTTGGCGTGCCCACATCGGAGCAACCAGGATGAGTGTCATCGAGCGTTGCGTCAGCTTTCATGCCACCAGCGGTATTAGAGGTGCTGGGGGAAATGCGGACGCAAAAATGCCTGACCAGTTCATCCATATCGCATTGCCCTGCGACTGTGGGTGTGGAAACCTGGCGGCAAAGCTTTGGCATTTGGCGTTTTCCTTTGTGGCGAACAGGTCTATCTCTGGATGAGCCCACTGCTGGAAGAACGGGTGGAGTACTGATGGATGTATCTCCCACTCGTGCATCTGGTGGCTGTACCTGCTGAGCAGGTCCGCCATCTGATTGTCCTTCCCTGGGAGGTGTTCCGCCATGAGGAAGATGTTCCTCTGAATGGCCCACTTCCAGATGCTCTGAGCCAGATGAGACAACTGTGGAGAGTGTGTACCTCCCTGCTTCTGAATGTAGTGCATGGCCGTCATGTTGTCCGTCTGGATCAACACAACCTTGTTGCACAGATGTACTTTGAATGCTTTCATCGCCATGAAGATAGACATCAGTTCTAGAAGGTTGATGTGCATCTTCTTTTGCTGCGTTGTCCATAGTCCCTGCACTGTGTAGTGGAGTGGAGTACATGAGCTCCCCATCCCTGGAGAGATGCGTCCGTTGTCAGAATGATCTGTGGCACAGGCTCCTAGAACGGTCAGCCCCTGCAAAGGTTTTGTGGATTCCACCAATGCAGAGAGTTGTATGCACGACCGGTCACCAACACTAGGTCTTTCAACTGTCCGTGAGCCTGATTCTACTGACGTGCCAAGCACTCCTGAAGCAGACGCATATGTAGTCTCGCGTGCGGGACTATGAAGATGCAGGAGGCCATCATGCCTATCAACTGCATGAACACTCATGCTGGAAGCGAGTGCTGCGGTCTGAATTTTTGTATCAGCGCTTGAATGCTGCTGATCCTCACTGAATTCGGCTGTGCTTTGGCTGCCAGAGAATCTATTGTTGCGCCCAGATACTGCCGTACGTGGGCGGGCTGAAGGTGGGACTTTGGATAATTCAGTGAGAATCCCAGATCGTGAAGAAGGTGAATGGTGTGGGACATGTGGGCGGCACACTGCTCGGCCGACTTTGCTTGGATAAGCCAGTCGTCCAGATAAGGGTAGACGTGAATGTTTTGACTCCGTAGGTGTGCGGCCACTGTCGCCAGGCACTTTGTAAACACCCTGTGTGCCGTCGTCACTCCGAAAGGGAGGACTTTGAACTGATAATGTTGATTTTGAATGGTGAACCTGAGGTATTTTCTGTGTGACGGGTGCAGCGGAATATGAAAATATGCATCCTTCAGATCTAATGTTGCGAGGAAATCTCCCTGACTGAGAAACGGTAGAACATGCTGCAATGTTAGCATGTGAAAGTGTTCTGATAGAATGTACTGGTTGAGAGGTCTGAGGGACCCGTCCTTTTTTGGGATCAATAAGTACAGTGAGTACACTCCCGTACCTCTTTCTTCCACAGGCACGAGCTTGATTGCTCCTTTTTGCAGCATGAGGACGACCTCCTGCTGCAATAAGTGCAAATGCTCTGTTGGGAATAGGACGGTGTCTTGGGGGTATGTTGGGTGGAGTGGATGTTAACTGCAGACAATAACCGTACTGGATAAGCTTCCTGACCCACCTGTCTGTGGTGATGGATCTCCAGACCAGCAGGAACAGTTGTAGCCTCCTCCCGACCGGTGTTGTATGGTCGGGGGGCAGTGACAAGGCATCACTGTTTGTTAGAGGCGGAGGATCTGAAGCGGTTTCCACGACCTCTGCCCTTGGCGCTGTTTCCACGATAGCCACCTCTACTTTGTTTGGTGTATGTGGTTTGTGCGCCACTTTTATTGTACTGTGTTTGCTGGGACAGCTGGCCTCTGGAAACACCTCTATTGCTTGAGCGACGAAAAGAACCACCCCTGAACTGCTGAGACTGGAGAGCCCCCATAGACTTTGCAGTTTGTGTCCTTTTTGATTTTTTCCAAGGTGGTGTCCACCTCTGGGCCAAATAAATGATCAGTGTTTACCGGCTGATTTAGTATGGTGGTCTGTATCTCTGGCTTGAACCCGGAGATTGAGCCAGGCATGTCGCCTTAACCTGACACTTGTGTTAATGGCTCTGGCCGCGGTGCTTGCTGCGTCCAATGCACATTTAATAGAAGAATTTGATGGAATATGCCACTTACCAGTATGCATCTGTTCTTGGCATGTAGGGCTGCTGACATTCATATCTGTGCATAGATCGTCGCCTAGTGTTGGGTCCGGATGATTGCACATTGTTGTCCCGGAAGAGTCTTCGATGTATCACGAGATAGGTGGCTCCTCCCCTGGACTACAGTGCGCATGGGCATCCTCTCCATCCTCAGATTGTTTTTCGCCATTGTGGCAGAGATGGAGTGTAATAACGTAAGAGATGACCATGCCTGAGAATTATTCAGAGTGCTACAGCTGCGACAGGGTGGGCGATATGAATGTCAGCAGCCCTACATGCCAAGAACAGAGACATACTGGTAAGTAGCATATTCGGTTCGAGGCATGTGGGCTGCTGAATTCATATCTGTGCTTAGAATAAATAGCAATTACCTCCTTATCGGCGGTTGCCTGTGTCAGCTGCAGCAGTCTGAAAGAGTTCTGAGAACAGCCTGTCCTACAGCAGCTTGCTGTTTGGAGTGTACATCTACGCAGTAGTGTTTGGTAAATGTATGTATGGTGGTCCATGTGGCTGCTCTACATATATCCTCTAGAGGAATGTTACCTAGGAAAGCCATGGATGCCCCTAGCTTGCGTGTGGAATGCGCTCTTGGGGGAACTGTTAAAGTGCGTTTAGCCTTTTGATAACAGATTTGAAAGCATTTAACTATCCACCTGGCTATACCTGATTTGGAAATAGGGTTGCCTTTATGTTGTGGAGAGAAGGCAACAAACAGTTGTTTAGTCTTACGAAAGTCTTTTGTCCTGTCGATGTAATACAGGAGAGCTCTTTTGACATCTAAGGTGTGCGTGCTCTGTCTGCCACTGAGTCAGGGTTTGGAAAGAAAACTGTCAGTTCTATGTTTTGATTAATGTGGAACTGCGAGATTACCTTTGGCATGAACTTGGGGTTGGTGCGCAGCACCACCCTATTAGCATGAATTTGTAGGTAGGGCTCTTGAATTGTGAGGGCTTGAAGCTCGCTGACTCTTCGCAGCGATGTGATGGCTATTAGAAAGGTCACTTTCCAAGTAAGAAACTGTATCTCACAAGACTGGAGAGGCTCAAAGGGGGGCCCCATGAGCCTGGTGAGAACGATATTTAGATTCCAGACAGGCGAAGGAGGGTGTCTGGGAGGGCTCACTCTTTTAAGGCCCTCCAAAAAGGCTTTTTACGGCAGGCACTCTGAAAAGTGAAAGGTGCTGCCTGTTCTGAAGATAAGCTGCTATAGCAGCCAAATGTATCCTGATGGAACTATACGCTAGGTTGCATTGGTACAGATGCAGTAGGTAACATATGATGTTCTGCGTGGATGCATCGAGCGGATTAATGTCATTGTTGGAACAGTAAATGACAAATCGTTTTCATTTGGCTGCATAGCACGCCCTGGTGGTAGGCTGCCTTGCCTCTTTGATGATGTTCATACACTCAGAGGGCAAGTTGAGGTAGCCAAACTATGACCTCAGGAGCCAAATCGCTAGGCTCAACTGTTGAGGATCTGGGTGCTGAATGTCGCCATGGCTCTGAGTGAGGAGGCTGGGAGTGAGGCGCAGCCGTTGGCGAGGCACCACTGAAAGTTCCAGGAACGTGGTGTACCAAGCCTGCCGTGCCCACGTTGGAGCAACCAGGATGAGCATCATGGAGTGCTGCCGCAGTTTGCGCACCACCAGCGGTAGGAGTGGGACTGGGGGAAAAGCGTACGCAAATCTGCCTGACCAGTTCATCCATATCGCATTGCCCTGAGACTGCGGGTGTGAAAACCTGGCGGCGAAGCTTTGGCATTTTGCGTTCTCTTTTGTGCCGAAGAGGTCGATTTCTGGATGACCCCACCGCTGGAAGTATGGCTGGAGTACCGAGGGGTGGATTTCCCACTTGTGCATCTGATGACTGTGCCTGCTGAGCAGGTCCGCCATCTGGTTGTCTACACCCGGGAGGTGCTCCGCCATGAGGAATATGTTCCTCTGAATGGCACACTTCCACATGCTCTGGGCTGGGTGAGATAGCTGCGGGGAGTGTGTGCCTCCCTGTTTCTGGATGTAATACATGGCAGTCATGTTGTCCGTCCGGATCAACACGACCTTGTTGCACAGGTGCAACTTGAACGCTTTCAGTGCCATGAAGATTTCCATCAGCTCTAACAGGTTGATATGCATTTTCTGCTGTTGTGTTGTCCATCGTCCCTGCACCGTGTCATGGAGGACATGCGCTCCCCAACCCTGGAGAGATGCGTCCGTTGTTAACACTATCTGTGGGACAGGCTCTTGGAACGGTCGTCCCCTGCAAAGGTTTTGTGGATTCCACCAATGCAGAAAGTTGTAAGCACGACCGGTCACCAACACTAGGTCTTTTAGATGCCCATGAGCCTGGTTCCACTGTCGCGCTATGCATTCTTGAAGAGGACGCATGTGCAGATTCGCGTGCGGGACTATGAATATGCAGGATGCCATCATACCGATCAGTTGCATGAACACTTGCGCTGGGAGTGATTCTTGAGGCCTGAACCTCCGAATTAGCAGCTGCATGCGGTTGACCCTGGCAGAGTTCGGCGGCGCTGTTGCCGTCAGAGTGTTCAATGTTTTACCCCTAGGTACTGTTGCACATGGGCTGGCTGCAGGTGTGACTGTGTAGTTGAGTGAACCCCAGACTGTGAAGGAGGTGAATCAAGCGCGACATGTGGCTGGCACACTACTGGGCTGACTTGGCCTGAACGAGCCAGTCGTCCAGGTAGGGATAGACGTGAACATGTTGCTCCTCTTCCCAACATCTGTTCTGCGTACCTAGGTTCAGGCTTTCAAGAGTGGGTGGCAGTTCCTTTGCTGTACTGGGACCCAGACTGTGGAACTCTCTTCCCCTGGACCTACGAATGGAGCAGTGCCATCTCCGTTTCCGAAAAGCCTTAAAGACCTGGCTTTTTGCCCAATAATCTTTTTTCTTCAGGATCATTTATGCTGTTTATTGTCAATTAGCGCCGGGAAACCCTTACGGGTAGCTGTCGCGCTCTATAAGATTAATAAATAAATAAAATAAATAAAATGTTGTCTGCGAAGGTGCGCAGCCACGGTCGCTAAGCACTTGGTGAACACTCTGGGGGCAGTGGTGACCCCGAAAGGCAGAACCTTGAATTGGTAATGCTGATTGTTGATGGTGAACCGGAGATATTTGTGACTTGGGTGAATGGGAATGTGGAAATATGCATCCTTGAGGTCCTGGGTCGCTAGGAAGTCGCCCTGACTGAGCAACGGCAGGACCTGCTGTAAGGTTAACATATGAAAGTGTTCTGAAAGGATGTATTGGTTGAGGGGTCTGAGGTCTAGAATGGGCCGCAGGGTTCAGTCCTTTTTTGGGATTAACCCTTTCGATGCTCATGACGAGCTCAGCTCGTCATGATGCACAGTTGAGCTGTGCTGATGACGAGCTGAGCTCGTCATGAATATAGAAGAATCTTAATTTCCAGCACAGGAGGGGGAAAACACCTAGCAGCCAAGGTGTTAAGAAGTACAGAGAGTACACCCCTGTACCTCGTTCGTCTGCAGGCACGAGCTCTATTGCCCCTTTTTGCAGCATGGAGAGTACTTCTTGCTGCAATAAGTGCATGTGCTCTGCGGACATAGGACGGTGTCTTGGGGGGGGGGTGGAGGATAGTTCTAGACAATAGCCGTATCGGATAAGTTGTCTCACCCACCTGTCCGTGGTAATGCCTTCCCAGACTGGCAGGAACTGCTGGAGTCTTCCCCCGACAGGTGTCATATGGTCGGGGGCAGTGACAAGGCGTCACTGTTTGTTGGGAGCGGAGGATCTGGCGTGGTTATTGCCACGTCCTCTGCCTTTGGCGCTGGTCCCACGGTATCCACCCCTGTTATTCTTTGTGTAGGTGGATTGTGTGCTCCCTTTGGTGTACTGGGCCTGCTGTAGAGCCTGTCCTCTAGAGGCTCCCCTATTACCGGAGCGACGAAAGTAACTGCCCCGAAACTGCTGAGATTGCAGAGCCCCCATGGATTTGGCTGTCAGTGTCCTTTTTTATTTTTGAGTGTAGTGTGTACCTCGGGACCAAAAAGGAAGTCCGGGTTAACCGGCTGGTTGAGCAGAGTGGTTTGAATCTCGGGCTTGAAACCAGAGATGCAGAGCCATGCATGACGTCTTAGCATCACACTAGTGTTTATGGCCCTAGCTGCCGTGTCTGCTGCGTCCAGTGCGCATTTGATCGACCCATTAGAAATCAATTTCCCTTCCTGTATAATCATCTCTGCTCCCTCCTTGTAAATATCAGGCAGGTGTTGCAACAACTGTTCTAGTGTGTCGTAGTGCGCCCTGTCGTATCTAGCCAACAGGGCCTGTGTATTGGAATTCCTCCAAATATTAGCAGCCTGCGCTGCCACTCGCTTTCCTGACGCCTCCACAATCTTTGATTCCTTGTCCGGAGGTGGAGCGTCACCACTAGTTTGTGCGTTTGCCCTCTTGGGGGCATTGGCCACTACAAGGGAGTCCAAAGGGAGCTGGCCTTTGATGTAGGTGGGGTCCACTGGAGCAGGCTTATATTTTTTCTCAATCCATGGGTTGATAACCCTAGCTTTTGTGGGTTCTTTGAAAATATCTGCAGCATGCTTGAGGACCCCTTTCAGCATAGGCAAAGTCTTAGTGGAACGTTCAGAGGTGGAGAAAGTGTCAAACAAGAAATCTTCATCCACAGGTTCTGCGTGCATTTCCACGTCATGGTTGAGGGCTGCCCTTTCTATCAAAGTGTTAAACGCTGCCGTGTCCTCAGTTGGTGATGTTTTGACGCTGTAGGACTGGGCGTCTGGTGCAGCATGTGGATCATCAGGGTCAACATTTTGATCTGCAGCCTCAGACCACTGTTGTGGTTCATCCTGATCAGTGTCAGCGTGATAAGTGAAGGCTGCTTGACCATAGTCTTCACCCATGTCCTCCTCGCTTTGTGCTGGAGAATATGCCATTTGCTGCGAATAGTCCTGAACGTGCTCGAAGAGAACTGGTGAGGTGGCCGAGTCCTCCTTCCGTTTAAGAGGAATTTTGTAACCCTCCAAGGGATGTTTAGGCGCGATCTTCCGCTTGTGGATGGTTAGTCTGCCTGATTCAGAGTCGATAAAGAGTTTCGACTGGTTGTCGTACGAGGGTTCGTGGAACACAACCCCTTCGGGGGCAGGCTTCGAGGGCGCCGACGACGTTTTGGAAGGTTCGGCGCCTCTGTGGTGTTAGAGATGCTTCGCTCGAGCCGTTGGCGGAAGACCGAACTTAATCGGAGGGTGGCCGACGGTTTTGGAGCTTGATGTAAGTGTCGATTCGAGCTGCTTCAGCGCCTGAGTAGGACGCTTGCTTGATTGCGTCGACTTTAGCTCCCGGCGTGTAGCATTACCAGCCTTAGGCGTCGACGAGACTTGCTGTTTCGGGTCGGCTTTGGCTTTCGGCTCGAGTTGTTTGCTGAGCAGTGGCTTGAGCCCTGAAATCTTCGGCTCGACGGCCTTCTTAGTCTGGAGGCCTTTGGCCTTGTCGCCATGTTTGTGCGTCGACGGCGTTGAGGTGACGTGTTTGCTGGATGAGCTCTGCTTTAACGCTCCAGTCTTCGAGGTGACAGCCACTTTCGGCGCCGAAGGGTCGTCGATAGTCTTTGATTGGACTGGCGTCGACGTCGAACCGACCACCATTTTGAGTAGTTTCGGTTTCGATTTCGGCTCCGTAGGTTTCGGTTTCGATTTAGAGGAATCGACCGATAGCTCCTTGGATGTATTCTTAGCCTGGCTTGGACGCGGGGCTATAGAACGTGTATAAAGATCTTGGCGAAGGCCTCTCGGCGATGCCTCGACCTGAGCCGTGGGGAGCGTAATGTCAGTTATAGGCCCCGCTACTGCGGTTGGGCCTGGCTCATCACTGGAGTCGTCATCGACGGCTCCGATGGCCCCTTCGTCGTCCCCTACCTCGACGAAGTCTTCTTCGTGGACGTACTCTTCAGCTTCCTCGTCCACCTCGAAGTTGGAGTGGTGCTCCGACGCTGGTTCAGATTGCTCTTCAGGAACCTCTTCTTCTTCTTCTTCTTCTTCATCTTCGATGCCTTCTTCATCACCAGCCTCGAAGATGTTGACCGGCTCGGGCGCCGTCTTCTTAGAGCGGAACTTCTAGCAGGCCATACAGCTGGCCTCGTCGTGCTCGGGGGACAAACATTTATTGCACACTGGGTGCACATCGATGTGGGGGTATTTCGAAATACAGACGGGGCATCGTTTAAACGGGCTCCGATCCATCGTCGCCGTAGTCTGGGCCTGTGGTGTCGAAGCGAGAACCAGCTTCCGACGTCCGGTTCGAAGAACTGGAAAGGAACAGGCACCGAACGAGATAATACCGACGCTTTGAAGGCCTTTTGGCCTTAGGACAGAGTCAATACAAAGTTTCTGAACTAGAGTTGAGAAAGTACATCCGAACCCAATGGCGGAAAAAAACAATCTGAGGATGGAGAGGATGCCCATGCGCACTGTAGTCCAGGGGAGGAGCCACCTATCTTGTGATACTTCGAAAACTCTTCCAGGACAACAATGTGCGATCATCCGAACCTAACACTAGGCGGCGATCTATGCACAGATATGAATTCAGCAGCCCACATGCCTCGAACATGAGTTTTCCTTACTGTATGAGCAGCTCTGCTGCCTCCTTATATTCATCTGGCAAATGTTGTAACAGGGTCTCAAGTGTATCGTACTGGGCCCTGTCATATCTGGCTAAGAGTGCCTGAGTGTTTGAAATGCGCCAGATATTGGCAGCTTGAGCTGCCACCCTTTTCCCTGATGCTTCTAGCACTTTAGATTCTTTATCAGGGGGAGGAGCATCACCAGTTGTTTGCGAGTTCGCCCTCTTCCGGGCATTGGAAACAACCAGAGAGTCCAACGGCAACTGTCATATAATGTAGGTAGGGTCCCCAGGCGCCGGTTTGTACTTTTTTTCAATTCAGAGGTTTATCACCCTGGCCCTTGTGGGCTCTTAAATATCTCTCCAGCATGTTTTAAAACACCCTTCAGCATTGGCAGAGTCTTGACAGTTCTCTCTGAGGTGGAAAAGGTGTCAAACAGAAAATCCACTTCAATAGGGTCAGCATGGAGCTGGACATCATGATTTTTGGCTGCCCTTTCAATAAGTGCATTAAACACCGCTGAGTCTTCAGTAGGCGATGTTTTTACAGCATACACATGGCAGTCTGGGGCAGGGTGTGGATCCCCTGGGTCAGAAGCGTCCGCCCAGGGTTCATTGTGATCTTCTGGATCAGTGTCCACAGGATAGCTGTACTCCTCATTGTCACCTTCCCCTGTCTCCACATCCGAGTAAGTGGGCGAAACAGGAGCAGTGTCTTGGCCACGTGGAGATATAGGTTCGACAAGAATGGTTGTTGTAGTAGAATCCTTCTTTTTCAATGGGATTCTATATGACTCCATAGGCTGTTCCGGGGCGATCTTTTGTTTGTAAATTGAAAGTCTGCCCGTGTCAGCATTGATGAATTGTTCCTGTTGCTCTTCAAGCGATGGTTGTCTATGCTTTGCGACCAGTACCGCAGTTGTGGGCTTCGACCCCGTGGACACCTTTTTGGACGCTTCGACGGCCATTTTAGGGGCGAAGGCCTTCGGTACCACTTTCGGCGGCAGCGTGAACTGGATGGGCGCCGGCGTTTGAGGTTTACTGGCAGGCTTTGGTGGTGGAGTATCCTTTGGTCCGACAGCCAAAGTTTTTTCCTTAATTCGGTTCAGCGATTCCGACACCTACTTCGAGAAGGAGGCGGACGGCTGCGTCGACTCGACGTGTTCCTTCGAGCCCCGCCAGGTGTGGAATCTAGGTTCGTACCACTTTTAGCCTTGTCTGGTAGACGCGTAGGATCGAGAACCTTCTGAGCGAGTCCTGTGTCGGTGTCAACGGTCTTCGGCGCCGATTTTTTCGGGTCGACGTCTTGGACCAGTTTTTTCTGTGTTCCAGTCTTCGGCTCGACACCCTTTAGCGACCTCACCGGGTCGATAACACCTTTGTGCTTCGTCGGTGCCGATAGTTCAGAGGGCTTCGAGCCGACCAAAGCAATATGCACTTTCGGTTTCGATTTCGCCTCTAGTGCTTTTGGTTGCGTAGACACCGAAGCTTTCTCTTTCAGTTTCGATTTGGCAACCCGTGGCTCCTTAAAGTGTCCGAAGCCGGGCCCGAAGGCGAGGCTCTAGAACCCAGTGGAAGATCTTGGGTAAGGCCATGTGGAGATCCCTCGACCTGAGCCTTAAGTGTCTCGGCCCCAGTAGAATATGCTACTTACCAGTATGCATCTGTTCTTGGCATGTAGGGCTGCTGACATTCATATCTGTGCATAGATCGCCGCCTAGTGTTGGGTCCGGATGATCGCACATTGTTGTCCTGGAAGAGTCTTCAAAGTATCACGAGATAGGTGGCTCCTCCGCTGGACTACAGTGCACATGGGCATCGACTCCATCCTAAGATTGTTTTTAGCCATTGTGGCAGAGATGGAGATAGTAAAGTAAGAGATGGCCATGCCAGAGATAATGCTGCAGCTGCGACAGGCACCGGGGAGGAGGGCAGGCGATATGAATGTCAGCAGCCCTACATGCCAAGAACAGATGCATACTGGTAAGTAGCATATTCGGTTCAAGGCATGTGGGCTGCTGAATTCATATCTGTGCATAGAATACATAGAAGTCCCTCCATTAACGGCGGCCGCCCGTGCCAGCTGCAGCAGTTTGGAAAAGTGTTTTAAGAACAGCCTGCCCTACAGCTGCCTGCTGTTTGGAGTGCACATCAACACAGTAATGTTTTGTAAATGTGTGTGTGGTAGACCATATGGCTGCTCTACATATGTCTTCCAAAGGAATATTTCCAAGGAAAGCCATGGAGGCCCCCAACTTTCGGGTGGAGTGGGCCCTTGGTGGAATGGTGAGAGTGCGCTTGGCTTTCAGATAGCAGATCTTAATACATTTAACTTCAAAGTTGGGATACAAACAAACTCAGGGCGCTCCTCTTAATATCAGGGAAATGTGTTACCTATATTCTTAGTTAGATTTGGTGCATCTAGAGGAAGGGCGTGTATCCAACACCCCTGTCTTTCTGTAACAAACAGAAATAGAACAGTACCATATGCCCCTGAGCACACAATTATTTTATAATCAGTAAGTCCAGTTATCCTTGTGCTTCCAATCAATCAGCAAACCACAAATAATATAGAGAATGTCCTTAGATTGTCCTTCAGAGTTTTTATTCCAAATGTTCCAAGTTAGATCAGATTCCAATATATATTTCTTCAGTACATCAATTCAAATGGTGAAGGTCAAGTTGCCAACACGTGTTTCGTCGTGTGTATATTTCACACAGACTTCCTCAGGGCTGAAACACAATATACAAAGGCCCTGTATTAGAATCATACATATTACTAGCTTTTGGGAAAGAAAGATATAGTCCCCATCACCTCCGAAAATTCTTTTGTGCAACAGATGTGTAGGCTCCAGACCGGAGAAAAATAGGAAAGAAGAAATACACCAGCTAAGGATCACCAACATAAGGTGTGTACCCTATAAGCCAATAGCAGAAGAGAGAGATAAGAGTGAAGTCTCATATTCACCTTGAAGCTATATATTTGTAATCCTCTCTAAACTTCTGTTCTCCAATCCAGCAAATTCCGACCAATGTCTGAACGGTATAAGAAACAGACATTACTAACATATACTCAAAATATATATTTTCAACTACTCCCTACGTTCCTAGCAGAAGCCTGCATGTTAAGGTAGCTCCAGAAGTTTAAAGAACAAATCGCGCGAAAAAACTGAATCATGCTATCATTAATCGCCATAATGCGTCATATCCAGTGATAGACCCGCCTTAAGTTTGCGTGTGTAATTCCTCGCTCGGGCGTAAATCGGTAACTCACCCAATGTCTCGTGGTGATTCCTTCGCCTGAAATATCTTATCATCCCTGTCACAGTCGTTCTAAAATAAAATATCCATATAACATAACGAGCGTAAGCAAACTGTGCATATATCCCAATAATATAAACTCAGAAAATGATGTAAAACCTCCACTCACCCACTCCAATAATGTAAATCACTGTATGCTGGGGCGCTAAAAATTAAAAGCGTATATATTCAATACACACGTACATACTGCTAGTAGACGTGTCAATTATAGTACACTAAGTGCGTTCTCACCTATATATCTCAAAAGTTCCGCCCGGTCCCCAGACGAATCCGCACCATTCAGTAATATCAATTATGTAAATCAAGTCTATGTAATAAAGGACCTTTAAAAAGAAAATAATTAGAGAAAGGTTGTAAGCGATAGTCTTCTAAGTATCATTCACAGATACTCTAAACCTCTATCCCCACGTATTCACCTTACCGAGGGTCGTCAGTAACGGTGGAACATCATCATAGTCCCGACCTGAAAACACGAAGGAAACCGTTAAGGAACAGGTTTCTTACACAAGTCTCACACTATCTCAAACCTAGTGACGGGCTCTGAACGCGAAGACACTCACCCGTAGTTCAGCGGCAAGTGTCCTCGCTGTACTCCGGCGTTAGCTTTAAGCGCCATCTAGAAATGTCTAGTTATAGGCTAAGCCGTGGTCGCCATCATGTAATGGTGTACTCGCGTTATTGTCTGTCTTTAAATCCTTACAGCATTACTACACCATATATATACGGTCTAATATAGAGAGATGGCAATATTTATATTTACGCATCCTCCGTGTTTTATAGTTGTAAATTAATCGTCGGGTGACAATAAGTAGTAATATGTCACCTCAATATTCTACTCATTCTCGTTAAGAAAAATAATAAAGTTCTGCCTATTCTTGGCGCTATCACCTACAAGCTAAGTTTTCTGTCCACTGTTGAATCTGGTGAATGGAGAACGAGGCGCTGGTAGGTAGCCTCGGTTAGTCTGAGCAATCCTGCAGTCATCCAATTAGATAACATGTGAACCAATACCAAATCGTATGGGAATCACAGACGCGTTCCATGGTCGAGTCCAAACTAAAGTTGAATAATTTAACACCCTGTGTAACTAGGTATATTATGTGGTATGTACCAATAGTAAAGAAAGAAAAAGTGTACAGGCAGATCACCCACCAACGGAAGGAAAGACAATTTCCTATTATACCATGTATATGAGTGTACATTCTATAACACACACTAAAACATATTTCCGTACAATACAGTATTTGTTTGCATAGTTCGGAGGAAAGGAAAAGATCCTATCGGCAGTATATATATATAGTTGAGAGAAAATAAATAAGGTTAATATCAGATACATCATTTCTCAACCCCATTGACTAGTACATAGAAACAGACACAGTACATTACAATTTACTTCTCTATGTATATCACGTACATACTATCCTATATAGGCCAGAATCCTCAACATGGACATAGTTAATCCTGCCCCAAGTAATATTGATACTCATTGTCAATATTCAAACCCCTGCTTACAGCCCGAAGCTTCATAATCCAGATTACCTCTCTTCTTCTGAGCTTAAGTTGTCTGTTGCCACCCCTAGGGTCTACTGCAACATGATCTATTCCATGATAACTGAATTGGTGTTGTTCCTGTTTGTCATGATGTTGTACACTATGGGCTGCAATCGGGTATCTGGTGTCACCATTCTTCCACGCTCGGAAATGCTCTACCATTCTATCTCTTAGTCTCCTAATGGTGCTACCCACATATATCTGACCGCATGAGCAGGCAATGACATATACAACATAAGTAGTGTCACAGTTTATGAATACATCTATGGCATATGTATCTGAGCCATTGTAACTGAATCGAAGAACTTTCTTCTCTGCCCATCTGCATGAGTTACAACACCCACATTTATGGAAGCCCTTCCTAAGATCATCAAACCACACTTCTCTCCTGGTTTTAATGGGATAACTTGGGCTCAAATCGTTGGCTAGTGTCCTGCCCTTCCTGTACGCAATAGACGGTTTCGTAGTTATGAATGGCAGTAAATCTTTATCCGCCTTCAATAAATGCCAGTGTCTGTTAATGATGGAGTACAACGTATTAGACTCTGTATTGTATTGCGTGATCAGCCTCACTTTATCTGTGCGATCACCAATTGTCTCTTTGCTTGCTAGAGTATGCTGCCTCTGTAGATTCTTAGCCCTCCTCCTAGCTTTGCCAATTACTTCTCTGTTATAACCTCTTGCCATGAATCTATTTGACATGTCCTGTAAGTTATATTCAAAGTCCTCTTCTTCCGAGCAATTCCTTCTTGCTCTGGTCATCTCAGAATAGGGAATAGATCTTTTCTGACAGTTTGGGTGACAACTAGTTGCATATAAAACTGCGTTGCAACTCGTATCTTCGTATCACCCCATAAAGAGGTTAGCAAAAGACGGAGCGAATCTGGAACCCATCGCGGTCCCAAGGCGCTGTCTGTACCACTTCTGATCAAATAAGAACACGTTATTTTTCAAAACAATATCAGTCATGTTTAACAGCATCCCCGTGTGGTCAAAAAACTCAACTGATCTCTTGTTGAGAAAGGTCTCTATTGCCGTTATGCCAAGGGAATGTTCAATATTAGAGTAGAGAGAAACCACGTCTAATGTTACCGAGTACATCCCTTCCTCCCATGTCACATCTGACATAATATTGAGCACGTGCTTTGTGTCCTGAATATAAGAGGGCAACGATTGTACATACGGTCTTAAAAATACATCAATATACTGTGAGATCTTTTCAGTGGGACCACCTATCACTTAGGGTCTGTGAATATTCAGAACTTATAGCTTTTCGGACAAGTCTTGGTTTTTGTCCGAATGTATGTGTTTCGACACCTAGAGCGCCCTGTCTGTATACGTTGCCAAAAGTCCACAAAAACAGAGATAATCCACCAGGGAGACCGATTATCTCAGGGATAGGTGGTCCCACTGAAAAGATCTCACAGTATTGAATATGCTACTTACCAGTATGCATCTGTTCTTGGCATGTAGGGCTGCTAACATTCATATCTTAGCATTAGATCGCCACCTAGTGTTGGGTCCGGATGATCGCACATTGTTGTCCTGGAAGAGTCTTCGAAGTATCCTGAGATGGGTGGCTCCTCCCCTGGACTACAGTGCGCATGGGCATCGGCTCCATCCCCAGATTGTTTTTCGCCATTGTGGCAGAGGATGGAGTGAAAAGTGTAAAGGATGTCCATGCTAATGATTGAATACAATAGTATATCTGCAGCTGCGACGGGCACCGGGGAGGAGGGTGGGCAATATGAATGTTAGCAGCCCTACATGCCAAGAACAGATGCATACTGGTAAGTAGCATATTCAGTTCGAGGCATGTGGGCTGCTAAATTCATATCTTAGCATAGAATACATAGCAGTCCCTCCATTAGCGGCGGTTGCCCGTGCCAGCTGCAGAAACCTGAAAAAGTGTTTTGAGAACAGCCTGCCCCACAGCCGCTTGCTGTTTGGAATGTACATCAACACAGTAGTGTTTTGTAAAGGTATGTGGTGTAACCCACGTGGCTGCTCTGCAAATGTCCTCTAGAGGAATGTTTCCTAGGAAAGCCATGGATGCCCCCAACTTGCGTGTGGAGTGTGCCTTTGGGGGTATTGTTAAAGTGCGCTTGGCTTTTTGATAACAGATTTGAATGCACTTAACAATCCATCTGGCTATTCCCGCTTTGGAAATCGGGTTGCCTTTGTGTTGTGGTGAGAAGGCAACAAAGAGTTGTTTCGTCTTCCTAAAGTGTTGTGTCCTGTCTATGTAGTACATTAATGCCCTCCGTACGTCTAACGTATGGAGCATTCTTTCTGCCACTGTCTGTGGGTTCTGGAAGAATGCCGGCAAATCGATAGTTTGGTTGAGATGAAAATGTGACACCACCTTTGGAAGGAACTTGGGGTTAGTACGTAGCACTACCCTATTTGGATGAATTTGAATGAAAGGCTCTTGTATTGTGAGCGCTTGCAGCTCACTAACCCGCCTTAGTGACGTAATCGCAATTAGGAAAGCAACTTTCCACGACAGGAATTGCAGTTCACACGAGTGCAGTGGCTCAAATGGTGGTCCCATCAGTCTGGTGAGGACCACATTGAGGTTCCACACCGGAGCTGGCGGTGTTCTTGGGGGAATGACTCGTTTCAGACCTTCAAGAAACGCTTTAATGGCAGGCACCCTGAAGACTGAGAGATGCTGCCTGTTTTGAAGGTAAGCTGCGATGGCGGATAGGTGTATCCGAATAGAAGTGAACGCTAGTTTGCACTTATAAAGGTGTAACAGATAGCAAATGATGTTAGGGATAGATGCATCTAGCGGGTTTATGTCATTGTCCGCACAGTAAATGACAAAACGCTTCCACTTTGCGGCATAGCATGCTCTGGTTGACGGCTTCCTCGCCTCCTTGATGATGTTCATGCATTCAGGAGGTAGGTTGAGGTATCCAAACTCTAAGACTTCAGGAGCCAGATCGCCAGGTTGAGCTGTTGCGGATCTGGATGCTGAATTTCTCCATGGTTCTGCGTCAGAAGTCTGGGCGTGAGGCGCAGTCTTTGATGCGGCACCACTGAGAGTTCGAGGAACGTGGTGTACCAGGCTTGGCGCGCCCACGTTGGAGCAACTAGGATAAGTGTCATCGAGTGTTGCCGTAGTTTTCTCGCCACCAGTGGTATCAGAGGTGTCGGCGGAAAAGCGTAAGCAAATTTGCCTGACCAGTTCATCCATATCGCATTGCCCTGCGATTGGGGGTGTGGGAACCTGGCGGCGAAGCTTTGGCATTTTGTGTTCTCCCTTGTGGCGAACAGGTCTATGTCTGGACGACCCCACCTTTGGAAGTACGGCTGAAGTACCGATGGATGTATCTCCCACTCGTGCATTTGATGGCTGTATCTGCTGAGCAGATCCGCCATCTGATTGTCCTTCCCTGGGAGGTGTTCTGCCATGAGGAAGATGTTCCTCTGAATGGCCCACTTCCACATGCTCTGAGCCAGGTGAGACAGCTGTGGTGAGTGGGTGCCCCCCTGCTTTTGGATGTAGTACATCGCGGTCATGTTGTCCGTCCGGACTAACACCACCTTGTTGCACAGATGTACAATGAAGGACTTGAGCGCCATGAAGATCGCCATCAGTTCTAGATAGTTGATGTGCATCTTCTGTTGCTGCGTCGTCCATAGTCCCTGCACTGTGTAAGTGAGCAGATGAGCTCCCCATCCCTGGAGAGATGCGTCCGTTGTCAGGATAACCTGTGGCACTGGCTCCTGGAACAGTCGGCCCTTGCAAAGGTTGTGTGGAGTCCACCAATGCAGAGAGTTGTATGCCCGACTGGTAACCAACACTAGGTCTGTTAATTGTCCCTGAGCCTGTGTCCACTGATTTGCTAAGCACTCCTGGAGCGGGCGCATATGCAACCGTGCGTGCGGGACTATGAAGATGCAGGAGGCCATCATGCCTATCAACTGCATGAACACTCTTGCTGGCAGTGATTGTCCCGGTCTGAATTTTTGGATTAGAGACTGTATGCCGTCTATCCTGACCTGGTTTGGTTGCGCCTTGGCCGTCAGGGTATTGATTGACGCACCCAGAAACTGCCGGACATGTGCCGGCTGAAGGTGTGACTTTGGGTAATTCAACGAGAAACCCAGGTCGTGAAGGAGATGAATGGTAGTTGACATGTCCGCGGCGCACTGCTGTTCCGACCTGGCTTGAACGAGCCAGTCGTCGAGGTAGGGATAGACATGGATGTTCTGCCTCCTGAGGTGCGCTGCCACTGTCGCCAGACACTTGGTAAACACCCTTGGGGCAGTTGTGACTCCGAAGGGTAGGACTTTGAACTGATAATGCGTGCCCTGGATAGTGAACCTGAGGTACTTCCTGTGGGACGGGTGTAGCGGAATGTGGAAATAAGCATCCTTGAGATCTAAGGTTGCTAAAAAGTCTCCTTTGTTTAACATAGGAAGAATCTGTTGTAGTGTAAGCATGTGGAAATGCTCTGACAGTATGTACAGATTGAGGGGACGGAGATCCAGAATTGGTCTGAGAGATCCATCCTTCTTTGGAATGAGGAAGTACAGGGAATAGACCCCTGTGCCTTCCTCCCCCACTGGCACGAGCTCGATTGCTCCTTTTTGCAGCATCACCAACACTTCCTGCTGCAATAAGTGCAAGTGCTCTGCGGACATAGGCCTTTGCCTTGGTGGAATGTTGGGTGGAGTGGATTTTAACTCTAGACAATAACCGTACTGGATAAGCTGTCGCACCCACCTGTCTGTGGTGATGTTGATCCAGACGGGCAGGAACTGCTGTATTCTCCCCCCGACAGGTGTTAAGTGGTCGGGGGGCAGTGACAGCGAGTCACTGGCTGCTTGGGGCAGAGGAGCGTGAATTGTTGCCTCCTTTGCCGCGTCCTTTGTTGCCGTTTCCCCTGTAGCCCCTCTTGTTTTGTTTGGGGTACGAGGATTGTGCTCCACCTCTAGGGAACTGTGACTGCTGACCCAACTGTCCTCTGGTGACTCCACGGGCACCTGAGCGACGAAAATTATTGCCACGAAACTGCTGTGATTGTAGGGCCCCCATAGATTTAGCAGTTTCAGTATCTTTTTTAATTTTTTCCAGGGTGGTGTCAACATCTGGACCAAACAGTCTATCCGGGTTGACTGGTTGATTAAGTATTGTTGTCTGAATGTCAGGTTTGAACCCTGATATGCGGAGCCACGCCTGCCTTCTGAGCATAACACTGGTGTTAATGGCCCTAGCGGCTGTGTCCGCGGCGTCAAGTGCACACTTTATGGCCGCGTTGGAGATCAGTTGCCCTTCTTGTATAATCATTTTGGTGCCCTCTTGAAACTGCGGAGGCAGGTGTTCCACAATCTGCTCTAGTGTGTCGTAATGTGATCTATCATAACGTGCCAGTAGTGCCTGTGTATTTGCAATACGCCAGAAATTGGCAGCCTGCGCGGCCACTCTTTTGCCTCCTGCCTCTAGCACTTTGGACTCCTTATCCGGGGGAGGAGCTTCACCCGTTGATTGGGAGTTGGCCCTTTTGCGTGCGTTTGCGACCACCAGGGAGTCAAGCGGCAACTGTCCTCGAATGTATGCAGGGTCCGCAGGCGCTGGTCTGTACTTTTTTTCAATACGTGGATTGACCACCCTCGCCCTGGTAGGCTCCTTAAAGATGTCCGCAGCATGCTTGAGGACCCCTTTGAGCATAGGCAGTGTCTTTACAGTTTTCTCCGAAACTGCAAAGGTGTCTGTAGGAAGGTACATCCTGACTATGGTTGCCCCCAACTTTTTGCCCTGTGTTTTAGCTGGTTTTGGACATAGTCGACCTGGGACCCTGCCAATCAGGACCCCAGGCCTACTGCTCTCTCTTTAAAATGGATTCCATGTACCCTAGGTACATTTCCAATTGGTACTGGGCCACCCTATCAGACCCTGTAACTCAGGGCATGGGTGTACCCAGGGCTGCCAGGGGCTGCAGCATGTATTATGCCACCCCTGGCTGGCCTCCTAAATTTGACACAACTGGCTGCATGACAGCTGGGGCAAAGTCGTGTAATCACCCTTTGCTGTAGGTGTAGTATACCTATACCTAACCCTAAAATGGACACACAGATTCCTATCAGTCACTCCTATGGCAGGCCTTGACAATCCTGAAGGCAGAGTGCTTGGAATCGTGTGAGATGGTGCTCTGGCATGAGCTGAGCCTGTCTGCAGCTTGCGGAATCAAGTCCTAATAGCTGTTCCATGATATCGCATACCATATACTCTTAAGTGCATTATAATCCTCGCGGTTAAATGCTATCTTTGGTATTGCTTTATCAAAACATGTCGAGTAAGGTGTCATACGAATTGGAATACTAACCCCTCGCCAATTCTGGCGACGGGGTTAGCATTCCACCCTTCTAGAGGGACACGACATGTATGTAACTGTGAACCCCGGTTAAAGTTAACTGAAGCCTCAGCTCCACAAAATGGATGCTGCCACCACAGACACGAGTCTGACCCCCTACAGCTGGGAGTCCTTCCAGCGAGGGGAGCCTGGACAAAGGGTTTCCTGTCAGGGGCGGTGCTAGCACCGTCCCAGACATGGTTTTGTGTATCCTGGGTAGGCAGGGCTTTACAGGAAGGTGACTGCTGAGTGGCACCCCGGTGCTCACTACGCATAGGCCGGTCTGAACCAGTTCCAGGGGCACACCAGCCCCTGGCCTGGGGAAGTCCGGCATGGCTGAGGGGTGTAACCACCCCCCACCTAGTCCCACCCATAGGCAGGACCTAGTCACCGGGTCAGCCCCCTTTTTTAGTATAAAGATGGGAGCGGGCCCCCTGTTAAAATTAGATCATCTTTGGAATCAAGATACCACTTTCTTCGAAAGGACTTCACGATTTCTTCTTCAAGATTCTCCCTTGTGGCTAAGGAGTAGTCACCCTGCATCAAGCGGGCACCATCCTAAAGAACACTGCGGTTTGCTGCAAGTCCTTCATCACGAATCCGACGACCCAGCTCGACGAGACCCGGCTTCCCTGGCACCTCTGACCTCTACTCACCTCTACAGCCAAGCTGAGAACCGTGAGTGCGACGAGACCTCGAGGGACCGACGATCGCCAAGACTGCACGACATCTTTACTGCAAGCCCACCGTGTCCTCCACTGGTGAGTGCTTTGGGGTCCGAGAAGCCCCGACCCTGCGCAGCTCCAGCACCCAAGATCAGCCTCCCTGCATCTCCACGATCTGCGTGGGGCCCTTCTGCTGTTTGCTGTGCACCGCGTTGTTTGGCTACTAGCCGGCTGGCTTGTGGCCCTCTGAACGACGCCCAACGACTTCACGACTGCTGGTCTGGTTGCTCCAGGCTGGCCCTTGCTTCCTTGTTCAAGAGAGGCACCCCGGACCCTCCTGGTCCACTCCAGACGCCATTTTAGGTCCACCGCGTGGGCTTGAATTTGCCAAGGCTTTGTTGCCCAATCCTGGGTCCAGCGACGTCGACAGCTTCTAACTTCGTGGGACAGCTCGATCCTCCATCCTGGTCGCCGACAACGCCTCCTGGTCCGCGAGATCTTCGAGCTACAGCGTCACCCACTCACCTTGTCGAGGTGGCTACCATCCGGTGCCCTCCTGGTGCCCACTGACTACTGGCTAGTAGTCTCGAACTTGGTCCCCTCTGCTTTCAGGTGTCATCTATCTTCGAGATCCAGGCTTGGATCCATCTGAACTTTCTTCACTGGTCACCGGCCAGCATCTTTTCTTCCGGCTCCTGGTCCGTCTACGAGGATTCCCGACGTCTTTTCAGACCTATGCAGCTGCAGCCCCTGGGCTAGGTAACTTCGGCATTTCGGTGCCCCAGCATAGCCTCACTATCCAAGGGTCAGAATCTACTTTCGTTTTCTCCCTACCAGGTCGGGTTCGCCCGAGAACACTAACTTTCTAATTCCTAGCTACCATAGACTTTTGTCCCGCATCTCGCGTGAGAGTGCACACACTGCACCCGAGTCCCCTAGGCCTCCTAGACATAATCTAACGATTCCCTAGTCAAGTCCTAGCGATTCCAAAAGCTATTAGTACTGTACTTACCTGCTAGGAATTTCGCATTCCACTTTCAGAGTATATGGTTTTCCGTGCCCCTCGGGCATTTGTATATACTGTGCTAACTTAAGTATTTTTGTAAGAGTTTTGGGTTGTGCTTAGTACCCTGTCCTCATAAAGAGTACAGGGCTGTTGTGATCTTTTAATAAATAACTGTTTATTTTCATAACACTTGTGTGGTGTCCTTTCACTGGGTATTCAAGGGGTATATGTGTGGTAAACAGCTGGCTTAACACGCCCTCTCGAGTCTTTAGCCTTAGACTGCTCGTATCCATGCTACTAGGATAGCTGGTCTATAAGGTTGACTTACAACCAATCATCAATAAGGGTTGCTGGACTGATACATAGTGGGCACTAGAATAGTGACCACTGCATATCAGGCCACCTTCTCACAGTGTCGAACAGAAAGTCTTCCTCAACTGGGTCAGCATGCATGTCCACATCATGATTAGCAGCTGCCCTTTCAATGAGTGCATGAAAACCTGTCGAATCCTCTGTAGGGGACGCACGTGTACTGAAAGTCTGTGGGTCCTGTCCCATATCTTGGGTGCCCTGGTCCCCAATGACATCATATGAATCTGGCTGTGCCTCAGGCTCATTGACTGGGAACGTGTATTGTTCATCTTCACCATAGCCTTCACCTTCAGAGTGGTCTGGAGACGGTGTTGGGCTCCTTCCCATAGGAGGCTGGATAGGTTCCATGAGGCCTGAGGCGTCTTGTGGAAACCTTTTCTTCTTTAGGGGAATGACATAGGATTCCACCGGCTGCGAAGTGATCTTTTTTTTGTAAAGGGTTAACTTCCCCGTGTTCGCATCTATGAAACACTCCGAATCCTCTTCCTGGTCGAGCACCTGACCCGAAGATGGCCCTGCCGCAGAAGATTCCGCCTTCTTTGGCGTCGATTTCGATGAAAAGGCCTTCGGCGCCACTTTTGGCGGTAGAAGGAAGAGGAGTTTACTTGCGGGCTTGACCGGGACGTCTGCCGCCTTCTGCGTCGATGGCGCTGGCGTCGACGAAGAAAAAGCCTTCTCCTTAATTCTTTGTAGTGAAGAAGCAACGAGAGATGCGTCGGTGACCGATGTCTTTGGCGCCGACGAGGCGGCCTTGCCGTCGGAAGCGACGTTCCGGTGCTCCTTTGGAGGGACGGACGGCGCCGACCCCGAGTCCTTGGAGCGATGCTCAGATGTCCCCGTTGGAGCCGGGGCTGTGCCGCTTACTTTGGTTGGCTTTGCCGGCGCCGACGCGCTAGTTTTGTGCGTGCCACTCTTTTTAGCGGGTCTCTCCTCCGGCGCCGATTTTGACCTTGTGGAATCGCCGTGTTTCTTCGACTTCTGTGGACCGGAGGTCGACGGAGTCGATGAGGCTGCCGGTGTAGGTGTTTTTGCGGTGACGACCGCCATCTTAGGGACGTTTGAGTCCTTGACTTTCGGTTTCGGTTTTGGGTCGGCCATCTTAGGTGCTGCCGAGACCGTTGCTTTCAGTTTCGGTTTCGAAACCCTTGGCGCAGCAAGTGTGTCCGTGGCCGGGCCAGCAGGCGAGGCCGTGGCTTGCGTTCCAGGGTCTTGGGTAAGGCCGACAGGCGATCCCGCGACCCTCTCCTGATGTCCGTCAACTTCGGGGCATAGCTCGTCCCCTGAGCTATCTTCCGCGGCCCCATAAACCATATTGTCGTCCCCTACCTTGTCGACGTATTCAAGGTCTTGATCCACGACTCCGTCGTCGTCATATTCCGGATCGGCCTCGACCTCCGTCTCGGGCGGGGAGATTTGAAGATGATGGCTCTGGTCCTCGTCTTCTTGGTCGTCGAAGATGTTTTCTGGATCCGGGGCCGCCTGTTTGGCCACAAGGCGCACCGCGCGCCGAATCGTGAGAGTCTTCTTCGACCTGAAACTCGCACAGGCCCTGCAACTGCCTTCGTCGTGGTCCGGCGAAAGGCATTTATTACAGACCGGATGCACGTCTATGTGTGGGTATTTGGACCCACAGAGCGGACAGAGTTTAAACGGACTCCGCTCCATGTTGGGAACTTGTTGTCGAGTCGCGATGAGAAGGCCTCGATGTCCGAAGAGGGTTACAAACTCCGCTGAATCCGGCTCCGAGAGACGGAAGAACTCGAGACCGTACGCAAACAATACCGACGTAAAGAACCCAAGCCTTTTGGCCGTAAAGATTGATGTTTATTCGGTTCCGACGGAGAGACGTCGAGACCGCATCCGAACCCAATGGCGGAAAAAAACAATCTGGGGATGGAGCCGATGCCCATGCGCACTGTAGTCCAGGGGAGGAGCCACCCATCTCAGGATACTTCGAAGACTCTTCCAGGACAACAATGTGCGATCATCCGGACCCAACACTAGGTGGCGATCTAATGCTAAGATATGAATTTAGCAGCCCACATGCCTCGAACATTGATGTATTTTTAAGACCGTATGTACAATCGTTGCCCTCTTATATTCAGGACACAAAGCACGTGCTCAATATTATGTCAGATGTGACATGGGAGGAAGGGATGTACTTGGTAACATTAGACGTGGTTTCTCTCTACTCTAATATTGAACATTCCCTTGGCATAACGGCAATAGAGACCTTTCTCAACAAGAGATCAGTTGAGTTTTTTGAACACACGGGGATGCTGTTAAACATGACTGATATTGTTTTGAAAAATAACGTGTTCTTATTTGATCAGAAGTGGTACGGACAGCGCCTTGGGACCGCGATGGGTTCCAGATTCGCTCCGTCTTTTGCTAACCTCTTTATGGGGTGGTTTGAGGCGGAGTGGATCTGGGGCCATCGGGGACAGAGATGGATGGAGTATATCCAATACTGGGGCAGATATATCGACGACTGTCTCATGATCTGGACTGGTTCACTTGCTGACTTACATTGTTTCTTTGACTACTTGAATGGTAATGATGTCAATTTACGGTTTACTACCAAATATGATATGAGGAGAATAGAATTCTTAGACGTTGAACTATTTGTGAAGGATATGAGACTCTGCTCGAGGATGTTCAGGAAAGATACGAGTTGCAACGCAGTTTTATATGCAACTAGTTGTCACCCAAACTGTCAGAACAGATCTATTCCCTATTCTGAGATGACCAGAGCAAGAAGGAATTGCTCGGAAGATGAGGACTTTGAATATAACTTACAGGACATGTCAAATAGATTCATGGCAAGAGGTTATAACAGAGAAGTAATTGGCAAAGCTAGGAGGAGGGCTAAGAATCTACAGAGGCAGCATACTCTAGCAAGCAAAGAGACAATTGGTGATCGCACAGATAAAGTGAGGCTGATCACGCAATACAATACAGAGTCTAATACGTTGTACTCCATCATTAACAGACACTGGCATTTATTGAAGGCGGATAAAGATTTACTGCCATTCATAACTACGAAACCTTCTATTGCGTACAGGAAGGGCAGGACACTAGCCAACGATTTGAGCCCAAGTTATCCCATTAAAACCAGGAGAGAAGTGTGGTTTGATGATCTTAGGAAGGGCTTCCATAAATGTGGGCGTTGTAACTCATGCAGATGGGCAGAGAAGAAAGTTCTTCGATTCAGTTACAATGGCTCAGATACATATGCCATAGATGTATTCATAAACTGTGACACTACTTATGTTGTATATGTCATTGCCTGCTCATGCGGTCAGATATATGTGGGTAGCACCATTAGGAGACTAAGAGATAGAATGGTAGAGCATTTCCGAGCGTGGAAGAATGGTGACACCAGATACCCGATTGCAGCCCATAGTGTACAGCATCATGACAAACAGGAACAACACCAATTCAGTTATCATGGAATAGATCATGTTGCAGTAGACCCTAGGGGTGGCAACAGACAACTTAAGCTCAGAAGAAGAGAGGTAATCTGGATTATGAAGCTTCGGGCTGTAAGCAGGGGTTTGAATATTGACAATGAGTATCAATATTACTTGGGGCAGGATTAACTATGTCCATGTTGAGGATTCTGGCCTATATAGGATAGTATGTACGTGATATACATAGAGAAGTAAATTGTAATGTACTGTGTCTGTTTCTATGTACTAGTCAATGGGGTTGAGAAATGATGTATCTCTGATATTAACCTTATTTATTTTCTCTCAACTGTATATATATACTGCCGATAGGATCTTTTCCTTTCCTCCGAACTATGCAAACAAATACTGTATTGTACGGAAATATGTTTTAGTGTGTGTTATAGAATGTACACTCATATACATGGTATAATAGGAAATTGTCTTTCCTTCCGTTGGTGGGTGATCTGCCTGTACACTTTCTTTCTTTACTATTGGTACATACCACATAATATACCTAGTTACACAGGGTGTTAAATTATTCAACTTTAGTTTGGACTCGACCATGGAGCGCATCTGTGATTCCCATACGATTTGGTATTGGTTCACATGTTATCTAATTGGATGACTGCAGGATTGCTCAGACTAACCGAGGCTACCTACCAGCGCCTCGTTCTCCATTCACCAGATTCAACAGTGGACAGAAAACTTAGCTTGTAGGTGATAGCGCCAAGAATAGGCAGAACTTTATTATTTTTCTTAACGAGAATGAGTAGAATATTGAGGTGACATATTACTACTTGTCACCCGACGATTAATTTACAACTATAAAACACGGAGGATGCGTAAATATAAATATTGCCATCTCTCTATATTAGACCGTATATATATGGTGTAGTAATGCTGTAAGGATTTAAAGACAGACAATAACGCGAGTACACCATTACATGATGGCGACCACGGCTTAGCCTATAACTAGACATTTCTAGATGGCGCTTAAAGCTAACGCCGGAGTACAGCGAGGACACTTGCCGCTGAACTACGGGTGAGTGTCTTCGCGTTCAGAGCCCGTCACTAGGTTTGAGATAGTGTGAGACTTGTGTAAGAAACCTGTTCCTTAACGGTTTCCTTCGTGTTTTCAGGTCGGGACTATGATGATGTTCCACCGTTACTGACGACCCTCGGTAAGGTGAATACGTGGGGATAGAGGTTTAGAGTATCTGTGAATGATACTTAGAAGACTATCGCTTACAACCTTTCTCTAATTATTTTCTTTTTAAAGGTCCTTTATTACATAGACTTGATTTACATAATTGATATTACTGAATGGTGCGGATTCGTCTGGGGACCGGGCGGAACTTTTGAGATATATAGGTGAGAACGCACTTAGTGTACTATAATTGACACGTCTACTAGCAGTATGTACGTGTGTATTGAATATATACGCTTTTAATTTTTAGCGCCCCAGCATACAGAGATTTACATTATTGGAGTGGGTGAGTGGAGGTTTTACATCATTTTCTGAGTTTATATTATTGGGATATATGCACAGTTTGCTTACGCTCGTTATGTTATATGGATATTTTATTTTAGAACGACTGTGACAGGGATGATAAGATATTTCAGGTGAAGGAATCACCACGAGACATTGGGTGAGTTACCGATTTACGCCCGAGCGAGGAATTACACACGCAAACTTAAGGCGGGTCTATCACTGGATATGACGCATTATGGCGATTAATGATAGCATGATTCAGTTTTTTCGCGCGATTTGTTCTTTAAACTTCTGGAGCTACCTTAACATGCAGGCTTCTGCTAGGAACGTAGGGAGTAGTTGAAAATATATATTTTGAGTATATGTTAGTAATGTCTGTTTCTTATACCGTTCAGACATTGGTCGGAATTTGCTGGATTGGAGAACAGAAGTTTAGAGAGGATTACAAATATATAGCTTCAAGGTGAATATGAGACTTCACTCTTATCTCTCTCTTCTGCTATTGGCTTATAGGGTACACACCTTATGTTGGTGATCCTTAGCTGGTGTATTTCTTCTTTCCTATTTTTCTCCGGTCTGGAGCCTACACATCTGTTGCACAAAAGAATTTTCGGAGGTGATGGGGACTATATCTTTCTTTCCCAAAAGCTAGTAATATGTATGATTCTAATACAGGGCCTTTGTATATTGTGTTTCAGCCCTGAGGAAGTCTGTGTGAAATATACACACGACGAAACACGTGTTGGCAACTTGACCTTCACCATTTGAATTGATGTACTGAAGAAATATATATTGGAATCTGATCTAACTTGGAACATTTGGAATAAAAACTCTGAAGGACAATCTAAGGACATTCTCTATATTATTTGTGGTTTGCTGATTGATTGGAAGCACAAGGATAACTGGACTTACTGATTATAAAATAAGTGTGCGCTCAGGGGCATATGGTATTAATACATTTAACGATCCACCTGGCTATACCAGCCTTGGAAATGGGGTTACCTTTGTGTTGTGGCGCAAAGGCAACAAAGAGTTGTTTAGTCTTCCTAAAATCTTTGGTCCTATCAATGTAATACATTAGGGCCCTTTTGACGTCAAGGGTGTGGAGCATTCTCTCCGCCAATTACTCAGGATTTTGGAAGAACACAGGTAGTTCAATAGTCTGGTTAATATGGAATTGAGACACTACCTTAGAAAGGAATTTAGGGTTAGTGCGAAGCACCACCCTGTTAGAATGAATTTGAATAAATGTCTCTTGGATAGTTAGTGCTTGGACCTCACTAACTCGTCGCAGCGACATAATTGCTATAAAGAAAGCCACTTTCCATGTCAAGAATTGAATCTCGCAGGAATGCAGTGGTTCAAGGGGGGGGGACCCATCAGCCGGGTGAGGACCACATTGAGGTTCCACTCAGGAGCTGGTGGAGTCCGCGGAGGAATGACTCGTTTGAGTCCTTCTAGAAAGGCTTCAATGGCAGGCACCCTGAAGAGTGAGAGGTGCTGCCTGTTTTGGAGATAAGCAGCCATTGCGGATGAATGTATGCGAATGGAAGCATAGGCCAGATTAAATTTGTACAGATGTAAAAGATAACAAATGATGTTCTGAATAGATGCATCTAGCGGGTTAATGTTGTGGTCTGCACAATAAATGACAAACCGCTTCCACTTAGCCGCATAGCATGCTCTTGTGGTGGGCTTCCTTGCCTCCCGGATGATTTCCATACAGTCAGGAGGTAAGTTGAGGTAGCCAAACTCTAAGACCTCAGGAGCCAGATCGCCAGGTTGAGCTGTTGCGGATCTGGATGCTGAATCTCGCCATGGCTCTGCGTCAGAAGGCTGGGTGTGAGGCGCAGCCGTTGATGCGGTACCACGGACAGATCCAGAAACGTGTGGAGTGCTGATGGATGTATCTCCCACTCGTGCATTTGGTGGCTGTACCTGCTGAGCAGGTCCGCCACCTGATTGTCCTTGCCTGGGAAGTTTTCTGCCATGAGGAAGATGTTTCTCTGAACGGCGCACTTCCACATGCTCTGAGCCAGATGAGACAGCCGTGGAGAGGGTGTTCCTCCCTGCTTCTGAATGTAGTACATGGCCGTCATGTTGTCCGTCCGGATCAACACGACCTTGTTGCACAGATGTACTTTGAAGGCTTTTAGTGCCATGAAGATCGCCATCAGTTCCAGAACATTGATGTGCATCTTCCTTTGCTGTGGTGTCCATAGTCCCTGCACAGTGTAATGGAGTACATGAGCTCCCTATACCTGGAGAGAAGCGTCCGTCGTCAGGATGATCTGTGGCACAGGATCTTGGAACGGTCGTCCCCTGCAAAGGTTTTGTGGATTCCACCAATGCAGAGAGTTGTATGCCCGACCGCTCACCAACACTAGGTCTTTCAACTGTCCGTGAGCCTGCACCCACTGACGTGCTAGGCACTCCTGAAGCGGACGCATATGTAGTCTCGCGTGCGGGACTATGGAGATGCAGGAGGCCATCATGCCTATCAACTGCATGAACACTCGCGCTGGAAGCGAGTGTTGGGGTTTGAATCGTTGTATCAGCAATTGAATGCTGTTGACCCTCACTGAATTCGGCTGTGCTGTGGCTGCCAGAGTGTTTATCGTTGCAACCAGATACTGCCGTATGTGGGCGGGTTGGAGGTGGGACTTCAGGTAATTCAGTGAGAATCCCAGATCGTGAAGGTGAATGGTGTGGGACATGTGGGCGGCACACTGCTGGGCTGACTGCCTGGATGAGCCAGTCGTCCAGATAAGGGTAGACGTGAATGTTGTTTTCACGACCCCTGCCCTTGGCGCCGTTACCACGATATCCACCTCAGCTTTGTTTGGTGTATGTGGACTGCGTGTTGCCTTTGTAGTACTGCGTGGTCTGGGAGAGTTGGCCTCTGGAAACGCCTCTAGTGCTTGAGCGACGAAAAGACCCAACCCTGAATTGCTGTGACTGTAAGGCCCCCATGGATTTAGCAGTTTGTGTCCTTCTTAATCTTTTCCAAGGTGGTGTCAACCTCTGGGCTGATGATCTGGATTAACTGTTTGATTAAGAATGGTGGTCTGTATCTCTGGCTTAAACCCCGAGATTCTGAGCCAAGCATGTCGTCTCAGCATTACACTAGTGTTGACAGCCCTGGCTGCGGTGTCAGCCGCGTCTAGTGAACATTTAATTGAAGCATTAGAGATTAGCTTCCCCTTTTGAATAAGCATCTCAGCTGCCTCCTTGTATTCGTCTGGCAGGTGCTGCAACAGGGTCTCTGGTGTGTCATAGTGTGCCCTGTCATACCTCGCTAGAAGCGCGTGTGTATTGGAAATGCGCCAGATATTGGCCGCTGGTGCTGCCACCCTTTTCCCTGATGCCTCAAACACCTTAGATTCTTTGTCTGGGGGAGGAGAATCACCCGTTGTCTGATTAGCCCTCTTCCGGGCATTCGAAACGACGAGAGTCCAAAGGCAACTGTCCTTTAATGTAAGTAGGATCAATAGGCGCTGGTTTATACTTCTTCTCAATCCTAGGGTTTATCACCCTGGCTCTGGTAGGCTCCTTAAAGATCTCCCCAGCATGTTTTAAGACACCCTTCAACATAGGCAGAGTCTTGACAGTTCTCTCAGACTGAAAAGGTATCAAAAAGAAAATCCACGTCAATGGGGTCAGCATGGAGCTGGACGTCGTGGTTTTTAGCCGCCCGTTCAATGAGGGCATTGAACGCCGCTGAATCTTCTGTAGGTGATGTCTTTACAGAATAAAGTTGAGTGTCTGGGGCAGAATGAGGATCACCTGGGTCAGCACCAGCAGCCCAGGGTTCATTGGTATCATCAGGGTCTGTGTATACATGATAGCTGTACTCATCCTCATCATCGCCCTCCCCAGCGTCCACATCAGAGTGAGTGGGCGAGACATTATGGGCATGTGGAGAAAGTGGTTCCACAAGGACAGGAGTTGAAGCAGAGTCCTTTTTCTTTAAAGGAATCTTGTAGGACTCCATAGGTTGTTCCGGGGTCATTTTTCGCTTGTGGAGGGAAAGTCTGCCCGTTTCAGCATCAATAAAGTGTTCTTGTTGGTCTTCTAATGAAGATTGCCGATGCTTCAGGGTGGGAACCGTCGCCGTCGACTTCGGCACCGAGGACACCTTCTCTGACACGCTGGCGACCACTCTAGGAGTGAAAGCCTTCGGCGCCATCTTCGGCGGCAACAGTAAAGTGAATGGGCGTCTACGCTTTGTGAGGCTTTGACCGGCTCGAAGGTGGAGGATCTCTTGGTCCGACAGCCGAGGCCTTCTCCTTGATGCGCTGTAGGGAGTCCGTCCCTTGCTTGGTGAAAGCGGCGGACGGTTGCGTCGATCCGAGTGGATCCTTTAAGCCAGTCCCATGCGTGGACTCGCGGGCTGCGCCGCTTCTGGCCCTGTCTTGGTGACGCGGAGTCTCGAGAACTTTCGGATCACTGAGTCCTTTCTTGGTGTCGACCGCCTTCGGCGCCGATTTACTCGGCTCGACCACCTTGACCTTTGTCTTTGGCGTGGCAGACTTCGTCTCGACGCCCTTGACCTGTGTCTTCGGATCGACAACACCCTTCTGCTTCTTTGGCGCCGAGGGCTCCGAAGCCTTGGATGCGACCAAAGTAATGCGCACTTTCGGTTTCGAGGGGGGCACCAGTGCTGTTGCTTGTGTCGAGACCGTTGGTTTCACTTTCGGTTTCGATTTTCCAGGGTGCGGCTCAATAGTAATGTCCGTGGCCGAGGGCGGGGCCGTAGAACCCATTGTAAAGTCTTGGGTAAGGCCTAGTGGCGATTCCTTGACCTGAGCCTTATGAAGCGGTACGGCCCCAGTGTCAGTGTGAGGTAGCTCATCGCTAGAGCTATCTTCCATGGCCCCAAAGTCCCCATCGTCGTCCCCTACCTCGTCGACGACTTCTTCAGCTTCGAACATTTCGGCGTCCGCGTCGTAGTTGTATTTGACCTCTGACGCGGGATTAGACAGGTTTTCACCGATTTCCCGATCGGCTTCCTCTTAGACATCCCCGGCATCGAAAATGTCCACAGGCGCCGGTGCAGTGTGCTGGGCCTCCTGGCGCGCAGCGCGTCAATGCTTAAGTGTCTTCTTGGACCTGAAACGGGAACAAGCCATGCAACTGGCCTCATCATGGTCCGGCGACAGACACTTGTTGCACACCGGGTGGACATCGATGTGGGGATACTTTGAGTTGCAGATGGGACATCTCTTGAACGGACTTCGGTCCATGATGAATAGTCGATAGGGTCTGTGGCGTCGACTGGTTCCTCCGCGCCGAAAGCACGCGGGTGTATGGAATCCGGCTCGGAACCGAGCTGGAAGAGTTAGGCACCGAACGCAAGACTATACCGACGAAGAAAACTAAAGACCTTTTGGCTTTAAGAAAGTCTTTTATCGATTCCGACTAGAGGGAACCAATATACATCCGAACCCAATGGCGGAAAAAAACAATCTGAGGATGGAGTCGATGCCCATGTGCACTGTAGTCCAGGGGAGGAGCCACCTATCTCGTGATACTTTGAAGACTCTTCCAGGACAACAATGTGCGATCATCCGGACCCAACACTAGGCGGCGATCTATGCACAGATATGAATTCAGCAGCCCACATGCCTCGAACATCAGTGTTTGGGCCTAGCTCCTCGCTTTAGCTATATTCCATGGCCCCAAAGGCCCCATCGTCGTCTCCTACCTCGTAGACGACATCTTCAGTATCGACCATCTCAATATCAGCGTCGTAGCTGGAGTCGACCTCCGATGCGGGATCAGACAGGTTCTCTCGAACCTCCCGCTCTGCACCCTCATCGTCCTCGAAGATGTTCACCGGTTCAGGTGCCGTCTGCTGGGCTTCCTTGCGCGCTGCGCATCGAAGTCGAATCGTCTTCTTGGAGCGGAAACGAGAACAAGCCATACAGCTGGCTTCATCGTGATCCGGCGACAGGCACTTGTTGCACACCGGGTGGACGCCGATGTGAGGATATTTCGAGTTGCACACGGGACATCTCTTGAACGGGCTCAGTTCCATGATGGTTCGTCGATAAGGCCTCTGGCGTCGACCGGGCCTTCAGTGCTGAAAAGCCACGCGGCTCCTCTGGATGTCCGGCTCGGGAACTGAGCTGGAACAGAACTGGGCACCGATCGCAAGACAATACAGAGGATAAACTAAAGGCCTTTTGGCCAAAAAAAGTTTTTTTATCGATTCCGAACTTAAGTTAAGTTGCATCTGAACCCAATGGTGGAAATAAACAATCTGGGGATGGAGTTGATGCCCATGCGCACTGTAGTCCAGGGGAGGAGCCACCTATCTCGTGACACTTCGAAGACTCTTCCAGGACAACAATGTGCAATCATCCGGACCCAACACTAGGCGGCGATCTATGCACAGATAAGAATTCTGCAGCCCACATGCCTCGAACATACTGTTAATTCCCAACTACGATGTCTGCTGACCATGCTCTGTTGACTTGGAACGTGCGTGGGCTTAACTCCCCCAAAAAGGGTCGTCAGGTGGCGGCTTACTTGAATAGGCATGACATACGGGTGGCTTTCTTGCAGGAGACGCATCTGGCCTCAAGTACGGTATGTGGGGCACTTGGCCGATGGGCAGGCTTTCAGTTTGCGGCTCCTTATTCCTCTTACGCACGGAGGTGCTAATCCTGATTAAGAGGGGGACCGATTTTCAAATGGTACACACGTAAGGCAAGCCCGTCTGCGCCCGTTGGGGGTTGTTGCCATATTATATAGAGAATGCTGGGTCCAACAGGGGGAAGCATCCACTAATTGGGTAGGTTGTGAGGCTTTGGATTTCAGCCTGCAACTGTCGCCCCATTTCACCTTGGGTGGTTCTTTACTATACCGCCCTCCGGATCCTGCGGGAGCCTTTTTGGACTCATGCGGTGACACCATAGCGGAGAGTCTCCTAAGGTTTTCAAACTTTGTTAGGCGACCTTAATCTACATCTGGACTCGGCAGTCGTCGGACGCCGCTGATTTCCGGGATATTCTCCAGTTAGCTATGCTGTCCCACTGGGTGAGTGCTCCAACCCATAAGGGGGGGCCATACTCTGGACCTCATTTGTTCACACTTTCCGGTTTTGGTCCAAAAACCCCTTTCGGTTACATGGTGAGACCACTTCCCAGTATTCATTTCGTGGACGGCCTTGCGAGAACGCCAACCACCACTCTGCCACCGCGCCCCGAAGGTCAGAAAGATTGATACTGTGCTTTTGAGTGCTAAGTTGGTGGCTTCGCGCCCGACCCTTGGGACCACCCTATCGGCGAATGTTACTATGTTTTCGAACTGGATTATTGATGCTGTCATTGGCCTCTGGCCCCCGTAAGTTGGGGAGAGAAACCCCCTCCAAGCCTTAATTCACCACAGAGTTGAGGGATCTCAAACACTCTTGTAATGTTTTGGAGAGAATATGGAGGGCCAGCGGCTATTGTCCTATGGCCAAACAGGCTCTTAGGGACAAACAGAAACTACTATTCAGCCATGTCCTCTGCAAAAAGCACCCATTTTGCCGCTCGCATTGATAGGGCGAACAATAATGCAAAGGAAATCTTTGCCATTGTGCAGAGTTTTGTGGCGCCCCATGCACAGGAGATAGTGGCTACGCCCTCAGTCATCTGGGCAAATACTCTGTCCAATCATTTTAGGGAAAAAAAATCAGGGATATCCAAGATTCATTTCCAAAAAACCTGACGCCTCCCCGGCCCAGCGGGGGCTTAGTGCGGCGAAGGACCCAGATCAGTCCTTCTCGGCCTTTTGCCCTATTGACCTCTTGTCCTCCCGCAAAATCCTTGGGGCATGTAAATTTGGTTCCCCCAACGATCCTTGCGCGGCTCGGTTGCTGGCTGATCTAGCCGACACGGTTAATTCGGAAGTTAATATTCTGATTAATTAGTCGCTTCGCGAGGCACACGTTCCGCTCGCTTGGAAGCAGGCCCTCTTACTTCCATTACTTAAGAAGCCCACCCTTGACCCCTCGCTTCCCGGTAATTATAGCCCCATCTCTCTTTTGCCTATTTTGGCCAAGGTTTGCGAAAAGGCGGTCACTTCGCAGTTAACCAACTATGTGACGAAGTCGGGCGCGCTACATCATGCGCAATCGGGGTTCCGGGCCGCACAGAGTCGGCACTGCTGGAGGTGGCTGAGGCTATCAGGGACTGTTTGGATGCCGGCGGGAGAGCAGCTCTGGTGATGCTGGATCTCGCGGCGGCATTCAATACGGCTCCCCACTCTCTCCTCGATCGACTTGCTGACATCGGCTTTGCAGGTACGGCGTGGAGCTGGCTGCAATCCTTTGTGGAGGTTAGGTCACAGCAAGTCTGGCTCCCCCCGTTTGCCTCGTCCCCCTCCCCTCTCTCCACTGGTGCCCACAGGGCTCTTCCCTTAGCCCCCTTTTGTTTAACGTCTTTGTGACTCCCCTGGTTTACCTGGCAGAGTCACTAGGGGCTAGGGTGATGGCCTATGCGGACGACACGCAGTTATGGTTTACCTGGAGAAGGGACAAGGACTCGGTCAACACGGCTCAGCGCTGTCTTTCCGCGGTGTTTCGCTGGTTGGCCAATGCACAACTCAAGTGAAACGAGGAGAAGTCTGAGGTGCTCCTGTTTGGAGAGTTTCCTGCGAGTTTTAGAACCAGACTGTGGCCTCCGGACTTTCCACCCCCACAATCAGACAAGGGCCTTGCAAAAGACTTGGGGTCTGGTTTGAGGAAAATTTGAATTTTGCGACGCATGTCAAAAAACTCACACGGACCTGTTTTGGCATTCTTCAAACCCTCCGTAAGTTCCTCCCCCTTCTGCCTGTGGAGGCCAAAGAAACAGTAGTCTGGGCATTGATCCTTTCTCGGCTGGATTACTCCAACGCGCTCTTAGTGGGATGTCCAGGCTATCTGATAAAAAAATTACAGGTAGTCCAAAATGCAGCTACTCGACTCCTACTGGGTCTTTCTTCCATGCAGAGCGTGCAGGTCCATCTCCGCCACCTTCATTGACTCCCAGTTCAATCAATCAATCAGTGACACTTATAAAGCGCGCTACATACCCGTAGGGTCTCAAGGCGCTGGGGGGGGGGGGGGGAGCCGCTACTGCTCGAACAGCCAGGTCTTCAGCTTCTTCCTGAAGGAGAGGTGGTCTTGGGTCAGGCGCAGGTCGGTCGGGAGGGAGTTCCAGGTCTTGGCGGCCAGGTAGGAGAAGGACCTTCCTCCTGTAGTCGCTCTTCGGATGCGGGGGACGGCGGCGAGGGCGTGGTTGGCTGATCGGAGGTGGCGTTTGGGAGCGTAGAAGTTGACTCGGCTGTTGAGGTAGCTCGGGCCTTGGTCGTGTAGGGCTTTGTGTGCGTGGGTGAGGAGGCGGAAGGTGATTCTTTTGTTGACGGGGAGCCAGTGAAGGTCTCTCAGATGTCCGGAGATGTGGCTGGTTCGTGGGATGTCGAGGATGAGTCTGGCTGAGGCGTTCTGGATCCGCTGGAGTCTCTTCTGGAGCTTGGCGGTGGTACCGGCGTAGAGGGCGTTGCCGTAGTCCAGTCGGCTGGTGACGAGGGCCTGGGTGACTGTCTTCCTGGTCTCGGTGGGGATCCACCAGAAGATCTTCCGTAGCATGCGTAGGATGTTGAAGCATGCCGAGGAGACGTTGTTGACTTGCCTGGTCATGGAGAGGGAGGAGTCCAGGATTAAGCCCAGGTTGCGTGCATGGTCCGTCGGTTTGGGTGCGGTGCCCAGGGCGGGAGGCCACCAGGAGTCGTCCCAGGCGGAGGGAGAGGAGCCCAGTGTAGGAAGGTACATCCTGACTATGGTTGCCCCCAACTTTTTGCCCTGTGTTTTAGCTGGTTTTGGACATAGTCGACCTGGGACCCTGCCAATCAGGACCCCAGGCCTACTGCTCTCTCTTTAAAATGGATTCCATGTACCCTAGGTACATTTCCAATTGGTACTGGGCCACCTTATCAGACCCTGTAACTCAGGGCATAGGTGTACCCAGGGCTGCCAGGGGCTGCAGCATGTATTATGCCACCCCTGGCTGGCCTCCTAAATTTGACACAACTGGCTGCATGACAGCTGGGGCAAAGTCGTGTAATCACCCTTTGCTGTAGATATAGTATACCTATATCTAACCCTAAAATGGACACACAGATTCCTATCAGTCACTCCTATGGCAGGCCTTGACAATCCTGAAGGCAGAGTGCTTGGAATCGTGTGAGATGGTGCTCTGGCATGAGCTGAGCCTGTCTGCAGCTTGCGGAATCAAGTCCTAATAGCTGTTCCATGATATCGCATACCATATACTCTTAAGTGCATTATAATCCTCGCGGTTAAATGCTAACTTTGGTATTGCTTTATCAAAACATGTCGAGTAAGGTGTCATACGAATTGGAATACTAACCCCTCGCCAATTCTGGCGACGGGGTTAGCATTCCACCCTTCTAGAGGGACACGACATGTATGTAACTGTGAACCCCGGTTAAAGTTAAGCAAAGCCTCAGCTCCACAAAATGGATGCTGCCACCACAGACACGAGTCTGACCCCCTGCAGCTGGGAGTCCTCCCAGTGAGGGGAGCCTGGACAAAGGGTTTCCTGTCAGGGGCGGTGCTAGCACCGTCCCAGACATGGTTTTGTGTATCCTGGGTAGGCAGGGCTTTTCAGGAAGGTGACTGCTGAGTGGCACCCCGGTGCTCACTACGCATAGGCCAGTCAGAACTAGTTCCAGGGGCACACCAGCCCCTGGCCTGGGGAAGTCCGGCAGGGGAGAGGGGTGTAACCACCCCCCTCCTGGTCCCACCCATAGGCAGGACCTAGTCACCGGGTCAGCCCCCCTTTGTTAGTATAAAGATAGGAGCGGGCCCCCTGTTCAAATTAGATCATCTTTGGAATCAAGATACCACTTTCTTCGAAAGGACTTCACGATTTCTTCTTCAAGATTCTCCCTTGTGGCTAAGGAGTAGTCACCCTGCATCAAGCGGGCACCATCCTAAAGAACACTGCGGTCTGCTGCAAGTCCTTCATCACGAATCCGACGACCCAGCTCGACGAGACCCGGCTTCCCTGGCACCTCTGACCTCTACTCACCTCTACAGCCAAGCTGAAGAACCGTGAGTGCGACGAGACCTCGAGGGACCGACGATCGCCAAGACTGCACGACATCTTTACTGCAAGCCCACCGTGTCCTCCACTGGTGAGTGCTTTGGGGTCCGAGAAGCCCCGACCCTGCGCAGCTCCAGCACCCAAGGTCAGCCTCCCTGCATCTCCACGATCGGCGTGGGGTCCTTCTGCTGTTTGCTGTGCACCGCGTTGTTTGGCTACTAGCCGGCTGGCTTGTGGCCTTCTGAACGACGCCCGACGACATCTCTTCTGCTGGTCTGGTTGCTCCAGGCTGGCCCTTGCTTCCTTTTTCAAGAGAGGCACCCCGGACCCTCCTGGTCCACTCCAGACGCCATTTTAGGTCCACCGCGTGGGCTTGAATTTGCCAAGGCTTTGTTGCCCAATCCTGGGTCCAGCGACGCCGACAGCTTCTATCTTCGTGGGACAGCTCGATCCTCCATCCTGGTCGCCGACAACGCCTCCTGGTCCGTGAGATCTTCGAGCTCCAGCGTCACCCACTCACCTTGTCGAGGTGGCTACCATCCGGTGCCCTCCTGGTGCCCACTGACTACTGGCTAGTAGTCTCGAACTTGGTCCCCTCTGCTTTCAGGTGTCATCTATCTTCGAGATCCAGGCTTGGATCCAACTGAACTTTCTTCACTGGTCACCGGCCAGCATCTTTTCTTCCGGCTCCTGGTCCGTCTACGAGGATTCCCGACGTCTTTTCAGACCTATGCAGCTGCAGCCCCTGGGCTAGGTAACTTCGGCATTTCGGTGCCCCAGCATAGCCTCACTATCCAAGGGTCAGAATCTATCTTCGTTTTCTCCCTACCAGGTCGGGTTCGCCCGAGAACACTAACTTTCTATTTCCTAGCTACCATAGACTTTTGTCCGCATCTCGCGTGAGAGTGCACACACTGCACCCGAGTCCCCTAGGCCTCCTAGTCGTAATCTAACGATTCCCTAGTCAAGTCCTAGCGATTCCAAAAGCTATTAGTACTGTACTTACCTGCTAGGAATTTCACATTCCACTTTTAGAGTATATGGTTTTCCGTGCCCCTCGGGCATTTGTATATACTGTGCTAACTTAAGTATTTTTGTAAGAGTTTTGGTTTGTGCTTAGTACCCTGTCCTCATAAAGAGTACAGGGCTGTTGTGATCTTTAATAAATAACTGTTTATTTTCATAACACTTGTGTGGTGTCCTTTCACTGGGTATTCAAGGGGTATATGTGTGGTAAACAGCTGGCTTAACACGCCCTCTCGAGTCTTTAGCCTTAGACTGCTCGTATCCATGCTACTAGGATAGCTGGTCTATAAGGTTGACTTACAACCAATCATCAATAAGGGTTGCTGGACTGATACATAGTGGGCACTAGAATAGTGACCACTGCATATCAGGCCACCTTCTCACACCCAGGATGAGGACCTCCGTCTTGTCCGAGTTCAGTTTCAGGCGGCTGGTCGTCATCCACTCGGCTACCTCTTTCATCCCTTCGTGCAGGTTGGCTCTGGCGGCGGCGGGGTCGTTGGTCAGGGAGAGGATCAGCTGGGTGTCGTCGGCGTAGGAGATTATGCTGAGGTTGTGTTTGCGTACGATGGCCGCGAGGGGACTCATGTAGACGTTGAAGAGGGTGGGGCTCAGAGATGATCCTTGGGGGACGCCGCAGATGACTTCGGTGGCCTCTGACTTGTACGGTGGTAGGCGGACTCTCTGTGTTCTCCCGTCGAGGAAGGAGATGATCCAATCCAGCGCCTTGTCCTGGATTCCGACGTTGCTGAGGCGCCGTACTAGGGTGCGGTGGCAGACCGTGTCGAATGCCGCGGAGAGGTCCAGGAGGATGAGGGCCGCTGTTTCTCCGTTGTCCATCAGGGCTCGGATGTCATCGGTGGCGGCGATGAGGGCGGTCTCGGTGCTGTGGTTGGCTCGGAAGCCGGACTGTGAGGGGTCGAGGGATCCGTTCGTCTCGAGGAAAGCGGCCATCTGCTTGTTGACGGTCTTCTCGATGACTTTGGCTGGAAACGGGAGGAGCGAGATGGGGCGGTAATTCTTGAGGTCGGTGGGGTCCGCTGTTGGTTTCTTGAGTAGAGCGCTGAGTTCGGCGTGTTTCCAGCTCTCGGGGAAGATGGTGGTGTCGAAGGATGTGTTGATGATGTCTCGCAGGTGGGGTGCGATGACAGCGTCGGCCTTGTTGAAGACGTGGTGAGGGCAGGGGTCGGTCGGTGATCCGGAGTGGATGGAGTTCATCGTGCGGATGGTGTCTTCGGTGCTGATCGGGGTCCAGGCGTGGAGGGTGGTGGTGGGGGGTGGTTGTTCGGTCATGGTGTGCGTTGGTTGGTTGTTGAAGCTGTTGTGTATGTCCGCGATCTTGTTGTGGAAGTATGAAGCCAGGGAGTTGCAGAGGTCTTGCGATGGGGTGATGTCGTTGTTTCCTGCGCTGGGGTTGGAAAGCTCTTTGACGATGTTGAAGAGTTCCTTGCAGTTGTGTGCGTTGTTGTCCAACCGGTCCTTGAATGCTGTTTTCTTGGCGGCGCGGATCAGCTGGTGGTGTTTCCGGGTGGCAAGTTTGAAGGAGGTCCTGTTGTCCGGTGTCGGTTCCCTTCTCCAGACTCTCGAGGGCTCGGCAGTTCTTCTTGGAGCTCTTGAGTTCGTCGGTGAACCATGGGGCTTTCTTGCTGCCGGGTCTGCTGGGCGGGGTCCTCAGTGGGGCAAGTTCGTCCGCGCAGTTGCTGATCCACTTCGTGAGGTTGTCGGCGGCCTGGCTGGGGTTGGCTGAGCTGGCAGGAGGGTGCTGGCTCAGGGAGGTGGCGAGCTGGTCTGCTGTGATCTTGTTCCAGCTGCTGCGGGCGGCCTGTTGCTGGTGGTGGTGGGTCGTTGTTTTCTTGAAGGTGAAGTGGACGCAGCTGTGGTCCGTCCATTGAAGCTCTGTGGCGTGGCTGAAGTCGATGTCCTTGCTGGATGAGAAGACAGGTCGAGTGTGTGTCCGGCGAGGTGGGTGGGGGTGGACACCAGTTGCTTGAGTCCCAGGTTGGCGAGGTTGTCGAGCAGGGTGCTGGTGTTGCGGTCGTCGTTGTTCTCCAGATGGAAGTTGAGGTCTCCCAGGAGGATGTAGTCAGCGGAGGGGAGGGCATGTGGGCTGACGAAGTCGGCGATGTCCTCGCTGAATTGTGTGCGTGGTCCAGGGGGTCGGTAGATCAGGGTGCCTCTGAGGGTGGTGTTCGGGTTGGTGTGGATCTGGAAATGCAGGTGTTCGGCGGTGGTCAGGGAGTTGTCGGTGCTGGTCGTGAGACGGATGGTGCTCCTGTGGATGATGGCGATGCCTCCTCCCATCTGGTTGGCGTTTCGGTCCCTCCGGACGATCTTGTAGCCCTCTGGGATGGTGATGGCGATGTCGGGAGCTGAAGAGGCGTTCATCCAGGTCTCCGTGAGGAAGGCAACGTCTGGAGCTGTGGTGTCGAGGAGGTTCCAGAGTTCGATGGCATGTCTGTGGACGGAGCGGGTGTTGAGTAGGATGCACTTGAGGTGGGTGCTGCTGGTGTTCGGCTTGGTGGGTGCTGGTGCGAGGCAGGTCCGGATGCAGGTGAACTTGCAGGCGTGGCAGCTGAAGGGTCCGTGGGTACGTCGTGGAGTGGCTTGATGGCATTCTGGGAGTCGGCCGGTGTTGAGAGCGGTGAGGGTGGCGGCGGAGTACGTCAGGGGGGCCGGTCGGGGTCTTCGAGGTCCAGGGGTCCTGGCACTGGGCGCGGTCCAGGCGCGGACGGGCGTAGACGGGCTTACCTTTGGCGCGCCTTCGGCGCACAATCGGCGCGCCCGCTGCGCGTGACCGCTGCACGTTCGCACGGTCGCCATTTAAGGCGAAGTGCACGGGTGGGCGGAGCAGCTGGGAGGCGGGAGCGGGGAGGGTACAGAATAGAAAAAGGGGCGGGGAAAAGCGGCGGTGGCGGGAAGGGAGGGCGGAGGGCGGCGAGGTAGGCGGACAACAAGGAAGGAAACCACAACACGGGGGAAATAAAAATTATACAGAACGGGCACAAATTCTCAACAAAACAAGGAAAACAAGGAAAAAACCAAAGTTAAATCAAACAGGCACAAATGTTGGACAAAACAAGGGCAAAAACAACCGCAGCGGCGCCCGCCGGCAATCGGCAAAACGAGGCAGCAGCGAGGCAGAGGGCAGGCAAGGGGCACAGGCAGCAGCTGGTGGCCGTGCGGCGCGGGGGTGTCCCACAAGTTGAGGCCAGTTTGAAATTTAAAATGCTGGCCATTGTCCATCGAGCCTTGTATGGATTGGGCCCACTATCTGCAGAAGCGCTTTTCTTTCTCAAGCGCTGCGAGGCCTCCGGGTAGTTATGCGCTATACAAGTGTAATTTTTCATTTCATTTCATTTTTTCATTTCATTTATATTTCCCTCCCAGGACTTTGCGGTCCTCGGACCAACTCCTTTTCCAGAACCCGCGCTTTAAACGCCAGAGGTTAAGTGCCTCTCTTTCACCCGTAAGGCTGGCCTAGCCTGGAATGTGCTTCGTCTTGCTCTCAGGAGGATTTCGGATCCGGCTGTCTTCAAAAAGAACTTAAAAACACTACTGTTCTGAGCCCATTCTCCTAGAGGCTCTTTCTGTTCAGCTGGTGGGTGGGGGTTCAGGGTAGCAGCGCCGGGATACTCTGCTGTGCGCTTTAGAAATGCAGTATAACATAACATAACGTAACATAACGTAAAGTATGCGGATAGTGAGGGGCGATGCATGATATGTGTGGGAAGCTCTGCGGCACGCTTCTGGTGTTTGTAAACATGTATGGAGCTATAGTAGATGACGCGTGGCGAGCCGTCTACTGAGGACTTAGATGAGTATCTCGATGGTATAGCATGTGCTTGGTTGTCGGATGCGCAGCTTAGGTACTTATGTCATCCTATTGATGAGCAGGATGTTAAATTGGCGATAGCAGCGCTTGCTAATGGAAAGGCACCGGGCCCCGATGGGCACCTGGTCGAGTTTTATAAGAAGTACGCTGATCTGCTCACGCCGCACCTCCTGGAGATTTATGCAGAGGCGCATGAGGTCAGGATGCTCCCTCCGTCCCTTCGGGAAGCACATTGTCACATTGCTTAAAAAAGACAAGCTTCCGGAGCGCTGCGACTCTTATCGCCCGCTGTCACTGATCAACATTGACGCAAAGATCCTGGCAAAAATTATCGCTACTAAACTGCAACCCCTAATGCATGGCCTGGTCTTGCCGGATCAGTCGGGCTTTGTCCCGGAGCGCTCCACTTCGCATAATTTGCGCACGCTCTTTTCCATGTTCCATGTACTCAAGCCTTCATTGGAAGCCGCGGCAGTGTTGCTAGACGCTGCCAAAGCTTTCGACTCTGTGGAGTGGTGATACATGCACTATGTTATTAATCGGATGGGATTCCCCCCTCTATTCCTTCAATGGATTACTGTGCTGTACACTGCGCCATCGGCAAGAGTGAGGGTTGGCGGCTTGACGTCTGAACCATTGTGTATAAGGCGGGGCACTCAGCAGGGTTGCCCGCTTTCGCCCATGCTCTTCGCGATAGTTCTGGAACCGCTTGCGTGTGTGGTTCGACAGCGTCCTAGAGAGACGGCACTAAATTTCAATCATCGTCCGGTTTCAATCTCCCTATATGCAGACGATATGGTGCGGTTTGTGCTTGAAACGTCTCGATTTCTGATGCAGTTGCTGCGTGAGCTGGTGCGATTTGGACGTCTCTCAGGACTCCAGATCAATTGGGATAAGTCGCCTATGATTCCGCTCACGGTAGGGACCAGATGTCCTGATCTGGAGTACCCACTGGTGTGGTCGGAGGAACCTGTCAAATATCTCGGGGTGTGGGTGCATCGTGATCCGGCAGTTGTCCGGGAGAACTACGGCAGGGCCTGCGCGAACCTGGAGCAAACGATTGAGCGTGGTCTGTTGTTGCCTCTGTCGTTGGCGGATCGTATAGCCCTCATAAAAATGGTGGTACTGCCCCGGTTTTTGTATTTATTTGTAAACGTGTCTATAGTGCTAAATCGGTCCTTCTTCCAGACTCTCCGGAGACATTTGCTCCGACTGGTGTGGGGAGGCAAAAGTACAAGAGTTAAGTGGTCCATACTCACCCGGGGATATGAGGATGAGGGGTTTTGCGGCCCCGGATTTTTTTGTATATTATCAGAGCGCACAGGCCCAGTACCTGTACTACTGGTATACGCCCCATGTCGCGGTGGAGGAGGGTGATGCAGCATTGTCACACATCTCGCGGGGTACCCCTAAATCGGAGATCAATTCAATTGATGCTACGATATCGGCATGGCAGCGCATAGGGCGGCTGGTGCAGAAGTTACCACTGTATGCGCCGGACCTGCGATTGGAATGGCATGGGCGGTTGTCGGTCACCGGCGAGGGCCCGTCCATCAGGGTGCTCAAAGAGGCGGGAATCACTCACCTTAGAGAAGTCGACCCAGGTGGCGTCTTCATGGATCAGGGGGACCTCGGACACGTGACAAATCAATGACTCTTGTTTCGCTTCGCGATCCATCGGCTGAGAGGCGCGGCTCTGGAGCACTATGTCACCTTCCCAGAGGAGCCTCCGTTCTGAAGTCGCTGCAGGCTGTTCTTACAGTACCTAATAGTAAATGACTACTATCAAAATTGTATAAGATAATTAAAGATGAATCAGTGGTAGGAGACGATAAGTCGGGCCAGGTGGAATGCGTGTCTGGGCACTGACATCTCGGAAGACAATTGGCGGCACGTTTGTGGGCTGACCGGGTCGTTGAGTATGAATGGTAACCTCAGAATTATTCATTTCAAGTATTCACATCAGATGTATCATACACCGGCACGCCTGTATAAATATGGCCTGCGAGACTCGACGAGGTGTGATAGATGTGGTCAGGATGATGCAGATTTTTTGCACCTGCCGTGGAGCTGCCGACCGGTGACTGACTTTTGGGAGGCAGTAGTGAGTAGTCTCTGCGAAATGGTTGCTGTGGATATCCCTTGTACGCCACTGGTATGCCTTCATTGTTGTGTCCCACACATCAAGGGTGTGAACGGCAGGCTGGTACGTTTGGCGCTGCTCATGGCTGCAAGGAAGGTGGCGATGGCATGGGGAAGGGGTAGGCGCCCGAGTTTGAAAGACTGGCTAGCTGACCTAGTGTATTGCAGAGATAGCCTGACTGTGTATGCCGAGGAACTGCCCCTTCGGTCCAGACCGAGAGACATCTGGGAGCCACTGCGCCTATATTTGAATGCACACTCTGAGGGGAGCGCAGATTGAGATGTTGGAAGTGGAACCCTTTCAGTGACACTGGAAGAATTCTAGATTTGGATTCAGACACTTGGATAGTATTGGGATTGAACTGTCTACCATTATTGTGCTGGGATTGAAATGGAGTTTGCTTTATGTTTTTCTCTTTTCTTTTCAATGTCTAATGGGGGGCTTGTTTCCTTGTTGCCTCAGGTATTGGTCCACATATGCAATGTTCATTATGGTAGTTGTAATGTACCTAGTATACATTGTCCAAACTAGCCTTGGATCATCTCTTGGTTTGACGGATTGCAATTGTGTGTCTTAACGTGCGACTTGCAACCTGCTTTATAATATGCATGTATAACGCCTTTGTTCCTATGTATATACTGAAAACTTAATAAAAAAAATATAAATAAATAAATGGAGGCTTCAAAGGGCACATTCCCGGACCAACGGTTAAGGACCTCTAGCAGAGGGTCCACTGACAAAGGGGCTGAAGGGGGCTGCATGTTCAAAATCCAAGTGCCAAAAAAGACCACTCGCAGAAAAGCCACACTAGCTTCGTTAGCCCTCCTTGGAGAGGACAGTAGCTCATCAGTAGGGGAGGGCTGCAAGCTTATACTCCCAAGACACAGAGTGCGACCAATGCCCCACTGAAAGGAGCCCCATTGAAGATAGAGGATCCTGATGGGGCTCCTGAGGAGGGGGAGAGCCTGCCAGGTCTGGAGGCTCTTGAGGAAGCTCCACAAATTCTAAGGATGGCACAGACAAGAATACATCCAGAGTCGCCTAGCGTAAGGGCGACTTTAAACTCTCTCCATAGGCCTCCAGAAAAGAGCTAGCCACCTGGAGTCGATGAGGCGCCGAAACGACGTCCGTGGGCGCCGGTGTTGCTTCGTATGGCACAGACTACTCCATCCGGCGTCGAGTCGGCCCCGTCCAGTACCAAAACCGCGACAAGCTCCCCTTCTGAAGGAGGAGGCAGAGCCAGGGAGGCAAGGCTCCGGCGTCGCACCGCCGTAGACTCTGCCTCAACCACGACAGTCTCTGACTGCAGAGAAAGAAGCAAAGGCGGAGAAGAGTTCACACGCCGGATCAGCGCCAACTCGGGCTCTGGACAAGCGGCCACTTGCCAGGAAGGCCGGGGCATGCTCAAAGCAAGGGTCTAAGCACCAGCACCCAACTGCAACGCCACAGGGAGCCCCGCGGCACTATGTGGCGCAGCAGGGGTGCCGTGCAGGGTCCTGAAGGCACCGCCAGAGGGCAACGCGACCCTGATCTCACCGATGCCGCCTGCTGAGGCTGTCACAGAGCCGCTACTCGCACCGCAACCTGTGGGCACCCCACTCCACACCGCCTCGCTTCACAATGGCGCCTTAGTATCCCCGACGCCGCCGGTCCAGCCAAAATCTACACTGCTGCTTGCACTGTGGTTCGAGGGCACCGCTCGTAAAGTTACACGACGCTCCGCCCTCATCCCGCACCGCAGTCTTGGCCTACCGATTTCGGCGCCATCAACTCCAGTTACTCAGCCGACGACAGCGCTTCAGCAAGGACGGCGCTGCTTCTTGCACCGCGACCTGCCAGCACCGCATTCACTTCGCTCCGCATTCACTTCTCACCGACGCCGCCATCTGACGCAGTCACCGAGCCGCTGCTCGCACTGTGACCTGAGGGTACTGGGTGAGGGGGAGGTTTGAGACTTGACCCCACTACCATACCCTAGTATTAAACGGCATACACCTGTATTCAACGTAGTTAACCGTCGATCACAACTGAAATGCGTTTTTGGGGCGTGAGCCCGAAATTTCCACGCTGTGCAGGAGTTTATTAGTGGGCGGGATTCGGACGGGAGCCGTCCTCCGGACATGCCCACCGTTTCGCGCGACGGCTTCCGGCCGTCACGAGCATACAAGGGGTTAAAGCCAACAGGCTCATATTCTTCACCCCCAATAACTTTTGTTGATATATTTGTTCATGTTGAGTCTGCTTTCTGCTCCATTTTGTAGATCACTTAACACATTCAATTCTTCCAAAAACAAGGTGGTCTCTCACACTGGACTTTGTGTAGCAACATGTCCTGGAAGACTTCTTTACAAGTACACATGCAACACCTAAAATTTATTTATCAAAGGTTTTAAGGTACAATTAAACTGGATACTTAAAAAAAATTGTATAACTGTTTCTTGGCAAATGTAAACCACTCCCATTTTTGTAGGTTGGAGGAAGTGACCACAGCACTAGAAACCACTTGCAAAGCAGAATCGACGCTCCATCAAGAGTAGGCGCATAAAAAGTCTGCTACACCTACTAACTGAAAATAATGATTACTCTTCTGTGAATTAAAAAACTAAAGTCTGCAAACCTTAACCAGAAAGTCCTAGTTTTAGCCAAGCTGCTAGAGAATGAGAAAATGATTTGCAATGCCTTTTTTTTTTTAATACTTTAGGGCACACTAAGGAATACCCTTCCCCTTCCAAAAAGAACAAAAAATGACAAATATTTAAAAGACTTTTATAGAGAACACAACATCTTTGACAGAAACATTCCCACAATTTGAAGAAATAGTGTAGGCCTACCTTTAGCGTTCTGCCATCCACCACTACGTTGTTGACACATTGTATGGCTCGCAGTGCATCTTCTGAACGAATGTAGGTTACATATGCACTTGCACTTGGGCCCTGCAATGAAAGCATTGCTACACTTCAGAATTTCCAGAACGTAAAATATTAATTACCAATAATGCTATTGCAGAAGGAACAGGTTACTCGCACTGTAAGCATCTGCTTGTGGCATGTAGTGCTGCAGATTCACATGGTTTACATACGACTGCCAGCGTAAGGCTCAGATGTGTGCAATTTCTTTTCTTCAAAGAACTCTTTTGAGTCCCAGGGTAAAGTAACGCCTTTTAAGATTGGTAAAGCGCATGAGCATCAGCTTTATTAGTTAAATTTTCGCATGGCAGACCTCTGGAGGGTTTTCCTGATTCTAAGCAGACTGTAGTAAGATGGTTTGCTTCAGTAATACAATTTTGCCATCGACAAGCAGAAAAACAGTTATCTACTGAAGTCCAGGCCAAATCTACCAAAGCGGCCTCCACCTCAGCAGTTTTGCTGGTGTCCCCATTCACCAGATTTGCAGAGCAGCAACCTTGTCCAGAAGGCATATTTTTACTTGGCATTACTGCCTTGATGCAGCTGTAGGACAAGCAGTTCTATGTCATTTGTTCTCCCATCCGGGTACAATATATATACCCACACAAATATGTGTACTTCTACTGAAATGATCACTGCTAACTTATGATTCAAGCATGTGAATCTATTAAAGATCAAATACTGAAAAAGAAAATAAGTTACTTACCTATAAATGGTTCTCCAGTAGTAGTAGCTTTCATAGATTCACATGCAACCGATCCTCCTCCCCATAGGCGCTCCCCCAGTTTTTCGCATGTATTTATGTATATATAGGTAGATCTCATTTGTGCTAGAACATCGGAGAACCTGGAGCCTGTGGTGAAGATTCTAGAGGGTGCTGTTGCCTGATTAGTTGGACTTTGGGACATTTCTAATGTCTCTGACAAGCTATTAAAGTGAATGTCTTTTGCCTTAAGTGAATGATTGTGGCGAGGTGCACCACTGGGTTGTACCTCAGACATGCATAAAGTGTCCACTCTCCAAACCAGTTGCAGTATCATTAACCAGTCTGGAGTGAAGACGCTTTATACACGCGTCCGAGGTACTGATGCCGGGCTCTTATTTGGAGCCCCATCATGCTACGTTTTCCATTCTTAATTTAAATGATACTTGTTCTACAAATGAACCACAGGGTTCACAGTACGTTCTACAGTGTACTTGCACTTACCTACCATATCTGACACCCCGTCATTGGACTATCTTCCAATTTTATATTTTTCAAGTCCTGATGAAGTTCAATTCGTATTGAACAGAGCGCCTTAGCTGTTTTTGATATCGTGGAAATGAAGGAATTCAACACAAAGGATTTCTTGTCCGTTAATATAGTTTGAAAATACAACCCAATGGTGCACCTCTCCACAATCATTCACTTCCTAATCTGCTTCGTAGTTTACACCCAACAACGGCAGGTGCAGGAGTTGCATGTGCACACATCCACCAACTCACTGATAAACTGGTACAAATTGAACTTAGCAGTGAAGTGCGGCTTTCATAGTCCGCCGCTGGTCTGTCCTCTTGCCGTCTTTGCCTTTACTTCAATGTAAAAAGTTTTATTTACTGCTTTATATGTACCGTAGGACTCCCACTTCGATGACTGAGAATGATTCAAGCATGTGAATCTATGAAAGATCCTATACTGGAGAAGTAATATTTTGTTTGTAGCATACAAAGCTGTAGATACCGCTGTTCTGCACAGACTGTACAGCAGTAAACAAACCCACCATCCCCTGTCAAAAAAGTGGCTAGTCGGGGAGGAGCCATGCTAGCAACCAAGATGGCCGCATAGGCTCCCGGCTCCGCAGACCTCTGCCTCCCGCCGGAATATCCTGTCATTTATCCTGTCTTTGCGCCCAGCCGCAATGTGTATGAACCTGCTGTGAGATCCATGGTGCTATCCCGAGATCTCTACTTGCTCGGCTGACGAAGATATGTCGAGTGGAAGTTTGCGGCCTAGATCTGCCCGGGAGCCGGGGTCTCGAGTGATGGCCCATCCGGGTTTCAGTTGAACAACACCGGCTGTGGTGGTGTGATCGGGTCCGGTCTACGGGAGTGGAAAAAGGAAATTTCTGTTTCGCTTTTTCGAATGCATGCGGATGACGGTTGGCTGCCTTGGTGAGGGTCGGAGGAGGGGTGACAGCCCAACGCTAACAGTTGTGGACGGAGGCCCTGCCCGGTGACCCAGTAACGGGCCTGCTGGCATTCGCTGTGTTTGGTTCTCCGACTGCAGTGGCAGCCCCAGGATATCATTGAAACAATATATAAGTCTCCCTCTGCAGTCGACCGTTATTTATTTATTTATTTATTTATATACTTCTATAGCGCAGGAATCGAGCCCGAAAGGGTTATCTCCGCGCTTTGACAGCAACAGGCCGCAAAGATACTGTATAGGCAGCAGTCCTAAAGTTATGTCTCCATGAACAGATTCGTTTTTAGCATTTTTCTAAAGGTGAGGTGTTTGGAGATCTGTCTTAAGCTAAGCGGCAAGTTGTTCCACAGGGCCGGCCCTACTGATGAGAGGGCTCGGCCGCCTTGTCTGGCTTTTTTAATGAAAGGTGGTTTGAGCAGGAGTAGGTTACTTGACCGTAATTCTCGTTCTGGTTTGTAGGGCTGGAGTAGTTTGGCTAGATATTTGGGGCCATTTCCAAATAAACACTTATGTACAGTGCAGCAAATTTTGAATTTAACCCGTTGGCGTATTGGGAGCCAGTGAAGTTTTTTCAACAGGGGTCCAGAAGATGTTCTGGGGGGGCATTCAGAATCAATCTTGCCGCCGTGTTCTGGACCACCTGCAAACGATTGATGGCATCCTCATTGGCTTGTATCAAAAGCCCGTTGCAATAGTCAAGTCGACTTATTACAAGGGCTTGAAACAGGGTCTTTCTGTAGGTGTCAGGTAACAGGGGGAAGACTCGCCTGAGTAATCCAATGGTGTGAAAACAAGCACCTGCAATTACATTTGCATGTTCTTTAAGAGTTAAGTTTTGGTCTAGTTTCACACCCAGATTTTTGATGGTAGGTTTAGGGGAGGGTACAGGTCCCAAATCTTGGGGCCACCAATCAGGGGACCAAAGCATGCTGGCTTTCCCAAAACACATCACTTCGGTCTTCCCGACATTGCACTGGAGGTAGTTGGCAGCCATCCAGTTGGAGATGGCCCTCATGCCTTCCGCAAAGTTTTCCCTAACATTAGGGTCAGGGGCATGGAAAGGGTAGAGGAGTTGAGTGTCGTCGGCGTACGACACTGGAGTGAATCCGTACTTCCTCACAATCTCAGCAAGGGGGGCCACATATACATTGAATAATGTGGGGCTTAGACATGAGCCCTGTGGCACCCCCTTAGTGAGCGCCCTGGAGATGGAGTGGTAGGAACCCAGACTGACAGATTGTGAGCGACCGGAGAGAAAACTCTCCAACCATGCAAGTGCCTGACCTCTGATGCCCACTCCTTGTAACCGGTTCAGCAAGATCTTATGAGAAACAGTATCGAAAGCAGCTGACCGGTCTAACAGCACCAGAATCATCGAGCCTCCTCTATCCTGTGACATCTTGATGTTATCGGTCACGGAGAGGAGTGCAGATTCGGTGCTGTAGTTGGGCCTGAACCCAGATTGGGATTGGTCCAGGCCCCCTGTCGCTTCGATAAAGCTAGAGATCTGAGTGTTGACAAGTTTCTCAGCCAGTTTGGTCAGGAGGGGCAAAAGAGAGATAGGGCGGAGGTTGGAGGTTCCTATTTGCTCGTTCCCCTCAGAGATCGTGCCGCTGGTGGAAGCGATCATGATCGTTACCGATCCAAGAGTGGTTAAACAGACTGAGTGAACCGTCGCTGCGAACTGTGTTGGCGGCCATTGGGTCACTTCAAGTGTACATTGAAGACCGCATTCAGATGACGATGGAGCGCTTGGTTGAGATGTTACGAGTCGGACCGGACCCTACTCCATTTCAAGAAACAGCGACAACGGAGACACCCAATATGGCCACTCTGATGAATGAAGTAGACCCCCCATTGTGTGAGGTATCGGAGCTTTTGACCAGTGTTTTGAAAGATGGACACAAGTTCAATGCCACCAATGGATTGTTAAACATACGATCGTTGCCGACTATGGAAGGACTAATTGATGTTCCCACCCCAGAAACTACGGATGAGAATTGTTAATGGAATGACACTGCCTCACTTCCCTATGTATCGGAGCCGCTGAGATGGCGGACTAAACAACGCTGGGAGTTCACAATGGGGAAGGGAGTCTTGACGTTGACTGTTGATGTTCACGGCACTCTCGTTCTACTACTTTGTCCTGCATTGTGTTCTATTATATTTTCCTCGTACTCTGACTGTCCTGCGGAAGAGGTGGCTTATCAGGAGGGGACTCATGTGTCTGATCGGAAGGGGCAAGGATGAGATCGAAAGACTGGGTTTGACTCAAGTATCGATGGGCACGAGATTTGCTAAAACTTATGCTATAGTAAGGCTGGGCGGTGTTTGAAGATCTCCTTGTCAAGACACATATTTGTTGACCGATTGATTTTATTTGTCTTCAATTTGGGGGTCGAATATCCCCTCGACGTGCTTGGATTTGATGGTGGACTTTAGCGCACCGATCTTTGGCTCAACACTCTACACCTTCGACCCCGCAGGGTCGTCGACACCCCTTTTGTTTGTAGACTCCGATGTGCTGGAGCTCTTCGACTCTAAGAACAATGTCAGCAGTTTCGGTTTCGATTTTGACTAGAGGGCTTTCGGTTTAGTTTTTAGCAACTGGACCGATGGCTCATGTGATGGATTCTTAGCCGGGCCTTGATGCGGGGCTATAGAATGTTCATGAAGATCTTGGCCAAGGCCTTCTGGCGATGCCTCGACCTGAGCCCTTGGAAGTCTTTTAGTGTCTGTTTCGGGCCCTGCTGTGCCTGGTTCATCGCTTGAGTCGTCATCGACTGCTCCGATGGGGGTTACGTCGTCCCTTACCTAGACGACGTTTTCATCCTCGACGTTCTCATAGTCGTCCTCATAATAGGTGGAGTCATGCTCCGAACCAGGATCCGACATCTGTTCCGGATCCTCAGTTCTCGACGACCTCCTCGTCTTCTGCGTCGAAGATATTCACCGGGTCGGGCGCTGGCTTCGACATAGTTTGCCTCGCTGCACGTCGGAGTCTAAGCGTCTTCTTCGATCTGAATCAAGCACAAGCTAGACAGCTGTCTTCATTGTGCACCGGTGATGAGCGCTTGTTGCACACCGGGTGTACATCGTTGTGCGGGTATTTAGAGTTACAAATGGGGCATTGTTTGAACGGGCTCCGTTCCATTGACGATCGTCACCGTTGTCGAAAGGCCACGCGGCTCTCTTCGAAGTCCTGCTTAAGAATAACTGGAACAAGATTTCGGCACCAATCGAAACAATACCGGCGCCCCGAAGGCCTTTTGGCCTATAGAAAGTTTCCGAACTTGTGCAAAGAAAAGTACATTCGAACCCAATGGCCGAAATAAACAATCGGAGGATGGAAAGGATGCCCATGTGCACTGTAGTCCGGGGGAGGAGCCACCTATCTCGGGATACTTCGAATACTCTTCCAGGACAACAATGTGCAATCATTCGGATCCAACACTAGGCGGCGATCTATGCACAGATATGAATTCAGCACCCACATGCCTCAAACACTTACTTTGGTGCAGTATATCAGAGCCACTTTTACTAACGGCCCCACCAGACCGCCGGGGATGCCTGGTCTCACCCTGGAGATACCCATTAAGGGACCATCTCTCAGGGAAGCCAGGAAGGGTTTCGCAGCGGTCGAAGCGCCTTGGGACCCTCCGGGTAAGTAGTGCGCTATATAAATGCCTATACATTACATACATACACCTATCCCCCTGGAACACCAGACAGAGAACCAGGCCGAAACGCCTTACAAAAAAGGGCGGAAACACCATAGCACAAAGCCGCAGACGGCATGCCAAAACTGGTCCAGCGATGCAGAGGATCCTGAAATAACAGAACCTGGGGCAGCACAAGCTACACCCAGACAAATATCAAAGAAACCGCACCAGCAGTATACAGCGACGCCAGGAAAGGCGAGGAACCCGCAAGGGGGAGTCCACACCCTCCCTGTGTAGGACAGAGCTATACAATAGCTACAAGTACCCCACTTAGGGTAAGACACGTCCCAAAGAAAACATTGGAACCACTCTTCGGGAAAAAATCCTGCATCAGAGGACAAGAACATAAGGACCTGCAGTTAGAACCACAGATGGCCTATCAATCAGCCAAAAATACATAATTGCCAGGGGGGCTGTACCAGCAGCCACCAATAGAGAGGAGCCAACCCAGGGACCCCGAAGGCACGGCAAACCATACAGAACAAACCGATGGATTAATCAAAACACCAGATTCCAGGAAAAAGGTGGTATTACTCCTCCCATCAATCCCTGGAGGATCAACAACCCAAGCTTACGGAGGGGGAGGAGGACAGAGCCCCGCAAGGAGACATTAAATGGCAGAGTTCGCGTGGGTGTTAAATACAAGAACCCCATCAAAGGGTAGATCAACAAGACGCTCCCGAATATTCAAGAAAAACACCTTCCCGCAGCCAAGCATGGCGACGGAGAGCCACAGAGCTGGCCATAGGGCGGCCAGTGCTCCCTTTGAGGACTTGGACTCTGTTTTTTGAGAGTCTGACTCAAACTTTCAAGGGTCTATCGGGGTCTCAGGGATCAGGGATCTACGACCGTGTAGTCGTCGTCTTCTCTGGCGAAGTTGTCCTCCTCATCGCTTGAGAGCCCCAGGTCTCGAAGGGACGGTGGTTGTCCCTTGCCTTGCATGTTATAATTGGCTCTTCTTTGTCGCTCTCTAACCCAGAGTCTTCAGTGTTAAGGCGGAGCAGGCGTTGCAGTCCTTGCTCTCGTGGTCGACCGGTAGGCCGAGGTTACAAACCGGGTGCTGGTCCTTCTGCGCGTATTTGTGGTGGCAGTTACGGCAGAATTTAAAAGTTGTCTTGTCCATTTCTTGCGCTCAGGGGGCCCCCTGTGTGCGCATTCTCCGTTGGACGACTAAGTTCTCAAAGTTCTCCTTCTCCTTCGTTGTCCCGGCTCGATGGTGGTGTTCATCATCTTTTCAGTCTTTTCTGTGCAAAAATCAACTTTTCTGCGTCTTCTTCCTCCAAAACTCTGGAGCCCCTCGGGAACAATCCATAACCAACGGCGGAAAAAAGAATCTGAAGATGGCGCCCAAAGGTGGGAGCTTCCGCAGGAAGCTGCAAATGCTACTTACCAGTATGCATCTGTTCTTGGCATGTAGGGCTGCTGACATTCATATCTGTGCATAGATCGCCGCCTAGTGTTGGGTCCGGATGATTGCACATTGTTGTCCTGGAAGAGTCTTCGAAGTATCACGAGATAGGTGGCTCCTCCCCTGGACTACAGTGCGCATGGGCATCGCCTCCATCCCCAGATTGTTTTTAGCCATTGGCAGAGATGGAGTGAAGTATGTGAGTGATGACCATGCTATGAGCATATATATATATATATGAAGACTGCAGCTGTTACAGGCGCCGGGGAGGAGGGTGGGCGATATGAATGTCAGCAGCCCTACATGCCAAGAACAGATGCATACTGGTAAGTAGCATTTGCAGTTCGAGGCATGTGGGCTGCTGAATTCATATCTGTGCATAGAATACATAGCAGTCCCTCCATTAACGGCGGCCGCCCGTGCCAGCTGCAGCAGTCTGAAAAAGTGTTTTGAGAACAGCCTGACCAACAGCTGCCTGCTGTTTGGAATGTACGTCCACACAGTAGTGTTTAGTGAAAGTATGTGTGGTAGACCATGTGGCTGCTCTACAGATATCTTCTAAGGGAATGTTACCTAGGAAAGCCATAGAGGCCCCCAACTTCCTGGTGGAATGGGCCCTCGGTGGGACAGTGAGAGTGCGCTTAGCTTTAGCGTAACAGATCTGAATGCATTTCACGATCCACCTAGCGATCCCACCTTTGGAGATAGCGTTTCCCTTGTGGTGTGTGGCAAAAGCAACAAAAAGCTGCTTGGTTTTGCGAAAATCTTTTGTCCTGTCGACATAGTACATCAAGGCTCTCTTAACATCAAGGGTGTGGAGCATCCGCTCCGCCAGCGTCTCTGGGTTTTGGAAAAACACCGGCAACTCAATTGTCTGGTTTAAATGGAATTGAGAGACAACCTTGGGTAAGAATTTAGGGTTAGTGTGGAGCACAACCCTGTTAGCATGTACTTGGAAGAAAGGTTCTTGGATGGTGAGCGCCTGCAGCTCACTAACCCTCCGTAGCGATGTAATTGCTACTAAGAAAGCAACCTTCCAAGTCAGAAACTGTAGCTCACAAGAGTGCAGTGGCTCGAAGGGAGGACCCATCAGTCTAGTAAGAACCACATTGAGGTTCCACTCTGGAGCTGGTGGGGTCCTTGGCGGAATGACTCTTTTGAGTCCTTCCAGAAAAGCCATGATAGCAGGAACCCTAAAAAGTGACAGGTGTTGCCTATTCTGAAGGTATGCTGCCATAGCAGACAGGTGAATGCGTATGGAAGAGTACGCCAAATTGCATTGATACAGGTGGAACTGGTAACAAATGATGTTTTGAATGGAAGCATCTAGCGGGTCAATATTGTGGTTAACACAGTAAATGACAAACCTCTTCCATTTAGCCGCATAACAAGCTCTAGTAGTGGGCTTTCTTGCCTCCCGAATGATGTTCATACAATCGGGGGGAAGATTGAGGTAGCCAAACTCTAGGACTTCAGGAGCCAGATCGCCAGGTTGAGCTGTTGCGGATCTGGGTGCTGAATGTCGCCATGGCTCTGCGTCAGAAGGCTGGGAGTGAGATGGAGCCTTTGATGCAGTACCACGGACAGTTCTAGAAACGTTGGTTGGCGAGCCCACGTCGGAGCAACCAGGATGACAGCTGCCTGAGCTTGCGTGCCACCAGCGGTATCAGAGGTGCTGGGGGAAAAGCGTACGCAAATCTGCCTGACCAGTTCATCCACATCGCATTGCCCTGTGATTGCGGGTGTGGGAATCTGGCGGCGAAGCTTTGGCATTTTGCGTTCTCCTTTGTGGCGAACAGGTCTATCTCTGGATGACCCCACCTTTGGAAGTACGGTTGGAGTACTGATGGATGTATCTCCCACTCGTGCATTTGATGGCTGTGCCTGCTGAGCAGGTCCGCCATCTGGTTGTCCTTGCCCGGGAGATGCTCCGCCATGAGGAAGATGTTCCTCTGAATGGCCCACTTCCACATGCTCTGAGCCAGATGAGACAGCTGCGGAGAGTGTGTGCCTCCCTGCTTCTGGATGTAGTACATGGCTGTCATGTTGTCCGTCCGGATCAACACGACCTTGTTGCACAGATGTACTTTGAACGCCTTCAAGGCCATGAAGATTGCCATCAGTTCCAACACATTGATGTGCATCTTCCTTTGCTGTAGTGTCCATAGTCCCTGCACCGTGTAGTGGAGGACATGCGCTCCCCAACCCTGGAGAGAAGCGTCCTTTGTCAGGATAATCTGCGGCACAGGCTCCTGGAATGGTCGGCCCTTGCAAAGGTTTTGTGGATTCCACCAATGCAGAGAGTTGTATGCCCGACCGCTCACCAACACTAGGTCTGTCAGTTGCCCATGAGCCTGAGTCCACTGACGTGCCAGGCACTCCTGAAGCGGACGCATATGTAGCCTCGCGTGCGGGACAATGGAGATGCAGGAGGCCATCATGCCTATCAACTGCATGAACACCTTCGCTGGAAGCGAGTGTTGAGGTCTGAATCGTTGGATCAGCGTCTGGATACTGGCGATTCTCACTGAATTTGGCTGCGCAGTGGCTGCCAGAGTATTTATTGTCGCGCCCAGATACTGTCGTACCCGGGCGGGCTGAAGATGGGATTTCGGGTAGTTCAGAGAGAATCCCAGATCGTGCAGGAGATGAATGGTGCGGGACACGTGGTCGGCGCACAGTTGTTCTGTTTTTGCTTGAATGAGCCAGTCGTCCAGGTAAGGGTAGACGTGGACGTTCTGGCGTCTCAGATGCGCTGCCACAGTTGCCAGGCACTTTGTAAAGACCCTTGGCGCTGTGGTGACTCCGAACTGCAGAACCCTGAACTGGTAGTGCTGGTCTTGGATCGTGAATCTGAGATACTTCCTGTGGGAAGGATGCAGGGGGATGTGAAAGTATGCATCTTTTAGATCCAACGTAGCCAGGAAGTCTCCCTGTTGAAGCAGAGGGAGCACCTGCTGCAGCGTGAGCATATGGAAATGCTCCGAGAGAATGTACCAGTTGAGGGGCCTGAGGTCCAGGATGGGCCGCAGGGAACCGTCCTTTTTGGGGATTAGAAAGTACAGAGAGTAAACTCCTGTACCCCTTTCCTGTAGTGGAACGAGCTCTATTGCACCTTTTTGCAGCATGACCTGAACTTCCTGCTGCAACAAGAGCAAGTGCTCGCCGGACATAGGACGGCTTCTTGGAGGTATGTTTGGTGGAGTGGAGGTAAGTTCCAGACAGTAACCGTACTGGATAAGAGACTTGACCCACCTGTCCGTGGTGATGGATCTCCACGCGGGCAGGAACTGCTGGATTCTCCCCCCGACCGGTGTTGTGTGGTCGGGGGGCAGTGACAAGGCGTCACTGCTTGTTGGCGGCGGTGGACCTGGAGCTGTTGTTTCCACGTCCCCTGCCTTTGATGTTGTTGCCTCTGTAGCCACCTCTACCCTTGTTGGTGTATGATGTTTGGGTATTGCCTTTGTAGTACTGAGTGGATTGCAATGCCTGACCCCTTGAGGTGCCTCTGGTATTGGAGCGGCGAAAGGAGCCACCCCGAAACTGCTGAGATTGAAGGGCCCCCATAGACTTAGCCGTGTCTATATCTTTTTTCATTTTCTCAAGCGTCGCATCCACCTCAGGGCCGAACAAATGGTCAGGATTAACCGTTTGGTTCAGGATGGTTGTTTGTATATCAGGTTTAAACCCTGAAATCCTAAGCCATGCATGCCTTCTGAGCAACACACTAGTGTTGATTGCCCTGGAGGCTGTATCAGCCACATCTAGCGCACACTTGATGGAAGCGTTTGTGATGAGCTTTCCCTCTTGAATCAACATTTCCGCCCCTTCCTTGTACTGGTCAGGCAACGGCTGGAGCAGTGCCTCAAGGGTGTCATAATGAGCCCTATCGTAGCGTGCGAGTAGGGCCTGAGTGTTTGAGATGCGCCAAATGTTAGCTGCCTGCGCGACAATCCGCTTCCCTGAGGCCTCAAATATTTTCGACTCTTTGTCTGGGGGAGGAGCGTCACCAGTTGTCTGTGAGTTCGCCCTCTTGCGAGCTTTGGAAACGACCAAAGAGTCTAGTGGCAAGTGTCCCTTGATATATGTTGGATCCGAGGGCGCTGCCTTATATTTTTTATCAATGCGTGGATTGATAACACGTGCCCGAGTGGGCTCCTTGAAGACCTCCTGCGCGTGCTTGAGCACTCCCTTGAGCATTGGCAAAGTTTTGATTGACACTTTCTCTGTGGCCGAAAAGTCAAACAAAAAGTCTACATCCACAGGATCGGAGTGCAGCTCGACATCGTGGTTAGCTGCAGCTCTCTCGATGAGCGCGTTGAAGGCAGCAGAGTCCTCCGTTGGCGAAGTCTTCGGCGCAAAGAGATGTGGTTCTTGACCCGACTGCGGGTCCTCTGGGTCGCCCCCGGCAGACCAAGGTGCATGTTCCTCCTCCGGATCCGAGTACGCCGGATAGTTGTACTCGACCTCTTCCTCGTCGTCATCCCCCGCAGTAGAGTGAGTTGGGGAACGCGGCAGGCCAGTTGGGGATGCCGGCGCCGGAGGCGCTGAAGCACCCGCAGAGTCCCTTTTATTTTTTAGAGGAATGCGAAAGTGTTCCAGCACCGGCTCCGTGGTGATTTTTCTCTTGAGGAGGGACAGTTTCCCAGTATTGGCGTCGATGATGACTTCACGACGTTCTTCCTCCGCGAGTGGTTGGAGCCGAGGTTTAGCCACCACCGGAGACGCTTTGGGCGTCGACACCTCCTTCGAGGGCACCCCAGCCACCTGCTTCGGAGCGAAGGCCTTCGGCGTCGACTTCGGCGGAAGGGTGAAGCGGATAGGCGTGTGCGCCTTGGACGGCTTCTGCGCGGGCTTCGACACTCCAGCTTCAGGGTCTGGAAGCTCCGCGGCTTTTCGAATCCGGTGCAGGGACTCCTGGACCTTCTTCGAGAGTGCTGGAGAGGGAGCGACCGCATCGCTTGACTTCCCTGATTTGGGAGTTGTGTCGGCGAGAGGCAGTGTCTTCGGAGCCGACGCGGTACCCTCCTTAGCTCCGGCGGCCGGGGCCGGGGAAGCCTGAGCTTTGGGATCGCCGTGACGCTTCTTTGAAGCCTTCTTCGGGTCGTCGACCGCGACCATCTTCGGCGCCGACGCAGCTGCGTCGGACGACTTCGTTTTCGGCACCGACCCAGATGCCTTCGGGTCGGCCATCTTGGCTGGACTGTCCATGTCGGCCATTTTGGTTTTCTTAGGTTTTGACGCCTCTAGAGCCTTCAGTACGGCTTTCACTTTCGGTTTCGAAGCCGGAGCTGTTGATCCCGAAGGCTTCACTTTTGAAAAAGTGAGTGGCACCTCCAAAATGTCCGTGGCCGGGCTCGTAGGCGGGGCTGCTGGACTTGTAACAGGGTCTTGGGTAAGGCCCGAAGGCGATCCCTCGACCTGGGCCGCAGAAAGGGGTTCGACCCCTGAGTCAGTCCGGGGGTGCTCGTCCTCAGAGCTATCCCCCACGGTGGCAAAGGCCGTATCGTCGTCCCCTACCTAGTCGTCGGCTTCGTCAAACTCCTCGTCCCCTGCGTCGTAGGCCTCCCCCTCGGACGCAGGGCCAGAGTCCGACACCTGTTGGACATCGTCGTCTCCGACGTCTTCCTCGAAGATGTTGTCCGGTGGGGGCGCAGACAGTTTGGCCTGGAGTCTCGCAGCCCGACGAATCTTGAGGGTCTTCTTGCACCGGAACTTCGAGCAGGCCATGCACCTGGCCTCGTTGTGGTCCGGCGACAGACAGGTGTTGCACACTGGGTGCACGTCGAGATGCGAGTACTTCGCGTTGCAGACCGGGCACCGTTTAAACGGAGTCCGTTCCATGGCTGTAGCGTCGAGTGGGCCCGTCCGCGCCGAGAGCACGCGGAAGGGCAGCGAGAGTTCGGAGCTGGAGGAAACAGTAAACCCGAACGAAAACGATACCGGCGCCAAGCCTAAAGACCTTTTGGTCTCGAGTGAAATGAGTTAACAACTATCGGTTCCGACAGAGGGAACCGACACACATCCGAACCCAATGGCGGAAAAAAACAATCTGGGGATGGAGGCGATGCCCATGCGCACTGTAGTCCAGGGGAGGAGCCACCTATCTTGTGATACTTCGAAGACTCTTCCAGGACAACAATGTGCAATCATCCGAACCCAACACTAGGCGGCGATCTATGCACAGATATGAATTCAGCAGCCCACATGCCTCGAACGTGCCAACGTCACAGGAAGTACACCAAAAGGTGGGACGAAAACAAACAAAAAAAAGAAAGAAAAGACAGATTCCGGACCCAACCGCTAGACCGCGGAATAAGCACAACATAGTGAATCCAGAAAGATTCACGCTGCAAAACCACTCTTAGGGAAAAAATCCCGCATCAGAAGACTAGAACATAAGGACCTGCAGTTAGAACCACAAATAGCTTATCAATCAGCCAAAAATACATAATTGTCAGGGGGGCTGTACCAGCAGCCAACAATAGAGAGGGGCCAACTCAGGGACCTTGAAGGCACGGCAAACCATACTGAACACACCAATGGATTAATCAAAACACCAGATTCCAGGAAAAAGGTGAGATTAAGCCTCCCATCAATCCCCGGAGGATCAACAACCCAAGCTTACGGAGGGGGGAGGAGGACGGAGCCCCGCAAGGAGACGTTGAATGGTGGAGTCCGCATGGGTGTTAAACAAAAGAACCCCATCAAAGGGTAGATCAACCAGACGCTCCCGAATATTCTCAAGAAAAACGCCATCCCGCAGCCAAGCATGGCGACGGAGAGAGACAGAACTAGCCATAGCGTGACCGAGAGCATCATCAACATCCAAGGCCGTACAGAGAAAAAACGCGGCCAACTCCCGACAATCCAACACATGGTGACGTAGATCAGCGGGGGCACCTTCGTGAGGGACCCGAGGCAGAAGGGACTCCGCAGAATCCCACAGGCTGGAGGTAGCCCTGGCCAGCATGGCGACGGAGAGAGACAGAGCTGGCCATAGCGTGGCCGAGAGCATCAGCAACATCCAAGGCCGTACGGAGAATAAACGCGGCAAACTCCCGACCATCCAACACATGATGACGTAGATCAGCGGGGGCACCTTCGTGAGGGACCCGAGACAGAAGGGACTCCGCAGAATCCCACAGGCTGGAGGAAGCCCTGGTCAGCACACGAAGCGTGTTAAGTGCTCGCAAAGCAGCACTGGAGGAAGCGAAGAGGTTACGTCCCCATGTATCCAACCATTGGGCCTGCCGCGACAGAGAAAACACAGAAGATAAGGAAGGAAAGGCAGCCTGCAGAAGAGGGCCCTGGGTAGAAGGGTGGAACGAAAGGCAGTCTAGATCGTGCGGAGCAGGACAGTGGCGGTATAGGAGTGGCCGAGGCACTAGGGTCACCCGTGGCAGGACACCCCCAGGCACCTAGCAGAGAATTGTGGAGCAAAGCTTCGAATGCAAGAAGCAGCCGCCATCCACCAGAGCCCTGGTAGAGAACTTCCAACAGTTGATCAATAGGGCATTGGGTGACAAGGTCACCATCCGCAACATGCCAGCGGCCGTGGAAATGGCCCAAACAAAGGCGACACTTGCCTCCGTAGGGTGTTGCGGGGGAGAAAGCAATTCCTCCGTGGGCGACAGCTGTAAACTAAGCTGTCTGTCCCCAAGTCCAGCAGGAGGAATAAGCGGCCAGCCCCTGAAGAGCGGAGGATCCGCAGAGGAGTGAGGGACCTGAGGGGGCTTCGGGGAAGGCAGAGAAGCCAGCGGAGCATCCAACAGCAAGCTGCGGAAAAGAGGGTCCGAGGGTTGAGGTCACGGGGATGGCGAGGAGCCGTCCTGGAAGCCGCTGGTGAAAAAGAAACGACACGGAGTCCCGTCTTCAGGGAAGAGGAGACCAGTAGATGACAAACCTCCGGGGAGGAAGGAACCTCTGGAGAATAGTCAAAGACCTGACACCCGCAACGCGCCGTGAAGTTCGCCACAGGCTCCGGCGTGACGTCCATCTGCGCCGAGTGGCCATTGGGGGCGCTCAGGCAACATACACCACGTGCTCCCTAAGAGAATGGGCCGGGGCCGGGTCAGCTAGTGAAAGGCGCCCCTACTCGACCTCACACAAGGCAGCCACCTGCATAGAGAATCGAGAGGTGCTCAGAAAGGGGCCCCAAGCCCCTGCTTCTACCTGCAGCACCGCCAGGGCTGGGGAAGAAAGCTGTCAGCGCCGGAAAGGCGTCAGCCCGGCCACTGACAAGACAGCCGCCTGCCTAGGGGACGAGCCCTGAATCCCGGCGATCTCCTGCGGCACCACAGGGAGCTACAAAGTGATTTGCCGCGAGGCAGGGACACCGTGGGTCAAAGAGGGGAACCCCGCAGGGCCGCACCTTGACGACACCATACCCCCACAACCTGAAGCCGAACTTATGTTATGTTATCTTAGCTTGTAAAGCGTGGCAGATGCCCCAGCAGGGAGGCGTCCCGGCGCTAATGCAGAAAAGACAGACAACAGAGAGCCCGCCAGAAAACTAAGGGGCAGAGAAAAGATAGGTCTTGATGGCCCTTCTAAAAGCCAAGTAGTTGTCAAGGCCACGGATCTGCACAGGGAGTGAGTTCCAAAGGGTGGCAGCTCTATATCGAAAGAAGCGGCCGCCAGACCGAGCTCTACGGGGTCGGGGAACCACCACCAAGTGCTGACCCTGTGAGCGAAGATGTTGCAAAGGGACATTAGGCAGAAAGATCAGCCAGCATGGGAGGCGAGGCCAATTTCAAAACCTTGAAGGCGATGCATAAGGCTTGTCAGCGCCTAAGCTGCCGGCGACCCCGCGAAGGCCAGCGCAAGGCAAGGGCTCCGCAGACATTTTAGGGAGAGGAGGGGAGTTAAAGAAGCCTGCAGAGCCGCAGCGTAGGCTTTCATTTGGGCCCTAGTAGCCCCAACGCCAGGAAACATCAGGTTGGGTGGCGACTGGCGGGGGCGCACGTCCCGAGAGGAACCGCGACCTCCCCCAAACAAGGCCTCGGAGACAAGCTACAGGACCTGGCGAGCGACGCCCTTGGGGTCGTGGCGAAGGGCGATGCCGCAGTCGGAATCGGAGACTCCTGGCTTCCGAGGTAGGGGACGGACGCTGGGACGAGAACGACCTGGACAAGCGGGCTGACAGCAATTTCATCCAGCGCTCCCGGTTTAAGGTGCTGACAAGCGTTGCAGACCGTAGAGTCATGGTGCTCGCCCAAACACCACATACAGACGGGGTGAGGGACCGTCACCGAAAACTGACGTGCACCAGAAGTACACGTCTTAAAGCCCGAAGGCATTCGCACACTTTTCCTCAATGCAAAGTGTGAAAAGAAGCCCTGAAAACAGGTCAGGGTCACGATCCGGATCCGTGTAGCACGCGGAAAAGAGGAAAAATTACGTTGGCTTGCCGGAGTGAGCCTTATGTGACCTTGCTGACGTCAGGCCTGTGAGAAGTTGGCCTGATATATAATGTTCACTATTCTAGTGAGCACTTTGTATCAGTCCAAACAACCCCCCTTGATGATTGGTTGCAAGTCAACCGTAGACCAGCTATCCTAGTAGCATGGACAAGAGCAGTCTTTAGGCTAAACTCTAGAGGACGTGTTAAGCCAGCTGTTATACCATCACATATACCCCTTGAACACCAAGTGAAAGGACACCACACAAGTTGTTATGAAAATAAAAGGATATTTATTTAGAACACAACAACCGTGGACTCTTTATGAGGACAGGGTGCTAAGCACAATACAAAACTCTTATGAAAATACTCAAAGTCGCACAATTTACACAAATGCCCGAGGGGCACGAAAAACCATATACTCTAAAAGTGGAATGCGAAATTACTAGCAGGTAAGTACTACTCTAATAGGCTTTAGGATCGCTAGGACTTGACTACTGAACCTTCAGATTACTAGCAGGAGGCCTATGGAGATCGGGTGCAGAGTGTGCACTCTCACGCGGGATGCGGGACAAAGTCTATGGATGCTAGATTTCGTAAAGTTAGTGTTATCGGACGAATCCGACTAGGTAGAGCTGAAACGAAAAAGGATCTGGACCCTTGGATAGTTAAGCTATGCTGGAGCACCGAAATGCTGTGGTTACCTAGCCCAGGGGCTGCGGCTGCATAGGTCTGAAAAGACGTCGGGAATCCTCGTTGCAGTCTATGGAGCCTGAAAGAAGAAGTTGCTGGCAGGCGACCAGTGTTGAAGTTTGATGGGATCCAAGCCTGGATCGGTGATGGAGGTTACCTGTAAGCAGAGGGGACCAAATTCTGAATCACTAGCCAGTGATTAGAGGGGCACCAGGATGGCACCGGTCCTTCATTGGTTCCCGCACACACCTAGGAATAAGATGACTAGTAAATTTATAGATTTAGGGCTTATCCTGGCCAAGCGGGAGATCACAAGAAATTGGAAGTCCAGAGTGGGGCCCACGTTTAAAAGATGGTATGGGGAGTGTCTGAGATGGGCCGCGTGTGAAAGTACACTGCGATACCAGATGGCCTGGAGGTTGAATGACGAGAAGGCACTGGAAAGGGCGACTGCATGGGAGGTGATGGTGCAAGCGCTCCTGGATATGGACGATGAGGGGCAGGATGGCGAGGGCGAACTAGATGGAGCAGACCCTAACACTACACAGGAGAACACACCTTAGCGAAAGATTACTTCCTCCTGCAATACACCGGACACTCTTACACTGTTACCCAAGCGCAGAGCGACCACGGGGGAGGGTGGGTAGGAGGCTGTTTTGGAGGGATGTTGGGGTACCGAAATTTGGGGAGGGGGAGGGGTGAAAACCACAAAAGCATCCCAGGGTTATGTGCATGATGAAGAGGTCGGACATTGTAAGGAGTACAAGAAATGGACAGGGATGAGGTCACCCGCGCCAAGGTCGAGGTGACCCCCCGGATGGAGACAGACTGGATCATACTACACATGTACATGTTATGTTATTATTGCTGAATATATTGTCTGTACATTTATATTGGTGATGCAATAAAAATGATGTTAAAAAAAAAAAAAAAAACCAGGATGGCACCGGATGGACTCACCTCGACCAGGTGAGTGGGCGACGCTGGGCTCTGCAGTCTCTCGGACCAGGAGGCGTTGTCGGCAACCAGGATGGAGGTGCGAGGTGTCCCACGATGGTTGCTGCTGTCGACGTCGCTGGACCCAGGATTGGGGCAACAAGTCTTGGCAAATGCAAGCCCACGCGGTGGACTTAAAATGGCATCTGGAGTGGACCAGGAGGGTCCGGGGTGCTCCTCTGTTGGAGGGGAGCAAGGGCCAGTCTGGAGCAACCAGACCAGCGGTGATGTCGTCGTGGTGCCTCGTCAAGAGGGCCACAAGCCAGCAGGCAAGTAGCCAGAAAACGCGGTGAGCAGCAATGAGCAGAAGGGCCCCACGCAGATCTCGTGGATGCTGGGGGGCTGGACTTCGGTGCTGGAGCTGCTCAGAGTTAGGGCTTCTCAGACCCCAAAGCACTCACTCGAGGATCCCTCGGCGGTCGTGCTGGGCAAGCGTCGTGCAGTCCTGAAGATGGCCGGTCCCTCGAGGTCTCGTCACACCCACGAATCTCAGCTGGGCTGATGATGCAGGTAGAGGTCAGAGGTACCAGGGAAGCCGGTTCTCGTCGAGCTGGGCAGTCTTGATCCGGAGGAGAGACTTACAGCAAACCGCGATGCTTGGATGGTGCCTGCGGGTGCAGGGTGGCTACTCCTTAGCCACAAGGGAGAGTCTTCTGAAAGGTTCAAGAGTTCTTTCGTGGAAAGTCATCAAGATTCGGAATTATCTAATTTGGAAGGGGGCAAGCTCCTATCTTTATACTAAGGAAAGGGGCTGGTACGGGACTAGGTCCTGCCCATGGGTAGGACCAGGAAGGGGGGTGGTTACACCCCTCTCCCATGCCGGACTTTCCCCAGCTCAGGGGCTGGTGTGGCCCTAGAACTGGTTCTAGCCGGCCTATGCGTAGTGAGCACCGGGGTGCCACTTGCAGTCACCTTCCTATTCAGCCCTGCCTACCCAGGATACACAAAACCCTGTCTGGGATGGTGCTAGCACCGCCCCTGACAGGAAACCCTTTGTCCAAGCTCTCCTCGCTGGAAGGACTCCCAGCAGCAGGAGGTCAGACTTGTGTCTGTGGTGGCGGCATCCATTTTGTGATGCTGAGGCTTGAGTTAACTTTAACCGGGGTTCACAGTTACATACATGTCGTGTCCCTCTAGAAGGGTGGAATGCTAACCCCGTCGCCAGAATTGGCGAGGGGTTAGTATTCCAATTCGTATGACACCTTACTCGACAGGTTTTGATAAAGAGATACCAGAGTTGGCATATAACCGCGTGGATTATAATGCACTTAAGAGTATATGGTATGCGTTATCATGGAACAGCTATTAGGACTTGGTTCCGCAAGCTGCAAACGGGCTCAGCTCATGCCAGAGCACCATCTCACATGATTCCAAGCACTCTGCCTTCAGGATTGTTAAGGCCTGCCATAGGAGTGACTGATAGGAATCTATGTGTCCATTTTTAGGGTTAGATATAGGTATACTATATCTAAAGCAAAGGGTGATTACACCACCTTGCCCCAGCTGTCGTGCAGCCAGTTGTGTCAGATTTAGATGGCCAGCCAGGGTTGGCATAATACATGCTGCAGCCCCTGGTAGGCCCTGGGTACACCTATGCCCTGGGTTACAGGGTCTGATAAGGTGGCCCAGTATCAATTGGTAAATGCACCTAAGGTACATGGAATCCATTTTACAGAGAGAGCAGTAGGCCTGGGGTCCTGATTGGCAGGGTCCCAGGCCAACTAGGTCAAAAACCAGCTAAAACACAGGGCAAAAAGTTGGGGGCAACCATAGTAAGGATCTACCTTCCTACAAGGCCCGCGGACGAGGTCAGGGCATAATTGAACGTTAAGGAATATGCAGCTAGTAGTCTCAATCCGATTTGGAGAAGATGGCCATGAGCATTATCACCAAGAGGATGAGTTACTTGAAAGCCTGCTTCTAAGAAAAACAACTTGCACACATCCGGACCCAACACTCAATGGTGCGGGTATGCAGAGCATGTGTATCCACAGCGACACATGCCTCGAACATTGCTATTATAGCAGGATTTGCGAATTCTGGACCGTTCCAGGAGTTTTACGATTTCTGAATCTGGCCCAAGATTTGCAAACATTACCTTTTTATTTATTTAGTTAGTTATTTAGGAACTATGGCCCAGACACAACAAGTCATTGTTGTCAACCCCTACCGCAGGACAGGGCCCTGAGGCCAACCACAAAGTCCTTGCAGAGCAGAGGTTTGCTCAACATGGCGAGTTGGGTGCAAGGTCTGGCCACCCTCAACTGCTCAAGTCGAATATCCATTTGCAGAGGGGGTGCGGGTTGGCTCCCGTGGAGGGTTGTGCACCAGGTCTGGCTTAAAGCTAAGTTATGCAGCCCACTACTGCTTTGCTCAACCAAAGGCTGCACACATCAGGGTTTAACATCTCCAAGTGGCCAATTCAACTGTGCAGGTCATGAACAGCAGGAGCGGGATTGCCCATGGCTGGTTGGATGCAGGGAATTGTTGCATATTATCAAAATAAACCCAACAACCAATTTAAAAAAGCAAAGGTTGGAGAAGTTATGGCTCAGTTACAACACATTAAAATAGGTTTTAAAAAACCTTAGAAATTTACTGGGGGGAAAAAACTGTTCAAGTGGAATTATTAAAATAGGAAAACCACTGACATTAGGCTGGTATAGTTAGGACTGCAATCAGTAACTCACAAAACAGTCATGCAAACCATAATGCAAACACCAAATCTAAACCAAAAACCAAATGTAAAACATTAACGTTTGTCAAACACTGCAACTGTAGAGCCTTACCTGTGAACCTGCATAAGACGTACTGTTATTAATGACAACTTTGTGTATCTTGCCAAACTTCCCAAAATATTCCGGTCGTTTTAAAACCTAGAAGATGAACAGGACAGCATTTGACAATTGGTTCAGGTTGTCCCCACAAAGGCTCATGTTGATGTAGTGTTCTCTGCCTCCTATAACTCCTACAATGGCAAGCTTAGTATGCAGTGAACCTAAGACAGAAGCAGTCAAACAGCATACTTGTCTGCAATGAGATGTTGTGTAACATCAAACTAAATAGGGTATTCAACAATGCAACAAAAAAGGAGATCTAAACTGTAAGAAACGTGCTCTATACACACTACACCAAAATGAGGTATAGTGTGTATAGAGACCAAGTGAACCCAAAGGTAGGTAAAGGTTAAAATCAGATAGAACCTTACTCTCTATTTGTGGTCAAGCAGTAAGGCAGTATCAAAGGACAGTGTTAAGCATTTGATGTACACACTCAGTCAGCAAATGAATTCACACACTCAAGAACTGAACTCTAGGCCAATTTTTCTTAAATAAAAATATACTGTTTATTTTTAGAACCAAGAAAGCCTGGCACAGGTAAACAAAGGAATATGCTACTTACCAGTACGCATCTGTTCTTGGCATGTAGGGCTGCTGACATTCATATCTGTGCATAGATCGCCGCCTAGTGTTGGGTCCGGATGATTGCACATTGTTGTCCTGGAAGAGTCTTCGATGTATCACGAGATAGGCAACTCCTACCCTGGACTACAGTGCGCATGGGCATCTTCTCCATCCTCAGATTGTTTTTCGCCCTTGTGGCAGAGATGGAGATAGTAAAGTAAGAGATGGCCATGCAAAAGATAATGCTGCAGCTGCCACAGGCACCGGGGAGGAGGGCGGGCGATATGAATGTCAGCAGCCCTACATGCCAAGAACAAATGCATACTCGTAAGTAGCATATTCCGTTTGAGGCATGTGGGCTGCTGAATTCATATCTGTGCATAGACTGAATAGCAGTATCTCCTTCAGCGGTGGTTACCTGTGCCAGCTGCAGCAGTTTGAAAAAGAGTTTTTAGAACAGCTTGGCCTACAGCAGCTTGCTGCTTTGCGGGCACGTCTACACAGTAGTGTTTTGTGAAGGTGTGTATGGTAGTCCATGTGGCTGCTCTACATATGTCTTCAAGAGGAATATTCCCTAGGAAAGCCATGGATGCCCCCATTTTTCGAGTAGAGTATTCTGTCGGGGGAACAGTTAAAGTGCGTTTAGCCTTTCGATAGCATATTTGAATGCATTTAACGATCCATCTGGCTATTCCTGACTTTGATATTGGATTTCCTTTATGTTGTGGTGAAAATGCATTAAATAATTGCTTTGTTTTCCTAAATGATTTCGTTCTGTCCACATAATAAAAGAGAGCTCTCTTTACATCCAGTTTGTGTAGGGCTCTTTCAGCTACTGACTGGATTTTGGAAGAACACTGGAAGTTCTATTGATTGGTTAATATGGAAGTTGGATATGACCTTTGGCAAAAACTTAGGGTTTGTTCTAAGAACCACCCTGTTAGCATGTACTTGCATGAAGGGTTCCTGAATGGTTAGTGCTTGTAACTCGCTAACTCGCCTGAGTGAGGTAATGGCAATTAAGAATGCCACCTTCCACGTTAAGTATTGCAGTTCGCATAAGTGTAGAGTTTCGAAAGGAGGTCCCATAAGTCTGGTAAGTACTATATTTAGATTCCAGACTGGGGAAGGTGGGTGTCTTGGAGGCATCACTCTTTTAAGACCCTACATAAAAGCTTTTATTGCTGGTACTCTAAACAGTGAAATGTGTTGCCTGTTTTGAAGGTACGCTGCTATAGCCGCTAGGTGTAGTCTTATGGAAGACTACACTAGGTTGCATCTTTGAAGATGCAGTAGGTAACATATAATGTTCTGTATGGAAGCGTCTAAAGGGTTGATTTGGTTATTGTTGCAGTAAATAACAAATCTCTTCCATTTAGCTGCATAGCATGCTCTCGTAGTTGGTCGCCTTGCCTCTTTGATGATGTTCATACAGTTTGTAGGCAAGTTAAGGTATCCAAATTCTAAGACTTCAGGAGCCAGATCAACAGGTTCATTTGATGGGGATCTGGGTGTCTGATTTCTCCATGGTTCTGAGTTCGAAGATGGAGTGCAAGGTGCAGCCTTTGATGAGGAACTACTGAAAGTTCCATGAAAGTTGTGTACCATGGCTGTCTCGCCCATGTGGGAGCAACTAGGATCAGTGAGAGTGACTGTTGCCGCAATTTGCATGCCACCAGCGGAATCAGTGGTGCTGCGGGAAAAGCGTACTCAAATCTGCCTGACCAGTTCATCCATATCGCATTGCCTTGTGACAATGGATGTGGGAACCTGGCGGCAATGTATTGGCATTTTGAGTTTTCGTTTGTGGCAAACAAGTCTATCTCTGGGTGCTCCCACTGCCTGAAGAATAGTTGGAGAACTTGGGGGTGAATCTCCCATTCGTATAGTTGCTGGCTGTGTCTGCTGAGCAGGGTGCAATCTGATTGTCTTTCCCTGGAAAGTGTTCTGCCAGGAGAAAGATTTCTTTTGGAATTGCCCACTTCCATATGCTCTGTGCTAAATGGGATAGTTGTGGATAGTGTGTTCCTCCCTGTTTCTGGATCTAGTACATTGCTGTAATGTTGTCCGTCCGGATCAACACAGTCTTGCTGTACAAGTATTTTTGGAATGCTTTTAGGGCTAGGAACATTGCTAGCAACTCTAGTTGGTTGATATGCAGTTTCTTTTGTTTGTTTGTCCAGAGCCCTTGCACTGTGTAGTGAAGAAGGTGGGCTCCCCAGCCTGTCAGTGATGCGTCTGCTGTTAGTACTAGTTGTGGAATCGGCTCTTGGAACAGTCTACCCTTGGAAAGGTTTTGTGGGTTCCACCACTGCAGAGAGTTGTGAGCGCGAAGGTCTACCAACCATAGGTCTTTTAGTTGTCCTTGAGCTTGGTTTCACTGCCGTGCTAGGCATTCTTGCAATGGACACATTTGAAGTCTGGCATGGGGGACAATAATATGCATGAGGCCATCATGCCTATGAGTTGCATGAAGACTCGAGCTGAAAGAGTGTTGTGGCAGAAATTTGCGAATGAGCATCTGCATGCTGGCTATCCTCGCTGAGTTTGGGTATGCCTTTGCCACTGGGGTATCTATAGTCTCTCCTAGATATTGTTGTATGTGGGATGGTTGTAGATGCAATTTTGGGTAGTTTATGGAAAACCCTAGGCTGTTTAGCAGCTGGAGTGTTTGAGACGTGTCTGTTGCACACTGTTGGTACGATTTTGCTTGTATGAGCCAATTGTCTAGGTACGGGAACACATGAATGCGTTGCCTCCTGAGATGTGCAGCTACTGTGGCTAAGCATTTTGTAAACACTCTTGGAGCAGTGGTCACCCCGAAGGGGAGAACCTTGAATTGGTAGTGTTGACCTTCTATTGTGAACCGGAGATATTTCCTGTAAGCTGGATGGATGGGTATTCGAAAATACGCGTCCTTGAGGTTTAATGTTGCCAGGAAGTCTCCTTGCTGTAGCAACGGGGCACTTGCTGTAGTGTGATCATATGGAAGTGCTCCGACAGTATGTATTGATTTAGGGGTCTGAGGTAAAATATTGGTCTGAGGGAACCGTCCGTCTTGGGAATAAGGAAGTATAGGGAGTATACCCCTGTCCCTTGGTGTTGGAAAGGGACTGGCTCTATGGCCCCCTTTTCCAGCATGCATTTCACCTCTTGTTGTAGCAGGGTGATGTGTTCTGTGGACATAGGACGTTGTCTGGGTGGTATGTTTGGTGGGGGAGAAGTGAGTTCTAGGCAATAACCATACTGGATAATTTGTCTCACCCACCTGTCCGTGGTAATTGCGTTCCAGACAGGTAGGAATTGTTGGAGTCTGCCTCCGACCGGTGTTAGGTGGTCTGGAGGTAGTGTGATGAAGTCACTGTTTTGTGGCAGTGGAAGCTCTGGTGTTATTGCCGCCACGTCCTCTTCCCTTGGTATTACTGCCCCTATAACCTCCTCTGTTGGAGTTTTTGTTAAAGGAACCTTGTGTGTTGCCTTTGTATGAAGAGGTCTGTGAAATATTGCCTCGTGTAGCTGCTCTGTAGGAGGAACCTCTATGTTGCTGAAAATGCAATGCACCCATTGATTTTGCAGTTTGTGTCTTTCTTCGTTTTGTCTAAAATGGTGTCGACTGCAGGGCCAAAAAGGAAGTCTTGATTGACTGGTTGGTTAAGAATGGTGGACTGCACCTCTTTCTTAAAGCCCGAAATAAGCAGCCATGCATGTCGTCGTAGTAAAACGCTAGTGTTAAAAGCCCTGGCTGCAGTGTCGGCTGCATCAAGCGCACATTTGATGGAGGCGTGTGTAATGAATTTTTCCCTCCTGTATGAGGTCATTAGCTTGGGCTTTAAAAGGTTCAGGCAGGTGTTGCACCAAGCTCTCGAGCTGGTCATAGTGCGCCCTGTCGTAACGAGCTAGCAGAGCTTGTGTATTCGCAATTCTTCATGAATTGGAGGCCTGTGACGCTACCCTTTTACCTGAGGCTTCTAGTATTTTGGACTCTTTATCAGGAGGAGCCTCCCCTGTTGGTTGGCCCTTTTGCGTGCATTAGCCACTACCAGTGAGTCTAATGGTAACTGACCTCTGATGTACGTAGGGTCTGTAGGGGCTGCTCTATACTTCTTCTCAATCCTGGGATTGATTACGTGTGCCCTGGCTGTATCTTTAAATATATCAGGCGCGTGTTTTAACACTCCCTTTAGCATAGGAAGTGTTCTGACGCTTTTCTCTGAAGTAGGGAAGGTGTCAAATAAGAAGTCTTCTTCTACAGGGTCATTGTGCATGTCTACGTTGTGGTACTGCGCTGCCCTGTCTATTAGTTGGTTGAAGACAATGGTGTCGTCAGTAGGTGACAGCTTAGTTTGGTATGAGGAGACGTCAGGGATGGGATGGGATGGGTGTCATATGGGTCAGGTGGCTCCCCCCATGGTTTATCTTGCGGGTTGGGATCCTCTTGATAATCAATTATGCTGTGGATCCTCCCTTGTTTCTCTCATTGTCCCCATAGTGAGAAGGAGAGTAAGGAGCAAAAGGTGTAGTAGGCATAGTGGGATAAAAAGGAATGAAGGGTCTAGAGGGAGAAGTCCCAAAGTCCTTCTTTAGTGGAATGGGGGAATGAGAGTCAGTGTCCAGTCGCCTCTTCTTTCTGTGCAGGATTGTGTCTTTACCAGTCTCAGGATTAATATATATTTTTGACTGGTCGTCTGATGGATCTGGATGGAAGAGTTCTTCCTCCACTGTCTTTGGTTGTATCTTTGAATTTTTTGGCTTTGGGTCGATAACACCTTCTGTTTCGACGACTTTTGGTGGCTTATTGATCTTCTTTGGCTCGGGCCATTTCTTTGGGTCGACGAATGATTTTGGGTCGACCGGGTCTTTCGGTTTCTTATGCTCAATAGGTTTTTTCGGTTGACTGTCCTTTGCCGAGTCGATGGCTTTTTTGGAATCGACTGGTGTTTTTGGAGCGCTTGTCTTTGGTTGGATAGCCTTCTCCGGTTGGATTACAGGCTTCGATACGGTACCCTTTCCGTCTGCAACTTTCTTCGGTTCGGCGAGTTTCGGCACAGCTGGCTTTTTCGGATCGACTGCCTTCTTCCGGTCGGCGCCCTTCGGCTCGACAGCCTTCTTCGGGTCGATGTTTTTCTTTGGCTCACCGCTTTTAGGCTGTACGGCCTTCTTTGGGTCGACGCCCTTCGGGTCGACCTTTTTGGGCTCTGGAACCTTCTTTGGGATCACGTTACTTGGCCCTGGGGTCTCTGAAGGCTTAGGTTTCGGAGCCGAGCCGGACGGCAGAGCTGACAAATGTTTTCTCGGATCTTGGCTAAGGCCTTTTGGCGATGCCTCGACTGGAGCTTTCGTTAACAGGGTAATCGGTGTTGGGGGCAGTGTACTCACGATTTGCCCCGGTGGGATCTCGTCGTCTGAGTCCGAGTAGTCCTCAACGGTGACGATCTCTAGGTCCGAATCTGGAGCTTCTGGAAGTTCTTGGTCATCATCGAAGATGTTGTCTGGTTCCGGTGCCTGTCGCTGCATCTCTTGCCCAGCGGCCCGTCAAATCCATATGTTTTTTTCCACCGGAATTGGGCACAGGCTGGGCAGGTTTCTTCTTATGATCTGGAGAAAGGCACATGTTGCATACTGAGTGCTTGTCACTATGCGGGAACTTGGAGTTGCATTGTGGGCACCTTTTGAACGGGCTCCTTTCCATCGACAGCAGGCCCACACGGTGTCGAAAAGGCCCAACGGCCCGCGTCGACGACCGGTTCAAGATGGAAAGCTTGATCAAGTCTAGAAGTACCGAGCTAGAACAATACCGTCGAAGTCTAAGGCCTTTTGGCCTTTAGAAAAGTTTTGTTTCAATTCCGAAGTTGGAGTATAGGAATAACATCCGAACCCAATGGCGGAAAAAAACAATCTGAGGATGGAGAAGATGCCCATGCGCACTGTAGTCCAGGGGAGGAGTCGCCTATCACGTGATACTTCGAAGACTCTTCCAGGACAACAAGGGGCAATCATCCGGACCCAATACTAGGCGGCGATCTATGCACAGATATGAATTCAGCAGCCCACATGCCTCGAACATACTTTTCAGTAATAAGTTGCTGAATATAGAACAGTTTGAAAATGCAATAGAACTTGTACTTAGTTTGATTTACAGGGGCTGCAGCAGGTTGCAACACTTAGCAAATACAGTACATTGGAATGAATAGGTTTTTTCAGTAAATTACAGGTAAGTTACTTTGTACGTTACTGTTCTTACTCAGTGCTGAATACCTGTATTCTGCACTTGTACATTTCCTGTAAACAGGCAAGTAAATACTTTCTGGTTATTTGTGCGATTCTTAAAGAATATTTTTAGATTTCAAAAGTCCACACTTGGAAACTTTTTGGAAGATAATTGTCAATGTTATCCTATGGAGGAAAAACAGGTTATCGGTTCACAGGTAAGTAATCGACTGTGGGAGTTAAGGTTATGGGGTTAGACTCGGGGGGGGGGGTCCCCCAGGGTCAGTGATGCACTGGTGATGCACCCTCAGCGACACTAGGGCCAGGTGCAGAGTTTTGAGGCCCAATGTTTTCCAATATGGGATAGGGAGCCTCCGGCTGGTGGCTGCTGGCAATCAGGCCACAGGATTGTGGGAGCAAAGCTCCTAGGGTTAAGGTAAGGGCAAATAGGGGGAAACAAAGTAGCACAAAAGGTGCACCCTCAGCAGCACTGGGCCGGCGGGTGCAAAGTGCTGTATCAATGTTGGGCGCCCTGTTTTCTATGGAGAACCTCCGGTTTGCATAAGTGCTGAAGGCAGGGAGATAAAGGACTTCTGGTTGCGACCACCACTTGGAGAGGTAAGTTGGGAAGTTATGGGTTGGTTAGGCACTGTCTGTTTGGGTACACAAGGCAGTGGGGCATCGAGAGCAGGAGTGCCTTTTGGGGCCGATCTTAACAGCTTCTGGTCGCAGCTAGGGGGGCCTTCTGGATTTAGGCTGCAGGCTTCGGCAGGACGCTTGAGGCAGGTCAGGGGTCACTATATCTCGGTTGAGGATTGCCGGGGTGACCTCCTCGTGTTTTTTTTCCACTCAAGCTCAGGCCGGGTGTGGCAGGTGCAGAGTGGGCTGGATGTGCGGTCTCTAGCGGCTGCTAGAGGTTGCAGTTGAACAAATCCGGTGTTCACGGGAGAAGCATTCTTTGGCAGGGAAGGCAGGCAGGTCCTCCGGGGTTTGAGGTTGATGGCTGCAGGACACCGGGATTTCGCAGGAGCAGGTTCGAGGGGAGAACGGCCAGGTAGGGCTGGGGCCAAGTCAGTGGGTGTCTTAGTCTTGTTGGCTGGTTTCACGGCTGTTCGGTCCTCCTCTTCTTGTTGTCAGGCTGGATCTGTGAAAGCAAGGTTCAGGTTATCACCTAAATACTAGATTCAGGGTCATTACAGGTACGTAAGGACAGGGAGCAATGGGTCCCTTCCCTGGGGTGCCTACACCCCCTATCGTACCATCTTCCAGTGGGAGGTGGGCAGGAGCCGGTCCCTTGTTGGCTAGGTCCCCCCATCCTCAAGATGGCGGGGACTCAGATTTGTGCTTCACCTGGCCTCCCCCACCTGAGGGGTGGAGTTGGCCGAGGTGGGCATACCGCTTTCCGGCACTTGTTTTCCCCGCCAACTCTTCGCCCAAAGTGGGGGGTAGAACCAGTGGGGACCAGTTGCTGAAAGCAGCAAATGGTCTGGGGAGGCTCACAAAGGCAGCATGCCTTTGAAGCTTCCCCTTCGTGAACCCTGCCCATCCTAGGGGAGAGCGCTTGGCACCTCGTCCCAGGATGTGCATTGTTTCAGGCCACAGAGAGCATCAGCCTCTCAACCCAGGGGTCCAAAAACATGTCTGCTGGTGGCAGCCTAAGAAGCTACTGAGTCAGGTCACTAGGTGTTGGTCTCTAAGATGCCCTCTGTTGTGCATTTTACATTAAATCCCACACTGGCATCAGTGTGGGTTTATTGTGCTGAGAAGTTTGATACCAAACTTCAGTGTTCAGCTTAGCCATTATGGTGCTGTGGAGTTCTTAATGACACACTACCAGCACTATATACTCCTAATGGTAGCACTGCACTTACAGTGTCTAAGAATGGACTTAGACACTGTAGGGGTACAGGGCTCATGCACCTGTACCCTCACCACTGGTATAGTGCACCTAGCTAGAAGGGTGACTGATTTATGCCAAGGCAATGGGTTGTAGGCATGGCACACAGACATGTTTGCCATGTCTATTCTTCACTTTGTTTAGCACCAAGATATGCAGCCTGCAAAGGCAGTATGTGAGTGTGAAGGTACAAGACCTCTAAGGGTGGCACAATAAGTGCTGCAGCCCTTAGAGGCCTGCTCTGATCACAGTGCCCTGGGTACCTGTGGTACCATTTACCAGGGGCTGACCTGAGGCCAGAGATGCCTATTGGGGTTAGGTTTCAATGCAGTTTTAGGGAAAAATCATAGGCCCAGGGGACCTGATTATCAGGAGCCCAGGGTACACTCATCAAAGCACATCAGCAAATCAGCAAAAAGTGGGGGCAACAGTGCAGAAAGAGGGTTATTTTTTCACAAAGGGTTCCCCCAGAGTCAAGGATGCACTCAAAGAGCACCCACAGCGGCAATAGGGCAGCAGTTTTGAGTGCTGAGGCCCAATGTTAGCCTATGGGGCAGTCCGTTGGTGGCTGCTCTCGGTCAAGCCACAGGGTTGAGGGAGCAAAGTTGCTAGGGTTAAGCTCAGGGCAAAGGGGGATCAGAGTTAGCACACAAGGACAGCCGGGTGAAGGGGGCTGAGTTGGCGTTGGGTGTCTTGTTTGTTTCAATGGGAGATCTCTGGTCAGAAAAAACTACATATTAGGACAGGAAGGGTTCCTGAAGGTGACCACCGGTTGGAGAGGTAAGTTGAGTTGCCTGGACACCGTCTGTTGGACCACCCAGGCCGGGGGACGTTGGGTGCAGGGTTGTCTTTAGGCATCAGGTTTCCTTACTAGCTCTGGCCGATGTGACTCTCCAAGTAGAGGCTGCAGGCATAGTCTGGGTCGGGGGGACCCTCCAGGTAGAGGCTGCAGGCGTAGTTGGGAGGCTTGAGGTAGGTCAGGGATCACCAGATCCCCGGTCAGGTCGCTGGGGGGACCTCCTCGTGGTGTTAGGAAACTCTAACTCGGGCCATGGGTTTCAGGTGTAGAATGGTGCAGACTCGCGGATTCAGCCTGAGCCAGAGTCTGGTTCTTGAGCAAGTCTGGTGCTCACGAGAGACAGTCTTTGTGGGGAAGGCAGGGCAGGTCCTGCGGGTTCTGGGGGGCAGCTGGACACGCCCGGTTTCCCCTGTAGCATGTAGAGGTCGGGATAGGTTGGAGCCAAGGTCGTTGTGGTCTTCTTCCTTCAGCGGGGCACTTAAAAAGCAAATTTAGGGGCGTTTCAGGTAGGTATAGGTTGAGACCAATGGTTCCCTTCCTTGGGGTGGGTACACCCCCTATTATGCCAACTTTCAGTGGGAGGGGGTATAAGCCTCTCTCTGATTGGCTGGGTCCCCCCCATCTTCAAGATGGCAAGGACTAAGGTGTAGCACACAAGTTGCTGTTACCTAGGCGTTTCTTACCGCATATAAACTGAGACAAGAAGGTACGCGCACAAGCTAAGGGAAGAATAATGCCCTTTTGAATGGTAGAATTCTGCACGTTTTAATTAACAGTAAGGCGGGAGGAGCTACGCTGCAACCAAGATTGCCGCATAGGCTCCCGGCTCCGCCGACCTCCGTCTGCTGCTTGATTATCTCCTGCCAGATATCCTGACTTTACGCCCGGCCCCCATGTGGATGAACTGTTGCTGAATCGGACGGTGCGGTCCCAAGAATTTTATTGCCCAGATTGACGGAATTGTGGTGTTTAAGATCTCGGCCTAACCCAGCTTCTGAGCCAGGGCCTCGAGTACTTGCCCTGCCGGGCTGCAGTTGAATAACATCGGCCGTGGGACTCAGACAGGGTCCGGTCTCTTGCAGTGGAGGTTATCCAGGCCTGTTTTTGGTGGCGAGCGTCTGGTCTGCTCTATACTGAAGGAGTGGTGATAGTCTTCGTCTGTGGCTGTGTGTGGTGGGGGAGTGGGGCGGGAAGGGGGTCCCCGTCCCCGGCGACCCGGTCGCCACATCCCGGGTCTGCTGGGCCGGGGCCCTCGCCGGCGAACTGCTGACCGATAATGCACCCTCCGTTGCCGTCCGCTCCACTCTTGCCTCATCTCCCGGAGAGACCCGGCTCTCCGAGGAACCCGTCTATGCTTGGATCCGAGCGAGTGGAGGCGGCTCGGGCGAATTATGAGCCATCCTTGAAGACCGTAATGGCCACAATCGGGGCACTTCAATTGCATCTGGAGACCATTGCCCATAAAATGATCGCTGATTACATCGAAACTGGGCGATCGAGTCCGGACTCTGTTCTACTACAAGACTTTCAACAAACTGATTCTCTCGCGATGCCCGTAGTAAAGGAAGACAGAGACCCTGTGCGCGATAAAGTTGACGCCATTGACCAGATTCCAGAATACGTGCGGAATTGTTGTTTCGCTGGGGGTATTGCTGCACTCACCACCGCAGTCGATTACTGTGGAGCTACCTGGTTCTTCATTCCTTGAGACTACGACTAGTAAAAATTGAAAGTTACTACTGTCCCTTCCCGCTCTTGTGGTTCTTTTACATCTACGGAGGATAGGCTATCTGGACTGTATGTCGGTGAGGGAGATTTTACCGGTGGCGGATGCTTGCAGAGACTCAATGTGTTCTACTGGTCTCATTTCAATTTTAATTGAACTTCCTACGAACTTTGACCCTCATGGGGCGGTGATGGTGCTACCGGATAGAGTCCGCATGAAAGATCGGAGGGGACAAGGATGAGACTGTTGGTCTGGATCTGATTTTGGGGCATTAGAAGACATGGGACTCGCTAACGTGATGTTTGCGGGAGGTTGGGCGGTGTTCAACGTCTCCCCTGTCTGGCTCTATCTAAAAATCTTCTGAGTACTTTGTGGTCTTAGGACAGGGGTTGTTTGTTTCAGGCGGGGGGAAAGGTGTCCGGGAGTTTGTATGACATTCTCCTCCTCCATTCTTCTTCTTTTACTTTTTGTATTTCTAGTTAGTCGGGGCGACCGGCACGCTGCTAGTTGGGGTTAGGCGAAAGCCACATGCAGGGGTGCATGGTGGGGGGATGGGGATATAGTTTTCTTAGTTTAGTTTCTAGGGTTTCTATTCTCACGCTTTACTTTCGCTCGCTCTTCATAACGTTGGGGTATTCTCCTGATCTCTTATGTATTCCAGTATCTGGTAACCACACTTCTTTTTCGATTCTGGCATCAATGGGTGGGCGGGGTCTGTATACGGGCGTCCGCTTTAGGTTATAGGCTGCTCTGTCGTATATCCTGTTTAGTGCTTACTAGCGCATGCGTCTCGGTCGTTCCCTTTAAATTGATGTGATTATTCTATTTTTGTACCCGCTCACTTTATCATAGGGTTTGAATGTATGGCACCAGATATGTCGGTTTCTTTTTTCCTCGCTTTTAGATTGGGGGGGGCTTAAATATAAAATTAAACCTTTGTCTTATCCGGTACTATATTTTGTGTTCAATACAAGTATATCCTGATTCGCTGCCGGACCTCAGGGTTGTCAGCTGAAGAGCTGTGTCATTTGATAATATAGAGGGTCTTCTTCCTGTGGCGCGGCCGGCTCCTGCGGTTGTTGGCCCGTGCTTGTAATTTAATTGAACTGTACTATAAAGGCTTTAAAAAAAAAAAAAGTGAGGCAATTATGGTTTCTTTGGCGTTTTATTTACATGGATATATTTAAGGCAACAGTTGAAAAATAGAATACCCCGCAGGAGAGCGCTAAATCCTAAACCAATTTTCTAAGTAAGGGTTATATATATTTTCATTATTATATATTGATACTGTGGTATATAAGCATTACCCTATAGCATGATACTCTCGGTTTGGCCATAAGTATGCCTCATGTTTCTTAAGCAGCTCGAGAAAGTACAAAGACTTACCACGAGTAGTATGCATTTGTTTAAAATGCACTATGAACAGACAGTCTTCTACAGGATTGAGGAATTTTTCTTGAAGCAAGCTATTTTAATATCATATAATTGTAGTACTTATTTACTAGAACTTGAAGTAAACAGACTAAATATTGTACATATCTTTAGAACTAGAGGCTTTAGATCGATTTTATTTGTTGAAATGTCATTAGACGTATAGTTAACTATGGAACATTTCCGCTGTTTCTAGATACCTCCATAACACCAACCGGATCTACACTCTTTATGAGCGGTGTTTATAACCAATATATAAAGCTGTCAGCAAGAGCGAGACTTTCTCTTACTATTAGGTGAGTGAGTATGATAACATCTTTACTGCTGAGCGTATCCAGCCTTTGCTTCCATCAATTTTAATACTTAATGACACACCTTTGTTTTTCTGTATGTTTTTAAGCTTTTTGACATCGGTTTGGGGACTTGACATCAGTTTTTTAGCTGCCCAAGTCGTCAAATATCAGAGAAAGTGAAATTTATGTAATTAGCCTCTTCTGATTAATGTGAAGAAACTGCAGTTTTTAACCTAGTTCACCTTCTATTTAGGGTGATAATGAATTTATTATATTTTTTATTTTTATTTTAGTTAATTCTTATGCTTAATTCCAGCCAATATCTAGTAAAATGGCATCCTTTATATTTGTTACAACTTTAATATGGTCACCTTTACCTCACCTTTGTTTCATGGATAAGTCCATGCTCGCTCAAATTCTGCAACAAGATATAGGCCTTAAGTTAACTAGTACTATGCACTATAAATATAGAAGGCAACATTGACACTAGTCTTCTTTTACTTACACTAAATATTATGGCCTCCCTACTCTGTTCTTTTATCTTCATACTTTTTTCTTCTAATTCATCTAGCTCTTTTTCCATCTTGTAAATAAAATGATGTTATTTTTGTAGATATAAATGATTATATACATGATTGATCTCTCTTAATATTGTTTGTCCATTTGATGTTTGAATGTAAATATTGTATAAAATTATAGAATATCGATTAACGAAGTGCATGATCTTAAATTTAGGAAATGCTTTATGAATGGACTAAATTGCCGCGTTTTCATTATTGTTCAAATTTGGTCAAGGTTATTGATGAACAATGAATATTCTAGGTATTTATAAATATAGTGTATATATGTAACCACTGTTATTTTAGGTTTCATATAGATTTTGTGCAATAGACTGTTCCCTGATGAAGGCAGCAATGCCGAAACCTGTGTAGGTTTCATCTACTGCATGCCTCCATCAAGTTCTCCTCCACTACTTGTCTTTATTATGTGTCAAGTAATTGGAAAAAAGTATTGACTGTATTAATTTGATAGACAAACATAAAATAAGAAAAAAATGTTTATCTATTCACTGGTGTTATCTAATTTTGTAAATATGCACCCTTTGAAAACAAAATCATATCAAACTAACTAAAAAGAAAGTTAAATAAATAAATGAATGAATACATTTTGATAATATTGTGGGGCTATCTAATTGTATGGTATGTAATGTGGTTACTAGTAATCTGTACCTAGAATATTTTCATGTGATTATAGAGAAGCTTGCTTTTGGTTTCTTTATCTAGTTTTTGTCCATGATGCATAGCAAACATATTGGTTTGGTAGGGGTCCCCCTTCTTTCAAAATTGTAGCCCCTTCGTTTGGAGCTGACTAGGAGACGGATACGCCATAATCGACATTTCACGTATGCAAGGATATTATAAGGTTTGGCCAGCGTACCCCTCAAGATTCTAATTAAGAAGCTGGATTTACTAGACTTTGTGGACAGATATTATCCCGCAGAGCTGGATAATTTTTAATAAAAAGTCAAGGATCGTGTTGCATGAAGTGATTTTAGAAACCTTAATAGATCTCAATAACAATTCACAAAGGGATCGTAAATTGGAACACGTACAGAATATGAACACCTAATCCTATATTGGGATTACTCCATTAGAATTTTCTCTGAATCACCAATACTTGCAATTTTATATCCCCTGGATATTTGTGTTGTCTTATTGGAAGTGGTCCTGAAGAAGGTGGACCTGAGCCGCCGAAACGCACGTCGACCAAGTGCGGGGTCTCACATTGATCTTTGAGACCTGTACTCATGATTTTACTTCATTGTTTCAAATGGTGTGGTAGCGTATGGAGTTAGAGTGACAATGTTGAGATTGTTGTGAATGTGTGTAGATGTTGGCATTTTCTTTCTTCCACCAGGGGGTCAATTAATCATGTATCAATTTGTAGTAACTTTGTGTATTTATTTTTGACTTATATGCACTTTAATATGCTTGCTCTGTTTACACTATTTAAAAAAAATGTATGGTCTTTATAAACATTTATAATTTTGTAATACATGAAAAAATGATGAAGGACTGTTGATTGATGCAAACTAATGGAATTTATATTTATAAACATGAAATAAATTATACATATTTTTGGAAAGAATGTAAGTCATTGTTGAGCCTTTTGTCACCAATATTTAATTAATTATTTGAAGTATTGCTGTACTGTAATCATGTGGTAGGTAAGGGAAATGTGTTCTGTCATGTCCTATTCCCCTCCTTCCCTGGCTTGATTAAGTCTTGAGGGGGTCCCATCATTTCTGCTATTGGGACAGAGTTGTGCCTTGCCTCCTCCAACTGAGGGGATGAGTTGGCAAAGGTGGGTTTTCCCGCTGATTCTCCCACCCAAAGTGGGGATTAGAACTAGTGGGTGCCAGTTGCTGGGAGCAGCAAATGGTTGGTTCAGCTCACAAAAGGTAGCAAGCCTTTCAATCTTTCCCTTCGTGGACCCTGGCCATCCTTGGGGAGGAGGCTTGGCACCCCTGCCCAGCATGTGCTATGTTTGGCTATGCTGGCTTGGGACCACCATATGAGAGAAATAATTGATCAGATTTCATTATGGACATAGTCCGAGATATGTAGAATTTCAAACATCTTTTGACATCCAAAGTACCTAATGACCTTACCGCCCCGGAAGACAGATTAGGAAAGAAAGTCCGCAATCTTACAGGCTCATTGAGATGAAATGAAGTAAGAACTTTAGGTATGAACGTGGGATTAGTTCCCAAAAGGACATTATCATTTGTAAATTTTAAATATGGTCTTCTTATAATGAACACCTGTATCTCACTCATCGGGAAGAGGTGAGTGCCAATAGCAGAGCTGTCTTCCATGAGAGAGATTTAATATCTGCTTTATGAATGGGTTCAAAAGGATGTTTCATCAGTTGCTGCAGAACCAGATTTAGTCTCCATTCCGGAGGAGGTGGGAAAGTTCTGAAAAATCCCTTCAGGAACTGCTAAACTAGACGATTGGAACAAAGTGATGCCATCCCAGAAGATCTTCTCTATGTAGAAATAGCGGCTAAATGCAATTTAACTGATGCAAACATTAGACCAGATTTAGAAAGGGACAACAGATAAGGCAGAACCTTATCGGGAAAACATTCCAGCGGATGTAAGTAGTTGTCGCACCACCAGTAACAGAAGCTCTTCGATTTTAGGGCATAGGTTCGCAATGTAGAAGGAGCTCTTGCTTTATTCAGAATGTCTCTGCATTCTTGAGGTAAGTTTATGTCCTTGAAATCTGTGAGTCCAGGAACCAAGCATGGAGTTGCAGTTGAGCTGGGCAAGGATGAAGAATCTGTCCTTCGCTCATTGATAGCAGATTCGTTCGTATCGGAAGGAGGAATTGCTTAGACAGAAGGAGAAGTTTGTGAGCCAGTGCTGACGTGGCCATTTCGGTGCAATCAGAATTATGCAGCATGGTTCCTTCTTCATCTTGTGTAGAAGCCTCCAGATCAGAGGAGTGGGAGGGAATGTGTAAGCAAAGATTCCCGTCTACCTCATCATGAAAGCGTTTCCCCAGGAACCTCTCTCTGGTTCCCAACTCGCGAAGAAAAGGCACTTCCGATTGCTTTTGTTGGCAAAGAGATCCAGATTTGGCTTGCCCCACTTCTGAAAGATATTGTCTAGTATTGTTTGTTTCAGCCCCCATTTGTGGCAAGATTTTGTTGTCCTGCTGTTCGAATCTGCCAAGGTGTTCTGCACTCCTGGAAGATGTTCCACTTTGATTGCGATATGGTGCAAGAGAAGCCACTTCCAAATATTTTGAGCTTCCTGGGACAGAATGTGAGATCTTGTACCGCCTTGCTTGTTTAAATAGTAAATGCAAGTGGTGCTGTCGGTTCTGATGACAACTGTAGATCCTTGGAGTCCAGGTAGAAAAGACTGCAGGACCAGTGAAATTGCTCAAAGCTCCAAAAAATTGATGTGCATTTTTGCCATTGCTTAAGGCCATTTCCCTCTTATGCGGAGGTCTTGAAGATGGGCACCCCAACCTTCCAGGGAAGCATCTGTGGTGGTGATAAAATCTGGAATTGGAGGCTGAAAAGTCCTACGGAGACATTCTTGAAACACCTCCACCACAAAAGCGTTTCTTTCATAACTGAAGTTACTTGAATTATGTCGTTGAACGAACATGAGATCTGGAGCCACTGATTTTCCAGGTCCTCTTGAAGTGGCCTCATTTTTAGGTGCGCCTGAGGCACTAGCAGAATTGCCGACTATAAAATCCCCAGAAAAGATTTGATCATTCTCACTGAAGCAAACTTTCTTTTTAGAAGATCTGATGCCAGAGAGATGAGGCGAGATATTCTGTCTGCTGACAAGAATGCCTTGTCTTGAATAGTGTTTAGTTCTGCTCCTAGAAATTGAATTATTTGAGATGGATAAGAGGCGTGAATGTTGAGCGTTTAATGAGAGGCCTAGAGAGTGAAACATTTGTAGGCATTTTGTTGTTGCGAGAGATGCTTTACGAAAGTATGTAGCTTTTATTAGCCAGTCGTCCAGATATGGGAACAGTTTGATGCCTTGCAGCCTGAGATGAGCTGCTACCGGAGCTAGAAACTTGGTAATAACTCTTGGAGCCGAGCGCAGGCCAAATAGGAGGACTTGGAATTGGAAATGGCCACCTGCCATAGTGCATCTCAGGAACTTTCGATGTTTGGGATGAATTGGGATGTGGAAATAGCCATCCTGGAGATCTAAGGTTGTCATAAAATCTGCATGATCTAGAAGCCGCAGAATTTCCTGGAGTGTTACCATGCGAAAGGATTTCTTCTGAAGGTACTTTGTTAGCATTTGTAAGTCGAAGATTATCCTCCAATCCCCAGACTTTTTCTTTATAAGGAAAAAAGCAAGAATAGAATCCCTTTCCTGTTTGAGAGTGAGGAACTTTTTATATTGCCCCTTTTGAAAACATAACGTTCACCTCTTTCCTGAGTAGAGAAAGATGCGGAGGGTGTTTCTTTAGAGGTGGATGAGATGGGGGGGAATTTGGAGAACTCCAGGGTGTGACCAAATTTTATTATATCTAATACCCACTTGTCCTTGGTTATTTTTACCCAATTGTTGAAATGTTGGGAACTTTAATGCTTGTGGCATATCTGGTGCAGGTGCCATAGGAGTGTCACTGTCTTCTGGCAAAATTTCCGCCCTGAGGTTGACGTTTCTTGCTTTGCTGTCTGTAAGCGGCCACTGGAGGATTCATATAGGCTTGCTGTTGGTAATTATATCCGTATTGACCTTGGTTCCAGTTATTTTTGGTAACCCCCACGAAAGGAGTAGGAACCTCTAGCTCCTCGAAAAGGTGTCTTCCGATACTGTAGGGTACCCAAAGATCTTGCAGTATCTGTGTCCTTTTTAATTTCCTGCAGTGCCTCATCAATATGTTTGCCGAACAAGAGGTCGCCATCAAAAGGCAGATCTAGGATTTTCTTCTGGATTTCAGGGCAAAAATTAGTGGACTTAAGCCAGCCTTGACTTATAAGCGTAGCCGCTCTGGCGAGTTGACGAAATCCGAGAGAAGCTATATCCATAGAGATATCTCTGACTTCCGAAATGTCGGACCACAATTGTCGATCATATCTGCCTAAAATAGCTAAACAATTCGTAGCCCGAACTGTAGCGCCTGCCATGGTAGTAAAGCGTTTGCCTATGTTGTCAAGGCGCCTACCATCTTGGTCAGGTGGAGCTGTTACAGGAGCGGAAGGATTCCGAGATTTCCTCTGCGCTGCTTGAGATATAACTGAGTCTGCTTTAGGGTGACCCGAAAGGCAGGCAGGTGCATCATCCGGCGCCTTGTATTTTTTGTCTATCCTAGCGAGGATCGCAGGAATGGAGATTTCATGATCTTTACTTCCTCTTCCCATATATGATCAATTATGGGGATTGAACGGGCAGATTTCCTGTTTAGATCTTTAAAATCATATAAAAAGCACTCTGTCTTCTGTACTGGCATGGACAGGTGATACCTAGAAGATGCCCTTTCCATAATGGCATGGAAACTTCCTATGTCCTCAGGAGGGGAGTCCACAGCTGGAGGAACCGTTGAAGCTGGAGTCTGGATCAGATATTCGTCCCATTCATCTACGGTAGTGGGTGAATTAGGAATTTCTCCATCCTCTGCTACCGCGTCCCCGTCATCATCGTGTAGCAACTGTGAAAGAAACATCACCTGGGGCTCAGAAACTGGTGTTGCAGGGGTCACAGGTTGCATCTCTATATGTGCAGAAGCTGTTTGTGGGGCTGGAACTGGAGGAAAATTGCTATTATAGTCCTTTAACATTGCTGTAAGGTCTTGAAGCAAAGTTGCAGGCATTTGAACCACTGGCTCTTGATGGAACAATTCTTGAGGTCCTCTTAAAGACTCGCATGGTTCATAGTACTCTTCATCATCATCCTGATATTTTATTCTGAGTTGTGAAGGATCATGAGCCTGTCCAAAGGGATCATCATCTTCAGATTCCTCAAAATAATGGCTAGGAGGTAAGGGTGAAATTTGAGACACATGATAAAATTGTCTGGAAGACGATAATTTAGAGCTCAAAATTAGCGTCATTTGTAAAGGTGTGGGTTTTTTACGCTTCAACGTGTCAGAAATATACGTTGACAGAGATTCATACTCTGCCGAGATGGCTGAAACAGACAGCATCGTCGATGTTATCATGGATGTTGTCGACGGAAAACACAGTCGACGAGGAGGTAGTCGACGTCATGGTTGAAGTTGTCGTTGACGGTGAACTAGTTGTCGACAGTATAATCCTAGTCGACGGTGGGGTCGTCGACGACTGTGGGCTCGTAGACTGTGGGCTCGTCGACGGTAGCGTCGTAGACGGCGGGCTCGTCGACAGAACTTGAAGCATTGCCGACGGGATACTAGTCGACAAAGGGAGAGTCTATGGCAGAGGCATAGTCGACGGGATGAGGATCGTCGACTATGTTGGGACACTCGTCGACGGCGCAGTCGATTGAGATTTCGTCGACGGTTTACTTTTCTTAGACGCTGAAGGTCCACTCACCTTCTGCGGAGATTTTCTCGACGAAGAAGTTTTACATGTCGACGGAGGGTCATGAGGAGATTTTGAGGTCGTTTTCAGAGAAACCTTCACCTTATCTCTAGATTTCACCTCAGAAGAGAATGAGGATTTCTCTTTTTGAGGAAGAGTGACCTACCTCAGAAGAGTAGGTCTTCAAGATTTTACTCCGCTTCTCAGGAGGATCCCCAGGTCTATCCCTCTTCTTGGATATGGGGGTGGAGGCTAAAGGACTTATACTGACATCACCTTCAGATACCACCTCAGAAAATGCCTTCAACTGCTCCAACCAAACCAGCAGACGTCCTTCTCGATCCTTCAAGGTCTTGGCATGAAAGGTTTTAAAGATCCTGCAGTCTTTGACCTTGTGAGCTGGGTAGAGGCAGTAAATACATTCTTTATGTGGACCCTCAAAGTGCAATCTCTTCTTCCCACATGAAGAACAGGCCAGAAACAAACTCTTCTTGGAATCAGACATACTTTTTCTCAGGAAGAAAGGTTAAAGAACAAAACTGAGCAGAGCTCAGGGAGACTCCCTAACACACGAGGTGCAGTAGAAAATCTGAGGGTTTGCACCTGTGGGGAAGGTTCCAGAGGGTGCTCCTGCCCGATTGTCTGATTTCCAAGTTTGGTTCTTTTTACATAAAGACGAAGATAGGCTAATGTAGTGATTTAGCTATACACTATGGCCTATGGTATAATGTTATTGTGACTATAATGTATATGTTTTATTGTACCGTAAGTCTCCCACCTCGTCGGCGGGGAATATTCTAAGCATGTGAATCTATAAAAGATACCCTAATACAGGATAACTAGCCTTCAATCAATTAGTTCACTGGTCCTTCCCTCAACTACTGCTTGTGTTCAATCTGCATTGTCCCTCAACCCTTCCTAAAGCATTCATTTTCACAGAACTTGTGTGTCACCAGGTGGCCCTGCAGGTTTGTTGTGCAGTATATGCAAGACCACCTGACTCCAATATTTGTTCTCCACTGTGCAAAAGAGGCTCCTCCAACCGATGTATTGTGGGCTGCCCAGCGCAGGGAGAGTGGAGTAAGAGAGCAGGTCTCAGTCAGCGGTAGGAAGAGAAGTGTCCTACGGCTCCAGGCTCTGCTGCACAATATCAAAGCCCTGGGCTCAGTGAAGGTGTGAGCCAAGTTGTCCCTCTGCCAGTCATTGCAGGCCCGACCCAACTCAATATGCTTGTGCACACCAGGTACACACAGGTGCACCTTGGCCGAATTGCTGCTTCTCCACCCCATGGTGTAGGCTTCTGCCGCTGCTCCAAGATTGCCAGCGCCAGGCAAATATCCTATCTTTTCCTGAGGAGCAGAAAGGAGAAAGCAAAAGGACCAGAGCTCAATTGCTTCCTCACAAGGACTCAAACACTACTGGTACACTGTGATGCCTGGGTCAGACAGTTGTTCCTATGAGCCACCACATCAAGTTTACACCATGTCGGTAAGTTCTTTCTAGTTCTTTTTTGTAGTGGCTGTTTTCGACTGGTCGTGATCTAGTCACACCATAAAATCAGGGCAGGGTTCTTGAATTAGATTAGGTCAACGATCAAGCCTAGCCATACCCCCAGCATTGGGCAATTTAAAAAACCTCTGATTACCCCATTCTGATTTTTTGATTCTGCTGTTCCTTGGAGTTACATCAGCAGCTTCTTAAAGCACATTTTGTCATTTTGGCCTTTTCGCCTGACTTTTTCACTTGATTTGAGGAACCTTGCATGTGGTGTACGGCAACTAGGCTTTCGAATTAATTTTCTTTTTAACCCAAATAAATGCAATTTTCAAAAATAGAAAGTTTGATGATTACACAGCAGCTGTTCAGAATTGAGAAAGGCATGAGGGAAACAACGTATGAGTCACTTAAGTGTACTTATCTGTGTTGAATGTACTAAACTATTTATTTCCACCACATAATTTCCACCACATTTCAGAATTACCCAAAACATTTATTGCATTTGTGCTTTCCATATATTAAAATATCTGAAAAGTTCAGTTATAGACGTCTTACACAACATTTAAATATTATCGTACAGCCTTCCTACAGAGCACATCCCCATTAGCAAACAGGACTGTCACATAAATCCTCTCACTTTGAAGTTAGAGCAAAAAAAGTATACACCAAGCTACCTGGAAGACAGAACCTCACATTTGACCTCGGCTCTTGAATGCACAGCAAATATGACAAGATACGATAAAAGATTTAAAGGCCTGTTTACAGAAAGGGGGCACTCTGAAGAATAAAGTAAATAAGGTATGGGCCACAGAAGAGACAGACTAAAACAAAGTCAGTAAATAGTAAGCAAGTAAATGCAAGTTACAAAGCCAATTGTAAGCAATGGGAGGAATGCATTCCGAGAAACGCTTTCCGAATGTCCCCAAGAACTGTTGAGTCAGCGAGACAGCTGCTCTGTGTGGTAGGCTTCGACCTAAAAATGAAAGACATGACTTACCTCTGGATCTGCGAGGCGTTGAGACAGTCCCACTACAAAGACCAGGTTCTTTTGCACAACCCGCACACTAGCTAAGTGTTTGCGATTTTCTGAAATTTTCTGTTTGCGCTCATTCTGTTTCTGCTTCTTCTCGTTCTTTATCCTTTGCAGTTCTTCTTGTGATAGTGGTTTGTATACTGCTGGGTCTTCTGGGTATGGCTGAATAAAAGAACATAGAACGTTTGCCAATGTAATCGATAATGTAATGTGGCCAACTTCAAATTTGCAAGTGGCAGTGTCCAACCATGGAGCAGCACCAGTTAAATTACAATAAGGTGTCATAAGCTTAAAATATTACCATACTGTTTCAGTAAGGCACCACCACTTGGGAGGCTTAAATTTAGTTTCATGAAAGACCAAGCAATCGATTCATTAACTTAATTTGCTTTAAACATTAACAAGTTAATAGCGTGAAAAGTCTCAACATTAAGTAGAAACCTCCTCAATTACATAAGCCGAGATCTTACAAAGGCAACAAAAACAGATTGAAATGAAATTAAGCCAAATAGTTTATAGGAAAAAAACACCTATAAAGGTAACATTTAGGTTTCGAGAGTTTTACACTCCCAGCTACAATGGAAAAATGTATATCTATGTGAAGTTACTTAGAACCATATACATTTAAAAATGCTGCACAAAGATAACTTTAGACATTGATCCATAGGCCAGTGCTATCTGGCAACGTACTGCTCTGACTGTTTTACAATAGGCCTATCCACAGTAGCTGTAATGTAGGAATATAGAGAGTTCTGGATACCTTCCTTCATCACTTAATATGTGCAGATGTTGAAGAATAAACCCTACTCCTGTTTTGGATTTTTCATCACTCTATTCCTTTTCCTTTTATGAAAAGGATATGTCTTGCTTTTGTAATTCGTTTTGTGTAGCTTTACATTTTTTATACCATCAAAGATCCACAAATGTACATTTTATATAAGCAGAAAGAGTACTAAGAGTAATCTGGTTGACCCTATTCTTTACATTTTATTGTAACGCTTTCAGGTATGTTTAGCTAAAAGAGCACAGCAGAGTTCTGAAGTATGCAGAAACCTCCTGTTACAACAGTCGCCTATAGATTCATTATTCTACACCTGCCCTGGATAGAACATCGTAGTCTGGCACACTTTCATGTTGAACCTCCTCCTACCGAGCTCAAATTAATTTGGAAGGAAAGGTTAGGGACAAAATGTCTGCCCTGCATAATTTAAGTGTCAATTCCACACATTTTCATTAAAATCTTTTATTAAGCAGCTGTTCTTGTCAACAAATCACATACAACATACGCAGGCGGCCATTTATCGGCAGTTACCCTTTGCTTCTTCCTACACCCTTGGTCGTGAGGATTCTGTTGTCCTCTTGGAGGGGATGAACAACTATCTCGCCGCTTTGTCAGCTTACTCCTCCCCTCCCTGTTCATCCTTCCCGATCTCAACATCTGTGCTCACCCACTATCCCCAAATCTTTTCGAATTTTTGGGGGCTACCCTGGGCCCGGTAGAGTTCTTGCTCTACCAACTGACACCAGTCCAGGTTGTCTGCCCACTCTTTAACCGTCGGGGATCTAGTTGCCCCCCATAGCATGGCCAAGTTGCGTTCCGCCACCTCTGCCACAATGGACAACACTTTACTGGGCTATTTGGGCCATTTCCTGTCCCCTATAATGGCCAGGAGGAGCCATTTCACTTTCAGTTGGACTTCTAGTCCTGGGACTTCCTTCATTACCTCTATAACACTGCTCCAGAAGTATTGAATTGAGGGGCACTCACAGAGTATGTGGTAAAAGGTGCCTACCTCACCATATCCCTCGCACACTCGGCCGAATAAGAACGGCCCTCCTGTGCACCCTGGATCTGGAGAGATACAATCTATGTAACACACGGAGCTGCACCAGGCGGAACCGTGCTCGAATGACTATTTCCCTTGGACTCGGAACTCCCTCCCCCCACTCATCATCTAGTGGGCTCAAGTTTTCCGACCATGCTTTTCTCAAGTGGGTGAGGGGGTCCGGCAAATTGTTAATAATTGTTTTATATATTAAAGAGACTGCCTTAGTAGGCATAGGGTCAAGAAGCAATCGGTCTTCCATAGGGGAATAGTCCGATAGTTGTTCGCCTTCGGATAAGTGGCAGTGCAGTGCATGCTTAAGCTGCAAATATTGGAATATCTCCCCCTGGGTTAGGTTATATTCCTTTGGTAGTTCTCCAAAGGTTAGTAGTGAACCCCCTCACCAGACGTCCCTCTGCTTGTCTATGCAGATTATGTGCCACCGTACATGGTTACGCAGCTTCTTCACTTCTCTCAAACTATCACTCTCCCATAGCGGGGTTTCTGCTGTAAGCTTATTGTGCCATTCCAGGTGTCGGTTGGCAGCCTCCCATGCTTGTAGCACTGCTTGTGATTGGAATGGAAGCATTCCCTTCTGTGCCCCTCCATAGAGCATTGAGGAGTGACGGGTACTCCCCCACCCATGTTATGTTATGTTAGGATAGTTGGTATAGCGCACGAATCACGAGGGGCATCTCAGCGCTTTTTCTTAGTCACAACAATAGACAAATAACCAGATAAGGCAGTATTAGAACAGGTATGCTTTAAGATGTTTCCTGAAAGCCATGTAGGAGGGGATACTTCGAAGGGTCACGGGGAGACCGCCCCAGTATTTAGGGGCCAAATAAGAAAAGGCCCTGCCCCCTGACCAACTGCGTTTATTACGCGGAGTGTGGAGTAGTAGCAACGAGCTAGACCTCAATGGGAGGTTGGGAATATGCTTTTCCAGTTTCTGTTGGAGATATACTGGGCCTATACCTTGAAGAGCAGAGAAGGTCAGGCAGCAGACTTTGAAAAAAGACCATTGTTTAACTGGAAGCCAGTGCAATGTTTTCAGCAGTAAAGGGGTGCCCGCTGGTTGATTCAAGACCAGCCTAGCGGCCGTATTCTGAATAATCTGCAATTTCCTCATGTGGGTTATACCGACCTCGGCAAGCAAAGCGTTACCATAGTCCAGCCGGCTTATAATCATTGCCTGGGTTAGCGTTCTGCGAAGTGTCAGGGGGATAAACGGGAGAATCTTACGTAGCAGTCTTAGTCTATAGTAACACGCCCCAGCTAGCGAGGAAATGTGATCTTGCATTGAGCGGGATCGGTCCAGTTTAATACCTAGATTGTTCACACTCTGTAATGGCATGAGAGACGGACCAAGTTGCGCCGGCCACCAGTCCAAGGACCAGGACTCATCGGCCTTTCCCAGCAGCATGACTTCTGTCTCGCTCGGGTTTAGTTGGAGGCAGTTTTTAGCCATCCAACTTGCGATGGCCAGCATAACCGAGCGAAAATGGAGTCTATCCACCTCCACCACTGGACCACAGTTGAACACCAATTGGGTGTCGTCGGCGTAAGAGATCGTCTTGAACCCCAGGGCTTTCACCACCTTTGCCAATGGCGCCATATAGATATTAAAAAGCATGGGGCTAAGGCAGGAGCTCTGGGGAACACCCTTGTCCAACGTTTTTTTTTTGGACTGATCGGGGCCCATAGTGACCATTTGATATCTGTCCCGCAGGAAGCTCTGCAGCCACTTAAGGGCTAGGCCCTGCATCCCTGCAGCTCTCATCCTCTCCGCGAGCTTAGCATGAGAGATGGTATCAAAAGGCGCGGAGAGGTCAAGCAACACTAGGACTGCAGAGCCACCCGCATCTATGGTCATCCTGAGAGAGTCCGTTATGGCCAGTAAAGCTGTTTCGGTACTAAAGCCCCTCCAGAACCCAGATTGTGAATGGTCCAAGATGTTATTTGTTTCTAGGTACCTGTTTAACAGTTGGTTTATAAGGCTCTCCAACATTTTTCCCAATAAAGGGAGCAGGGAGATAGGGCAATAGATGCCCAACTCCTGAGGGTTGGCAGTGGGCTTCTTAGGTATAGGGCCAACAAAAGCTTTCTTCCACGGAAGTGGGACCACACCTTGTGAGATCGAGAGATTAAAAATACTTTGAATCGATGGGGCCAGAGTGTTAGAGAGAAGTGCCATGGTCTTGGGGGGGCAGAGGTCTGCCGGGAGCCCGATTTCACAACCTCCAGAGCTTTTTGTGTCTCCAGAAGGGAAATCGGCGTAAAAAATTCCAGAGAGCAGTCCATCTGCTTGATGTGGCTTCCCAAACTACAATCAGGTGGTGAAAGAGCCTGTTCCTGAGTTGGAAAATTGGCATAAATTTTATCGATACAAAAAAAAAAAAAAAAAAAAAAATCAGCCAATGACTCACATAACTTGCGATTCAGTGGATGGAGGTTTACATGCAGCCGGATCGGTGAAGTCCTTTACAATGTCGAATAGGGCTTCAGAGGAGTTTTCTGCCCTTTCGATTTGACTCACAAGAAACGGACATCTGGCTGCCTTTAAATTGTAATATACCGCCTGTGCCGATTAAAATAACGCCTTCGCCTGTGGAGACTTATTCCGTCGCTAGGTTCTTTCCAACTTTTTACAGGAGAATTTCGATCGAGTACCATTGGGCTGAGCGCCGGCTACGTGTGGGTCTGGACTGTGTTTACAGGTATGATTGTATGGCCCAGTGATCCACTCTGAAGACAGAGTTGTCCCTCCCACCAAACACCCACTCATTCACCACTACCAATAGGGACGCCCAGTAGTAGGCTCAGAGGTCTGTTACTGCCAGCCCTCCATCGAAGACTCCATACTGTAGTTTTACAAGTGATATGCACGCTGCTCCTCTATCCCACAGCAGTGCCCTCAGTGTAGTGTTGACTTTATTAAAGACGACGTCAGGGACCTTGTATGGGGTGTTTTGAAGCATGTAGAGCAGGCGTGGGAGGTTCATTTTGAAAAGAGTGGCTCTTCCCATTAGGGAAATGGGTAGCAAGAGCCAGTGGGCAGCATCTGTTTGAAGGCATTCTATCAAGGCGAGCAAGTTGTGGAGTAAGTCATCCTTCTCACCTCTACTTATGTGGAAACCCATCAGGTCCACAATTAACCATTTAATGGTCACCAGCACCACATTTTGCCCCGCTAAAAAAAAAAATCATAATTTAAGACTCCATTTTAGGACCAATTAGGGGGACTCTGAAAGCATTTAATCTGTTGAGTGATATGTAGAAAAACATAGGTGGAAGCAGAAGAACCACTGTTCCTAATTAGGTATTTTCTACATATTGTGGTCTATAGGAAAGGTCCAGCTTCCTACATTTATGGTGTGTTCATTTCAAAGCCCTACAAAATCTCCCCTTTTATTGATTCTGGATGGTCTTGAAACACTTAGTTTTAGTCCGGAGCGAGGGATTTTGAAGGTTGAGATTAACGGTCACATGATATGAAGTGACTCACCATCTCAAAGAGATTTACAATACTTCTCCCCACCCAACCTCAGACAGAACTAGAAATTTTATCTCACAAAATTCAAACCACAAAAGATAGAAAATCTCGGGGCGTGGCTTAAGAGCCGATGGGACAGGCTGCGTGAGCACGGAGCTCCGCGCCCGATCCCCTGCGATTATCCTGGTTTCGGTGCCTCCCGGGTCCACATAAGTGACCGATGGTGTGGCGGGCGATCAAGAGCTGAGGGGTGTTGAGGCGCCCGAATCTAAACGTGGATCAGTTGCCCTGGCCCTTCGAAGTCGAGAGGGGTCCGGCCGACAAGCAACCCAAGATGGCGTCGCCCTCTGCCGTATCTTCCGGCTGACGCAGATGGCGAGCTGTGCCTAAGACGGCTCAGGGGCACGGACCCCCGAGGAAACAGGCTGGGACAACGGCAAAGTGGCTATGAGGCGTGGGGGCCCTGAGCAGAGGTGAGCAGGGGCTGTGTAGCTAAGGCCACAGGCACGAAACAGACTGCGCCGACCGCCTGGCCTGCTGGGACATTGGAGGCCCCAGGGTGCTGCCGACATTGAGAGCAACGCGCAAGTGGTGGGAGGCTCCCCCCGCCCCCGCTGGACGCGGCGGACGGTGGCTTGCCCCCCCCCCCCGGGGAGTGACCTCTTTGATGACCTGGCGGCGGACGGGAGCTCGTAGAAGAGCGGGACCTCTCCTTCGCAGGGCTCGCCCCCCCCCCACCCACAACTGAGAAGAGAAAGCTGGGTCAGTGACCACTGAGAGTGTGAGCAGCTGAAGGTGGCGGCATAGGGCACTGGACCTGCGCTACCCTGGCAGGGGAGAATAGCCTGGCGAAGCCCTCATCTATACTGGGGAGGTGGTGAGAGGGGCCCAGCAGCTTGGTGCTGGACGTTCCATGCTTTGGGGTGGCTCTGCGGACCGGCGCTGGGTGCATGACCATCGGCAGTGGAGTCCTGCGGAGCACACAATAAGGCTGCAAGTTGGCATAGGGGTCGCAGGCGGAGCACGTGTGCGAGGTGCTGAGGAATACCTGGGCCTCGGGCGCTGAGTGAGGGGCTTTGCGGGGGCGCAGAAGAGCCGAGGTGACTGGACCTCATGCATGGGAGAGCAACGTGACCGCGCATGGCGATGCCTAGGTGGCTCATTGGCTCTGGGGGCTACTTTGGACTGTAAAGCGGAGGAGAGCGGAACCCTCTGAGATCGTTGAGAGGGTAGGAGAGCGCAATGCCGCCAACTAGAGCGGGGGGTGCTGGTGGCACTGTTGGGCAAGGTTACAGGACTCACGGCTGCAACTATGGGCAAGCCTCGTGGCCGTAAGGAGGATGACCCCCAACCACCGGGGGCTGAGTCCCCACCACAGGAGACTAGAGGAGAACAAGGAATCCCACAGGACCTTGGGATACAGCTCCAGTTGGACAGAATATTGGCGGCTATTACGGACACTCGAGTAGCTCTTCAGCAGGACATTGCGAAGGTCACCACAGGCCTGGGCTTGCTGCGAGCGGACCACTCAAAACTTGTAGACCGGGTGAAGACCACTGAAACCACACTCCAAGAGTTAGATCAAGCACAGACCCACTAACGGCAACAATGGCAAGCGTCCTGGATAGGATTACGGTGCTTGAATAGAGGGCTGAGGATGCCGAAGGCAGGAAGCCGTAACAACATCCGCGTGGCCGGCCTGCTGAAGAAAATTGAGGGGTCGGACATGGTGAGCTTCTTAGAAGCGTGGTTGCAAACTGTGGTGGCCCCAGAAGGGCTGTCTACTTTCTACACTTTGGAGCGGGCGCACAGAGTACCGGCGAAAGCACTGTTGCAGGGTCGCCCACCACGGAGGGTGGTTACGCGCCTGCTGCACTTTCGTGATCGCGACTTACTACTCCGGAGACCCCTTAGTGACGGCCCCTACCAGGTGGAAAACAGTAGTGTTACTATATTTCTGGACTATTCATTCGACACGCAGCGACGTCGCATGTCCTTCCAAGCTGTGAAGAAGGAATTACAGAAGGAGGGCATTCAATACTCTGTTCTTCCCGGCCAGGTTGCGCATTGTCCTCGATGGAAAGACCCACTTTCATGATACACCGGAGGAAGCGTGGGACTGGCTAATTATACAGAGCGGGAAAGGATGGCTGGGTGGTGAAGGCACGGGAACTACCGGCGGACACTCAGCCTCGTAGGTCACAGAGGATACGACGCCGCAGGCGGGGCCTGCCGAAGCCATCGATCTCTCAGACGGCTGTAGAGCGCAAAGGAGCCTTAGATGCGGTGTTGGCGATCTCTGGTGAATTGCTGCGGACTACACCGGAGGCATCGGACCTTGGGAGTTATATGGGCCAGTCGGAGGCAGAGTCGTCTGTGCTGTGCTTGTCTGCCGACTCGTGCTGGGGCTCCGGGTGAGTCAATGCTTGGATAGATCGGTCATCACTGCTATCAAGTGGCAGTCTGTGTGGTGTTGCTGCGCTTGGTGGAACGGAGGGGCCCGGAGCCCCTTGAGAGGCCTTCCGATGGCGACTAAACCCAATGTTGATAAGCAGCAGCCTACATCCTCTAAGGGGTCTCAACAAATTCAGACCAACAAGCTGGACCGCTACACAATGCCTAAGGGGTCTCTGAGGTGGGTTCAAGAGGACGGGGGGGGGTTTGGACTCCACTGGTCCTCTGACGGACCCGTCGCTACTTGACGTGATGGCGACATCAATGGTGTCAAGTCGTCCCTCGGACAAAAGATGGAGTCGCTAGACAACAAACTTGACACTGTTACCATCGAGGTCAATCTCATCCGGGCTGACCTCCCGAAGGCAAATGAAAAAGTCTCTGGATATTAAAACTGCCAGCTTGACGGACGATGTGGCATTGCTCAAGCAGGAGGTTTGGGACCTCAGAGCTTCTAGTGACCTAACTAATCGGAAACTGGATGAATATGAAAGGAGAGCTCGGCGAAATAATGTTCGAACAATTGGCGTTCCCGAGAAGGCTGAAGGCCCGGCCCCTGACCTGTTCGTCGAAGACATCATTCTGAATTACCTTAAGCCCAAGGGACTGGGTAATTTTTTCACGATTGAGCGGGCACACAGGGTGCCGGGGGGGGGGGGCCTAGGCCTGGAGCCCCGCCTTGTCCGAAGATTGCGAGGGTTTTGAACTTTAGAGACCGGGACGCTATCCTGCAGGCTTCCAGGTCGGGGGGCCCCCTGAAATATGAAAAACACAACTCTTACCTTTGTTCCTGATTTCACGCATGCTGTCCAGAAGCAACACCAGAGATTCCTTAGAGTGAAGAAGAAACTCCGACAGAGGTCTGAAATATGCGATGAAGTTCCCAGCCCAGTTGAGGGTGGGAGTCTAGGGGAGAGCCTCGTTTTTCGACAATACGGAAGTGGCTTCGGACTGGTGGGAAAATCGTCCCCCATCTGGGCAGAGGGGCAGGGCCGAGATGGTGGTGGCGGCCTGCAGGAAAAGGAATGATGGAAATCGCAGTTGTAATGGGACTATTGAGTCTGTCAGGTAGTGGGTCTTAACTCCTTCCGATCTGATCCTTCAGAGAGTGAGATGTTGCAGGCTTAGGGTTGGGTCATTCTGAGGAGGGATGGGGGGATGCCGAGTCCTGCTTTCCTCCTCCTTTCTACTTTTAGTTAGTCAGTAGTTTAGAACATGGGGCAACAGGCAAACTGCAAGTTGGGGATAGGCGGAAGCCATGAGCAGGGTGCAGGGAGGAGGGATGGGGGTTGGGAGTGTTGGGGGTTTTGTTGTTTGAAGAATTGCTTGCAATTTGTTTAGCTGTTCCAGCATTAGGTGACAGGGGTGTGATCGTAATGATTTCCTACCAGCATAATGTGAAGTGTTAGATGGGGATCGGGGATAAATGTGCTTAGTTGGAATGTAAACGGCGTGAGGGATCAGATTAAGAGAAGAATGGTTAGCCAATTTGTTAGACGGCACTCCCAAAATGTTGTGCTGCTACAGGAGATGCACCTAGTCGGTAATCGTTGCATGGCCCTGCATAGGGGAGGCTATAAACTTGTGGCGCACACGGGATTCACTTCGAGGTCTAGGGGGGTTGGTGTGCTGGTGAAGAATTCCTTTCCCCTGGCTATTCAGGCTACTTTGACTGACAAACGTGGTAGATACATTGGAGTGTCAGGGCAGTGGGAGGGGAGGACGGTCACCTTTTTTTCCATCTAAGTTCCGCCTGGCATCCAATCTGACACGTTCTGGGAGCTAGGCTCTATCTTTCTGACTCTGCCCCTGGGCCTCCTGGTGATGGGAGGTTATTCCAATGCAGTAATGGACGCTGAGGTAGATCGCCAGCCCTCTCGGGTTTTGAGAACGGCACAGCGGTGGCTCCCAGATTTCCTAGAAACAACTGGGCTCATGGATGTTTGGAGGGTACGTAATCCGGGAGAGGTGCAATATACACACGCATCAGCTGCACACCATAGCTTGTCTAGGATAGACTACATACTGGTGCCAGCAGTTCATGCCTATACTGTCCGGGAGGCGCGACACTTGGGGAGGGGCATATCTGACCACTCGCCGGTTTGGCTCAGATTGGAGATTGACCATTTCAACGTAGTAAGGTTGCGTCCATTAGTGCGTGGCAACTTGGAGATCCTGCTACTAAGAAAGAAATAGTAAAGGCTACGGACAGGTACTTTCAGGAGAAGCGAGGTATGGTAGACTTGACGCAGACCATATGGGAGGCATATAAAACGGTCTTCCGGGGCGGCGGGGGGGGGTGAGGACAGATCTCTGATTGTCAAGAAAAAGGAGGAACGGCAGACGGAGCTGGAAAAGGCGCAGATGGAGGTGGTGAGGCTGGAAAGAGGTGTCTCAGGCGGCAACTCCGGAGGAACTACTCCGGTTACAACTGAGACCAGACAAATTCAGGGACCTTGCTAGGGACAAAGCTAAAGCGCAAAATGAGGAGACACAAAGTAGGGTATATGAGCATGGGGATAAGGCTGTAAAACTGACAGCATGGCTGGAGAGGGGGCATCGCGGCTGGTCCCGGAGTTGCAGGGGGAGGACTTAAGTAAAATCACAGATCCGCAGGCGGTGGCAGATAGCTTTGCTGAGTAAATGGTAACCTAGGTACCCAGGGCATGGTGACCAGAAAAGACCCCCGAGGACTGCAGCACTTCTGGTGCCACCCTCAGGGGCCCTGTACCCTGACCTCCACACACTGCCTTTGCAGGCCGAGTGTCTAAGTACAGAACTAAACCAAGAGTCGACATGGCCCACATCCCTGTGTGCCATGCCCACAGAACCCACTGCCCTGGCATACTTCAGTCACCCTTCTAGCTGGGTGCCCTATGCCAGAGGTGTGGGCACAGATGCACAAGACCTGTGCCCCTACAGTACCCAGGGCCATTCCTGGTCACTGTAAGCGCAGTGATGCCATTAAGAGTATATGGTGCTGGGAGGTTGTCATTACGAACTCCACAGCACCATAATGGCTACACTGAAGACTGACAAGTTTGGTACCAAACTTCTCAGCACATTAAACCAGCACAGATGCCAGTGTGGGATTTAATGTAAAATGCATCAGATGGCATCTTAGAGATGCCCCTCGAAAACCTAACCTACAGTCTACGTCTGGGCTGAGTGGCTGCAGAGGCTGCCACACAGCAGACATGTTGTTGGACCCCTGGGCGGAAAGACCCCCGCTCTCCTGGGCCTGCAACAATGCACATTCTGGGCAAGGTGCTAGGTCTCCTCCCCCAGGATGGGTAGGGGGAAGCTTCAAAGGCATGCCGCCTCTGTGAGCTTCTCCAGACCATTTGCTGTACCCAGCAACAGGCCCCCACCAGTTCTGACCCCCACTCTAGCGGGAAGACTGGCGGGAAAAAGTACGTCAGGAAGGAGGGTGTTCCAGCCTATGCCAACACTACCCAGCCTATGCCAACACTACCCCTCAGGTGGTGGAGATTAGGTGAAGCACGACCCCGAGCTCCGGCCATCTTGAAGATAGGGAGCCCTGCCAAATCACTGCTAGGCTCCTGCCCCCCTCCCACAGGAGAGGAGCAGGCTAGGGGGTGTACCCACCCCAGGACAGGGGCCTATTGGTCCCTGCCCTTGCCCTACCTGTAACACCCCAAAATTCAGTGTTCAGGGGCTCCCTGAACCTTCCTTCCTCAGATCCAGACACCAAAAGAAAAAAGATCAAGAAGAATAAGACCTGCCGCGCAGCTGCTAGCTACAGGACGACAACAACTGACTTGGCCCCAACCCTATCCGGCCTGTCGATCCTGGAACCTGCTCCTGCCTAAAGCCTGGCGACTCCTACGGACAGCAACCTTGGGACACCCGGAGGACCTGCCTGCCTTGACCCTCTTAAAGACTGGGACTCCCATCAGCAGAGGCTCTGCTGCAACAACCCCCCTGGTGCCAGCCAGGAAGCTCCGGACCATCCTACTCTGCACCCGCCGAGCTCGGCCCAGGCCCAAAGTATCAAGACCAGGAGGATGTCCCCCCGGCGACTGGGACCCGAAGTCCAGTGCCCAAAGACCCTCCTTGACGAACCAGACAACGCCTGTACTCAGAAAAAGGGCCCCCCAACCACGACCAGCTGAGGGTAAGCTTGTCCAACACCCAAAGACAACCCTGCACCCAGCGCCCTACAGCCCCCTGTGCCTCCCTTTGGGGTACCTACCTGTGCTCCAAGATCCCAACTTACCTCTCGACGTGCTGGTCGCCCCTGGAGAGTCTCTGCCCGAGCCTGCAGCATTTGTTCCCTTTTTACCTTTTCCATTGGATAACATTGAGCGCCTGACGACTCAAAAGCACCCTGCACCCAGCCGCCCGAGTACCGCTGGCTGGGCCACCTTTGTCCTATCCTGCTTCCCCCTTTGTCCGAAGCAAGTGACCAGGAGCCCAGCTCCCACAGCCGCGTGGCCTGCTAGCCAGCAGCCACCAACCCGAGGCCCCCTTTACCCCATTGGATAACATTGGGCCTAACTACCTCTGCACCCGGCCGCCCCTGCGCCGCTGAGGATGAACCAAATGTACCTACCTGACACTGGGGGACCCTGAGTCTATGACCAGAACCACAAATTCACCAGTCGAGTACTCACCAGGAAACCGGTAACTCACTTACCTGCCATTAAATAACATTGACTGGTTTGACTCGAAAAATCTTCTGTCTACTTTGGAAAACGTAAACTATTCATATAAAATCATCCAAATTCCAAAATACTCACCTGTGATCAGGAGAGGAGCCAGTACTGTACCCTGTAGCAGAGTACTGAACCGCAAAAGTAATCCCTAGCAGGTTTACTAGTAACTTGTATTTTCTCCATAGGAAACCATTGTCTGCTTTTCTATGAAATTTCTTTTACTAAGTGTCTACTTTTGAAAACTAGAAATATTCTTTAAAAATCATACGAAATACTGAAACGTAATTACTTACCTGTTTTCAGTTGAGACCACAGTGGCCCCAGGAGACCAGTACTGGATTACAAAAGTAACGAGATCGTACTTTACCTGCAACCTGAATTTTCTCCCATTGGATAACATTGCCAGATTTCTGTTGAAAAGTTTCTAAGTGTGAACTTTTAAAATAGATTTTTATTCCTGAAAAATCACTACAATACCTAAAACGTTTTTGCTACACTGTTTACAGCTTAGACCCAGGACTGAACCTAGGAGCCAGTCCTGGAATTATCAAAGTAATCTACAAAGTAATCAACTGTGTTTATATAAGGAAATCTATTGAGCTCAATGCTAAATTGTGTGTATTATTGTGTTGCCTACTGCAACCCCTGTCCTATTGTCTTTACAAAGTTTATTGCATTTCTGCAAAGTACTCATCTGAGACCTCTCCTATTGAGAACAGCATATTTTTAATACCCGTTGGTTCTAGAAATAAAACAACTATCTTTGGATATAAAAACAATTGGCCAGTCTTGGAGTGTGTGAAACCCTTTTGCAGACTGAGTGTGTACAACAAATGCTTTACACTGTCCTCTGGTACTGCCTTACTGCTCGACCAAGCTACCACTTTAGAGAGTAAGGTCACACCTGTCTTTAACCTCCGTTTTACCTCTGGGGTTTGTGGACTCTATACACACTGTACCTTATTCTGGTCCAGTATATATAGAGCCACTTTCTCACAACAGGCCATACGGGGAGTGAGCTCTGGGAAGGCCTCCGGACCGAACGGACTACCCATACAACTGTATAAGTTGAGCGCCAATGGAATTGCTCCATTCCATGTTTGAGGAAAGCAAGGAGAAAGGTCAGCTTCCATATGACCAACGAGTGGCGAACATTGTGGTCATTCATAAAGTGGGCAAACCCAAGACTTATTGCTCATCATATAGACCTATCTCGTTATTGAACACCGAGCCGAAAGTCCTGGTGAAATTGCTGGCGACCAGAGTGGCCAAAGTTATCACCTCCTTGATACTTGCGGATCAGTCCGGTTTCATGCCACGTAGGAACATGGCCATCAATTTGTGTTTGTTACATGGTGTTCTAGGTAGGACCCAGACTATCCAGGAGACAGGGGTGCTAGTGTCTTTGGACGCTACTACGGCATTTGATAGGGTCGAATGGCCCTTTATTTTTGCTGTCTTGGATGAGCTGAGCTTCAGTCCTGAGTTTATTAGTTGGGTGAGCCTCTTATATGCCGCTCCCCTGGCCCAAGTCGTCGTAAAAAAACGTAAGTCCTCTGACTTTTCCCTTAGCAGGGGCACAAGACAGGGATGTTCCCTTGTCCCCGCTCCTTTTTGCTCTGTCCCTGGAGCCGCTGGCGGCCTGGCTTCGCTGGGACCGTTCAATACGTGGCCTGCGCGAGACATTGGAGTGGGAGGACAAAATCTCATTGTATGCGCTAAGTCAGGCTTTAGGCCTAAATACAGCACCAAATCTGCTTTATTGACAGTTACAGATACTATCAGAATGACCCTAGTTAAGGGACATTCTATGATTCTGGTGCTGCTAGACCTATCCGCCGCGTTCAACACGGTTTCACACGCTGTTTTGCTCAGGAGATTGGAGGAGGTAAGGCTAAGAGAGTCAGCCTTAGCCTGGATGAATAGTTTTTTGTCGGACCGGTCCCAGAGTTTTAACCTGGGCACGTATCATTTGGCCCCTATGGAGTTGACCAAGGGAGTGCCCCAGGGCTCTTGTTTGAGCCCTACATTATTCAACATATATGTTGCTGTCCCGATTTCTCTCCTACGGACATATGGGTTTATTCCATATCTTACGCCGATGACACGCAACTCCTTTTTCCATTTAACAAACGGACGGCTGCAGTTCAGCTAGTCTTTTCTAATGGGATGAGGGCCGTATCCCAGTGGATGGTAAACAATTTCCTACAATGTAATGTAGGAAAGACCGAGGTGATGCTTTTTGGAGAAGCTCTGCTACTGTGGACTCCGGATTGGTGGCCTCCTGAACTGGGTTCCCATCCGGACCCTAAGCTTATAGTAAAAAATCTGGGCAACCGTTTGGATCAGGCCCTTAGCCTAAAGGAGCAGGTTATTCACACTGCTGGTACTTGCTTTCACACTATTGGACTACTTAGTCATGTTTTCCCATTGCTTCCTGATACTACCCGCAGAACCCTAGTCCAGGCTCTGGTGCTGAGCCGATTGGATTACTGAAATGGTCTGCTGATCTCGGCTAATGAAATTTCACTCCGCAGGCTACAGGTAGTGCAAAATACAGTAGCACGGCTGGTACTGAATGCTCCCTTCAGGACCCCTTCCCAGCCACTTCTTGTTAAGCTCCATTGGCTTCCCATTCGACAACGGATCAAGTTTAAACCGGTTGTATTATACACAAGGCACTTCTGAACCTGGGCCCCATTTATCCTTCGGAGATGTTTCTGCCCTTTGTTCCTTCGAGATCTTAGCTCCAGTGACAAACTTTTTCTGGAAGTACCTGGTATCAGGAGAGCTAGATTAGGAGGGAAGGCTCTCTCCCATCTTAGCCCTCGCCTCTGGAACGAGCTCCCTCTTTCTCTCAGACAGTGCTCCGAGCATCTGAGATTTAGGAAATTGCTTAAAACCTTTCTGTTTGGGACCTGTTAAACTGCTAGCACCACTATCTTGTTCCCCCTAGTCCGTTTAAGCGCAGAGATACCCATTCGGTGGTCGATTCAAGCGCTATATAAACAAATAAATAAATAGGCGGACGATATCCTACTTTTTCTCTTTGGGAGGTACTCAGGCTTTGCAATAAATTGGTCAAAGTCTGTACTTTTTGTCCTTAGAGGTGATCGGCCAATAGTCCCTAATTCTTGCCCGATACAAATTGAGCCGGTAGGGTTTAAATACCTCGGCATTTAAGTTACACTTGACCCGAAACTACAATTTGCGACTAACCTGGGCCCCCCTTTGACCAGTTTTAGAGGAGATGTGGTGCGTTGGAAGGCACTCCCACTCTCCCTTCTGGATAGAGCAGTGCTTTTTAAGAAGCTGGCCCTTACCCGGTTCATGTATGCTACAGAACGCAACGGATTCGGTTCCGGCGTCCTACTTCAGGGAAGTGGAGGCCCTACAGAGGCAGCTTCTCTGGGAGGGTAAGCCTCTCATAGCGTTTTCTAAACCTACTCTTCCCCGGTATGACTAGGGATAGGACTGCCAGCTCTTCGTAAATACTACCGGGCTTCTCAGCTTGCGGCAGTGAACCATGCCATCTACGGGTAACCTGGGGACCCTGGGCACGTTATGGACCATTGGCAGGTCCCAGGGGGCGACTTCACTAAAGAGTTATACGCCAGACCTCATTGGTTGCCTCTTACGGGACCCACGGCTCACGCAGTACAGGTGTGGCACGCAGCTAACCGATATCTAAAATTGGAGGGGAAGCTCACGCTCGCCACTCCCTTGTGGAGTTTAGAGTAGCTGGGGAGTCTATGGAAGTCTAAAGGCTTCGACAAATGGGACCTCATTGGGATTGCCCAGATTAAAGATGTATGGGGAGGGGGCACGGTTCACACATTTCAACCCCTTAAGCAGCAATACCACCTTCAAGATAGTGAACACTACTGTTACCTTCAGGTTAGTCATGCACTGCGCACACATTACTAGAGACACGCGACTCCCTGACGCTTCCCCCCTCGAGGACCAGGTATTGGATGGTCACCTCCCTGAAGAACAAGTCACTTACCTTCGGTAACGCTTTTTCTGGTGGATGCAGAATCTGCCTGTGGATTCCTCACCTTGTGAATATCCCCCTGCGCCAGCAACGTTCAGAAAATTATTTTGCAGCACGCCGGCGTGGACGACGTCATAGGAGCACTGCATCGCGCGCAACTGCGACTGACCTCACTGACTCTTTATTAGGCCTACATCGGCGTGATGCCATCAGTTCACCCCTTTTTTCCGTGCCTTCGAGGCACCCGGACGGACTAATGACAATAGATATATACATACACAATGTACATAGCACAAAATATTAAAGATAACACACAGTGTAAAGTTTAAAGTTAAAGCATGAGAACACAGTATATAAAAAGATATATATATATATATATATATATATATATACATATATACATACACACACACACATACATACAGTGCCAGGGGGGGAAATCGTCTACGACGACTACGCAGGCTTGAGTCACGATATATCAGATCTGTCCACCAAATGGCCTAGGGGAATGAATAGTGGGGAAGAAATGGTTTTCCATTTAGGTAAATGATGTAATAGGTCCCCTGCAGGTCCCATCTTTTGTGATTAACTTCCTGGAATTTGGATATTGCCCCAGCATGTAATGAGATTCAGCACCTTGCGGCTGAAGTAAAGACATAATGCTCTTTAATGGTTGGGGCAGGTTGCATCATTATGTATCATCTGTATGAATTTTGTGTGCTATGACCAACTATTGGGACACGTCGTCTGATGGTATTTGATTATGTTTCTGAAGCCTCATAAGACACTGTGTACATTAGTGATCATTTATTGTTTAGTGTATCTCTCTATGATGAATTTTAGGTTCAAAGGGCTCTTTGATTCCTAATAGGAGAATACTATGAAAGAAAGCACATGTGACTCCGTTCAAGTACGACAAAGATATGCACTGATTTCCTGTTGGTTCTCTTTTTAGTTTGTCTATGCTTATACAGACATCCTTTTCTTTAATTTCGGGCATATATCCCGTTCTGTGCATGGGTTGGATTCACTAACTATTAACCTTTAAAAATGTGTAGTCATATTTGGCTCTTGTGGGCTGCAAAATATTAGAGGACAAACGCCGATCCACGGCTGTATGTTATGTGCATTTCTTGCACGGTGATTAATTATACCTTCCACTATAGCGTCTGTACCTATCTGTAGGTTGCATAGTGTTACACTGCATAGTGTTGTGAGTTCTGTATACATGGTCTATATTAACGACTACAAAATGGAGCACGCAGTTGATGGGAGGGATAGAGTCCTCTGTCTATGCTCACTATTGTGATGTCACCCTTACACGAATCAGATGTTTATATATATGTACCTGTGTTGTGCGTGTGGACACACACACACTGAAGAAGGTAGATCGCCGAAACGCGTCTGTGGTGTAGCTTTTGAAAATAAACTAACTCTGTGACGAGGAACCTCCTGAGTGCTGTTTTTCATTCCTGGGGACCAGCTAGGAATCGATAGATAGATATATATATATATATATATATACATATATATATATACACACACACACACATTCAATAGCACCACAATCTTAGGTAAAGAAGAGTGGACAACGGGGAGGCGGGTGGGCATGTGAGGAATCCACAGGCAGATACTGTATCCACCAGAAAAAGAGTTACCGAAGGTAAGTAACTTGTTCTTCTGATTGATACATCTGCCAGTGGATTCCTCACCTTGTGAATAAGAGTCCCACAGCAGTACCCACTCCCGGAGGAGAGTGTCCCTTCTTTTATACCAGAAAATACTGGAGGACAGAACGCGCAAAGTGGCCACCCCTCCTCACTTCGGTATCCAAGCAGTAATGCTTCGCAAAAGGGTGGAGAGAAGCCCATGTTGACGCTCTACAAATATCCTCTACAGGTACACCCCTAGACAAAGCAGATGTAGAAGACTTTGCTCTAGAAGAGTGAGCTCTTAAACTCTCTGGAGGTTCCTTACCAGCCAGGACGTAGCAGATCTTGATGCATAGTATAATCCATCTTGAGAGAGTGCGCTTGGGCACAGCTCTTCCTTTTCTGCAGCCAGCAAATCCAACAAAAAGCTGGTCATCCACTCGATAGTCTTTTGTTCCATCAAGATAAAAGCTCACCGCCCTCTTGGGGTCCAGACAGTGAAGTCGCTCCTCCTCGTTGGAAGGGGGAGGATAATAGGTAGGGAGGGTAATGGACTGTCCTAGATGAAAAGGAGTTACCACCTTAGGCAGAAAAGCAGCCCTGGTCCTAAGAACCATTCGTTCAGCATGAATGGTCAAGAATGGGGGCTTTGAAGTAAGAGCTTGAAGCTCACTTACCCTCCTTGCCGAGGTAATTACAACCAGGAAGACAGTCTTAAAACATAAAAGTCTCATGGGACACTTGTGCAAAGGTTCGAAAGGAGAACCCATCAGAAATGTAAGCACAAGATTCAAGTCCCATTGAGGCACAATAAAGGGAGTAGGAGGAAATGTATTTGTAAGGCCCTTTAAAAACCTTAGAACCACAGGAGATTTAATCAAAGACGGCCGATCCGCCAGGCAGAGAAAAGCAGACAAAGCCTTAAGATAACCCTTAACTGTAGTCACAGCAAACCCTTGCCGAGCCAGGAAAAGAGCAAATTGAAGTATGTCAGATAAACAAGCCCTCAAAGGGCCAACCACAATGCTAGGGTGTCCCGCGCCCGATATGGTGTTCACGCCATTGGTTTGAACATTTGGAAGTCTCGTATTTGAGGTACTTCTAACGTTGGTTTTTACTGAGAGTACCATAATCATTACACTGCTAATTTTAGTTGTGAGAATCTAGAGTTTTTCATTTGATGTTTCAGATTTACTTTCCTCACAACACCGAGTTTGGCAGTATTCATTTAGTATTTCTTTTAAGTAATTTTCATTTCACATTTGCGAGGTACTGCAGTTTCGTTTAAATGGTTACGGACACTTGGGTCATTTCGCACTTATCTAGATTCTACATTTGCAGCCACTGCAATTTTGCGCATCCTGCGCGTTAACAGCTTGGAAATGCTGTCAAGTCAAGTCAGAGAATTTATATAGCGCACTACCTACCCAGAGGGTCTCAAGGCGCTTAGAAAGGGGAGGAGGATTACTTGTCAAATATCCATGTTTTAAGTTGCTTTCTGAATGCTAGGTGGTTCTGGGTGAGGCGAAGGTACGCGGGGAGTGAGTTCCATGTTTTAGCAGCCAGGTAAGAGAAGGATCTGCCTCCCATGGTGGTCTTGTTGATGCGAGGTACAGTGGCGAGGGCTTGGCTGGAAGAACGTAGTTGGCGGGAGGGGGTGTAGAAGGACAGTCGTGAGTTGAGGCATTCTGGTCCGATGTCGTAGAGTGATTTGTGTGCGTGGGTTAGCAGTCGGAAAGTGATTCTCTTATTGACGGGTAGCCAGTGGAGGTCTTTCAGGTGACCAGAGATGTGTTTGTTGCGCGGGATGTCTAATATGATCCTGGCTGAGGCGTTTTGGATTCGTTGGAGTTTCTTCTGGAGTTTAGCGGTAGTACCTGCGTAGAGGGTGTTACATGACATTACATGGGAAACTGCGCTTGAAACGTCCCTAACTTCTCAGTCCCCGCTTGACGGGTCACCCAGAAACTTTCAACACCGCAGGTAAAACAAAAACTGGGATTATTATTTTTTTTTATTTCCTGAAGATTTGTCAAGTGTCGTTAAAGTTATTGGCAAAACAAAAAACGTTTTTCCTGTGGAAACGTTGGTCCTAAATATAACTACCTACCAACGTCCACCAATAGGATGAAAAATGCTACTTACCAGTATGCATCTGTTCTTGGCATGTAGAGCTGCAGAGTTGCACACTGTGCATAGATCGCCACCTAGTGTTGGGCCCGGATGTTTGCAGTTTGTTTTTGTCCTGAAAAGTTCTTTGGAAGTTACGAGATGAGTGACTCCTCCACTGGACCATACTGCGCATGGACATCGGCTCCATCCTCAGATTGTATTTTGCCATTAGGGAAATGATTGAGCTTTGCAAGAAAAGGAAGGATGCCCGTGTAAATTGTATCTAAGATAGTACTGGAACAGACAAGGGTAGCCGGGTGCGCGTGTGCAACACTGCAGCTCTACATGCCAAGAACAAATGCATACTGGTAAATAGCATTTTCCGTTCGAGGCATATGAGCTGCAGATTACACACTGTGCATAGATTGTATAGCAGTACCCACCGTTAGCGGCGACCACCCTATCTGTTGCAGTAGTTTGAAATAATGTTTTGAGAACAGCCTGGCCCACATTAGCTTGTTTCTTGGTTTGCACATACACACAATAGTGTTATGTGAATGTGTGCGGTGTAGACCATGTAGCTGCTCTGCAGATGTTATCTAGGGGAATGTTACCTAGAAAAGCCATTGAAGCCCCTATTTTCCTTGTAGAGTGGGCTTTAGGAGGAACAGATAATGTTAGTTTAGCTTTGTGGTAGCAAATTTGTAAGCATTTGACAATCCATCTAGCTATCCCAGATTTTGATATGGGATTACCCTTGTGTGGTGGTGAGAAAGACACAAAAAGTGGTTTAGTTTTGCGAAAAGGTTGTGTTCTCTCAATGTAGTATAGCAATGCTCTTTTGACATCAAGGGTATGAAGAGCTCTTTCTGCTACTGTTTGTGGCTGCGAGAAGAAGACTGGCAGTTCCACAGATAGATTGAGGTGGAAGAGAGAAATTACCTTGGGCAGGAATTTAGGATTAGTATGGAGAACAACTTTATTTTGATGCATTTGCAAGAAAGGGTCATGAAGATTAGTGCTTGTAGTTCACTAATTCTATGTAGAGAAGTAATAGCTACTAGGAACGCAAATTCACATGTTTTTAGCCTGACTTACACTCCTGAGGTGGAAGCCGGGAGCCACGATTACTAATTTGTTTTTAAAGCACTGAATAATAGCTGTTTTTAAAAAAATTTCTCACCTGTTGCACGTTAATCCAGAGCACTCGCCCCTCCTTTGAGCTGCTCTCAGACCGCGCAGCCGAGGTAAACGCTGCCGCGGACCGGACAACTAATTTGCCGCCAAATCGCAGGGAAGTGAGGCCACGCCCACCGCCCTTAGGCCACGCCCCCCCCCCCGTAGACTATATAAGACGCTTGGAGAAAATCAACCGCATTAGCCTGACTTACACTCCTGAGGCGGAAGCCGGGAGCCACGATTACTAATTTGTTTTTAAAGCACTGAATAATAGCTGTTTTTTAAAAAAAATTCACCTGTTGTTGCACGTTAATCCAGAGCACTCGCCCCTCCTTTGAGCTGCTCTCAGACCGCGCAGCCGAGGTAAACGCTGCCGCGGACCGGACAACTAATTTGCCGCGAAATCGCAGGGAAATGAGGCCACGCCCACCGCCCTTAGGCCACACACCCCATTCCGTCCCCATAAAGATGTGCCCCTTCCGGACGCGCAGCGGACGAGGGCAGCGGGCACACCGTCAGCGCGCCGAAGGCGCGCCTAAGGCAAGCCCGTCTGCGCCCGTCCGAGTCCAGGGCCCAGCACTCGTACTCCCCGTGCGGGAGCCCCCACTTTATACTCGGCAGAAACTATCAGGAAGCTAATACCAAACACCCCTGATCCCTGTCTCCATTCAATCTCCCTAGAGGAGAAGCATGTCAGTTGTAGACATTGTGCGTATAGACTCACCAAGCACCCAACCCGCGAAGCACGGACAGTCAAAATGGCTCTACTTAACTGTAGATCACTACCAAAACATAGACTTGAAATAAATGTACTCATTCAAAACTACAACCTGGAAGTACTATTCCTCACGGAAACTTGGATCACTACCTCGTCAGATCCAGACATAGTCCAATCCCTCCCTCCAGGCTACACGATTAAACACCTGGACAGACTAAAAGGGACAGGAGGAGGACTCGCAATTACTACTAAAGCTCATCTTACCTGTCATCTTAAGGACAGCCCAGTCCTTAACTGCGAAAATGTTCAATTCTCGCTACAACTGTCACCGGAAAAAACTCTGTTGGGTATACTTATTTACAGACCTCCAGGTCCCCTCGAACAATTTCCCAACTCCCTGGTAGAGACTACCACTTCCCGAGCCTGTTTATCCCCCAACTTTACAGTGCTCGGAGATCTCAACATCCACTTTGACGATCTAGGGAATAAAACAGCAGAAGACATCAAGGAAGACCTCTCAGCAATCAGTCTCTCCTTGAAAAACCCCCAGCCCACGCACAAAAAGGGTCACCTTCTGGACCCCATCTTTTCAAATATACAAGAGCTGTCTACCTCCACTCCTCTTCCCATCCCATGGACAGATCACCATCTTATCAAGTCAAAGTCAAGTCAAAAGATCTTTATTCGGAATAAAAAACATCCATAAAAGTACAGACAAAAAACACAATACATATTTAAGAAACATTCAATCGACTCAATTCAATAGTTACAATTGGAGAGTTATCCGAGAACAAACGAGCAAAATCAAAATCCATTTACAATATCCCAGTTGTTCAACATATGTCCCTTCATAATAGTAAATCATTTGGTTTTTTTAAAAAAGAAGAGACTATCATACAATATTATTTAAAAACACTGTTTAAAAGCACTATTAAAAACACAATATTAAGACCATTATTAGACCATTATAAAAAGAGTATCAAAAATAGAAAGTGCAGTGTGCAATAATTTATGCATCAATGTTAAGGGTGATTCTTGATCTGACAGCAGCTTTGAGAAAACAACTCATCCTAAAAATGACTTCGTCTGATCCCAATACCAAAAAGGACCGAAATGCCAATTTAAAATTAGTTAGTCCGTTTTTCTTACAGTAGGGCATAAGAAAATGTGCAGTGTATTTTTTATAGAAACCACAAAAGAACAAGAAATGCATAAGACTTTGCTTCATGTCAGGGTTACAGGGGCATTTTAAGGTTTCGAGATGTTTGTTATATCCCATCGGGAAGTTCAATAGATTGACTATACTCCCGTCTCGGAAACGAAACAGTAAACCCCTTAACCATCTTCCAAGATGCAAACGCAAATATCTGTACGGTGGGCCAGGTTTTTTGACGTGTGGATCAGAATAGGCCAAATATTTTACAACCGTGCATTTAGTCAGGTTCTTTCTGTCACGCTCTTCTCTATATAGGTCATACAATGCCCTTAAAATGATGGTCTTATGGGAGCGATTTATTAGGTTTGGTGATGTGAACAGAGAAGCCAACCCCACACTTACAAGACACTCTTTTACAGCTTTCAGCCATGGTATATGATGTCCCCTGTCACACTTTAGACAATCCAAAATAATTTCACGGGTCAATGTAGCAGCCGTGTTATTCCAGATCTTTATCCAGAATAGTGCTGGTCTGGATCTCACAAAATCCTCTATGTAAGGGATATTTAATTCATTATGGCATACATAGTTTGAAGAACAGATAACCCCCCCCCAATACCTTACGACAGAATCTATTCTCTTCTATTTGAATAGGGGAGCAGTTGGTATAACCCCAAACCTCAGCGCCGTAAGTGCCGGTTGGCATACATTGGGTTTGGTATATCTTGACCAGGGGAGTTATTACATCAGCTTGGTTGGGCTGTCTCAAGGAGGTTACACAGTTAATAGCCTTGCCCAACTTATTCCTGGCATAAGAAACATGTGCATGCCACGTGCCACTATTTGAGAATAGCAGCCCTAAATAGGGAAAAGTGCTGGTGCTTTTTAAAACATTTGACCCTGAAATGATCTGGGGGATTTTGTAATTTTTTGGCCCACAGCTCATGATTAATGATTTTTTTAAATTAGTTGTTAGGCCTAAATCGGCCATAAAAAGGACAAAACCTGAAATTAAAATACGGAGTGCCTTGGGAGTGCGGCCCATCAGGACCGCATCATCCGCATAAAGAAGTGTGGGTATAGGGGCTCCATTAATGTAAGGCACATCACTAGTTAAGGTGCTCAAAGTGCTGCTTAGCTTATTAATATACAAAATAAACAGGAGAGGGGCCAGCACACACCCTTGTCTGACCCCCCTACCAATACTAATGTCGTCAGAAACTTCACCCATTTGATTCACACGTACACAAGCTTTAAGATCACGATGTAAAAAAGCTAAAAAATGTACCAGATGGTCATCTAAACCATATTCAAGAAGGGTAGACCAAAGCCGGGAACGGTTAACAAAATCAAAAGCCGAGCTCAGATCCATGAAACCAAAGTATAAAGGGGATTTCTTTGCGATGTTATATTTTGCCATGATCAGGTTCAGGTTCAGGCATTGTTCCACTGTTCCGACACTGCTACGGAACCCGAACTGGCTCGGATGTAGGATGTTGTTCTCATCAGTCCATGTTCTTATCCTTTTAAATAAGATCCGTCCCAAAACTTTTAAAGTATTATCTATTAAAGAAATTGGGCGGTAACACCCAGGATCCAGCCTGTCGCCCTTTTTAAAAATAGGGACGATAATACTACGTGACCATGTTTCCGGGATCTCCCCTTCAGTTAAGTTATTAAAAACATTGCACAGCAATGGGGCCCAAAAATCTGGCTCACATTTTAGCTGGTCTATGGAGAGCCCATCAGATCCGGGCGCTTTATTCCCGGCACTTTCAAGAATGGCATCAAATACCTCAGATATGGAAATAGACATTGGGTGTGGAGGGGGTAACTGTAAAGGAAGATTGTCTGGTGTTGCATAGATTTTACCAAAATGAGCAACCCAGGTGGGACCAGTAATATTACAATTAATTTCGGTCAGGATCGAACCGATAGATCTTATTTCCTTTACCTCCTTCCAGAACCCAGTGGTATCTTTTAGGTCAGCAGATCGTGCCAGGGAATCCCAGTGGGTTTTCAGTAAATCATTTGATCTAGTGCGTAAAGCACGCTTGTACTCTGCTCTGAGCAACCTTACCCGCGGTATGTCCCTAGGTTCAGCTTTTAAGGCAGCTCTAAGCATCCTGTTTGCTTTTGAGCATGGGGCATCAAACCATCTTGGCGAATCCACAGCCTTACTAGAGGCTGGTCTGGAAATTTCGCCTTTAATTGTGGTGCAGAGTTCAGAGAACGCTTTAACCACGTTGATCCCAGGGTCCTCTGTGCTTAGGCAATCTTTGATCAAACTTGGATGTTTTTTACATACTTCTGCCAGGATTCCCTTATTATCTGCTCCCTTCCAGATTACCCTTAACTTATCTGTCGAAACTTTCAGACCCATTGCACCTATTTCACGTCTTGAACATTTACCCTTTGGCAATGATAAATGAATGGCAATTGGATAGTGATCGCTGTGAATTTCACACACTACTTCTGCCCTTATCAATGCATTTGCAATGGCATGTGAAACGAAAACATAATCAATTGTTGTACCACCCCCATGTCCAATAAAAGTAGGGAATGGGGATGCATAGTCTTCCATACCTGCATGTTCCATGCAATTAACAAATTCACTAGTAGCAAGAAGATCTGACAGTTCTTTCCCTCTTTTACATGGGGGATTTCTCGGATGTACATGTGCATTAAAATCCCCCCCTAAACAAATGCCATCAAATTTCCCGTATACCTGACCATCCATGATTTCATTAATAAAATCAAATAAGAGAATAAAATTTTGGTTAGGTTGGGACAAAAAATCATTATTATAGAAATTGATTAAACACAGTTTTATCCGCTCGGTATACGAGAGTGCCATGAAACTAGGACAATTTGTCTGTAGTTCGTCAATTTTAGTTCCAGCACAAATTTTTATCCAAATGGACAATCCACCACTAGGACGGCCAACCAAAGGGACCGGGACAGTCCTGTTATGGCAGCTATACCCCTCAAACAATAGATCCTCCACACACCAAGTTTCTTGAAACATCAATATGTCATAACAATTGACGCAGTCCCTCCATGGAAGAATTCCCAGCTTGGACTTCAGGCCCGCGATGTTCCAACTGAGGATACTTAGGTTATTACCATTATTGTTCCTTAGACAGGTACCCTGATTAATACTTGAAGCGGATTTAGGTGTGACATGTCCCTGTTGAACACTTAATGGACCAGATGGAAAAATCTCCTGTGTTAACGGGTCCGCCTCTCGAGATGGTTCCATTAACTGAACTACCTCAGGGCACACGGGAAGTAGTTTGGTGTTTTCAGTGGGCAGTCAGTCCAATGTATCCAGGTCCTGGAAAATTCCAAACCTATTCTGCAATGGGAAAACTGGGGGGGGTTGCATCATCTTATGTGGAGGACGGTAGAAATATTTTAATGGTAGTGGGGTCACCACAGTGGATGGGCCATGTCGACCAGAATTATAATTCAACAGGAATTTTGCAGTGCCCGGGTTTCTAAAGTTGATTACAATGCAGTCCCCGTTGATATTTTTGTAGAGGGGACCAACCCAGGTTACACGCCGTGTGGTTATGATTTCTTTTGAAATATCATACCCCACTCCCTTGTGCTTCGTTAACCAGTCTATACACTTATTATGGAGTTGAACCCATGATTCTCCTTGACCTTCCTTAAGCGGTGGGATGCCAGCCAGCACTAGGACATAAGGACAAGCCTCAGGTGGAAGATGTAGGGCCGGGCCTTGATGTTTATTAGGTCTATTGTCCTCATGCGTGATCTTTTTATCGTGCTGGCTGGGGTTAGCAGAACCCTTCTGTGCTAGTGTGGTCTGTTTCGCTGTAGTACCCTTTTTTGTAGAGTTCATAGGTGCCCCGCTTGTGTCATTAGTGGAGACAGAAGGTTTAGATGAAGTGACTTTCCCATGTGTAGGGTTACATGGTAATAAGGGAGTGTTGGTTTGACAGTCAGGCAAATTACTGCCAGTTATACCCTTATTTTTAGTCACCTTAGGTGTTACAGACTGTGTTGGGTTAGAATTGGCTTGTTGTTCCACTGTCCTGATGTTACCAGTGGTGGTGACACGAGTAGTGGATTCGAGGTCTTTTAACAGACGTTCTACTCTCATTTTGTCCAAGTTCACTGTGCCTTTTCTCTTCGCATCCTCGTTTTTGATTAGATTCTCCAATTTATCAAGTCTTTTAAAAATATTATTAAATTGTTTGATCATTTGACCTTCCAAATTTTTAAAAATTGTCTCTGCAATAGTCTCAATAAGGTTCCCCTCTGACTTAGCGTAATGGCTAGGTTTGACATTTTCGTGGGGGGACTCAGTCTGGGTGGAGATAGATATATAATTTAGCCCCTCGTTATTTATAACGACTACATCACCCAGATGTGGTTGATCCTGTATAGGTACTGTTTGTTGGACCAACTTCTGTCTCTTCCCCTTATTCCACATGCTTTGTGGAGTTGGTTGGTTGACAGTCCTTAGGGGTTGCTTCCGTTTATTGAGGGTTATTTTGGCAGGGCCCCTCTTTCTCTTTGCTGCGACTTTACCAAGTACCTTATTAGCAGCCTCGATGGATGTTATTTCTAAGGTATGGCCAAGACTCACTTCTGGTGCTGTGTACGTGACAGTGTCCTCATCGTCTAAGACAATTGGTATTTCAACAATAGGATGTGAGGGTTTTACAACAATTATTTCTGGATTTATATGGGTATGGGTGTTGACATTGAGACTGCTCATGGCATGTGGTTGATTTATACTCAATGGACCCATAGAAAATCTCCTTTCAGTCTCAACAATCTCGTTGAAAGCAGTGTCTATCAATGCCTCAAACGACGTTAGCAATGTTACAGGGGACTCTGCGTCCTGAGTCAGGATGTCAACATTAATACATGTAGCGGTACAATCAGCCATTATGGGAGACCTATTTAGAGACTAATCTTCTTTGCAAGTGTTGGTGGGGTGGCCCGCCCGACCACTGTTGACCTCTGAGGGCCCGCCCTTTGCCCGGGCTTCGCCCGGCTGCTCCCGCGCGCGACTCGCGTGACGAGAGGCACTCCTCTCTTTTCAGGCGCCTCCGGGCGCAACGCTGGCGTCAGGGACGCGACTTGGCCGCCGGGGCACCTGGGAGGTGTAGTTTGTGTCCCCCGGTGGCTGTAGGCGGTGTTGCGGCGTTTTCCAGCTGCCGTTCCCGTCACGGCGTGTCCCTTGGTCTGGTGCAAGAGCCGTTGCCCTCACGGCAGGGTAAGTAGAAAATACAAGTGTCCCAAAGAGCGCTCGGCGCTCCTCTCTTTTCAGGCGCCTCCGGGCGCAACGCTGGCGTCAGGGACGCGACTTGGCCGCCGGGGCACCTGGGAGGTGTAGTTTGTGTCCCCCGGTGGCTGTAGGCGGTGTTGCGGCGTTTTTCCAGCTGCCGTTCCCGTCACGGCGTGTCCCTTGGTCTGGTGCAAGAGCCGTTGCCCTCACGGCAGGGTAAGTAGAAAATACAAGTGTCCCACCATCTTATCCTGTTCAACATCCCTACCTCTCGTCAACCCACTCCCAACCCGATACCCCAAGCACCATCTCGCCCGTGGAATAAATTAAACACGGATGCCTGGTCCCTCCAACTTTTAGCTACCTCCCCTACCCTGAATCTTGATCCCTCGGTAGCAGACAATCAACTTCGAGAATGGATAACATCGTCTTTAGACGCAGTCCTCCCTATTAAAAAACTACCCAGTAAGAGAAACTCTTACAAATCCCCCTGGTACTCACCGGAACTTCGTGAACTACGCAAAAAGTATAAAAGACTGGAACGAGCTTGGAGAAAAGACTGGACTCCCAACAATAAAGAATCCTATAAAGCAACTATGAAACAATACAAACGTCTCATCAAAAAATCACAAGCCACTTACTATGAAGAAAGGATCATGGCTGCATCCAACTCCTCCAGAGAGACATATCGCGTAGTAAAAAGTCTCCTGAAAGTACCCAAACCGCAACCAGTTGCCGATCCATCCGGTACTAGATGCACCCAACTCGCTGAGTTTTTCTCAGCCAAAATTTCAAAAATAATAATGACCTTTCCAAATACCAATTCCCCCATGGACCTCCCACCTGGGCCCGTCAACCCAGATTTACCCTCGCTTAATGCTTTCCTTCCCGTCTCAACCGAGAAGCTGTTGGATACTCTCAACCGGGTGAAGAGCGGCTCACCAGACGATCCAGTCCCCATGAGCAAACTCAAATTAGTAGCACCCATTATAGCTCCCCACCTCTCGACGCTGATAAATGCCTCGCTCACCAGCGGCATAGTTCCCATCAGCTGGAAAAACGCGGTAGTCCGCGCACTCATAAAAAACCGCATCTGGACCCCCTGGACCCCTCAAACTTCAGACCCATTTCCCTCCTTCCAGGCATCAATAAAGTGGCGGGGAGAATCGTCAATGAACAACTCTCAACATTCCTGGAATCCAACGGTCTTCTCCGTCGCTCAAAGACAGGATTCAGACCTGGACAAGGTACTGACACCGCCCTTCTGGCAGTGATAGAGGAGGCAAGGTCTATTCTAGACGCAGGAGGATCAGTGGCAGTGATCCTCCTCGACCTGAGCGCTGCCTTCGACACGGTGGACCACACCATTCTCTTACACCGTCTCCAAAAAACGGGCATCTCAGACCTAGCTTTGGCATGGTTAAAATCATACTTGTAAATTGGACTTTTAAAGTAGCCGACCGCCATGGCCAATCCAAATCCCTCCCCTTGAACTGTGGAGTCCCTCAGGGCTCCTCCCTGAGCCCCACACTTTTTAATGTATACATGGCCCCCCTGGATGACGTCGTCACTCCATTCGGCATCAAGGCGGTCATGTATGCGGACGACACACAACTAGTCGTCTCCATCAACCAAGCAGACCAATCAATGGACAAACTAGTTTCCTGTCTGAACAACATCTCCATCTGGATGGGCGACTCCAGGCTTAAACTCAATGGAGAAAAATCCGAAGTCATGCTTTTGGGCAACCCAAACAAACTACCCTCAACCCTCGCCTGGCCAGCCAGCATGGGCACCCCTCCCACGCCAAAACAAGAAAGAAAAAGTCTTGGCTTTTGGCTGGACCAGGAGCTCAACCTCGGAACCCAAGCAAGAAAGACAGCCGGAACCTGCTTCGGGCTCATGCGAACAGCCCGCAAGATCCTCCCGCTCATTCCCCCCCAGTCTAGAAAAATTCTGCTGCAGGGTCTAATTTTATCAAGACTGGACTACGGAAATGCCCTATATCTAGGTGCACCCATAGCGACCATAAAGAAACTGCAGCACACTCAAAATGCTGCAACAAGACTACTGACGGGAACAAAATCAAGATGCTCAGCCAGACCCTCCCTCAAGGCCCTTCACTGGCTGCCCATCCAAGAACGTATCTCCTTCAAAGCCTTGTGCATCTCCCACAAGATCTTACAAGGCAAGGGCCCACCAATCCTGAGACCCCTGGTTAAGCGCCATAAAGCCTCCAGAGAACTGAGATCAGACACCCTGTTTTTAGCAGACATTCCCAGAATAAGAAAGGCTCGCGCCGGCGGTCGCAGCTTCTCTTACAACGCCGCTAGACTCTGGAACAGTCTTCCCCTTAACATACGGAAAGAAAACAATCTCCTCGCATTTCGCAGACTGCTAAAAACCTGGTTGTTCCCCAAATAACTCCACCTACTAGAGGTATGTCAAGCTTTATGTTAGCGCTGGGACGCCCATTGGGTAGCTACGCGCTTTACAAATCCCAAAACCAAATCAAACATGTTAAAAATTGCAGTTCACATTTATGTAAAGGTTCGAATGGAGGTCCCATTAGCCGTGTGAGAACAATGTTCAAATTCCACTCTGGTGAAGGTGGTACTTTGGGAGGAATTATTATTTTAAGGCTTTCAATAAAGGCTTTAATAGCAGGCAATCTTAAGAGAGATAGATGCTGTCGGTTTTGATGATATGCTACTATGGCTGCAAGATGTAGTCTAATAGATGTGTAAGCTAAGTTACATCTTTGGAGGTGCAGTAAGTATCCTATGATGTGTTGAATAGACACGTCTAAAGGATTAATGTTGTTGTGACAATATATTACAAAATGTTTCCACTTAGCTGATTAGCATGCTCTAGTGGTTGGGAGTCTAGCTTCAATTTATAACATTCATGCAGTCTGGAGGAAGGTTACGATATCCAAATTTAAGATTTCAGGAGCCAGATCGTTAGGTTGAGCTGAGCTGGGTCTGGGTGCCTGATCTCTCCACGGTTTTGTGTTAAAAGGCGTGGAGACAGGCATCGTTGTTGGTGTGGCACTACAGACAGTTGTAGCAGTGTGATGTACCACGGCTGTCTGGCCCACGTTGGAGCAACTAGGATGAGGGTCAGAGAATGCTGCTGTAGTTTGCATACTACTAGTGGCATGGGTTTTAGAGCTGGAAAAGCGTACGCAAATTAGTTTAACCAGTTGATCCAGATCGCATTGCCTTTGGACAGTGGGTGGCGAAGCTTGGACATTTGGCGTTTTCGTGGGTGGCAAAGAGGTCTATCTGAGGTTGTCTCCACATCTGATAGAATGGTTGAAGAAATTTCAGACTAAGTTCCCACTAGTGAATCGGTTGTCTCGGACGACTTAACAGGTCTGAGAACCAGGGGGCTGATGGAGTTTTCCTATTTGTTGAAGTGGTTTTGAATGGTACTAGTGTGTTGAAAGCTTATTGGAGCCACTGAGTATATTGTGTGGCTGCTAATTCGGGTTTGGGAGAAAGATCTAGTTGAGAGGATAGGAGGTGAGCTTTGAGATTAGATGGGGAAATACTTTTCCACGCTTTGAATTGTTTGGAGGTAGCTGGTAGCATTTGGTTGGAGGTGTTTTCTATTTTGATATTGAAGAAGATCGCAGGGTGATCTGTCCTAGGGAAAGGGAGGATATGTTCCTAGAAGTGGCACATCTGTCTGACCCATTTGCGGTTCGTTAACTACCACTGCAGATCTTTTGCAGTCCATTCTGAAATCCGAACTACATCCGAGAGATTTCCCGGATGCTGTGCCTATTGTACCTTCAGGTTCCACTGCAGAGCCCGTATATGTCACTTGGCATGCTTTAATAACAGGATGAAGGAGGTCATGAAGCCCAACAGCCTCAGCCAGTCTCAAAAGAGTGAGGTGTAACTCTTGCACATTCATAAAGAAGCACAGCGAATGCATGAGGTTCGTAGTAGTTTGAAGGTGGGAGACGGCTGCCTGGGGTGAAGACGCCTCTAACAGCCAGTCGTCTAGGTAGGGGAAGACTGACACCCCTAACCTGCGCAGATGAGCTGCAACCAACGCCATCACCTTAGTGAACACCCGAGAGGCGCTGGTAAGGCCGAAGGGGAACACGGTGAACTGAAAGTGCTTGCGGCCTACCTTGAACCACAGGTGACTGGGGTGGCCCGGCAGAATGGGGATATTAAAATACGCATCCTGCAGGTCCGACACTACCATCCAGTCTCCTGGGTCTAGGGCAGATCAGACCTGAGCCAGAGTAAGCATCTTGAATTTCTCCTTCTTGAGGAAGAAAATCGACACTCCGAAGATCTAAAATGGGCCATAGCCCCTTGTTCTTCGGAATCAGAAAGTAGCGGGAATAACAGCCACTGCCTACTTCTGAATCCGAGACCAGTTCTATAGCTCCCTTGGCCAAGAGAACTGCAACTTCCTTCTGTATCAAATTAAGTGATCCTCCGTCAGCTGTTCCTGATTTGGCAGAATGGGAGGAAGAAAAGAAAGGAAATAAGATAATAGACCTCCTGAATGATCTGCAAGACCTACTTGTCCGATGTTATGGACCTCCAGTGGGGGATATGATGATGGAGTCTCCCTCCAACTGGAGTGGTGAAGTCATGCAGAGTCAGAACACGAGTGGATGGAGGGTGCCAGTAGCATGGTGGTAGACTAATTCTGGCTCTGATTCCAAGGCCAGAATCAACAGCGTCCATGTCCCCGCACAGCTTGGGAAGCGGCGCCAGACAGTGACTAGGATAGGGCTGATTCAGCTGAAAACGTCTTCCGTTGCCACGAAACAAGCAAAAGGTAGACTGGCCGCGAGGTGTAGAGGATAGGCCCAAGGACCTGGCCGTAGCTCGAGAGTCCTTGAACCTGACCAGGGCCGAATCTTCCTATTTCCCAAGAAGACAGGTTCCATCAAAGGGCATGAGCATCAGATTGGCTTGGACATCGCCCGAGAAGGCAATTGGCCTAGCCAGGCGTGGCGCCTAAGGCTACTGTCATTGTAATCGACCTGCCCAGCGAATCGGTCATATCTAGGCCACACCGTACGGTGAATTTTGCTGCATCTCTCCAGTCCCTAACTGCCTGGGAGAGCCCAGCCTAGGCCTCCTCCGGGACAGGACTTGCACAACGGTCTCCCAAAGGGAGTGGGAGAAGCAGCCCAATAAACATGCGGTATTCACCAACCGCAATGCCAGGCTGGAGGAATAAACAACTTCATCCCAAATGAATCCTGCCTCTTGGATTCACTATCCGGAGGTGCGGAAGGGAATGCACCCTGGGACGTAGAGGCCTGCACCACCAAACTTGGTGGGGTGGGGTGTTGGCTGAGGAACTTTGGGTCGCACAGAGCTAGGCAACGGCGGCGGGCGATTGCCCTATTCACAGGAGCCCCTGTGCTAGGCTTGGACCACGTGCCTAGAAGTACATCAGTAAGTGCTGCATTGAAGCGTAAAAGAGGTTCTAAGATGGAAGCCCCAGGATGAAGCTTGAGTGCTGACCTCCACTGAGGGCAGCTCCAGTCCAAGGACCTCAGCTGCCCTCTTAACTACCAATGCACAAGACGCCACCTCCTCTGCAGCCACAGTTGGCGGTGAGAGCATGCTATTTTCTGCAGAAGTGTTCAGTCCACTGGCCTCCCCCAAGTTCCCCATACCAGTCCAACTACTCTGCAGAGTCATCCTGGTGTTACAAAGGGTCCAAAGACCACTCCCATTCCCCTCTCGAGCCAGCACATCCACAAAGCGCTCAGGCGACAACATAGAACCCCTGGGTAGAATGGACTTTGGAATCTGCGTCAAGCAACGTCGTTCAGGCTCCGTGTCGTCTGGGATTAGGATGGGGCTACCGGCGGCACAACAGACACAGACTTTGAGCCTGACCCCGGAGGTGGTTACGGTGGCGCAATAGGCATCACACCAGTTATGGGATCGGATCCCTGAGGCCCCATTGGCACCGTAGCTGGGCTGGAGCAGTTGGTTTTACAACAGAAAGGGCCCCTCCAGATCCCGCAGGGCATGAAGGCTCACCAGTGGAGTCAGCCCTCTCAAATATGGAGCACATGGCCATGTAAAACTCCTTAATTTGAGCGGGGGAATCGTTCCGGCTCCCGGAAAAGGTGGAAGGCGAGTGCAAAGTCGACCCTGGCTTCAGCTCCACAGAACTGTGCCTAGAGCGTTGGTGCTCCTTACCTTCTTTGTCGATGGATGACTTCCGAGGTGAAGACTAAGTCCCACTTCTTCTTGTGCTTCTTCCAAGAGTGTCCAGACTTCCTCAAGTGAGATGAAGAGGACTTTGGGCCCGATCAGTCCAGCGACCTCCTCTTCCTCAATCGGGACCGGGACACCCGCAAGTCTCGCTTGACGACGTCGGCTGCAGGTCACAAGGAGCTTGAAAACCTGCTCTGTCAAGGTCTTAGGAGGCATGGCCCGACAGTCCGATCAAGACTTCGAATCATCGTCACGCTCGAGACACCATAGGCATATGAGGTGGGGGATTGGTGACCGGCATTGTGCCCCGCATAGCTTAAACTCAGTCTTCCTCAAAGACATCCTTCACACACAATGCTAATTGAAGAGGTGTGGCCAGGGTGCCTGTCTACGGACCACAGGGTTCACGGTTCGATCCCCGGCTCCGCCGGCAGGTTAACCCAGCACCATGTGACTTGGGCAATAGCTTGCTTAGTCTTCCCAACGGCCCCCAGCAACGGGACCCCTCTCCGGTGGTAGCTGTGCACTTTACAAATGCTGGCATCTACATTTATTGCTCAGTAAAAGTTTCCAGATCCAGTCTGAGGCCTGGGAAATTTAAAGGTAAGGAATCGGCAGATAGTAGTCTTTATCAGATTCGCCATGTAATACACTTACCAACCCCTTTGTGACCCATAGGTTTAGTTTGTCAAATCTTCAGTTCAACCTTGGATAGCTGTGGTTCGGAGCAGCAAGGCTTGCATAAAGGAACAAGTGTAAAGCATTCAAAAAGCAACCTATCAATTTAACAAGAAATCAACAAAGCACTCAAGAAATCAGATACCAATTTATAACAAGCATTTACAATGCAATCAGTCTTGCCTTTGGAACCTTATATGTATTTAGCTATGCAGCACATTAGCCCGGGAGCTGAAACATCTACTGTTCTTTAACATGGATGGAAACCAAGCACCAAACTGCGTGACACGCCAGGTATGGGAACACATGGAGAGAAATATTGCCTTTCTGCAGGAAATGGTATAGTCCAAAGCTCTGTTTTTAATATAAAAGCACAGCCTTCGGTGGTCACATCACTGAAAATTCAAGATTTGAAAAATATATTATGGTCTCCGGGTGATCGTGGAAGACAATTTCTATGGACTGGAATGTAGAGAATGCTAAAGTGATTCTGGTATTTTACTGACCTTTTCTGGTCGTTTTCTATCAAGAGAAAAAGATAAAAAGAAAAAAAATCCCTTGGCGGAAGCAAACAAGTCCTAGGGCTGATCTCCAGAGCCCACAAAGTACATATACATATAAGTATGTACTAAAGTATATACAAGAGGTCTTGAATGCTCAACCTAAAAATAAGCCCACCAGACATGAGAAATACTCGTAATCTGGCAGGCGGCCAGAACATGGGTTTGGCAGTGCTGTGGCGGAGCGGACTCGCCGCTGCACCGCCAAACTCATAATCAGGCCCCAAGTGTATCATTCTTATCCAAAAGCAGTGGCCATATGATATCCTTCATGGGTGCCCACGTCTTTGATGCCAAAATTTGAAGTAAAATTATCACAGACTAGCCGGTTCAAATGCTGTTTTTGTCGTGGTCAATTGGTGCAAATGCCTTTTTTGCTGTTTTCACGTGGCGCAAATGCCATTACAAAACGTTCACTCACAGTGCTAGGTTGCATTTCACTGGTCTCAGCTTTATTTTCTGTGTAGTAAACAAACATGCTTGCTGTGGGACACATGATTTTATTTTACAGGCTGTGTGTTTAAGTCGACCTGGATCATGTAAAGATGGAGTCGAGCAGTTACCAAATTTCAGAGATTTGAAAAGAAACTGTGATTGTAATACTTAAAAACAAGATACAAGAGCAACCCATATGTCCCTGTGAATTGGGTATAGCTAATCAGCCAACAAACAATTGTTTATAAGGAACTCATTTCAACAACAAATGTGAGGATAGAACAAGGAGTGTTAGTCCCTAATCACAACTCACTTTAGCCTTCGGTATTTTAATCAACTGTCCCCAGAGCTCCTTGTCCTGAAGAGACCCCGTAACTCGAGAGGGTCGAAACATCATGGACTACAAAAGGATCGAGAGTTCTAGGACATTAGAAGAAACTTCGAATAAAGGGGATTGAAACTTTATTCCCCCACCATTCCAATAACCAACTGTTTCCCCTTTTTTATAAGACACTATAAATACGTAACTCTTGGTTATGGTCACTATTCTGAGGCACATAAGTCACCACAAGACACTTTTCATCTTGTATATAGTGTCTATAGTGTGAATACACAGTAATTGTTTTACTCTTTTTTTCTAACAATTGTTCTGTGCAAAATAAAGAAGACGCCCACGTTCGGCTGAAGTGGGCTTGATGGCATCTTTAAATTTATTTTATTGGTTTCAGAGAAAAACAAATACAGTACAGTGCAATAATTAGTCCACGAGAAGATGCAAAGGACAAGCTGGCATAGCCTCTTTGTATAGCACTGCACATAACCTGCAGAGTTCGTCTGGCCCCCACCAGTGTCCTTGTGCAGTGCCGCCATGGCAATTTGTGGCTCTAGACAAAGATCTTCCATGAAGCAAAGTCAACAATAACAAAATTAACAATCCCCCCTCACGCCCCCGAAACTCCCCCTCCTCCCCAACCAGTGTGCCGATTAGTGTGAATGGGATGTATCGTGGGTGTGGTGCACTCACGCGGCCTCCGTCTCAGATTCTGTGGTGGCTTGGTTTGTATCTGTCAGGCGTAGTAGGCGGAGGTATCTTGGGCACGTTATTTCGTTAAATTCCTGGGATAGAAGCATTAGCAGTGGTTGCCAGACCGTGTGGAATGTGGCTGTGGACTGTGTGAGTGTGGCTTGGATGCGTTCCATCCCAAGTGTATAGCAAAGTTTGTGCAACCAACACGTGTGAGTGGGCCGTGTGTTAGTCCCCCAAAGAGATAGGATGCGTTGGGAGGCTTCCTGCAATGCTAGACCCATTTGTCGCCCGAATGGATTTTAGAGGGAAAGTGAGCGTGTTCGGTAGTCCTAGAATTGTGTAGGCTGGGAACCGTGGGATTTCGGTATCTAGGGAATGGTCTATGTCGTTAAGGACAGTTGTCCAATACGCTTTGACTTCTGTGAATTCCCATAGGAGGTGCATCAGAGTGCCTACTTCACCACAACCTCTCCAGCAGGACGCAAAGGGGATAATTGCTGTGCAGTTTGCCCTCTGCTTCCACGCAGCACCTTGCGCGTGGGCCTCAGCCCCTGTCGGCACACTGGTTCCCACCCTCCCCCCGCAAATCTCCCAACTTTCGCTTCCCAACCTGCCCGCTCACCCCTTCGCCCCCCCCTCACCAACAAGCTCAGTCCCACCTCCCCCTCGCCAACAAGCCAACTGCCCTCCTTCCCTCACCCTAACCCCGTTGTGGAATACACAATGTTGTATCATAGTCCCAAGCCAGATAACCCCCAAAACAGGCCTGCGGTGAAGTTATTTGAGGGAACGTGTGGCTCTGGCAACCTTTCCGACCCCCCCCCCCCCCGTCCACCCGCGCCCCCCTCCCCAACCTGCAAGGTCAGTCCGCTGCCAATGTGTCTCTGGACACCTCTTGAATGGCCAAGGCCTGTTCCTGGGCCACGGTAGCTGGGTCCGGTTTCAAGGAAGCTCTGGATGAGCGTCTGCGACCAACCCGTTGCCACCCGCTCTGGGGTGAGCGCTGTGATAGACGGTCACTGCGAGGCGGCCAGCGAGGAGGCATCTACATGGAGTTCAATATCTAACAGGGAGCAGGTGTCCTGCAGGGATCTCATCTGGTGAAAGGACCAATTCCACCTAAAGATCAGTCTGAAGGGGTGACCCCAGAAGTAGGGGATTCCTTCATCTCATAGGAAGGTTGTGGCTATTTTAAAAGCTTTCCCTTTGTGTAGGGTGATGGCTGACAGATCCTGATAAAGTGCTACTAGTTGCCCCTGGAACTCTAGGGGTTGTTTGTCGCGCCTCTCGAAGGATTCTCTCCTTTAAAGGGAAGTCGGGCAAGAAGGCCAGTATGTCGGATGGGGGGGGCAGGTGCGCGGCGCACCAGGCCGACTCTGTGCGCCCTGTCTATAAGGATGTCGAAATCCTTTGCTTCCCCCAGGATTTCCAGAAACATGTCCTATAAGAAGCTCACAACGCTCGTCCCCCTATGCTTTGGATGGCACACCTAACCCTGATGTTGTTCCGTCTGGATCGGTTTTCAAAGTCCTCTGCGTGAGGCTGCAGATCCACTTGTTGTTCACGGAGGCAGATGAGTTCCTGCTGGAATTGCTCCACTTCTTTGCCTCTAGACTGATCCACCTCCTCGACGGCCGCCACCCGCTCGCCCAAGCCATCTACATCTCGGCGAAGTTCACCGGCCATATCCTGCTTCAATGTTTGGAAATGCTCTTGCAAAGAGTTAAATAGAGTTTTGAGAAAGGATTTGGTTATGGGTACCCCCCTTCCCCTTGGTCCGCAGGTGGCTTGGCTGGTGGAGAGGGGGGTTCTTATCGCTCTTGGAAGAGCCCTTGATGAGCATATCGGTAAGGGTGCGCCCACCTCTTCGTCCTGCATTGGCCATTTTGTCACCAAACTCGATGTGTCCCTTTTCAAGATGCTGGGGACTTTCGGTGGAATTCGTGCCTCGCGTATGTGGGGGAGTATGTGATCCTGGACCAGGGCGCCGCAGGTGGAAACGTCAAGGGGGAACAGCCACGGTCACTGTCACTGTCCTTGCCCTGCTCGCGGGTCCGGGGTGTTGCTGGTTGTCAAGTACCAGGGATGCAGCTCAAAGGATTCACTATCATGCCAGGAGTATGGGGAGCAACAACCGGCTCTTCAGAAAAATCTCCTTGACTCAGACTCTCATAAACTGTAGGGATCGAGAATGGGAAGGAGAGCCTCAATATGGTAGAGGGTCCCAGAGGCGACCAGGATGCGCGTCCCGTTGGAGCGCCAGCCCAGGGCCGGTCGGACTTTCCTCCATTGCTTGGGGGCAGTCTCCCTGAGTCACTATGTGTCTGTCCCCCGGCCAGCAGGCAGTGTTGGCTCTCTTCTGGTTTGGCAGTTCGCTGCTCTCTCAGGGCCGACGTGGGCAGGCTCCTATGGTAAGGCACTCTCTCTGCCGCGCCTCTCTATCGCCGGGTGTTGCGGGGGCTCCATGTCGTACGCTGTCTCCGTGCTTAGATGGTCGGTGCTCCTCGCCTCCCACCACAGCGGGTGCTTATCGGGACCAGGCTGGGCCGGTCACATAGGCCTCCAAGCCTCAGCCTAAATTATCACGCCTACTGGGGTCTGGGGTCCCGGCCCCCAGCTCTGTCCACCGCCTGCCGCCTCCCCGTCCCCACCGTGGGGGGCAGATCCTCACCTCTGCTCTCAAGGGTGGTCAGTGATAGCTGGTGCTTCACGTTATCCAAGTCCTGATTTCGTGACCCCCCCCCAGGGGTCCCGCTGCCGCCAATCACTCCCAACTCCTGCCGCCGCTCTCCCGGATGCACCGGTCCCCTCTTTTACCCGCAGGCAGTGGCAGGTCTCCTCTGCCTTGGCGGGGCGCCACCCCCACTGGGTCGTTGCAGAGCGCCTCCAGTGATATGGCGCCCCCTTAAGCGCACCCCTCCGACACCTGGTGTCATGGGGGCCCGCACCCCACTTGTCATCCGCTATCTCTGGGGTGTAAGTGGCCGGTGTTCTTTGCCCCTCTTCTCTGCCACTGCGAGTGCTCACTGGGGGCAGGCTGGGCCATCGTCGGGCCAGGCATGTAGGCCTTCAAGCCTTGACCTAAATTTTTGCGCCCGCCGGTGTCTGTGATTTTGGCCCCCAGCACTGCCTGTCGCTCGCCGCCTCCCCAGTCCCCGACACGGGGGCAGCTCCTCACCTCTGCTCTCTGTAGTGTTCAGTGGCCGCTGGAGGTTGTCTGGGCGCCCCCGGTGGAGTTTGCGGCCCGCCTGTGGTCGGAAGGCCCGGGGCGCCTGGGTCTCTAGTTTCGCCGTACCCCCAGGGGGTCCCACAGCTGCCGCCAGTTACTCCCGGCACCCGCCGCCGATCTCACCGGTTTCATGCCGGCCACCCCTCCACGGCTGGAACCGGACGGCTGCAGCAAAGCGGCGTCGGGTCTGGTGGCTCTTGTGGGGTCAGAGTGCCCGCTGCACTGCTTGTGGCTCACGCAGCAGCCATGTCGCGGATGCAGACCACAGCCCGCAGCCCCAGCCGTACAGTGTCTCTCGGGCCCCAGGCAGCTCCCCAGCCGGGTACCTCTTTTGTTTATTGCTCTTGGCTTTGAACCTCGTCAAGCTGGGGTGTTTTTGCGATATTAAGGTCGGAAAAGGGGACTTGGAGCGGGGAGCCTCAAGGTCTTGCTGCCACTCAGGTCGCCATCTTGGCCACGCCAGAGATAGAATCTTTGTTGTTTGTGGGGTTTAATATTTATCAACGTTGATTAGTTCATTATTGAACCAAGATAATAAACGTGTTAGAAGGATACAATTCGCCGTTCTAACTACAAATTCTGAATTGTATGCAAGGAACTAACACTCTTTGTTCTCTCCTCACATTTGTTGTTCAAATGAGTTCCTTGTGAACAATTGTTTGTTGGGTGATTGTAATACTAGTCTCCACCGGGTGTCTGGGAGAACACAGCCTGTGCATGTGCATACACTATACAAACAAATACCTCTAAGCAGGGGCTGAAAGGGTAGGAGGAAGTAAGCAGCCGCCATTAATGTGAACCCGGAAGTGATGCCAGGAGGCGGACACATATAACAATAACTGTCATTTTAACATAACGCTAGTAACGGATGCACTCATTCAATAGAACCCACGGCCTAATGGCGGCAGTTGGGTCGCTGCAGCATGCGCATTGATCAGCTGAAGTATTCCAATACCGTACAATGTGAGTACAGAAAGGCCTGGAAAGCTCAGTATAAGTGATAGCAAAAAACATGTGTCCTGGCTCCCTCTGTATTTGTAGCATTCAATCACACCGGATCACGCTGGCTGCCCTGTCATCGATCTCACACATTTGTGGCCTTATATTACTGCTGGAAAACCTTGACAAAATGATTTCGCTTTGAGCAAAGGACGACAGTCTCTAAATGTTTGTAAACGGAAATAAAACATTGCTGTTAATTCTTGTACAGAAAACATGGTTGAGTACCACGGCAGGCAGCGGCACATGTAATGATGACATTTAGTTTCCCTCTGCGTATTCTAATTTCAACATTACAGTTTATTACGCCGTTTAATATCCACCAGTACGCCTTTCTTAACAATAAAAAACATAAACTTATTATTAAACTTATATTCCAAAAACATTCTCTTTAATACATTCAATAACAAGAACCTTTTTTTAAATGTTACTTATTTTGTGACTTATTTTGTGACTATTATTTTTCTCATGCCTGTGAAAAAACACAAAGAAACAAATAGATCAAACCAACCCGAGCGTACACACAAAAAATAAATTGAGCGCTCCAATTGTATATCTGGCTTAAACAGGGGTCTCTACTATTCATTCCTAGAAAATTGGAAATGAAGACATTACAGATAACAAATGAAAACAAAAAAGTTTGAAAGGCGAATGAATGGGCGCCTGCGGTTGCGCATACACGCATATCATTACAAAGGTGACATAAGTACAAATAGTGGATGTGATGCAAACTACATGCATGTAAACAGAAGCGGTTGCAATTTCAAAAAAGAGGTACTGAGAAAATTGCACGGAGGGTCACCCAGGACTTCAAAGGAGCAGGTGCTTTCTACTAAAAAAGCATGCACGGAGGGCACGGTTAGGTAAATGTTTGATGCTGCTGAAAAGTGGTGCAGAGGGTGTCATGCATTTGACAGGCATGCCCTCATTGTCATGCCCGTGCCTGCAGCCCCTGGATGCAGGTGAAGCGTCCCAGACTTCCTGTGATGTGGGGGTCTTGCCTATTGAGAGCGGGCCTCGCATGCGCTGCCCCTCCCCGGCAGCGCGCTGTACTGTCATGCTCTCCGCCCACCTCTTGTGAGGCGTGACACCTCTGATAGCGGCCGGGTGTGTACGAAGGGAGGCGCCAGCGAGTCTCACCTCTATTGGCATGCAGCAGTCAGGCGCCTCCTAGAGTAGCAGAGTTTGGCATCTCAGCGCCTGCTGGCAAACAGTGAGAAAGCGGGTGCGTTGAAACACTGGTGTGATATACACTGTCATTTACAAATCGAGGCTGAAGTCTCTCTGGAGCGCCTCCGTTGCATAACTAAGATAAAGGCAACACTGCCATCTAGTGGGCATGTATTTACTTATTAACATGCAGGTGGACAGAGTTATTGCATGGAGTGCACCTTTCTGTTTGCAGGTTGTTTCACGCCTCCATGACTTAGTACCCTTTGAGGTAATCGACAGGTCACGAGCGCGAAACCCTGCACATCCAGCTCTACCTTCCATATAATACCATCACAAAGGCTAAAAGAGAGTTTCTTGGTGCTGCATTGTGGCGCAGCTGCCTGAGCGGCTACTTCTGAAGCGCGGGGCTCGCGGTTCGATCCCCGGAGGCAGTTCAGATCAACACCATCCGGTGACTGAAATGGAAAAATAGAAGTGTCGGTACCAGAGTACCGCTTGTTACAGAAAAGTTCAGTTACTCTCCAAATAGAAGTATTATGTCTCTCACGGGAAGTGCAGTTACTCCCTTTCAAAATAAACAAGCGCGCTCCCGAAAGTGAAAGAAAACCACGCTGCAGCCGGAGCAAGGAGATCTCTTGTCTTTATGGGGCCCCATGGCCCCATAAAGATAAGAAAGTGCTTCACGACAGCCGTGAAGCAGGCGACCAAGTCCAGATGGCAGGCCAAAGGGCGGCAACCAAAAACCCTCATTTCCAATGGCAGGCCACTGTTTAGCATAAACGGTGAAGCCAGCCAATGGAAGTGAGGGGCGGGGCTTAAAGCCCTCTTCTGAAAGTCCTTGTTAGCAATAAATCTCACCAAGCAAGCTGCACATGTGCGCAGCAACGCTAGGCGAGATCTAAAAATGTATTTTATTTTTATGAATTTTTAGACAGCACAATGAAAAATATCCACTGACAGGTAACGGAGATATAGAATTTACAAGGCAAAATAACACAGCAAAGCAATGCACGGAATGCTAACCCAGGAAGCTTTTAAAATGCCCACAAGAAGTCTTTTCGCAACCAGACATCACTTCGACCTTAAAAGGCAAGTTTCAGCCTTGCCATTACCTTTAAAGGTAAATAAAGTCAAGCTAGCAGTTAAAAACTGCCATCCAGTCGGAAGTGGTAGACTGGGAGGCATGTTTTAGGTTGTCTCACTCAGGGTGAAATAATAAGTGCTGCAGTCCCTGGGGGGGACATTCTAACTTACAGGCCCTGGATAACCCTGGTATCATCTGCTAGGAACTTCCAAGTAAGTTAGTCTATGGCAATACAGCACAAGCCAATTAAACATAAATCATTTTAGGGTCAGCGCACATGCACGGAGTACAGTTTAGAAGTGCTCAGGGAATTTCAGAGTCATTACACCAGTATCAAGCAGTCAAAATATGGGTGAAAAGGTGGTGGTAAACCGGAAAAAATCCAGTTTCCTTACAGTATTATTTTCTTAATCTAATACTTCAAAGAAGGTACCCATGCCTGAAGTACATATGTATAAACAGTTTCCACCATTGCTGCAAAAAGACATTTAATACACAGGTTTGATAGTGACCAGAGCTGCAGTAGCTGACATTGCTTTGGGTGAATGTTCCATTAGCCTCACAAATTCCTGTGTTCTCTCAGAATACCATTCAATCCATGTTCTAATTTCTACTTGCGCTCTGCTATAAGAGGCAGGCCACTAGGTACACGTTAGGTCTGGTCATGACTAAAAACAACCAAAATGCATTGGTGGCATCTAGGAACAATTTAGATTATGGCAAACAAAAGGGAACAGGAAATATACACTTACCTGACAACATTTTTAAATTAGAAACCTAATTAGAACAAATTAATCCGCACAGTCTCACTATCATTGTCTGGCATGCACATAATAGGAAGTATTTAATCCCACAAAAACGCCCACCTGGGCCTAAAGAAGACATGCCTCGTGATTTCCTGTGGGGCCAATGGAGTATATAGGATGAGCAAAGTAAACAAATCTCATTTGCAGAAGAGTCTATGTGTCAGGCTTACTTTGTCAGGGTGCAAAGGGCTACATAGAATGTTTCATTCTTTCGCCAGACAACTGTGTGTGCTTACCTCATTTCCATCAAGAAGAGAAACTAAGGGACGTTGATTAAATCCGTGGTAAGGATGGGGGAGGATTCTGCAATCATAACGTTGTAGGGTTGATGGGTACTTACTGTATATCCAGATAAGTGACAAAGTGGATAGAGGGTGGTACCAAATGGAGGCAAATACCTTCCTTTTACCAAGATCCTCAAAGATCCCAATGATTACATCTCCAAGGATTCATAATAGAGCTGTGCTCCACAATAAGATAAAAATAACTCCATCTAGCCTATCAATTGAGAAATCTATCACAAACTGGAGGACACGGGTTTACTGTTAAGTTGGTGTGAGCACTTCCATGGATTTTCACAATCCAACAGCCTAGTCGCTGTAACAAAGGTTACCTTTCTGCAAGCGGGACAAAGTCCATTTTCATCTGTGCGGATACGATGCCAACAGAACCTGCAGATTTGGTAACCACATGTGCAGGGGAAAAAGTTGATGTCGTCTATCTCAAGGGGCTCCATGCAAAGAGGACACTCTACGGGATCTTCTTTTACATCAGGACTGCGGGACATCTTCACCAAAACCCAATCAGAAAAAAAACTGAGGCACAGGAGTCCAATGATTCCAAATCTTTTATGGAATAAATTAAAACTGCAGTGATGCAAGGATCTGCAAGAGAAAAAGAGAAAAAGATGAAATCGATCAGATACTACAAAAAACGGCATTTCAACTGTACTTTAAATAAAATTTGTTCCGACATGGAGCTCAAACGGCATGTGGTAGAATTATTTTAAGGGTATCTTCTTATTTTTCATCTTGTGCCTATGTTGTCCCTTTACTAGGAAAACCGACAGTCTGTCGCCAAGTACCTAGTCTTGAAGTACACTGGATATTCTACTACACAATAAGAATGCTGGCCAGATTACACCAGTCTCTAACTGCTTTCAAAACATGCGATAAAATTAAGTATCATGAAAAATTATCTGCATACTAACACAGCACAACTAATGGTTCAAGAGAAACATTTAAAGTGTGGGGAGGGGCCAATAAATACAGAAGAGTGCATCTCGTAGATTGATGCTTAAAGTATTTCAAACTTATCATGGTATAAGGTGACCAAGTAAAAACATTTTGCACAAAAAGGACCACCGTGCTCTGTTAACCCTGTCAACACCCCACCAAAAGAGCAGGTTCCCGACTATTGGACAAATTAGTGAGAGATAAAGGCTGGATACAATAATATTCTAAACAAAATGCCCTCCTAGCTCACTGATTGGTCAAACAGTACCTCAGTAGGAAATTATGGAGGTTACTGATGTGGAAAGTACATTAAAGGACATACAGTCTCAAACTTTATAAATAAATATTATCACCCACTCAAAGATCCTTTTTTTAGCACAATGCAATGCGGTGTTTAGCTGTTGTAGGTTTCCGAGTCAGCAGTGTTAGCGACTCTGAAACGGTGCTGACAGATCTCACACTGACTCACTGCACACACAGCGTAAACCCAGCTACAGCGAAGATGTGTTGATTTACCCTCTGATCATACAGGTGCAACTACTTACATGATTCATACTTCATCCATTCTCGACAAATTATTTGATAAGTGCACTAATTATTTGTGTTGCTGTACAATTAAGCTCAATCCAAATAAGGTTGCACAAGGATCCCATTAAATGTACCATTTTTCGTACATACATAAATGTGTGACGTGGCCTGCACCCCTAGGCTGCCAAACATGGTGTTGGAGCTTTTTCTACTCTATGTTGAGCGAAAGCTGAGCATGATTTCACAATCTCCCATCCACTGATTCGATTAAAGCGCATAATAAAAGCCTCAAATAAAGCCAAACAATTTCAGCTCTCTACCTCTAGCACAACGGTCAACCAGTCCAAAGTCATAAAGGTGACTTTCGATCTAGTGTTCAAGACCCAGAATGATTGGCACTATGGGGTTGAAACCCAATACTGGCTCCAAGTCAACCTGATATGGGTCAGTTAAAAGCCATGCACGTGTGTTTTATCACAAATGTTTTTTTCATTTACCCTGTTAAAAAACACCAAGGCAATAGGTCACTTAAGACTCAACTATAAAAAAACGAGGCCCCGGGAAAAAATTTCAAAAGGGGGAACATGAGTGCAAACAAAATGCATAGCACCCAAGTATTTAGACTGGGATATCGCCTCATGCTTTCCATTCACAGGTTGTATGCATCCATTATATAAAGCCGGGTTTGTCTTCTATCAGCGACTAATTACTCAAAAAACCAAATTCACCTCCCGCAACCAACCACTACTAACAACCAGCTTGGCAACTGGCTGCCAATCTTCCAGCAGTTCTTACATCACCCCGCCCATCCCCCACCTCAAAAAGTATCACTACTTCGCAACATAGGGGATAATATATTTTTACTTTACTTAAGCAAATAACAGCACATCCTTCTGTCCACAAGGATTGCTACTAGGGGTACACACATGGCAACGTAATGCTGTTAAAGCGTCTTTGATAACAAGGCGATCTGCAGTGTTAGCTTTTCTCTGGCAGCAGCACAGATGGGGAGGGCAGTCATAAGGAATGCATTGCAGACCCAGCACCCTCCCCTTCCATCAGTAACTTCAGAGTTTAGTTTTGTGTTTAGAAGTATGGAATGGCCGGGGCTACACTAGCCTACATGGCTTTTTAGGTCTGTCTTCACAGTGTAGTTGTCACCTAAACTTGGGATAAGCAAAGAAAAATTAAAAAAGAGCTTTCAGAAAACTACTTATAGAAGAATGTAGACTCTACTTGCATGATGGTTCCAATGAATACATGATTTGAATGATACAAATGTGTGCTACTACTAATAACACTGCTTTATGGCAAAACCTTTACTCGATACATCAGGAATGAGTTGCTTTTTGGGCAAGCCAATGATCACTGCTATAGGCCTGATCTGTTTGCTTTGAAAAGCTGTGATAAAGGCATTAAGCCATAAGTATTTATTGTTAAATGCCTATTGTCTTTAACATATGCTTTAAAGTGTATTTTATTACTCTATATTAAAGCCTACAAACCTATTTTGCTACATAGAATCTCACAGATTGTAGTAGGCAAGGGTTTTGGGGTTGCTTACCTTGCGTTACAAATAATGGGTATAGAAGGTTTGCTCTTTGAGAATGTGATAAGAACATGCTTTAAAGGATGGATTGCTATTTGCAATGTATAAAACATTTAGGCTGGTATTTTGGCACATGGTATCTCGCAGACTGCCGTGGTATACAAGGATTTTGGTGTCAGTGACCCATCGTGAGCAAACGATGCAGGTGGATCAACTTGCACTACTGTAATCCTTCTTGGTCCATTAGTGGGATTATACATGGTTTTGACAATTTTATTCTGTACATATGTGTTATGTTATTACAGTATGACTAATGGTTTCCTTTTGGGAAGGTTTTTAGACAACACAATAGGTCTTTTTTTATGCCGACAAGTCAGTGATGAAGATTATAGGACGGAATATTTATAATCAAGTTATGATAAAGGCAGTAGGTCTGACATTGATTGTGAAAAGCATGTGTTAAAGTCAATAGGCATTTAAGAATAGATTGTTATTGTTCTACATTAAAGCCTAAAGATAGGCATTCTCTTACATGGAATATCACAATTGCCTTTGTATTATAATTACTGTAGTAGGCAAGGGGTTTGGTTCTAGTTACCAATTTCACAAAGCATAGCTACAGAAGATTTGCTCAGTCAGAATCGTTAAAACCCTCTTAGGAGAGATAGAATTTTGCTCTGCACAACTGTAATATGTATTTATGCAATTTTAGGGCGGAATGTACGATAGTTACCTTGTGGAAAAGCTATAACAGTACAGGAGGCCTCAGCTGGTTAAGTGACACCAATGATAACAGCTAAAGGCCTGATTGATTCATGGGGAAACAAATACTTCAAATGCCATATGTCTGTTTTTGTTTTAATATTTTTTATTTGCATCAAATGAACACAAAGAGAAAAGTCATAATAAGCAAAATCACGTTAAGCATTTCATAAATCATAAACAGTAAAAAGGTCATATAGAAAGAAAAAAGCAGAAAAAAGAATTTAAGGAAAACAAAGAGAGTCGGTAAGAAAAAGATGCTAATATTAAGACATAAATGCTCCCCAAATTTAGTCAATTTTTCGTTTAGCCCGAAGGCCCTTTGAAGTAGCAAGGGTAGTCTCCATAGAATAAATTTCCTTAACTAAACTCCACCATTCCATAACAGTTGGCGAATTTTTCTGAATCCAAGCTCTAGCAATAATAAGTCTTGAACACGTAACTAAGATATTCAACAAATCATTAAATGTGTTAGAGCCCCCACATATACCAATCAATACATCAGTTGATGAAAAAGAAATAGGTTGAGAAAGTCTATCAGAGACCACCTTGAGTATACCATTCCAGTAAACATTAAGCTTAGGACAAGATAAGAACATGTGAACAATATCAGCCCGCTTAGATCGCATGTAGGGCACTTCGTGCGTTCACTAAAGTTATTATTCCTTGCCTATTTAAGAATTCTCTCGGGGGTATGATATAGTTGACATAGTTTTAAACATTTGCAATTTAAGGCTAGAAGAATGAACTGATCTATTTAAGCTCTTAAAAGATAAAGTAATTAAAGTCCGAGAATAGCTTATATCCTATACTAATCAGAGCTTTGTCTGATTCTCTGTAGATACAGTTCCAAAAGTCAGAGTCTATTACCAAATTAAGTTCTAATTTCTTCACTAAATAATCTTTAATCTGATAGTATTTAAACCTAGCCAGTTCTGATAAATTATAGCATTGCTTTATTTTTTCAAATGTCATAAATCCTTGATGGTCATACAGATCTCCCAAGAGTTTAATACCAGATTCTAAGTATACCCGACATGTTGATTCCTGAAAGATTGGAGGAAATCCTGGATTGCCCCAAAGAGGTGTTTTATAATGGAAATGAGAAGCATTACATTTCATCATGATGGAGCGGCAGATATAAAGAGTATCTCGTATTGTCTTAAATGTAACCCTTTTGAAATAGTTAGGGTCATTTAATCTGTAAATAAACATATTAGCATCTTGTCCGAGTAGAAATTTATGAAAATACAAACATTTATCAAGAATTGTTAGGCTGCGAAAACGAGTCAGGAAAGCCGACCAATAATAAAGTTTGAAATCCGGAAGAGCCAAACCTCCTTGACTAAAAGGAAGTTTAAGTGAGGAGACTGCGCGTCGGGCTTTTTTATATCCCCATATAAAACTACTAATAATTCCTTCTAATCTAAGAAAATAAGAGTTGTTAACACGTAAGGGAATTGCACGAAATAAATATAAATATTTAGGCAGGATTTTCATTTTAATTAAATTTATACGACTGATGATACTAAGAGGAAGTTTGTGCCATTTTTTAAATTGCATTGCAGTCTTTTAATAGTATTTCATAATTTAAAGCCACAATTGAGTCAATATCAGAAGAGATTTTAACACCTAGATACGTTGCGACCCCGCAGATTCCTGGAGTGGGAGCAGGAAGATGATGATTCGTAACAATTTGAGTTTTACTGGTATTAAGTCTGTATCCAGACACTGAACCATATATACCTGCTTCAATTAGAATACCTTTCAATGCTTGGGGCACATCCGAGGAGAACACTGCTACGTCATCCGCATATACAGTGATGTCCAGCTTATTTAAGCCATTAAAAAAAGGATTGATTAGAGCCTGGTGTTGGAGTGCAATTAAAAAAGGTTCCATACCCAAAGCAAAAAGCCATATGTCTGATTTTTTTTATTAACGAAAAGCTGTGAGAAACCCAGTACGTCTGACGTACTGATTGTAAAAAGCACATTAGTCAATGGTCATTTAAGCATAGATGGTCATTTCTCTATTTTAAACCCTAAAGATACTTTGACATTTCACGTAAAAAAAATAGATCACCTTTTTAGGGAATGATATTGGTGTTGGTTACTGCCTCTGACATTCCCTAGGGTAGACTATGTGCACTGTAATAATTCTTGCTACAATATCTTTGTAGCCGTCTGCAAGGATTTTGTAATTTAAAAACATGTAAATAATACATCTGTCTACATAAATATATCCATATAGATATGGATTTAGATCAGTTCTATTCTCCCATTGGTCCGACTATCGTTTGTACTATGCTTTGATTTAGGACATCATAGTGCATGGGAAAATGGCACACAACAGTCATTGGCTCTCTAGCCCTGTGAATGACAGTATTTTCTCATCATGCGTGTATGTTTACCTGAAAAGGAGTGTGCTTCAGTGTCACGGTTGTTGGGCCATTCCTTCATATTTCATTCTTCTCCATTTATAGTTCCTTTTTCATTTCCTATCTTCATCTTTTTATTTGAAATTTTCTTAAGAGGATACTACAGTTCTCCTGACAGGCAGGGCCAACAGATCTTTTGCTTGCAGCTCATTTCATCTGTAGTGCATTGCATCCCACGTGACCACTTATCCTAAATCAAGAGACCAATTTTGAATGCTGCTGTCCATAGTGAGTTACTGTTTTACCATTCCAAGATGGCCAACACATTGGTTCTAAACATGAAGGCCATGCTGAACTTTAAAACAATATACTATTTATAATTCCATCTGCAAGGTGAACACCAGGCGCTACGTTTAGTTTAGCTACTACAAGCATTTACCCACCGTGTTTAGACTTGTTTTTGCTTTTCTACGTGTACTCTAAATTTATCCTGCATATGTTGCCAAGTTTGTGTTTTATTGAGGTTGTGTCATAGGGCGAAAGCAAGAATGAGTTAGTAGATGAATGGATGCATGCGTGCAAAGAGAAGTGAAGATAGAGTGCATGTATGATGACTTGAGTACCTAAACCTAGCAAGGACAGAAAAAACGGCACTTTTATATAAACAAGACCTATAGGCATTGCCAATGGTTGTATAAAAGGTTAGAACAGACTGCATATCACTTCGCGCAGCTGAGAGAACATGGAGACATTGGTGTTGCCAGTTTTTATGCCTTAACTCTATACGTATTTTTTTTTACTTTGTTTGGAAAAGATACGGTTGTTACAACTACAGTAAATATTAAAAGAACTAGCAGAGCAGCTCTGTGCACAGATAGAAAGCTCCTACAAAAGGCAAACTTATGTTTGGCTCAAATGGTGGCGATCTGTCGTATCATGTTTGAGAAGATGGGGAAACTAAACATGAAAGGAAAACTAATGCTCGATAAGACTAGACATACTCCTGTTTATAAAAATGGCACAGGTATACACTCCTATTGAAACACAATCAAGGGAGGAGCATCATTTTTAAATTCTTGCAACATTAACTTTTCTGTATTCCTTTTCAGACAACAAACAAACCTACAACAGAAAAGTGTAAACACATTATGGTCGGGTAAATATAATGCAGACAGATAAAACCACATTATTTGGTCTCTCAAAATTACCCTTACAACAAACCCATGCCCTTCTTTCTCACCTGCTGGCTAAGCAGCCCTTTACGTCGTTCTATTAGTGTTAGTCTCTTAAACTGCAAATACCACTGCAGCGACCAGTACGCATTAATAGGGCACGATTCTTTGAGGATACTGCTGCCACTGATAGAAGGGTGGAATGTATCCTCTTTTAAACACAGAGCAATCATAGTCCCTCTGCTTATCAATATATGATTAGTATTCAGAAAAAGCTTCTAGTAACTCACTAGCCTTTCAAGAATTTTAACTTGACTGTTTGGTGCCCCTATAGTTTTGGAATATTTGGATCTCTTTGCCCCGGTACCGTTTGTATACAAGAGTAAACTCAGCTTTTCACAAGGATCAGAAAGGACGATTTACAGCATCCACTACTACTCAATCTTCCAGGGCAATGATCCGGTCAATCTCTTCCTGAAGCACGAGGATACCTTTTCAGGTCAATGTAGCGCATTGAAATTCGTATTCATTTATTAATTCATTCAATGAGGGGTCGGGGCCGTGGGGGTTTAAATTGTATAACATCAGAGGTGGCCGGGTCGACAAGTTGATAGAGGGAGCCAGAGACGAAAATATTTGGCATGTAAATCACGCCAACGATGTCATGGAAATAAAATCCAGAGTCTGTTTAGAATTCAAAAACAGTCTGTTTATTAACATGAGGAATCGTTTCACCTTAGTACTGCAGATTATTTCGAGGCATTGCGAAGCATTTATAAAAACTGACTTTTTTTTTTAACATCAACTTAGAAACATTGATGCCCTCCATCCACCATGACGACGTCGCCAGTGATTTGAATCAGTTGTCATGTTACCCTATCTGTGGCATTGATTTATAATATGTATAATGCAGCATTATAGTCTTTAACCAAATGCAAGAGGTGTTTGTGTAACAGACACCAACTCGTGAATTTGACGGTGTCTCATGAGATAATGGAGACAAGCGCAGTCCCAAAAGGCCCCTTAAAGATAAGAAAGTGACTCACAACAGCCGTCAAGCAGGCGAGACACTCCGGCTCGCTGGGGAAAGGGCAGCAACCAAAAGCCCTAATTTCCAATGGCAGGCCACTGTTCAGCATGAACGGTGACGCCGGCCAATGGAAATGAGGGGCGGGGCTTAAAGCCTTCTTCTGAAAGTCCTTCTAGGCAATAAATCACGCGAGCGAGCTTCGCATGTATGCAGCAACGCTAGGCGAGACCTAAAATGTTTTAATTTATTTTATTTATAAAGTGAAACTGATAGATCTACTCATGCATTGGCCAAAAAAACTGGAGCGTAATGAAGTGTCCATGAAGTGTTGAGACAACCTGGGGAAGATGGAGGGGGCAGGGGCATTATGTGAAACTTAAGTCCTCAGGGCGCCTAGTACCTTTAACAACTTTTGGGTAAGCATTTTCTATACGGGATATAACATGGGTGGTAACATAGATAATTAACTCAAAAGTTGTGCCCCAGAAGTGCTCAAGAAGATGCTTTATCCATTTCTCTCCTTTTCACCACAAAATCTTTTCCAAGTGATTATTTGGGGATGGGAGAGGGGCATTTGATTAGGCAAGAGGGTGTAGTCTGCTATCCTGAATGCTCTATGGTGTGACCAGCGATATATCTTTTAACCTGCGACGGTTGTAGGCACCCGGATGAGGCTCTGCATATCACTGCTGTGCATTAAACGTGCTGTTTTCAAGGTCCTGTGGGAAGCAGGGATCCAGGTGGTGGTGTAGTTGGGCAGAACTCACATTTTTACATGACAATCTGCTTGAAACCCCAATCTGAGACTGGCTTCTGATGTGCTATGCAGCAAAGAGATGCATCAGACGGCTCCAATCCAATCACACTGCTTGCCTTGGAAAAGAGGCTGAGCTGAGCAGTCATAATCGCAGGCACACTCCGGGGCTGGGACTTCAGTGCACTTAGCCTAAGCACCCACTGTAAGGAAGTGGTTCTTTATATGCTGGACCAGGGTAAGGTGCAGTGTGTACAGAGTCCACAGTCCCCAGAGGATTGGCAGAGGCTAAAGTTAGATATAACCTTACTCTCTAAAGTGGTAGCTTGGTCGAGCAGTAAGGCAATATCAGAGGACAGTGTAAAGCACTTGTTGCACACAGTCAGCAAATGGTCTCACACACTCAAGAACTGAACTCTAGGCCAATCGTTTTGTATCAAAAGATATAGTTTTATTTTAGAACCAACAATGTATCAAAATATGTTTTCTCAGAATGAGTTACTGTATTTAAATACATTTCAAATAAGCAACAGAAATTTTTATTACAAAAGTTACAGTTGCTGCAATAGGCAACACAATTTCAAACACAATGTAACATTGAGCTCAATGGGAATTTCTAGTTAAATGCAATTAGTAGATTACTTTTCTAACCACAGGACTGGATCCTAGATTCAGTCCTGGGACATTTCCTTTAAATAGTTAAGTAAAAGCGTTTTGGTAACAGTAGTGATTTTTAAGGAATATTATTGTATTTTAAAAGTTGAAACTTTTTCACATAGAATCACCAATGTTATCCTATGGGAGGAAATTCACTTAGCAGGTAAGTAGTGTTATGATAACTTTCATACTCTGGGTTGGATCCTGGATCGAGCCGTGGTGCATCTCCTGTAAACAGTTGAAAGAATGCGTTTAAGTCATACAGGCGATTTTTAAGGAATAATTGTAGTTTCTGAAAATCGACTCTTAGAAACTTTTCTGGTGAAAAGCAGACAATGGAGCCCTATGGAAGGAAATTCAAGTTACTGGTAAGTACAGTTCAGATTACTTTTCAGGGTCAGTGCTGGGCTAAAAGATGTAGCACTGGGTTCTCTCCTGACAACAGGTGAGTAAATCGGAATTAGTTGTTCGGCTGATTTTAAATAAATATTTTTAAGTTCCAAAACTCCACATTTAAAAGAATTTCCAAGTGAAACCAGTCAATGTTAGCCTATGGAAGAAAAGTGAGTTATCGGTTTTTGGGCAAGTACTCGACTGGCAGAGTTAAGGTTCTGGGCATAGACTCAGGGGTCTCCCAGGGTAGGTACAGTTGGTACACCCTCAGCGGCACAGGGGGCAGAGGTAGTTAGGCCCAGTGTTATCCAATGGACATCTTGGAAAGTGAACAAAGGCTGCAGGCTCGGGGACGATGATTCTTCAGGAGCGACCAACACTTCGAGGGTTAAGTTGGGATCTTGGAGGCTAGGTAGGCACCCCAGAGTTGGGCACAGGGGGGTGCCGGGAGCACGGGTGTCTTTTGACGTCAGGAAAGCTTACCCGCTGCTCGTCGCGGTTGGAGGGGTCCCTTGTTCTGAGGCTGCAGGAGTCTTCTGGGTCGTTCAGGAGTGTCCTTGGGTACTGGATTCCAGGGCAGAATCGCCGGGCGGACGTCCTCAGGGTCTTTGCCCACTCGGGCACGGGCCGGGCGGGTGCAGAGTGTGCTCGATTCACGGTTCCTGGCAGGCACCAGGGGTATGGAGGTTTGAGCAGAATCACTGCTCATGGGAGGCCCAGTCTCTAAGAGGTTCAAGACAGGCAGGTCCTCCATGGTTCTCAAGGTTGCTGTCCGCAGGAGACGCCAGGATTTAGCAGGAGCATGTTCAAGGATCAACAGACCTGTAGGGCTGGGGCCACGTCAGTTGGTGTCGTTGTCAGGTGCCCCACAAGACTTACCTCTGCTTGTGAAGCAGATTCCGCAGAGACGACAAGAGCACCCGTCCCTGTACCCACCTGACCCTCGTGGAAAGCAGGACCCAGCAGGGATGAGATGGACGCAGGGAAGGGAGCCAGGATGAAGAGGCTAGCTTGGGATTGGAGCTTGCGGGGTATCTTGGTGTCAGCAGAACTTCTGTAGACTGCGATACCCAGACATCAAATCAGCTCCTGATAAGGATAGCCAAGGTGAGGCGCTCCTGCGCGATGTACCCAACCTAATACCAAAGGAAAGCGCTCCTGCGCGAGGTAAACATAAACCAAAGTCAAACCAGAAGGCAAAAGCGCGTATGGCAGGGAGTAGAACACAGTCACACCACCTGTGGCATCCCTGGAAAAACAAAAGCAAGCTATGTACACTGCTCCAGAACAGCAGAGCTTTTCCCCAAGCAGCACTCTTGCGCGATGGGGAAACCAATGTCTGAGAACAAAACCCAAAAAGTAAAGCACTCCTGTGCAAAAGATTCTTAACCCCAGTATAGCGCTCCTGCGCGGCAAGGGTTAATGAAGGCAATACATGTACAAACTACAAATAGCGCTCCAGCGCGGTGTGGCCTTTAAGGAAATTTAAGCAAGCACTCCTGCGTGGGTTTCATATGGGCGAAACACAAGTGCTTCAAACGCGACGTAGACCAAACACCAAGCAGCGCAGCGTAGGACAGACACCAAACAGCGCCCGCGGCGTGGACCAGATGGTCTTTGTTGCGTCTCGGCTCCGGAACACAACTCCGTGTATCAGGTCAGATTCGAAGCACTGAGCCGGCGGGAAACGCAATGTTTAAGCGTTTCCCCCGGAAGTGCTTCAACAACCCCAGGTCAGCTGCCTAGGACTAGACCGGGACTCGACTTCCGCCGGAAGTGAGTATCCCGGCAATGGTGTGTGATCGAGGATGGCAGGAAGCGGCAAGCGCCGTGAACCATGACAGTCGTCCTCTTGTTAGCAGCTGCACAGCATGTCATCTTCTCAGTCTTCTTTCTTGTTTCGAAATCGGGATCTGAGGAAGGAAGGTTCAGGGTGCCCCTAAGTACTACATTTAGGGGTATTACAGGTAGGGGAAGGGCAGGGATCAATAGGTCCCTGTCCGGGGGTGAGTACACCCCCTATCCTGCTCCTCATGTGGGAGGGGGACAGGAGCCTATCTCCGATTGGCCAGGGCTCCCCATTGTCAAGATGGCCGGAGCCCGGAGTTGTGCTTCACCTCGCCTCTCCCACCTGAGGGGTGGAGTTGGCACAGGCTGGCACACCCCCTTTACTCGTGTAGGGTTTCCCACCAGTCTTCCTGCCAGAGTAGGAGTCAGAACCGCTGGGGGCCAGTTGCTGAGTACAGCAAGCGGCCTGGAGAAGCTCACAAAGGCGACAGGCCTTTGAAGCTTCCCCCTGCCCATTCTGGGGGAGAAGCTTCCCCCTGCCCCTTCTGGGGGAGGCAATCTTGCACCTCGCCCAGGATATGAATTGTTGCACGCCCAGGAGAGCGGGGGGCTTTCCACCCGGGGGTCCAGCAACAGGTCGGCTGTGTGGCAGCCTCTGAGACAAGACGTGGATTGTAGGTTAGGTTTCAGGGAGCATCTCCAAGATGCCCTCTGTAGTGAATTTTATTTTAAATCCCACAGTGGCATCAGTGTGGGTTTAAAGTGCTGAGAAGTTTGATACCAAACCGGTTAGTCTTCAGTGTAGCCTTTATGGTGCTGGGAAGTTTGTAATTGCAATCTCCCAGCACAATATACTCTTAATGGCATCACTGCACTTAGTGTCCAGGAATGGCCCTGGGTACTGTAGGGGCACAGGGCTCATGCACCTGTGCCCACACCACTGGCATAGGGCACCCAGCTAGAGGGGTGACTGATTTATGCCAGGGCAGGGGTTTGTGGGCATGGCACACAGGGATGTGTACCATGTCGATTCTGTTTAGTTCTGCACCAGGACACTCAGCGTGCAAAGGCAGTGTGGGTGCCAGGGTACGGGCCCCTAAGGGAGGCACGATAAGTCCTGCAGCCCTTAGAGGTCTTCTTTGGTCACAGTGCCCTGGGTACCTATGGTACCATTTACCAGGGACTGACATGTGGCCAGAGATGCCAATTGGGTTTTAGTTTCAACACAGTTTTAGGGAAGGAACACAGGCTCTGGGCCCCCGGGCACACTCAGTCAAAGCACATCAGCAATTCAGCAAAAAGTGGGGGCATACCATGCAAGAAAGATGGCACTCTCTCACACCCACCCAGTTGGCTGCACGTGGCCGCAATATGTGAGAACATGAGTATCGTTCAAGAAGCAGTGATCTGACTGTCAGAAACCCACTGTCATGTCAACAGTGTTTTTTCCAGAGCAGTAGGGGCCCTTCGGAAATGTTATGTTATATAGAACTTGTAAAGCGCATCTTGCACTTCGGGGGCATCATGGCACTCCACAGACCCCAATAGACACACACAATCTTAACTGGGGGAATCAGATAAGTGATCTACATTTAGCATCAGGTGAGGAAAAGATCCAGGTTTTAAGGGCCTTTCTGAACATGGTCTCTGTTTGAAAAACACAAATCTGTTTAGGGAGCATATTCCAGGATTTGGTCCCTAGCACCACAATTGATTTCCAACCCTTTGTCGTACAACTAAAACCTGGGGGATTAAAAAGATTCGGAGTGGAAGATCTGAGAGTGCAGTGTGGCACATAGTGGGCAAACCTGGATCGGAGATAGTGGGGGCATGAGAAGCTGAAGGCTCTGTAGGTAATTACAGATTAGATCTTAAAGAGGACTCTTGTGGATGGGCAGCCAGTGTAGCGCTTTAAGGGCAGCTGAAGAGCTACTGGGCCATTTTAAAACTAGCCGTGGGGCTGCATGCTTGTCCATCTGTAATTTGTTTAGGACTGACTTACTGACTGGTAATGTGGAAGAATTCTCAGAAAGATTTATTTTAACCCGAGTGAGTGACACTTGTTATGGTAGGGCTGGCCTGGCCAGATGCAGGATGCAAGCAAAGTAGAGCAACTGAGCGTTACAACTGATTGCAAACATACATAAAATATAATGTATTTAGAATCACTGACCAAGGGAAGTCCTTGCTCCATGGTAACGGAACGGGTAGAATAGGATATAGATATGAATGTTTCATGTTTTGACAGGACATCTTTGCCTGTTATGGGAATTTTAAACTGGTAGAGACAGGCTTTTCAAATTTCACAGTTAGATAGGCTATGTTCACCTAAGTTGCTTGGCTTGAAAAGGTGACGCTCACTGTTAATTAGACTCTTGAAAAAATACCAAAATCTGCTGCTACAAGGTGTATAAAGTACAGTGCCCGTAGAGGAGGACATCCTGCTATTTTTTTTGCACGACTTTTTTTAAACCACTTCTGTTCACTGTAGTTCTTTACCCGTCAAAGTAGTTCCTGAGATTCAGCAGTGCAAGTTTAAGGGAATGAAGAAAGATCTTTGAGCTTAACAGAAAATGAACAAGGTACAGTAAATCAATAACAGAGCACCCAAAATCCAGCAATAACCAATGAATGGGCAAAAGTTGGTACTCTTATCTGCACCTGTAAAAGACATGAATGTAGCAACTGGAAATACAAATAGCCCTACTATTCATAAAGCAAGGAAAGGACAGATTATTAGGAAAGTCACAATGGTAAGAATATTAGGCCAACATGTGATTGCACCGGGCGGGCCTTATACCACATCATGACAGCTGGCAATACAGATGGGTGGGTGTGACAATACACATCCTGTGATCCTGCCCAGGGCATTGCCGATTCCTGGTCGGCGGCATGGGCCACTCCGATGATCCGGGTTGACGCTCTCAGCCAAACGAGCTCTTCTACATGATAAAGCTGGTTGTGAAATTACCACAAAGCATAGAAACTGTGGCTGGGGAGAGACCTGGCTACAACTAAACCATGCATCCTACGTCCTATGCCACTGGAGGAAAAATACTGTGCCCGGTGGATCAGACTGGATGTCCATATTGGCAAAACGCAAACCAGTCTATAAGAGGAATGATCAAATGGATGCATATGCCCAGGTCTGGGAACCCTTCTTACATCCTCGAGAAACGCAGGGTCTGTTGACAGCATTTCTTAAGCCCAATATTCTTCAATGTACAGGGAGTGGCCAGAGTGACCCAGGCTGTCCGTGGACTGGGTCTGCGATAATACACTCGCACTATGTAAGAGTCTGGCGCTCACTAACTCAAAGGGACGACAGAACCTTAAATGAACACCTCACAGTCGCTATCCTGTATAATAGGTGACAGCCTTGATCTGTTCTCGCCCAAGTGGAATGTCCCACATGTATTACAGGATGCTAGGGTAGAATGTCTGATGCTTTCCAATATACCTTTGCTAAACTGGTTGCTTTCTATTTTTTACTGTTCATTGTCAATTTTATTATGCCCAAGAAACAACTGAAATACCAATAAAGAATTACTGGGGGAAAATGAGGCATACAGAAAAGCCAGCCTGAATATCTATGCAACACTTCTGCCTTTGTATGTCAAGGGTGAGACTCGTCTCATTCACTTACGTGAAAAAAACATGTCCTTTCCCCATCAGGACCATAACTTTCCCAGAATGGAGAAAAAAAAAAAGCTTTTTTTTTTTTTTTTTTTTAGCCTGCAGTTTCCACATACCCATGAAATTGCTCGATGCAGGAAAGCAACTGATAGCATGCCAAATCGCAAGTTTGTTTCACTGTGCGTGCTGGAGCAAAGAAAACACCCAAGTCTGAAAGAAAACATTCAGGGCTATCAACAAATATCTTCAAAACAGGATTATAATTTATGTGCTCAGGGTGAGGTACAACACGTCACCACGACATAGAACCGGAGCCTTTTACAACAAAAATAAAATGGTATATCTGTACACTGACCATGACACGTGACACAGTATAAAACAGAAAGCAAACAAGCATTTGCAATGCAATAGGTCTTGTTTTAGGAAAGTTTGAGCTACTGGTATTGTAAAGGACACATTTTTTATTTATGTGTTGGTTTTGAAAATAGCGAAATTAATTACTTTGTCATTTACAATGTCAATAGTTATAACATTCGCAAATGTGACACCTATAGCATTTGTAATGCAATATGTGTTTTAATTTTTTTAAATAATTAATACTTAAATAAACGCTATTGAAATTTATAATGGCAATAGCTTAAACTTTTGTAATTACCTTTTGTGAAGATTATGTTCAGTGTATTTTATTGTGACAAAATCCAAATCAGAAGTGAAATGTAAACATATTTTGTGACATCTATACTACTATTATAAAGAGAGAACACAATACTTTGAGCCAGGTAAACTCGGGAACCACAGCGCCAATCAAAACACCCAATACATCCTAGAAAACGTCAGGGTAACCAGATGGACATAGGCCATATACCATAAAAAAAATATACCTTAGAAGGGCAAAGTACGTTCTTTCAGAAAGTAGTCCCTTGGAAGTAGCGCCATGTCTGAGGTGAGCGTGTGCGTTTTATGCGTGCTGACATCACAATCACGGGTCCGCCATTTTAGTAAAGTAGTAAAGTGCTCGGAGAGCGGACAGGAGCGTGGCCAGAAGCGGGTAGGACAGGAGCGCCGAAACGACAGACTCTGGAGTCCGGCATGCCAAGAGCGGACAGGAGCGTGGGCAGAAGCGGGCAGGAGCGGCAAACCGACAGCCTCCGGAGTCCGGACAGGAGTGTGGGCAGAAGCGGCCAGGAGCAAGGAAACGGGGACAAGGAAACAACACCCTGAGCATGTGATGCTGGTAAGTACGCACTGCTGCTCCCGCTGCTGGCCGCTCTGCTGCAGCGGTGCTGCCCCCAGCCCCCTTCTGCCCCGGACAACGTCGGGCGGGCTGCTAGTTTGTAATAAAGCTTGAAACATTGAGAGAACATATGTGAACCAGTTGTTGTTGAATGGTTGCACAGATTGATGCTGCTGTGGCTTTCAGTGATGCTGTGGCTTTCAGTGATTCTGTGGTGATGCGAGCGATAGAGTGAGGCCGATAGATAGAGTGAGCGAATGTCACACTCGAACCTTGGTTTCCCCAAATCCAAAGTCAGCAACTCTGGCCCTTACGCCACATCCTCTATTAATAATGTTGGCGCTGTGTGTGCTTCTGGCCGAGTTATTAGCACAAGTGTATCTAAATGCGCGCCAATGTTACAGCGAGTCAGCTTGCTAAAATGAAACATACACTTGACCTATGTATCTCCTTTCAAGAATTCCTTTAAAAAAAAACAGCTTGCATGCTCTTATTTCTATCCTTCTGTGTGTTATACCGTACAGGGGTGTGGAATTTATTGAAATATGTACTTGTCCATGGGACAAGTACCTTCATAAATCTACTTGTCCTGTAACAAAATCCACTTGTCCCTTTGGTGCCATGTAGTGCACCGTCAAATAATGGCTGCAATCTCTTTGTATAAGAGCTCTGATAATAGCCTCTCTGGTTATGTCAGGCTAATACTATAGAAGGATTTGAATTTTGGAGGTTTTCTCCAGCTCTTCTCTAATTTTTTCCCATACTGAGAAAGGTTGGAAATTTACCCCTGACAACGGCAGAAGTAAAGTTTCTTCCAGGGCTGGGAAAAATGTGGTTGGAGAAAAAGTGAACTTGTAAACACTCAACAGATTTCCGCTGGGGCATATTCATATTTGCTCATGCTAAGATGCAATTCACAAATATTTTCTAGGACTACGGTTTTCTGGCCTACTTAAGGAATTCATGTGGATTCATGAAAAACGTAAATCTCCTTTAATACAAGGACATATATCATGGGTGCACTTTCGTGACTTTAACCTTTGAGCCCCTAATGAAATTTGAGTTAGCCAAGACCTTTTGTTTTGATTGAAATGCTATCTCTTCCTATCTGTGAGCTGGCTTCATTGTGTGTGACAGCATTCTGCTCTTTTACAAAGTAGTTTTGTTCAGTGCCGGGAATTTCTATGGCAATGTGGCCTTTATGAGACCAAATACTAGCTGTCTAGTAAGAACTCACTGGCAAACAGCACCACGCCTACCTGATAATCCCAAGGTAGATAAAGGAGCACAATGTAGGCCAAGTGAGTAATCAGAACATTTAAATACCCCCCACGTTGATTCAAAGTTCTTATGACACCAAGCAAGCGAAAAAAAGTAATTGGAATCCTCTCCACAATAGCTCTCTTGCCTCTTCCATCTAAGCATCTATCCATTCATCCTTTCACCCACTGATATCTAGCATTTCACCTTTACATTGGCACCCATTCATTCTTTAATCCATTACCTTTCACTAATCTGTTCATCAATCTGTTCATCTGTCTCTCGATCCACTCATCCATATCCAAACCTAGCCATTCATCTCCAAACCTATCCATTTCAACCATCCATCCATCCTTTCGCTCATCCATACACCCTCCCTTTCACTCCATCTATATACCCTTCCATTCACTTCATATATCCACCCTCCCTTTCACTCATCCTTCCACCCACCCTTCGACCCATCCATCAATCCATCCATTTATCCTTTACATTCACCCATCCTTTCGCTCTCTAATCCTTACACCCTGTAATCCATCCACTCATTCACCCTTTCCTTCATTATAACATCCTTTGTCCATCCACCATCCCGGTCACTCATTCATGCATCCATCCATCTAGCCAGCCACACTTCTACTCACTCATCCTTTCACCCACACATCCATTCATCCTTTCAAATTAATTACAAGTCTTTGTCTGCCAAGCTGCAGACAGAAGAGGCCCATCAGAGCTCCACCACCTCTACTGTAGCTGCTAAAGCCTATCCTGCCATCTCCAAACCTATCGATCCAACTGATCCATCCCGCCTTCCTTTCACTCATCCATCCATCCTTTCACCCCACACATCCTCCTGTTCACTCCTATTCATCCATCCTTTCACTCATCCCTCCCTCCATCCATCCACCCTCCTTTTCACTCATCTATCCACCTACCCTTTCACTTCATCCATTTATGCTTTCGCTCATCCATCCACCCTTTCACCCATCCATCTTCCGTTTCGCTCATATATCCATCCACCCTTTCACTAATCCCTCCATCCACCTTTACACTCAACTCTCCACCCACCAACCCATCCGTCAACCCTTCCACCCAGCCACCCACCCATCCATCCATCCCTCAACCCAGTCAGCTATCTATTCATCTACTATCTCACCCATTAATCCACCCTTTCAGTAAGTCGTCCATCCTTTCACTCATCAATCCAGTTTCAACCTATCCATTCACTCGCGCATCCCTTCATTCACCCTTGCTCTTTTCCTCCCATTCGCACACATCCATCCTTACATCAATCCACTCATTCATCCATCTTTCCATTCACCATTTCACTCCACTCATTCATCTATCCATCCAGCCTTTCAATCATTCATCCATGCATCCATTGATTCACCCTTTCACTCATTAATGTATGCATCAATCATCCACTCTTGCACGTATTCATCCATGCATCTATACATCTACCCTTTCACGTATTCATACATGCACCTATCCATCCACTCATTCATCCATGCACCTATCCATCCACCCTGTCACTCATTCATCCATTTATGTATTTAAAAATCCACCCTTACGCTCCACTCATTCATCCATCCATCCAGCCAGCCTTTCACTCATTCATCCATGCATCTATCCATTCAACCATTCACTCATTAATGTATGCATCTATCATCCACTCTTGCACGTATTCATCCATGCATCTGTATATCCACCCTTTCACTCATTCATCCATGCATCTATCCATTCACTCATTAATGTATACATCTATCATCCACTTTTGCACGTATTCATCCATGCATTTATACATCCACCCTTTCAGTTATTCATACATGCATCTATCCATTCACCCTTTCACTCATTAATTTATGCATCTATCATCCACTCTTGCACATATTCATCCATGCATCTGTATATCCACCCTTTCACTCATTCATACATGCATCTATTCATCCACCCTTTCGCTCACTCACCCACCCACCCTTTCAAGTCCATTATGGGCCTTTGTCTGCGGACCAGCAGACTGAAGAGGCCCATCAAAAAGTTCACAGCTGCTGTAGGCACAAAGTGACATGAGAGGCCTAGTGCAAGGACAGAATTGGGGGTGGCCTTAGGCCTGCATGAAAGCCCATGGGGAAACTAATGAGCTTTAATGTAAGCCCTTGATGTGTAAGATATGAGAGGCCAAGGGGAGCGGGTCAGAGATGTCAGAGAGGGCCGCTAAGGGGGGTGGGGTGGGGAGAGCAGGTTCAGGCACCAGGTGTAACATAAGGTGTACAGGAAAGGCAAAGTGCAAAGGAGGGGGTGCATGAGAAGGGAAAGCAAAGCGAGTTAAAGATGAGGCCCAGGAGTGGAGCAGAGAACACAAGGCAGGGGTCATACAGTTCAAGTCAGAGCAAGGGGCCAAGAGGCAGATAAGGCAGCCTCTTACATGGGGCCTGGAAGCTACACCAGCACGAGCTATTTCCAACTTCGAGCTCTGCTTTATTATTTTGTTGTTCTGTTCTGGGGAAATTAAAGTGCAGGCCCCAGCTTTTGCATTCACCCTTTCACTGCCAATAAACTGCTCAGAGCATCTTATTAACTGGCTGTGACCTACAGGGTTGAACAGCTGTGTATCGGATTACCATAAAACTGTCTACTTGTCCTTTGGACAAAATACAAATTAAAACCTCTTGCCCTCCTAAGAAATCTAGATGTCTCGGGCGTCGGGAGATAGGAATTCCCCACCCCTGTATACCCCTGTCCTACTAAAAGATGGATACATTAAATGTGAACCACTATGCTCTGTAGCTCTTACAAGGAATTGTCTTACTCAAGGAGAGTCGCAGAGTCATTTTATTCCAATTGCAAGTAACTGCTACAGCGATTTTCCAGGTATCACACTGTTTGGTCAAGAGAGGTAGCCGGGGTCACAGTTCGCTTGTTTTGGAAACAAAACTGGCAATTAAGAAACTAACTACACATTCAGTACCAGTACATTAGGTTTGGAGATAGTTATGCATTTGTCGGTATATTAGAGATTCTTCTTACACACATGCAAACACGCACGCAAACGTACGTACATACATACCCTTTTATTTCCTCAGGTGAAGAACTTGCAAACATAGTCAATATACAATTTTATCCAGTTCGACCGGAAACAGCCGGACCACATTTATAGCAACAGGTGAGTCAGTATCATCCTCCTCAAATGCTACTTACTCACTTGTATCGACCCCTGGAGGTTGAAAGTCCGAGTCAGCGCTCGCGGCCTGATTCCACATACATTCCCAAGCCGTGCATATTACCCGGCCTGATGGCAATCAGATGGTCAGAAAACCTCTGAGGCTATACTAACCGAGCACGTCTGTGAAATGGTAAGTATGGAGACCACCTCTGATAACCCCCACCGACACCCTCACCCCTGTCATATACCCCCCCCGAAGTCTGACAGAGCAAAGTGTTCCGAGGTCGAGGGTCCCCTGTACCAGTTTTGTGACTCTCACCCACCACCCATGTCTTACGTGATACATTCATCTCACTTTAACTTATTATAAACACCTGCAATTTACACGAAGCAGGTCCGATGCAAGTCTTAACGAAACATAAAAAACACGATCAACATAGTATCAGCGCTCTAAGTTCGGGGTGCGTATCATTTTTTTATACTTTAAAAGGAATATATTTTATTTATTGCTGTGAGAAGTTGGCCTGGTATATAATGCTCACTAATTCTAGTGATCACTTTGTACCATGCCAAGCAACCCTTATGATGATTGGTTGTAATTCAACCTTGTAGACCAGTTATCCTAATGGTAACGTGGACAAAGCAGTCTTAGGCTAAACTCTGAAAGGCATGTGAAGCCAGCTGTTATACCATACACAACCCCCTTGAATACCAAATGAAAGGGACACCACACAGATATATATTGAAAATATATATTGATTTATTAACTATAAAATCCCCTGGACTCTTTATGAGCACAGAAGCACAAGCGTAAAATCACAAGACAGTTTAAAATACACAAAAGTTGCACAATATGGATGAGCCCTAGGGGCCACCTAAACCATATACTAAATAAGTGGTATAAGAGATACCAGGAGGAAAGTGAAGAGGCCTAGGGCCTTGGGAATCGCTGGAGCTATTCGAGACTGGAAATAACTAAGTCGGGAAAGGCCCACGGGACTCGGGTGCAGTGTTCAAAGTGCACGCACTTCTCAATACAAAGTCTATGGTGCGTAAAAAGCACAAAGTTAGAAAGTTAGGAACCTTCCGAGTGACCTACGGAGCTGAAACTTAAAACACAGGCCCTTGGGATGTGTACCAGTGCAGGAGCACCGGCGGAGCTGAGTTACCTCACCCACAGGAAGCGGGTGCACAGGGTCGAAGATGTGTCGGGTTTCGTCACGCTGGTCGATGGTGCTTGGAGCAGGAGATGCTGCAGGCGGCTCGATGAGAAGAGTTCCGGTGGATCCAAGGGTGGATCTGTAGATGTGAAGACCTGAAAGCAGAGGGGACAGTGTTCAAAGTCACTAGCCAGTGACTGCCGTGGAACCAGAGTGGAACCAGGTGATGTCGGGTGCAAACAGGCGTTGTCGGGTAGCTTCTTTCTGCAGCCACGTGGATACCCGGGGTCGAGGACGTCCAGGAGTCGGTCACGAGCTGTCCCACGTAGGCTTCTCGCTGTTGGCGGTGTCGGCGACCTGATCGGAGCAAACAGGCCTTGGCAAATGCAAGCCACGCAGAAGTTGAAAGATGCTGTTCACTCGGACCAGCAAGGTCAGAGCGGGTGCTCCTTTTCACAGGAGCTTGGGTAGGTCTGGAGCAACCAGACCTGCTGTTTAAATCTTCGGGTTCGTCGCCAAGATGGCCGCTGGCCGCGTGGCTAGTGGCCGGGATGGCGCGTCGAGTGGCACAGTGCAAAAGGGCCCCACGCAGATCGTGGAGATGCTGGGGGGCTGATCTTCGGTGCAAGGGCTGCTCGGTGGTGGGGGTTCTCAGTCCCCAAAGCACAACGTCGAGGATGCCTCAGAAGCTGCGCAGTCAGCTTTACGAGTGTCTTCCAAGAGGTCCGGTCCCACGTCACTCGGTGCCTCCACGGGTCCCTTCTTTGCAGGGACTGTGGATCGGGCTCTGAGAGGTCTGGGAATCTGGTTCTTGTCGGGCTCTGGGCTCGGGCTCCGGCGGGAGGCGGCGGCAAAGCAGACGTCGAGTTGCTGGTTGGTACCTGTGTTCACAGGGTGGTCACTCCTTGGCCACAAGGGAGATTCTTCTTCAGTCTTCTGTGCAGCAGAATGTCGAAGTCCAGTCTTCTTCTTAGTTTAAGTTGATTTCGGGATGATCTGCTGTGCAATGGCACTGCTCCCCCTCTTATTCCAATCTAGGGGGTGGATCACCTACTAGGTCCCTCCTCTGGGAGGAACCAGGAAGGGGGGCGGTTACACCCCCTTTCCTTTGTCCAGCTCCGCGCCAGGACTGGGGCTGGAAGGCCCCAGAACCGGTTTGGGCTGGCCTATGCACGGGGACACCTTGTGTGCCCCGGGCATGTCTGATTCTATTCAGCCCTGTCCTACCCAATACACAAAATCCTGTCTGGGGTGGTGCTCGCACCTCCCAAGGCAGGAAACCCTTTGTCCAGGCCACCATCTGCCGAGTTTCGGTCAGCAGCAGGAGGCCAGACTTGTGTCTGTGGTGGCAGCGTCCATTTTGTGAAGCTGAGGCTCTGTTTAACTTTAACCGGGGTTAAGGCTACGCACATGTCGTGTCCCTCTAGAAGGGTGGAATGCTATCCCCGTCGCCAGAATTGGCGAGGGGATAGTATTCCAATTCGTATGACACCTTACTCGACATGTTTTGATAAAGCCAAACCAAAGATAGCATTTAACCGCGAGGATTATAATGCACTTAAGAGTATATGGTATGGCAATATCCCGGAACAGCTTAGGGAGTGGTTCCCGACAGCTGCAGACAGGCTCAGCTCATGCTAGAGCACCATCTCACATATTTCCAAGCACTCTGCCTCCAGGATTGATGAGGCCTTCCATAGGAGTGGCTGATAGGAACATATGTGTCCAGTTTAGGGTTAGGCACAGACATACTGTACCTAAGTAAGAGGTGGTTACACCGACTTACCCCAGCTGAGTGATCAGCCAGTTGTGTCACAGATGGAGGCCAGGCCAGGGGTGGCACAATACGTGCTGCAGCCCCTGGTAGGCCTTGGATACACCTATGCCCTGGGCACCTAGGGTGCACTATTACAGGGGCTCATAAGGTGAACCAGTTCCAATTCGTAATGCACCTAGAGTGCATGGGCATCAATTTAGAGAGAGAACAGCAGGCTGTGGGTCTGATTAGCAGGCCCACAGCCACATTAAGTCAGAAACCAGTGAAGCAAAAAGCAAAAATTTGGGGTGACCATAGGATAGCAGACCCTACTCTCCTACATAACCCCCCCCCAAACGCAGGGACATTAGACTAACCTTGACCAGTTGTGTCTTCATGTTCTAAGTGGAAGTACCTGGAGAGACCATCTGCGTTGCCATGGTCAGTCCCTGGGCGGTGCTCCACTGTAAAGTCCATCCCCTGTAGGGAAATGGACCACCTGAGTAGTTTGGGGTTTTCACCCTTCATCTGATTAAGCCATAGGAGGGGCTTATGGTCGGTCTGAATCTTGAAGTGAGTGCCAAATAAGTATGGTCTCAGCTTCTTCAGGGCCCACACCACAGCAAAGGCCTCCCTCTCTATAGCTGACCAACGTTTCTCTCTGGGGGTCAGCCTTCTGCTAATGAAAGCAATGGGCTGGTCCTGGCCATCTACATTAAGCTGTGAAAGCACTGCTCCCACTCCCAACTCAGAAGCATCTGTTTGGACAATGAACTCTCTTGAGTAGTCAGGACTCTTCAGGATAGGTGCAGAGCACATGGCCTTCTTCAGGTCATCAAATGCCTTTTGACAGATTTCTGTCCACTGAACCTTTTTGGGCATCTTCTTGGATGTTAGATCATTAAGAGGAGTCACAATGGACCCATAGTTCTTAACAAACTTCCTGTAGTACCCAGTCAGGCCCAAGAAAGCTCTGACCTGAGTCTGGGTAGTTGGAGGGGACCAGTCCTTGATGGTCTGGATCTTACTCTCCAGTGGTTGAACTTGGCCTCCACCTACAAGGTGGCCCAGGTATACAACCTTGCTCTGCCCTATCTGGCACTTTGTTGCCTTGATAGTGAGGCCTGCCTTCTGCAGAGCCTCAAGCACTTCCTTCAGGTGGATCAGGTGATCCTCCCAGGTGGAGCTAAAGACAGCAATATCGTCCAGATAAGCTGCACAAAAGTCATCCAACCCAGTGAGGACTTGGTTCACCAACCTTTGGAAGGTGGCAGGTGCATTTTTCAAACCAAAGGGCATCACCACAAACTGATAATGCCCACTAGGGGTAGAAAATGCTGTCTTGGCTTTAGACTCCTCAGCTAACCTGATTTGCCAGTAGCCAGCTGTTAAGTCAAATGTGCTCAAATATTTGGCAGAAGCCAACTTGTCAATGAGCTCATCTGCCCTTGGAATAGGGTGTGCATCTGTCCTGGTGACAGCATTGAGTCCTCTGTAATCCACACAGAACCTCATCTCTCTCTTGCCATCTTTGGTGTGAGGTTTGGGGACCAGAACCACTGGGCTAGCCCAGGGGCTCTCTGAAGGCTCAATGACACCTAATTCCAGCATCTTTTGCACCTCAGTCTTTATACAGTCCCTGACGTGGTCAGGTTGCCTGTAAATCTTGCTCTTTACAGGAAGACTGTCACCAGTGTCCACCACATGGGTACACCAGTTAGTCTGACTGGGGGTCAAGGAGAACATATGCCTGTATGCCTGTAGAACTTGTCTGCAGTCATGTTGCTGATGTTCAGTGAGGCTGCCACCTAAGGCCACACCATCAACTGAGCCATCCTCAGGGTTCTGAGTGAGCAGGTCTGGGAGAGGGTCACTCTCTTCCTCCTGTCCCTCATCTGTAGCCATGAGCAAGCCCATGTCTGCCCTGCTGACATATGCCTTCAATCTGTTCACATGGAGCACCCTGTGGGGGCTCCTGGGAGTTCCTAGGTCCACCAAGTAGGTAACCTCTCCCTTCTTTTCCAGAACTGTATGGGGTCCAGACCATTTGTCTTGGAGTGCTGCTGGGGCCACTGGCTCCAACACCCATACCTTCTGTCCAGGCTGAAATTCAACAAGGACAGCCTTTTGGTCATGCCAAGCTTTTTGTAATTCTTGGCTAGCCTCAAGGTTTTTGGATGCCTTTTCCATGTACTCTGCCATCCTGGAGCGGAGACCAAGTACATAGTCCACTATGTCCTGTTTAGGCTTTTTGAGAGGTAACTCCCATCCTTCCTTCACAAGACACAGGGGTCCTCTTACAGGGTGCCCAAACAACAATTCAAAGGGGCTGAATCCAACCCCCTTTTGAGGGACCTCTCTGTAAGCGAACAAAAGGCAGGGCAGAAGGATGTCCCATCTTCGCCTGAGCTTTTCAGGTAATCCTTTAATCATGCCCTTTAGGGTCTTGTTAAATCTCTCAACAAGCCCATTGCATTGTGGGTGATAAGGAGTGGTGAACTTGTAGTTTACACCACATTCCTTCCACATAGCTGTCAAATATCCAGACATGAAGTTGGTACCTCTATCTGATATTACCTCCTTAGGAAACCCCACTCTGGAGAAAACTCCAAGTAAGGCCCTGGCCACAACAGGAGCTGTTGTGGTCCTAAGGGGAATTGCCTCTGGGTACCTGGTGGCATGATCCACTACCACCAGTATGAATCTGTGCCCAGATGCTGTAGGGGGATCCATTGGACCAACAATATCAATCCCCACTCTCTCAAAGGGAACCCCCACCACAGGTAGTGGTATCAGGGGGGCCTTTGTTGTTCCACCTGCTTTACCACTGGCTTGGCAGGTTTCACAGGAGCGACAAAACTCCTTGGTGTCTTCAGACATGTGAGGCCAGTGAAAGTGAGGGACAAGCCTGTCCCAAGTCTTGTTCTGGCCTAGGTGTCCTGCTAAAGGAATATCATGGGCCAAGGTGAGTAGGAAGCCCCTAAATTGCAGAGGTATAACCAACCTCCTGGTAGCACCAGGCTTGGGGTCTCTAGCCTCTGAATAAAGGAGTCCATCGTCCCAATATACTTTATGGGCACCTTGAGCATTCCCAGCAGCCTCAGCAGCAGCCTGCTGTCTGAGGGGTTCAAGAGAAGGACAGGTTAACTGAGCCTGCCCCAAGTCTGCCCTAGAAGGTCCCCCTGTCCCCAGAAACTCAACCTGATCAGGTTCAAGTTCTTCAGGGACAGTTCCTTCAGGGGTCTCTAGATCAGTTCCCTGTGAAGCCTGATCCTCACTTGTAGGCAGTTGGGAAGGCACAGCCTTAACCCTCCTGTTCTTCTTCTTGGGAGGTACTTGGTCCATTGTTCCAGGATCCAAGACCTGAGGTTCAGAGAGGCACTTTTTGGCCTGTGACCTGGTCACAGCAAGGACATGTGATGATATCCCTAACATCTCTGCATGAGTCCTGTACTCAACTTCTGACCATAGAGAGTTCTCCAGGTCATTGCCCAACAAACATTCTACTGGGAGATCAGCACTAACCACAACTTTCTTTAGGCCAGTTACCCCTCCCCAGGAAAAGTTAACAAGTGCCACACTATGTGTAGTAGTGACATTGCTGGCATTGGTCACCAGGTAATCATCGCCTGGCATGTATTGTCCAGGGTCCACAAAGTTAGGTGTCACCATAGTGACACTGGCACATGTGTCCCTGTAAGCTTGAGCCACTTTGTTGTTAATCAAAGGTGTCTGTCTGTATTTGCCCAGGTTACTGGGACTTATGTCAGGGGTCAAATCTATGTCCCCTTCACAAACCAGAACAGCCTGTGTAAGGGTTCTGACTAGGTCAGAATCTCCTTCAGTTCCCAAAGCGATTCCCACTAAACCCTTGGCTTGAGGACCAACACTGCTAACTGTACTAGTGGGTGCAGGTGCCTTAGGGGCTGCAGTGTTGGGGGCTCCACCCTTTTTACACTCACTTGTCCAGTGAGAGGTGTTCTTACAAGTTTTACACCAGGGTTTCTTCTGACCTTCTTTCTTCTTCTTCTTGGAAGTTTGGGACCCACCCTCTGTCTCAGTTTGGGGCCCTGTTGAAGACTTCTGGTCTTTAGCTTTCTGCTCCCCACCCTTCTGGTCTGTTTTCTTCTGGTCACCACCCTGGTTCTGGTTCTGGTTCTTTTGCTTAACTCTGGTTCTTACCCATTTATCTGCCCTCTTTCCCAATTCTTGGGGAGAGGTCAAATCTGAGTCAACCAAATGTTGATGCAACTGCTGGTTCTGACAATTATTTAAAATTTGTTCTCTCATCAGCAAATTGTACAATCCTTCATAGTCTGTAACCTTGCTTCCCAGCAACCATCCCTCCAGAGCCTTAGTGGCACACTCAACAAATTCAGACCAGTCCTGAGTCTGTGTCTTCTGGGTATCTCTGAACATTAACCTGTACTGTTCAGTGGTTAAGCCTAACCCATCAATCAGAGCACTCTTCAGGACCAGGTAGTTTCTAGAATCCCCATCACTAACTGTGAGGAGTCTGTCTCGGCCTCTACCTTCAAAGGAGAGCCACAAGATTGCTGCCCACTGCTCCTGAGGGATCTGCTGTACTCTGCAGGCTCTCTCCATTGCAGTAATCCATTTATGGATGTCATCCCCAGCTTTGTAGGGGGGCACAATCTTACTCAGGTTTCTATTATCAAAAGACCTGTCTTTATCCTTGTGGATATTGCTGCCACCAGTGGGTTCTATTACCCCACTCTCTCTAGGCTGTCTTGCTCTAGCAAGTTTCTCCTTAGCCAGGGCAACCTCTAACTCTTGCCTCTGGATCCTAAGCTCAGCCTCTCTCATCTTGGCCTCATGTTCCCTTCTCTGAGGGCTAGTCATCTCCTTTCTGGAGTGACCATGAGAGCCTCTAGAGACATGGGAGGTGTTGGATTCACCTGAGTGATGCCTTCTCCTCCTATGGCCCTGGTTAAGTCCACCTGGGGGTCTGAATGGGTTGTTACCTGATTCATTCCCAAGTTGACTTAAGTTAGCCTGGTTCAGTCTACTGACCAGCACCTGACTATCTCTGTCATCATCTGACTCACTGCTTTCCACCTCCTCCTCCTCTTCTTCTTCTTCCTCTTCATCTACCTGAGGAGCTCCAGTGGTGGAGGCTTCCTCATCTACTAGGATGATAGGGGTAGGGGTGTCTACAGTGTCATCCTCTGAAGGATGGCCTCCTTCAGCATTCCCTGTGGGGTTTGCTTTAGAGGTCTTTAGAGCCTCAGACTGATCCAAGAGCTCTCTTAGGTGGTCTGTAGTAGGGGTAGGCCCTGTCTTCAGACCCCTTAAGACACAAAGCTGTCTTAATTCCTTAAAGGGAAAAATAGCAAACTGGGATGGTGCCCTTGGAGGGTCACTCTCAACAGGAGTAAGTCCACTGGACCCCTCTGTTCCAGACATTGCTCTAGTGTGGGTGGATGTGTTGCAATCTACCTACACTGGTGTTTTCCTACTAAACCTATCTAGTAGTTGTAGCTAGGGTGTGCTACTCCCTTTGCTCTACAACAACTAAGTTCAGTAGAACTTAAGTATACTAGTCTTGTTTTATATGTACCTAGCAGGTACCTGTATGATCTTTCAAATGATAATCTCAAAGATTGTAATGGTAAAACAACAGCAAGCTCAGATCCCAATCCGCTGCTCACCAATGTGAGAAGTTGGCCTGGTATATAATGCTCACTAATTCTAGTGATCACTTTGTACCATGCCAAGCAACCCTTATGATGATTGGTTGTAATTCAACCTTGTAGACCAGTTATCCTAATGGTAACGTGGACAAAGCAGTCTTAGGCTAAACTCTGAAAGGCATGTGAAGCCAGCTGTTATACCATACACAACCCCCTTGAATACCAAATGAAAGGGACACCACACAGATATATATTGAAAATATATATTGATTTATTAACTATAAAATCCCCTGGACTCTTTATGAGCACAGAAGCACAAGCGTAAAATCACAAGACAGTTTAAAATACACAAAAGTTGCACAATATGGATGAGCCCTAGGGGCCACCTAAACCATATACTAAATAAGTGGTATAAGAGATACCAGGAGGAAAGTGAAGAGGCCTAGGGCCTTGGGAATCGCTGGAGCTATTCGAGACTGGAAATAACTAAGTCGGGAAAGGCCCACGGGACTCGGGTGCAGTGTTCAAAGTGCACGCACTTCTCAATACAAAGTCTATGGTGCGTAAAAAGCACAAAGTTAGAAAGTTAGGAACCTTCCGAGTGACCTACGGAGCTGAAACTTAAAACACAGGCCCTTGGGATGTGTACCAGTGCAGGAGCACCGGCGGAGCTGAGTTACCTCACCCACAGGAAGCGGGTGCACAGGGTCGAAGATGTGTCGGGTTTCGTCACGCTGGTCGATGGTGCTTGGAGCAGGAGATGCTGCAGGCGGCTCGATGAGAAGAGTTCCGGTGGATCCAAGGGTGGATCTGTAGATGTGAAGACCTGAAAGCAGAGGGGACAGTGTTCAAAGTCACTAGCCAGTGACTGCCGTGGAACCAGAGTGGAACCAGGTGATGTCGGGTGCAAACAGGCGTTGTCGGGTAGCTTCTTTCTGCAGCCACGTGGATACCCGGGGTCGAGGACGTCCAGGAGTCGGTCACGAGCTGTCCCACGTAGGCTTCTCGCTGTTGGCGGTGTCGGCGACCTGATCGGAGCAAACAGGCCTTGGCAAATGCAAGCCACGCAGAAGTTGAAAGATGCTGTTCACTCGGACCAGCAAGGTCAGAGCGGGTGCTCCTTTTCACAGGAGCTTGGGTAGGTCTGGAGCAACCAGACCTGCTGTTTAAATCTTCGGGTTCGTCGCCAAGATGGCCGCTGGCCGCGTGGCTAGTGGCCGGGATGGCGCGTCGAGTGGCACAGTGCAAAAGGGCCCCACGCAGATCGTGGAGATGCTGGGGGGCTGATCTTCGGTGCAAGGGCTGCTCGGTGGTGGGGGTTCTCAGTCCCCAAAGCACAACGTCGAGGATGCCTCAGAAGCTGCGCAGTCAGCTTTACGAGTGTCTTCCAAGAGGTCCGGTCCCACGTCACTCGGTGCCTCCACGGGTCCCTTCTTTGCAGGGACTGTGGATCGGGCTCTGAGAGGTCTGGGAATCTGGTTCTTGTCGGGCTCTGGGCTCGGGCTCCGGCGGGAGGCGGCGGCAAAGCAGACGTCGAGTTGCTGGTTGGTACCTGTGTTCACAGGGTGGTCACTCCTTGGCCACAAGGGAGATTCTTCTTCAGTCTTCTGTGCAGCAGAATGTCGAAGTCCAGTCTTCTTCTTAGTTTAAGTTGATTTCGGGATGATCTGCTGTGCAATGGCACTGCTCCCCCTCTTATTCCAATCTAGGGGGTGGATCACCTACTAGGTCCCTCCTCTGGGAGGAACCAGGAAGGGGGGCGGTTACACCCCCTTTCCTTTGTCCAGCTCCGCGCCAGGACTGGGGCTGGAAGGCCCCAGAACCGGTTTGGGCTGGCCTATGCACGGGGACACCTTGTGTGCCCCGGGCATGTCTGATTCTATTCAGCCCTGTCCTACCCAATACACAAAATCCTGTCTGGGGTGGTGCTCGCACCTCCCAAGGCAGGAAACCCTTTGTCCAGGCCACCATCTGCCGAGTTTCGGTCAGCAGCAGGAGGCCAGACTTGTGTCTGTGGTGGCAGCGTCCATTTTGTGAAGCTGAGGCTCTGTTTAACTTTAACCGGGGTTAAGGCTACGCACATGTCGTGTCCCTCTAGAAGGGTGGAATGCTATCCCCGTCGCCAGAATTGGCGAGGGGATAGTATTCCAATTCGTATGACACCTTACTCGACATGTTTTGATAAAGCCAAACCAAAGATAGCATTTAACCGCGAGGATTATAATGCACTTAAGAGTATATGGTATGGCAATATCCCGGAACAGCTTAGGGAGTGGTTCCCGACAGCTGCAGACAGGCTCAGCTCATGCTAGAGCACCATCTCACATATTTCCAAGCACTCTGCCTCCAGGATTGATGAGGCCTTCCATAGGAGTGGCTGATAGGAACATATGTGTCCAGTTTAGGGTTAGGCACAGACATACTGTACCTAAGTAAGAGGTGGTTACACCGACTTACCCCAGCTGAGTGATCAGCCAGTTGTGTCACAGATGGAGGCCAGGCCAGGGGTGGCACAATACGTGCTGCAGCCCCTGGTAGGCCTTGGATACACCTATGCCCTGGGCACCTAGGGTGCACTATTACAGGGGCTCATAAGGTGAACCAGTTCCAATTCGTAATGCACCTAGAGTGCATGGGCATCAATTTAGAGAGAGAACAGCAGGCTGTGGGTCTGATTAGCAGGCCCACAGCCACATTAAGTCAGAAACCAGTGAAGCAAAAAGCAAAAATTTGGGGTGACCATAGGATAGCAGACCCTACTCTCCTACAATTGCCTACTGACGAGATCATACAAAAACAAGCTCTAACCCGGTTCCCAAGCTATAAAGTCGGTAGCTCTGACCGTTAGGCCACATCCTCTTTGTCACATATGGGGGGGTTCACTACACTCATTTCTGCCTTCCAGGAGGTGGGGGCGGTGTGTTTTCTATAGCAAGGCTCTACAGTCAGAAAGCAGCAATTTACACAGAACCAATTCCCAGTAGCCAGCACTGAATAGAAAATGCGCAGCTTATTATCACCCATCTTTTCGTGGATTTTTTTACACCTCTGATTACTTATTGAACAAGTCAGCAAGTCCGATTGCGAAGCACCTGGAGGGGCACAGGGTAAATTAGTGTTGGACCCGGCCTGTGGCGTGGTCCCACTACTCCCGCATGGCAGGCTCCGGACTACCTCGACCTCCGTTCCCCGGCCGAGAGCAGCACCATCCACGAGAGCCGCCCCTCCGGGCAGCCACCAGCTCTCCCCCGTTGGAACTCAGCAACCCCTCCTCAACACCCTCGGCTGGTCCGAACCCTATCCCAGACCACCATCTCAAACCCAGACTCCATCTTGGGCCCTCCACGACCAGGCCTCGTGGCCTCGGCCCGACCCCGGCCGCAGACCCATCGAGGCCCCGACATCGAGGCACCACGATCTGACCAGGGGGTAAAGAGGCCACTTGACGGATCAATGGGGGAAAGAGTTTCGATGGTCCTCCAACCGTCCCCCGACGCCTGGTTTTGATCGCCCCCAGCCTCCCTGGGCGCTGGCTCCACCCCCCTGCTGGGTGTCTGGACCCGCACATCCCAGCCCCTCCGACCTCCAGGTGCGAGGGTCCGGACATCTAAGGACGCCAGACCTATAACTGGGGAAGCTCCGGAGCAGGTCCCGTAACCACCTTTGGACCCCTGCTGGCGCTGCCGCGGCATATCTTCATGAAACCATCTCTGGAGCCCTGCTGGCGCTGCCGCGGCTCATCTTCGTGAAACCATCTCTGGAGCCCTGCTGGCGCTGCCGCGGCCCATCTTCGTGAAGCCATCTTTGGAGCGCTGCTGGCGCTGCCGCGGCCCATCTTCGTGAAACCATCTCTGGGGCCCTGCTGGCGCTGCCGCGGCCCATCTTCGTCGAATCCATCCTTGGAGCCCTGCTGGCGCTGCCGCGGCCCATCCCTGAGGAACCCCCAGCTCGAGGATTGAGAGCTGAGCGTAATGTATCCCTGTACCAGGCTGGTACCAAGACTGTCCCGCTACCCCCTTCCCTCAGAGACTAAACCTGAAAGGAGCCCTGGATCCAGCTACACCTGTATCGTTACGATAACCTGCCTTAAAGTATTGATAAAAACGTTGAGAATCTATCTTTCTGTGGTGTCCATCTGTAGGGGGGGGGGTGATTGCTAGTCTGTACGATCCTAGGAGAGGAACCTCGCCAGGAGGCCTCTCTACTTCGCTCGGCCAGCCTTTAAGATTCCCTCTCCAACAATTCCCTTATCTCACGCTCTTGACAAACCCAAATTAAGACAAACCAGTCACAGGACACAGACAGGAATCTTCGTGCTGCCACAAAAGAAACTCAAGCCCTACAGTACAAAGATGACAAAAAGGATACTGCTCACCCGGTCCAAGCCAGCTGCAGACAGGAACGAGGGCTCAGGCTCAGTCTCTGGAGATTCCCCCACAATGGCCACGACAGCCCAGGGAACAGATGAAGTCCAAGTGCCACTCAAGAAGCAGAGCAATCACAAGATTACCGCCGCAGGCCCGATCACTAAATATCTGAGCTCCATGCTTCAAAATGGCACTCCCAACTTCAGTCAGAGCAGTCCTCCCTGGTAACAACTCAAGCAGCAACAAGAAGGCGTGCGTATGTTACAAGCGAGGCCTGGAACGCAAGTTGATAGGCAGGAAAGTTCTTTGGAGCCTGCGAGGTTCCAGGAGATGCCCCGCCTCTGTGGCAAGCTCGCTGTGACGTAGCTCATTGGGAGTGCGGCACCTTGGAGGCAGAGGGGTTTGGGTAGTGGAGAGCCCAGAAGAAAGCAGGAATTTCCGGAGTGGTGGGGTTCCCGGGAGAGCAGGCAAGGCATAACGGTGCACGCGAGGAAGGTTGTCCAACTCCCAGAACATCCCGTAGCGTGAAAAGAGCCCCTTGAGGAGGGGAAGGGGAGGGGGGAGGAGTGGGGGGGGGGGTGTGTGCGCGCGTGTGTGGGTGTAGCTGTGTCTGTGCATGCTTGCGGGCGTCCTGATTCATGGTGACTGAAGAGCATGCCGGAATCAGAGCGTGTGTTCACACGCACGACATGATCCGATTCCGGCATACTGAGCATGCCAATCTCTCGTCTCCCTTTTGGCTCCTTGTAAGCAGAGCCGACAGCAATAGGTCTCGCCCTGTATCGCAGGTGCGAGACCTAAAAAGGGCACGTTTCTCCAGAGTATGTATGTATGTATCTGTCTATCTGTATCCCCGACTGTCGCGCTCTCTATAGATAGAGATAGAGAAAGAGGGAGAGCGAGATGTGTACAGGTTTATTCATTTATCTAGACAACGGACAGCCTTTGTTTTTCCGTCTGTCCTCCATTTCACTATAGAATAATCACATTATATGGCGCCAAAAATCATTCTGTATTGTGTGTGCACGAACAGATACCTGGGGCAGAGAGAGGGGCTATTGATGGGGGGAGGGGCAGTCCTTCACGCCCGGAGGCAGGCTCCCCCACGGTCCGCGGCTGGCATGACTGTCAAGATAACGTTTGGGCAGTTGTTTTTATCTTGTAGGTATTTATTGAAGCGCTATAGAGCCACGGGAACCGCATTGACGATGTCTAGGCGCTTTCTATATAAAGTGCATCATTTCAATCAACCCTGAGTGCAGGTAAAACAAATAAATAAAACAACGGCTTTCAAAGGAGCTGCTTCAGGGCAATTCGTGATTGTGGGAATAAACTGAAATTCAGCTTAAATTCCTGTCGTTTAGAAGGTTTAAATTTCATTTGGAAAAGAAACTTAATAAACATATCACATCCAGTGAGCCAGAATAAACCAGTTAGAATTTCATTCTGAATTTAGACGAGGTGGGCGATCACTATATGATAAATGCTTTAATTTTTGGGGCTTCCCAGAGTCCTGTCGTTTCGGAGGGAAGGAAGGAAGACTTACGCATGCCCCCTACTTCTACCTTTGTCTCTTGTCAAAGCAGCATCGCCGCTCGTTCCCAACCAAGGGAGGCAGGCAAGCTCTTGTGACAACTGGCAGGGGAGGGTCAGTGCCGCAGGAGGGAGAATCAGCGGAGGTAGAAGAGGGACAGCTGAAGCGGAGCCTGTGCAAGAGTTTTGCACCCCTTCCGACACCCTCCACCCCCTTTGCACACGCCGGGCTCAGGCACTATCGGCTCTGCGACCACAACAACAACGGGACAGGAAGCAGGACAGGGGAACCAGAGCGAGACCGGAGCAGAGCCGGTCTAGACCCTTAAACACTTGTAATTATTTTCATTTTCGACCAAACACGCAATCAGTAACTCACACAGCAAATTTTAATTGGGTTTCTTCACAAAAAACTCAATACGAAGAAAACTTAAATCTGAAAACTCGATCACCCGGGTTAACTTCCGGTTTACAAACTTTAACTACCGGGTGTCCCACGGGCGCCGGATAGCCTGGGATTCAACCCGTGAACTACCGCGAAGACGGAGGACTGGGAGCAGGGACTGAACACGGCAACAGCCCAACAAGTAAGCAAAAGCAGATCTGGGGTTCTGATAAGCTTGGCGAGAGGGGATTAGGCTACGGTCCGCTCCACTCGCTATAGATAGAAAATATACTTAGGCATTTGTATCTGCTCCCTGCATTCAATGAACCGATGGTTAGCTGCTACAATCCATGGTGTGGTCTTAATAATGGTGACGCTTGCGGGACCGGAACACACCTGTACTCTGGGTGTTCCCATACACGCCTTTTTAATTGAATATTATGAGCTGTATACACGTTGTGTATTGTCGGTTTTCTGGATTTTTGGTGCCCCTTCAAAAAAAAACTGTCTCTAAATCAGCTCTCGTCTTTACAAGTGAACTACCCATAATCATGTGGTCCCATTAAACGCTGAGTTGAATAGAAGATCATGCACAAGAAAAAAGACTCGCACCTCTGTGTAAATAATGTTTAATTCATGATAATTATGAAAAGAATCCATTTGACAATTCCCTCTTTTAACTAAAGAAGCTGTGGGTTTCTGACACCTTTTATTCTATGCGCTCATGCATGTAGAATTGGTAAACCCAATTAAATAACAGGTTTTCCCGCGCTTGGAGTACCTTCCATGTATGCTGAATTTTAATGACACTTTCTCTTTCCTCACTTACTCTTAAGCTATCCCTCAAAACATGTCCTTCCATAGGTAATCCCTGATGAGAATGACCAATATACAAGTCTATCTCTCCAATAGTGATGAGATGACATGTAGGGTTAACCT